>NC_090211.1:10462876-11702876 GCF_033026475.1 Channa argus
GACCTTCTTTACATTTACATGACAACTGATCCTACACTGCAGGTGGCTTTCCTACTGTTCCCATGCTGTCTACTCCAGTGACAAGATGGAAATAGGTCTATGTACAAATTAGTTGTAATTTATTTGGTGCTGAGACTCTGGGAGAAAGAAAAAACACACATAACAGCTGTTGAAAATCAATAACTCAAGGTAAGTTAGTACATGCTGCGATTTCCTCTTATAGGCAGCCTCACCTGGATATTTAAACGCTGTATCCAAACAAAAAGAGCCAATGTGATGGAAAACCCACAGTGAGAAGTCTCCTCTTCTCCTCGGGGGCGACTGTGGCGCAGGAAGGTAGAGCGGTTGTCCACCAATCTCACAGTTGTTGGTTCAATCCCCAGCTCCTCCGGTCACATGTCGAAGTGTCCTTGAGCAAGACACTGATCCCCAACTTAGTTGCTCCCGGTGAGTGTTGGTCAGCTGCATAGCAGCTCCCCCATCGGTGTATGAATGTGTGTGTGATTGTTAGTGTGAATGGGTGAATAAGAAGCAGTGTAAAGCGCTTTGAGTGCCAATAGGTAGAAAAGCGCTATATAAGTGCAGACCATTTACTCTTAATTGAGCATCTTTTTATGAACACTTTATTCCCAGAGCCCTCATGATTTGGTGAATGTGTAAACATGCTGTCTACAGAAAAGCGCTGCATACAATTATATTTTCAGCACCACGTGGACTAAATATTGTGACTGGTCAGTGTAACATTCAAGCACAAATGTGTGACCTTTCACAGGGTCAACCCAGGGTTTTGTGATATGACCAGTTTGTTTTAAGCACATACAGGATACAGCACATCTACTGTACACTCTCTGCACCTCAGAGGAGGGTGAAAATGACTGGACATGAGAAGCTATATAACAAAGATAACCTCCACCTCAGGATACAGCCAAAGATGGGTTTAGAGTCTGCGCCTTCTGGAAAATGTCTGCAAGTTTTTTTTTAGTGTGTAGCAAAGCTGTTTGCTTGAAAAGGTGCTGTTCTCATAAAAGATTAATAGTTGCCTCGTGGCCCAGAGGCACCCAAGCCAACAACTCAGGATTCATAAATAAAGCTAAATGGATCAATATTTCCAAGACTTTAGAGGTAACCTATGGCTACCTCTACCTTGAGAAAGAAAGCTTTGAGAAAGGTTAGGTTTTAATCGAAGCCTTCCCCCAGTAATAATAAAGAAAGTGTGGTATTTAATCATCGGAGCTGTGTGGTAACCTACCTGAAATCCAGAAACGGAGTCACATGCTGTGACATAGAGGTGAAACTTCAGGTACTATATAATCATAAATCTAAAAGACATTTTTAAAAGTATCATTTTGGAATTACTCTTTCCAAAATGCAACATTACTCCGCTGACTCCACAGCAGTCACGTGTGTGGATGTTCTAACAAATGTAGCTGAGGCGTTTACCGTCTCAAAAGCCAACACCAGATGCCCATCAATCAACTTTTATTGAACCAAAGTGTCAAAGCAAAACAACATATTACAGTGGGAAGGACAACTCACATGACAAAGATGACAAATAGGAACATTTGCCTGTACTTTGCAAAGCCATTATGTTGGCAGCATGATGATGATAATTATGATTCATGTTTTTGTTGTATAAACTTTCCCATCAACAATGAATGTCTAACAAATCTATGTTTATCTGGTCTTGGTTTATGGTCATTTAATACTCTTACCTGGAAGTTTGATATGACACTGTAAATCTATAGTTTGCCTTGCAAAGTCTTGAAATATAATCAAACTGCATTGAATGGAAAACCAATATTTCTACAGATCTTGTTACATAACCAGTGCTTTAGTAGTTTAGGCCTTTCTTTGTGGTGCAGAGTAACTAAGTACATAAGGTTCTAGATAACAGTCCCGGGGTACTCCCTTTGCTTGGGTATTTTCATTGTTTGCACTAAAGTATCTAAAAACTCCTTCTACCATTAAATACAGCACTGTAGCTACATGTTGCTTTTTCAAAATTGTCTGCCACTGTCACCTACATGACAGAAAAGTAATGGATCTGGGCAGAAAAAATAACGTTTGCTGACTCATCCGTCTGTGTTTTCTTCTTCTTGTTTTTCTCCCAAGGGGTCTTATGCCACGAACACTAGACAGCCAGATAACATTAGAGAAGACTCCAAGCTATTTTGTCACCAGAGAGGCACCCAGACGAATCTCCAGCATGTCCCATGAGACTAAGTTGATTGTTGTGGTGCGTAACCCAGTCACAAGAGCCATTTCTGACTACACACAGACTCTTTCAAAGAAGCCCGATATACCCACATTTGAAGAACTGGCCTTTAAGAATAAAAGTTTGGGGCTCGTAGACACTTCCTGGAATGCCATTCGTATCGGGATGTATATTCTGCATTTGGAGAACTGGCTGCAGTACTTTCGGCTGTCGCAGATGCACTTTGTGAGTGGGGAGCGGCTGATCACGGATCCAGCAGGGGAAATGGGTCGTGTTCAGGACTTTTTAGGACTGAAACGAATAATAACAGACAAGCACTTCTACTTTAATCGAACCAAAGGCTTCCCCTGTCTGAAAAAGCCGGAGAGCAGCAGCCAGCCACGCTGCCTTGGAAAATCCAAAGGCCGGACTCATGTACAGATCGACCAGGAGGTCATAGAGCAACTGCAGGAGTTTTACAGGCCATTCAATATCAAATTCTATGAAACTGTGGGACAAGACTTCAAGTGGGATTGAGAGTACCATAACAAAACAGGGATGTTTTTAAAATGGCTGGCATTTAAATTGGGGTGTCTTCAACAAAATGTTTCAAAAAATTTAATTTTATTGAAGTACAGTATGTATAAATCTCCATTAAAAAAATCCAATAATACACAATTCAGATATTTAAAATTATCATAAATAAGCTTACATCATATTGGGTCATGAAGACAAGTGCCATTTCTAAAGGATATATTTTCTTTATGTTATACACGATACGATATATGAATTCATGAATGGGCAACCAGCACTTAATCATCATCACTTCATTAACCAGCAGCAATCACAATGCCTTCCTGTAATTTTGCCCCACCACACTTACATTAATGACATTCTTTGAATATTTATACCATTCCCAAGTTTAAAGAAATCACTGGTTGACTGTTAATTAAAATGACTTCTCAACATGCAACAAAATAAAATCCGTCTGTCCAGTCTGTCAATTATACTTCACTGCGATTTGTGGCCAATTTCCCGAATAAATGTACTGTAACTTAAAAGAAGAATAGAACAGCTGCATTAAGGCAGATGCTGTGACTCTGATAATTCAGAGTTTATTGTGTTAGTATTTTTGTTGTGATCATCAAAATAAATGGTAAAATTTTACATTTCAAGTATTTATTTGATATATTTGTTGTTTTTCTTGCCTCTCAATTATATAGTAATAGTAGTAACAGAGTACAATCAGATGTATTCCCTATTTTTTGACTTTCCATAAAGTCCACACAGACAACTACAATAATATACAGACTTCATGTTACAGTATGTAGGAGTTAACCTGTACATTTGAGCAGGACATTTACTGATATTTCATGAGCAAATTTCACATCCTTTGATGGATTTAAATCAGACTCCTTCTTTAGAAAAGGGTCTTCACTCTAAGAAGCTCGTGTTAACCTACTGAATTTTCACTATTAATCCAATCAGTGTTATCATTAATCATTTTCTCTAAAAACAAAACCCTCAACAAAAGAAGAGAGAGAGAGAGAAAGATTAGAAAAGGAAACAATGAAAGCAAGGAGAATACAATGAAAGTCAAAAAATAAAATGTGCTGGATAAATATAAATAAATTAATATGGCAGCACATGTTCAGTGGCATTCAAGCTGTGCACATTGTAGTCTGCCAGATTATATATAATATATATAATATATTACCTTCCATCACTGCTGAACCTGCAAGTGCAGGCATTCTGTTTTTAGGTTTAAGGAAATAACCAACACTGAATGGTCTGAGATATCCCCATTCCTCTGATTTTGTTTCAGTCCTTCGAACTGTTTTGGTTGAAGTGACTGATGAGAAAATCTACAGTATTTGTTTGGAACTGGAAGCAATAAAGTTGGGGACCATAATTTCAAAATTAAGTTTTGTTAGTCATCAATCAGCCATAGTGAAGAACTGGCAAACCTTTTAATGTGAAATAGATTCTACTGACTGTAAGCTTCACACGATGTTCTTGTTCAAAGGTGTTGCAAAAACAAACCTGCCAGTGAAGTGATGTGCACAATTATCATCTTTTCGGCTGAGTGTGTCTGTCTCTTGATGTTTCACAGTGAAGATCCAGGAAATTTAGAGACACACTCTGGATTCAAGGTATTTTATAGATATATTTGCATGCAATTTATTGTTTTAAGAAGTTATTTATTAAAATAAATAAGAAAAAGCACAGTGGCTATAGGCACACAGTGGTACAACAGTGTTTAGAGTATGGAAAGAAAATATCTCTGATTGCTTCCATAAGCGTTTTACTTTTACTGTTTAAAGCCCCACTGCAGGGCAGTGAATCCAACAGCTCTGTCTGGTCAAACTCAGGCAATGTGACCTTCTGTATTAAGGAAATTAGATATTCGCTTGCTTTCCTGTGCTCCTCCAGCATTATGTCTGTTGGCTAAGCTTTATTTGAGCCATCATTTGTGATATTCTTCATTAATTTTTGATTAACCTGCCAAAGATTTCTGCTGCCGCCTGCTACTTAGTAAGCCATCAGCAGACAAGCCAGTTTAGCACTAAGCTCAACTTTATCTCAGCTCAGTTAATTAGAACTTCTCTGCAAGAACGGTGAAGTCTTGGTGACATCGCACTGAGAAAAGATTCCCACACAACTGCTGCCATATAAAGAACGCTTTAATGTGTCATTGGTCATGCATATGGATACTTTACATGTGACCTTTGCTGAAGAGCATCAGGTTGTGGTAGCCAGCTTTCAAAGCTCTCTAGCTTCAGCTCATTCAATTTTAATAGGCTCTTATCACCAGTGTCACATGTGCAGCTGAAGCAATGAAAACATACTATTGATATGTTGGATATATTCCATTAACACCTTATTATCAAAGAACAAAGTGTTCACTGGAAACTATAAAACCTTTCTGACTGACCATCCTAACCTTCAAAGTAAATACCAAAGAAGCTGTTGTAAATGTCATGAACTTTCTGATTCTGAGGTAAAAATAAACCTCTGGCACTGATCAGAAATATCTAACAGTACACAATAAAATCATTTATTTTTCTTGATCTTTAAAGAAAAGAAATAATGAGGCCAAATTCAAATGTGTTTTGTAGTCACCCATTGTGAACACCAAAGCTGCAGAGTTCTTTTAAAACTCCTGCCTTGAAAACCTATTGAAATTCAACCAATGCTCCAACCCTGAAACTTCAGACACTTTACAAGCTTGTGTCTGTAATTTCTATATTGTGGGGATGGCATCAAAAGAGAAGCAGCTGCAAATGTGCTCTGTCTCAGAAAACACAGTAATTATAAGCTGCCACAGAAAATGCATTAAAAAAAAACTCAAACACAAGGACAGACCAACAAATAAAATATTTATTGGCTTATTGTACATAATGTACCAAGTTTGCTTCTGTGTGTCCTCACACTTCTCACTTAAAATATTCCAGATGCAATGCAAGCAGAACTCTCGCTTGTTTCTACTTGGAATGTGCCGTTGCTCCAAGAAGACATCTTCCATTTGGGAGACAGTGTTGAAGTATTTATATCAAGACATTACCTTGTCCCCTCCTAATGAGCTAAAGCCCCCAAGGATAATGAGGATGTTCGTTTTCACCAGTGGACAATGAGAAGAGCAGACTTCACCTTGTCTGATTTGGAACTTGGCAGCAGTACCCCCCCCCCCTCCCCCCCCAGAGGATATCTCATTAAATACTAAAATGGCATGCGAGCTAACCTCTGCCTGCATCAATGCACCTTTTGAATATGTCATCATTCCCCAAGGCTTTTCCAGGAACATGTTGTATCAGAGAATATCATACTTCAAGCTGTTCCTCTAAATTAAAAAATGTACCAAAAAAATTTAATTTATTTCCTCTTCAGGTGCATGCTGGTATTTTCTCAGGATGTCTCTGCAGTGCTGCTACAACTGGCAAGCTCTGTGCCACAGTAATGAAAGGGTTTCCATCAAAGTAGCCATGCATTCTGGGACTAAAAGTAATAGCACAGCTACCCATACACACTTACTGTATGTACACACACAGGAGACCACTAACAAATGTGAAAACTTTCCCCTCACCTCATTTCCACTGGTCTGTTTAACATGTACTGCTTCCCTTACCTTCAGAAAGGTCAAGTGCAGAACGGGTCTCCAGGCGCACAGTTGACTAATTAAGCAGTGGTGTTGGAAGATGCATACCAGCTCCCGGGATACTGCAGCGGTTGGTAGCCACCCTCAGGACTAACGAACATATTGTTTCACATGCAAGCGAGGTAGTGATTTGCATTATTGGTTTACATGCAAAATATGAAAGAAAGCAACTGTTTGGAATAAAAAAAGCAACCGATGCCTAAATCTTTTTACTGCAGTTGCTATTCCTGTTTTCAATCACAAATCTGAATAACAAAGTGGATAAAAATAAACAGAGCAACTTAATAATTTGATATTGAACTTTAGGCAGGAAACAAAGCCAGAGAATCTAAACACAAGCGATCGAAGTACGCAAACTCACTAAAAGTACAAATTAGTAAAAAGTATTTACCTAAAATCATACTCTACTACAAGTGAAGGTACAATTTCAAATTCTTTTTTGAAGTTGAAGTGCAACAGTGCATGCTTTAAAATCTATTTACATTACAGCACAGAAGTAGTTAAAGCAATCCAATAAAACAATTATGTATTATTAGGAGTACTGATTTTGATGCTGGTATTTACATACAATTTGAGAAGCAAAAAGTAAAAGTAATCATTTAAAATCAAAGTTACTCAGCATCAGTTAAGTTCAAGCAGATTTTAAGCAATTTCTGTTTTATGAATATCCAGCATCTACATCTGCAAAAAATAATTAGTGCCTAAAGCTGCAGGAAAAAAAAGTAGTGTAGTAAAAGTACATTATTTTATTTGTTTATTGTATCTTAAATTTAAGTCAAACTTAGACATAGATTCCAGAATTGTGAAAAAAGATCTCTCCCTCTCACAGGAGCACAGGAAAGCAAGCGAATATCTATATATATCATAGCAGAGTAAAAACAGCGTAAAATCTAAATACTCCAGTAAAGTACAATTAGTACAAAATTGTTGTCATGTACAGTATATAATTAAAAATACTTAACTACCACCACTTTAAATGCAACATTTTGAATATCTTCTCACTCTGTCAGCCATTACTCTGATTCACACTCTGCCCACAAACCCCTGGGGTCTGAATAATCCAATCTTTATTTAGTGTTCATTTCTGAACTTGGCAGTTGCCAGTCCATCTCAGGGTAAACACGGAGAAGCGTACACACACAGACAACCATTTACATTTACCTCTATAGGCAATTTAGAGTCACCAATTAACCTAACATTCATGTCTGTGGACTGTGGGAGGAAACCCACGCAAGGAAAACATGCAAACTCAACAAACAAAGGGCGCAGCAAGCTGGTGGATTCAAACCGGGGACCTTCCAGCTCTGAGGTGGCACCGCTAACCACTTCACCACCATGATGCCCCCATCAAGTGAGTGTCTCAGTGAATTCTCTTTTGTTGGTAATCAATAATTAGTGTCAGTAGATGATTTATGTTACCATAACAGCATCCCAGTATTACTATGCCTAGAACTTCCAAATCATAAGCAAAATTATATTACATACTGTTTTGTTTGACAAAATATAACTGGAAGACAAATGACAACACATAATCATTGGTGAATAATGCAGCTTTGCAAATCAAAAAACTGTTCATTGTTGGCTGAGGGCTGTGCTGGGCTCACTCCTTTCCATTTAAATGTGGGATCACAGAGGAAGTCAATGCAATGTACACGACTGCGCCCAAGGGACCCCTCAGAGTAAAAGAAGGGGTAAGCAGTGATAACAGACACCTTCTCCAGGATGCCTGATAAATGCAGTCAGCCTGAGTCTGTAACTTAGATAATTAAGTCCTGAGTCAACTGAGGGAATGTGCCCGACAGCATGTTCCGAACAGGAGAACGCAATAAAGAGTGCTGCCAAATGAACCAGCACTTTCCCAAACTTTCCCCACTCTTGACGTTGTTGCCAAATCCCAGAGCCTGTTGGCCTCAGCTATAAGCAGCTCAGGTTTATAGATCCCGAAGCTTTTATAAGCCCAGCATGTGGTGAGAAGAGAATAAAGAGTACTTAAGTCTAAACCATGCTGAGAGTGAGAGTTGCGTATCACTAAAGAATATTATTCTTAATATATATATATATATATATATTATATATATCAACACACACACACACACACACATATATATATATATATATATATATATATATATATATATATATACACAGAGAGAGAGAGAGGGAGGGAGAGATCTTTTTTCACAATTCTGGAATCTATGTCTAAGTTTGACTTAAATTTAAGATAAAATAAACAAATAAAATAATTTTTGTTATTTTCCCAACCACCTAAGGCCCACAAGTTATTGTGGACATGATGAGATAACGAGAAGTTTGTTGATAGTGTATGTAGCCCCTCATAGTGCCTATTTTACATCAATGCATTACAGCACTAATGCTTCTGCGTGGCTTTTTGATCAATATTGGACATTGCGCTTGCTTATTCAGAGGTAATTATTACTGTATTGTTTAGATTTATGAAGGCATCTCTAATAAAATGGAACCATAAAGCTGTCATGCTCATTTTCAGGCTGTGAATAAATTGCCATCGGTGTCGTAAACATAGACAGAGGACATGCTCTGTTGATATAACGCCTCATTGACCCTTAATGTGTAGGCCTTTTGTAAAAAATGGCGAATCACTCTTGAATATAACTCTCTGTAATTGAGGAACTAATGGCCTTACTTTGGAGAACAGGAAAAAAAAAATCAGAGCAAATGAAAAGCCACTGAGGTTGCTTCTGCCTGCCTGGGATAGATTCTCAGAGGGAAATGATCACAGACTGTAACAAAGCTCTTTGCAATCACTCTGGCTCTGGTTTAGTGCAATGTGACTTATCAAAGCATTTCCATTGTGTCATAACTTTTATGCTTTGAAAGATTATGGTCTCATTCAGTCAGTATCAATCCAACTCCCTTCTCTTGTCTTTTACCATATGCCCTTTCAGCAGACCTCAACCACCCAACTAATGTGTTAAATATTTCACAATATTTGCTCCTCACTGCAGCCAACTCTCTGCTCTGATCACACTTCCTCATACAATATTACTGTTTGAGTCTGTATGTCTTCAGGCAAAGAAAGAAGAATCAGTATTTGCAAGAACAACATAATTTATATTTTATTTTTCAAAAGGGAAGAATGATTTCAGATTTTTTACAAGTTCTTAAAGTTAGGTGTGTAAGTATATATAGATATCTACTTTGAAAAACTGACTATTGAAGTGTTAAATTTAATTTACCCTAAGAAAAGTGGCAATGGGAAACAATAATCTGAGAAATGTTTAATTTTAACCCTTATTTAATAATTTTTTTCGTCTTTTCCCATGAGTTCAAGGTCACCACAGCAGATCATTGTCCGCATGTTGATTTGGAACAGTTTTTACGCCTGATGCCCTTCCTGATGCAACCCTCCCCAGTTTCTACTGGGCTTGGACCAGCAGTGCACAGCTGAGGATGGGAACAGGCTGTTAGGGGTTCAGTGTCTTACTCAGTGACACTTCGACATATAGCCAAGATTGGGGATCGAGCCACTGACCCTGTGGTCCATGGACGACTGCCTTACCAACCGAGCTACAGCCGCCCCTATATTTAATAGAGAAGGTGTTTTGGGGAAAATTAATTAGAAGAAGACAATGAAAGTGTGGAGTTGAAGGATTTGGAATTTATTCAAGAATATGAGGAAGTTGGTTATACTGCAACAAGCATGAGAGAAAAAACCTAAAAAAGTGAAGCAATGCTAAAATAAATGACATTGCTAGCACTAACATGAATCCACTGCAAGGCTTCTAGAAAATTTGGACTCATTAACTTGTTTTTTTTTTTTTTTAATGAAGCTCGACATGTGCTGAAAAAATCCAATGTTAAATTTGTGCTCGCAACAGCAACATTGATTTTATGGGGCATATTTTGCCTTTAGCAATATGAAACATCTTTGCTGCTGTCAGAATATTATGACCACCCCTAAAAAAAGAAAAGATGCGTGATGTTTTAGAAAAGACACTCGCCTTGTTTTTGCATCTGTTTAAATGAAGTGCTTTGAGAGGCAATAGTGAAAATGGCGTGTTAATGCACCTCTTAAACAAAGATCTAGCAGCCTGTCATCTTCTTGATAAATTAGTGGAAATCACCCGCTGAACTTCAGATGTTAACAGTTCTGTTCTTGCTGAAGTACAGTTGGCTGATTTACATCCAAACAACGTCACACACACCCTTGAAATTTGAGAAATAAAAACACAGTAAAAGACGTAACAAGACTTGTCTGTGCTGTCGACCTGTAAAATGGGCACTGCTCAATGGCTTGTGGCTGGCAGAGTCACTCTTGAGCTATATGAAGGCAACAAAAGAATCTCAAATACATGACAAGTTGCGCTACGTGAGTTCAAAATTTAAGCGGCTTCTTAATGTTTGCTGACATAACTGGGACTTACAATGAGCTCCACTGGAACTGTCAGTCTTTGTGTTCACAGCATCAAAGTTGTTTGACTAGTGAATTATTAAAACTGGTCTTTCAGCAATATTCAGTGAACACCTTGTTTTATACAAAGGACGCGTGTTGTACAGTATATTGCATTGAGGGCCATATGATTTGGTACATTTTCATTTTCAGAATAGTGTATGAGACAAAATGTGTTCAGACTGTAATTATTAATATGACGACATATGCAGTGACAGTGAATAAAATACAGAGACCTTTCTGAAAGATAAAGATAAATAAATATTGTGCTAAGACAGAAAACATCTTTCAGAGCTGCAGCTTTGCAATGTATTCTGCAAATACTGTGCAAGAGAGAGTTATACAGTAATGTTTCCATCTCATTTGTTAGGATTTTAAATAAATTTCCACTTTTGGTGCTATCTGTAAGTGTAAGTGTGATGACTTACAACAAAGTGTCAAGAGCAAGTATGTGCAATTCTGGTTGCTGCTGATTTTTTTTTTTTTTTTTTTTTCTGTTTCTAGAAGTTGTGCTGTTGCTTTGACACAGGCAGACATCATTGCTTGACTTTGAAGTGAATGTCTTTTTCTTTTACACACGCCAACGCTTCTTCAAGGAGCTGAAGCTGAAGGTTTCCAAATATGTTTTTGTTTCTCAGTCAGAATAAATCAATTGGATCTTGCATCCAGCATCAAGAATCCAAACAAAAGCACGATCATAAGGCACTTTAAAATTCAAGGACTACGCAAATATTTTTGCTTGGTTTTGGTCATTAATGTACAAATGATTACTGCCAACTATTTTCCAAAGCTTTTAATGTATAGATAGATTTTCATACCTTTCAGACAACAAGGCTACTTGTTGTCTGAAAGGTCTTGTAACAAAGTTTGTTACTGTTTAAGTACACAATATGCAGTATAATGAGATTCATTGGGACGAATTTCACCGTAAAATAACAGTAAAATACCTTTAGCAGAGTCACCAGTAATTTTACAGTACATCTACTGTAATTTATTTTAACAGTATAATGTATCAAATTACTGCACATGACAGAATAAATGTGGGTATACTATAATTTTACAGACTATACCAGCATATTACTGTTTATTTCCAAAGTGTAATAAAATATGCCGCTTTAATGTTTCTAAATTCCCAAAAATCTTAAGTTAAAAAAAAGGTCTCAGTATCTTCAGTACAGCTGACTTTGTAAGAATAATAATATCATTTGTATTACAAAACTAACTTACCTGTCTCTGTTAAAATTCTCAATGACAGACTTCACGGAACGTATGAGCATAACCTCAGATGCAGAATTAAATAACAGTGTAACAGAACAGCTTTAGCTTGGAAGCAAGTTCTTTTGCACATGTAAATGTCAACAGCATCACAGTGAAAGTGCAAGAGAGACAAAGGACTTGTCTGGGCTTCCGGCTGGTATCCTCAGTCAATGATGATGAGTGCTTCAAACAACACAAAAATGAGCAACACAATGTAACCTGAAGAGTGTAAAAATATGAAACAAGCTTGTATAAGGAAAAGAAAGTAAACAGGTCTAAAATGACATACTGTACCTCATTTGTCTCTATGCTGAGAGACACTTGGCGATTCCATGTCCCTGCTCCCTTTTGCAAAACGTGTTATAGTCAGCTCTGTGATAACACAAGTAGACACAGGTTAGCTACATCTGCGCAAATGATTCAAACCAATGAGCTTAATAAGGCTCTGAAACCTAGTATCACATTCAAATGCACAATACCTACCATTTTAATGTAAAACTTGAAGAACAAGTGTGTGTGCGTGTGTGTGTGCGTGTGTGTATGTGTGTGTTTGTGTGTGTGGTGACCTATTACAGTTTTTTACAATTGCCTGGAGAGACGTTTAACGTTAAAGTCTTTTTATGTGATTAATTAACATTAATTAACGACAGAGCATGTAATTATTTTGATAAAAAATTTTAATCCCTTGACAGCCCTACAAACAACATGATGATATTAAGGCTGAGGGAATCACAGTGTGTATTTGGTTGTCACATGTCACAACAGTCACATGATGTGGGTGCAGGGGCACAGCCCATATTGTGAAACTAGTACATTTTGCATTTTGGAACAATGTAGCTATTGTAGATTTTGATGTGAGACTGGGTTGACTGTTAGATACCATCGCTCAGGCTAAGGCCAAGCTCAGGAGTAGACAGTCACATCTGGTCTCTCAAAAATGCGAAGCATAACCAGTTTGATTAGTCTGCGAACGAACGACGTCTAATGGGCCCAGCACCGCACAGATGACATGATCCCATGATTGTGGAATGAGCTACCAAATGCACGCTCAGCAAACTCTCCCAACATTCAATCAAATACTGAAAACAGAACTCTTCCGCAGCTTCCTATGCACTATGACTTAGATTTTTGCTGCATTGTACCTCACGTGTAAGTCGCTTTGGATAAAAGCGTCTGCTAAATGATTAAATGTAAATGCAAATGTAGTTTGATGAATACAAATGTGTTAACATCAAATCATAAACATTAGCCCACACTGGGCTGGGTTGATGTAGCTCAGTTGGTAAGGCAGTCCTCCAAAAACCACAGGGTCAATAGTGTCAGTAGTAGGGTCAGTATATGTCAAAGTGTCTCTGGGCAAGACACTGAACCCCCTAACAGCCAATTTCCATTCCCAGGTGTGCAGTGCCGGTCCGAACCTGGTAGAAATTGGGGAGGGTTCTGTCAGGAAGGGCATCCAGCGTAAAAAAAAAACTGTGCCAAATCAACATGCAGAAAATGAGCCGCTGTGGCTCACTGAATAAGCTGAAAGGACAAAAAAAAAGGTCTGTTTTTGGTTAATCTCCCACAATAGCTGTTCATGTACATATAAGGCACGACTATTTAACATTATATACAATTATTTTGAAATAAACTAATAGACTGTTGTAAATTCACTTTAAATGTACAGAAATCTATTACAGTGTTTTTTTTTATGATGACAGATGATTTTGATAATTTTATCCAGTAAAACATATGTTCAGTGCCTATAGTCAGTGGCAATGCAAGAAACGCTGTGTCCTACATTGTGTGTGGTGAGTAGTGGGTGTATTGATGTAAATATTGATCATATCGATAACAACGTTACTATTGATATTGATCGATATATATCCTCCCTCACTTGTGTTTTGATGTTGTACCATCACGTGACTCAGCTGCCACTAAAATTGTTCCCTAACATTTGATGAAAACTCTTAACCATTTCTTTAGGTTTATATTCAGTGCACAACCGTGAGAATTGTATCGATCAACTCCCAGTAGGAAAGTAAAAGGTTATCTCTTTCCTTATATGTAGCTTAGGTTCCAACCTCAGATATTGTGGGAAAACCAATAAGTTTTTATTTTAATATGAAAAAAGGTTGCCACTGAACACATAGCAAAGTTTTTCCCAATCACTTGTCTGGTGATATGGTAGTGATTTTTTCCCCCAAATGCCTAGAAGGAGAAGCATTTCAACTTCAAACAAAACACTTATATGTGACGTATTTATCTGATGCTTTTACACACACAACCCCAAAGTGTAGTAAAAGTGCAACAGCAGAATTACCATTGAAAGCATTTACGAAACAGAAGCAAATACTAAAATCCATATAGTATATATAACAGACTTCGGGACAACAACATTAGAAGGAGGTGCTGACAAAAGCACAGACATAAAAGATAGTCTCTCTTTTCCTCAAGCTGAGAACACATTAGCAAAAATAAAGGGGGACGATGGGGGTGAGCAGATATGATTCATGGGGCCAAGCAAATACAGTGTGTCCAAGCTGCTTGTTAAATGTTCTGAAAATGGATAGTGGCCTTTCCAAAGCCCCAGGACTCTGTCATGCATTCTTGCACTGTGGAGAGTTGAACCTCTTTGCCAAAGACTGCCAAGACAAAACGATGTGTCAGAACTGTGGCCCCTCATGGTTCATCATGTAAAGGTCACACATATTGCTGTATGGAGGACCTGATGAGCACCCAAAAAAAATAAAATATATAAAACGGGACCACGTTAAGTCGACAGGAGATGCGAGTTTCAGTTTGGTAGAGATTATTAGAAGACACCACCTAGTTTTCAAATCTGAGCAACACATATTTCACACAGTAAAGCACTGTCTTATCTTACTTTTAAAAGGCTGTGGGTAATTTCCCCAACTGGTGACCTTGAGCTGGCCTGCCAACTCCGTCACAGATAACACACCAAGTTTAAACTCTGCATAATGAGGTGTTCCAAACCCAAATGCTGACATTGTCATTCTACAGCTGGCAGACACACAGAATGTAAAAACGGTGACATCAGAAGCATGAGATAAGGCATTATTTGAAGGGTCGCACACGCGCGCGTGCACACACACACACGTGTACACACACACACACACACACAAACATACTAGGCATTTTGATACCTGGAGTGCTAAAGTATCTAATCATGCTGATAGTTTGGTGTGGTTTGCTACCGTAGAGATGTCAGCTGTCACCTCCACCCAACAGAGCAAACAGGAGCTGGTTTGTGTTGCTCAAAGCACAAAAAAGTGCTTGTATTTCAGGAGTTGTTTCAGACTTGTCTTGAAATGTCAAAGTGACTTCTAATAATTGTTATTATATCTGGTTCCCTGAGAAATAATGCTTCCGCAGCATGTCCATCAACTGTCTGTTTCCTCGTGGAAAAACGCTAACATGTGCATTAATAATGACACTAAAGACTGACAGTTTTACATATTGGGAAGTGTCACCCCGACACAATGTGACAGGAAGAAAAGCGATAAATACAATACGTTTTTTTTTTTTTTTTTTTTTGAATTAGTAAGTAAGATTTACAAAAATATAAACATTTGAACGACAGGGATGTTTATATTTAGCCATGTAGCTGACACTGGCAATGAGAGGACTCACTGGTATAATTAATGAACCAGAGAATGTGCAAAGATCTTGTCTGCCTTAAGCAGAATTGTTATGCTGTGATAGTGAAATTACTGTTGCATAGAGAGAAAAAAAAAGATTTGTGCATAAGGTTCTGTAACAGAGGTGGAATAATGGGAAACACAAACAAAATATATACTTCTTTCTATCACCAGCATCATGACACTGCATAGAAGAATGAGCAGTGCCGTGTTCATAAGATGCCACTCTTGTATTATTCAAAGTCGATTAGAGCGGGATAATTTACTGCAGGGGTTATGAAATGTCACTTATTCAGCGATGTTTGAAATCAGCGGCCTTCAGCAGGACTGCCTATAACTTCAAAGGGAATCAGCGCAGCACTGTAGTTTTTGATCATTTGGGACAATTGATCTTTAGTGTTCAAAGAATATTTATGCTTCAGGGTTCCCTAAGAAATGTTTCAAACAACTTGCCATGAAGTGCGTGATTGTAATATCAATGCCAGGAGAGATGTAAATTACTCCGCTTTGTCCCTGATTGTACAGTACAGTATCTGCTGGGATTTGTCTCTTTTCCTGCAATTACTAAGCCATTTCCTGTACAGTAGCAGTGAGTCCCAGGCAGTCTGAAGAGGGGATCTGTTGGGGTCTTGACAGTTAGTTATTTAATGCAGTAAAGGTGAATATGTATGTATACATGCATTTAGAAAAAAGTCAGGCTTTTGGACTTTGTGTTTCTAAAATCCTGCAACATTCACATTGCATAGATACATCCTTCTGCAGGTAGACCAGCAATGAAAATGCCCTTGATGCTATAGAAGTGTGGGTGTTTTAAAAGAAAAGATATTGTTGATTATTTTCTTATATTGCAATATATTGTGTGTTGCAGAATCAGTAATGTTCAAGAGCTGACCCGTGATTCCAGCTCCTAGTCACTGCCCAAAAGAGTTCCGTGTGTTGTTTGTGTGTGTTCCGTGTGTTTTTCTGAAAAATCCATCACAAAAACTCGTCTTCATGATTATGAGAATGCAAACCTGTTTCCGTACCATTTATATTTGACAGAGACAGAGTTAATTAACAGAGCTAATTTGGTAAGTCACTGTCACACGGTATGAAAATAATTTCTGATTAACCTTGGAAATAGTTATTACATTATTTCTTCATTTTAGCCCAAACCACAATCTTTTGACAACCTAAACCTTCTTGTTTATGCATCTAAGCACAACCATAAGTGAGATTTATTTTCGGTGTCTAAATCATTGCATGATACTGACCTTCTTCAGGAGCGACATACTGGCCCATATCTATGGTCGTGATAACAAGAGACGACATCTGAAGCAGGTGGAAGCTGTGACTGTTGACTGGATGCAGTCACATCGAGTTAGATTTTTATTCATGTAAGATTCCGCTCCAGCATAGTGGCGGAGGTGTTAGTGCTGCCCCCACACAAATAGAGGGTTGAGCCCCAAACAAAGCATGATGGATGGACAGATGAAAACTTTAACACATCTAAAGACCTTTTATTGTCTTTTATTAAGTATGAGGCAGTGACAACAGTTGACTAAACTTAAACCATATGTGTGGTATTAGTGTGTAGTATTGAAATTTAGGTGTTTACTTTTAGTCTCAAGATATCATGAAGTTTTAACAGTTTTTTGTTTATCTCAAGCCCAATTTTAATTTCTGTACCACCAGCTGTTGGTTTATGATTTAGTATCATCCTGTGCACTCATGTGAGTTCTGTGGGTGACTTCTGGTGTCTTTGGAAAACTGTTTCAAGTCAAAGTCGGACTTCACTCAGTCCAGTGACACTGAAGTTTGTTGACAGAGGTCACTGAGATCAGCCCTGTCTGCCTGAACTTTATATCGCCAGCATCCAAAGCCTGTTGTTTGGAGGCTTAGGAAATCTGGTACACTTTTACATCATTACTATTCATCTTGTTCAGAAATAAATGCCTGTATTAATTATTAAAAAAAAAAAAAAAAACAGAACAGCCTTGAGTTGCAAATCCACTCCACACTCACTGTATCAACCCCTCTCTCCAATTAGTGTGAATGAAAATGTCTGGAGTTGAATGTGTGTCTGCACCAAACCACTCAGCTACAGTTTTGTCATTTAGCCAAATTAGTTTGTTTATTAGACATAATAATACCGGAGATATTATGTTAGAGTTAGTTTTGAGCAATTGTACACATACAAAAACACTGAACACAAAAAAATTATCCATGAAGAGTTCAATGGTCTTTGGCTCCAAATAAATATCTGGTAGATGCAAATCTGCTGAAAATGATGTCAATCTGAGATTAATTGAATATTTATGTGTCACACAAACTGGCCTGGAGGAACAATCAGAGGGCCCTGCTGTAAGAATCGCAAAGACGCTCTCTGGCTGCACAGCCACACAGAAGCTGCTCATTTGCACTCGCTTCACACTTCTGATTGCACAAGTGGTGTGACTTGCAGCGTGCATGATGAATTTATGTGTTAGATTTATTTATTTATTTTTTAACCATCCAGTGTATCCTCACCAAAATTCCTTCCGCCATACCTGCTGGGAGGAGGGAATGCTGCCAACTCCCACAGAGAGAATCCAGAGGCTCTAAGAGGACGCAGAGTGAAGTACAGGCTTTCTTATGCACCATGTGGCCTCCACTCGGGTGGGTGAACAGAAAAAATGTCCATGATACTGACTGACAATTCCTGATACTTAGCCTGCAGCCCCCACACTGATCTCTGTATCGGGAAAGGTGGGCAGAATTTTTAACACACTTGTGAGATGTGTGGTAAGCAGGAGAGCAGCTGACTTATTTTGTGCTTTGATGGGGGACCTGTCAATTCTTTTAAAAAATTTCACAGATTGAAGAGAAATATCGAATTATCACTGACAGAGTCTTTAAAGAGTAATTGTGAGTCATGGGCAGCTTTTCATAAACAGGATGTGAAGATCCAAGGCAGGTTTCAGCACAAAGCAGATGTGTCTAAGCATGTTTCCCACCCACAAAGAAGAAGCCTGCAAGTGTTGGTGCAAATGATGAATATTTCCTCATTGGCACTATTATGCCTCCATTCTAAATACATTCATCTTTATTTGAATTTGTGAATTCCAGAGGCTAATGGTTATGATTAAACTTAATTGACCAGCAAAATGAGCAACACTGAAGCATTTTTAGTTTCATAGTTGCATCTTATTCAAGTGAAATTTTAAATTCCCCAGTTAACCCCCCACTCATTCAGTCTTTTGCAAATTACTGCACAGCAAATGGGCCTTGAAATGGTTTTATCTTTATTAGTAGAGAAATCTTTCTTTATTGATACAAGCTGGAGTGTAATACTGAAGATACAAGGTGAGTAAGCACTTCATGCTATCAAAGTGTAACTAAGCAGATATTAAATCATAAAAAAATATAAAAAATAAATCAGTATTAGTTGGAGTTTTTATCTATTACTGTCCAGACTCATTTTTCTAATGAGTTTATCCATGAGTCCAAGTGGATGTTGTGCGACATGTAATAAAAATTCACTTCAGGTGTTCCTGAAAAATAATGTTGACCTTTGATGACCAAAACCCAATCAGGGGACCGTGCCAGGATCCTGAGTTAATAGGTTAGGGTTAGGTTAATAGGTAAACGTTTAAAAAAAATGATAAAACTTTCATTTAAAACCCATAATAATTTAAAAAATGTAAGCTAATTTATTTGTTTATTGCAGTTATTAGGTGTAAGTCTTTCCGTAGCAACTCCATCTCAACAATTTGTGCTCCTTGTGGGCACCAATTAAGGCTCCTGTAATAACAGAAACAGAAATTTGATAATGTACGAAACGTGTCATCCAAACATAAGAACACCAAGCTGGTGTGAACCTTCACTGAAATTCTTTGACTAAGGGAGTACGGTGGGTGACCAGACCCATCCAACTCACGCAGCAATCAGATGTTGTAGAAACATGTTTTTACTACCTTTTATGAATACTACTATATTCTGTAATATTTTGCTTTGGTAACACAGTGCAATAATTACTGTATTACTAAGCAACATGCATGGCTGCAGGCTGTGTGAGTGGTGTAACAATATACCATCATCATTTAAAATTAAGAGCTGCAGCAACAACAAGAGCAGAAGATATTTATTACTATTTCAGTTTGCAAATGCTTGACGGGCACCGCAGTTTACCCTTCACTCCTCCTGGTTAGATGAGCAGGATATGAGAAGACATTTCTGTCTTCCAGCTGACGTCTCGCTCTAGTGTTGCCTTTGAAGAACAGCAACAGTTTGGTAAATAACATGTCCAAGTGTCACGCTGTTCGTTGAGACGTAGAGCGAAGGCGGACGGGCCACTGTCCTCAGAGACAGTGAGGCGTGTCCTCACCTCAGCTCTGTCAGATTGAAGCTGAAAGCAAACACAGACGCACAAAACTGAGGCAAACTTCAAACTTCAAAAAGTGTTTTAGGAGGCAGAAGTAGGCTTTATGTTCATTTTATATCACGTTTTCATGTCTTTTTTTTAAAGGAATGGAAGTGAGGATTGTCCAAAAGATTCATCTGAAATTAGCCAAGAGTAGCAGCATCGTGCCTATTGGTGTAAATCACTAAGTATTTACATTACAGTACATCTTCTAGTAAAACACTGCAGGACTGAGTAATGGCTCCCACTCAGTGGAGTCTATTCAGGATTGAATACAGTCTTCTAATTTTGAAATTGGTACATTCATAATCTTCATGATCATTACCTTTAATGATCATAATTTTTGCAAAACTGCAGACATGATTTTTGCAAAATAAATCAGCCAACTGTAAAAACACATGGGTTTTAAATAGAAGACACAAATTGTGAGAATTACAAGTATAACTTGTGGAATTATTGCTTGTTTTTACTCAATTTGTGCAAGAGATAAGCTCATCCTTACACAAAATCTCCACATGTTAAACAATAAAACTATGCATGCTGTATCTTAGAGCTGCATCGTCCGCTCCATTTTGGCAAATAAAATTTTTTTTCACATTATAAAAACTGTATGATCATATGCAATACCTCCAATAAACTCTTGCTGCATACAATCCTTTGAGAAGGGAAATTTTCGCCTGCAGATAATAATCATATCACTTCTGCTCAGCCAAACTGTAAGCGAAACACTGTAAAAGAGAAATAAAAATAAAATAAAATTAATTAAAATTAATACTCCTGAACTTCAGTTTGCAGAGGATCAAAAACAGTTGATAATGAGAGCTCCTCTTTTTTAGGTTTCCTCACATCACATTTGTGCAAGTACGCTCTATATATTACCACTATTTGGAAAAATACAACACATAAGTTGACTCACAGTTAAAGGATAGGCTACTGAAATATATCTGTTTTTCACAACAGAATTTTCTACGTCGGAAACATCGCACTCAAGGGGTCAATGTTTTTTATTTGTTGAGTTTTTTTTGTTGTTGTTAAGTTTTACAATTCTATAATTCAGTCATATACTAAGACAGACTGTGTTTGTAAAGCTGTTCACCCCTCCTCTATATCATAGCTGCTGAGCGAGGAATATTCTCAGAGATCCAGAGCGACTTTAGAGATGATGGCAAATCAGCAAAGAACTGCAGTTGAGAGATGAAAGCAGGATAGAGAGACAAAGAGTGGGTCGAGATGTTAATATCTCTCAGACGACATATCCTGCATATCATCCAAGTGAAATAACAGCAAGCCCGTCAATGCAAATATGCACAATTACTGCAAGTGTTGGACTACTTGATATTTTAAACATGTCACAGGGATTTTCAGCTTAACCCTAAGAATGTAGTGGAAGTCTGAGAGTAACCAGCTCCTGTCTTCTAAAAGGATCAGCATAATAATCTCTATATTATTACAAGTGCATTTATTATTCTGCATAGTGATGCTGGCGGATGTGGCCTAAAAGGAGCTGACTAACATTGCAACCGATTCTTAATTCAAATAACAGAAAGGTCCCTGCAGTCTTCCTTTGTGTATGAAAGCCATTTCTGAAAACTGCTCAGAGATTCCAGTGGAGGCTATTTATTGTCCTGTCCTCATTAGCATTCTTTTACACTCCTTAAGCTGTGGGTCATTAAAGCACCTGACGGTAAATCCTCCAGCACATTGCTGCAATTAAACATAAATACCAGTTCGACTTCAGTCCCCAAGTTCAGAGTCATAATTCATGCTGTGTTCATCTTTTGGGCTCCTATGTGAACAGAAAAAAGATACGGTTCTAAACGTGTTAGGCCATGCGGACAGCACTCACTGACCCCCCTCGTAAGTAGCACCCTACCTTAGATATGTATGAGTTGTCCATCCCATATTTCAAAGATCACATGTGACTGATTAAAAATGACACAAACATCTGCTACATCTGAAAAAAATGATATGCAGTCTAATTATAGAAGCAAACATAGAGGAAATGTTTCCTTTTAAAGCCATTTCCTCTCATCTCATTCTTTGTGCGTCAAACTGAAAGTGCTGCTAATGGTGTTTTTGTTGTGGTGATAATCATAAAAAAAGTGAGTGCACACATCCATTTCCAACATATTTCTCTCTCTGTTTAGGAGGAGACAATACAATGCAACCAGTGATTTATGACACAATAAACTATGCTGAAAAAGACCAACTAAGCCTTTGTAATCATTGACTATGGGCTCCAGAAGTCTGTAAGTGTAATTCCTTAAACAAACACATTTCTATTTTTGCACACACAAAAATACCCAAAAGAAATCATAAATCATTCCCAAAGCCATTTCAAGTTTTCTTGATGACAACAAATCGTATTTAATTCCCAATTTTCTTCATTATCAAAAGACTGGAGCACAGGTACAGCCTGACAGCAATCTCAGAAACCTTCACATGCCCCCACCCCTTCCCCTACCACTTCCGGACCCTAAATTAAGATTAATTACACAAAAGACCAATATGCTGAAATAGGAAATTATATGCTCCCAGGAACAGAGCTCCATAGCCGCTCTATCTCCGTTAGCAGAACAGCTTTTAGATTGCACTCTCATATCCTTATGCTGAGCACAGCAGGCTCGGGATTGACTGTCTGGCTAAATTCTGTGGACTTGATAATATCTGGCAGGGGTCTAAGAATATGATGACACTGATTAAAATCACTTTGGTTGCATGCCAGGTGTTTTGAATTGAATTGTTGTTTTCTTTTCAATCAGTTGTTACGCTTAGTAGGACAATGTACCACAACCTGCAAAGAAAACACACAGATGTGAATATTTAACTTCCTTGAAAGATGCAACACTCATCTTTGATGTCAGCAAAAAATCTGTGATGGAAGACATACTTCTTCCACCATTGTTGGGATTACATTATTATATTTACACACTGCTGTGCTACGTGTTTAAGTTACAATTTTTATAAATGATGCAACACTATAAATGAGTGTTATATATATATTATATGAGTGTTGAGTATATGAGTGTTATATATATATATATATATATATATATATATATATATATATATATATATATATATATATATATATATATATATATATATATATATATATATATATATATATATATATATATATATATATATATATATATATATATATATATATATATATATATATATATATTTATATATATATATATATACACACACACACACACATATATATATAATTTTTATATTAGGAAATTACATTAAGCAGTATTATTATCTATCCATTCTCCATTTATCTATAACCACTTATACTGCTCAGGGTCGCGGGGTGTCCGAGCTCTCACTGAGGGAGAGGTGGGGTACACCTTGGACAGGTCACCCGAGACATACACAGACAACCATTCACACTCAAAATGACCTTCTAGCTGTCAGGCGGCAACTCTTCACATGTTGTTTTATTATAAAACATTTTTTTAAATGTAGTTGTTATTACAGTCAATTCCATATTGACGTATTATGAACACACAATCTCCATTTGTCCTTTTATACCTGTTTGCTTTTTAAAAGTTTTTTTAGAATCAATTCCAGGAATTTGCCGTGTTTTTACAGACGCAATTAAAGAATCAGTCAGTGATAAAAAGAGATTTTTATCCACAAACCTGTATATATATATATATATATATATATATATATATATATATATATAGCATATGTCACACAACAACTGCTGTGTGCAGACTTCATTACGGCATCAGCATCAAAGGCCCTACATGATTTAGACGAAAAGCCATGACCAGCATGGAACAGCTCAGGCACACAATTTCCCACTGTGAACATCACCAGAGGAAAATTCCCACTGAGAGCCGAGGGAGAGCAGGGGAAGGGGTAGCACCTGATATGTTATGTAATGTAAAGACCTCATTGTTCACCATGGATCTCTGTGTGTTGTCTTTTGCAATCTGTGAAGCACTTCATCCTGGGCTGTGTTCGATCGTCTCACGAAGGATGGAAGCAGGGATGGGCAGCTGGTGGCGGAAACGTGTTTCGAAACAATTTCACACATGCCAGAATCTGACAATTGAGACATTCACTTCTGAAGGATGAAGACTCATCACACTTGCGCAATAAAACTAAGCATTCTGTCTGTGGAACTTCAACGAAGCAAATGTTGAACAAAATGGAATCCAATGTCTACTAGTGGGGAAGATAGAGTGAATGTGAATCCAGTTAATGTTCCAACAACAGGGAACTAAAAATGTGGTAAAGTGAGTTTCTCATCTGTAACATGAAATAGTCCAAATGTTGGTACCATTATGAGGTGCTGAATTCCTTTTGTCAAACTGGTTTGCTCCAGGTGAGATTCTCGGATATTTTAACCTTTATTTATTCAGGGTAGTTTCACTGAGAGCTTGGTTCTCACTTCCAACAATGCCCTGCAACACCTGGAGTGCTGCATGGTGAAAGAAAGCAAATGCTCCTCAAACCTGGTGGCAGATTTACCTTGACAAAACAGATATCAGAGTAAAATTTTTGCTTCATTCTCAATGTATGACTGGACTGTTTGCATCTGTAGTGATACCACAACAATTGAATATTGCATACTGCCAAGTGCCCCACAAATATGCACATCGATAGTTTGCTGATATTTAAAAGGCATTTTTCTTTACAATGTCTCCGATTTCTATTTCATGTCCACTGCTTTGTATAGAAATTGTTGAAATGAAATGTTCTGTGTTGTTATACTGTATGATGCAAGAAAGCACTCAAGATTCAGGCAAAAGTTAAAGCTGCCTGAATTCAAGTTAGTAGGATTATACCAATACAGTACAGCAGCTCTGCCATGAATTCTACTTTTACATGGTTATAATTTAAGAAGTGTGTAGTGAAGTTGTAGCGGAGAGCATTATACTGCTAAAGTTTTGGTCACCCTATTTAAAATAAAACATTATACCCACCAGAATTATCACTGTTCTAACAGTTTCAACATAAAACTGAGAAGACATAAGTTTGTAAAAGTAGAATTCATGGTCGAGCCACTGTATTGGATTGAATTAAATTGCACAGGTGGTCATAGGGTCATAGGGTCACGCCTGATCAGTGTACATTTCCGATAAAATTGCACACAGGAGAAAAAAAAAACATTTTGAGTATCATGTCAACACAGTCGCTTAAAATAAGTTCTTGCAAGCAACACCCTAGAACAACTTCTAGAACAATCACTGAAATTTCAAGAGACTGGTAAGCTGTCAAGACAACAGCCATGACAGAGCACATGGAGGTCACGGTCTTGGTACATTTTCCACATCCATTTTTAATACATTCACATATTTGAGGCGGATGAATAGTCTTGAGAACCTTCACATCAGCCCAAGAAATACAGCACTGAAGAATACTAACAACTACAGTTCAGTCACTATCACACGTACCATTTCAAGACAGAAAGAGGATTATGAATTAAACATGGCTGTGCGTCTCTCAGCACCTCGTTGGGTTGTTCAGAGTGTACATTCACATTGTCTGGCCAAAATGTTTTCATCTCTCGTCTTCACTATTTCCAGGACTTTACGAGCGCTGGCAGTGTCGCAAATCTAACAAGACAAGCTAATCAATGACATAAGGCCATCCCAACTTCCTGCCCTTATGGTAATGGCGAATGTTGAGTAGAATTACAAAGAATGGCCCCGTGTCAACATCAGATATAAGTATCAATCATTGGTGGGTAAATGATGGCATCAAGGGAATCTGAAAGGATTCTGCTTCTGTGCAAGACCTGATAACTCCCTCCAAACATATCTCGTCCTTCAGCAGGATGTCAGCGTGAACCTGCTTCAGAGACAAAAGAATTCAATGATTAAATTCCTGCCTTCAGCCACAGAGAAACTCAACACTCAAGAGGAAAACACGAGCCAAGGTCATTGCATTCACATTCCAAGGCATGGCTCCTCTGGTCTGTTTGCTTGTTGTTGCTTTTCCTCCGAGCTCTCTGTGAACAAATATGAAGTCGGAAACTCTGAAAAGGGATGCTGGAGAGGTATCGGTCGGAGACCTATCAGTGAGGCTGACTGTAATCTATTACAGTGACGTTCCCAAGGATCAAAAGCAATGAGCTGCTGACTGTTTAATAAACTGCAAGCTTACACTGCAGTATGGTCTTAACTATGATTCATTACTGTCACTAGATCTTGTATGAAAATAAAAGAGGCGCCTGAGGAAGCTGCTGGATTCCAGCCGCACTAAATTGTTCTAAATTGCCTCTGCATTACATGTAAAGACTTTTTTGTGGAGTTCATTTTCGTTTTCTGTTTTCTTTCCCACCAATTAAAAATGCATGAAAATAAGAGCTTTCAGATCCAACTGGATTTTTACGTTTATTTTCTCAAGGCTTAGTTTGATATTTTATTCATTAATGTGTTTTCTTTGCATCTTGGTAATAGAGGTAGACTCAAGCAGCTTGCCTCAAAGTCACAGCTGACATTTCTTACTTTATGAGCCGAGAATGTTCTCAAGCTCTTGAGGGCTTCAGCTCATCTCTAACAGAAACAGCTAAATGAACTCTTTAAGACACTCTGGCTCTAATAGAGAGGATAAAAGTGTTCATATTGAGGCCAGCGCTCTGTAGGTGATATATCACTTATCACCACGGATGAAAATTGACCACATCTAAAACAAATCTCTGAAATGAAATTCCGTTTCATTTCATCCCCCATGCATCTGAAAATGTTCCAGCTATTCCAGAATTTCCAGCTATTACAAGGTGATGCTAACGTTGTTCTTTGCATTTTAAATACCAGAATTCAAAAGGCAAGGCGGTGCTGATAACTGGAAAAAGGTCTGTTTGGAAGGCCAACCAAAGACTGGTGGGAACTGAACGATACAGCTCCACAAACTCTCTCTCACACACACACACAGACACACACACCAGCTGCAGCAGCGGCAGCAGGGCTTTGGTTCAGGGTGCTGCTCTGGCAAAAGCCAACGCATGGCTGACTCATTACTGCACTGCGAGTACACTCATTATTCAGTTTCTGTGGGCACTGAAAACAGCTTAAATGGCCTTTAAATGGTCACCAAAATTTACTGTGTACCAAAGCACTCAAATTATTCTTCAGAGTATAGCATGATCTATTATTCATTCTGCTGGGTTCATTGTTATTCTCATTGGTGAAAAGGAGAGTCTGGGGAATGTGATAGGGTCTCTTCTTACTGTTAATTAGCAGAGTAGAGAGAATGGCTTTTTTTTAAATTTGTCATGAACATGACACAAGGCCATTAGGTGACTGGGAAATTTGACTCATAGCGATATCGCTCGAATACAATATGTAGCTCACTTCTCATTTTTTAAAGCTGCAGGAAATTACAGAGAGCAAAAGAAAAAAAAACAACAAAGAAGTAAAACAGGAGCGGTTGCTTCAAACGTTTAGGTCCTTCTGGGTTTGTCCCCAGCTCATGGTTTTGTTTAACGGAAGGGTCTCAAGGACGCATGAAAACCTCATAACACCACACCACCGTGTTCATGAGAGGCACTTTGTTCCTATATTCATCCGCACCAAACCAACAACCAAGAATTCACCAGAGATTGTTCTGTGAAGTGAACATGTTTGAAATGTAGCCCTCTGTCAGACACAGTGCTCCTGTTTGAGTGCTACAGGAAAGTAATGATTAATCCCTTTCAAACTCCATTAAAGTACCAATTCACTTCCCTTCAGCGCTTCAAGTTATGTTTACGATGTAAATATGAGAGTGAAGACACGGCATTGACATCGGGCTCATTAAGAAATGCAGATGTGTTTTAGTGCAATATTATGACTAAAGGAGCTCACTTTCCAGATTCACAGACATGCATAGCTTCACGTGGAATAAATATCAGCTGTGCGCCTGACAAGAGTCATCACATTTGAATTCCAATTGCAGTAACTGCAGGTAATAGTAATAAACACACTTGTGTGGATCCTAATACTGCCACAGGCTCGGCTGTCATCCCCTGTCAGATTCTGCAGCTCTCTGTTTCATGTGACGGTGAAAGGAAACAAAAATAAAACCACATGATAAAATGTTACATGTAGAAATTTGACATATAACAACAAATCCTGAATCCAAGCTTAACAAAGACATTAGACCAGTTCCTAAAACATAGACACATGCATTCATAAATAGGTAATGGTAAAAAAGCTTATAGGGGCATCTGGCTCCATATTCGAATTATTTGCATTTGCTGTGCACATGAAGCCATGTATCATTGTAGAAAGTTTTCATGAAAACCCAGCCTCTTAAATATGGTTCCATCAGGCCAGTGTTTCTTTTATTGTTCCCCTTTATTACAATAATGCAGTATAATGTAACTTTCACAGCAAAAATGTGGATCTACATTTCCATTCACAGCATCCGGGGTCAGGGTATTAAAATACCAAACAGAACGACAATATTCCCATGTTGGAGAGGGTTTATTTGCCCTCAGTTTGTAAACTGTTTTATTCTTGCTGGTTCAGAGCACATAGCTCAGTTTGACTCTACTGTCGATCACGTAAAGCAACAGGTGAACATAGAACTTTAATGGCTTCTGACACTGACTTCTTGTGCCATCTGGCAGCTTTTCAGGAAAGTATAAACCAGCTGGAGGAAGAACATTATCTGTGGTTATGGTCCATTTCTGGACTTCTAAAGTCTCTTTAATCCTGCAGTGATATTTCTTGCTGTCAGATGTGACAGTTCTGATCCACTTCCAGTTCATAATGCTCGGCCACTGTTAAAAAAGAAATTGCCAGCTTTGGATTTTCTTGGCTGACCTGTTGTTTCTTTGTGTGCCCTAGAAGTTTCCTACACATACAAGTTTTTGATTATATTTTCCATACTCTGAAAGCTACGAAAAAAGTCTCGAGTGTTTTCTTTGTTGCAAAGAAATACTTAATGCACTTTATTTTCTATGAGAAAAGCTGCACCTGAAACGGCATACCTGAAGTCATTTACAGTCTAATAAAATGGTTCACAGTCATAGTCATCAGTAATGTCTCTATATAGACTGTAGCTATGTGCCAATGAAGCTCTCCGGTATCATTGTGACCGATAAGTACATAGGAAATCTGCTTAGCTGTAAAATGAGCCATTACATCAGCCTGATCTTACAACCATAACACAATAATATATTTAATACTGTCTGCAATTGTGATTGTGCCAGAGTTTTAGAGCCATACCGACACACTGATCCACACTCCTGAACAAAAAATTAGTGCATGGAGATACTTTGATATTGTACTACTTGTATTGTGAAATGCACTAAGTATCTCCCATACTGTGAGAACATATTTCTAAGAATACTTAAAATTCTTATCTGAAAAAACTAATATTACTTGTAACACGTCCTCACAGTGTGGCCTCATCCATCTGAAGACTGTGTAGACACCCACCACAACACCCCAAAACACACACACTCCCCATATGATCCAACCAGACAAAAATTACCTTGTATGACATGTGATATGTGAATTGTTTTTTAATAAGCAGGTTATTTTCATGAGAATAAAATCAGCGGAACACTTTTAACAGGCATTGTGATTGGATGTTGATGTGTGTGAGCACATCTATATTAAAATCAACTCAACTTTCAGATGTCTCTGATCAAAATCAGGAAGAGTGACAATTTCTCTCAGTGCTAATCTTGGTGAGTTTGCTTTGTCTGAAACCACAAGATAAAGAAGAGAAGGAAATGACAGTAGGGAATAATAAAAATTCAATAAAGAAAACAAAGAGGTGGGGGGGGGGGAGACATCAGGCTCCCATTTTCTTCAAAGCCTCACTTGTCCTGAACCAGTGATGGATCCCCAGGTGCTTAGATGTGTACTTTGCAGGTACTGAGTACGATTCAGCAGTCATGATGACAAGAGGGGGCATGGCCTTCAGCCGAAAGACCACACGCATAAACATATACACACTTCACTGAGAGATACACCATATCTGTAGCTGTCCCGCCTCCGCCCCGCTCCGCAGAAGCCTTGGATCACTGCTCATGTTGTCCAACACAGTTTCGCCTGGGAAAGATCTCAGCTATCAATCTCCAAGCTGTCAGCCACACTGACCCATCAGACCCCAGAAGAATCCTGCAGTAGAAATCAGACAGCAGTCTTGTGCCGCTGTGAAGGTTGATTTAGTGGTCTCTGGGAACAAAAGTGGGATAACAAACAAGCAGTGTGGAAGTAAATGTGCGATGAAGCTAGGCAGCAGATAGTGGAAAACACGCAGCTAATTGGCTGCTACAAGGAGGAACATGACAAATTTAATGCTGATAGCGAGGCAGCACATTTTACCAGTTCCAGAATTGGTATTGGTACATTATTTCCCACTTAAAGTGAACACACAAAAACAAGTAAATCTTGCAGTGTTTATGACCTTTCTCTTTATGGATTAAAATTAAATACAGTTAAGAGGTAGCAGCACAGTTCACAGCTGTCATTATTCCTCTTTTATATGCCAGACCTCAGTAGCTGCGAGGCCTAGACACTTTATAATCTGTTATTACAGACAGGTTCATGTTGGTGACCTTTAGCTGTGCTTGCACATGCATATTATGCTTAGGGTTTCTCACCTCTCCACTTGTACCTCTCTGTCTCTGTCTTCCCCTGGTCCTTCCCTTGAATTTTAACCTCCTGCCTTTCCTGCCTTCCAAAATCAATTATTATTGATTTTTCTGCACTCTCTGGGGTGGAGTCAAAAGAGGGGACAAAGGAGATAAAACCACAGGCAAATTGCTAAAGTAACTCCACTGTACTATGGGGGACTGATATTATCATGAGAGAAAGGAGTTGAATGCTGGTTTGGCTCCACTTAAAAGCAGTGTAAATAGCATCCTCTGCTTACTAGGAATTTTCAAGCGATCCATGAGGTGGATCTCAGCCAAGAGCTGACTGGATGTCCTGTTTCACACCATAAACCCGCATGCTGACAGTTAAACACTGAGAGAGTGGGACCAGAATACATCAAACTTAGATGTATGTGTTTCAATACAAAACAAAGGCTCGTCTTGTAATAAATTATAATGCACTGTAACGAGAATTTCACTTTAATTTGGTGCAAATACTTTAATAAAGCAGCATTGTGAATGGAAAAGTTTGAGTTGTAAGGGACGATTAACATCAAAATCTAAATCTTACTGAATACTAATAATGCAGTGATGCAAGTTATCTTCTATTAGCATTTTTCTTTTTCACACTCTAGAGCAGAATAACAAATAAATCAAAGAAACAATGGTAAATGAATTATTAGTGGCTCAGACCAAGGCACTGTTGTTGTTCTCTTTCATATCCTGCACGCTTCAAATAAATGTTGTTGCAAAGTATTGACTAAAACAATGGTGTAGATTATAATCTAGTCTCTGAAACATTAATTACTATTCTCATAATATTCAAATAAAGCAGAATTATTCTAAAATGTACTTTGCACTTCAACAGTATTATTTTTCACTACCACTGGAGATAAATCTGTTTCTTAGGACACACAGACACGGCTTTTACAGTAAAAACCAAGCTCTGACATGCCTGCATCGACACATCCCAGCTCCTGCTTCTATATTCTGCAGCCAAAAAAAAACTAAAATAATAATCCTGCCCAAATTTTTGAGCTGCTCATGTATTACACAGCCTTGAGGTCTCAGATAAAACACAGCCTCTGCAGCAGCCAGACAATGAGCAGTAGATTTGTGTGCTCATACACTTGCTCGCCCAACCCTGACTGGATCTAAACTGGATGAAAGGGAAATCTTTGAACGTTAAAATAAAAATGCCTTCAAAATGTGTCTCATGCTGCTACAGTACAACTGGTTGCAGCTGTGAGAATACTAATTCTTTCATGGATGCTGACACAATCTTGCAAATCTGAAAACTGAGCTCACTATTGAGAGGTTACACTTATTACTGGCTCACAGTGAGATTACAGTTTTTTTTTAAATTAATCAATCTAGAGTTGTGAAACAGTAATACACACAACTCTGTAACTTTAATGTTTCTTTAATGCTGTGGCAGCAAGCCCATAAACCAAATCCAGGTGTCCCGCTGAGGTCCAATTTGTTAGAGAAAAGCTCCCTCTAGTGTAAGAATACCTTCACATTACACAAACCGTAATAACAGAAGACCACTGTAACCATTTCAATGTTTTAATCAGATTGTAATTTTGTACTTGCATGGGTAAACCAACAAAGTATATACACATTTGTCCTTTGGGAAAATAAAAAAAAACAGAAAAAGTGCATATATGATAACAGAAAAATAAATTAACATAGAACACTATGACAGGGTATAATGAACTACTGAATGTCAAACAGTTTGTACAATCGGTAAAAAAACAAACTAAAACAGACACAGGCAAAAGATGTTTACTGTCCATAATGTAAAAAAAAAAAAAAAAAACAATAATAAAATTAAATTAAAACATAAAGAAATATTAGGTTAGTTTATACAATGCAGACATCAGTAACCCCATTAACCTGGTACAAGAAACACAGTAAAAAAGGAGAAAAAAAAGACTTAAAATTAAAGAAACATATATTTTACAAAATGCATTATGAATATGTTGTTTAAAAAAAAAAAACACGTACAAGACAAAATGGCAAAGAAGAGAGGTGTAATGCACATTAGTGTTTTTTTAGCATAAAAAATAAAACCAAACCAACATTCATTCTATCACTAAACAGATCCTTAATTTCTGTATCGTCCACATAAACAAACTTCAGTTTGTTTTGGTCAAGGCTTCTAAAAAAATTCCAATATCATCTGCTTGTAGTGTTTACACTGAAATATAGTTTCAGTTGCATTTCTACTCATGCAGCAGTGTCGCTGGCCAGAGACTGAAGTTATATTTGAGTCTGTGATTCGACTATAGTTTGATTTTCAGCTCAAAGTTTGAGTAACCACAGAAATGTTGAGGTGAATATCTTTTCACAAAATGCAGATACTGTTAATTAATGGTTTCACCTTGCAAACATCAAACTTTTGTGACTCAGTTTACAATAACAACAAACAGCTGTGTCAAGACAATAAGTCCACAGAGGATTCTCTAATCTTAATTAAGTTCTGTAGAGAAGCCATTGTAACGACTGTAATTAATGTTTTATACCAGGGTGCAAAGACAAAAAAACAAAAAGAGTGACCCTGCATTGAATCCTCTTTAAAGTTTGTTTGCTGATAACTCGAAAAATAATAATACAAAAAAAGTCACATAATGATTAGAACAGTTGTGGCATACATTCTACACAAAAAGTATCGACTGAACATTTATTTTTGAAGGTCATTGTTCATTTCGCTGAGATATAAAACTATAAATTTACTACTTTTATTGCATTTCGCTCTATATGTATTTAAGTTGCTTTTTTTTTTATTAGATGCGCACTACATCTTTGATGCAGCTGATTTGACAGGGAATTAACAAACTGTTTCCACTTAAATGAATAAATAGGACTTTTCACTACACTTAGATACATGAGGTTATTTAGTGACCACATAGAGGTTATCGCATCCATAATAATGTCTTTGCTGGTGTACAACAGCTGGTGTACAAAAGTAATATCAAAAAACACTAAAGTATCTGTTTGGTAGGAGCACCCAGAGAACACAGCTCAGCAGAAAAATAACTATAAAACGCAACAAAATAGAAACATTAAATTGATGAGTGATAAGAGCAATTACAGCATTAAATAGTTTATATAGGTAAGACTAATCTAATCATTTTAACTGTACCGATGAAATATTTTGTGATTTACAAAGTCTACTGAGTGGAATGGTGTGCAAATTAAGCAATGGAATATACCAGCCATGCTCTGCGTTCTACTTTACACAGCTGCAGACTTTTGCATAGTTAATGAAAGACATGCTTTAGCGTTTTCATGCAATACGGCATTCCTTAAATATTCTCAATTCTGTACACTGACAACAAAGTGAAAAAGACAGCTGCAGTGAAGAAAGGAAAAGTAAATCTAAAAAGGTTTTCTGTTGCATTTTACGTTGATTTGACATCTTGTTTGAATGTATTAGTACTGACTGGATATTTCAATTAACAGTACTTGTCTTCAGCCACCTTTTGAGAAAACAAAAACATTTCAGACAGGTTTTACTTTATCAGTCTAAAACGTCACAATCTTTAATTGATGAGGAACAAGGTGACTTCTGGCTTACTGCTCTACCACTAGTATGTTGGTCAAATCATAATAAAGTAATTACCATTTTCTTTTATGGATGTCTGGTGGTAGCAAGTAGCTTTAACATAATAAAGGACAGAGAAACATAAATGACACACGGCCTTTACAAGAGCACTGCAACACATGACAGACGTCTTAAAAATGTAAACTGTGCAACGGCACCAAACGGCTACTGCCGAACAATCATGTCTCATCTAATCTTACCAGCGGTAAAAAAACAACACAAGCAGCGTGGTGGCTACACAAAAATGGAGGAACAAACAAAGGTTAGAACAGGCTGCCACTTCCAGATCTGAGCTATGTACAAATACCTCATAAAAAGGTCTGATACAATACGATCTCAAAAACTATGACTCACATTCATATATTATAAGCGATATACAGCATCACTTTACGCACTAATCTTTGTTTACAATGCCCCAAAGCAATGTAAATAACTGAAGGGGCATCTTATCCTAATGCACTAGGTCTTGGCTACATGACTGGATTATTAATCCAATATACTGCTAATGTATCAAGTGTAAGGGCATGATCCAGCTGTACAATGTTCACTAGCCACTACAACTTAATCACAGACTTTTAAAATAGGCAAACAAAACACAAAATTGCCCTGCTTTGATCCAAAGTGCCATGCACAGGTTCCTGATAGATTACGATGTTGAGTAAAAAAGAGCAGCTATAGGAAAACCACCATATTTAAGCAATAAGTATGTTATTTCTATGATATATGACAGTTTGAATGCAATAATCATTATATTTTCTAATAGTAGGACATTGAAATGGCGTTTCAACATTTTGACAAACTAGTTGCTCAAAGAAAACTCAGGCCTGCTGTAGATCTTCCCACAACAACCACCACAGGACATCACAGCAGTTAAGTTACTGAAGTACACAGTGGTAAAAAAAGCCCAATGATCTTATGAGTCACATAAATTGTTTTCTGTTCTTTTCCTTAAATATCAAGTGTGATGTTCTAGTTTCATATTTGGAGAGAAATGTAAGAGTACAGTGGCTAATTCAGTTCTCAACATATGGCTGTACAATTTACATTAAATATTGCAGGGTAGAAAGTAGGTGCATAGACAATCACGGAAAAGCTTGTTCTGAATCTTTGAGTAACAAATACTTAGAAACTTGTTAGAGGGCAAACTCTAGCACTCCATTTGCTATCCAATATTTGCAAACATCAGCAGAAAATGTGAAACTCACATTTGCTTGTGATTTGAACGGATTAATCCAAAAGCAAAGCCACTACAACGATTACCAAACATTGAAGTAGGACATATTATGGTGCCTATTTGCTCCGACTCTAAAGACCATTTAAATAACATACTTAAAACTTTAAATAAAGTGGTATTTCCTCAGAAACCATCTGAGAACAAATGTAAACCTGGTAGATGCTACAGAGAAACAGCTGAGAAAAATGCTGTAGATCTAGAATACAAAGATGATGTTAATGATTGAAATAAAGAGTACTTACTAATGCTTGGATATTAACGGGAAACACATTCATTTGTTAAACACATACACTATGCTGGTATATAACGTATGAACAGTGAAAGCTAATTTTACAATGATAAAGCCTATAGATCAAGATGAGGCCAGTAAGTATTGTGACAGCTCCACTGACACTATATAATTAGGCACTATGCCATGCAGTACCTCAATATTCATATCTGGACAACAACTGCTCTTAGACTATATAAATGTAGGCATATGCTTATTTAAATGGCTCATTAGCAATATTCTATTTCAGGCTGATGAAGAAAAAATATGACAATGTATTGTCCTCTCTAATGAGGTAACAAGGCTATGATAAACACTACTACCAGGTTTCTAGTTCAATGAAATATGTGGTCACAGTTCTGAATGTTAGGTTTGAAAAGATGCTCATTAGAGAAATATCAGTGCCAGAAGAGCAGTGGTCTGTTACAGCACCAGGTGTATTAAGGGAGGGAGGGAGGGGGTTGTTAAAATGACCCCTGAAACTTTGAGATGAATGTACCCTTTTATCATTTCAAGTCTAAGGCCCGTCACTACTATACGATATGTCTTGGTATCATGTAAATATAATGATACAAATATGTGTGTATGTATGTATGTATATCAGTTGGCAGTTTATTGCACCAAGATACATCTAATACAGTTACGCAATAAATGTTTTGTTGAAAATTTTAGAGCTGTTAATTTCATTGCATCTTCATTTTGGAAGATGCTGTTTCTAATGTTTTGTTCACGCTATTTATTTCAATGTGAAGGCTTCGCTCAATCATCAAAATCTGTAAGTGTAGCAGCAGTACAAACTATATCCTCCTAAATATTATTAAATATTTGCATTGTTTATTAATTTTAGCTAATAAACTGCCAAATCTGCATATTCATGAAAAAAAGAAAATTACTTTATCTATACAAAGTGCGAACAATAACATTTCTATTTAGTGATTCATACAGTAGGAGATCCCTATGTTGCCTAAGGCGAGTACTTTTTTCCATGTACCGTATTGAAAGGCGCTTAAGATTATTTTCATGTTGTTCATTGAAAGGAAAAATGGATTATATACACCAACTCTATCTTTCTCAATCAGCCACAACATTAATGCCACCTGATGATTTTTTTGGAAAAATGATATGTTTTTATAAAAATATTTTGAACTAATAAATGCTGATGTACATGTTTTAAATGTACATGTTTTTCCTAATACATCATTTTATTTAGTGGAGTACTTTTACTATTGTACTTTTGTGTCCTTTAGTAAAATTTAGATAAATTGCTTAGTAGTCTGCTTTTAGTTGAGTAGAATATTTAAAGTTTTACTTGTAGTTGAATTTGTTAGGCCAATACTTTTGCTTTTACTTTTACTTGAGTATTGAGTTTGTGTACTTCTACCATCACAGTGTAGGCAGAGTATGGGGCGGTAAAGCTGCAGGTGGATCAAAGTGGCCATGATGACACTTGTCCTCCTTAATATATTAAAACCACCAGTGTTAATGGTGCGGCTCATTGTGTATGTATATAAAAAAAATTTAAAGTTTTCATTCCAAAACACATGATTTCTTTTGAGGTCAAAATTAGCTAACTTTATAAGCACTTAATAAAATACATTTCTATCAAAAGTACTAGTATTTTAAAAAAAAATACAGTTTAGAAATATTAGAAAACTCTCAATTTGTACCGATCCCTATTCCTCATCTCACATATTATTTTGTTTTGGTCCAGAACTTTTCATCCCTTTTAAGTAACTTATCTCCTATTGTTCAAACTGCAGACTCACAGTAGTTACGTCTGATTTATATCAATCCTAGATACATTTATACCAATATAAATGAAATGACTTGTGAGTGCATGTAGTATACTAATGTTTCTTAGTGTCCATAGTGTTAGACAAAAGCTACTCATACCATCTGCCCTTAACCAATGCATGGGACGATGTAAAGAATGACTTTACTTCTCAATGATAAATCTGATCGGCCTAAAACATTCAATAAAAACTACTACAAACAGTTAACCACGATTATGTCACAATGAAACTCTTTCGTATTAATGTGTGTCTGTGAAACTGTGTCAATATTTCTCCCGATATTATTATCAGTCCTAAACTTCTGTTCTTAGTGTTGAGTTCAATATGCCTACAGAACAGCACTGAGGTTTAAGCATCAACAACCATCTTATTCCCAAACCTAATTGGAATAATACTAATCTATATCAGTTAAACATGTAAATCTGCAAAACAATAGCTGACGCTGAAAATGCATATTACCTCATTGATTTTTCTGTATAAATGGCTGCGTTTTAAATCAGGTTTAAATCAGTGGAATATTTTGCGAGTACGCTAAACTAAATATTGCAATGGAAATATAAACCTCTTGTCTGATGGAATGATAATTGGATTTTAAGATTCCAACAATAGGGAATTCTTTCAGCTGCCATACGGGCCTCTAGTAGACATGTTCAAATAAGCTGTGCTGTATAACTGAAATCATTTGGCATGCCAATGTAGTCAGATGTGTCAAGCCCTACACCACTATTTTCTTACTCATATCAAAATAAAATTTAAAGATTAGAGGTGTAACAGGGAATGACATAATAATCAGAAGTAGTGTATGTTGTAAAGCCAGCTGTTAATAGTCAAACCTTAAAGCATTCAAATGCATCTCATGACAGTGTATAAAACAACAACGTCTCTCTACAAATGCACGTGGTGCTCACTGAAACTTAGGCACAAAGAAAACAGCTGCATTATGTAAGTTGTATGTAACTACTATGTAGATTGTATCACTGAGGCCTCTGTGTTGTACGTGCAGGGGATTGCATGCTTGATGACAGCTTTCGAGAAGATACCATCCTTTCAAGTGGCTTCTTCCTGTTTGTGGGAGACTTGAGACTTACTTCAGAAATGGAAGACTTGGACTTGCCTACATTTAACAGAGTGCGACCGAGAGAGCTAGGGGGCTTGGAAGACTCCTTTGTCTCAGATTTTGTTTCACCTCCATGATTCTCTGTGAACGTCTGTGGAGATAGAGCATCTCCAGTCTTTCCATTATCAGGTCCAATCTCCTTGGCTTGTCCATTCTGCTTGCATGTCCTCTCTGAGGCTTTTTTGGCAAGCAAAGTGCTTTTTCCTAAATCAGCCGACCGGCGGCTTTCCCTTTGTCGGAGGGCACTTTTAAAGAAAGATAAGCCTTTTTCTTCAGATTTGTTGTTGCGCTGCAGATCTTTAGTGGATATACTTGGTGAACGCAGGCTAGTGACGGAGGAGCTGCTGCTGGAGCTCTTCACCGATCTCCTTTCAAGGTGGTTGGTTTCCCCACTCTTAGAGAGTGAAGAGCGAGCTACCGAGTTGCTGCGAAGACTGTCAGCCAGAGGGCTAGTGTGCATAGAATCTCTGCTGAAGCTCCTTTCTACAAGTCGTTTCCGACTACTAGTAGAGCCTCTCTCTGTGACACCGGAGTTCTTCTTCGCAGTTGGTGAGGGAGATGCTGAGGATTGGGGTGTGGAGCAGACACATGGCTTGTGTTGTGCCAATCCCTCTATATGCTGCTTTGCCTCCTTTGTTTTAGAAGGGGTCCCACTGGGTGTTGAGGGGCTTTTTTTGGCGTTTACACTCTTTTCTTTAGTATTGCTTACTCTTTTGCCTTTCAAAGGTGTACTGGAAGACGCCTCAAAAGCTGAGGTCTTGTGGGTTGAGCACAAACGTTTTTTTGAAGTTTTCTCTTGCTCCACTTTGCTGGAAATCTTTGTGGAGCCTGTGCTTTCTACCTTTGAGGAAAATCCCCCAATACTGCTCTTGCGTTTTTGTTCTTTGGAGGGAGTAACTTGAGTGGATAGTGTGTTTTGGTCTATAGCTGTTAACTGGTTATTGTTTTCAGTTGGTTCGTTTTTGGTGCTCTTCTTTTCAACTGGAGTGGGAGCCCTGCAGTACGCCATGTCTACAAACCTTTTGTTGTTGTCCTGGTCACTAAAATTGCTCTCCATCATAGACAGGGGAGTCCTACTGCCAAAGTAACGCTCATGTCTACTATAGCTACCAAAACAGGATGTGGAAACCTTGTCATCACATGCCTCTCCTATCCTTTCTAGAGGAGGAGAACATCGAGAGTCAAGAGAGAAACGCGAGGGCGAGTTGGATCTCATGTGCAGCTTCGTAGAAAGAGACCAAGAGGGCTTTATTCCACTGTCACTGAAGGCTAAAGGACTAGCAATGGATGACCTGGATGATAAGCTCTGACGTTGAATGCTCCTTACAAAGGGTCGAACTGAGAATCCTCCTAAAAACGAGAGAAATGTTTGTAATGCACACAATTTAATTAATGTCACATGTTATATACAGGTTTGACCATGGTCGGCCATCAGCAGACTTCTTGCCAGGGGAGCTGCATGCGAGTTCGCAAATGTTGAAATAGAAATCCAAATTTTAAGACTATATCCTGCAATCCCTCTTGGGCAATGTGAGCGACTGTATGTGGACAGAGCATGGTGCTGTATCCCGAATTCATGTCATGACTTTCATTTGCTGTAAACAAAACACTGTGTTTGTGCAGCATACATGTGAGACCTTTAACATGTTCTAGTAAATGTCCCCAAATGTCTCTGCATGTAAGAACATTTCTGACTCAGACAATTTCCCACTGTGTTCTATGACAACTCCGGACCTAATTCTACGAACACTACCAGGAGTTCATATTTCAAAATGGCTTATGCCAACCCTGTATTCAATAGGGGTACTGGAGGCCCACATTAACAATAATCAGCTGCCAACATCTGTCCGAGTCTGGAGTCACTTACCATGTGAAGGCTTCCATAATATTAAGGTTGACCAGGCATGCTGCAGATCCCTATGACACATGTTACATCACTTTCTGCCTTGATCTTGTGATATTGATAAAACTGAACATTTAGACCTTATAGTCTATAAGTGCTGGATGTTTTGATGGCATTTTTCAATTCCAACTGAAAAATTGTCATTTGAAGGAAAATTATGGTTCAAAAGCATCTTAATCCAACACTGAACTTAGTTTTGCTAGAATGACTATCTAAAACTTAGAAGACAAAGATACCATGAACTGATATTAGTGTAATGAAAATGTAGGCAGCACCACCAAATACTAAAGTCTGACAGCTGTAAATTGAATAAATTAAAAGACAAAAATGTAGGTATTATCTCACCATCGTCCTCACGTTCTCCTGGAAACTCGACTGACTCAGCCAGTGAAGCCAGGGAGGTGCGTCTGGATGAGGCTCCAGATGCCAAGCTAGCAGGTCTGCTCCCAGGCAACCTGTTGATCCAGTGGTCACACAGGGATGAACTGGTGGAACCTGTTTAAAGAGCAATGAATATTCAAGTCAGCTTCAATTCTATAAAGCTACACGAACGCCTAGTGGATCCTGAATGATTTTCAAATCTGAACAAATTCATAAAACGTGGGAGACCTGAGACATAAAGATTTACTGATTTTTAATATTATCAGACAAAAGCCAAAATACATTTGCTGTTTATACTATATGATTGCAGAGTAGCAATTCCAGGGACTTTGGATCTCACAGATCCCTGCATGCTCAAACGTGACAACGGAGCAAAACACATAATAAAATGCAGACTGTCAGGCTCACTTAACATGTCAGCTAAAGGCACTTGTGTGTGGCATTTTGTATTGTTCCCTTTGGTGACACTTCTCGATCAGCCCACTCTCACTGTTCCTTTCACACAACAGGATTTCAATAATCAACAGTGGGGACTGTAACCAACTTATACTACAGTGTGGCGAGTAATTTTTCAGTCCCAAGATAACACACAAATGAATTTTAAGTAAACTAAAGCTTGTATGTGACAGGTATAGAGCAGGCGTACAGTCTTTTACAAAGATCTCTCATACAAATAGACTTACATTTAATAAAAAATAATGAAGGATAAAATATTTTTCAAGACAAATCATCTAGTACAACTTTGCACATAATTTTTTTAAGCTAATCCCCAAACATAATCACAATATGGGCCTCTCATAGCCATCTTACACACACACACACACACGACTAGTTGTAAGAAAACAATACTGACCAGCAACTGAACTGTTGGCTGACCAGGAAGGAATAACTGTTCTCCTCTGGTAGAAAAGTATATAGGCCATCTGCTGACACACAGCATCCTCAGCTATTGGTGAAACCTCACTGTCATCAAAACAGTACCACTGTCCATCAATGGAGTTCTTGCAGTAAGCTGTAAGCGCAAAGCAAAACTACTACTCTCAACAATGGGTTAAAACTGTGATGAACACATCATTTTCTTTTCGCTGTCATGTATACATTTACAATTGTTTGCAGTTTTACCTGTGTAGTGGCCTCCGTGCATATTCCCATGATGGTTACAAACAGCGTATAGGTCATACAGGTAGTCGTCAGGGTTTCTTCCCAGTCCATAGGGTCGTCTCCATGGTGACCAGTGGGAAGGTAAACTCCAGCTGCTCTGACTTCTTTTAACAACATGAGGTGCCATGTCCATGCCCATCAGTGGGAACCTCACCATGTTCTGCATCTTTACTCTCCGATCCCCCTCCTGAAGGACAGGGCAGGACACAGAAAAATAATACAGCATTTAAGGAACAATTTCATTTGCCTACTAGTTGAAGCATAAAGTAATTACATATGTTTGTGTATAATTAAAATTTGACACATTTGAGCCAGCACCAAAACATTAAAGTTAACTACCATCAACTTAATTAAGGCTTAGATTGAGGGCTGGGCGATAGATTATTACAATATTATTACAATGCCCTTGGAAACAATAATCTTTCTCAATTTTGCTGCACAATCACCCAGTTAGATCACATTAACTGTTATGCAGCTGAAATATCAGGCTAAAAAATAAATACAGAAATAAACACACAGGCTGTTGGTAAGGCAGTAACAAGTCACACAAGCAGAGTGAAATGTCTCCATAAGATGAGCAAAGCGTAGCCAAGAGAAGATTCTATCCAGCTCTATCATACAGCACTTTGCTGCAGAGGTAAGTGAAAAATGGAGTTTGTGGATGTGAAAAGTATTTTGGCCAAACCAGTGAATGGCAGAGTTCAGACACTGACACTTGCAAGATAGACTAAACTCTGATGCTATTTATCACTAGAAAATGGCAGTGCAGCCCATTAAACATGCAGGAGCAGCTTCTCATTTTTATATAGCACTGACCGCAGCAATATTGGTAAAAATGACAAAAGTGGCTGATGGAAGGTTGTTTTCAGCTGTTACTACTATACAGCCTATGTCACTTGAAACATTTTAGTTTAGCTAAACTGTGTTAGCAGCCTGGGCCTAAAGAGCCAAAGAGGCGATGCTCCACTTTGTAACTACAAGTGGACAAAGTGTTAAATGTATCTTCAGATTGATACATCATATGACATTTTTTAAGCATCTAAATTTTATTTTCTTTAAACAGGACCTCCACTTTTTTCTTAAAGACATCTTCTGAAAAATCAGTCCTTGTATCAGATTAAGTAAGATATAGGTCTGTCAGATACAAATTTAATGAACATATACTCTATTTAAATATTTGATCAGTGTTTGTGTATAACAACTTAAGAACTCATCATGGCCACAAAAAAAAAGGAAAAAAAAGAAAAAAAAACACTAGATTGGGACATCCCTATTTAGTGGAAGAAATTACAAAATTACACATACTATTGTATGAACTCTAACATGATGTATTTAGTCTAACAATTCTATATATTGACAATTATTGAAATTGATCATTATGAAAAATATATTGTGATCGCCCAGCCCTTTGATACACAGCCCACAAGTACAACAAGATGCTCAAAATTTCAATATTAGCTCAAAATATAAGAGAAAACCCATGTGGTGCAAATAAGAAGATTTGTTAATCAGAGTAAAGAAGGTGACATTTTCATTTAAACAGTGTCTATATGAGCTTATATACCTGTCTGAATCTCTTGAGATGCAGTATGAGCACGTCTGGCAATGTCCACAGGCTGAGCTTAATGCGGCCCTGCTGCAGCTGCTTGCAGTGGGGACAGCGCCAGGCATCGTCTGGAGCCAGCTGAAACACACAAAGCCCATGGAGAGGCCATCAGAGACAAGCTCCAACCACACCGCTTATAAAATAGGGCTCACACAGGTTGAGGCCCTGAGTTTTCCTCTCGCTTCCCTCTATTCTCCCCCAGAACACTCACAGATCAGCTTAACCAAAATATATATGTTGGTCTGTGCACAGCCCTACATGCCTGCTTTGCCGCCAAAAAATAGCACGGTGGAGTCAAATCCATGGTACAACCACAGTGAGTGAAAGGCTTTTCAAACTCAAGCAAAAGAAAAATAAACAAGCGGGGAAAAGAAAAATGTGAGGCCTTGATTGAAAATATACTCAGCTCTGACATGTGCTTTGACTCTGCAGTGTGCATTAGTGTCTGTGTGTGCCTGTTGCATAAGGGGTCAAACGTTACCTGTTCCTCCTTGGTGTAAAGCTGAAAGCACTGAGCGAGAGTGCAGGCCTGGGGCTGGTGATGTTGTTCCCTGTGCAGATACACACTCTCAGCATCGGGAATGTACTCGTCTTCAGTATGTCCAAACAGACTGTGGAAAAATTAAGCAAAGGCATATGAGGATCATCAGCCTTGGGATTTTGGGAAACTCAGTTCCTATGGCAAAGTTAAGGTTTTTTAACTGCAAAATATATTAATGATAAAAATTTCAATTCAATTCAATTTTGTTTGGGTTAGGAAAATTTCAGTGACCAGCCCACAAGACATTAGAAATGAGACTTCCATCTTTGTTATTATCTATAAACTTAAACATGAGCATAATATTATTATTGTGCAAACAAAAACTCTTTGTTTGAACTGAAGTCTGGACTCGTAAGGTTAGGAGGCAGTAGCATCAGAGGCTGGGCTGTAGGCTGCTGACATGACTACTTTCTCTGGCAAAATGGTTGTCGTGATGCTGATAGTGTATGATCAAATTTACAAACAGACTTCATTTAGACATATTATAAATATAAAAAGGGGAACTTTCTCGCATAAAAAAAATAACAAAACTTAGTGCAATAGCAGCAGTACTAGAATGAGCTTTTTAGCAGCTTTGAGCTTATGTTAAAAAGAGGATACCTGACTGCCACAAGTCCACACAAGTCAGCTACATTGGAATCTTTGATGAAATGGATGTTGTGAGAACACTTCCAGTTACTTATCTGTACTTAGTTAGATAGGAACTTTGAATTGGAAAGGTACTTGGTTAGTCCAGTTAAAGTCTCCTTCATAAGGCTCTACTTAAAAGTCATCTACCTTAACCCCTAACGTGCACAATGTAATTTGAACTGGTAGACAATTTAAAGAAACTAAAGACAAAGTTGGTAGTAGGACATCTTGTTTTATATTTAACACTTAGGGAAACCACCCTGGTCTAAACTCATTTTTGCACAAAACCAAACTGGTTCTCGAGTATAGCAGTCTATACTAAAGAAGATCTCTATGCACCAAATCAAACACTTTCCTAACATAATTTTAACAATTCAATTGAAGATTTGTTTTCTTAAATTCTGTAACATTTAAAGAAACGATTCTCAATCCATATTGTTAATCTACCCTCATACCTATCCTTTCCAGAGGAGTCTGTTATTCTGAAGTGACGACTATAATGATGGATATTCTATAAACTAGTATATTTTATACAGAGTTTATACACGGTTTTAAAATTTAGGTGTTAATAATAAAACGAGCAGACAAGTTGTTGCATCTTATTCAAAGAAGTGGTTTAACCCGTTATTCCAAATGCACACCGTGATGTAATTGACAGTTGACTGTTTGCACATCTTTGTAACTACTAAAACTGGCTGGTCTGGCTTTTGGAGATTTAATATATTGTTGACAGTAAAAAGAGCGGACATGTCAAAACCTTCGCCGTCTTTCATCCTATGTAGAATATACATGCTGTAGATTTAAAACAACAGAATGTTTACAGAACTCTAGCTAATATCAATAATTTTACTTACTAATCCTTCGTTTCTTTGTCCCACTCTACCACAATCTTCACATGTGGTGGTCCTCCTTGTCCACAGGACTTGTATGCTCTGTGGTGGAAACAATAATAGTGGGAAAACAGATAAAGAAATCGTTGTTAATCTGTAAAGCTATGTTTTTATATATTAAAGTATTTATATATATTTATTTCTAATCATAAAGCGTTATTTGAGTTTATAGTATTCTGTTTATACTCGGCTCTGCTTTAAACCAGGCAATTCAAAGACAGTCTAGTTGTCATAAGTGCAGTGATCAATAATAGTATTGACAAAAACAAATTTGATTTCAGAGTCAATCATGCTCCAGCAATGTTATGCTTGTGTTTTATTATTGAGAACTTAAGTAGGTAGTAAGACAAACAGGCATTTTAACAAACAGTTCAAATCTTGTTGCGACATGCCCAGACTTCTAAGCAAAGGCCAAGTGCGAAAAGAGAAGATTAAGGAAATAGTTACAGTAGATGTAATTTTTTACCTTTACCTCACTATCTAATATTCCTGGCTTACCTTTGTGTGCATGCGTGTATATGCTTATTGCTTTGATTTTACCTTTCACTCTCATTAATACTAGGAGCATTTTGAGAAAACAGTCTCAAATATAGACAGGAATAGGTAACAGAACCTTTTGAAAATGATGTATAGCTCTCCTAAAATTACAGTACTATTTTACTACAAACTATCAGACTTCACACACATTTGTTTCAAATATCTTTAGTGCCAGAACTCATTTCCATGGCATTATTCCATTGAGTGAAATGTTTGGCTTCGTCTGGCTGGACTTGTTTTGAAGGATAAAATAAACATCAAAATGAAAAAGTAAAATTCAGCCACATAACTGAGTCAATATCAATCTGAAATTCAAATTTTATTGACGGTTTTTTCCAACTGTTTTAACATGGATGGTATTAAAATGTACTGCAGCAGTAAGATTCATGAAACCACAAACTGTACTCTGCAAGTAAAAATACAAATGACATTTTAAATTTACATTAACATAGAACTGACCTTTCCACAGTTGGGTGACACAGCGGCCGCTCGTCTTGGGGAAGGAGGTAGGTGATACCAACAACGCCAACCACTCGAAGACTGAAAGGCCCAACCTACAGATAGAGGCAGTGTGTACTATTAAGAATCTATTAATATAATATCTCTCACTTTGGAGACTCATACATGAAAAAAATTGTCACATCCATGCAGCTGCCAGCTTTTCCTAATTGGATTTACCATGTGCAGCATCAAATACATGTACATTAATCAACTGCACATTTAGCCAGTGGTTCCCAACCTTGGTCCTCTTCGACCACTGTCCTACTTGTTTTTCCTACTACTGATTACCTGGATCAAGTGTGTTCAGTCAATCAGAAGTTGAAAGATACCAGTTTGCTTTGTCTCCGTCCACCCCATCCTTATGTAAGATAGTATCGCCCAGCTTCTGATTGACTGAACTCACCTGATCCACATAATATGCAGGGGTTAAGGTTAAGGATTGGGAATCCCTGCATTAAGCTTTTAAGGCAGACAACTTGTTTTTCTCCCTACCTGAATGTAGACTCCAGGCCTCAAAAGGTGACGCATTTTTTCCAGGATCTCTTTTTGCAGAGCATCCCAGGTCACAGTGCGCTCCATGTACAGTACAAAAGGTAAGCCAAACCTAAAACAATATAATGGGCATAGTCAACTACCCCTTTACACAGTCACCAATATTTTATCAAGCAATTATTAACTGAACTAAAACAAAGAAAGTGGGTGTGATATGTCAAATATCTATTAAGGCCACAAACATGAGAAAAGGGCATGTTTCACACACACACACCCGCACGCATGCACACCAACAACTAAAGATTCTGTACCTCTTTCCTTGGTGGCCAGTACAAGCTCTATTACACACCAAAAGGATAATTTTTTCAGGTCCCACATTTTTGTTGGGTGATGCGCTTACAGGAGTCATAGCCCCCTGCATGAAAGATGGAGTCCTGCTGATTTCTGTCCCATACTTTAAGTTGTTATGATTGAGGTTAGCCAGGAGACTTCCTGTGAAAAATAGAAAGATGATATTGAAAGTGTTAATGGTTTCTGATTCTTTCATATTGGAGTTAAAAAGCTAAATATAAAGGGTTACCCCTTTTTGTGCGTATGTTTTCTAGCCGGAAGGTCTCCGGTGTCTCAAAGGCAAAGATGGAATCTGTTTCTTGAATGATGTCAAGATCGTCATCGTCGTCGCAAAATGAACGATGAAAACCATCATAGTACATTTCAGTCAAAACAAACTGGAAAAGGAAAAAGAAACATTTAAAACTAATAATATTCAATTTCTTTAAACATTACATATTATTAGTGCAAGGACAACAGTCATTTTAATATCATTCCTCATCCTGCCTTAGCCATTATTTACATCCTGCCATTTTGCAGCCATGTCAACCTTAAGGATGGATCTGTTACTCTCCTACTATAATTTCATTCTAGTAAAAAAAAAATTGGATTTATAAAAACTTCTCAGAGGTTCAACCTGATTAGGAACATTAAGCTTACACTGTGTGACTGTAATATAGTCTCACTGTGTCAGACCCTGAGCCAATAAGTGACAGGAATAGCACCTGGTCCATTGGGATCTTGGTCTCACGTGACACAGCATCTCTGAGCCGATAGACAGTGCTTTTGAGAGGAACAGCAACTCCAATCCTCATACAATGAGAATACTTCCCTTGGTAAACCACTGTCACATACAGAGGCCTGGCAAAAAGAAGATAAACAAAAATTATCAGAAAGTACCATTTTTACAGTGTACTAGGCAAGCAGTGTTTCACGTGACAAACCAAATGCTTATTTTCATTATATTGTAGTCATAAAAAACACCTTGATTTATGCTTTACAACAGAACAAAACAAGGTACAAGATTCTGTAGCATTTTCTTCATCTTTATTTCCTGGACTGCAGAAACCACTAAAATGATAACAGTTATTGGTGTTTACATGCACTGAAGTAATCAGTTTCTCAGAGAAATCAGATAACTCTTGTAATCAGTGATCACATTTACATGCACTTAAGTAACCCGATTACTGTATATCTGTGTAATCAGAGGAGTAATCAGATTTCTACCCTAGCTGACTTTGGGGGCATGCCATACAGCCTTGAACTGTAGAGATAGAAAATGCTGCTTCCAGACTTTTGTTTCCGTGTGTATGTGTACATTTGTCACACATAACAGAAAGAGCAGTGAAAGAAAAAAACAACAGCGATCCTTTTTGCAGCATTAATTGTCAGAATGTTTTAAAAAGTATGCCGTACAAAATAAAACATTTAGAGCGCACTACGCAGTTTCAATTTGTGCCAGGCTTTTGTTTAATACAAGACGGCATTGCACCATGTAATGATCTCTTCTTACATTCAATCACTACACTCCTCTCCTTCATTTGTCTGCAGCCTTTTGTCCTGCTCATGCTCACAACTGATTAGAAATCTGATTTTACATTGAAGAGAATAAATTTTCTCCAGGTAAATTCTACCCAGGGAAATCAGGTTTCTCTAATCCCCCTACAGTGACTACAGAAATCAGGTTAACAAATTGGCTTACTCGAAAAAGCTGACTAACTTTCACATACAAACCCTGGACATTACCAGGAGAAATCAGCCACGGACATTGTCTAGAGCTGCATTACACACGTAACACACAGCGGGAGATTGTCCAAGTCAGAAGCATTCTCAACGAAAGAACTCAGCTTGTTTTCATTCTTCTAACTTCTTCAACACACGTATTTGATTGCTTTAAATCCTTCAGGGCAGCGCAGTGTGCTGCACGCACAGGCTCAGCTAAATAAAACAGACTTTGTATTAGAGGGCTTGTAGGATAAAGTTTGCATATTGTTGAGATTATCTTACTGGGAGATTTACGTTCTCACATACACCCTCTCCGGACAAAGTCAGGAGAATTTCAGGATTCCACTGTGTGTGAGAAAGAGGCTGTCGTGACCTAGACAATTAAGCGTATGCAAATGCCCTTTATTTAAATTTAAAGCTCTAAAGTGCATAACTCCTTCTATAGCCTGGGAGCTGCTGATAATTAGTCACACACTTGTAAAAAGTTGTCAGCTAATCACAGTTAACTGATCACTCCATATGGTGTCTCACAGACCGGGAAATTTACTCACCGTGTGTGTGGTAATGGGATCGGTAAGGAGATACAGAGAAAGGGATCAAAGGTATTGCTCTGCTTTTGGCAATGTGGGCAGGTGAGGGAAGACCTGTAGGAAAAATAATAAAATGTTTTATTAGCACAGAGATATTGTCGTCATATTGTCAGAACACAATTGTTAAATCTATTATGAAGCTTACCTGTACTGAGCCTGAAATAGTTCTTGTATGAATGAACCAGCAGAGAGGGGAGGAGATGGTCCCTCGATGCTTTGGTCATCTTCTTCAATAGGTGGCTGAGCAAACACAAACAGGTTTTATTAGTTGGATTTACAAGTCAAAATAATACCAGTCTATCAGTGTTATTGCAAAAGCCTCACAGCCTTTAAACAAGTTTTTGTTTTTGACTAGTTCGACCAACCAGGATTAAACAAGACCAGACAAAGACTGTCAAAAGCTATGACTTCACCTTTATAGAGGGCCTGATGTTGGGGTTGACTGTGTTCAAGTCCTCGTGTACTCTGTCCAGCAGCCACAGCAGAAATTCTTGAGCATCATGTTGAGCGTTTCCTTTAAACTGTGTGGCATTTTTCGACACAACATTCTGCAACACACATAATAAATAAAGCATAATAAGTTCAATCATTATTATCTCTAACAACAAAATAGCTTTTTATGTACAGTATGGATATCTTCCCTGGAATAATTCTTTAATTGCTGGCAAATATCACAATGTCAGTCAGCCTGACTCGGGACAGCCTCTCGGTTCATTTGATCATCATCTCACACTTACCTTAAAATCTCTGCTATGCTGAGGCGTATACTCAAAGGTCCATAAAGCCCGCACAAGTCCTGACAGTTGCTCTGTGACTTCTCCTTTGGCCAATGGTCCATTTTTCTGCAGATGTAAGCCGTTCGTTCTTGGTTTGTCCTCATCCAGGTCCTCGCCTTTATACTGCTCCAAAACTAGGTACTCAGCAAAGAGTTCAGTGTTACTTAGGCATTGTAAGATTGCATTCATGAAGCAGGTATTCCCGTGGTTTTTAAGACCTGACACGCCAGGAACTCGCTCCCCTGACAGGAAGTCCCCATCGTCCATAGGAACATCTTTACTTCCAGATTTAAATGTGGAAAATCCTCCATCATCTTTGTCCTCCGTTTGAACTTCAGATCCAAAATGGGACAGCGCTGTCAGTGTCCTAAGGACTCGGCTCATAAAACTGCCCACGGAGCGAACGGAGCCTCGCCTGAACAGCTTTTTGCCGAAGCTCGACTTCTTGTCCTTGGTTGCAGCTTTGCAAGACATGATTTCACTCTAACGGGCGTGCAACTCAAACTAAGGTGCAGTGCAGGGCAGAATAACAACCATTTCAGTGGCTGATATTTGCTGCATGTTTTGCATCTCAAAACATGTAGACAGCATTAATTCCAAATAGTTTGAATTTAATATGACGCTGCTGGCAGCGCGGTGTTAGCCAACCTTAGTTTCTAATAACATTTCAGTTTAGGGGTCTTTGAAAGCATGCAACGGTATACGTTATATTAAACTTATCAAGTAACGTTAGCATATGCTGCAGCACAACCTTGGATAAAATACTGCCCGAGGCCAATTTCCAAATATGCTAACAAGCGTAACATAAATATTGTCGTTTATGTCCGGAACTTGCTCTATAGTTACCTTGATTTGCGGTTCACCTTACTTCCCCGCAGCAATGAATCAAAACCAGTTTCGCTGAGAGCGCAGACAGCAGTGCTAGCTAGTTTAGCTAAAGCTAAAGCTAGCTACAACAACAGCAGCCAGAGAAACAGCGGTCGTTCTCTGCCAGGTCCCATGGAACGTGATAGTCCGCCATGGTATGCAGACTGTCTAAGTTACCTTAGACAGTATGTCAAAAATGTGGTTACTGTCACATTTCTCACATATTTCGAGGCACATTCGGGCTAAGATACCAAATATTAGGATCGTTTCACTTATTCTTCTTCTTGTTTGTGTTGGCGGCAGGTGAACAACGTTACGTATGCGTTACCTCCAACTAGTGGACTGAGTGAGAACAGCCGCCTGGCTGACAAACTAAAACTACAAACCAGTTTCTGTGCACAGATACAAATAAACTGCACTACTCTTTAAAAAAAAAACGTATAAACTGCAGTACCAGTTTATGATACTGCAGACCACCTATGAATATAAATAACAAAGTCACTTTTAACTTTTATTCGTGAGATGTTCATACATTGATTATAAGCTTTGATCACAGATAGGCAACCAAAGATTGTTGACTAATGCGGTCCTGATTTTCTGAATTTGCATTAATCTACTCATAAATCAATTATTTTTTAAAATACATTGAATATGCTCTCAAAATCATTTTGCTTGAGGTGGGTTGTTAGCTGCAGTGCCTCAGAACACAAACAGTAGCCTAACTCTTCTTTTCTCTCTTGCATCATTTTTTATTGTGGACACAGATTCACCACTACAATTTCTAAGTGGCTGTGCCTGCTCAATAAACAACCTTTTAGGACATTTATGTCTCCTTTTCACTGGTGTGCTGTACATTCATGGTCTAATTGAGTGCCACAAGTGGCTGTAAACTACTACGACCTTTTTGTTTCGTTTGTGTTTTATAGCTAATTAGTGAATTTATGAAGCATAAATAAACAACGCATCTTACAGGTTTCCTTCGATTTGGTTAATATTTTAATGAGGTAATACGGTGGCTATAGGACAAGCATGATAAAACAGAGTCTTTACTTTTCAAAACAAATAAAAAGTACTTAAAAGAAACAAAAAGTCAGTGGGTCACTGCTCTTTATTAGTTCACTCTTCTGCCTGAGGGAGGCACAAGAGGCATGGAAAAGATGAAGAAACAGGGATGCATCCTACTGACTAATGATAAAGGTGACATGTACATAGGGGTGGTGGTGGCTCAATTGGTAGAGTAGCAGCCTTCTGAAGTGTCCCTGGGCAAGACACTGAACCCCAACAGCACATCCCCAGCCGTGCAGTGCTAGCCCCAAGCCCGGTAGAAATTGGGGAGGGTCATCAGGCATCAAGAAGGGCATCCAGTGTAAAAATTGTGCGAAATCAATAGGCGGACAAATGATCGGTTTTGGTGACCCTGAACTCATAGGATAAGTGGAAAGGACAAAAAAAAAGTGACATGTACATACATGTATGTGTTTTTATGATCAAACAGTGGCGGTGTGTGTGTATGTGTGTGTGTGCATATATGCATTTAATAAAAAATAAAATAAAATGACAATGTGATAAAATGTAAATGCAGTGATTTTTTTCTTTATGTCCAGTCTGTGGACATTTTATGTGTGAAATACATTTCCCCATTACATCGGTGCCTTACTGACAGGATATGTATGATTAAATTAAATGTGGAGCTAGAGGGAGCCACTTGATAGATGACTGGTTGAAGTGCATGCCATATAAACTAAGCATCTCAGACTTGAGTCCAGCTGGGGACCTTTGTTATTGTACACTCATGTTTCCTGTCTGCTCACTTCCACCTATCCAACAACAGCAGAAATATCCAAAGAATACATTTTCAGACTGTAATACTGAAATATGACATCACTTTTACTCCATAAACCTGAGAATCTACATCACAACAGATAAAGACCATCAGTGTCACTTTTACTTTTGTCATGTCGATAACTGCACAAAAAACATTTTGGAAATAAGTTTTGACTTTTGAGTGATAGTTATTTAGTGTAGTCAGCCATTGAGAGCTTTTTCTTACTGATAGACTGAGCTGTTTGCTATAAACACTAACTCTTCTCAGCACCGATAACTATATCCTAAAAATTTAACTCTGATGCTCCTACAGCCCTGACCATGCTGTGGAAAGCTTTATCCATGAGGTGAATCCAGTCTTTCACAAGTATATTCAATTATTCAAAAAGTCTGTTCGCTAATAATGGGGTGGCAATTACTCAAATATATTATTCTACTATTCTGTTACTAGACTGGAAAATGTATGAACAGGGAATAAAAACATGGATTTCCTATCAGCTATTCTACATTTCTAACAAATTAAATGACACTATTACAGAAAAATCTTTTTCAGATTTGAATAATGTATTTTTCACTTTAATTCAACCACTTATAGTAGATATGTCACTGAAATGTTATTCCTATCAGATTATTCTTGGTCTTATAATAAATCCATAGGCTAAAGGCATTATCTGGGTCCCAAACACCCCACTATTTCACCAGTACTCGCTTGGCCAGGATCCCACATCAAAATAACAAAAAACATTCAGCATATTCTGGCGTCAGAGCACTTAGCACTCATGTCTCATAGCTAGAAGGTCATGGGTTTTAACCCATTGGTTGGCTGGTTAATTGGTGACTGTGTTATTCCTCACTGTAGATCTGTCTCTGACAGTTGCTTACACTAATAAGGCAATAAGTATTGCAAAGCAAACATAGCTGGATTTACACTGCCTGGTCAAAAACAAAGTCACCACCTGAATTTAACTAAGCAAACCGGTAAAAGCCTTACATTGGATAATAACTGTAGTGATTAATATGTTTCAGCTGTAAGCAAGTTATTCAGCCCTAACTTTTGCAATAAGTAGCTTCTCATGTCTTAATCAACTATGTCAGAACCCACTGGGGATCTTTGAAATGTGCTGGAGAAGACAGTGGACTTTCCCATCATCAGTACAAGATCTTAGTGAAGAATTAATGCAACTCTGATTGGAAATGCATGTTGACACATTGCATAAGCTCATCAAGATGATGCCAAGGGGAATGTGTGCTAAATCATAGCTAAAGGCAGTCCAACAAAATACTAATGTGTCTGACCTTTCTTGGGCCAGGCAATGTAATTTAAAGGCAAAATTAAAAAATGTGTATGATTTTTACTGTATTTGTTGAGAAATCCATCAAATACTTAATCAATATATTATACAACTGGATAAATTAGTAAAACAACAGAGGGAATTTATCAGAAATGTAAAAGATTAACACATCAATTTTAGCACATTTGTCATCCTAATGTTTTGATTTTTACTTAGTTGTTCCCAAATCTTCACTTGTTATTCACTGTCTGCTCTTCAAGCAGTTGGAGCCGGGGAAGTTCTCTAATAATGTGTCCATGGAAACAAGGCAAAGGGTCACATGTGTCTTATCACTCAGGATGCAGGAAAAGCCTTCTGCTCAATTTAGTGAGATTTTAAAATAATGTCAAAACATATCAAAATCACCATTCTCACATGAATGTGAAGAGGCACAAAAATGGCTTTTCAACCTTTTGAGCAATCAGGTATTTGCAGCAGGGATTTTCATAACAGACTAAATTATTTCACTAGTTTAGATTTGAATTTATGATTTTGGGGGCAATTATAAATAAGAGTCAGTCTTAAAATGACAGCTTCAGGGAAAAGGAAACTCCCCAATTGCAAGATGCTGGCAAGCTTTGACTTTCCTGTTGCTGATGATAGGTTCCATTCATAGATTGTCATTCCTATGCTGTGAGATGACTGCAGCATCTGTTATAATGCCCATGTGTGAAATTATTTCTGTGCTTAAAGAGCGACACCTCTTCCCTGCAAGGATATAACTAATGTCCTTGTTCCTATTTAAAGAATTACTGAACATGCCCTCCTGTTAGCATGCCCTAATGTGCAAACAGACATGACAGAGAATGCCTGACATGTCCTCTAATACAAGGGCTCAAAGTTCAGTGCATCATCTGGTCAACCTTATTTGCATATGTTGCAAATATTGCAGTAAGAGTGTCAATCAGTTAAACACTGACACAGAACAACATGTTGTCACAACAAATGCCAATGTCAGGAGTCACTAAGCACAAATAATATAGGGGAATTATATATTGTTTCCCTTTGTTAGCTATTAATCTCAATGCTTAGTCCTTCATTATTAAGGAATAAAGAGCTGATCCAGGATTATGAAAAGCCATCTATTCGTCCTACAGTTTTGGTTACCATGACATGCTTAGTACTGCAATAGTTTCTGGTGCATATACATTGAAACAGGCTTTTGGGCAGTGATGCAATTTAAATATACTACAATGACTCCGTTGACAATATACAGCTACAGTATAAGCTGCATAATACAGTAGAAAATACACTGATCGGCAACAACATTAAAACAACAGCCAGCAAATGGAAACAAGAATTATCTCATTACAATGGCATCTGTCAAGGGAAGAAACAGACTGGGCAAAAAGGAAAAAGTTGGTTGTTGAAGTTCATGTGTTGGAAGCAGAAACAAACCGGCAAGTGTAAGTATCTGAGTGAATCTGACAAGATCCAAATTGTGATGGCGCGATGACTGGGTCAGAGCATCTCCAAAATGGCAGGTCTCACAGGGTCTTCCTGGTGTACATGCACCAGGAGCATTCAGTTGCACCAGTCGTTGACGGTGGGGAGAGTTGACATCAGAATGCAGAAGCCAAACAGTGTGAGGCTCTGGCACTCTTCTGCTGGGAAACTTTGGATCCTGGCATTCAAGTGAATGTTACTTTAACACACCTTAAATCTATCTAAAGCATATGCAGCTCACGTCTTTGAGTCAGATCTCAGGGGACACCTTCAGAGGTCTTGTGGATTCCATGCCTCGATGAATCAGAGCTGTTTTGGTGTCAGGAAGTGGACAATATTAGTCAGGTGCTTTCATTGTCTGAATTCCTTTTAATATTAATAAGCAGGTAAAAATACAAATAACAAGGAAAATAAAGCCAAATAATAAAATTAAAGGCTCACTTCTTGAAGAAGAAAACTGAAAAGAAGAAGAAGAAGAAGGAAAAAGAAGCAAATTAAGCAAAGCAATGTAAAAGTACAAAAATCCCAGTGTGACTGACAACTCCAAGCTTCGCCGGGAGGATTTTTCTCGGCGACAACCCTCAGCAACAGTCAAAACGAAACCTTCAGGTGCATACCGTAAACTCCCATTTTGTTCGATTTTTTTTTAAACCAATACTGATCAACTGAGCTAAGGAACCCATTATCTTTATTGTTATTTTTCTGAACGTTATTTGTAATTAAAAGCAGTAATACTTTTTAAATAGAAGATCTTGTCCCTTTTAGAATATTGGTATGACTATGACAAATGATTATTTGCTGTGAACAAGACTCTTAAATACACATAAAAGTTAAAAATAGCCTCTTTCTTGGGCAGCCCACCTAATGTTTGACTATTGTTCATCTTGTGAACAGAACAGCCCTAAACAACTACGTTTTAGTAAAAAAGAAGAAAAGAAATAGTTACAGCGTCTTATTGGTTCACATAATAAAAACAGCAACAAGTAGGATGCAGCCATGGCGATGTGCAGGGATTGGTGGGGGGGACTCGTGATTGCGATATTTCCGACACTGATCGAGAACGTCGAAGTGTCGCTGCACTTCCTATGGCCATATTTGGCTGAGCATCGGTGGAGCATGAAGCTCAGGAAACCATACGAAGGACTAAAATGAGCTTTTGTCTGTCGTATATCACAAGAAAATTATTCCAACGCTGTCTCCACATAAGTTGATTGCGCCACGTTTCCAGAAGAAAACAGCTTCCTGCTGCAGTGATCAGAGCTTTGATTCCCAGCAACTCTGACAAACGCAGCAGAGAAAAAAAAACATTTCACACTGGAAAACTGTGAGGAGACACAGGTAGGCTAAACTGGATTTAAAAAAATAATAATAATTTGACAAGCAAACAATTTGCCTCTTTGGTTTAGGGAAATTAAGAAAGAAAAGTATGCACCAGGTGTCTTTACTCGTATTGTCTTTTTTAAGGAGATGTGTTAATTGGCACCTGTTGATCTGAATTCACAATAGTTAGAAATAATTTGTCTTGTATAGATGCATAAAGTTGTGTAGATACCCAGAAGATATCAGTGTGTGAATGGATCTATGGTACATTCATTATGATTCCCTTGAGGATTTACAAGCCAGGAATTAGACCTGTTCTACTTTTTGTGAAATTATAAATGCTGCAGTGTTTCTATCAGCCTGCTTTCTGTTCATCATAAGCATCTAAAACATGATGCTGAAAGCTGTCCTTAGCTGAGGTTGTCTGTGATTGTCATGAAGTGGAACTACATTAAGCCAGTTAAGATCGACACGTTACTGAAAATGCATTTCAGTAAATTGTAACATAATGTTGGTTTTACCTAAACTCTGATCAAAGCTGCATGTTTCATAAACTAGAATTCGTAGTTTTTCTGTAATTGATTGTGTTTGCAAATGCTTTCTAGTTATCAAACCTTGTAGTCTGCCTTTCTAAAGCAAGAAACGCCCCACATCCATCAAGAATCAGAACACAGACACACGCACACACAACAATCAGGTACAGCAAGACAAGACAGCAATCTTACATTAGATAAGGAAAAAGCATGAACTTTGCATTGAAGGTCTCATCTAGATGGCACTATTTGAAACACTTAGAAGTGGCACTTTATCCTGGGCTACACATTTTCCTAAAATAAGTTATATTTCTCAGTAAAATAAAAGCGGGGTTGGACTTGTTGTTCAGGATGTGATTTTTGATATCATATTAACTCTTTTAGCAGCTGATCTATTTTGTGTTCTGCGCTGCTCAGTGTGTATAAATCAATGTTGTGCTTGTGGTGTGAGCATACGCACACACACACACACACACACACACACACACATCTCGGCTAGAATGATCTTTTCCTCTAAGGACAGCAATAGCAATCTTGTGCCTGTAATTTACCTGTGCTTTTAATATTGATGATTACATGTGCAGCAGATTAAAAGGGTAATATAAACGATGATCATCAGCTGCATGAAACTGCAGTCTAATAGAAAAGAAGCGCTAGTTGGCATGTACATAACTAAATACAATTGTGGACGTCTAAATTCTGCATAAACAAGTTCGGTGTGTTGAAGCTGCCCAGTGGAGGTCATAGCTCCGCTTTAGATTATTTCCTATGAGTCCATTAATCATTACTTATTCATCACTTTTTATTAATATACAGTAGATCGATGGCCATTAACTCATAAACCTATCTATGAAAAGGCAGCTTTCCTAGTGTTTCCCCTGCCACACATTCAGAGAGACATCATAAATGGTTATGGTAATGCCATGCAAATATAGCATTCACTTGTTCTGTTCGGAAGTGCGCCGTTAATTACAGCATGTGTGAGCAGTTGTATGACTTCAGAGTAGCACTTGTATTGTGGCACAGTGTCTGGTAAATACAGATTGATGTTTTTGCGTAAACTACGGAGGTGGCGTTATTGCTTCTGCATAATGACTCAATGGCTGCTATTTCTGACAGCAGTGTTAGTGCTGGAGTGAGTTATTTCAGGGGGACAAAAGATGTATTATCTTGGGTGTAATAAGCAGGGATTTGTGCCATTGTTTAAGTTTAACGTTTTGTGTGTGGCTGTCAGTGATTTCTGCTGCTTGGCCGTGGTGCTGACGCCCAGGATTTTCTCTGGCAATCAATTTCCTAGCCAAAGTGCTTGTCATGTGCCTTGACAACACAGACTCTTTGGGAGCTTTTGGGAATAGAATACTGGATTATAGATTATCTACAGGTGCATACAGTAGAGAAGGCAGTGATCCACGTCTTTCTATATCCTATACCTTGGAAAGCTTGTTAACTATTTGACCCAGGAGCATCTCTAAGGGCCAGTCACATAGCAGCACTGATAGCTAATGATGATGCTCTTGATTCAGTCTTAAACGTCATTATGACAGTCATACTTGTGAAGCCACACAACAGACTTAATCCACTTAAAGTTATGATTTGAATTCGTATCCCCTCAGGCTGATTAAATCAAGTTCTGCAGAACATGGAGGTCAAAATATTCACGTCTCGTTTGATTGAATTACATAAACTGTCAATGTCATCATAAGAGGAGATGGTTAATGTTTCCCTTTCATTTAAGCGTCTCGGGAGGAATGTAATGAATTAACACATGGCCCGTATTGCACTGATTGTAAAATAAAGAAATGTGGAAACCCCTCCACTTTTTTCACTCTCTCTCTCTTTCTCTTTGTCTCACGCCTTTTGAAAACCCTCAGCGACACTTTAAAGGATGAAGCTTTTATGCTCGAACAGACACTTGGAGCAGTGCTCAACAACAAAAGAGTAATGACTTAGAAAGGTGCATTATTGAAAACCACAAGAAGACCAATCTTTAACCGGCTGAAGCTGCTAATGATTGCCCGAGGAACTGTTGAATATGCACCTGGATCACAGTTGTCTCATAGAATTATCTCTATCACAGCTATGGGGGATGAAGTCATAAGGTTTTGGCCTTTAGGAAATATATACGATGCTGTCCATGTTCTGCTGTGTTAACACATTACACATTATAACCCATTATATCATCAAGGGTCTTTTTTTTTCAGCCTTTGTAGAATTCCATTTACCTGTATTTACCAGCTCCTTTCCCTCTTCCGTTACCATAGAGACACTCCATCCCTATCAGCTAGGCGCCTTTGGCTGCCGGGCTCATTGGCTCTCACAGGAGAGAGACACTGGTGAGCAAGTGTTTCCCTGGCACGACTTTGCCACCGATGTAGCGAGAAAGGCATTTACTTGGCTTTGACAGTGTTTCCTTGGCAGCCGGCGCCCCGCCAACAGTGGCATGTCGACCCGTTTTGTCACTATGGGTTGACGGCTGAGAAATGTGAAATCCAATTGGGAGAGATCCACTGCTGTAATTGAAATGAGATCACCTGGGAGACAGATGCTCTTCTGTACCTTGTGGCTGTCAACAGTCCGTGCTCACCAGCCTGCATGTAAAGGATATGATGTGATGTCTGAGCATGGTTTTTCAGTTTGTGACACCTTAGGTTGAAGTTAGAAAACATGTTTCCTGTTTACCGCAGTGAGCAAACACGCCTCAGGTATTTCAGATGCTCGAATTTTTTAATTTAAATGTCATGAAGTGAGCATAACATGCTGAAACCTTGGCTTGGCTTTGTTGGCTTTTGTTTGTTCATGGATATTTTATTCTCATCTGGGTTATCCATCCTTCCTTTATCTAAACCACTTCTGTGAAAGGTTAAACCCTAGACATGTTGCCACGGGTGAAACGTGGAAAGCCAACTATTCACACTTACATTCGCGCTATGTTTAGGGCCACCTAGATGGCAGAAATGTCCATCTCCCTATTAGACCACTCGCGACCAGTTCTCCTCACAAACTCCTAATATATTTATTTAAGCTTTGAGTGGAGTAACACTGCATAAAATTATCTAACTATGCCAAGAAGAGTGTGTCATTGTATCAGACTTCTGAGCATCTCATTAGTTGTAAATTATGTTAATTAGCAATACTTATTCATTTGAGAATTGTCACAATTTATCAAGGTGATAAAACTATGTTAAATGTGTTTGTTTTCCTAAAACAAATTAGGAACTGCGGCTCTAATTTTTCAGAGTAAATAAAAAAAAAAAAAAACTTACACGGGTGGAAAAAATGTCACTCATGGTGTTTTTTCCACATTTGCTGTGGATAAATATAAGAGTCTAAACTTAGCTATTGTGCCTTCAAGTTTCTGACACGCTTCCAGTGCAGCTACGATGGAGACTGGCAGCAGAAAGAAACAACCCTGAGATTCAGACACACTCAAAGAGCGACTGGTGTTTCGGCAATGACATTCAAATCCGTCATAGGAAGGAAAGCTCCTCACACGAGCCTCAAAAGACCATAATGCAATGCTGCATCACTAGATGGCTTCAGCTGAATGTCCATATGATTGAAAATAGCAGGATAAGGACCTTATCTCTGTCATTTTAGACGATAAAGGGAGTCTCTGGGAGAAGTAGAACTAGAGGAGATTCCAGCTCCTCATTGGGACACATTACAAATGACACACTGATTACATCTGACGGAGAATGAGAAATGCACTCAAGTAAAATATGGTAAAGTGTGGAAACTCCAAGTGGATAGCATATTCAGTCTCTTGGATCAATAGCACACTGTCCTTTGGCTCAGCCAATCATCCAACGTGTACAATGAATTTCTGGCTTAGTTCGAGCTGGAAAGCCGACTGTGCGCTGCTCTCAGTGCATTTGGCCCACAGCCCTGAATGTTAGCAGTGATACAGGCAAATATGTTTCATTTTCAGTATCCATTTGGTGCAGTAACTGTAATTTCAAACAGCCAGGATAACCTTCAACAGTGTCATCCAAGAGAATAAATAAATCAACCAGCATTGCCTGTAAAATGGGCTGCACCAACTCAGAATCTCTTACAATGGGCACACAGAGCTAATTGTCTTCTGTTGCAGTTTGGTAATACCAGTGACTATTGTGTCTTTTGATTGTTAAAAAGTCAGAACAAGCCCCCGGCCCACGTTTCTACCCTTTTTTTTTCATTGGCTGTCAACTATTGAAAAGGGTGTCTGACTGTCTGAGTCTGTCTGAAACAACCTATCCATCAATCAAAGCATCTCTCTCATGTGTCCTTGTCATTCCTCTTTTTATTTTTTATGTAATTCTTGTGTCTGCTGCTCTGTCGTCACTCTGACTCTTGAACGACTCTCAGTCATTTAGGTGGAGCCAGTGTCACAGTCCCATAAGAACTTCAAATCCCAGTTAAAATCCACTAACTTGGACATTCATGGGCTGAAGTGATTGGATGCTTTTATGAAAAAAAAAAGAGATTAATTCTCTTCCTCAGTCGCTAGGGAGATATCTAAGCATCCTTGAGTATTTCACTAGCATTGCATTCAGATCGGTTTCTTGCAGTTTTGAGAATGATCTTGGCATGAATAGCAAGATGAAACTCTCCCTGCACTGTAAACAGTCCTGCCTACACAGTGTTTTGAAATGTTATGTTAATGTGGCAGCTAATAAATGCATTCTGTTCCTATGAGGGTTTAGAGAAGGACTTCAATATTGAACTACAGGTATTTATATATGCCCAACCTTTTGTCAAGATTAAAAGGATTAACTCCCAATAAAGGGTATATACTGGGGATAAATAATGAAGTTCAGCGCCTAAAAATTGACTGAAAAGGGTTATTACCTTATAACCCACAACATTAGAAAATACTTAAAGTCACATGAAAACAGTATATTCCTTGTGCCTGTATGGACTAAAGACACAGCTCTGGTTAATGAATACAGGAGGAAGTAAACTGATTTTAAATAGACGTTACTACTGCAAAAAGTGGTGACATTTGCTTTTTTGCATTTCCTTTACCTTTTTAGTTACACTTTTACTTTGGATGAGAACAATTTTTATGTCTGTGGCTCTTCTACTGTGAGAAAATTGACAGTGCACAATATTGTTATGAGGCCCATATAATTTGGTTAGACACCATGACGCCAAAATGAGAGTTCACTTTACGGCAAGTGGCTCTGAGCAAGACCCAGTCACTCTCTGGGAATTGCTTAGCAACACAGTGCCAATCTTTCTAAGGTCGTCAGATAGGCTCATTTTTCTAAATTGAGATTTCACAGTGATATGATTATCACATGGTAATCACAGCATACAAATGCATAGATAGCATTTCTGCTGTTATTAAAAAATAAAACACTCCTATATAATAGTACTAATTTATTTGATATTTTCTTGTTAAAATAAAATGCCTCAAACTCTATTTCTATAGTTTTTTTCTTTATAAAGAAGGACCTTTTCAATAAATACAGTGGTTGATTGAAGGACACTAAAAGAATTGGTAGGACATTTTTTCAAATGTACCTTTTTTACGGACTCAGCTGGTGATTCCAGTACCTCGCATAGTTATAAATATGAATGTATTGGAAATGAACAAAACTTACATACAGTAGAACATTTTTCCGTTACACTTTACACACTTTACATTCACAGACACAATCAGCGACCAGTGGTAGAGCTTCTGTGCAACTTGGCCTTCAGGATGAAAAAGCAGACCCTGTTATTAACAGGTGACCCACTCTAACTTCAAGGCCACATCCACTTTAAAGAATCTGAAACCTGCTGCTAGTTAACACACTACCTTTGTTAGACCAGCCAGGACCATCCAGTTTTTGGCTTTTTATCAGTTTCAATTTCTAGCTATTCTAAAGTGATATCAAAAGGTTTCATGTTAACTCAAATTTTAAAATAGATAAATGAGTAATGCAGTAATGAGTACGCTTCACATGACCTTTCAGCAGTTCATCTATTCATGCATGACTAAACAAAGCGAGTTAACCCCCAGTGCCTTCAGAAAGTTTTAATCATTTGTTGAAAAAGAACTTTTATGTTAAACCAAATTCATATAAACGTGAACCACAGCTTCCCCTGTTCCACTACATCCCCAGCTTCTCAGTGTCTCTGTGCCACTAGGTGTTCCTAATTACTTGGTGAAACACAGCAGCATTGCAATTAATGCCAGTTAAATGTTTCTTGTTTGCACTAAGAGGATGACTATGTAAATTATACCAGATTATAACAGATAATGCAAGATTAATTCTATATTACCATTACTGTTAGAATTACTTTACTCTGTTTAGAATTTACTTTAATAAAAAGTTAAAGCTTAATGTGGTTCTTATTAAAACTTGACTTCTCACTAAACTTGTCTAGGCACATTGTAGCAATGTAGCACAATCCAGAAACCGAGGCAAATCAAAGTGTTTGCACTGCCCAAGAGAAGCATTAGAATGGCATAAAAACCATCAGCTAACTTCAGCCCAGTAGTTTGCAATCAAGTAAAAACCTTGTTGAACGTCCGCAAATCTGATATATAGTATTCTGTGTTTGCACGTTGTTCTGCATCATGTTCCTGACGTAGCTATTAGATCCCATCCCCTGCAGATGATCCAGCTCTGTGACATTTTAAACAGCTTATTTTCTTGCCAGTTTAGTTTAGTGACATGACAGCTTTTGTGACATCGCTCTCATGCATCTTGTCACTCTCAGCTTCTTGATTTGCATATTTGTGCTGCAGTGTGTTTGCTCCCCAAAATAATGGTTGATTGACTCTGACCAGACTAAAAGGTGAAAAATAAATTGTACACCCTGTAGCATTAGTCAAACTCAGACAGAAATAGAACTCAGCGTCTGCTGAGGAAGACTATAATTATGTTTAAAGAGGGACGGGGTGATTATGCAGCTAATTAGACTAAAAGTATTCCCCAAACCAGTATAATTTTAGAAACAACCTGTTATATAAATATGATCCAAGAGGGAAATTAAATGTATTCAGACTCGAGTTTGTGAATTACTCCTCGACACAAACGCTGTAAATAAGGGGTGGCAGAGGACAGACTGTGTCTTCATGTCTGCTTTTTGTGTCCACTGTGGCAGTGAACCATCATGACGACACTGCTGGACCTGAAGAGTAGCGTGCTGCGGCAGGTGCAAAGGAGTCAGTCGCTGAGGAGTCGGAGGGAGCCACCGCCCACCGCCAGCAGCCCGCTCGCACACAGTCCTGACCCTTTACCTCGCAGGTGAGTCAGTGGAGTGTGCACTTCTGAAATTTGAATACACGTTGACTTTCTTCTGAGCAATAGTAAGGAGGCATAAAACAGAATTGTGATGCACTTTATTTTTGCTTTTAAATCAGCTACTGCTACTGTCAGACACAAATTAAGCCTTCCCTGCGTTTGATCAATAAGCAGTGCGCAGGCTGTTTACTGCTATACTACTGTTTCTAGAAACATAGTTTCCGGCTACATTTAATATCGACTTGATTGTTGCTTTTTCAGAAAAGAAATGGCCTCGATAATGAGTGCTTTTTAGGAAATTAAAATGCAGTCTGAGGAGCTCAAGAAAGATAATGGCAGCCTTTTGAAATGAGCTCATAAGCAATAATTCATTTATGGTATTCATTTATTTTTCACCAGCCAGCGTGCTGCAGCCACAGGTCATCATTTGTTGTCAACAGAGTGTTTAAACGTGGTTGGCATTTATTCCACAGTGGTGACCTGCTGCGAGCAGACCATGTACAAGCTGTCTGTCCCCCAGGGACACATACACTTCACTATTATGTGCAGAGTCAGAGTCTGAAGGTATCAAAAACACTTCTGTCTTGTATCACTTTACAACACATGGTTCTGTTGTTCACATCTCCTTCGTTATTCAAGTGCACCACAGTACAGCCTGCTGCTGCTGCTTCTTGGTTAATAAAGATGTTTAGATGCATCCAGAACAGGAGTTATCACTGTCTATGTGTGTTTGTGTGTATGTTGGGCAACACTCGTGAAAGTTATTTGAACCTGGATTTAGATGGGGTCTATATGTAAATTCATGTTCAATTTGTTTGTCTGTAAATATCATTGATACAACATCAAAAATTCGGTAAGATGTTTTCATATTTGCTACAGTCCAGACAAACAGGCCACCTGTAGAAACATCCTAACACAGGTGTTTTGTATGTGGGGTAGCACACTGGGCTATTGAAACCAAATTCATCTGCTGAATGATTATTTGGTTTAGTCAATTTCCAAACAAATATGTCAAATACTTGATACCTGCACCTTTTTGAATATGAGCAAAGTGAATTAATTGGGCAAGATGACCAATCTAAGGATCGTATGTTACCTTTGGCATTGAGAAATTAAGATGGCAGCTTTAATGTTACCTTATTTTATGGGCATCAAGAAATTAATTTATAGATTATTATTTTCATTTTATAATAAGCTGTAACCAAGTACTTGATAAATAATCCTTTCATCTTCCAGACATGCTTCCAGAGTTGGGAATAAAATATAAATGTTTACTCAGCATTTTTACATATATGATGTTTTAAATATCTAGATCCCCTATTCCTTAGACTAATATTATGTTAATTTTTGTATTGTTTTTATTTCAACTGTTATGCACATTATACATGTATCTGCCTGTGTGTACTTGTATTTATGTGTACTCTACATGTTCTATGGACTGTATATATTTTATTATGTGTATTTTATTATGTATGTATACTGTGTTTATGTTTTTCTGTCGTTTCATATTTTCTCTTATAATGTAACGTCTGTTTATTGTCATGTCACGTCATAGTTGTGTGTTGTTGTGGATGTGAGAGAATAAACAGTACTTCAGTGGATTTTGTACCTTTGCCTTGATCTTTTCTGATCCTTACAGATTCTTATACTTTTTTTTTTCCCCCCTTGGAAACAGTTTGTCGAGTTCTTCCTGGCGTACACTCGTAGTAATAAATAAGGTGGCACATGTACAATCTGTTTTTTCTTCAGTCTTGTTTTGAAGCTTCATCTGAAGCCAAAAGTAATAGTATGAACCTGAGGTTTCTATAGCAACCTAAACAGTGGCTGCAGCCATGATGTGAACTTGCATACCTGTAATGACGACCGTGTCTATTTATACCATGGAAGATAATCTCAGATGCTGCATTGAACACTGATCAACTTTGGATTCAAAGGACTGACACTCAATCCAGAGAGAAGGTTTTGGCAACTTATTCATGTGTATTCTTTATTTAATGCTTGAATTCTTAATGCAGGGATTGATGCCTTTTAATCTCAAATCTGATTTAGAACAACCCAGTTTGTCTTCATTACAGAGAGATTTGAACTGTCAGGATCTCACCTTTTTCTCATTTCCCATGCCAGCTCCCTGGTGTTACAGCCCCACACCTACCCTGGGCACTCATTATTAGAGGCAGGCTGTTGATCTTTGTTATCTATTCAGGCTCCAGCTGACCTGCCTGCACTCTCACTTTAATTGAGAATGTGCAAATGAGGCCGGGTAGATTTGTGCTGCTCCGTCCATAGTTGTTGACCCAGGAGTACAGTTGGCTGTAACAGCTGAGCTCTCAGAGCAGAGACAAGCACATTGGAGTTGAACTTTTTAATTCAGTTCAGCAAATTATGTTTTTACCTCTTTCTGGGTGAGTTGGTAAGTTTGGGGAAATGAACAAAACACAAAGATCAGCTTGACCCACCCACAAGAATTAAAAGGAATGATTTTGTTTATTATCATTTGCTTATTTCGTCGCTCACCTCCAAATTGCGGATAATAGTGCCTTCATATATTACACTTGACCTTTACATTTACATTTCTTTTCTTTTTTTGTGACCCTTATATTCAAAGGGATTTGCAAGTACTGAACACGCACCAGGGGCAACTTTCAACATGAGGACTGGTGGAACTTGAACCTGCATAAAAAAATAAGCTTAGAATTACATTCAATGAAAACCCTTGCCTATGATCTCTTGTCCTCTTTGTGACCTCTTCAATAGCTCATCTTGGTTGATTGTTTGCTAATTATCTAACCATATGACTAAATACAAATAAATAAATACAATCATTAATGATAGACATACTTTACCTTATTTTCAAAGGAAGTTTTTAATGTGTCTTATTTGCACTTTGAGTGACATAGGAACAAACTTAAACAGATGTCACTCAAAATATATATACACATGTGATTCCAAACCTTTTGAAATTTGACCCTTTATAAAGTATCATGGGTCACTGTATACCTGTGACCCATGATCACAAGTTCCAGTGTCCAATGTCCCACCAAGGTGTAATTATGGTGAATGGATCGTGTTGGGAACAACTACGTAGTGAGTATTTACATCACAAGAACAGTGTATGTACTGTTTCATTAGTGCCATGTTCATAGTAATGAAGTAACATGTCACCTTCTGTGTGACTCATTTGCTCATGTGCTTTTGGACTCCTATCAAGCAATGTGGTACATAGATATAAGCCATCTGTGGTTCAACCTTTAATCCTGAAAATACAAACAGAATAAAAAAAAACTGCCCAGTTCCACTGCTCATACGTCTAAAGTACAGTATTGAACACCGTACATCTATCGTCGAGACACACAAGCTTCACATTAAAATCGCCCTTTCCCCCTTTCAAAATAGGTCAAATGCTCAGTCAGCCATTGATCCTCACAGTGAGAAAGGACAAACTGTGAAACACAATTGTGAAGCACCCAAGAGGATCCAAGTTGGGAATAATTTCACACCAGGCGACTGTCAGTAGCTCTCACCGGGGGGCCTGCTGTTTCTTTCACGTTATTGCATAGAGAGATTCTATCACAGCTGTTATGATCAAATCTCCGCACCAAAGCCTTTTCACCTGCAGTGCTTTGTTGCTTAATCAAATGTGTAATTAGAGTAAAACAAAGAGTCTTTTGTGTCATATTAAGGGGGATATTCTTGTCATGGAGATCCTCACTATGATAAAACTCACAGGCTGATATTATGCACCGACAACCGTGATAAATCAGATTTTAAAAATCATTATTTTATTTGAACGCATACAGACGTCACTTTGTTTTTCATGCTGCAGACGACAGTAATGTCTGCAATATTAATTACCGTGTACGCGCTGCCAGATTATATTGAAGTTTGAAGTGAGGGCTTGTTGTCACATTCACACTCACAATTAGTCATGTTTAAGCACATATTTTGTCAGAGAGAAGTTCAGAGTGTTCCTGGTTTTATTTATATTTTCCATCTGATTTACTCTCAACACAGGAAAACATAATTGAAGCATCTGAATGAATTTGAAAAAATAAATTAGAATAAAATGATAGTAGAAATAAAAGACCTGTTCCCTAGCAACATCAAATCAGTTTGTTATTCGGGTGGCGTGTGTGTGCATGTGTGTGAGTGTAAGAGACAGACAGAGAGAAAGGTTGAGAGATATTAGCTTTTTTTTTTTTTAAGATGTATCAAATCACATTTAGCTGCATTTGCATCATTTGGGCTTTATTCTTGCTCATAAACAAAGCTGGAGACAAAAGATCCCAGACGGTCTGGACAAATCCTCAATCTGTTTGAACGACAGAAGATGGGACAGATTCTGGTGTGAGAATGCCCTGGATGACTGAGGATGGATGTGGAGAGAATTGAGTGTCTCATAACACAAGCTTTACAACCAAATGAAGCTTATTGGTACTGCATGTGCAAATAGAAACTGCAAGCTAAAAAACAAAGCTTCCAGCCTTTTTTAAATTTTAAATATTTTTTTTAGGCTTTGTTTGTGGACTCATTCACAGATTGTCGACTCGGTTTGGGGCGTCAAGGGACAAATGTATTTCATTTTTCTTTTAAGTAAAATCCCTAGCTTCATGGCAACATAGCTTTGGTGCTAACAAATCAAAGTTTCGTACCAGCCCTGAAAATGCATAAGTTACTATTTTGACTCATGAAGTATCAGTTAAGTTATTTCTTTTGAAGGTAGAATATCCAAAAGTAAGAGGTTGTGAATTTTATTGGTTGTGATTCTAAATCTTTTGTTTTTTGCGAAAAATAGTAATGATTTGTTGAGAATAGTCTACAGATAAAATGATAATGCAGCCCAAGCACCAATCAGGACTTACAGGGGATAACAGGTAAAAACTGTGTGATGTGGTAAGAACTGTGATTTTTAACATTTTGAATATTGCACGATGATGTTATTGACAAGAGATAAAGGCAGTTTTGACTGAAGTTTTTAAATTTTACGGCAGTTAAAACATGAACAGCTCCCCCAGCATGGCTGCCATTAGTCGTCATCAATACCGCAGGGGTTTGCCATCCGCTCCCCCACCATGGTGTGAGCCAGTGGGTGCTGGGATGGGCTGCTGCAAGCCTCCTGTGATGCGATGACGCTAGAAAATAGCTTGGCAGAGCCTCTATGGATGGCTCTTCTGCATAATGTGACAGGAATGGCTGAAAGATAAGGAAGGAGACAGAAGCTGGGAGGGTGGGGATGGTGGGGCTCATGGCATGACTGATCTCGAAGGTTTTGCTATGGCTCACATCAGAGCTGTTGCCTGCCCTGGTGATTTCCATACAAAACGAGAGGAAGATCCCCAGAGATTTGGGGGAGAGTTGGGGGGTGGAGGTGGTGGAAATCCCAAGGTGTTCAGCCAGCTACTCCCTCCCTGAATGGGGCTGTATCACCATGACAACTGGGGCCAGCGGGAGTCCGGGATTCACTCACACCTGGAGGAAACAGAAAACACCATTTGCATTTTTGCACACAGCCCTTCTCATCACAGTAGATTAACATGGTTCATGCAGAGTGCAGACATGTTGGATTGCTGAGAGCTTTGGTCCAGACCTGCTTTGCTTTTTTTCACTGCAAGATAAGACATTGAGCTAGTACTAGCTAGTTAATAAAGGGCTGAACCACGGGCAGTGGATCCCAGTAGTTCAACATTTAAAGGAAACAGATCATCTTTATTGACAGATGCTCCTCTAAAGTATCTGCAAACAGGAAGCAGCATGAACCTATGTACCAACGCCACTGAATCCCACTTTGTTTTAATCAATAACCAGAAATGATTTAACCTGATGTACCTGTTTACCACAGCCTACATTTGACATCAATTTTCTTGCAAATTGACATATGTTTGCAGTGTTTCATCTCTGTTTTTAGAGATGAATTGTCAGTCTGCTCCCTCTCCTTGGCAGGATTTCAGAGGAGAGCGTGGAGTTCTTTGAGCGTATGAATGCCATCCTTCAGAAACAGGAGAACATGCTGCGGGCTGCCCAGGCCGAGGTAACCCCCAACCCAACTTCCACCTCTCCATCTGTTACACACTTGAATCTCATACATGTCGCAACCAGGCCTTGGAGCTGTCATTCAGCCCTCGGCCGTTTACTGTATGACGTCTGTAGACAGAAGGGCTGGTAGGACCGGGGTTCTCAGAAGACTGGAAGCTCAGCTGTGACAAGCTGCTCTCAATGGCTATGTTCAGCTCCTCCTGGTGCCAGTGCTAACAAGGCAATGATGCTTTGTTACCATCTTTAGTGAGAGAGCTTGATGACTTTAGTCCACATTGCTCAGTGTCAGCACAGATGAAGCTACAAAAAAATAACAAACAGTAAAGTGTTATTCCTTAAAACATAATGAAAACACAAACACGTCATAAATGCTTTTGATGGGCTCAACTGAGGAAAATTCACATTCTGAGCCTCATCATCCTGAATCCAGAGTTCTCCAAAAGAAAAGCTTTTGAAGGCATTCTCATCACCAATACCCTAATAAAGTCTGTGAGAAAAGGATTTAATATTACCATTTAATAGTTGTCAGTAGCACTACTCGTGAATCATGATATGTTTGCCTGACTGGGAAATAACAGCTTTATAATCTTACTCAGAGCTACTGGCCAAGAAGTGAAAAATGGTTCTTAAAGATGTTCAGGCATATCTTTTTCCTAAAGGAAAAAAGAGTGTAAAAAAAAGTAAAGTTTCAAAAGACAGTAATTTAAAATGAATTTTAATGACTTAAAAATTGGGTTTTAATTGTGGAGTGACTTTAAATTTTTGTTCCCAATCTTATATAAGTTTGTTCATCTCAACTATCCCGGTAAAAGCAACGAGCCTTTCACAGCAGTCCAATATACTGGTTGACTAATGCAGTCACACTACATCAATTATTTAAGTAAACTCAGTATGTACTTACATTGTATAAGAAAAAACAAATTCCAGCAGTGAACTATCAATAAACCTGTACTGTGAACTCAGCTTGTCTTTAGTTCTTACTCAATATGAGAAAGGAAGGTTTTGTTTCTGTCCCCTCACAGTGCCAAAGAGGGGCCTGCGCAGTACCACCACCCCAAGAGCATGTGGACCAGGCATTTATCGCCGACAGAATCAGCAGGACAGAGGTGCGTCACCCAGCTATGCTGTTTTCATCCTATTTCAGCAGGGAGTCAATTTTACCAGTCACAAGAACAGAACTCAGTTGTGGTTTTTTATCCCTGATTTTCATGTGCAGCAGAGTGAAAAAAAAAACCCATGTAATCGAAGGAATGCAAGCTTTTATTTTTGGAGAGTTCTTATTAAGTGGAGTGTGTTTTCATGTAGCTGGACCTTCTTTATGAGGAAGCTGTGTACACGGTGGTCAACAGGGTCGGGGTGCCTTCACCAGAGCATGTGAAAAGTGATGAAGAGCTATTTGCTTTCTTACTAAAGGTATCTATCTATCTATTGCTCTGGCAGTAACACTAATGATAGACTCATTGTTATTTGTTGTGAGCAGGCTGTAAGAATTCGAGCAGATGCTCTTGGTTCAAACCTGATTAACCATCAAAGCAGAGTCACACTGTGAACTGATACTCATCTGTCATATTACATTCATTCAGATAATGCCATTCTAAGGATTGTAGCCTCTTTTATGTCTCCAGGCGTCACCTTATTTTCAAGGTGTGCAGCACGTGTTCCCAGCAGAACAGATGCTGACATGTGCTCTGACTAAACCAAAGATTTTGTAGGAATTTTAGTGATGTTTCATTTAGTGTGTTTTTGTCAGTTTTGTGATATTTTTACTTTGTAGTTTTAATTGTAAAAACAAAGAACAGTGTTTCTGTAATGATGATTCAGGGTACTTTTGCATAGAGAAGCTTGTTTGATGTTTGAACATCTCTCCAAGGTGTTTGACATGGGAGAGGAGGAACACGACATAATTCTCCAAAAAGTTCAAGAATCCAAGGTGTGTACAAACATGAATCATTCAACAACATATCACACATACTATTATCTGTATATATTTCCTTTTTCAAATCTTAGTACTTACAGTCTAAAAAACACTGGTACTTCAGTCCGAAAATACTTACAAATAGAGAAATACACTTGAATGAAACATTATTTACATATCATAGTGATCTAAATTATAAAATGTATATAATTGTGTTATGAAAATGAATATGTAAAACCAATTAAGTTATTTTACTTTTGGTCCTTTTTTGCCTTCAGTCAGGTAAACACATATTGAAATTCATTTCGTTCATAAAATGCAGATTCAGAAACATCACTAAACTCTCAGCTGTGCAGCAGTAAATGAAAGTTTTTACAGTGCGCTGGTAATGAGGGGAAATCATAGTGTGAGCAGCCCCAGGAGCCATGCACTGATGCGCTTAGAAGACTTTGATATTATAGACCTTTGCCACCTGAAAACAACATTTTGTATGATGTTGGTGTTTTTTTCCTTGCTGGACTTGGTTAGGAAGTGAAAGCTGTTCAGATTTATGTTGTGGCCAGAGTGAAACATAATTTCATTTAAATAGTTTCTTCAGTTTTTTTTTCTTTGGTGAGGCACTAAGGGATTCTACCTTGTGACTCACAAAGCCTGTATACTCTGTAGAGGGTAAGATACATATATGGGATAAGATTAAGTATTTTTTACATTCTCAGCAATGCACGTCTTAAATGGAGACAAAAGAGATTCAAGTTAAAGAAAGTGCATGATAATGTGGTCCATACCTTACCTTGATCTATTTGCATTCACAATTTTTCCCAAACACACTGTGATCTCCTTTCTATTTTTCACAGAGAGCAAGTTTTTCCTTGAGAGTCTCTGTAATGAAAGCAAAGAACCTGATGGCTAAGGATGCAAATGGTGAGACATTTCTACTGTAGAATAACCCCTTTCTAGGGAAAAACAAGATGGTTCAGTGAAATATGTCTCATCCAGTAACAATATGGAGCTGAAAAGCTTTTGAAAGCACTCACTCAATAAATTGTCAACGATTCACCTCCTCACCTCTCCTCACATATAGTTCCCAACTCTTTATTTCAATAGAGTTGTTCGAGATAAGTGAGGTCTGCACAGGCATAGATGATATAGTGTGATATTTCAGATTTGTCTTCATGTGTCTAGAAAAAAATGAAACAAAAAGTGTTGAAAAAAGTTAGTGAAACATTTTATCATGAAGAAACCTGACCTGTTTAAAAATGAGATGCTGCATCTTAAGGGGTTTATCTTCTGATCATGGTTAAAATAAATAAATAATCATAAAAATGTCTGTGTAACTTATGTCCAGCACATACTGAATACCTGTGGCCTGTCACCGAATACAAAATGACAGTAAGAAGTGGGTGATTAAAGCTAGTAAGAGCTGATACATTTTTAAAAAGTTACATCATGCAGTCACATGATGTAATATGATATTTTGCCACATCTCTAAAGGCAACCAGTTACTTGTGTCCATTGAAATGATTCTCAGACACCTTGTCAGCCAGCAAGCACTTTGACACAACACTGATTGCAACTGTGATGGCTTCTTTCTTGTTGTTGCTGTTACAGTATCATTAGGATATAAACAGTTTCTGTGTGTGTGTGTGCGTGTGTATTTGTTTGTTTGTTTTTCCTGCATTCGACATTCCAGGGTACAGCGATCCCTACTGCATGCTGGGAATCCTGTTGGGCCAGAGTCCCCGGGAGACTGAGGAGAAGAAAGAGAGAAAGTTTAGCTTCAGGAAGAGGAAAGAGAAGCTGGAGAAACGCTCCAGCACAAAGGAGGTGTTACCTGCCAGGTGTATTCAGGTGACCGAGGTCAAGCCAGAGACTCTCAACCCAGTGTGGAACGAACACTTTCTATTGTAAGTACAAATCTTTAACCTTTACAAAAGTGCAGGAAATGATGGTATGTGTGACATAAAGGATTCCCAGTTTCATTAGTTTCAAACTAACTCCCAAAGCTGTACCAGGACCAGTGCAGCACATCTCTGTGGTAGGAGCAGTAAAGGGTTGAGCTGTTTATTGTCTTTATATTCATGCAGAGCATTGTTTACGTTCCCTGTTTCATTCACAGTGAAATAGATGATGTTCACAACGATCTCCTACATCTTGACATATGGTAAGATAAGTGAATAACTTGGATTTCTAAAAAAACTCACAATAGCAGAAAGCTCTTTGTAGTATGACAGCTACACATATTGTACACAACCACTGCCCGCATTTTGTAATTTTATGGAAAACAATCATTTTATAAAGCAAACTGAAAGGAGGTGGGATGAAAAACTGGTTTTACCTATTTACAGTTGCCCATCAGTGTGAGTTTTACCACTATGCAAATGAAGTTATCTTTGGTGGTTACATTTCGGCTCTAAACATTACAAATGTAAGTTCTGGATTGTAAGAAATTGGAAAAGTCTGAACCATGTTGCCTAACAAGCTGGTTTAAGTCATTGCACTGAAGCTTTTCCTGTCTCTGGATAAAAACTCTGTTCAGTGCTATTGTTCAGAACTCTTGACTCCACTAAACGTTTTTCTGGAACCACTGTTGGTTCAGACCGATCTTCAGTTCTTACCTCCATTTATTTTTGCACAAAAATAATAAAACATGTTCTCTCAAGAAATGAGAGATTTGAGATTTGAAGGTCTGAGTTATTCTCTTCTCTTCAGGGATCATGATGATGACGTGTCTGTTGCCGAGGCCTGCAAAAAGCTCAACGAAGTCAGTGGACTTAGAGGAATGGGAAGGTAAAAGAAACATTGTCATGACACCTGTATTACCATTTTACATCGTATTTTTAAATCTGTCAACTTGTGAAATATGATGAGCACATCATGTGTGAAGTTCGAGTCTAGTGTGAAACAACTACTTTTGTTGTTGCAACCAGTCATGTAATGCATGACAGGCCATGGGAGACATATTGGAATGTCAAAGAAAGATTTAATGCAAAATGCAACTTTTTCACTTAGTGCCTAATCATAACCAATCTCCACTGTAAAACATCAGACAAGAATTTAGTGGAATTAGTTAGGCTTTAATAGTTAACCTAATGTTCACGTAAATTTATGTTGTTGCTTTTTATTTCAAGTTAATTCCGCTCAGGGAGTTTTTTTTTTTTTTAGAAGTTTTAGACCAATTTACAACTTAACAACTCACTCTAACAGACTTCCCAGCACGTATTGTTTGAGATGTGAACACTTTTTAGAGAAAATATATATTCTGACCGTGTAAAAGAACATGTGACAAATAGTTGCATAACTTCCTATCTTGTCCTAAATGAACTTTATCTCTCAAGCTCAGTTAACTGGGTTAGTTTTACTCATACAGGAAACTCATGACGTGAACTACCCATTAAACCTAAGTTCCGTTAAATCACATTTTCAGTTTCCGTGTTGAACAAACTTGAAATGATTTACAATCTACCCTTAATGTGTATGTGCCTAATCCTAAGTAAAACCCCTTTAGCTAAACCCACAGGTTAAATGGGGTGTTTTCGTGTTTTTAGGGCAGTTCTGGTTTTCTAAAGTGCTGGTTCAACCCTGAATTCCTTTATTAATCCAGTTTCATTTGGCACTGAGTTTATGAGATATACCACATGTTAATTAGAGTCTCATTTATATCTGAATTAAGAATTAAGTTTCATTTAATGAATGGAGAGACCTGGGTTGTCTATAGATAATGACACTGACCTGCTTTTTAATTTGATGGCATCATTTGCTTTTGTCCTTTCACCTAAACAAAGTCTGACATACAGGATAGGCGAGTCTCAATAAAGCTGTGCACACAGGGAACACAGTGTTCACCCGGGTCATGGAGAGACTAGTAAATGACAGACAAGTCTAATGAAAACCTGAAAATGTCAGTCATAGCCAGGAGACATAAGGGTCACAAGCCTGAAGTGGAGAATTTGTGCCATTTCCATTTTGAAAAATAGAAAAAAACACTAATAGCTTCATAGCTCCTTTACTTTCATTAGGAAATTGCATTCATTCTGCTGATGCTATTATTGCAAGTCACTGCAGATAAAAAGCATTAGCTAAATGGCTAAAAATGACAATAATTAGATTATAGTCCTCACTGTGCAATTAAGCGTGGATTCAACCTGTGATACCCAGGAAAGGAGATTTACCCTTTTTCTTGCAAACTGTTTCCTCTTGTCAGATATTTTAAGCAAATAGCAAAGTCAGTGCGTGCCAACGGATCTGCATCATCAGGCTCTGAGGAGAATGCTGATGACTTCCTCGGATGCATCAACATCCCTTTAAATGTGAGTTTTCAAAGTCCAAAAGCTGAAAACAAAACTTTTGCTAATTAGAGGTGCCAAGCTTTTAGGAAAAAAAATCAAAGATGGCTACAAATAGACAGAGGAATGCCGCATGCAAGATTTTCCCTGGGAGGATGTCCTTGTTAATAATTGGCCTGGTGTCCTTCGTCTAGGAGATCCCAATTGGCGGCTATGACACCTGGTTTAAGCTGGAGCCTCGGTCTAGTGCTTCTAAAGTTCAGGGTGAATGTCACCTGATACTGAAGCTCTTCACCAACCAAGTAAGCACTGCCATGATTTAATAAATATTTCTTACATGGTTATGATATGAGGAACTTCAACCTGCAATGTTCTTTCTAACTTCAGAGAGACACAACCCTGTCTAAGAAGGACACAAATGTCTCTATTCACAAAAAACTGCTGAGCCAAATTGTGGAGTATGAGCATGCTCATGTTAAGGTGAGTTTCCCCCAGATTATTCATAAAAACAGCAATTAGTTTTAAACTGTTTACTGTCAATCATTTTATTATTGCATTTAGCTACCCAAGAGAAAATGCAGAGGTTTAAGTACATCCTCAGTTAATTAAGTTGCTTTCTTGTTCTTTTTCTTGTCGTGCTGTGGAGTGGCTTTTTTGGCCCCTAGGTTGCCACCAAATGAGATTTAAAATGATTAGGGTTTGTTTTGACTGCAGGGACATTAATTTTGTTTAACTAGGAGAATTGGATTTACGTTTGCCATTGTACAAACAAAACAAATTGCTGGTTAGAAGACTGAGCAGCACAGCGTATACATTACAATATTTAAGAACTTCTCTGTTGCATTTTCTGCACTTGACTATGGACAGTAGGTTAACTCATAACACCGTGAACAACGTTTTGACGTCATTTTGTAGATAGAAGTGCAAAAAGCTTTTGATGAGTACAAACAGACAGTTCTGACCAACTTGAATTATTCTAGAGAGAGCCTTACAACTGGAATGGGCAGGTTTGTCCTGCAGCGGTGACTGTGCTGACTCACCATGCTGTGCAAACTGATCTCTCACCTCTGCAACAGGCCATTATGTGAGTGTTAATGGAGGAATAAAATTGATCAAAATCAACAGTGAAAGCTTTAACATTACATAAAAAGCTCCATGTTTTGTTTTTTCCGTAGTCGTTGGCAGTGTTACAGTAGCCACCATCGGACCCAGAGGGTGTGCTACTCCCTGCTGCTGCGCCTCCTGAGGACCATCGATGCAGAGTGGGACCCCCCAGCTGTGAGGGGAGACCTGGTAGGTTCTTAGCCATTGGCCTCCCAGTAGGAAAAACCTTTCATCATCTGGAAACAGTCACCTCATTAGTTCAGCTCTTCACTGACATTCATCAAGGTTTTTGGATCAGCCAAAAATGTCTCACAGCCACTGTACTTGAAGCTATAACTGAGGGCCCTTCCTGTGTCCAGGAGAGGCAGCTGTCAGACAGCTTCAGGCTGTACACAGAGCACTGCCTGTGCCTGATGAAGAACATGCGTCAGGTTTTCCCCTGCACCAGTGCTGCTGCCATTACACGCTACGAGCTCATGCTGAGGTAAAGTCACACCGCCATTACATCATATCACACTAGCCCATAATGCCATACCAGAAACATGCTTATCCTCTCACACCAACACATACAGAAGACTACAACCGGTCAGTCTTGAAAGAATTGGTGTTCGTATATTACCGCTAAAAGTGCACAAACCAAATTTTGAGAGCTCATCAGTTTGCAAGTCAGTTTTGGAGGGTGAGCAGGCACAGATTCGTAGAAGCAGAGATAGATTTTAACATAGGGGAGAACAGAATTTTGAGCATAACAGCAGGGAATCTCATGTTCACAACCTTCAAAGCCACTTGTACTTACTTTTGTGAAGTCTGATGTCCGTGGCCATAAACTCAAAGCAGGCTCAGAGATACTTTTGTTCGGTTTCTCGTGGAAGTGAAAGATTATCCTGGCAAATCTTTGTACATTCAAAATAACAGTTGGGATGATTTTTCAACTAGCAAGAACTGTTTTAAGTATTTGTATAATTCCAAAAAATTGATGTGTTGTCTCAAATTGATCAACACTACATTCAGTGTGTAGGCAAATTACTGTCAAATACTGTCAAGGTGGCACAGTGATATTATTAGTAGATATAATATTTTTAAATGCATGATGTCTGTTTTTTGTTGTTTTAAATCATTTTAACAGAGATAATTCTAAACATAATCCAGAAATTGTTACCATTAGTATAATTAGTAGTTGTAATCTGGTTATTGTTGTTGTATCTTACAGTAACATAAATGTACATAACAACATTAAATCACATTTGAACTCATTGCCATGGTTGTTTCACTATGTAACACAGAGTGGGAGATTGAGTCAGATGCATTCATGGGGAGAAATTCTGCGTGGTAGTGCCTAGTCAGAGAAGGCAGCAGACACAACATGCTGTGCAAAACATAGTGTTTTCTTTACAGCACATCAAAGCCATGCTCAAAAAAGACACATGCGCTCACTCCAACATTTCCCACATTTTGTATTAGATTGCCCGCAGCATACTATCCAGTTAATGTCGAAATGTCGGTGCCATTTGACATTTGAGTTGTTATGTGCAGCTTCTCTAGGCAATATCTAGAGAGGTTCAGTCTGTGAAAGCAGCTTAAGTTAGTCCCTATCTTACATGATGTCTTGTGAAAACAAGGAAAAGCTTCAGTCATTGGTACTAGGACACTATGGCCTATAGCAACTGCATATCATGACTAATGTGTGTGGCAGTATTACATTTTCTTCTGCAGACTTCTTCAGAAAAGACAGGGCCCTGGCCTCTGGATGTGTGTTTGTGTGTGTGCACGTGTGTGTGATTGTATGAGCACTGCTGCTTTAGCTTGCTAGTCCAAACTGGTCAAGAAACAACTTTTTGCATTCTTAAAGGATTTTGTTGGTCATTTTCTAAATTCATTGCTTTGTCCACAATCAGCATACAGAAGCTATAACCAACAATTAAACTTTAAATTAAACCATTCTTCTCCAAATATTATTTAGACACGTTACAACTTTGGCCTACATGTTTATTTCATTTTAAAAGTCATGATTCTCGTCAACGTTTGAAATTTTCTCGTACTGGTGCCTGTCAACTGCACATGTACTACAGCGTCAGTGTAATTATGGAGCCTTACATCAGTTTGGACATTTATCATAGTCAAGATGTTGCTGTCAAAATACCTGGAGAGAGCAGACACAGAAACAAGCGTACGCATGGTTGGGTTTGGGAGCTCAAGGCCAGGTCTGCTTACTCACAAATGCCAACTTGCAAAGTTACTATCTTTAAAAAAATGGGCTTGTGAACTCCCAAATCTTTTGGAGACAATATACTTCAACATGCTGTGCTCCTGACACAGAAATATCTTAACAATACTCATGTTCATGCAACAAAAAAGTACTTGTACTGACCATGAATTTATTTGTATGTAAAATGAAATATAGATGTTGTTTGCATAAACTGTGGACATAAGGAAGAACCCATTTATAATCTAACATGTGTTACTCCTTATATCATATTATGTTTAAATGTCACAAATCCTGCCATACACACCAGTATGATGTTCATAGAGTAAATCTGAAAGGATTACCTGTCAGAGCATGAAAAGGTTACATTTGAAGCATGACTGTGCACATAAAGTTAAAGACCATAGATTTACACCAGCATTTTAAGCGTTCATCCTTTGGATAATATGAATAGCCACAGTGAATTTCATAGAAATGTATGCATGTCCTAGAGGAAAGTCTCAGGTGTTAGGTAATCTATAAAATTTGATAGCAATTTGGTAGGAGTTTGTGGAGATATCGTTCTCTGGATCAGTTGAGGTGAGTTAATGAGGTGGCAGGTTTTGATGGACCCACAGAAATCACCATCCTCTGGCCTTGGCTTCCGGTTATCATTACAAAAAGGAAGAAAGCTAGAGACATAAAATGACCCAAATTAGGGAGCCGCTTTTACATAAATGCCAGCCAGTAAAATTTACCGTTGTTGAAGTTCATGTTGCCATGTCAGACAAATTTGACAGAGACAGTTTTTAAAATACTGTTTTAAATAAAAACTTACCCTGTAACAAACCCAACTTTTCCCAGTGAGCAACGCCTTAAGGGAGAAATGCTCTTTTGAGATACATTCATGCAGAATGAATCACCTAAAGTTGCATCTCGTCTCTCCTGAAGCGATAATGCAGAATCATGCATGCAATTAAATTAGAAAGAATTCAGTCAGAATGTGGCTTTTCTTCTTCTTCAGCTCTATGGAAAATATCTTATAGTGTGCTGTAAATCCAGCATTTGAGTACATGGCCCCGAAGCATTCTTGTAATGTAACAGTTTTTTGTTCTCTCCCGTACATGCCAGGGGGATTGGCTACATGCAAAACATGCGAGCATTTAAGACTGTGTGTCCTCTTCGAAATGAACTGCATCTGGACATCACGACTGCTATCAAGGTAATAAATCAAAATTGCAATAAAAAAACCAAACATTTTGTTTTGCAGTACGTTGCCTGTGGAGTTCTGGACCTTTATAGGTGCTGTTCTGCAGATGAATTGATTGATAAGTAGTTTCCCATTTGGTTTGTATTGCATGAGAGCAGCATGCACATGAGGGCATGCATGTGTGTAATGCACAAACGAGTGAAATGCCAACAATGGTGGGCACAAATGTTCAGCTGTTGGTGTTACTGTTGGTATTAAAGGAGCAAAGTACCAAGAGGAAACGGAAAGGAAGGTTGGATAGAGATTGGTAAAAAGCATTTTTTGTTGTGATAAATGTCAACACTATAACCTTTAGTTTAGTCCACAATGATGAATCTAAACAACAGTAAACACTCCACAGGCCACCTTTAATTAACCCTTATGTTCTCCTTAATTTGTGTAATTATTTCCACAGAAAGGAACAGCTGAGTGGTACGAGAGTCTATTTGCACAATATAAACCAGATGATGGGGTAAATTTATACTGATTAACACAAGTCCCGAAACATAAAAATCATTCTGTCTTATAATGAAACTATTATACTATATTATACTGCATTGAGAACTGATCATTCTATGTTCTCAATTAAGGCTCTGGAAGAGCAGCTGAAGAAGCTGGTTCAGGTGGTTGATGCTGTTTGTGCAGATGTGCAGAGAGCCCAGAACATCTACAACAAACTTTTTTACAGGTGACTGTCAATGCCGTGCATCTTAAAAGAAATATAAGAGGGGAGAAAAATCAATGTAGAGATGTTTTGGTACAAGGCACAGAATTGTTGTTATGCATTGTTTGAGTGATGTCATTTCATCCTCTGCTTGTTTTCTCAGTGCAGTGAAAGTAGATTTCTTCAGCATATCATACAGGCAGTTGGAGAAACTGGTAGGCTATTTAGCCAAGAGACAAATGTCTCATAAAATCTTTCTGAGTCATAAGATGTTTCTGAATTTGACTGAGACCTAACACAATTAATTTGTCTCATCCTGCAGGTAGCTGATGATGTTAATGTAGCAATGGAGCGGGTGTGTGGAACTCTGGAGCAGGAGAGCTCCAGGCTGACTCAAACAATGGGAGAGACAATCTTCGAACTCTTCATGTCCTTAAAAATCCTCAGAGGCTTTCGGGAGTTCCTACCTCTTAAGTTGGTTATCAGTTTTGCTATTCATATTGCATTGGAAAAGGCTCAGACTGTTGCCATTTGTATGAAATGTCAGCGAAGACATGCTGCAATGTCAAGATGAGAACTAAAGCCTTTCTTTGGATTTGAATTTACTAAAAAGATGTGTGTTCTCCTCTGACAGGGATGCTAAAATGTTGGCCTTGACAGGCTTTCATAACTGGTTCAAGTCCTCAATTCATAAGTGGCTGCAGATCATTCATGACAGATCCTGTGACAGGATCCGTAAAGCAGTGGAAATAGACAAGGTGAAAAACTTCTGCCCGTTTAATAATGTAAATGAAAATGAAAAAAGTCTGAGTCACTAAATAACGGCTTACAGCTATGAGCTCAATTCGAGGTTATTAATGTACTAATATTGCTTTGTGACAACTTCTAGTTAACATTTTATTTCATACAGGATTTATAAAGTCAATAAACAGTATATAAACATGTAAGGGGTTATTTTTCAATTTATAAAGGGGACTAAATAAAATCTATCTAAATAAAATAAAAAAGGTATATCATTATTCAGTAATATATATCAAACAGTCATCATATAGCGAAATACTGTATGTAGTAAAGTTTTATAATAGCACCAACATACAATCACAAGAAAAAGTCACTGTTTGCAATTTCCTTGTTTTCTGCATAAACCTGTCATGTGATCTGATCTTCACCAATTTCACAAATATCAGCAAACATAATATTTCTAAGCTGATAAAACATAAACAGTCCCAGTTTTTCATGTCTTTATTGAACACAGGCAATAAACAATGGAAAAGTGTTTTAATAACAGGTTGAACCACCTTTGGCAGCATTAAGCAAGTGGACCAGACTGCTCTCTGACCTTTGTTGACGATCAGATAGCATTTCATGACCAATTTAAGGAAAACAAGAAATTCCAAACAGTGCAGTTACTTTTTCTGGCGCCCTTTTATGTTTAATACATGTAATATTTAACCGTCTAATTTCGCTTTTTAACATCAAGAGTGTGTTTATGAACAATTTATACACATGTTCAAATCATTCACCGGAACAAATGCTGGTAAATGTACATCATTGTGTATGAATACAACTATGTTATGCTGTGTTATCAAACACAGTATAGAGGCTTCATCTGGAGTTTCAGTTGTTGACAAGTGCATCAACAAATTCATGGTACACAATGTTTAGCACCTTACAGCTACATTGATAGTGATATGGGTATAATGAACCTAAACACATTTGTTCAGGAACTATGGATGTTCCATGTCATTTGTAAATGTTTTTTTTTTTTTTTTGAGCAGCTCGAGCGTGTGCAGCAGGACAAACACAGCTCGTCAGCGGTGGAGGTGACAACGTGCTTCAGCCAGGTACGCGAGATCTGGCACCAGCTGGCCTGGCCAGACTCTGCAGGGGCCTTCATCTTTGTCACTCGTTTGACAGACGTGAGTGCCACTAACAGTGCTGCCACATGTACTCACACCCTTCACACATCCAAGCATGTATGTGTTCAGAAATAATGAGAGCTCCTGCCATATTAGGCCTGTATTCAAAATGGAAACCAAGAATTTCCCTGTGGAAAAATGACTGATTTTATCCGTGACAGAATTTCTGCAGTGAAGCTGTGTGGTACTCAGAGATGATAACACACAAGATTGAGAGGAACCAGGTGGGCCGAGACTACAAGAGCTTCATACTGCAGGTAACGCCCGCAGCAAGACAGAAACGGGGGAGGGCAGACAATGACATGCCTCCTAACAAGACATAGGGCTCAGTCTGAGATCAGATATTTTTACTGTCAAAAAGCAGTTGTTCTTGTCGTTGACAGTCATTTACAATCAAACCCCCTCCGTCCACTTCTCTGTAGCCCTGCTTCTTTTCCTGCTTTTGTTTCTCCACCTCCACCCTCTGTGTCTCCTCTTTGGCTCTTCCTCACTCTGCTAGCTCTGCATTGCCCTGAACAACACAGAATATGTGCGCGTTTTTCTTGGTCACCTGCCCCGCAGCCTGGACTGGCAAGGTGTGGAGCGGGCCATGGAGGAGTCCTGTGGGGCAGAGGGGAAGGAGCAGGTTTACAAGGCTCTCAATGGGCAGCTGTTCAATGTGGACCTGGACCTGCAGAGAGAAGCCAAACGTCTCATCGCACAACTCACTGATAAGGTAAACAGTTGCAGTTTAGTCATACAGTACTTGAACGTACAACACCTTACCTGGTGAAGCAAACCTGTAAATAAAAAAATTATATTTCTATTTCATTTACTATAATTAAAGAATGATATTTCACATTTGCAATTGGCTTTGCAATATCTAATGTAAATGCATATGCATGTCACAAATGTGCAAGATGTTGCATGAAAGATTCTTTCCCCACAGATGCTGCCTGAGCTCCGTAGGTACATCCAGCACATCAGCTTGTCTCCGGACTCCATAAACAATGATGACGTAAGGCCTAGTTGTGGTTTTCTACACCATTTACTGTGGTTACAGTGGTGTTGGCAGCCACAGTACTTGCTGTACATCTTATGTCTGTCAATGCAACCTTTTTTTCAGGCTGTGTCCCCTCTCATGAAATACTTAAAAGACACTATGGTCATCCTCACTGAAAACCTTGTTAAGGAGAACTTGACTAGGTAATTATCTTCTTTGCCCCTTCCTCACAATTCATTGACAATAAAACTATTAAAGGTCTTCCCCTGAAAAGTATTTTAAAACAATAATTATATAGTCTTTTCAATAATCAACAGAAATATTCTGTAAAGTAAAAACAGAATTATACAAAAACCATAAATAAAAATTTTTTATTTAATCAGCTAGTTGGAAACAGATAACACTGCAAAGACCCCTTGCACAGCTTGTGTCTTATGTTTTCTGTATACATACACACTTCATCATAAAACATTTGGTTTCCAGTCCACCCATTTGACAAAAAACACAAGAAGGACAACACAGTGTACATGGTCAAATGTAGTGTTCATAGCTCTGTGCAGGTGGATGGGCCAGCACAGGAGGAGCAACGCTACAGGAGCAGCATCAGCTGAGTAACTTCACTGGACAAATGACGCTCGTTTGAAGATTACAGCTTTCACATTTTGTATAGGGAAGATAAATGGATTGGGAGAGGCATATGTGAAGCCATATATGTTAAGGTGTGACAGCCTTCTCTCAGGGGAGGAGGAGAAAGCCTCAGACTTAACCCCAGGAAGATTAAGGCCAATTCACACATCCACCAGGGACACCACACATCCCTGTCTAAGGGGATGAACGGTGTTAGGAGTCATGATCTTGACATCTCAATGACTCTCCCTCTTACTCTCACCTCCTCTATTGTCCACCTAGCATGTCTATCTATTAGGTGGGAAATACAGCACCACCCTGGAGGATATAACTGGCTCCCCTAGACCTCTTTCCTCAGACTGAAGAAGCTACTTAGATAAATATATCCAACTAAGAAGAGAGAAGTATTGTTGATATGAGTCAGCTTCCAGATAGCTACACCTGGATGACTGAGAAGCATTACTGACACCATCAGCATACACGTAACACTGATCAAAACTACAACAAAAAGTACAGCCAACTTTTTTATTTTCTACAACCTTTTTTGTTGTTGTGGGACCTAAACCTGATCTAGAAATATCTTTTTTTTAAGCTGCCTAGCAATTCCCACTGTTTCCTCTTCCCCTAAATAAGGATGTATTCATTCAATAGTTCCAAAAAGTGTGATAGCTCAGCAGTTAAGATTCAATGGTTTATGCATGCAAGCTTTGCAACAATAATTATACTCCATTGACTTGTTTTGTGTTACAACTTACCATTATTCTTCTCTTATCTGTGAAAACATACTGCACATCAAGCTGGGTAAGGGTACCGAGGTGTAATTGGAAGAGCTGGTAAACACAAACGTGTGGGTGTCTCATTGTGTCTGCTGCTTTGTAGAGTTCTGCAAGGCATGTGGGAGCTGCTGCTGCGGATGATCCTGGACACAGTTACAGAAAATAGAGGTGTTCAGGTGGAGTTTTACAACCGTTTCCAGTACACAGTGGAGGTCAGTGCTCAGTAAATGTAATCTGACAAAACTACAGACTTTGCTGTTTCTAGCTTGGTTTGGAATAACTTTGAGCCCAGCCAAACTAAACGTGTCAACTCTGTAACGATTATCATCACTACTGTTACTATCATTCTTTGATTAGCTCTGCATGCTTGCTGTCATGCAATCATTAGCATATATCAGATATTTATGAAGTCATTGTGCCAGAGTGAGTTCCCTCATGAATGACAATGTGGGAGCTGCTGTATATTCCAATGCCAGTTTAACTAGCTGGCAGGAGACGTGACAGATTTGCATGGGGAGCCATAGCGTGCCACGCAAGTGGGCTGTGTTTGAAGTTTGGCAGACAAATATTGTGCTTGCCTGCAGAGGTTTCACATGGTTTGTGTGAACAACACGTCTTTTTACTATGCTGAGACTTCCTTCTATCAAAATTAGAAGGATGAATGTGATGATTCCAAGCTGGCAGCTATGTTTTTGTTTTCTGTTTTTTTTTTTTTTGTTTTTTTTGAATGCCATAGACCCTGTTGCAATTCCTCCATGCTAAAGGAGATGGACTTTCCCTAGAAGACATGAGGAGTGGTGACTACAAGGTAGGACTTCTTGCAATTTATTAATAATAATAGTCGTGTCCCCCTATCCTGTAAGTTATCGTTTATTACATTCTATTTCTGCCCTGCTCATTCTGCTTTAGGTTCTGGATGAGGAGCTCAAGCTGAACAAATGTTCCTCCTTTGAGCTGATTGAACAGTACTATCTGGAGAAAATTTCACAGCAGGTGCATTTCAACTATTGTCGCCAATCTGACAATAGGACTTTAGCTGTAAACTGGACAGAGAAGTACTGATTGGACACTGTCTTCTGTTGTTTTACGACTGCTCTACCTTCTCTGTAATGCAATTCGTAGATGGATATATGCCAAAATATCAGCAGAGCAAAACAAATTCATGGTAAATGGTGAGAATTATCTAAATGTGTTTTGTTTAAGCCTCATATTATATTCCTTAATTAATTCTGCAGAAAACGCTCAAACATACCCGTTATGGTCGGATCAGTGTGAAGTGCTACTATGATGCTCCAGAGCAGCGACTGACAGTGGAGATCCTGCACGCTGCAGACATCATTGCACTGGATGCCAATGGTAAAACAGTTTAGAATCTAAATACAATTTGTTGCTTTAAAGTTGGGTTTTTATTCCATCCATTTCTTTGATGCTCCTAAGGTCTGAGTGACCCATTTGTCATAGTGGAACTCTGTCCTCACCACCTTTTCCCTATGGCCAAGAGTCAACGCACGCAAGTAAAACTTAAGACTCTCCACCCGGTATTCGACGAGCTCTTCTACTTGTGAGTTGTAGTTCACTCCTCACTTCTTCCTGTTTGAGTGTGTGTACCACGTGCCTGATTTGTTTGGTTCCTCTATCTTCCAGCCACGTTAGTCCTGAACAGTACAGACACAGGTTTGCCTGTTTGACCTTCACTGTGATGGACTATGACTGGCTTTCCACCAACGACTTTGCTGGTGAAGCTGTGGCTCCTCTCAGTGACTTCTGCTGGCCAGGGAGACCGAATGCTTCAGCTGCTGGCAAGAGTGTCCAGCCAGTCATTCTGCACCTGTCTCGCAGTAAACCAAGTGGTACATATAGCTCGGGGCTGAATCGAGTCTTTTCTTTTCTTCTTTTGTTTTACATAAACATTATATTGACTTCTTTAGAGATCAGAGGGTGTAGGTGTGAGTTTCCAATCTGTTCTCCAATACATCATGAAAAGCCATTTAATCAAGAGATGTTTGTGTCAGGTGTACGAGCTACTCTCATCTGTTTGCTCTCCCCCGCAGAGAAGCCAATCATGAGGATGCTGGATGCTCGCACTGGGGACAGGGAGGCTCAGGAGTTTGTCCGCAGGCTGAAGGAGATTGAGAAGTCAATGGAAGAGGAGTAGAGGCTATCAGCACCGCCTGCATTGGTGTTTACTGACCATGTCTTGCAACATGTGCTTTTGTACTGGTACGATGTTTACAATATTTGATTTTTTTTCCCCCAATGTTATTGTTTGTTCAGTAATTAAACCAAAATGAAAAGAAAAACAGGACAACAGTGGAACTTCTCACTGCCAACTGAGAGATGAACATCCTGTCACTGTGCAACCCTCTGCTGTCCCAGTTAAACTATATTTTAGAATATAATGGATAGTTCATCCTAAATGTTATTAGTCTCTATTTTTTGTAATGAGTAATGTTATCTTTGTTGTATGATCTTTGATATGATAGATTTAACATTTTAGAACTATTTTGTGCAAGTAGCTTACATATCCAATAGTATTCAGTCAAAGTCTATACCTCACATGTGCTCATTAATTGCAGGGGATTTTGACAGATATGTCACAGGATGTCTGTGAAGAAATTCTTCATAGATATTGTGGAGATAAAATGCATAAAATGACGTGAATTCTTGAACCCACATTGATTTTCCAAATCAGGCAGTTGCATACCAACAGACAGTTATGTAAAAAAACACCAGTGTCAGCAAGTAAATCAAAAAGACAAAACACATAGCTTTGGGGAAATTGCACATTCTGAGATTTGGTGCTTTGAGGCCAGTCAGACAGATCAGCAGCAGGAAGGCTGAACACCCCCCTGAGGCACACGCCACAGTTCAGGGTCACTGGAGTTTTCATTTTGCTCCTCACAAACCTTACAATGGGTCATCGAAGAGGTCAAAGTCAGGGCTACCATTCGTTTTATCTCAGTTCATTCTTGCTGTGTGGCGCCAATGTGTGAACATCTCTGCAGAGATTTTGACTGTTTTGCTGGCGACAGTGCACTAATGAAAGTTGTACGAGTTCATCACATTGACAGAAACAAATTACCTGTGTTATGTAAAAGAGAAACTGACCAATAAACAATGAACCAGTTAATTTAGGGCTTTAGTAACTCAGTGAGAAACATTTGGCCTTCTTAAATTCAGCCTGATTTGATATTTTGACACAATGAATTAGCTACTCAAAGCAAATGGAATGAAAAACTAATGTAATTTTAGGTTCATCATAAAATATTTAACTTGTTTAGGTGTGTTACACTAAAAAAATACTATGATCACAAATAATTGCTTAAATATTTTCCAAAAAAGAATTAGATGAATATTGTTTTTGAAAAGATTGCCAGCATTGCTGTTGATGTTATTTGTTTTATAAGTTTTCATTTGTTTTTCAGCTTCAGTTTGAACACACATATGTAGGAAGAACTCTGATCTTACTATTGTTTGCTTAAAGTTATGGGTACACACCGGGGGACCATAATATATGATAACTGCAGGGAAAAAATACAACCCTGACATCCCCAGACATAACACAGTATGTGGCACAGTGGGTGACATTATATTCAGGTAGAGCTTCAAAAACATTAGGAGAAACCCAGCTAATTGCAACTAATGAGCTCATATTGTGTTCAAAGTTTTGAAAAACAGCCTTCAAACACAGGAAAGCTTTGTTATACCGACTTTAAAGCATCACAGTAAAAAATCTGAGATTGTGTCTCAGTGTGAAGCTCAATCCCAAAAGGTAAAAAGGAAAAAAAAGAAAAGCCTAATGAACCTGTGCAGTGGTATAATTATACTTAAGGGGGAAGGGAAGTTCTGTCTGTCTGCAGCAGCTCTGACTGATAATAATTCAACACCAGCTCTCACCAATTCTCTACAGCTATGTGTCTGGGACTGAAAGATTAGCAAAATAATAAAAGTCAAACTACAACCTGAAATCCAACCACATCTTAGGAACAATTGTTGTGCAATTTAATCGGTGCTAAAATATAAAAAGCACAAATTCTAGCCTTACAAAAGAGTATTGTAGATTTGACACTTAAAGTAGCAGTATGCTAACAAGCTCATATTAATTGTAGCAAGTGGGCCTGTTTCCTGGGGATAGCATGAATTTACAAGAAAGAAGGCTCAAATCTGGAAAAGGCTTTCTGAAAAATCTTACATTTAATTTTATTGCCAATTTTAATTTGCAATATTAATTCCTGAATTAACAGGCTGCATTTCTATCAGCTGCTTATTTATTACACGCTGCCCTCTGCCTACAGAAAGTGTCCATAGGTCCCATTGACAGGATTAATATCAAACACATGTGCCATCCTCAGTGGGACAGGACTGAAGGTATTCATGACAGCTGAAGCTGGTCACAAAAATGATATAGAGGACTGTAAGGACTGGATATAGATAATTGGGGCAAGAGAAAGGCATGTGTGTGTTGTTAAATTCAAAATTAGGCCAATCTTCCAAACTTTAAAATTTTGAAACCTAGAAAGCCTTTGTCCATGACCAAATTGAACCGTCCCTCACAGGACTGAGTTAAATGTAGGATTGATCCAAACCAGAAAGTCTATGGACTCGATTCGGAAGGAAGCACATCATTCAGTGGGCCCCTATGAGTTCTTTTGTTCAGTAGGTTCTCATCATATGCTGTGCTACACCTGACTGTTGTTGTGTGTACAGCATGAGCACGCAGCTCCAATCTTCTTAGCTATAAGCAAAGAATCCATTTGAGAGAGAGAATTCGAGTAAATCAGGATAAAATACTGAAGTACAAAGATTTTCTGCTCATGTGAACGGGAAACAAACTGCTGTCTTTTACTTGAAAGTCCCCATTGAATGCTGTGATAGAAGTCATCAGGTCAAATGCACTTAATTCTAAACCATTGACATCCTGTCCAGGAAACTGGCACTATACTGTTAAAATGTAGCTTAACGTGTACAGGTGGTATACGTATAATGAGGCAAAGTGGTTGCAAGTTGGAATAACTAGTTATACTCCTCCATCCTACACCTAAAAAAATATCATAGGTGTGAGATTTTGAATGTCTGCTAGCATGAAACAAGCATTCACAAAGAAATACAGTCAGGGCCTCTGGGATGTTTTATTTTAAAAAAATAGAACTTTTATTTTAACTTTCACTTCACAGACCAAACACTTTACACTTTGCAGACAGTAGGATCACAGTAGTAACAGATGTGTATACAAGAAACACTGATAAACACTGTAGCAAGTCCTGAGACCCTAGCACCAAAATCTTTACACCGACAGCATTTTGATAGTGATGTAACTTTACAGTAGCTGCTTGTGTAGTGCTTTGTCGTTATCCTGTGGAGTTATGAGGATGAAGCACGCAAAAACCATATCTATGCCTGAAGAGTGTGCTGCATTAAAGGGATTCTTCAGGTGTTCAAGAGGCCTGCCTTACCTTACTGTAACAGGAGCGAGGAATCCTTTCAGTCTATCTGAACAGCACTTGCCTCTATGTTTTGTTTTGATATTGTAGGCAGAACTTGTTTGTTAGTACTGTTACTGAAAAATCACCCATCACATTTGTTATCAACATACTGTAAGTTATCATAAGCAAAGGCAGAAGGACTTATGATATTACTAGTATACAGCTAAACTGACTACATGCCTGGTTAATACGACAGTGATATGAATCAATGAATCAAGTGGATATACTTGGCCAGGTCTTACATTTTCCTTTGTTATTTTTTAAAAAAGAAAGAAAGATTCCTGTAGAGATTCTTGAAGTCATGTATTTAATTAGTATATGTGTCTAATGACGTACACATGTTGCATCTCTAAACGTCATCATACACCCTATTCAATAATGTAGCCTTGTATCACAGCAAGCTCCCAGCTCCATATTTCTGCTCTATGCAGTTGCGGTGGTAATTCTGGCCAAGTCCACTCCAAACATTCTGGAGCCCATCTGATCAAAACATTTATTTTGGTTTTCATCGGAAGAAAGCATGTGCTGCAGATATTCATCAGGCTTCCTTTCATGTTCCTTAATTTAAGTTTGATCTCAGTTTTCTTCTTGGAGGCTGTCCATATAGAGGTTGTCTTCATGCAGGGTCCTTCACACTGTCTGATCAGTCTCTAAACTCCAATTTCCACAGATACTTCTTGCCAATGAATGAAGATCTTTCCTATCTCTTATCAAATCACACAATCTGGCTTCTTCCTAAGTAGAGCTGCATGGTATTAGCCACAACTCAAAATTGATAAATTTCAAGTTTTTAATCCTAATTAGAAATCACAGGTGCATTCACTTCTTTTGCATTTATTTTTTATGCATTTATTTTTGTGGTAGTCTATTAAACTTGTTTGTAACTATACCCAACAATTCAGCTTAAAAATGGCACAGTTTTAAATAAGTCCACATGTTAGCAGTACCACAAAGGGGTGTACTCAGTTTGTTGTATACTTTAGTTTCATGATTTTCAGTGCTGGCATGGACTTGTTTTGTTTGAGGTATTAATATAGAAGTACTTTTAAATGAGTATTTGATTTGTTGTCTGACATCCAAAGTTAAAGGCAAAAGCTAGTGAACGTATCTTCAGGCTAAACACCTTCAGTTTGTTATTGTAAAAGTGAATTATTTGTCCTGGAATTGTAAATGCCTGTGTTGCTGTTTATTGGATTATACCTTTCAGAAATGTCTATGACCTTGAATAAAAATTGTATTTAAATTTGAATGTGGAACCTTCAGTAAAATGAGTGCAGATGAAGCAAATATAGTTTCAAATGTTGCAGAACAAACAGGTGAAACAACACCTGCACCACCTGTTGGTTCAACTTGTCAGACATACAGTCCACCATGGAGTGTTAAGAAATGTCACTGGCTGAGACCCTCTTTACAGGCTTCATCCTTTCGATCATTATTGATCCTCCCCTCAGAACTATCTCTCCGCCTTTCCTTGACCTCCCGTCCACAGCGAGGCATGGAGATCAAACACATCCTGTAACACCACAGCAACCCTGGAGAAAAACCTTACACAAAATTGTGAAACAGGAGTTTTCATTATGTCCAGTGTGAGATTAAAGGGCCACAGGACTCACCGTGACACAATCACTTTACTGTCCATGTTTTTCAAAGAGCTGCTGTGATGGTAGATTAGACAAGGATTCCTCACAGCTGGAGGACATGAGTGTCTTTGAGTGCTTGTACTCAGCTGAACGCTGGTCAATACATTTTAAATTAGAAGCCTGGTGATGACTGAAGGATATTGAATTGTGTGCTGGATCAGGTGGGTACAGGACCTTGTCATTTAATGCAGACACCATGCCCTCTAGTCACCTACTGCATTTACTGATGCACCTGATGCACCTCTGCACCTTAACAGCTTTGTGCAGCTGTCTGCCTCATACAGCTTCATGATGTTCTCTCTTGTTCCCAGACTTTTTTCTCTGTTGTATAAGACAAGAAGCAATATACAAGATTCTTGTATGTCAGGAAGAAAATTGTTTTGTTGTTGTTGTTTTTTAAACCACTAGGTGTCCTCGTAATTTTATAAATCTAGTCTTACCCAGTAGTAGTCATGGCAGCACGGTACAGGAAAGCACAGATCAGCTCTTAAGATACATGGCCACCTTCCTCTTTTATCAAGGGATTTTATGATATAAGTTATTAGAATGTCAGGTCCTGTTGTGCAACAGTTCTGACACGATCATCTAATAAACATGTGAATTACGGCATAACATTACCAAAACATTAAATGAATTGATAAAATGTAGCAATTTGCTTGGGCCTCTTCAAAATGATGCAACATGTTTTGGCACAATACAACAGTGTTTAGTTGAAAACAGACACTGCAATAATGTACTAGGAGCTCATATTAAGATGTTTTGTTATGTGTATACTTAATGATTATATGTGACATTAGGTAGTGTACCCTCTACTAATGTATCATATTTATTAAACTTGAATATATGTTTAGTTGATGTTCTTCTTAACAAGCTCTCACTTAAATGCAGTAGCTTAAGCATTTCCCTCTCAATTGCAAAAGTAAAAACTTATGGGAATTATACAAGTACTTTAAATCTGTATAGTGTTTTAGTAAATGTACATGGATTCAGCTCCATTCTACCTATGCTGCCTTAAGCAGTTTTTCAAAACTATCTTTCCAATTCTGAATAATCTCCACTCTAAATGTCCTGACTTAAAGCTGAAACTGTACAGAAATAAAAAGCATCTTATGGTTCGGTGCTACAGTGAGTTTTCCTCATCAGACGTTTTTATGTTTTGGCAGCAGGACAGAGAGGTAGGAAGCTTTAGCTGGTGCTGATCCTCAGGAATGTTGGCTGTGTCTCTGCATTGCTGCTGCTCCTCTGCTGGCTCAGGCAGGTACATTTAACAGCGCTGTGATCCTGCTGTGTCTTATCTCCCCTCAAACAATCCTAATCCCCCACAAAGAAATGCTGCACTATAGAGTCCACCCCCTCCCACTGTAGCAGCACAGCCTGGTCCCACTATAAAAAACACCCCTTCCAAGTTTTTCTGTGTAAGATTTTAGATTACACACCTGATGATGCCCTGACGTGGCACAGCAGGACTTTTCAGTGAAGACTGACACCTCTGACTTCGTAATGAGACTTCACCTTACGCATTTACAGCGTCCCAAGAAGGAGGGTAAGATCATAATTCAGTCAAACCAAGCTAACGTGTATAATCACTTGCATGTGCTTGCTTGTAAGTTAAGCATCTTCAGATAAATTCAAGAAATGGAAGGAATGAAAACGTCCACAGAAATGTCCTCCCTATGGATTTAATAAACTATGATTCGATGAGATAATGACTGTCTGCTACTTCCAAAGCCTGAGATGTTTCCTTGTGTGCTAAGGACATAAACACCTGTTGACTGCAGGTGCATCCTCAGCTGTGGCGTCAGCATAATTAGGCACTTCTGAACACGGTCTTTCCTCTCCAGTGAATATGGTGGGGCCAGGGTGGCGACACAGCGAGTCCTTTGTGGCTTCAGGGGCCTAGGAGTGAATGGAGATAATATTAGACAGCTTTCCCCTGAGGAGTGCCAATGGGACAGTGCTTGGGTCAAAGCCAGAAACTCTGCTTAACCTTTCAGCAGAACCTCACATCACCCCTTCAGCTTTTCAAGAGCTTTGTACACTGCTCTCAGTGCATTAAGTTAGCGCTCCAATCCCACTATCCACCATTACAGACTCACGGGCTTCCACACAGGTTCTGATCTCCAAAGATAAGAGGCACTGTGACTCAATAAGTGCTTCAGGGCTTATCTTGCAGTCTTTTTGAGCTGGTGCCAACTTAACCACAATTGATAGCACAGTTAAATTGTTAAATGGAATGAGAGGGGAAATCCCAAAAATAGTTTTGGCAGGGACAAGTTTTTACCTGCGTGGACCTGGCTCAGTAGAAATACTAGTACTTGTTCTTCCAATAATAACAATTTCCCAATGATTTGATCCAACAATATCATTTTGCTTGTATACTGAATAACAAACATCCATATTTAAATACTTCTATGAGTCTCGCTTCTCTGCTTTTGTGCTTTTGTGCTTTTGTTCGGGTCACTACATATTTTGGGCTCTTGTTCTGTTTACATTCATGTGGAGTTTGCAAGTGATGTCACTGAGGCTATGTGTGAATTCATTATGTGGGGGCAAAGGGTGAATAATGGAAAACAGTATGACTGACCTGTGAAGCCCATGTGAAAGGCTTACGCTGAGGTCTAACTAGTGCTCTAGCACCTGATAATATTTTTACGATGGATCTAATAATATACATGTACAGAATTAAGTAATTATCCTTCAACTGGTCAGTGCAGTTTTAGTATCTTTTAGCGATTTGGTTTTTTGGCACAGCTTCAGTGATTTGCTTCAGTCTTACTACTTTAAACAACCTAATTTCCAGGTAAACCTACCAGCTGTTTTCAGAAAAATAAACCAACCACTGCATGGACATATCAAGCAATAATAATATATAAAACATATAATAAACAAATACTAAAGCCAAATAAATGCTAATGTTACTCCGTATTTAGGGTAAATTGGGAAATATTTTCACCATTTTCACTATCAAACATAGTTCTCCTTTTATAGGTGCATCACATTCAATGTATATGAGTGTCATCACTCCGTGATAATAATTAACGTTTTTGTTTTTTCCCACTTCCTCCTTGAAGAAAGTGACAGTTGGAAGTAGTTTCATGAACGAATTAACCATGCAGACACCCCTCTGTTTGGCTCCTCCTCTGCTGGTGCACATGCTGAGTCTATGCTCCCGGCCTTCACTTCATCTTTCTGTTCGTGCCCTTGTTCAAATGTCTTCAAGTTGTCTACACAGAAATTGTGCTGTAAGCTGTGATGAGCTCTACATAATTAGCTATGACAGTTGCACAAAGTAGATTATGCACAGCCGAACATGAAGTCTCAGCACACAAAGAACATTAGTGCTTTATGATAAACAAAGAGGTTATCACATGAATAGCGTGTGATTTGCTTCCGATCTTTGCTACATCCAACAAAAACCCAGAGGAAGTTCTTAAATTCCTTTTGAAGCCATTGATCATTTCATCATTGTTAGCTGTCCAAGACAACTGGACATCTTTTGAATTTACTCTCTTGGCTGATTCATTGCACAGAGGGTTGTTCTAAAACAACAGAGAGAAGTAAAAAACTACAGACAGGAACATACAATGGAGGCTCACCAACACCATAGTTTGATGTCTGGGACAGAATCTTTTTCCTCGCTCTCTGTGAAGGATTCATTAATGTGGCAGGGCATGTCCACATGAATCCCGTTTGTCCACTCAGTTTGCGAGGCAAATCATTTGTGGTCGGCCTCAAACAAGCTGATCCATCCTCTGCTATTTCTGTAACAATTCTGCCGAAATACTCACTTACATCTCGTGAATAAATCAATGCTGATTTAAAAATAAAGAGTTACATTTTGGCTTCTTTAGCCGCCTACATGTGACTGCATTTTGGAAGGGAGACTAACTTCTCTGATGACATTTACCTATAAGCTCACCTCAAAACACAGGACCAAGAGAACTTCACCTCCACATGGTGAGAGTCTACTTTACAAGCACTGGTTTATGAAAATGCAGATTTACCATAGCAAACAGGAGGATGTCACTAAAATTTAATGTGCAGCTTGAAATGCTTGGTCCTGGAATGAACCATAAAACAGCAAATATGTTTCTATAAAAGAGTAATCTCAAAAAAAAAAGAAAAGAGCTGCAAAAAATGTTTTTTTCATAGCTTTATGGAAATGCATGTGTTTATAATAACTTTTAAGGTAGTAAATACATTACAGATTTTTTTCCTGAATAGAATATTGTTTTTGGCTAGAATAACAAAAAGTTAATGCAAGTTTATGTCTTATTGGCCTTGAAATTACGTGAATCTAGTTACTACACAGGACGCTCTAAAATTTGACTACCTCTAAATCTGATGTAATATATTCTTGTACTTTTATGCACAATGTGTGCTCTGGCTAAGCAAGAGTCCTTAAAGCAATCTGTATTTAGGGCCGTGCCAGTAATCTGGCGTTGATAAAACAGGTCAAACAGAATTCATTTCTTTCTGCCCTCAGTCTATTTTTCGTCCCATTAGTCATACACTTTGACACCATTTTACTGGCACTAAAGCAACGCAAACTTCTCTGCTTTTGGCACATGTTGACCGCTACAGTATAGTGGATGCAATAATACTGTTTTTGTCTCTCTCTCTTAAAGAAAGACACAAATGGCATGGTTTCTAATTACAGCAAGAATATGATGGTCTAAAGGTCCAAAACAAAAAGATGAAGACAGTAGCAGTAACAAGAGAGAAATTTCACTGGGTGATATTAAAGATGACATTTTGACCAGAGCGGTTTAGTCCCCATGATATTTATTCTATGTCACTGCTGCCCTTTACAGAGGCAAGAAATAAATCAGCCAAAGTCTAAATTCTTCAAAGTAGCAGCCACCCAAAGTCTATATTAATTGAATCTGAAGGACCACCGCTCTAGCATTTTTCTTTGAATGCCCAGTGTATTCTTCTTTGTGCCACAAAGGCTAATTTCCTCCAGTGTGAAGTCCCTTTTTTATTCCCTGACTGACTGTGCTTGGAGTAATCTTTAGTTGATTTCCTATTACAGCTCTCGACAAGCAAGACATCTGAGGGTCAAGTGGTCAGTCGCAAAGCCAAAGTGTTCACAGCTCCGCCTTTGAAGTCTTTGATGGCCACTAACAAAGACGACTGTATCCGTGGCCACCAGTGGTGATAGAGGGAGAATGTGACCAGTTACTGCAGATAAAAAAAAAATCTCCTGGTTCACTTCAAGGTCAGGAGACTTTTCACACATCGTTCTGCAAAAAACCACCACAGAATCTTTGGTAATACATGCGTGATTTGGGGCAGGAAACGCTGGCCACTGACACAGACTTAAATACCATGCGCTTCCTCTTGTGTTCTTTCTATGTTTTTGTGTTGGCTGAAAATATTTACATAAATGTATATAAGTGCAATATATTCTTTTTTTATTTTTCAGTTGCAACAATTCAGTTTTCTTAGATGACTTCCAGGCAGTTCATATAACGGATGCCTCTTCTTATGTCATGCATTAATTCTATCCCTGTGTGAGGCATTGTGCAATTGATGTAGTTAAGTACAGTATGAGTAAAATAAGCAAAGAAAAGTTGACATATATATTTAAAAAGCTGCTTTCTGTTGCAGTCCTTAGTAAGTGCCATAATGTCGCCCGAGTCAAAGTTCACTGGGTGGGAAGTACAGCTGTATGAAGCACTCTGTGTCTTTCTTCTAACCGGACCCTCACATGGAGGCTGTGGGAATGAACTGAAGGAATCCTCCCAGAAGGGAATACGAGTGGGAAACGCAAATCTAAAGAGAAATTCTGTGGCCACAGGGCTCTGTGGTCACAGGGTACAGTATGTGAGTCTTTTGAACAGTGTATAATGTCGGCCTCTCTCTCATGCCCCCAGACCTTCACATGTGTCACAACAACTCTTTCTGTCTCTGACCATTCCTTTTTAGTTCAGCCAAACATCACCACCAGAACATCAGCAGTGCTATGCAGAAAGGGGTGGGGGTCCCAGTGATGGGGTGTTGGCACTTTCCTGTTGTGTTTTCTCAGGACAGGAGCAGCTGTTAAAATGTTATCCTACTATTCTGTCCAAGCACACAGTGCTTCAGATCTGACTCAGCTGTCCAATGTTTTGTTTCACTGTCACCTGTGATCTTGATTTTTACACAGAGAACCTGTTTACGCATCATCCAAAGCACATGAGAACCAAGTCTCCTCCACCTCCTCACAACTAGACCATACTGATCTTGTGACATAAAAAGAAAAAATGAGTGTTAAATGGTTTCATATATGGCCTATTCATATGAACATATTGTACTAATACTATCGTCTGCACTCTCGTCTGCCAACTTCATTGGCTTGTACTCTGAACAGTGACAATAAATACTGAATCTATGTTCATGTAAACATGTCATCGATATTTATATATATCTAGGTATATAACATTGTAGCATAGATTAACTCAAGTTTATTCTGTTTCAAATTTTGGTCAGTTTGCATTGTGATATCTATTACTGCAATTTACTGTAATTTGCGTGTGTTTGTTTTCCCATTAGTTAAAATAATTGAGTGCCATTTAAAGTTAATATTCAAATAAATTTGTGTATAATACACATCTTCACCTAAACATACAGTATATTTTACGATTATTTTGCCACCGGGCAACTAAAACTGAAAATGTAAAGCTTCTTTTTCAAGACTGTAAATGTCCCTACACTAGTGAACCTTTTACTGAAGTGCTATTGTTTCTGAAGCCCAAATTCTCTACACCTATCTAGGGTTTAACCGAAATCCCACATTCACCCTCGTTAGTCTGGTCCCAGGACCACCATGGCAGCTGCCAACACTCACAATCTTCTCTCATCAGCTCCCACACAGCTAGTAAATTCTGTGGCTATTGTGGGCAAGCACTGCAGTGTGTTTTGTATCATGTGGACATCATGTGGTGAGTTATTCAAAAGAACCTGCCATCTTGTATTCCAGCAGAACGCTGTCTCAGTGCACACCCACCTCCATTTTCCAGGAGCTAATTCTTGGTAAATTGTGGGTAGATTCCGTCTGCATTAAAAAGGGAGGAATATTGTGAGGCTCTATGCCAATATGCACTGAGGTGAAATCTCACTCTTTTGTGACCCTCTATTTTTTCCCACCAGCAAGCCTAATGAAGATGTTTTACTGCAAAGCTTGATCAATTTAGCTATTTAAAACACAGCATCTGGCCTTTTTTTTTTTTTTTGGCTAACATGCAAAACTATTGGTTTCCTCTGTGAACATGCTATCCACAATGAAATGATTTAAAACCTAAATTACATAGTTGGCATTACCAAACACTTGAATTTTCTCATTGAAATTAACAGAAAAAATAGAGGAAAAAAACACGCATTAATCATCAGTTGCTTTTATAGTAAATAAAAGTTCCAGTGCCTGAACACAGAACACTATGAAAGCACTCTTCTCCCTGAGGTAAACGTTATTAAAACTGGCTTCTTGACAAGCCTGCATGAAATGAGTACACATAAGTGTGAGTACCACCCCTCTGGTTCTAATCAGCACTGTGCTGCTTGTTTGGCGAGCACCATCTGGTGAGGACCTAGCACAAGCAGGGTGAAACTCAATCCAGATGCCTGCTCTTTGGCAACAGGACTGTGTCATTGCATACAGCACTCCTGAGTGGCCTCTACTGAGGACACAGCTTATTCTACTTGTAAAAGCAGAGCAGTCTGTCATCTTGAGTTTGGTCTGTTTTTATTGACATGATCTCACAGTCTTTCCAAAATCTCTGACGAAAGCTGCAGCACGATTTCAGATAGCTTCAAAACCAGATGTGAGAAGTCAGGCCTAGATTCTAAAAGGATCTCATTTACAGTGTTTGTTTGGTTCTTTTGGCTTATTCCGTGAGTTAAGGGTCGCCACAGCGGATCATTGTCTGCATGGTGATTTGGCACAGTTTTTACACCGGATGCCCTTCCTGACACAACCCTCCCCAATTTCTACCGGGCTTGGACCGTCACTGCACAGCTGGGGATGGGAATGGGCTGTTGGGGGTTCAGTGCCTTGCCCAGAGACATATAGCCAACATATAGCTGGGACCAAACCACTGACCCTGTGGTCCGTGGCTGACTGCCTTACCAACATAGCTACAGCCGCCCCCATTTACAGAGTAAACAGTAAACAAGTCAGTAAAAATGCCTGAATGAACAGGTGCTCAGCCTTTAGATAAACTGAAAGCTACAACATTGATGCATGCTTTAATATTTTACTAACAGAAAGAAATGAATAGCGTTCTGTTAAACGTAAACTTTTACAACTTTTAGATTTGAGTGGAAGAAGGTTTAACAAAAGGATAAAGTGCTTGTTTGTGCTCCACACAAGTTAAGCAATTACAGTTTGCAGGCATATCACCTAAACCTTCTATAGAAAATACCAAGCTCCTAATCAGTGCATGAGCAGACAGAAAAGTGCATTCACCCACCCACACACACATACTCACACACATCAGGCCAGAAACACACACACACAAACACACACAAACACACACACACACACACACACACACAGCTTCCATTTTGATCCAATCCTAGAAACAACCTTTGACTGTTACACAACAGCAACACCCTACAGTTATCCTCAGAATGCAGTGTTCTCTTTAACTTGGGGATTGATGGGTTCATGGGGAAGAAAACCTGCCTTCAAATCATGCTGGATATCTATTTGTTCACTTATCTCTATCTCAAATCTCTCTCCTGCATCATTGGCAGCTGATGGGCAGATAACAAATGTCTGGGGCTACTTTAACCTGAATTTATCTGCTCTAATCTACACCTTTTCTGCATTTATGTACAAATCGCATCGTATGTTGTGCCCAAATAAAAGATGGGAATACCACAATGCATTTGATATATGCAGACTTATGTATATGATATGTATCACATTTACTTACAGTGTATAAAGAACATTTGCAAAGTACACCAGCTTTTTTAGTTTGTATTTGCATCACAGACTATTTATAATATAATCTGTGTCATAAATCTTTGCCCATGTGCAGCAGTGGGTGAATTACAGTGTAGCCTGCACGTTTTAAAGAGCAATACATCAAACTCTGCACTGAGCCAAAACCAGTAAACAGGTGATTAGACATAATGAAGTTTTATTCATGGTAAGTTTACTTCTGGACAAAAAAAAAGAAATGCCAAAATGAAGGCATCAGAACACTGGTCATCAGAACAAAGCCTTTGAAATGGCTTTCAACAGTTTGGGACAAAAAAAAAGATTGACTAGAAGCTCTTGGCTTTTAGAGTAGAGCAAATCTCTGCACATTTCGGATCCCACATAATGACTTGAGCAGCTTACTTTGCGGGGTAAATAAGGACATTGAACACATTTTGGGTCAGCAAGCAGTTAAAGTACATACAGACATGACTTGCGAGTGAAAACATAATTATTGTTATCATAGTTTAAAGATTTGCATATTGGTTATTAAATTAATTGAACATTGAACATCTGGCTGAAGGATAAGAGGATGCTGTTTATGTCCTAAAATGGTATAAGACATAAATAGATATTGTAGCTCCACAAAAAAAGTTAAGATAGTCGTGCATAATTCGGTCATATTTTGAACAACTCCATTAACGCTGAGCATGCAATTTTAACCCAGTATCATAAATTTGCGTTTAGAAATTTGTAGCCACTAGAGATGAGTTTCTAGCTGCCATTATTACACTTTAAATCGTCAATTTTTGTCAGTGTCTTTTACCCTTTTGAATTTAGTGCATCCAGGTGTAGGAACACGCCTTTTTGAAATCAGCCATCAGGCACAGATATGGCTGATGGCTGGTACACATAAGCTGCCTTGCGTATCAGTGGAGTAATGCTCAGGGAAGTCTGTACCTGCTCCTTGGACTTATTCTTATCTGACTGAAACTGCAGGGAGGTTCATGAATTTATTCAGGGTCTCTTATCCAAGCTAGTTAAACCTGGAATCTGTTTCTGCAGCTGCTGCAGAGTGACTTGACCTCAAGATGTTACCCAGATAAACCCAGGAGTTTAGAGAATTTGTGGTGACGGTTTTCTAGGAGTCAATCAGTCTTTGTGTTCCTGGACACAGCAGCATGTTCTTTGTATGCACTACATTCATGTGTTTTAGGGTGTGAAGGAAATGTCGCTGATGTAAGAAAAACTGTGTAATGGCACCCTTGTGGTTCACTGATCCTACCCTGGGTCCCTCGTGTGTTGGTTATAAACACAGTTCCACCTCTACTTGACCTTACTATGCTCACACAACTCATCCTTCCACCACCCTATATACATAAATAATGTGTGCACGAGGAACATGAGGACAATGAATTACACTCCTACAGTATCTTGAATCCACCTCTGAGTGGAACAGGGAGGTGTGTATGTCTGTCACCATCATCTGCTAAAGTCTGCATGTCTCTAGAGGAAGGATTCCAGACAAGGGCGGCCACCTCGGCTCTACCTACAGACAAACCTCCCAAAATGCATTAAAAAGACAGACATGGCTCATAGATTTGTCAGTCAGTTGGCTTTGTTTGTTGCCTTTTCCATTCGATACTGGATTCTCCTTTTTAATGGAGCAGTGCAGAGAAAGTGCTGAGAAGTTGACATCTGATAAAGTTTTAGATTTTAAGAGCTGCAGCCTGCGCAGCTGATATGAGAAGGCCTCAAACAAAGCACCAAACATAAGAACAATAGAGAGTAGGAGGACTTTGAAGAGGAAGGGGGCCCAGAGAGGGGTTGCTGAACAAGCCTACAGTGTAGCAGAACACAGAGGCAGGTGGTGGGGGGGTGGGCATGCAGCACCATGCTGACGACTAAATTTTTACCAACAACAAGGCAAGTGTGGAGTGTTATAATATTTGACCAGTTCACAGAGCAGCTGCTGTGTTTTAATAATACATAATATAACAACAAAAAAGCTAATAAAATCTGCTTTTGGCATTAATACTTCTAGAATAATGAATGAAATGAACTTATAGTCTCCATCCTCCATGAAAAATATACATTTTGAAAAATACAACTGGCAGTGAGTGGCATTTTTTTAAGTTTTGCTATAATAGGTTGCCTTTTATAGTATGTTCACAGGAAGGCCAGAAAAATGCAGTGCTCTTTTGTCTAAACTTGGAAGGTAATCAAATAAATCTATGTGCCTTTAATGCACTGTAATGCCCTTATCCATCAGATCTAAAGGTTATATAAGAGCAATGTAAAAACCTCTCTGATCTCATGGAAGTATGAAAATGTTAATCACTGGTTTCCATAAAAATACAAAAACATGTTTATTATACAGTATTTGCGTGCATTAATCACTAGGTGCTTATTAATGATTAATTATGGTACTGCAACACCAGCTTAATGAAGTTCTTGGTTCCCTTACTTTTTATCACAGCTTATGCTGTAAGATCTGAAACAATATATAACCAGACATCAGCACAAAACTGTTTTATAGTTTTACCAAAAACAAAACAGCTGATTGAGCCATACATCATCTAGTGGTGTCTGTGGTGTCACACCAAGTGTTTGTTTCACAATAACAAACTGTGACCACTTAGTACAAAAATGTGAAATGTCTAAATAATGACAATGGCCCCTATGGTCTCTAACTTTGTTCAGCCCTATCCCCAAACAGCCTTATGATAAAAAAAACACCACACCCCACAGTGATGGGTGGGGTGTTTTTTTTATCATGTGGAACTATCCCATAGAGGCTGAGAGTGATTTATTTATTTTTATGAGTCAGTGCAGCATTGTGTAATTAGTTAAGAAGCTGATAATAAATCTTGTTGAAACCCTTCATGCAGGACCCACCCACTCTTTAATAAATATGCTACAGTTATTGTTGTTGATGTCATATCTATTTGTCTTCCTTTCTCAACATTAGCTGCAATATTTCTCTTTTTAAAATGCAGTTTCCTGTTTGAACACGAATATGTTTAAATCACAAAAAATGTTTTGATGATTGCTTAAAAACCTTTGTTAGGAGCAGACTCATCTCTCTGCAACAAGCTGTAGCAGGTGGTTCAACCAGCAAAATGTTATGCACACATGTGCATGTTTGTTTTAATTTGGGTTTTCTTTGAGGACTCACACAGCCTTTTATCTTTACACTACTTTGGGAGATTTCATGTAGCCAGTCAACCATATAATTTGCATCAGTGAACAAGATCAATTGACTTCATGAGCGTGTGGTTTCATATTGTCTGAGCTCTGCAGTAATACATTACATAACTCTTAAGAGAGGTCACCCTTTAAACTTAAATGCAGGAATGTGAATTTTAAGTAGTTGAAGCTGATTATATAAAAATGCCCTATGTTGCCCGGCTTGGCTCAGCTTGGTATAACTTTAAAGATAGTTCCATTACTGTAAAAATGATTCAGTTCAGCTAGTTTTAGGTGAAGTGATTGACTTCGCCATTGCAGAACATTCAACTGTTTTGCCTTAAAAAGTTTTTGTTTATTTTCCATCTATACCTTGAAACACCATCCAATGGGTTTCAAAGCATTTAGCTAAATCTGAGCAGAGCTTTTATCACTTCAGAATTCAACCTGCTGCTTTTGTCAGCAGTCACATTATCAAAGATTTTAAGGAAGCGGGTTCATTTTGCAGCAATACACCACAGCACTTCCTCCACGATATTTCATAGATGGCAGCTTCAGATCATTTACCGTTTTTCCAAATTCTGCATGTTGATCTTGGTCTCAAGACATTAATACCACCTGGAGTTTTTACTGTTGTGGTGGACAGGGGCAGCCGCAACATTAATACTACCAGGATGGAATTAATGTTGTGGCTGATTGGACTATAGTCTATGTGACAGTGAAACATGTGGTGCTATTATGCGGCTTTAGTTTTTACAAAAGGCTGGTTGATGTTAGATCCCCTGCTGGGTGTCATTTGGTTCACCACAAGGCTGTAGAAAGATAAATCTCTTAGAAACACAGCCTGTGTATGCCTGATGTTGTGGTAAAGCTACAATATGAGTCATAGCCACAACAAGAACGAATAAAGCATTTTTGCTTATTATACATGTTGGCCTCATATGTAATACAACAATAGAGAAAACATCTTTCAGAAACCCACACCGGGTGATTAAAGGAAGTGAGTACAATGGTAAACTTCTATAGTGCTTCTATGCATACTGTAATATTCTTAACTCTGTAACAAAGTGACATCAAAAGTGTCAAAAACATTTTTGTTGCAATAGTTATCATGCAAAACAAAACATAAAATATGTCAATTCAACATTTCTTGGCTACGTCTGCATATTCCACCCAGTTCATAGGATAAATCAAATGGTAAAGCTGTTATGAAAACTCTTGTCTGTTTGCAAATATGACGCAACAATCTTCAGCCTCGTAACCATGGGAACCAGCTTGTCCCTGTGTCCAGTACTGATAAAACCCACTATGCCAGTTTGTTGTGTTCTGTATGTACTTTTGATCAATTCACACACAAACTGAGTATTTTGGAGGATCATCACCACCATCAAATTTCAAGGAAAAAGGAAGAAACTGAATTCAGGCCAAAAAAAGGGAAAGAAATATAAAAGAGGTGAAGAAAAAGAAAAAAAGAAAGGTATGAATCTTTCACTCGATGAGTTTGAGTTGCAGCAGTAGCCTATCATCATCTATGTTTGCAAAGTAGAACTCAGAGAACTTTAAATAATTAAACAAAGGGGGGTCAATGACTGGGAGAGACCGGAAAGATCGATAATGTTACAACAAATGACGTAGACACCTGGATGTGGCCTGAAAGGGAGAAATCAATGTTAGTAAGTCACTTAGTGTGAATGAAAGTAGAAGCTAGGAAACAATGTCAACCATGCTTTTAAAGTCCAAGATGAAGCAGGGACATTCTGGTGGTCCCTAGAAGACAAGATCAGATTGACACAAGAAAGTTTATTCTGAGCAAGGGCTTTGAAACTTCTGTGTTTTCTCGTGTCCACATCACTAGAACCTTTTTACCCCCAGGCTTTCCCATACACTCACTCTTAAGTGTAACCTAAATTACCTCAAAGGTCATGTGCATCTATCAAGCTGAATATATATGTCCTGTTTATTGCCCATACAGCTCATTAGAACTTCCTCCCCTGCTGTCTTCAGTTTTCTTGTACAAACATCCACACCAATTCAATTCTCCACAGTCGGAGGGCCTGGCCTCATTCACAGCGAGATACTTGAACAGTCATCCTGCAGAGGCAAACTCCATGCACAGATCAGGAGTCCATGGGCTCTTTGTTCTCAATTTAAACAGCTCCTGACATTTGTTCACTCCCTTTCTCTTTTCCAGTCACTCCCGGCACAGTTCCTGTCTACCTCTGGTTCAGTTATTCTAAAAATGGCTTCAGAAGCAGCAGACTAATCTCCCTTCAAGCACTGCACATGCACATTGAGAAAAAAGTATTGTTTTTAGGCATGTGTCTGTCAAAGACAACTCTATTAAAAAAGAAAAAAGAAAGTAAATGTTTGTGGAGACATTTTGGGAAAAGAGGCCCCCAGTTCTAACTAGTGCTGGAACATTTTCAATGACAACTATAAATTCTGTTACGGTCCATTCACACTACTACTAAACAATGTCAGCTTTTGGTTTTACAAAGCATTCTGTCCCAGCAACACATTATATAGTGTCTCCTAAAAATAATGTTCCAATAAAACTAACCTGCAAATGTAATTACATTTTTGTGGATAAAAATACTTATTAATTATTAATTATTAATTAATACTTATTTTTCTGTATTAACGTACTTGCAACTCGCCATTTACATGTCAAAGTATTCTCCTGTTGTTGCTCACAATAAACATAATATGGTTGTCGTTTTGTTGCAGGTTGCAGGTGCCAGGTCCAACTTTAAAGGCATTTTTAAAGTGTGTGTATTTTTTATTTTTATTTTTGTTATTCTGACAATATTTTGATCTCCTGGAACAAGTCTATCCAGTTCACGTTCTGCCCCCCACAGCTCGTGGACAGCATTGTCCTGCACACATCGATATGTTAAAAATGTGTTATGCAATGAGCGCACTGAAATTACGTGTGTCCATCCAGCACAACCCCACACCTCCACACACATATCTGGGTTTACTGTCTGCTAGTCCAAAGAAACAGATTACAGGGGCTCATTAATCCCATGCCTCTAGACCCTTTTTTCTTTGGAGTTTTTCAGCATTCATGTTTTATTCTGGAAAGGCTTTACAGCTGTTTTGACGATTTGATTTTACAACATGAGTAGAAGAAAAATAGAAGACTGTTAATTTTTTTGTTGATGCAGAGACTTATTTGCTAAGCTCTCACAGGCGTGACTCCTTTGGGGCATCTGCTGCCTCTAATATGACAATTTATAATTAATTTAGCTCTATGTGGAAAAGGGTTCCGGGGCTGGTGATAAACGAGAGGCTGGAATTAAGCTGCACACAAACATCATTTTGGTGCGATCTGGCACAGCTACAAATCCTCAAATGAGGGAGTGAGAGTATCAAAAGTATCAAACTCTAAAAGTCCAATAGACTTGAGCTTATTAACATATCTTAAGGTATAACATTAACACAGTCATGCAGAACTTCAAATAGCCTACATTCACTCATGAACTTAAGCGAAATCACATTTTATTACACAGACTTGAAGAATAAGGTGTTAGAATATAGTTAATGGCTGCTTGTCTTATAAGGGTCTGTAAAAGGTTGGAGGACTTATTGCACTATACATTGCACAATATCCCCCCAAAAAGCTCCCCAGGCGGTGTCCCCTGGAGCCAACAAGGGAGGGGGGATAGATATTGAGTATATTCTAGTGCAGATAAAAAAAACTTTAAATAAATGTTCGTGTAAGAAATTGAGAAAGTGACTTTATCTGACAATGACAAGCTCTGCCCTTAAATGAACATCATACAGGGAATGCAACTCTTTAGTGTTTAGAGTTTTGAAAAAAGTAATGAGCATGTTTTGTGCACACTGATGCAGAGCTGAAATACATCAGCTGACTGGAGGTTGGTTGTTACACTGGCTAAAAGCCAGGAATCTTCTCTATGGTTCACCTCTGTTTTCCAGACTAAACAAGTCTGTTCTGCAGATAAAACAACATACAACATAGGAGAGAGAGTTTAGTGTGGAATGTACTTTTGCACAAAAAGAAATACTGTACATGCACACACACACACATGCACAAACACACACACACAAAGTTGTTGTAATGGATGGTAGGCCAAAGAGTGTAGGCAGACAGCCAGTGAGTTGAAATGAGGCCCAGAGTAACCACTCTGAAATGAACGCTTTAGAGGACAGCCAAACCACAACATCAAACACACAGACAGAGTGAGGAGGAAAGAGAGGCCGAATCCAAACAGTTGTTAGCAATGTGTGCAGACTATGGCCATCTAGAAAAAAGGTTTAAAAGGAAAGCAAATTCTCCTGACCACTCCACTTTCTACTTTATTGAGTAAGTCTTTGAGGAAAAGGGTGAAGAAAACAATTTGGCTTGGACAAAAATGAAATTCTGGGTCAACAACAAAATGAAATCAGACAGCTGGAGCTGATGCTTTTGCAGATTTTTTCTTTTCTTTCTTTGAATCTGTCCTTCTACACATTTTCTTACTATGGAAAGTTAGAAGCTGAGATCAGGTTGGGTCTTGCAAAAACTCCACAAAAAAATTTCTATTTTACATACCACAAAAGTGACAACATAGTTTTTATCTAGAAAATTAAAAATGTTTTGACTACTTTTGTGTGGTGACATGACTTGTTCAGATAATGCTGCTTTCCAACACTTGCAAAGCCTATGATAAACATAGCACGGTGCTTTATATTTCTCTGGGGACGTTTTTCTTCTTTTGTAAATTGCTGGTATGTAAATTAAGGTAACTTATGGTATGTATGACATTTACCGTCTGTCATTTTCCAGCAACTCTTTATATATTAGGATTGTTTTCTGGAAATAAAAACTGTCACCAGCTAACTGTGGCTACCATAGGAAGCTGAAATATGACCCATCACTAAAAGGACATAAACACACCTTGGCAGCTTGCACAGAAGCATTGGTGTCTTCCAGGAGTGCCAGTGCACCAGAAGCTGCTTCTCAGGTCCAAACAAGGAACTCTCTCTGTAAGAGTGGATTATTTATTTACACATTCATTTTTCAGCAAAGATTTGTTTAATGTAGAATAAATACAGCAGTGGCTCCTATGTATTGCCAAGACTTGGCATTCTGAATCTGTTTCATGATAAATTATTAAAATGTTTAGGAAGCTGAGGAAAAGCCCAAACAACTGCAGCCACTGAAAAAAAAGACAATGCTTTCAGATGATATCGTGTCTGTCTGAGCACTTCTCCCCCACAATCCATTAGGGGGAATCATGTTTCTTTAAAAGCTTTCATGCCGTTACAGAAATTTCAGAGTTCCTGCTGTCTGTGGTCCGAGAGCTCCCTGCTCTGCGAGGTCAGTAGGAGGGAAAGGTGGTTCAGCGCTGGAGCCAAAGCCAGAGACAGGCCAGAGGCCAGAGCATTATGAAACACACAAACACACAGCTGTGTGTGGACAGCCTCCCACTGTTCTTGCCGATCCACCACAACAACCCACTAATCCCTCTTAGATCTGCTCAACAGGGCCAGACAGTGCCCATCTACGCTCGCTGCTGCATCTGGTGGAACCAAGCAGCGGAATAATCTTGGCTTACAGCCACAGCAGAATAAAGCAGGGGGCCCTCACCAGGTCCCTTGCTGCCCTAACAATGTCTTCTGTCCCACAGGCAGAGAACATAAAAAAATTAAAGATGTTATGTCAACTAGAACTAACTTTTACATTTTTTGTATGTAAGGACACTGTTCATGTTTGGCTGAACAAATTCTATTGCATTCCCATTATTATCCCTTTGTCCAAAACAGACAACAGTAAAGGCCATCAAAAACAAGGCCATTATACCCATAAAATCTTAGCTAGATTAGGTGCAAGAGGATTTGCATGGCCTCATGGCAGAGCCAGCAGCTTTTATAAAAGCAAAGAGCTGAACAGGACTGCAGATATTGAGCCCAAATGTACTGAACTAGGCAGCATGGCTGTTAATCATACACACAGTTATGAAAAATTTGATTTTTTTCTCTTGTTACCGATAAAGAATCTTTACAGGAATGAAGATTAAAGTATTAAATATGTGCCTTATTGTGATTATTCTCCATGGGTTTTCATAATTCAAGCCAGTTTTGAAAAACTTCTAAACCCATTTGTGAATGGGTTTAATGTGCACCTGTAGCGGAAATCACACATGATTTAGAGGCTATTTAATCACTCACATTCCTAATGAAGGTCATCCCAATCTTCTAGATTGCATTTACACCAGATGCCATATGTGAGCTGACCGGATTTGGACTCAAAAGGCAACAAATAAATTTCCCTTGAGAAACAAGGAAAATCCAAGGAACGTGCCTAAAAACTACTGTTTGAGCATACAACTGAGGTGGATGTTATTGAAAAGGATACATTTCAAGGCTGACCTGAGGTCAGTACTCCTTCTTTCACTGGGGACAAGCTAAGAGCAGAGCAGTGGGTGGAAACAGCTGTCTGTGTATTTTTCTCCATGGACTTGTGCACCACCTCAGTTTGCCTATTTCCTTTTTTCAAACATGCCCACTATCAAAATATTAACTGTCCTTTTCACTTACTCCAGAAATGTTCCTAAACTGTTCAGGGCTCCCTGCAGCTATATACTGCAAGAGGGCATTGTATACATGTTGCTGTGTATAGGGTTGGGGTCGCTTATGATTTATAGGACTTTCATCATATTGTGCTTTATATTGTAGGTTAACTCACTTAAGTTAGTAACTAAAACAATTAAACAGTGCTTAACCCTGTAGCACTTTGTGACTAAACATCCACAGCTCCATGTGCTGCAGTGTTAATGGACACTCAAGGGGAAGTAGTAACAACACAAATTTAATTGGGGCCCAAACAGAGCCTGAGGCATACCACAGGGAAGATGAGCATTATTAAGCATTTTCTGGAGTGGCTGTTTAATTTATTATATACAGAACTGACTTTTGTTTTGCTTAATGGGAAATTCTAAAAGAAAAAAGATATAACTGGAGACTATGCTACTAGATTTACTGTATGTACAGTAGCCAATTACCACTTGACGTCATTATTTCTTCTATGTGTGTGTGTGTTTGTGTGTGTGTGCGTGTGTGTGTGTGCGTGCATTCCTCAAAACATTTAAGAGGTTCTATATGAATTATAGACATGATGTTTTCCTGAATATACTTTGACCATAAGAACTTTGACCATAAGAACTTACCTGTTCTAGTTTGGCGGATGTGCTATTTGCCATTTTCTGCCAAGTCACGCAGTTTATTTTGGCTCAAAGAAATCACTACTGCTCATGACATTATTCAGATTGCAAAGCCCAAAGGTTAATGAATCTCTGGGGAAATGGCAGAACAGAGACAGATGGGTAGGGAATATCAAAATTCATCATCAAAAATATTTCCAAAGCATCATTTGTCCCAGCAGGGAAATACACAGACACCAGCTTAGGAGACAGACTTACATAGGGCTATATTAATCCAGCAGCTACATTGCTATTCTATCCGTGCTCGGCAGCAGCATTACCATTTATCTGTCTATATATTCTCCTACCCCACTAAATGAATTATTTTATTTATATTAACATTTATATTAGAACTCTGAATGACACATTCACAAATCGGCGAACACCAAGCTATGTCTGGTGACACAAACAAATCTTGCCACATGGAAAGTCTTTTCCAGGAAGCTGTGTGACAGGATGACACACCTCAGTGTGGTGGCAAATCAGTCGTGATGGCAAAACAAAAAACAAGCTGCAGGGTTTCCACTGATGCTTATATTTTGAGCTTGTTTTAGATTATCATGGGAGCTCAATGCATTAGTAGTCCGGTCTGTTGCTGTGCATACCAATGTGATACAGTTGCACTTGTTTGAGTCCACCAATGTAGATTTGTGCAGTTTAAAGTTGCTTATTTTGATCCAAAGGCCTTCTTATTGTTTAAGCTATCAGTTATAAGTCTGCACTGGAGAAACTGACTTGATTGATTCCATCCTCATTCCTCATGTGTCCACTTCATTCATGCCATCTGAAAAAAGACACATCCCAGCCACTGTGTGCTGCTGCCTGGTCTGCAACACACTATAATCTCTGTCACAGACTTAATGAGCTTAATGTGCACTCTCAGGCCTCCCAGCTTAAAGGCATGTGCACAGCTTGCAATGTCCTTGTGTTAATGTAATTCTGCACATAAAAAAGCTCAGACACACAAGCACCGAGGTGTCTGCTGTTGTGATTGGACATAATTTCATGACATCATCTTTCAGTACTGCGTTAACTACGGCGCTGTGTCCGTTATTCTCAGTGAAAAAAGAACATGACTTAGTTATAATCTAATTAAATATTTCCGAGTTTCTGTGTGGGTTTGTGGGTTTCAAATATGATCACACGACGTTTCTGTGAGCATCTGGTGCCAAAGGGTATAAACTGCTAAAATGCATTCACAGCACAGCCATTCATTTGTAAACAAGCACCATGTTGTCAGGGGAAAGTAAATGCAGGCCAGAGCCTTACAGTTGTACAGAGATTTCCAAGAATAGGAACAGATTTCAGCTTGATTGAGGATAAACTGTTATTTAGTCCTCAGACCTACTGTCCAGTCTGCCACCACCAACACTCCGTTTCTCACATATCACAGGCACTGCCATGCACATGAGCCTTAATCAACGTTCTTTTACAATTTAAAATCACAGACAACAACAATTAAAACATAGTTGTTTTAGTCATATGAAAAATGAATAAAACTGTACAGAAAAAATATATACAGTTTCCTCCAGGAAATATGCTGTTGGAGACGATGGCTTCGGTGTATTTTGTCATGGAAATCTAATCTTCAAGTTTGTTTACAAAAATGTGTGACCATGACCTTGAGAGAAACGCTTGTAGTATATGCCATAGGTGCATAAAGAAGTAACTGCAGCAGTGCAGAACTCTGAAGATTGTTTGTAAAGGATTATTGCATATTGCAAGACCCAACAATGGCACACAGCTGACTCAGACTAAAACATTTTGTTGTTGTTTGTGCACTGATTTGTATGGTGGCACTATGAGCTCAAAGCACTGCAGTTTGGAAATTAAGACATCTTCACTAATTTGACAACAGAGGCAAATCCAAACAAGACTGCAAACACAACAAGCCACAACACAACCAAATGAATAATTAATGTGAGCAGGATATACTGAAACAATTACTAAAATGCTAACACAAGGTTAACAGTAGTCATCAGCATAATAGAAAACAACAAAATCTGAAAACGTCCAACTTCTGTCCAGTGTGTCAATGGGATTGTGCTGTGGCCTTTTCAGCCTTACAGTTTCTACAGTAAATGATGTGCCTGTGTTGTAAAAGTGATAAGGTCTCAGATGTCTCTTTAATTTGCTTGTGTTTTCCTTTTCCAATTTTCCATTTTTTTTCTTTTCCAATTGCTTGGAGCTCTCAGGGCCAAGGTAGTTTTTAAACTTTTTTATCTTAATTTTATATGAAATTTAACAAAAGCTAATTGCGTCCTATACCAAAAAAAATATTTCTGATATAATTCCATAACAAAAAAGAAATGTTGAATAATTAAATGTGTTTTACTTTGTTGTAATAATAAAAACTATTCATTCAAAAACTGAAGTTATGTGTATATATGAATGTCCACTTTGTATTCTGCTATCACAGACAGATTCTGAAGAGTGATGGACATAAAATGTTCTGTGTAATAAATAAGTCAGTTATTGGAACAATTTTGACCTCCATCTTCAGGATAAGTAGAGAGTGCCAATTTTCTATCTGACTGCAATTGTTATGAAATTTTGACTTTTTCGATGGTAATTAAAGAAATTAGATCTTACCAAGAAGCACTGACCACACTGTGCTAACTCATCCTGTTTTTGTTTGTTGGCCAGACTTTATGCACTTTAAATTGTCACTGTGGGCTATTTAACATTCTGATATAACTTAATTGGTAAAATTTGAATGTAATCTTTTTTTTTTGGCTCCATCACAGCAGCTGTGAGAAATGTAGCACATGACATTTAAAACTTGCCCCTGACTTACAGTAGTACTTCTGCCATAGAGCATACAAAATAGCAATTGATATTACAGAGCACAGTCTTGAATTATAATTTCATGTTTCAGATGTTTTTCATAACAAATTTGTTTACATATTTATTATAAAAAAAAGATTTCCTGGTTATTTTATGGCTTTCAAATTGGCACGAAAGGCTTCAGCTCTCAGATGCACTGTCTCAAGCTTTAGTGCTCTCACTTAGCCATAGCACGTCATTTTGTTTTGAAACTCACATTCCAACATTTTTTAGTAATGCTTTTCATTTTTAAAGCTGGCCTGGAAGTAATCAATACTTGCACGAATATAGTGAGGAAAAGAAGCATTTCAAAAAATATTTCCTGATTAGTTTTTTTTTAAATACTGTTGACTTGTTTAAGTTTTCACTCGAGGGCTTTATAAATGTACCCCTCCTTCACCTCAGGAGCTCCACGTAAAACATGCATGTGTCGCTAAATCATTAATAAAGAGATATGCATAAAACATGTGCTGTATGTGATACAAAGAGCATACATGACTTAGATGTGCAAAGAAGCATACATAAATACATACATGCATACTCATGGGATAAGGGAATGTTTGAAGCATTGTGTTTACACAGAGGAACCCTGCACCTCCTCCCTAAGTTCAATAGGACATAGTCAGAAAACAACACATGTGATGTATCAGACAGAATGTTGTTAGTATCAACACCTCCTTCAACATTTGAAGGAGGTATATCTACTGCAGTCATTCGTTAAGGGATTATTTACTCTCATTTGTTACTAACTTTTACTAACTTTGTAATGAATATGTTCAGAGTAGAATGTCACCAGTATTGACAGATATGATCATTTTAATATTCTCTTATTGAAAGGGACAGGAACTTTGTTTTGCCTTTCTCCACCCTAAATTAAAACAACACACCACTGTTTCAATGAACTGATGTAAAAGAATGGTGCTAGATGTTTAATCCAAACAATATTGGCATCGGGAAACTAAAGCAACAAGACTCCTTTAATGGACTGGTGCAACACTTCCTAAACTCTGTTTCTTCGAACAAAATAGGGTACACATTCCCTATAATGTCTTAATACATAATGTATGTATTATGTTTACTTCAAGTACACCTCTACACATAACCTTCAGTGTAACTACAGTGATGTATTATATGGGTAAGTGGTTGTACAACCCAGAATTATAAGTAGCCTAGTTGATTTGTTGTGTTTAGTACATAACTACACTGCATCAACTTAACAATTTTCTGTACAACTCACTACAAAATGATTATTTGCTGTTTTCAGTGGATTTGAAACATGTTACTTTTCCCCCAAATGTTTTCCTTTAAAAATGGGTGCTGAAAATACAATTTGCTCATACAATCAGCTTTTTGGATTAAGTTTAAAACACTTTTCAATGACTAAGGAGCAGTTTGGATGGAGTGTACTGTCTCCTTTAGGCAGATAGGTAGGTTTTAGAGGAAGGTTAGTGATTACAGTTCAGCACTGCAAAGGAAGAACAGTATGTTCAGTTGTTTGAATATGAGTTATCATGCACGAGTAATGTTACAACCTTCAACACAGGGTGACCGCAGCAAACAGTCACTTTAGAAAAGAAAATGAGACAGCACAATGCACATGTTAAACTAACTGGCTGCAAGTCTGGCAGCAGATCAAATCTGACCAAGCATTTAAAGCAGGAAAGCATCAAACTAAAAGTGTTAGATCTCTTGCAGTGTCCTACTCCTGTTTGGGTCGATCCAACAAAAATGATCGGTAAACAGTTCTGTGCTTCACCTAAACATGTGTGAGCAAACAAACCGAATGTGCTTGTGCAAAATTGACCACTAAGTTACAACTCTTAAAGTTTTTCTCTTTTAAATGTGGACGACAATGTTAGAAAACATTAATAAAAAAATCTAACCTTTGGGTAGCCTGTCCAAGATGGTTTTTCAGTGCAGCATCTTCCTCTCAGTGTTCTGGTGCAGATTTGCTTGCTACTGACACCTATGCTGTGGTTTTGTGTGTGTGTGTGTTTGTGTGTGTTTGCATGCAGAGGTGGGGGTACATAATAAGGAGACGGTAATGAACAAATCTGGCCCAGAATTTGAAAAAAGAACAACAATAATAGAATTCATACTTTTGTTATCTAAAAGACAAATCCTAATTTACAGAGCATCCTGTAAAGTAGACTTACTGGACAGCAACGACTTTCACTTGTAGACCTTGGTGATCAAGTTGTCGCCCTTCTAACAAATTAGGCAGTTTCAATTATTTCTGCTTGACTATTATTTGTAATTTCATTTACGGTTAACCTAAGAGCTGGGCAGAGTGTGGCAAAGCATGAATAGAGGACAGCAGAAAAAAACGGAAGGCTGGGTGGAACCGAGTGGATAGATTTTGAGTCCTGTGTTACTGCTAGCCTGGCTAACTAGCACATGTGTTCTGTGGATGCATGACATGAAGGAGAATCAGAAGACTTAGGACTGTGGATGTACAAACTGAAAAAAGCTGTGTTTGCTGACTATTGTTACTAACCACAGACAGTTCCAATCAGGAATGCTGTCAGCTCTTAAGACTCTTCTTATTCACTGATTGGCTAAGATGAAAAGACAATGTGAGTGTTCTCTATGTCCGCAGCCCCTTTATATCCTGAATCAGCTAAATAAAACAGGGAGCAGTACCACGGATACACCAGGCGACAGATGCTTGCTAAAGGCTGAGCGTTGGCTTGGCGTGCCAGGGCCCTTTGGACCTTAAAACACAAATTGAGTAGTAGCTCCAGTAACTCCAAGTTTTGTTTTGTTTTTTTAAAACCTGAACTACATGTTAGTTTTCAATTCAGGTCTTGTGAGACGTATCCTCCTGACAACATTGTACCGGAAGTTAAGGGCTGCTACACTGAACAGCAGTGTACTGCACCAGTCTCATTCACCACAGAATACAGCTACATGTGAACAGTTCAGCTGAACGATGCTCTTCTGAAGAAGAAAGGGCCTGAATGTTGTTTTAGTGAGTGTTATGTTCCACTCGACCTCCCTCGCGCCCCACCTCCCCGCCCTCTATCCAATCAGAGCGGAGAACGACTACTCAGGCCTCGCGACCGTGAAACAGCAGCGGAGGGCGAGGAGGAGACGGTGGGGAGGGAGGGTCACGTGTGTACACAGTGCAGGGCTCCGCAGCCCTCCGGCATAGTAAAAGTCTGAAGGGACGGCCCCTTTCCAGAACAAGCTTCGTCCGAAAAGTTGTTAGGTGAAGAGAGACTGAAGCGAAATGCAGTTCCACGATTGTTTCGGTCGTTATTAGTTTTTTTTTTTTATAAATCGAGGGCGATAAGAGCCAAAGCGTGTGTTTTAGAATGTGGGTTCGTCAAATAACACGACGGAGAAATGCCAGTGGGAACGCTGCATCCAAACACTATGCCTCCGTAGGTTTGTTTCCGTGCCAAATCTATAGGTTTCTGGTGAGTTCTTTCTCTCTCTCTCTCTCTCTCTCTCTCTTCTGTTTTTATGTACAAATGTGTTTCGTGTTCCTGTCTAAGTTGTAAAAGTGAGTGAAGTGAATAAATGAGATTGGAGATGGAGATGAATAAAATAGAGAGCAGCTTCAGTCGCGCCAACAATAGCCGCACAATAACGATAAAGCTGTGACAGCTATTCACGCATTGGTCCGCGCAGTCAAGTGTGATGGAGACACCCAGAGTGTGTTTTCATAATAGGAGCCAACGAAGGGATGGTTTGTTTTCGTTGCGTTTGAACGACGCTGTTATTGATGGAAAACAACACCTGAGGGAGCAGGTTTCTCGCGAAATCAGCTTTTTCATGGGAAGGGGAGAAATTGTATCGACAAAGTAATTATGGTACTTACACGGTACACTCGAGTAATGTTAAGTCATTTATAAAATACAGCTGCATGTGCTCAAAACCTAATACAAGTGTAAGATGTTTAGTCCAGGTACATGAATATATAGGCGTAGATTGTCAGCTTTGTTTTGATAAATCCACTTGACAATATTTCACATCGTAAAGAAGCCAGACTGAACGCTAATTTCTGACAGTAGCCGGGCTCAGATAAATGTCACCACTCACCAAATTTCATGCTTCTTGACATTCAAGCTTTGCACTTGTTGTCAACTTCACCAATGTGACCAAAGAGGACATGAGTGTGTGTGCCATGGCTTAGTGGGGCTAAGCCTACTTTGTGCTGACCATTGAACTCATTGACTTTGTCGGTGCCTGGGACAGTTTAACGTGGTGCCAGAAAGAAGCCTAGGAGGCTGCCCAGACTGACCCTGACCTGTGAGTGACCACAGTCTCTAGAAAAAGTTAGGAGGAAATAATGTTCTTGTCTCCGCAGAAATGGAGTCAAAAGAAATTATTTTATTCACCACTGAGAGTTTAGTTTTAATTTGCACAGTTTTATGCAGAATTAGCATACACCTGAAGTCTGATCTTTCATTTTTATTCCCATGGCCTGCTTTCTGAAGATAATAAGCAGCCAAGAAATCCACACAAAGCAGGACATTCTGGCATTTTTTAAAATGTACAATTTACATTAGAATGCATTTTGATATCAGTCAGTACTTTCTGAGAAAGGCATGTAAATTCCAGAAAGGGTATATACGGAATTTGGGCACAGAATATATCACTACTCCCATCGGCCTGCAAGATGTGCCTTCAAAATGCTAATATATCAAGCACGTGGGTGTCACTTTTATAAGATCATGTTTGGTAGGGCTGAAGCTGGCCCTCCCCCTGGGGGACTGTCTAAAATAATCATTTTTGACACGTGAGTTGTACAGAAAATTGTTAAGTTGATGCAGTGTAGTTATGTACTAAACACAAAATAGTTTTGAAATCTGCACAAAATGTAAAAACTTAACTTAAATACCACATGCTATAACACCAAAATAGCATCATTTGTTTTGCTCATGTTAACAGGGGAACTCTGACCTTCCCTCAACCCAAACATCACATTTGTGTGCTGTCTTGACAAAATCTGTATTGGACTTTGTAAATGATGTGGTTCTCATTGCCCTGAAATAAAGACAGCTCAAACTGTGTTATTGTGCATTGCCTCCCAGTTAGGAGTAAATATTTTCATTTTGCGTTTGCTTCCCTCTAAATTAGAGATTTCAGGGTCTAGCCAGACTGTTTTTTGCTGAAGTGCTGTGACTTTAACATGCCAGAGTACAAGATGCCCAAAGTTCATCAGTGTAGAAAGTTAGTACTGATTGTTCACAAGGATAATAAAAAAGCCTAGTTTAAAATAAAACGTAGTGTTGTCCATATCAACTGAATGTAACCTCCTGTATGAATAGGGGTATGTTTTTAAGAAGGACTGATGATCACGAAACAAAAACAAAGTTTTCATGAAAACACATTTCTTTCCCTTTCAGTTTTTAAATGTAAGAAATACCAAATTTTATTTTGAACTTTCTGTTTTCATCTCTACTTTTCACAGTTTTGTCATTTTCAAAGTCTTGCGTTCATTACTATGTGATTCTGTTTATAGAGGCATAGAAATAGGAACTAGTTGTAAAAACATTCAAAATGACTCCTATGTAGTTGAGCACATATTTGTAGTACTTGATCTGAAGTTGTGATTAGGGTGAGTATGCTTGGTGAGGCAACATTGGAAACAAAATCAACTGTAATGTCAGACCACTGCACCAACACATGACTGCTTTCTGTGTAGATTTAAGAGGGGAACCTGTTGGCTTAGGAAGATGTAGAGCGAGCCAATGTGGTGGTGAAAGCGTGTCAGACATACCTGTATGCAGCAGCTGCATAGGAAATGACATGGCAGTTGAATGGGGGTTGCTTCTCCTAAAGCTATTTTCTTCTTACGTTATCAGAGGTTGTTGTAAGAGTAAAGTGTGAACTTCCAGTCTACATTATATGCAAGAAAGAGCTAATTATAGCTAATCATATACAAGAGGGTGGACCAGTTCTTTTTCTGGTGAAAATTACCTTTTTACTTTGTTCCTCCTGATCCCATTCCAGGCCAGCTTTGAGCTCCAGCCTCCACTATCATCCCATTACATCCAATTGGAATAGTACAGAGGAGGGGCTGAACCGTAGTGTGTGGTAGTGTGTGTGTGCCTGTGCTTAAGGCCAAAACAGCCCCTCTGTAGTAGAGTTACGTAAGTAAATGGAAGAATGTTTCCTTTACTGGCATCATTACTCCTCTTCCTGAAAACAAACTTTTTTATTTTATTATTTGTTACTTGGGCAGAGGCTTTCAGAACATTCTGCACTGATTACCACATGTATTTTGTAATGTAAAATGCCTGACTTCTTTAGAAGAATTGTTTTAAAGTAGTTTTGATAGTGAAGCCAAACATGTGGAAGCATAACAACTGAATTATCACTAAGGAAGAAAAATACAGTCGGCTAAGGTGCAATCCTGTGGAATCCCATGATCTGCTTTTCTCTTTGTCAAAGCTTTTTTTTTTTTTTTTTGAATTATCAGAGTTAATTATGCAAGGGAGCCTTACATAGCTGTTTAAAACTTTAAAACCAAGTCCCAACAGGATTGATCCCAAATGCTCCCACCATGTGCATGGTCATTTTCTTTGACCTTGCCCTGAACTCCAACCCTATGAATCAGTTCTCATGCAAATGCTTAACTCTGAGCTGGAGCACTAAAGCAGTCTTTGTAGTGTTTGTTATGTTGCTGCTTGATAATGTAAAAAAACAACAAAGGTAGTTCTACACAGGCAGCATTGCCCCACACATGTGACGCTGACAGAGGGAGGCAGGGAAAGAGAAAAAGCAGAGGTGTTAAACAAATGCAGTTTTGTATTCTTCCACCAGAACAAGTGCTACATTTGCTCTGGCCCGATTGGCTCTCAAAGATGAGAAATAGTGGCTTTTAATTGTGTGGCATTTGTATCCACCTAGTCAGATTCAGTGAAGGGAACATAACAGCATCAGGCTGGATTCATGCAGAGATTTACTCAGATTTACGCAGTTACAACAATACGAAGATGTGAGTTGTTGTTTCATGAAATGCTGAGACAATGAAATGTCCACAAAGTCACAAAAATAAACTGTTAATTTGGTTATTGTAAAAGTTCTATTTCAGCAGTTAGTGGTAGCATGAGACTCAAAATAAATTCACTCTGCCAAGCCCCCCCCCTCCCGGCTATGCCATGCTCTTATACCAACTGCTATGCTCTCCCACACTCTGCACAGCTCTTCAGTTATTAGTTGGATTACACTAAAGACAAGGCTGCATAACATACTAATCAAGCAGAAATCACTAGATCTTTCTGGTTTGTCCAAAAAAACGACCCTCACAACTTCCCTATATATCATCATCTCTTACCTTGTATTAAAGTAGCAGTAGCCGTGACCAGCACCAAGGCACGGAATGAAGTGTTTGAATTACAGTAGTACTGCTATTTGATATCAATGTGTAATTTTCATTATTTTTACGTAACTAACTCCTGTTTCTCTTCATGCAGACGACTTGTTGAGAGTGCTTGACCTGTGTAAGAGGCCAGCGATGTGGATCTGCATGGTTTACAATGAGACGGACAGCAGTGGGGATGTCCAGCTTTGCCAGAACTTTGGCCTCATCATGTCAGTCTTCTCTCTCATCTACCTCCTGTTGTGCTTCCCATTGGGGCTGTGCTACAATGTGCTGCTTATCGTGGTCAATCTCTCCAACAAGGTGTCCATGACCATGCCAGATGTTTATTTCGTCAACATGGCCATTGCGGGCCTTGTGCTCAACATGGTGGCACCGGTGGAGCTGCTGAGCTCCACCTTCACCCGCTGGCACGCGTGGGAGTACAACAACGAGGTCTACATCACCCTGCTTATCCTATTCAACATCTCATCCCTGGTCATCATGTACTCTACCACCCTGCTCAGTCTTGACTACTACATAGAGCGAGCACTACCTCGTACATACATGTCCAGTGTGTATAACACAAAACATGTTTGTGGTTTTATCTGGGGAGGTGCAGTACTCACAAGCTTCTCTTCCCTGCTATTCTACGTATGCAACCACATCTCCACTAAGATGGTTGAGTGCTCCAAAATGCAAAACAGGGAAGCAGCAGATGCCATCATGATGTTCATTGGCTATGTGGTTCCAGCTGTGGCTGTTCTTTATGCCTTTGTCCTCATTTTGCGCATCAGAAAAGAGTCCACACCTCTGGATCAGGATTCGGCTCGTTTGGACCCTTCTATCCATAGGCTGCTGCTAGCCTCAGTCTGTGTGCAGTTTGTACTTTGGACCCCATACTACATGACCCTGTTGGTACACACTGTAGTTGGTACAACATGGTACATTGGAAATGCATATTATTTACCTACCTATTATTTCTTAAGATGTTTATCTGAACTGCTGGCTTTCTCTAGCAGTTTTGCGATGCCTCTCATGTACAGGCAGATGAACAAAAACTTTTCCAACAAGCTTCAGCGGCTTCTCAGGAGGATGCACTGCAAAGACCAGTCTTGCCCTCATGAACGCTCAACAGTGCAGCAAGTGGTGACGTGAAATCACACATGCCCCTCCCATTTCCTCTTTTCTTGCTCTGGTTCTGGCCAGCACTTATCTCCCCCTAAATGGCCAGTATCTGAGTGGGCTCCCTCACTGCTCTGGACTGTGTTAAGAGCAACATAGCTAACTGTGGAATTTCCTGTCACCTTCCAGAACCTGGTGAGATTGTTCCAGTTCTGCAGTGAGAGGACAAACTAGGCAAAAACCACTAAGTGCTTTTCCTTTTCAGTCACACAGGAAGGAAGCTCTCCATTAAGACACATGAGGTAATAGTTTGAGGGTGGTAAACTTCTCAGCAAAGTGTTTTTACACTAACAATATATCAATTAGAAAGAGTCTCCCAAGCATTTTGCCCGTGCGGTGGTTGTGGTTCTTTCTGCTAACGGTGTGTAAGTTTGACTAATGCATGACACATTATATATTACTGTAAAGTCTCACTTTGTGACTGAATTCAGTTGTTTTTTCAATAATTATAGTCTTTCCCTTTAGCATGATACATTCCCCTAACACACAAGCAAAACCAGAAAGCTATTAACTTTAAAAATCAAGTGATGGTAAGTGTTTTTTTTTCTCTACAACTATGCATTGACTAATAGTTGTTTGGATGTCAACAACCCACCCAAGCTAACGAGCATCCATTGTATATCAACAATGTACCAACATTTTGTGCTGGCGGTGAATTTCACTGTTTACTGCCCTCAAACTAGAGGCTCGACCACTTGAATGAGAGGAGAGTTCTACCTTGTCACAGCTGAATTTTTACTTCCGCTTAAGTATATGTGGTGAGAGTGATTCCTCATTATTAGCGCAAATGTTATTCACATTTTTTAAATGGAGTACAATATTAATGGTCTCTTATTGAAATTGTAGCTTATTTTCACAAGCTATTTTCTTTGATACTAGTACTACCCTGTAGCTAGAAGTACTTGTATGAGAGAGGTTCCTATTTTATTTTCATAGTTCTGTGGTTAAGAGATTATTTTTGCATATGTAAACCTTAATATTCAATATAAAAAATACATGCATATAGATCTGAATTTTAAATCACACAGACCTACATCAAATGCTTATATAAAGTTTGTTTTCAGGGTTCAGACATAACCGGTATACCTCACCTGTAAACCATATTCTGTTTAAATCAAAAATCAACAGCTTTGGGCTTGTCCCTTAAGGGGTTGCCACAGGACGTTTAGTTTGTTTCACGCCAGATGCCCTTCCTACTGGCACCTGGAGGGGTGGGATTTGAACCCACAGCCTTCTGTAGACTCTGTTTAAATCAACTCATTAATTTAAGCATAAAGCGTCAGTCCAGGTATGCGATTTGTTTAGCTGTGGTTTGCTCCTGCAGAAATTACTCATGCAGATCCTCATAAAGATTCAGTGAAGTCCCCACAGGGTCACAGAGAGAGCCCTGATGTGGTGGCATGTACATTCTCCAAACTGTATGCACGCGCTATCAACAACATTCCAAAAGTATGAACATGTAAAACCAGTGTGTTTGACACAGAATAGAGTTTATAAACATTTTGTGCTGCTTACATGTATTAAGGTCTATTAAGGTGTATCTGCACATTACTGACAAAGCTGCTTTGCTTTCTTGCCACTTGTTACTTAATGAAAAGTAAACCATTTTAATAGAAGTGAACCCCAGTTATAAAATGAACATTAAAATATATTTTTCTTGTCTTAGGTGTGTTGCATCACTGTGTTAGTTTAATTTTCTTTGTTTTCTTTCTGAATTTATTTGAATTTATTCGTGATTTTATGAGCAGATATGCCAGTTGTGGCATTCACTTGAACAGAAACAGAACACTGTGATATTCCATCTTCTTATCTCTTTAAACCTTCAAATAAATACTTGTGCATGGCTGTGGCAATAAAATGTGAAGAATTAGATTATAATAGAATTTTACACACGCAGTAGTTTTGTTTCAAACATCTCATGTACTAGAGACACAAGTGTCATTCAACATTTTAGTTTTCAACCCATAGCTCCACTCTCGTTGTGGATATCTACAATCAATAGGAACTACTTGTTATTTTTAACGGAGTGTTTACATTTTGCCCCATACAAAATAACTTGACCATATCTAGAGAGTTAATCATTAATTGAAGCGCGTTCAAAGTCCCAAAGCTTACTGGTCATTTAGGACTAGTGGCAGGCATTAGTACATGTTCAAATTATAACTGGTGGAAATCAGGCTTCTAATGTAGTGTGCTAGAAAACAATTGAACAATGTTTCTTAAGGGGGTGTTTATATTAAGTCTAGATTTTGTCACTTTCTCAGAAAATCCAGTTTATTGGCTTTTATAATGGCAGCTGGATTATAGTAAACTGAGCTGAATCTGAATCTAGTTATGTGACACTTTCCATTTATTAATGGGTCGATGTCAGATTTACAAAAATGTTATTAAACTTATTACAGTCTATTATTTAGAAATGTTTAGAAAGGGTGACCAATTTTCAACATGCTCTCTATGGCTTTAGTTTGGGGTGTAGAGTATATTAATGCTTTTAAACCTCACTCTGATTTAAAATATTATTATAGTAAAATATTTTCCTGCTTCTAGCTACAACATGCCTCCAGATGACATCACCCAGAGGAGTTTTTCATTGTTAGAAGTTCAGATGATGCCATCTGGAGAAGCTCTGGAAAAGCAGGTTGATGATGATAACAAACTGCATAGTATGAACAATAAGAAAACATCATCTGGACTGAAGGTTCCTCCTAGTGATGTCATCTGGAGTAGTTTTCCAGAGTGAGGTGGATACATACTGTATATTAACATAGATAGTCAGAGGGAAGTTTGCTGGCAATAATTTAGATATACTACCCAAACCAGAATCAAAAGAAGTATGAGTAGTTACGTATGAGTGAAAACCTCCTTTGAAATTTAAGCCTGGATCTGATTCTGCACCAAACTTCACAGACTGAATGACAATCTTTAGATTTTTGGAGAATAGTCACATTAAGTTAACAGTATTATACTTTACCATTCAACTTTATTGTTCTAACACCACCTCTAGGTTCAGCATGTTTTGCAAGATTGCTTGCTGTGGATTTGTGCAACAGATTTACACAATTAATCCAGGAATTAAATTCGAAATCGTATGTAGAGGGCCTCATTTTTCACACCAATTTCTAATACTATTAACAATGACTACAATTGCAATGCACAATATTCACAACTGGCAAAAAAAAAATCATGATCAAGTGCACCCAGTTCAGATGACTGCCCAGGAGTCAGGAGTTTCGTTTGTTATTCTAGTGGTGCCATAATCTCATCAGTGTGAAGAAATGTGAGTGATAATCAATGAGATGATTGCAATTACTAAAAAAACAGAGCAAGTTGTAAAACCACCATTAAAGTCCTCACTAGCTGAATGTATACAGATGGGTTTTAGCTATTTACCAGTAAAACCTCAAATGTTCGAATGAATCCACTTTCAGATGTGATTGTTGTGGGACTGTTTATGCAAGTGTATCTGTAATTTGCAAAGTGATGTGTATATATTTAATGTGAAAGCAAGTATGGGGAAGTGTGATGCCTTTTAAAGCATTTTTTTAATCATCTTCTAAGAAATGTATTTAGGTTTTGTAAATAATCTACTTAACTTTAAACCGAACCACAGAGTTATTACACAGTAAACTACCATAAATGTACCACTGATGATTTCATTGTGATCTGACAGTGTTCACAATTATATGAATATCTGCTATCGTGTCTGTTTTTGAATTTATTCTTCCAATGTAACCAAATATGCATGTTTCACAGCAATGATTTTGGTATTGGTATTGTGTCCCCAGGATGGCCGTTGAAATGGAAAAATACTTTTAGGGTGGTGGCCATGTTGGGGTCATTCCCTCCTTTCTGGAACAGTGACAGTAGGTGTGGAGGATGCCACACTGCCTCCTGCTTGTCACACTCCTAACAGTAGATTGCTTGTGGCAAAACCACTGAGCATTCCAGGCATTCTGGGGATTGTTTGGTCTTCTGTGGGTCTGACAGTTAAATACTGCAGCCATTCTCAATGGAAACAATGTTGTGTAGGCCACATGTGATAGCAATGATGCACACTCAGCGCTGTGTGGTTGCCTGCAAGTAGGAGCTGAAAAACATTTGAAGCACTGGTGAAAGAAAAAATTTCCTGGAGCTAACAGGGTTGAGATGATGATGTGACAGAGCACATCTAACCATAATAAGTTACAATTAAAGCTCAACAGTGTCGCTTTGCAGGAAAGAGCAATTGTCAGCTGTTGTTCTTACAGTCAGGCCCTGCAACAGTAAAAGCATTGTATTGCGTATTGGTGTATGTATTAGCAACATCTTAAGCGCTGAACACAAACCCAAACAGAAGACTTTCAGCAGGAGGGGGGTGTGTGTCTTGAATTATATGTACATCTGGAAATGATATGATAGAGTGAATTGACTATGGCTGTTATTGTTGTTGATTCCCCATCTGAGGGCTTCAGTTTTGGAGGTTTTGACATGACTCTTAGCTCAATAAAACAATGCAAAGAACACAACACCTCACTCACTTAGTGTTGTCACTGTAGTTCTGTCTAACATAATCAATCAAGCATTATTTTGAAAGATCACTAATTAACCAATTATCTCTAATTTATGTAATCTATACAGCAAACAAAGAATAAAAACAACAATTCACTAGGTTAATCCCGGTCTATTTCATGAACAGTTGTCGGGTAACAAGCTGAATCTCTAGAGGCAGGTTCAGTGTTTCCCTCCTTCACAGTTTTTGTGCTAAGCTAAGCTTAACTTTCTGCTGATTGCAGTATGTTATTCAGCTGAAATTAGTATGGCTCTATCTGTGTGAATAACCATTTCTCCATACTGTCTAAGTATTCCCTCAACTTAAAAAATAGTTATCCTGTTTAGATCATTTGTGTAAAACTATGAAGATGGATGCTGCCTAAATGGCCTTACAGTCAGGTCTCACAAAGTTTTCCTTATGTAGCACCGAGTCAAAGGGTACCAAAAAGTAGCTTCTAACAGTTCAATCATGTCTTTGGGAACACAGTAATGCTGACATTACAGTTTTTAATATATTACATTAGTCTTTATGTTGTTTTACTCCTTTAGAGATTCAGCCAGAACAAAGGTATGAAGGTTAACTTCAGTCTTACATACAGCACTGAACTTTAGGCCACCTACGTAGTCAGGATATTTGACTTGTGGCTTTAAATGTTTAGTCTGGCTTTCAACCAGATTTTCCACACAACCCTAGAACACCACAGTTTTCCCTAATGTGGTTGAAATTGGGCTCCAAAATGTAAAGACGACCGCAAGACGAGACAGGTTACAGTTAGTATTTTAGACGTTTCTATGCTTTGATCCAAAGTGTCAGGCTGAGGCCAGAGGTTCAGTAAATCCCAAATCCTGAACAAACCAGGAGGAAGAGAGTGTGAAAGTGTGTTCTGTGTTGCAATTAGAACATATTTCAGTTGTGGGTGAATACAATAACAAAACTATAGCAATTCTCAGATGTGGCTGATACTGTCCTCGAAATCCTTTAAAGGTCCTATGATAATTAATCCTACAGCGCATAGCAGAGACTGCAGCAAGAATCCTTCATCTTTACCCGACTCATCTTTTCACCTCTTGAGAGACAAGTGAACCAGTGCAGATGGAAAAACAATCCACCCTTCCTTTACTGCCAATCCCTTCTTTGCATTTTCCTCTTTAGAGAGGAGAGCAGGGGATGTTTGAAAAAACACAAACAATAAAATCCCTGCATCAGCTAAATATCAAACATGGCCCTGGAAGCCATGCGGAGGAGCTGGACTGTGTTGGACATTGCGGTTGTGGCTGTGGGATTTATTGGATTGAGCCAGCAGCACACTACATACTGGTAAGTGGTGGCAGATGAGGGTGTTGTACCCTCCCTCCTCAAGACCTCCCACTTTCACTCCTTTAACCATAAGCAGTTAAACTTCATTAATGGCTTATATCAACACAAGGAACGTTGCCTTGTACATGTCACTGAACAAAAAGTATTGTTCTTTCAAGAAAAACCTTTTCCTTTGAGAAGACAACTAATAATACTGTTTGTTTTAAAAGGTACAATTTCTAACTCATGCTAAGTTAAACTCTAATCCGTTCAATTTCATCGTGATTTATTTTGGTGCAGAAAACCCCCTTTATGAACTGTCTTTTTAAACTCTCTTCATAAGTGCATCAGACATTTCTCTGACTCAACCTGAACTTAAATCGAGTTTGGCTGTCTATTATTCATCGTTTATGTTAGTGGGCCACCCAGTGGACATGAACAGGCAGCGCATCTTTACCAACAACCCTGAGCAAATGAATCCAGCTATAACCAAGGAATCAGTTACAATATGTAAATTCACCATCAGAATGAAAAGGCAAAAATGGAGGTCAGTCTAGAGAGGTGGTAGAGAACAACAGGTTATGTTCTAAGTGCTGTAACTCACCTAACTATTAAACCCACCAGTGGTTACAGTAACATTCACACATAATTTCAGCTGTTGTTAACACATGGAACATCCTTTATCAAGGAGCTGGTCTTGGAAGTAAATTTTTCAGAGGAGACTCGTAATTTAAATGTGTCACCTCCATCAGTTCTTTGGAAGTTCTTTATTTATTATTTATTTATTTTTTTATTTATTGTCTTCATAAAGGATTTTTGTGTATTTAGATAATGTTATGACAGAAGCAAAAAGTCTGCTGTCTACCTTTGTATTAATTGGCTGTGACATGTATGTCCATGTTTATTTTCACCCAGATTACAACAAATGTAACCGTTTTACCTGCTCAGTCTGATGTCTGGATTTGATCAGTTCTGTTTATCTGGTTATTATTTCTTGTCAAAACAATTGTTTGCTTTCCATCAAATCCCCTCACTTTGACAGTCTCTAGTACCTGTCTACTAGACTGGCCTTTACATCTTCACTTTCCTGCATGAAGTCATTTAGATTTCTCTTGCTGGGTTTCTCACTCAGGGATACACCTGGTGGGAAGGCTGGGATTTGATCCCACTGACTTCTGCATCCCATCCTGCTGTTCTACCCATTGAGCTACCCTATTTGCCCTTCCATCTCTTTTCAGCTCTGTGTTTAATCTAGACATTTTATCTGAGGTCAGGACTGAACTGCCACACTTTCCTTGCTATTCATCAAGGATTATGTGACCTCTATTGTCTTCAGTCTCATGACCTGCATTACTCCACTGGGTCTCTGTTGTTGCTTGTATATATTCACGTGGGGCAGGTGCACAGCACCAATCCCAAACTTATTTCCTTTGCAGCTCTATACTTAATTATATATATAGATAAATATAGATTAGATCTATAGATTATAGATTAAATCTAGATATAGATTTCATAGATAAAATATATAGTTTATCTATGAAATTAACCAACTGTGTAAGGTTCAGGTAACTCAGTAGTATTATCTAATATGATTTACTTTTTACAACTATGCTTAAATGTTATGTAATTAGCTTAGTGTCAGTATATACAGCTCTGCTTGCAGATGGTTATTGTATGTCGGCTATTGTTGCAGGCATCTGCAGTTAATGCATTCAGGCTGTCAAAGAGACACTACACTAACCACTAGCTACAACACCACATCAAATAGGTCTCCATAGTCACAGTTTAGACACAGATTAGTTTATATTATGTTAATGTTACCCAGGAGCAAAGAGTCTGTTCTGTTTCCACCCTATTAGAAGTGAAGGCTCAGAGTTTTAAGCCTTATCTGTATGCAACTGTAGTATTGAGAACATTAAATAAGGAGGGTTTTGTGTGTGAATCAATAATGAATATAGATCAGAAGACAAACTATTTTGCAAACATGGAAAAGCTAATGAAGGTTACAACCAGTGTTTACACTGCCCTTAAGCCTAAAAGACCGACAACCCAGGTGAACAAATACTGTACAAAATAAAAGTGGTTTCCATAACAACACAACCAGGTTGAGGCAAACTTCACATTCTACTTATTTGCTGTCCAAACTTTCCTTTGTGTTAAAATCAGTACTCAGCCAGTTTCGTCCCTGGATCTTTTTAAATCCTCAGCTGGTACCTGGAATTGCAAACTGCGTAAAAAGGAAAAGAGAACTTGATGAAGCATGGTGACACACCATGGGTGGCAGATCATCCTCTCCCATTCTCCTCTCCTCTCCTTCTCTCCTCTCCTTCTCTCCTCTCTTCTTCTTCTCTCCTCTCCTCTCCTCTCATCTCCTCTGCTCTCCTCTCCTCTGTAGATAGGGCTGGGCCAAACAGCAGGTGGTACACATGAGAAGCCAGAACAGGGAATTTAGAAACCTCTGGCTCTCTGACACTTGTACTGGACAAGCATAGAGGAGCAACAAATCCTAAATTTTAAAAAGTAAGTGCTGTTTTTTCGTTATTATGGATTGTGTTCTTTGTAAATGTGAAGTAGCAGCTTAAAAACAAGAACAGAACTGTGGATTTTTAGGTGACTCTAACTATACTGCATGTAGTTATTAATTTACAGCTAATATGGTTCTTGTTCCATGTCCGTGTAGATTTAGTGTTCCCTCACCGCTTGTGAATCCAGTTACATAATGAGTTGTATATTATGTCATATACCAGCTTTTTATCTTGTGCCGCTTCATGTCTGGTCTGATTTATAGTAGTTTCTCAGAGAACACTTTTACATAATCCTAGGCCTTACTGGTTTTAGTAGAAAATGGGCAGATCAAATCATGCTCAAAACAAAGTAAACTGTGTTTAATTGTATTTGAATATACACTGATGGTATTACTGAAAATAGGATTCATGCTAATTTTTGAAAACATTATTTAATAAAAGTAATTATAAAATGTGACAGAGAAACAATACTAAAAAAGTGCTTTGGGTAGTAATAAGGTAGAAATGTGCTATATTACTGCAGGCCATTTGCCATTTTAGATAATAGCTATGGCTTAAATATGAATAAACTAAAAATGTGTCATGACTTAGATGGATGAGTTAAGGTCATTGCTGTTAATTGTTTTATAATTTACTCTTCAATAAATAAGTGCATATCAGGCTTTATTATGCACTTATTTATTGTATGATTATCATTATTATTATTATTATTATTATTATTAATAATAATAATAATAATAATAATAAGAAGAAGAAGAAGAAGAAGAAGAAGAAGAAGAAGAAGAAGAAAATGGGCGGATCATTTTATTATTAATAATAATTATAATATTGTTATTATTATTATTAATAATAATTTCATAGTTTGTTTTGTTTAATGTCTTATGGTTTTTGTTTTTTTGTAGACTTTATTTATTTTTTATTTTTTTGTTACGTTTTAGTTGACGTATTTGAATGTATTATACTTTATAGTTTCCTCAAGTTATCAAAAATAATAATTGTACAATGTACATGCTTAGAACATGTTTATAGTCTTAGTGTGTATATAATAAAATAATAAAACCCTACCAGCTTGGAGTGTATGACAGTGTATCATTGACAGTGTATCAGATTGTCAGCTATCCAGGTCATTAACAACTTAATTGTCAACCCTTTAGGTGTTAACAACTCTCCAGGGATCAGTCCTCAAGGTATTAATAACTCCATGAAGGTAAATCCCTGACTTTAAAAACTTCCAGCAAGTGCAACCAAATTCCCATCGGTTAGCATTTTTGGAGATAATTTGTAATGTAAAAGCTTACAGTAAAAATTAAAACGTAGATTTTATGTTTTATATGCATTGGAAATTGAGCGTAATGTGTTTGACTGGAGCCATCAAAACACAGGAGTTTGTTAAATGTTAAAAGCAAACTTTGTTTTGTCACCAATTAATAGTCATGGAGCATGTGCAAACTGGTTCGAGTGAGCTCAGACTGGTTGGAGATTTTTAAGCAGGATTTCAATGCATCTGTTTAAGTCGTAAACTTGAATGTTAATGTCCTTATTTAGTTGTCTGGCATTTAAGACCCCTTAAAAACCCACCTTTGTGAACAAATGTCATTTTCATACTTCATGTTCAAATCATTTGTAATAAGTCTAACAAGTATTGATTTTGTGTTCTACTTTGAATGCACACAATAAGATTGCTTTTTTTGTCTCTGTGCCTAATTGTCTTTCATGTTCAGATTTTTTTTTTCTCTCTCCTCTCCACAGCTCAGGTGTCACAGCAAAAGAACCTCTGGCCATGTCTCACTGAATAAAGATGCACATGGACTTGGAGAGACAAAGCAGCACTCGAATCAGATGACTCAAAAGAGGAGAAAGAAAGCCACCCTTTAATCTCAGTTCGACAGTTAAACAGTGTGGAAGATGTGAGTCATCAGGTTACAAAGGCCCACGTCGATTTTTACGGCACGAGGTGGTGTTCTGTTTTGTGTCTGGAATCTGTTGGTAGATGAACTTTGATGTCAACATGGGGTCAAACAAGGCATAAATGTTTTGCTTTACTCAACTGATTTCTGTCAGCATGGCAACTAAGCATAGATGATTTACCATTCAAAGAGACATAACTGGGAACTACCACAGTCTAATAATGTAGCAGCTACAGGTGACTTACATGTGGCCAATGATTCATACAAGTCCAAGCACAGTCAGCATGGAAGTGCAGAAAACATCTTTGGTCTGGATATATGTCAACAACACGGAACAACTGAACACCTCATATAAGTACAACACAACAGATTTGATTGAGAAGCCAGACAAATACCAATCTTACGTTATAGGTCTCTTCCTATCTTGCATGTACACCATCCTCCTCTTCCCTATTGGATTTATTGGTAATATCTTGATCTTGGTGGTGAACCTAAACCACAGAGAGAAGATGACCATCCCTGACCTTTACTTTGTTAACCTGGCTATAGCTGACCTCATCCTGGTGGCAGATTCACTCATTGAGGTCTTCAATCTGAATGAGAAATACTATGACTACGCTGTCCTCTGCACCTTTATGTCCCTTTTCCTGCAGATCAATATGTACAGCAGCATCTTCTTTCTCACCTGGATGAGCTTCGACCGGTACATAGCTTTGGCTAGCTCCATGAGCAGCAGCTCATTGAGGACTATGCAGCATGCCAAGCTCAGCTGTGGCCTCATCTGGATGGCCTCTATCCTGGCCACCCTTCTCCCCTTCACTATTGTGCAGACCCAACACAGGGGAGAGGTTCACTTCTGCTTTGCTAACGTCTTTGAGATTCAGTGGCTGGAAGTAACCATTGGCTTTTTGGTTCCCTTCTCTATCATTGGTCTATGCTACTCTCTGATTGGTCGTGTTCTCATGAGGGCCCAGAAGCACCGTGGGTTGTGGCCACGACGGCAGAAGGCCTTGCGCATGATCGTGGTGGTGGTTCTCGTCTTTTTCATTTGCTGGCTGCCAGAGAATGTCTTCATAAGCATCCAGCTGTTGCAGGGTACGGCTGACCCATTGCAGCGAACTGCTATGACCCTATGGCATGACTACCCACTGACAGGCCATGTTGTCAACTTGGCAGCTTTCTCCAACAGTTGCCTCAATCCCATCATCTACAGCTTCCTAGGAGAAACCTTCCAGGACAAGCTGCGTCTTTTCATCAAACAGAAGGCCAGTTGGTCCGTCATCAACCGTTTTTGCCACCACAGTCTTGATTTACACATCCCTGTCAGGAGTGAAGTGTCAGAGGTGTGACAACCATGAAGAGAGACAATTGTAACAAAACTGAGTCTAAAACATGCTTCATATCAAAGTGATATATCACCCAGTGTGAAATATTACCTCAGCTTTCATCAACTCTTACTCAGCTTTGCCTCATAGTTGTACCAGTGTCTCGGTTAACCAGCTCACTTTCTGAACAAACAGAAAAGAAAAAAAGGACCAAGAATCCATATTGTATGAAGGATGAAAATGACTGGATGTGTGTATTTTTTAAGTAGATAGCACTGCACATACAGCACTTAAAGCAATTTTATGTTTATCTGCGTTTTGGATTTTCTTTAGGTGTATTTGGTGTTTCATTTCTGCAAACATTTGAATACAATAAACAATAAATAAAGTGAGAAGCAAAATGTCAGAATACACTATGAATGAACAGATGAGTCTAAGAAAAGAACAGCTTTTGTGTACAAAAGGTAATAATGAAAGGTTTTACATTTTATTAGCTATAATTTAAAGTTTCCAGAACATTTCTGGGTGTTTCTGACAACATGAGGAAATAGAACGAACACTGTGTCACAAGAAATCTGATCAGTATAAACATTCAACTTCACGTGTGGGGTCCTTTCAGGTGTGCATGTAACTACATGTACTTAGACAATTTAAAAACTAAAGATGATCATTACTCAGAAAGTCACATCACCTACCCTAATGAAACAATGACAAAAGAACCACTGTTATTGGTCCATCAGAAAACATAATATGAACCAACAAAAATTCAGGTCATACAGGGGCCGGTCTAGAATTTTTAAAGACAGGGATGTGGCGGAGCACACATTAAAAAAAGGGGTTCACATGTGCAAAAAAGAATATGTGAATCTCAAATTTACAATACTGCTTTAGAGACATTTGGTATTACATATTTATTGTAATAGATGCCAAATGTGGAACTTGTACTAGTTGTATTCTGATATGAAATACTACTGTTACAACCATAAAAAAAGTAGTCATAAACAAAAAGTAATCAACAGATGGGCAGAGGTTGCTACTAATTGAAAATTGCTGTATGAGAAAAAATGAATACACCTTCAAATTAAACAATGAATTATTATTGATAATAATTTCCCCTTAAATTTGATCTTTTCTGCTTGTGCTAAAAGTTATATATTTGTAATAATAAGAAACATGCACCACATGATCTGAGAGTAGCAGGATCGAACCAGCCAATATGATTTTTGGGGGTGGGAGTGCCACGGCAGCCTTGCGTTGAGGGCATCGCGGTTAGGGAACAAAATTGAGGATGTCAGATATTGCATTAACTGGCTTTTCACTGCCCCATTTAAGACAACACAGTAGCAGTGTCTAAGTGCTTTTCAGTAAAAAATTATTTCCTTCTGTTAAAAGGAAATATCATATGTACTGGTACACAGTCATTATTTGAATTTTAGTAATGAAGAAAATGTGACATTTTCTTGGAGCATTAATTGGAAGTTGTTGATTCTAATGACAATCTTTTTTTAAAACTTAAAAGTGAAACAGTTGAAGTGAAACAATAAAACCTACATTCTGTACATGTGTTACAGGCTTAATAAATACATTATTAAGCTGTGTGCTTTTTTTATACTTGTCACACTGAATGTTTTGGTCACACTCAAGCAAGTAGTTGAGAACATACCATTTTTAGTGCTTAATCTCTCACATATATTGTAGTCAATGTAGGAATTAGAGATGGTTATTACACCACTTGTCAGTTCCTGTTAGCACTAGGGCAGAGCAAAGAGGCAGGTGTTGTTTTGCCAGGAGGGGATAGAACTGGGTAAACACATCTTTCAGTGATGACAATATGAAGCTTCTTTTGTTCTTACATGTCTAAAAATAAATTACACCGATAAAAAGCAATGACCAACATCAGATAAAAGTAATGGGCCTTTGACATTCATATTTTAATTTAAAACATATTTAAGCTGCTGTTGTCTTTTCTCTCCAGCTATCATCAATTCAATTTTATCGTATTTTTATATCCTATTCAATAATGATATCAATTAATACTAAAATTAACACTAATATCAAATAAGATCTAAGATCACACTCTCTTTGAGTAAATCATTAAGTGCAATTAGGTTAAAATGTTATCACAGACCAAGATGCTCATTAACATATCACAATTTATGTAAGGCACATTGGTGCAAGACTATTTTTTTTTTTTTTTTGTTTCCCAATGGAATGTTTTATAATTTAGCTTCCAGGGAACCTGCCAAAACTTTTACAGCCTCTGCATAGAGGTGGTAAGTAACTACATTCACTCCAATACTAAAATCCTGTTCGATTGTATGCTAATCTTAAGGCACGTACTTAATACTTTAAATTTAAAGTAAAAGAGGTACTTATACTTGTAGTGGACCAAAGTCCAAGTACTTGCAATTTAACACCTCTGCCTCTTTCTTTATCTGTTATTACAACTTAAAAGTTCTCTGTAATGTTGCAATATTTAAATATTTTTAGAGCTTTATTTTATATGTGGTTTAAAATAGAAAAGTGTATTTTTTATTATGGTCTAACTGAGTACAGTGCACTTGATTAGACCTGGAATAAGGATTGTTCTTTAGTTCTGCCAGTCTGTGGTGGGCTCATTTTGTCTTTCTGTATCAGGCAGCCAGAGATAATGCAGTGGCTGGGAAAACCAGGAGTCCAAACCAAGAAATGTTATTCCAGCTGTAATAGTCCCCGCAGCCTGGGAAAAGAGCGCTGAGGATTGTTTGAGTGATTGTTTATTAGAGGGCTGCAAAAATGTTAAACTCGCGGTACATGTTACTAAATATTCTTTTGCATGATGTTTCCATTGCACATTTTATGTCACATCCCATTAAAAAAAAAACATCCAGCATGTTCTACTTCTCACAGTTTTACCTTTTAAACCATTAACCCTGAAAAAGGCAGGTTTAACTGTAGCTTAAACTTGTCAAGTATATAAGTATGTTTGTATTTTGTGAATTTCATTGAGTGAAGACTAGAATCTTCTGTAAACACAAGCTGGTCCTACCAAAGCCACAAAAGGTACAAAGACAGAAAGACAGGCGAGTAATAATGCAATGAGGGCTGTCAAGTTCATTGATATAAACAAGCAACCCTGTGGACAATAGAATAGAGACACACACACACACACACACACACAGATTTGTATTTTTTTATTTTTCCTACCACATTCCTAACCTTGACCTTTCCCCTAACCCAATCATAACTAACCCTCAAATAGGTCTTTTGTTGGCCCTAACTAGGTAACAAACACAAGTACACAATCTGAGACGCTGTGAGAAGAGCTTGACAGTGGTCTGTGTGTACAGCTGAGACTACTGACTAAGGGTAAAGGTTTGTTGAGACTGACGTCACAGAAGGAAAAGGGTGTGACTTTTCCTCTTGTTTGTATCCACAATACTTCATGTGGATGATGCAAAGAGCTTGTGAGGAAAATTTAGAATTAGCACTTTAAGAGGCACAGTGGTCACACGACTAAATCTAGGGACAAACTGTGGAGGTTTCAGTGGCTAAAATAAATGGAAATGTTGCTGGTAAATCATTAAATACACAGTAGTTCTGCAGAAATGTGGGTACATTTACTCCATTGTTCCTTTTTTCCCTGCAGTTATACAAAAAGACATCAAATGCTAAAAACATAAAGTGAACACTTTATTAGGTAAACAAGAATCAAATCCTGCAATGGAAATATAAAATATGAATGTGATAATGATAACTTTCATGATAAGAGAGCAGATGCCATCTAACTCTTGAAAAAAAAAGTGTGTAGTCTGATTTATGATATATGTGTCAATCTGCACTTAAACACCTTAAAATATGCAGAAAACAATGAAAGATGATCATGTTTTCACCAGAAAGTTAAGCTGAGTTGGGGTGGGGTATGTCAAAGTAATTACAACAAGCTATATCAGGGTATATGCATAATTACTAGACACTGCAGGCATTGGACCTCGGCCGCTGAATAATGGATTAGACATATAATTACATTTGTAAATTAAAATCCCTACCAGTGCAAAAAGAGGTGAACAGAACAGGCTCCAGATACAGAAAGAATGAAAATGGATTGACAGGAACCTGACATGCTTTAGTAATAATGAGGCAAACCCCATCACCCTGTGTATTGCTAATATAATGTATAATAAGGCATAATAGAGACTTATTAATGTATAAAAAATCTCTGGGTAAGACACTGAAACCCCAACAGCACATTCCCATCCCCAGCTGCGCAGTCCAGGTCTACCCTGGTAGAAATTGGGGAGGGTTGTGTCAGGAAGGGCATCTGGCATTAAATTATCCGAAAGGATAAAAAATAAATAAAATAGGCATAATAATGAGGCCAGCCAGAGCACAAAGGGGAGTGTGGATAGAGCTAATGATTTTAACACCTTTTTCAATAGATCTGATGTGCCTCTTATCCAGCCCCCAAGGAGCTTCAACACAGGTGCTTACGTCTTGCCCCTGCAGGACTCGAACACCACTCCTGCCTTTGCATCAATGACCATCAGGTGAGGAAAGAGCTATGCAGGCTTTGCCCCACAAAGGCTGCAGGTCCTGATGGAGCCAGCCCTAGGGTACTGAAAGCCTGAGCTCCACAGCTATGTGGCATCATTCAGCACATCTTCAACCAGAGCCTGCAGCTGGAGAGCGTGCCTGTGGGACGGAAAACATCATGCCTGGTGACAGTACTGAATGTGTCCCAGTGTCCCCAGTGACTACAGACCTGTGGCTATAAACTACCAAGTGCTGGAGAGACTGGTCCTGGACTTCCTCCTGCCCTTGGTCAAACCATTTCTTGACCCTTTCCAGTTTGCTAATCAGCCTCAGCTGGGGGTGGCGGGTGTTCCACCTGCCACACCGCATCTACACCCACCTGGACAAGCCTGGGGAGTCTCTAAGGATTATGTTCTTCTTCTCCAGTGTTTTTAACACAATCCAGCCTGTCCTGCTGGGGGAGAAATTAAAGAGCGTGCTCGTTGATACCCCTATGGTTTCCTGGATTTTGGACTACCTCACTGACCGACCCCAATATGTCCATCTGCAGAACTCTTTGTCTTACACTGTAACGTGGGACAGTTCTATCTCCCTTTCTCTTCACCCTGTATTTCACTCTGACTTCAGGTACAACTCAGAGTCCTGGCACCTTCAGATGTTTTCTGATGACTCTTTGGTTGTTAGATGTATCCAGGATGGAGATATCACGGAGTATCGATCAGTTCTGGACAATTTGTTAACTGGTGTGAGCACAGTCATCTCCAGCTCAACATTAGTAGATCAAAGGAATGGGTGGTGAACTTAAGAAGGTGCAGGACTCTTGCCATTCCTCTTTCCATACGGGGAGAGGGGGTGGAAGTAGTTTCGAGGTCCAAATACCTGGGTGTCCACCTGGACAATGAATTGGACTGGTCAGTTAATGCAGCATCAATATACAGGAAAACACAGAGCAGGATGGAATTCCTAAGGAGACTAAGGTCCATCAGCATCTGCAGCACCATGCTGTGGATGTTTCATGATTCTGTGGTAGCCAGTGCCATCTTCTATACTGTGGTTTGCTGGGGCAGCAGTATGAAGGTGGCAGACAGTAACAGACTGGACAAACTAATAATAATTAGTATATAATAATAATAATAATAACTAATAACTACTGCGTGTTGTGGCTGAGAGGAGAATATTGTCCAAACTTCCCTCTCACCCGCTCCACTGTGTGCTGCACAGAGGAGCACATTCGGCCAAAGACTGATCACAGTCAAGTGCCACAGGAGATCCTTTCTCCCAGTGGCCATTAAACTGTTCAACTCATCCCCTTGCCGTGAGAAGGAGGGGGACTGACTGGTCCAAATGGACAATTTGTATTGTTTTTATTTCATTTATGTTTACTCCTCTAGCTGGCATTTTTCTCACTTATTGATCAGTAGTTTGCACTTGTACTTGTTTATTATCTTGGTCCGGTGGAAGTTCTTTCCATTCTTTTCTACTTTTTACATGGATAGCAGCTGTAGCAAGGCAACACAATTTCCCTATGGAATAAATAAAGAGATGTGAATCTTAATTCTTGAAGCTTGTTTGCCAAATCCGAGCCACAGCATGGCCACATGTCAGCCAATAATGACCCAAATAAAGCAACTTGCCCACAATAAAAAAAGAGCTGATGACATTTGTATTGGTAATGAACACACATATACAGTTCACTGTATCTATTAAGTGAATGTAACAAGTAAAACACATTTCACTTCTTGTTTAAGCCGTGGTCTAGTTTAGTTTTTACTGAAATTTGCCCTCTGCTTGCGACTGCTACATTACTGAACAGAGATTTGAAGTCAGAGACAGAATTGCTTTTATAAATGAGAATATGAGAATATGAAAACTGTCAGAAATGGGCCTGCTTTGAAAATATATTTTAATATTCATTTTAGGCCAAAACCATTTCTTCATGAGCATTATATTCTTGGCCCTGTGAACAAGACGGCAAACCTTTGAACAATAATATTGGAAGATAAAAACAGCAGACGTTCTAACGTAAAAAATTGGCATTTCAATAAACAATTTCAATAAATGTAGGATTTATTGTAATATATAAGCAGTTCACTGCATGTAGAAATTGATTTTAAATATATATTTACGATTTATATACCCAGACTGCCAGGGAATAGGCTACATCACACGTAAACAGTCCCAGAGGTGTGTCATCGTTTCACTTTTGCAGCCCCCCCTTCCCCCCCAAACCGAGCACTGTTTGCAGTGCACTAGTGTGCAGGCGGACGTGCATGCACGCGAGCAACAGATCCGAGCGCATGCGCAATTCATTGTTTTTACTGAAAATGCCGTCGGTTTCGAAAACGGCGGCCAATGCGTCTCCTCAAACCGAGAAACCTACCCACTATACGTAAGTAAAGCTGCTGCAGAAAGATTACAAAATTGCTCGTTGACGAAAATTTTACTTGCACATGCACCCGTGCGCCTTTGCATTTCTTGCATTCCTCAACTGCTGTGTGTGCGTTGAAACATGGTGCTTTTCCTGGCTTTGTGACTACCTAACGTTACATAGCCAACAGCGACTGTACGCTAGCGACAGCGGCCCCAATGTGGGGAAGACGGACATCTTAAATCTCTATATTTTGTATCCATTCGGCCACGAAATAGTTTACAGTCGTTTTGCAGAGTTGGTGAATTGTTTGGAATAATTCGTTGAACATTAAACCGTCAGTTTGGTCTGCTAAACGACTAGCCAGGAACTCGCTAACCAGTCTGCTTGTAAATAGCTCGGCCTTATTTTGAGTTCCCTCTTACTACGCACATTTCTAGACGTACGTTTGACACGATTAAATAGTCTTACGTCAGAATACGTGCGTGGCTTTCTTTGTGTATCTCGAGCTAACGTTAGCGACCCACGATAATAGAGTAGCCTACACCACTAGCAGCACAACACGGCACCGCGCAGTCTCTCAAGTTTTTAGTTGCCTTCGACGCATCTCTTGGTCAAACATCACATTAAAACTCAGCTCCTGTTGGTGCATTTTTATTTTTCCTCGTTGTTTCAGATACTTGAAGGAGTTCAGGACAGAGCAGTGCCCGTTGTTCCTCCAGCACAAGTGTACGCAGCACAGACCCTTTACGTGCTTTAACTGGCATTTTCTCAACCAGCGGCGAAGACGACCCATAAGAAGAAGAGACGGAACGTTTAACTACAGCCCCGACGTATACTGCACCAAATACGACGAGACCACAGGCATTTGCCCAGATGGAGATGAGTAAGTCCCAAATTCCGTAAGCACACCCTCCAGCTTCACGACAGTGTCAGTGTTATGATGCAGCTGAAAACACATGTTTTGCTGACAAGGCTGGGAGCTTTCTGAACAGATCGGAGCTTGTAACAAACCAGCACCGATACAACATTGAATGCACTTGATATGACACACGTAGCAAATAAGCGTTGCTGTTTTCTTTTAGCTGTCTCTAAATAACATTGGGCAGTGACATGTTCATTAGGAAGAGAGGATTTGACAGTGACTGAAACAAACTGTAGCGCTTTTTTTGTGGTGCATAACACGGACAAAGAAGGTTTTTACAAAGAAACGGCTGAACATGTGTTTCCAAAATGTGTCTTCTAAAGATAATGTGCAAAAGTGTTGCGTATGCTTTGTGCGAAGAGTACACTCCGAAGAACAGATGTTATGTTGGAATTTGAGGAAATGGGATTTGATTGATAGTTGTTTGTTGAGCAGTCTGCATTACTTACTTCCTCTATCTGAAGTGTGCTGTTGAACCACATTACTCTCTCTATGTAGAGTAGGTGGCAACTTGGACAGTTCTAATTGAACCCATCGTTAAGGTGATGGGAGTGCACCGCTTTGTCTTTGAAACAGGCTACATGACAGTGTCATATATTTATTGGTGATACGGTTAATTTGAGCTATTGGTAGCATGTGATTTGATGCACAAACATTTTCATCTCAAGTTTTAACATTCCCAAGCATGTCAGTTCCTCATAGAACCGTGTCTGTTCCGTTTGTTTGACCACATTGACATTAATTGACTTTATTTGATCACATTGTATTGCTAAAATTAGTGCTTTTATTACAAGATTTACAACTATCTGATAAATGTTGCAATGGCTTGTTTCATGCCTTTACAAATTACATCATATCAAATACACTACCTGCATTGACATCTTACTTTTGCAATTTAAAATAACATTTTGAGTTTCAATTAGGATTATAATATTAGCACCATATCGTGTTAAATTGGACAAAATTAACTTTAAGGCTGCCCTTCTGTGGATTATTTTCAGTGATATGCTAAATGATTTGTATTCAGTTTATTAGGTATCACGTGATGTATTATTATTATTATTATTATTATTATTATTAGTTTATTTATTTATTTTTATTTTTTGTATCCTTACTGCCTTAGCTGTCCTTATTTACACCGGACCACTGGTGACACAGAGCGGAAGTACCATCTACGCTACTACAAAACTGGCACTTGTATCCATGAAACAGATACTAGAGGGCATTGTGTGAAGAATGGCCTTCACTGTGCTTTTGCTCATGGGCCACATGATCTGCGACCTCCAGTCTATGATATCAGGTGATATACAAAGCAAATAGTGGCCTCTCTTTTTCCTGCCAAACATTTCACCCACAAGCCTCACAATGAAACAAACAAATAAACCTGTTTAGACATACTAATGTAAACAGAATTCTATATAATACAGAATTGTACTGGTTTAATAGATTGTCAGTCTCATAGTTTTTGTACCTTGATATTTAGGGCTCGGCGCGATGCATTTCTAGAAAATTGTAAACACCTGATACTAGATAAACATGTTCCATTCAGCTCTGCGCTGCTGAAAGAATCTGAGTAGCTGATACCAGCTGATGCCAAGACTTTACTCGAAGGGTTTCCTGTGCAAAATGTTTACTTAGATTGTTAAATTGACAATCCTCATTACAATACCTGATTTCCTCCCTATAACTGATATATCATATCATGTAATGGAAAGTTGTAGTTCATTTAATCATTAGTCTGTGATTGGTTATTTGAAAGAGACTGGTGAGCTAATCATCCGTTACACTAAAAATAATAATTTCAAACAACCTTCACCCAATTTTTTCTTTTTACATAATAATAAGTTGAAGATTGTTGACTTTATATTAATGTCTTTAGGAATAGGGAATTAAAGAATTAAACTTATGTTTTTTTTTCTCCACACAATTGTGGACAGAGAAATCCAAGCACAAGAAGCTCTTCAGAATGGACAGTTGGGATCTGGGGAAGGTATTCCTGATTTGCAGCCTGGTGTATTAGCAAGCCAAGCAATGATTGAGAAAACACTGACAGAAGACCCACGGTGGCAAGGTGAGCAGTTCAGTGGCAATGCTCTTTGTGCCAAATAAACCACAATTCATCATAAATGAATAAATCTCTCATACAGTGAAATTAAAATGACCATAGTTTGTGCCTTTTTTTTCCAGACACCAATTTTGTTTTAGCCAATTATAAAACAGATCAATGTACTAAACCCCCAAGACTATGCAGACAAGGCTATGCTTGCCCCCATTACCACAACAGTCGAGATCGAAGGCGAAATCCTCGGAAGTTCAAATATAGGTAAGATGTTTGTCAGAATCAGTAAAAACAAATAAATAAGTTCTGTAATTGCTGTGTATTTTTAATTTTGACCATGTGAAAATCACTACAGGTCGACGCCTTGCCCAAATGTGAAACATGGGGATGAATGGGGCGAGCCCTCGAAGTGTGACAGTGGAGACAGTTGCCAGTATTGTCACTCTCGTACTGAACAGCAGTTTCACCCAGAAGTGAGTCAGTTTAGTTGTCCCTAAAATATTCATTGGGGGGGGGGGGGTCACCATAGCTATAATAAACGTGTTAGTACTCTTTAAGTTTTGACAAATGAGCTCTGTAATAATTAAGTTTTATTGACATTGTCAGTTCACTGATGTAACACTTTAGTCAGTTAGTTTTTTTTTTTTTAACAAGGTCAGGCATCTTCACTGTGTATGTCAATTGCTTGTGATTTGTTTTTCACTCTCCAAGATCTACAAATCTACCAAATGCAATGATATGCGACAAACTGGATACTGTCCCAGAGGACCGTTTTGTGCATTTGCACATGTAGAAAGTAAGTGGTCAATTGTGAACATGAAATACTCTTTTACACGCTCAAACCAAGCCAACAGGTTGGTTGGAGTGTAACCAACTACTTGCAGTTTGAGATTCATCCTTTAATGTCTTTCCAGGAATTCCCTCTACAGAAGAGACCACAAGCTTACTCTCAGCAATACAGTCGAGTTCACAGTCCCAGCTGGGCTCTCAGCAGTATTCAGAGTGTCCAGTCAATGAGTGGAACAGTGGGGGAAACTCCACCACTACTGCAACCAGTAGCAATGGACAAGTAGGAAGTGTATAATTTCACTTTTAAATTGGTCCTTCTATAGGAATTTGGTCAGATGAATTTACTTAGGATGTTTTTTTTTTTTATACATTGTTTTGTCATCATTGCTATCTTCCTTTTTTACTATTCATTACCTCCTTGTTTTAAAAAGAATATATGATTTATCAGATATCAAAAGAAAAAACTGATAGATTTTCATGTCTAGAAACCATTACCATAGTCCATTCAGAGAAGTTTTTTTTTTTTTTATCATCATTTTTATTAAGATCATTATCACTTCTCTTTCTCAGGTTTCATGTTCTAATAGCTCAACTGTAACGCCAAGCACAGGAAGTGACAGTTTGTTATCCCCAGTGGGATCCATCAGCAGGCCCAAATCCTTAACTAATAGTAGTTTATGTTCAGAGTCCACCACATCCAGTGTCTCATCTCTGACGTCTAACTATCCCAAAGCTCCGGGCTTTGAACGTGAGGATCAGGTACACAGACTGCTCTCTTTAGCTTCAGGAGGAATGCAAAAGACAGTCAGTATAGGGCCTGATTATTATTTTATCATCATTCTTTTGAAGTCAGTTTGTTTTTTCTCATTCATTGTTTGCCATGTCATTCATAATTGTATCACTTTGTACCACGTGTATTCCTTGTTTTAGGCAATTTCATGTGTTAACTCAATTGTTTAATGGATTTAAAATTGTGGAGATTTGATACCCGTAACACTATACAGTAAATAGATCCTGAAATATGCATCTGGGAGGCAAATGTTTTAAACCTGCAATATTTTAATTCCAAGGTTTCTTACTTTGTTTTCACTGCTTTTGATGTTTTAATAAGAGCAGTGCCACCAGTTCACAGTGCAGTATATCCATATTTATCACTGAGGATGTACTGTGATCAAAAACCATTTCTTTGAGTTATCAAAGTAAAAATAACTACTGTAATTCTGCAGAAGGTAACACTTCTCCAAAATCACATTTACTGTACATCAGAGAGTGAATCAAGGTTAAGGAGTCTGTCTACAAATGAAAAATTTTGATTTTGTTTTTTCCCGCTGAAATCTGATGTTTCTCAATTTTTTTTTTTTATAGATTAAGAACAAGGGGCAGCTGGATCAAAAATTAATGGACCAAGAAAAACAGGTTTGTATTTAAATAGCTGTGGTCAATGGCAATATTTGGATGTAATTAATTTGTTTATAGTGTAGTAAATTACAAAATCTAGACAACCGCCTAAGGAAAAGAATTAATCTCCTTTCTGGGGCTTCCTTTTAGACACAAAATACTGTATTCTCTGCGGTAAACCCTTTGGCATCAAGCTTTACCTCCAGTATAACATCGAGCTTGGCCTCTAGTATTGGGTCAGACAGTTCTTCACCGACCACCTTATCAACTATGAATGCAAAAGCCACTCCTTTTTATCCAGGAAGCAACACAGTGGAGTCTGTCATAGGTAAGTGTATGTTAAAACAACAGTAAAGTTTTAAGCCGATTATCAGTCAGTATTTAGTTGTCAAAGGGCAGTCAGATGATTTTTGTTTTCCCTTAGGATCCGCTCTGGATCTCAACTTCAGCGACATTAATGTTGCATCTCTTGATAAGGAGTTTGAGGAGCAAGACAACAGTGTAGGATTGACAAGTAAGGATATCTATTTTGCTAAAGTACATAATTTAATTACAAAAGTTCTTTTCCTAATGTGCTTTTAATTTTAAAAGCATTAAAGTGTAATTGTCTTTGTATCCTCAGGTAAAAGGGTGCTAGGTGGATCTGCTCCTGTTAACATTCCTGGTTCCCTGGCACGATCATCCTCTTTCAATTCTTCGTCATCACTCTCCACCTCCCCACTAAGCTCCCTCTCCCAGTCGTTATCGCAGTCCCTGCTTGCTGGGGCGGTTTCTCAGCAAAATCAAACTTCAAATATGTTGGCCAAGCAAGAGCATGGCCTCCTGGGAACACCCACCTCCTCCTCCCAGAACTCTCTAGGTAAGCTGGTAGCATCAGACACTTTGTTCTAACTGAACTAGAAAGCACAATGTTGCGTCTGTCAATAGGATTCTTCGACATGTACTATACTACTATTGTTTAAGAATATACTTATCTTTATGTATTGAGCAGATTGTTTAACTTAACTTCAATGTTTAGTCTAGGTCCATAGCATTATTTAAAGCTGCGAGGTATGTAAAACACTTTATTGAAAACAAAACAAAACACTGCTTTTAAAATAAGTAATTTAGAATAGATGATAAGTTTTAATAATCAGACTACAGACAATTCTGTGGAGACCCGTGGCTTAAATTTCATGTTTGTTCTTGGTTTTGATTCTAGGTTTGAATGGAGGAGCTAGCAACATTTGGGACTTCGTAAGTGGCAGCTTTTCACCAAGTCCCTCTCCAGTTTTCAGCAGCCTAACATCCACAGCCAGCAGTGCTGATCTGACCCGCCTTTTTAGAGAGCTGGATGAGGCCAAGAGGAAGATCAAACAGTGGGAGGATGCGTGGCATCAGGTCAAACAAGTCAGTGTTATAAAGTCTTATTGTAGTATGTTATAGCATATCAGACCTATTTTTTATTAGTTTTTTATTATTTTTTTGCATCATAACACTTTTTGTTTCAGGCCTGTGAAACTTGCCAGAAAGATGCTCGTGAAGCAAAGGAACAAGCAAAAACGGCTGAGGCAGAGCGACAGCTGGCAGAACAGAAATGGGAGGAAACAGAGCGCAAGCTGAAAGGGCTCCAAGGGGACTTTGATGTGCTTTGTCGCACCCCTGGAACACCTCTTCTACGTAGCTATGGAGAGCTGGACCAGCTTCCATTGTCAAAGCTTCACTCCATCCAGAGTCAGCTGCGTAATGATCTAGACCTTATAAATGGGGTAAGAAAGACTAGATCTCACACAGCATTTCATTTGTAGCATCCTAGGTTTTAAATGATTTATCAGGCTATCACCTGCATCTGCGGTTTGTCATCAAGCATGCTTATTTAAAAAGTTTGCATGAAATGTATTTTTCTAAGTTGTAGCTGATATACATTCTTTTCTTCCCCAACAGGTAATATATCAGCTTCAGTCAAAGAAATGTATAGTTTGCCAAAAGCATGATCGTTGTATTGTTTTGCAGCCTTGCCAACATTATGTACTATGTGAGAACTGTGCACCTAGTAAAACAGAATGCCCCTACTGTAGGACAAAAATAGTAAAGTGGTGATGTACACTTACTCAAGGTACTATTTAAAAAATTAGCCCTTTGAAAAAACTACTAAGATATATATATTACACTTTCTAAATAGTAATGTATGCTTCAAACGGTGATTGAATTAATTTAAAATAAAATGATGTTTGACTGACTAAACAAATAGTATTATAAATCAGATAATGTACATGGTATTCAATCATTATAGTTTTTGCTCATTTTATTTTAAAGTTACCTTGGTCAACCCAATCGCTTTCTGTCTGAATAGCCATGTGCTTAAAATAAAAAACTTCACTCATGATTCATACACTTATTAGGAAATATATGTTGTGCCCAGATGTCATCAATCATTTTACACTGCAAAGTTTGGCTATGCACATAATGCATTGCTTGCCACAACTGAGCTATTGTTCTTATAGTAAATACAAAATTAGTGATTAAAATACACAGTTTAAAGGCTTAATGCAATGAAGGCATTAATAAGTTTGTATTTTTGCCCTCATGGGTTTCTATTTGTAATTGGGTAATATTTAGTATTGAACTTCATTTTGTGAAGTAGCGCTTAGGCGTTCACCTGTCCAGATCAACCCAAACCTTCCAGAGTAAAGTGTCGAAATGTGTATAAAGCTAATATAACATTAATATTTTGTCTTAACCCCAAATAAATATAAAATTGTTTTTAAAAAATACATTTGTCTGTCACATGCTGTTTTGACATTATATTTTTCAGTCATTCTGACATAGAAAAATATGTGTAATTAATGACAAAGCCATTGATGATGGTTCATTGCAGTAACTAGTGCCAAATCTAGTACAACAAAAACCCCTTCGTAACTTGGCTAAAATGTTGAGGTCATTTTTAAGCTAGTTTGGTTACGTAAAACATAAAATGGGCAAAACTCAAAAGGTAATATTTCTTTAAATAAAGAGGAATGTTTCTAAATCAAATTATTAATTTAGGAAATTGCCCCACTGAAATGGATGGCGTGTTTGCCTTGTATAGAATCTGATGTGTGTCTAAAAACTGACATGAAAAATGAAAACGTACCAATATTTGAGTATTAAGTATTGTCCAGTAATAGAAATGTATTATGCTAATTTGTAAACAATTTCCACACACAGACACAAACACAAAACCAGGCCAGTGTTTATAAGTGATCAGCATTAAATTAGAATAACAAAGAAAACAAAACTGTATAAATGCTGAGTGCAGTGTTCCTCTTTAAGTAAAGCAACTTCACATTTTAATCTTTTAATAATCAGTCAAGCATCATTAATTTGACCAACTTTCTGAAGAATTCTGATTTCTTATTAAAGCACTTTGTTGACCTGGGACTTTATTAAAGGGTATATAGTAATTTGCATTAAGCTGCTTTATAGGTATACTTTTGTTTTTGTTTTTGTTTTGTTTTTTTATATAAGCTAATATTTGAAGCTTTTGTGTGTACTGTGAAACATAATTTGAATATTTCATGTTTCTTATTGTTAAATCATGGCATGGTTCTAGGTATTAAGATTTCATAGAAAAGTACTTAATAGTTTCTACTTTCATAGTTAGATTTATAAAATTTAAATCAAATAAGTGCAGATTTAAAATGCATTTTAGGCATAACCAGCAGCTGTAATATCAGTAAGGCACATGCTACATGTTAAGGCTGTTTTTCAGGCAGTCTGTTTTCTTTGTAGAGATTTATATAGCCTAGCCATTAGAGAAGCATGTATTTGCTAAAAGCCTGAAATGGTAATTTTTTGTAGGAATCTAGCCTCTTGACCTTGTCTAGAACATATCGGCCTCGAACTCTAAAGTGCCTTGATTAGTTGAAGTTATTCGTATTGTCAGAGCAAAAATGTAGAAGCTTGTGCACAGTTCTCTGCAAAATGTGTCTTGTTAAAGTTTTGCGCTCTATATATATATATATATATATATATATATATATATATATATATATATATATATAAAAAAAAACAAACACACACACACAATAAAATATGCGCATATGCTAGTGTTTTTGGGCCATTCATCACATTAAGTATTTCTGTGGAAGATAATGGGAAATGAACATCATTGGTGACTGTGTCCTGACTTCAACCTTAGAAATGAACCACCCATCTCCCTTTTAGATATGCTCCCACTCATTCCTTGGTCGTGGTGCTCTTTCAGTGCAGCTTCAGTTTTCAAAATTAGGTTTTTTCAATTTCACATTTGGGAGTATGCAAACATGGACACATGCATTTGTATAGCAACATATAAAATGCTTTTTAAACAGTTCAGTAACTTTAATTAATTTTATTGTAATAATTCTACAGTGAAATGAAGAATTCTGTGGTTAATTTGTAAGTTGGATTTTACATAGGTTTAGTGCTTAGGTTCCTCAAATGGAATTGACCTTATACTGTGTTTTTTTTTTTTTTTTTTTTTTTTTTTTTTTTTTTTGTTTCCTATTCTTGCTTTAAATTCAATAGAAAATCATGTATGTCCAGGTACACCTTTTGCTACTTATAAATAGGGGAAATGCATTGTTTACATTCTCATAAATGACAATTAAGCAACTCAGAGGAAAAATATCAACAAAGGTTATGGTATTTTAGCATTTTCATAATTATATTACAGCATAAAAGGCAGGCTAAGCTCTTCTGGTATTGCATGTTATGCGAAATATTAACCAGCTACAAAAAAGGAAAAAAAAAGTTCGCACTGTGTCACACTGCCAGAATATTTGTATTGAATTATTTTTAGTGTAGTAAAAGCTTAACAACTTCTGCAAGCTTCGCTGCTACTGAAAAAGGTATTAATGTAGTTTCATGTTATACATCTAGATGTTTGAATGTCGTTGTGCATCCATGGCTCAGATTTCAGAAACTATGAAATAATCTGTCTTCTGCATCAACTTGACTAAATTTGATTTAATTATTCAATTGTAAATCCATTTTAATTTCAGTACTTTATTAAATCTCTTAGAATGATGTCACAGACCTGTACTGCTGTAGATTGTCCCTTATTTGAATTTCTAGGTAAATGTTGTTTCCTGTTAGACTTATTTTCCCTGTACACTGGATAGCAGTGTAAGGTGCAGCTAATTTCACAGGGTCCTTTGGTCTGTTTTGTTTTGCCTGTGAAGCTAACTAAATAATTGATGTCTAGTGTAAAAATCTGAAATCAACCAAAGTGGTGTTACAGTAGCCGTCCAAATATGTATTCTAAAGGGAAAATTTCCCCTTTAACATAATTCAGATTATTGTTAAAAGTTACGAACAGGTCCAAGTCTTTCCCAGAGCTAAATGGCGTCTATGACAGTGAGACAAAATTTAGCATTGCAAGTGGCAAGAATTCTGTTTTGGGGTTAATTTTTGCTTTAATATTAAATTCAGTGGGACATGTACAGTATGCTCCTGGTGAATAAAAACAGGACTATGCCAATGGCTTTTCCTTACAACATAAATGGACTTGAGCCCATTTGTTTTTTGCAGTTTTACCAAAGACCTGTACTGTTGTTTTTGTGTATTACATTTCATCATTCAATTTCATTAAGAAACCTAAATAGTTTTGGTTTTTGTTAGTTTGTTTTAGTAATCACCTAGTACCTTAAATAGATGATCATGTTTAACAGTAATTAATGGCTTCTTTTTCTGTCTAAACTTGGCTATAGTGAGCTGATACCGAAGTGATCAAAAATGCATGGGTCATATACTTACAAAATGTGTATTTGTACAATTGATTTTGTGTTAAGTATACATTGACGTTTATGGCAGATTTGTGCAATACTTGCTAGCACACGCTGACCTTAAGCGAGGATTTTAACGTCAGTTAATTGTTGTCTAAACAGTGAAGGAATGTCAAAAGTGAATGACATTTGTGCTTCTAAAGTGGCCATATAAACTTCACTACAGTACTGTTTTGAAGTGAATCTTGTTTATTGATTTTTGCTTAACTACATAATCTCAATCACTTTGAAAATAGATGGTTAGTCATATGCTGTTATAATGTTATAATTCGCCTACATTGAGTGTGAGGTGCTTCTTTTTTCTTTTTTTCTTTTTTTTTTCTAATTTTTAAATGATCCAAATTGGGTTTTGATATTTGTGAAATTACAAGGGACAGATGATGATTGTGACAAGCATCAACGGCAGATACAGAAATTATTAAAACTGAGTTATTGTGGTAATTTGTTGTTGGTCCTTGGCCTGTCTAGTGGTCTACTTTCCCTAATTCAAGTTTTCTAACAAGAAAAATACTTGGTAAGCACAGCTTACATTTCTTCAGATTTGTTAAATTATCTGTCTGATGGACCAATTACTCTTTGAAGTACAACTGTGCCTTTTCCATAATTATATAATGTTGATTGGTATAAATAAAATATGACATGTTTGGTCTTACTCAGATGACAAATGTTAAATGTTTAATTACAATCAAAATTCCAGTGCCTTACAGTGATTTTTGTGGACCACAATGCGACTGCTAAATGATCCATTGCATTCAGGCCAATTGAGCCACAAAGAAAAAAGCTGATACAGTGAGATTTGCTTTACCAATCTGGCAAGATGAAGCAAATGTTCTAATTGACTGATATAATTTTAGTCTGTATATGCCATACCATTCACAAAAATATACAGCAATACGTTACCATTGAATACTTGGTCTCAATTTGTCATTTAGCATCAAAATGTAATTGTTTGCAAGGGAAAGCATCAAATAGGAGGAATCTTGTAAATTAACTGTAATAGATGTATCATTATGCTCTGCATTGGATAGTTTAAACTATTTTGCATTATTGTTAGTTGTTGTGTTGTCTTTTTGTTATTATATTATAAAAATGGAGCCTGAAGATTTATGCAATCTTGTACATGTATATGAGTATGATGTATGGAGCTGTTGAAATTAAGTAAAATACTAGTACAACAAATGTCAAAAATAAATGATCTGAATGTGGAACCAGTTGTTCCATGAGTTAGAAAATTTCAGTAGAAATGTTATTGTTATAACATTGAAGCCCTGAAATATTGAATGTATTGTTCTAAATTAGATATTCAATGAATAGGTCACTGGATATTATGGAGCGCAGTTAATTCATTATGATGTAGCATCTAGTTGTGAACTGCTATTCAATAAAATTTATTAGAAATAAAACAAATGCAAGTTTTCAAGTTTCTATTTCTCAGCATATTGAGAAAACTTAAGAAATGTATTTTTCTCAGGGTAATACAGTGATTTAATGCAGAATGTGTTATATCTGAGGAAACCACATTTCATGGATTGTCAGTAAATTTAGACATTATTTACAAAAGCTAGATTTATAATATGTCCCTTATTTTGTGACAAGCTGTAGGAAGTTATCTACTGATAATCGTAGAAATTATTCTGTTGGTATATTAATATTTTTACATTAATGTTTGCGTAAACACGAATAGGTGCAAGTCTTAGTTACATTTTTTTCTTTTCTATATTAAGGATTGTGTCGCATATTTTCTGTAGTGTATTACTAGTTTGTTGACACTTGTTAAATTGTTACACTACAGTTATGCAATGGTTTACAGAGTTCACAAATTATTTTTATCATCTTGAAAATTAAAATAATTTTCCATCTCAAATGTGTGAATACTTTCTGTCTCAGAATAAAGTTGCTAAAAACTGATTGTGTATTAAAGTAAATCTGACACCTGGTGAGGGAAGGGAACATTTATTGCATTACAGCAGTGTGAACAAATATTTATATTAATTGGAAAAAAACTACAAAACTATCAGTTAGCATTATTCATTTTTAGAGCCGGCAGAAAATGCCTACTGATGTCTGGAAAGTGTCTTACACATTTGAATTTTTTGGCATAATAATGTCACAGGAGTTTTCAGGAGTGAAGGAATCAAACAGGTAGCATATCAGCTGCTTGGCCTGTAGGAGAAGAGATGAAAAGGAAATTGTTGGCTGTCAACATAATATTAATATAAAATAAAGCTTACTAGTTACTTTCACAAAGCAACTAAAACCTGATTTTCAAATCTTAAAATATGCTTAAAGCAAAAAGCTGAATTTACCTCTTTCTCACATTGTGGGTAAATAATCGATTCCCTCATTTTTTTTAGGTCTGCCCTCTCCTTGTCAATGCTAGTGTATAAATTAAATGTAGAGGCAAAAAGGAAAAGTTATTCATGTAAAATATTATAAAACTCTGCAAATTATGTTTGTCTTTTTCCATACCCTTGAAGGATTAAGTTAATGTTGGTCACAATCTTTTCTCCTTGCAGAGCCATGATGAGACACGAGGCCATGTAAAGCTGAGTAATCGTTTAAGAACACAAGATAATTTTTTATTTCAAGAATTCTAGTTAAATTACAAGTTCCTTCAGAACTTGTAAGAAAGCTAAGCTGCTCACCTTGTCATTTCCACTAGACGACACTTTAAGTATTTCAGCGATGTGTTGCCTTTGCTCATGATCCAGTACGGTCATCCTCCCTGCCACCAGATGGCAGCCTGACCTCAGCAGCATTTCCAGCTGAGATGGCACTTGGCTGAGCAGTTGATCACTTAAAGGTATCAACAAACAGGTTGTCTGCCAGAGAGCACTGTGTATCAGGAACCCTGATACCAGTGAACAAGCAAAACAGGGCATTTGTCTTTTGCACAATTTACAAAGTTCATCTGGAACTGAGTCATATTTCAATGCCCTTTCCTAGACAATCTCTGCAAAGTCTAAATAAATGATTAAATAATTTAGGGACCTATTTTGCTTTAATAAGTGATTAGACTATGCAAAATTAAATACTTTGACTTTAAATTGAGTTCAGTATAATGCCTATACATGCTTTCTTCAATAACCTATTTCTGCAGCACTGTGTTAAACAAAATTTACTAATAAATAAATAAAAAATAAAACCAAACCCCTGTTTGGTCCTGACGCCATTAAAGGTTGGAGACTTTTCTGGGCCAAAGACACCAGTGTGCAGATTTGTTCACGCTCCACAGAGGCCAAAGGGTCTGAGCATATGCTGAATATCTGAAACAGCAAACCCAGAACAAACAAAGAATTTCTCCAAGTCTTTATTTGTTGGAAGATCAACCCATGTGATTTAAACAGTGCAGTTTTGTATTTGACAGTCACAGTACCTGCTCCTGTCTCATTATGCTGCTCTCAGTACAGCACAGACCATCTGGGAAAAATCTCTTCACATCCCCAGTTGCTTTCTCATATGATCCTGATCCTAAAACAATAATTATTGACATTTTAAAAATACAGTGACATACATAGCAATTCTGTAAAAGTATGCAGAGGCACACTGACCATATATGCCATTAAATAAATGGGCTCTATCATAACAATGAGTCCATAGGGACAAGTCCTCTTGGCCCAACAAGTACAGGAGCCTCTTCACAGCATTTTCTCCCTGCAGACAGAAAGCCACTGAAGAACCAGAGCACAGATACTCAATATGGGCCTCCAACTCTGAAGGGTCCTGAATGCAAAAAGAAACACTAACTGTAAAGTGGACAGTTTGCATGAATTCAAACTCATTTTTCAATTCGACATTTTCACTTACACTATCTGTGGGGAGCAGTGAAGCTGCCTCATGTTTGTCTAGGGCCACTACTCGCATGCCCACCACCGTAAGGCCACTCTCCTGGAGTTTTTGGAATATTATATGCAGAGCGTGATTCCAAACTCCTGGCTTGAACAGGCACACTGTCAGCAACATCTGTAGATCTAAACACAAAGTTATATCAATGATAACACAACTGTATAATATTTAGGATGTTTAGATGATACAACTGTCTCACTACAAGGCCTTTGATTATATGATCAACGATGGAACAGAATGCACAAAAAGTAACTTACATCCCGGTGAATGTCAAGGTATAGAATATATATACAGAAAGTATAAAATAAATACTCAGTATGTACTGTATAAAAATAAATATGAACATATGGTATAAGTTAATATAAGATTATCTACTTATTTTTTATCAATGCTGTGATAAACTGTCATAGACTCAAGAACTTAAAACTGCAGCTGCCTTCACAGGATTGGATTTTGGGTATGGTGTTTGCATGTTATATCATTTACCATGAATCGTCCCATGATCAAAGAAAAGGGATGCTTGTCTGAAGGCCACTTGAGGTGTGGGTGACATCAGAACACTCAGGTTACTAGGGTAATTGTGTTCTATGAGCTTCCTCAGAGAACCAAAAGTATCTTTTCCTCTAAGAGCACACACTAGGGCAGGGAAGGACATCAGATTGTCCAGGCTGTTGTGGAAATGCTGCTCTCCCACCTCATAAGGACTGAGCTCCTGAGCCTGTAGTTGGGTCAACACAGGCAGCCATTTTAGGCCAAGCAGCTTGAATCTTGCGCCATCACCTTGAATATCAAATAAAAACACATTGCAAATGAAAAAAGAAGAGGGCAAAGTAAGCTAATTCAGGTGAAATCACTCACTTTGAAGTGTGAGTGTTCAACTGTGTATTTTGTTTGTTTACTGCCACCCCCAGTTCCAAAATCCAGAACAGGCTGTGCTCTCAGAAATACACCCTTCACCCACTTCACCCACCTTCTGGCCCTTCTGTTAGCATTTGATGTAGTAGGCTCAGGCCATGGCCCATATCCTTCCCACACAGGGTCAAAATTACCACCTGCTCCATGTCATAGTCGGATATACACTTTTGCCTTGACAGGATCACGGCAGAAGGATCAGGTACTGTCCACATACACTTAACTAAAAATACAACACACGCAAGATAATGCATATGGCAACAGGAGACGTTGGAGTGTTTAATGGCATAGACCATACATTGCTTACCAAACATATTGTACAGTTTACTGCTGTAAGGCACAGTGTGGAAACAGAAGTGCGCCTCTACTGTCTGAATACCATCATGTCTGGAGTTGATGCAACCCAGAAGCTTTTGAGTTTTAAGTTCTCTAACTAGAGCTAAAACAACAGGACAAAAAGGGTCACTTTAATGGCAAAGAAATTTCTTATTTATTTTATTGAAATATATTTTTGCCTTAAATAGAAAATGAGACAAGACCTGCTGGCAGACCAACACTGTGGTGAATTGCATTTTCCTTCCTCAGTAACAAGACCAAACATTGAGAAGGAAGCTCCAGCTCCCTCTTACTCAGGGTGACAGTGGGTGAACAACAGAACACTGTTACCTAGGAAAAATACACACAAAATTAGACTCAATTTCTCTTGAGCCTCTCTTCTACAAACCTACCACTAACATTATGACTTTTCCCTCAAAAAAGCACAAAAACATTGTAATATATATAAATTGTGGTAATACACTCAATCATAAGGCAAGCTAATAATATTCCCGCACGTCCTTCTGAAACATTGACGTATGATGGAATATTCTGTAGTTCTACCTGCTGGGTAGTGAGTCTGAGTAGTACAGCCCCTTTGCTTTGAAGCTGCAACATTTGCAGCCCCTTCAGACTGAAGCCTCTACGGTCACATATGGCCAAAACTTGGCCGTAACAACATGAAGGCACAGCGGGTGACACCACGAGGAGTACATCAGCTAAGCAGGAGAGAAAGGGAAGAAAAATCTTTTATCCTTGCTGTAAACAAATTATCCTTCTGGACAATAAAGATGAAAGCTGAAAAATAAATTGTGGACACGAGCCATTTTCCCCCCCTTGTGAGAGTTTTGGCTTGCTAAGATACAGTACCTTTAGTTGTAGCACAAAGAAACGCAGATGAACTGCTTAAATTGAATAGGCTGCCTCTTTCTCCATCACTCAAAAGTACTCTAAAAACAAAAGGTAGGGTGAACGTATGAAAAGTCTCACACTAATAAAAGGGACTAACCATAGTACTCCAGTATATGTGCTAAATACCTCTCCTTGAATCCTGATAAGTATTAGAATAGTATTAAAATAAAATCTTAGAAATGTCAGTTTAAATAAGTAGCTTCTCAGTCTTCTCAGGTTCTCGCACCTCACTCTTGCATCCCACTCAACAATCAGTTGAGTATATCCCACACAATTTCAAAACATCTAAATTTAGAAGCACTTCGTATTTATCTAAAGTTCATTTTAAATAGCTACACTCATTAAAGGCATTGGAGGCAGAGAAACATATGGCTGTAAAGCGACTTTTAGAGTTTAAACAATAAACCTATTTGGAGGTTCGCTGTGATTTTGTATGCTTTCTCCTGTAAGTCTTCCTGCAAACCACAAGCACAGCTCCATGTGGACTTGACTGGCCAGTTGAGATGAGTAGAAGAGAGGAGTTCTTTGATTTTTGCATTGGAGGGGGCTGACAGAAGTTGTATCTGTCCTCTTGTGCAGTAAAGGATATAAGGAGCTAGTTAAATGCTGCAACGTTGAAAAAGCATGAGGGCCCCGAACAGCTAGGACAAAGACAGGCTGGCAAGTTTCATCATCTTTCCAGGTATCTGCTGCACCACCTATGAACCAAAGGGAGAGTTTTTCATTTTTAATTGACAGAGATACTGACAAGGGTCCTAGCCAGGATGTTTAGATCCAGGACGTATGCCAGACCAATGAAGCAAAAAGAGAGTTATTGGTCATGAACAGATGGCTTTAGTTATGTCCTACCAGCACAGTCAGTCAGGAACCTCTGTTGTGGATAAAGGAGCCGCAGACCACAAACATCGAGTCCTGCATGACTAACAAGCTGGAGGGTGTAGTGTGTTATTAGTGGATGCAGGAAGAGACCATTGCATCCCAGAGCATATGACACCTACAATAACAATAACAGAAGCATACAGTAATAAGTTACTCCACCTTTGCGGATTAAGTGATTCTTTTGAACACAACAAAAGCTGTGGAAAAAAAGAGTAAATGGTTCTACAAAGTAGACATTTAAAGGACATGCTCACCTCTGTGTGTAGCTCTTGTGATGTCTCTCTCATGTTGCAAACCCACTCCTGAGTTTCCACGGTCTGCCAGTAAAACCCTGGACTGAGACAGAATGTCCTCTCCATAACCTGAGAGTAAAACCAAGTCAAAAAAAAAAACAAAAGTGGTAAAAATGTTAAAATCACCTAAGATAAATTAACTACTAATTACTCTGTTGCAAAGCACCTTTTTGTTGGAAGTGGCAGAGACAAAATAATTTAAAGTGAGAGAAGGCAAGTGGATGAGTGGGGAAAAGCCTCGTTCATCCAGCAAGATTTGAAGCTCCGGTAGCCAGTGGGCAATTTGAGTGAGTGTGGTCTCAGAGAGGAATCTGCAGGCATGGTTATAGAAAGGTGCATGGATGTCTTTGTCCCTTTTCTACAAAACAAACAAAAAGAACGGCATCAGTATGATCATAATCTTTAGATATTTTAAAGCCTTTTGTTTGTTTGCTGTTCACCCTTAGTGTATAACAGTGACGAGCAACGGCTAAAACATGCAAAGCCAGTCCATCCTCTGTCCACAACTGCTGAAGTCCTGCAATCCAGAATGGGACATTTGCAACATGCTTTTCTTTATCCTGGTGTGGGTCTGGCTTAACCTAATAACACATGAACAAGTGACTTGGTCAGGTATACAGTCAACAAACTCTGATGCGTTAGGAGAGAAAAAGCCACTAACCAAAGAGAGAAACCAAGCGACTAAAGTGTTGTAGATGTGTGATTTTGTTGCAGCTGAATAAAGATGTTTTCTCTTTCCATGAGCTCTATCTCCAACCATACCAGGACTGGAAAGGTTGACAATCAGCAGCAAGCAGCCATTACGTTTAATATTTTCTGGTAGCATACTGATAGACTGTAGATGAGATGCTTCCTAAAAACAAAAAAACAATAATTTATAATAAGTGTAGGCAAGTTTCAAAGTCCTGTGAATATATTTATCTTTTAATTCCCCAAAACCTACTAAATCACAAAGAACATCGGTCCTTTCTGCAGCTGGCTGTTTTTGATGGACAGATTTGGTTGGTCGATGCATTTCCAGTTGCTTGACAATTTTCTGGTGTTTTTTATGCTGTAATGTCTGCTTCAGTTTCTTTCTCTGTTGGTCTCTAACACATTCACTCTCATGGTCAAGGTATTTGTTTATTGTTGATGATGTGCTGAATGAATACAAAAAAAGAATTCATACCTCTGCTGCTTTGGTTCTCTCACTGAACTTTGCTGAATAGTTTGTAGATTTTCCATTTTTGGTTTTCGGGTCTCAGACTGCAAACCGGAAGATTGTTCATCCTCCCGCAGATTTTTTGTGTTATGTCCAGAAGAAGGTTCAGTGGGTTGAAGTGGCTTTTCTTCTGATTGTTTCATTTCATTCCCTAGTATTCCCTCCCCTACTACTGAATCTGGAGGGTTTGTATATTTATTAAGGAGTTTATTTCCATTTATTTTTATCTGCCTTATTTTCTGAAGCAGCATACTCTTTACAGTCAATTCCCTGTAAGCAGACAAATGGCAATATGCACTGAAACAAAATGTACTGGGCCGATGCCTGACAAATGTCTCTAATGCAGAATATATTTACCTGTTATCAATCTGTAATGCAGTGTGCACTTTGGGATTGGGTTTTTTCTCAGATGGAACTCCCTGTTGAGTACTGTGTTTGGCTGGTGATACAGACTTTGATGAAAGATTTGGGGGTATTCTTTTTGGTTTTATTGGAGGATCGGGGCATCGCAAGTCAATAAAAACAGTGGGACAATCCTGGTGGTTCTGCTTCAAATCTGCTGCCATTTTTTCCAATAATACGCTCTGCAGATTACTCTTCCTGCAGGAATCAAGTGACGGTTGTTATATTACAAATCTGGTTACAATGTCTTAGCAGTGATATGACTTACCTGATGGGATCTGGACTTTTCACTGGCTTGGACACAGATGACTGACTTTTACAGAAAGCAGCTAGTCTCTCCATTATATACTTGTTCTTGTCATCGTCTACAAGAATAAATGTGTCAAATTACAACATAGCAAAGTAAAATGCAATTATTCACATTATTAGTCATTATAGTCACTATAGGATCAGCACAGATGTGTGGTATAATTACTTACTTGCATGTGGTTTCACAGTGTTGGCCGACACACACTGGAGAGACAGCTCATCCTTTTTCAGATTTTGGAGGACATCATCCAGATCCCACTGTTCAAGCCTCTGAATACAGGAAGGCATAAAGATCTTCAGATAACAGGCATAGCACCTAGAGAACATTTACTGGCATCTCAAGAACAACTGGGAAAGATTAGATTTCCTTTTGTTACTATTTTAAACTTACCGCAAATGAGAGAACAGGGAAATCTTCATACAGTTTTGTACTGTCCACAGTTCCCTTTACAGGGAGATGTGGCTTGGTTCCATTGAACTCTACAGAAGCGCTCATACATGCATCTGCCTTAATATTGTATCAGGTAAAGAAAGTAAACATTCAGCGTATGATAATCCTACTGTGCTTTACGCTCTCCAAAACCGTAGTTGAGATTGATATAACCAACCTTAACATTATCGTCATAGTGTTGTTTAGGGCTTTCAAGAGTTTCATCATCATCCAAATTCACACTCAGGCTACAAGTCTCCTCTGGCAGGCAGGTCTGTGCTATTGGTTTCAACAGCTCCTGGTTGGGAAAAATGGGAAAACACACAAACACACATATAATTAGCAATCATAGGACTATATATTTGGGTCATTAACACTCAGAAAGCAAAAAAAAAAAAAAAAAAAGGTAACTGTTAGTCAACTAACCTCCAAATCAGCACTGTCTATTGAAAAACTGTCATGGTCTTCGAGAGTCTGCAGGGAAAGTCCAGCTGGCCTTTGATATACGGTGACAATCTCTTCATTCTCAGACTGAGAGAAGACAATGGGAGAAATATTAAACATTTAGTGTCTAATATCAGTTACACGTCATTTAGATTTGCACATAGCGTTAACAGTTTGCGTTGTTGAGGTGCTGCTGTCAGTTATCAGACATTAGCCTAAGAAAGACAACCTACTGTTGATGAGTCCAGTCCGATGGTCGGAATATGGGGTTTCACTTGCTCCAAAATCGAATTCCACGTCGAAGAGGCATTCAAATCCATTTCCACTTGTCAAAAGTCAAGCTTAACAAGCGCATCAAAATGTAAATGTCCACTTTTAGGCTACGCGTCGCTGTGTGGTTGCCAGTGGCAACCGAAAGCGTCTACGTAAAACACGTGGCCAATGTTGCCTTCAGGTGCCGCAAGAAATGTCGGCTGAAGCCGCATAAATACACAGGGAAAGCGTTTTAACGTCACGCTTGGAGAAACGCTTCCGTTACTCGCCAGGACTTCTGCTGTAGGTTAAGACAGCGAGCAACGTGTGCGGTGGGTTCAGCTCAGCGGGCTGCAGAGATACAATATAGTGTATAAGCATCAGTAAATACTCTATTTCATTTCCTATATGAGCACGTTAGCATTCTGGGTGATTGAAATGCTAAGCTATATTAATTCTCCGCTGCTGACATGCACAATGTCAGCTGACTTAGACGACTGTGCTAAACTTCCTTAAGTTTTGCTGGTGCTGCGTTGGGAAGCCAGCACTTGTTGTATTCATACGTTACGTGGTAGTTTCTGTGGCTTGTTCCTCGGACGTTGTAAGCTAATTACCGGCTTTAACCACATGAAACAAAAACGTTAATACATACATGTTTTAATAATTGCACTTGCAAAACACATTTTTAAGTGACATCAGAAGTACACGCATCTAACTTATAATTGATGGTGAACTGTGAAGTATAAAGGGATGTCCTGGGGATTTTTTTATTTCAGTTTAATTGAAGTGAACAAGAGCGTAAGGCTCAGAGCAAGGCTTACAGAAGAAAATTAAATTTAAATCTTTTTTACTTTTTAAAATATACATGAAAGTGCTGTACATTGCCTTGCATCATTTTTGAAATCAACTATCCCATCAAATATTTAAAATGTTATGCACATACAGTCATCTTATGCTTTAATATAAGTATGAATGGCATTATGTCAACATGTAATGTGGATTTGTTCCATCGTGAAGTGAGAATTTACCAACTCTTATCGCATTCTTCTATTCTAAGACTGAAAGCAAAAGAAATAACGTTGGCTGGTCCTTTCATTGGTGATATATAAAACAAAATTCATTTTCATATGGAGATAAATTTGTATCTATTAGCTACTTTAAGAAGAACCTAAATCACAGTTAATTTTGAATGCAGAAACTAAATGATTTAAATTTTTTGGAAAATTTGCAAGTCACAATTTTGTGATATTCTTTACTATTTACCAGACAATTCCCTGGAAAAAGATGTATGTTTGCTTAGCAGCTTTGGAAGAATTCATTGTCAACATCCCGTAGGTCCTGACCAGCTAGATCTTGTGGGCTGATACAAGTAATATTGTTGTAAATGGTGATAGTCGTGTCAGGCTCTTCACCCTCTGCATGGGTCTCCACTTGTCGTGGAATCACCGATGGATTCCTCAAGCTGTAGTTTCTGAGTGCGAGCGCGCTGCAGTCACATTTCCATCTGTTCCTAGACAGTAAAAGTTTTTCCATATTTTCTGGGAAATCTGGGATGATGTTTGTCAAGGCATTAGATCTCAAGTCCAGGTAACGCATCCTTGGAAGGAGCTGTTTTGTGCCATTCTGCAAGAACTGTTGACATTCATTGTTGGACAATAGCAGGTACTCCAAATTCTTGAGACCATAGAATGTGTGGGTTGTAAGAACCTCCAACTTGTTAAAACTCAAGTCCAGTCCCAGTAGGCCCACCAGATCCGCAAAGCTCTGGTGTTCCACAACAGAGATGTTGTTGTGCTGCAAGAAAAGCCTCCGCAGACCTGATAGTCCAGTAAATGATTGCGCTGTTATTCTTGTTAAGCAGCCTCTGTCCAGGTGAAGGCTGTGAAGCTTGGACAGGCCTTTGAACACTTGGTCTGGTAGACTGTGGAAGCAACTTCCAGACAGGTTGATGACAGCCACATGAGAGAGGCCCGTGAAACTACCCATTTGTGCTTCCTGCACTTGATTGTGGTCTAACTCTAAGACCTCCAGATGACCGAGCCCTTCAAATATCCTCTCTCCCAGGGTTCGGATCTTGTTGTAACTGAGTCGTAGTTCTTCTAAATACTGCAGGTCACGGAAAGTTCGAGGCCTAATTGAATTGATAGAGTTGTTGGAGAGGCGCAGCACGTGAAGACTGTGCAGGCCCAAGAACGCTTCATCATGTAGAGTAGTCAGTCTGTTGTTTGTGAGATCCAGCCATCTGAGTGACCTCATGCCTACAAAGGCTCTGGGTACCACGTTCCCAATGTGATTCTGGGCCAGATAAAGCTTTTGCAGTTTTGTGAGTTTACCAAAAACATTTACTTTAATGACCTTGAGAGAATTTCCCGTTAGATCCAACTCCTTAAGCTCAGCAAGATTTTGGAAGAGCTGTGGCTGCAAGTAAGCAAGTCTATTGCCTGCAAGAACAAGCTCTCGTAGACCTTGCAGGTCCTGGAAAACTGTCTCAGGTAAAACTGCTATTGAATTCCACCCAAGGTTGAGAAGCCACATGTGTGAGAGTCCAGCAAACAGTCTTTCTTCAATACGCGTAAGCTTATTGTTGTGCAGACTAAGTGAAGCAAGGGTTGGTGTATTCAGAAAAATTGTGCCTGGAAGCGCACGGAGATGATTTCGTTCAAGGTGAATGTGCGCTAGCGACTTAAGTCCTTTGAAAGCCTGTGGGTCAAGTGTCACCAGCTGGCCACTCTGCAGATTCAAAAAATCCAGGTTGGTAAGATCCTTAAAAGATGCTGCTGGGAGGGAGGTGAACGAGTTGCCATCCAGCCAGAGAGAGTGAGTAGATGTCGGCATGTCAGCTGGGATTTGTGTGAAGTTGCGAGCACTGCAGTACATGTTGAGCTCCAAGCTGTAGTCATCGTGTAGGCAGGTGCATCCCTTAGAACATGGAATAGGTTCTTCAGTCGGCTTCTCTCCTGCTGTGTCAGGGTCTGGCAACACCAAGGATGTTCCCAGTACCCACAGCACCAACAGCACAATGGTTTGCATACCAGCTGTGGATGGAAAATTAGCATCAAATTATAAAAATGCTGTTAACAATCTATGTTTGTTTGTTTTTTAAATTAAATTTTAAACATTGACATGTTTTAAGGCTAAAATTATATTGCTTACCTTAAATCTGAGCACTCTCGATTTAAGGTGGACAGGCTGTGAAATACTGAATGAATGAACCTTGTGCAATAGATTTGTATACTGAATGGAAAGTCTCCTAGGCCCCCTCAGACACACTGAAGGTGCACAATTAACCCATTCATTTCCATGTGCTGGATGTTTTCAGTAAGGTTACACTAAGGTTTTTCATAGATCTTTCCAAAATATAAAGCTAATATTAACTATAAATATGTAAAAACTCATAACCCAGGGATTGTAATAACTGTGCTTTTGTCTTGTCTGTAAAATCTGAATACTTTTCATTCCTTTTGTAATGTGTTAATGTCACCTATCAAATACAATATTATAAATGTAACTCATTTAATCTAACATATTTCACACATATTGTATTGTCAAACTAATAAATAATTATATCTAAATGACCATTGGTGTTTACTAAAGTGGGTGCCTGACACTGAGTTTATTTATTTTTAACTGATATACGGTGCTACAGACATTTGTCTTTTCGCTTTGCTATTATTTTAACTAACCCCCTGGCTGTAACTGCTTATTATAGTTTATATTAAAATGTTTGGACCTGTCTGTACAATGGCAGTATTTCTGGTGCAGTCACCAGTCATTTGACAGCAAATATGAGCCAGTTTCAGAGGTCTATTTCCTAATAACATCATGATTTTAATGACTAACTTTTTGTTTACTCTTCTTCTTGGTATCTGAGTTCTTTCAGACAACCATGAACTGGTCATGCTCTAGAGGACAACCGAATCCAGATAACACTGTGCGTGCACATGAATTTCATTGATTGACTCTTTTATTGACTCGGATTATAGTGTGAAGAAAATTGATTGTGTTGGACGTATCCTCTAAGTTTGCAATGTCTGCCACTCAAATCTATCCACTTCGATAGTTTAAGTAGACCAGATGTTATCAGGCATGCAGGCTACGTGATTCACAGCACAACCTTGCATCTGGTGGCCTTAGGGTTACATTTGGTAGATTTAGTAACAAATCAGTTACTTCACTTACATTTTTTTATTGGTGTATTAGAATAGTGTTGGTTCTACATATGTAAAAAGTCTACACATTTATTAATTAAAATGTGTTCCTTAGTTTTAATGTCATTTAAGTTTTCATTTAAAATCAATATTTGTAAATGTGTAAATCATTGTTAAATAAACCATGATTGAGTTTAATAATAAACAGCAGGGACCTGTATATTCACAGATCAATTTTAATTTCACTGAAAACATTTGAGTCAAGAAATTACTGACAATTTAATTTTCTCTTGCCACTAGAGAGCGCTAATAGTCTATTGTCACTTTTAGGCCCAACCATAGAGTATTTTTGGGCCCAACAGTTTGGTTTGTCCTTTGTCTAAAAAGGGCTCTCACATGCTTTTAAAAACAATTGAATTCTGCATAGATCTATCTACAGGTATCTCTAAGTAAAAGGCTTTTTGACTGCCCTAAATGAGGAAGAGAGTTTGTCTTTTTTCTTTCACAGAATGAATAGGGGTTTTTTTTTCCAACAGTAAAATTAAACACCACTCTTTTACAACATTCAGAAAAACTAATTTGCCATACTGAAGGGCTGCCATAGTGAGTTCTTTTATGAATGTTGCTTCTGTTTGTCACACCTCTAATTGGCTCAGTCCTCAGCACTCAACCAGACACAAAGGTTTCCAGGTTTGTCAGTTGCTGTGGGCTTCCTGAGTGGAGAAAAGGAGTCGTAATAGTCAGTGGCAGAGCCTTCTGCTGTGGCTGCAAATGTTTGACTGGGCTGTGACTTGCATCAGGAATGATACTTTTTTTTTTTAAATAATTCTGGATAAACACTGTGCCTCCTCAGCAGTGGTGATAAGGCCTCAAAGGCATCATGTCAGTCTTAATTAGATGGAAGCATGCTGATCAGTGTTTATTTGAAACCCATCATCTTGTCTTCTTTACTCTGCTTCTCTGCAATAAATAAATACACAGAAGGTAATTAAGTGCTCTCAACTTTTATTGTATATAACGTATATTATCTAGGTATAGAGTGAGACACGTATCTAAACCAATTTCTGACTTTCAATCTCAATTAAACCTTTATTTGCCAGGCAACCAGGTTAGACCAGGCATGACCCATATTAAACCTAATAACCAACCCATCCTTAAATGCAGGCTTATGATTTTAGTACAGTTGTTTTGCTTTTTTGTTTGTTTTAATTATATACTGTAAAAGGTAATGCAGGTATTGTAAAAAATATGGGATAAAATTTGTATGAGTTACAGCCAGTTTTTGTATCTTTTGCAGTTGCATTGTTTGTATGACCTACCAATACTAAAAAACATTGATGTTTGTAAAGCCACAACAGAAAAACCCAAGTGAATTTTACCTGAACCTCAGATAAGCACATCAAATCCAGAAACTGAATGCAGTAAAATGAACCCCAGGAACAAAAATGTACATTCTACAGTTGACAGAGAAAGAAAGTTACTAACAATTTAATGTTCCTGTGCTGGTACAGTGGGCACCTCTTGATATGCAAAATATTGGACATACATAGTTTTGCACATACATACTGGTGCATTCAGCTGTGGATGACCACAGGCCAAACTAATTAATTCATTTTCCTTGCTCTTTTGGTGTGACAGAGCCAACACATCTAACAAGGTTCAAAAGTTTAACTATTTTCTTATCTGTTGCTATTAACAAAGTAGAAATGCTTAACTAAATGCTAACTAAACTGTTTTCTTTGTCCCTCTGCAGATGTGAAGAGCTCAACACTTCAGCTTCTTGAACCAAGTAAGTTAAATAAATGACATTTTAATATTTTGTAGTCACACAAACAGCACCTTTACTTAGCAGCAGGCTCACATCAGACTGCCATTCACTGGTACATTGCTGGGCTGTCAAAGTATCGTAACAAAAAATGAAAGAAATACAGTATGTCTTCTTTTCTTTTTTTTTTAAAGAAAGACAGCTTTAAGACAGAGCTGTTCAATGACCTTTTCCATGTTTAAGTGATTGTGTTAAGCACTGCTCTGAAACCTGTTGCTATCTTCCTTTGACAACCCTCAACACCCCTGCAGTGGCTATTAATAACATTCAGAGCTCATATTCAACTCCTTGCTTTCTAGGAATAGGAGAAATCATTGGCTTTGTCTCTACACCTGGAAAGTTCTGGAACTCAGCCACTGTTTCTTAATTGATTGTGATCATTGTGACAAGAGCAAATCCTTACAGCTGACCTAGTTAAGCCATTTGATCGTGGCAGTTGGTTGTGTGTGCCACACAGCTGGTTCAAAACATTACAACATAACATCAAAACATATGGTTAAAAATCTGAAACAACACCTATACAATCTATTGTTGTAAACCTGAGGTTTAAAAAGCTTGGGGTAAGTAATGATGATGCTTTGTATACACATTTATGGAGGAACATATTTCTTTTCTTTTTTAACTGAATTTTAATTCATTTAAAACACATTCTAGTCATTTTTTCTGTCTATCCTCTCTGTCATGCCTAAATTACATCAAGTGTAAAGTCCCAAAACAGATGGACACACCCAAACAATGCATCTTTCTAAGAGCTGGAACAGGACAAGTGAGAGACACTTCACACACTTGAACACACACTGAAGTTTTAAATTGTAGAGGAGACCTGGATTTCATTCAGAGGATGAAAAGTAATTGATGAATCACAAGAATCTATAAACTCCATAGCTTTTTTTAGGTCTCTTATTCATTTTTTATAATGATGTTTGTAAGACATTTAAATTAAAGGGCAAAATTCTTATTTATTCTGTTCTCAACTGAGACTTTTTGATGTCTTGTATCTTTATATTCATGTAAAAAAGGCAGACCCACAATGATGGGTGGACTCAAAAGGCCCAGACATACAGTACAAGGTACAAGGCTACATTTTTATGAGATACATACTGGGTATAAAACTGACTCATCATTTAAGATGGCTTGCACGTCATGTAAATGCATTGCAGAGGGCGAGATTAAAATTTTTTCTACAGCTGTGAAAAGATCTAGGGCAGTTTAACCCACATCTTAATGTATATTGACCAAACTCCAAACATATACATGTCAGTAGTGCCTATCAAAGTCTAATGACATGTTATGAATTATCGTTGTGTAATATGAGGTGTCAAGCTGCTGAGTTTCTTCTCCACAATGCTGAATGTTATAAAAGTAGAGCACAAGTTCAAGTAACACTTGCGAAGTCACTTCCATCCTAATCCTGTCATAATTATGTCATAATTCATTCATGCTGCTGATCAGTTATTATCTAAATTCAGGAGCTTGTGTTTTAGCTGTGCTGTCTGTATGTTTTCAAAAAGTTGAGGCACTCCGATGCTAGGAAACAGCTTCTCAAATCGAACAGAAACATAACTTTTGTGTGATTCTGCATGTTTGTGCACTTCACATCGGTTCTCCGAATAAGAGTGAATTTGTCACTTTTTAAGGCATCTTGTCACAATCGAAGATAATCTTCTCTGTGTCATCCTTCAAGAAAATCCTCGATATTTATCTTTATCCATTGTGTGGCCCTTAAGTAGAAAAAAAACATTAGCTGTCTCTCTGTTTTCTACTTGTGTCCTCATATGCCATTCGGATTGAAACATAAGTAATGAAAGTATGAGAAAAAGCTGGAAAACTCATCTACTGTATCAGTGGACTTGTCAAACTAGAATCAGGAACAGTACTGGCAGTATTCCTTGTCAGCGGATCCTCGAATGTCTGTGGCATTTCACTTTCATGTGCTGATGATAACTTTTTGATTGTCAGCAAGGACAGTGACCTTTTCATTTCCAATTTTCTACTACAAAGTGCTCTTCCATGCTTCTCTCTAAAGGTTTAGTTCTTGTTTGTTTTTATAGATCGAACTTGGCTCTGAAATCCACACTTATGTACGTAGAGTATATGTTCTAGAAAGGCAGTTGTCCACAGACCACAGGGTCAGTGGTTCGAACCCGGGTCCTGCCTACATTTCGAAGTGTCCTTAGGCAAGACACTGAACTCCTAGTTGCTCCTGGTGGGTTAGATGCATGGCAGCCACTGCCATCGGTGTGTGAGTGTGTGCGAATGGGTGAATGAGCAGCAACATTGTGAAGGCTCTGGCAAAAAGCATTTACCATTTACCAGTATGGGTTTCTATCACAAAGACATTGGGTGAGGCAAAGAAATTATTTTGCTCATCCCTCAAAGAATTTCAATGTGGTTTGCTTTTGATTAGATTTTAAACCCACTACTTAAATTGTTTTTTAGAATTCAACTAACAGATCTTGTATTGCTTTCGTGCTTCCATTGTGACCATGCCGCATCTTTGTGACAGTTTATTTCCCCTTAAGGAGGCTTCACTGGCCAAAACATTAGGTACACCTGTACAACCTAATGCTATGTAATATAGCTGCTCAGCCACGAACTGTACAAGGTACAAGGTTATAATTTTTCAGTTTTAAAGTTGAAACTGTTAGAAAGGTGATAATTCTACTGTGTTTTTTTATTATTTATTATTTTTTTTATTATTATTGTTATTATTTATCAAGGAAATGTGTTTTCAGTGAAATCACAACAGTTCATGCAAAACCTAAGTGCTTTACAGTGATTATAGGGATTTAGGTATTTTATACTTGTTGCAATTCTTGTTTATCTACTGCAATATCTCAAAACCTTTGATTCTAAAAGCCATTTGTCTTAAGTTTGTCATAAATAAATAAATAAATAAATAAATAAAAATGTCTTTGTCTTTCCAAAGTGATGAAAATGGTTGTGTGTTATGAATGTGTAGCCCAGGGCACCTGCTCCAAATTTAGGGTAGTAGAGTGAATAAATGTGGATAGTGTAGGTCAATAAAAAATAACACTGTGCCTGAGGGGAGTATTTTAATGGTTCCTTTTCTTAGACAATGATTGTAGCACACAGATGTACATTTGGCAAGGTTTTATTATAAAGTCTTTGAACTTTTCTAATAACTTATGAAGAAATTATACAAACCACATTTTATACAGTAACACTGACCTGTCATGAGATTTATTTGGATCTTTAAGAGTCAACACCTGAACCAAGAACCATATTTTTTCTTGGTTCTGCTTAAAATGATATCCAGAGTTTATACATTCCTGGTGAGAAAAAGGTATTAAAGTCATTTTTTTTTTAAAAAGTGTGCCTCCACAGCTACACACTGAACCTTTCACTTCTACCTTGTTGCGCTCCCCACTACCTTGTAGTCCGTTCTTTCTGTCAGCTCTAATAGCTGACCTTAAATCTCTAATAGCTGTTTCTTGTAGCCCCAATAGCTGTAGCTTGTAGCTCCTATAGCTGTGTCTGTTCTTTCCCACTATACATAGTTTTTACCACAACTAGTGAAACAAACTTAAGAGGTAATATTCAAATGCACCAGCATTACACTTATAAATAAGCTTTTTAATCTAACTAACCTTACAATACACAATATAAACAAAAACAGAGGAAACCCTGGTTTATACAGGCATAAACATGATTTTTTGTATACTTTTGTATACTAAGCTTTATACGCTTAGAAAGTAATGCAATAGATATGACTAGAAGTTTAGATTCTAGATTGACAAGTGGGTTTAAATTTTGCATTAAAGCTGCTGTTCTTAAATGGCATTTATAAGTCATTTAGGGAAAAAAAGAAAGAAATGAGATTTCCAAGTGCAGTCATTCACATAATGTATGCCAGTTAGTGAGTCAAAATTCAATGAATGGACAAAAACTAAAGGGGGAATTAGGTTAATGGATAATATGACATTTTTTAAGTCCATGTACTATACAGTAGGTATCGATATCCTTTATTCAAATCAAAACATTGTAGACTACTGGACAAGTAAAGAGTTAAAGTAAAAATACATACATTTAAACCATACAATGAAAAAGACTAGTGTTGTCGTTATCATTTTTAAAGTCAGAGATTTTTAGAATAATTTGGGATCCTGCTTTTATATCTCAGGACCTAAAAGGTTCAAAGCCAGGCATTTGAAAATGAATAGGCTTTATTAAACCAATCTGATTTTACATTTTATCAGCTTGCTGTCTGCTATCATTCCCTCTTTGCATGACATTTATCAATTAACTGTGGCCAAACTAAGAGCTCTGCTTTTCATGGTATCTGTGGACAGTATGTTACTCATCTGAGTTATTATCCACTATGAAGTTTCAGCTGCTGAGTTAGTTACGCTACCTCTGCTCCAGCTTATAGAATCATCATCCTCTGAATCAATCACCTTTGCATTTACTCTTAACATACATATTTTTGCATAAGTCCTACTTAATGAGCCACAAATCATTTTTGTGCAATTTCCAGCATAGCCTCAGAGGGCCTATGTTACAGTTTTAGCGATCTGATACAGGTAAATTAGTTTTATTTGAAATGTGAATCATGTCTGATGGTGGAACCCAAAGCCATATTAGAAAAGAAATTTGGAAACTAAAATAGTCACTGTAGACTCATGATCCACCGGCAAAATTATGTCTCAGCTGTTTAATAAGGAGGTGAAACACTTAAGCACTGTCCCAACTAGGAAAGAAAGAGGCATTAATATCTCACACAGTCAAATCGTGGATAATTTGCTTAACAACTGACTAAAATTATTCCTTAAACTATTCATCAATGATAGTTTTATCTTTTAAGGCAAAATTATCTTTAACATTGTTTCGTGACACTAATCAAGTTTAACATAACACATTTTCTTATCCACACTTGCTGCACCTTTGTCATTAGAAGAGCAATCAATGATGACAGCAGTGTAATTTATTTTAAGAAGACCCTTTTTCAGGATGTATGACATTAATAATGGGATGGGATGGATGATTGGGAAATTTGTTTTTCTTGCAAATCATCCAGGTTTTATTCCTGCATTTCCACTTAATGTCACATATATTGGAGAGCATCATTAAGAAAGTTAGTAGTCTCTGTTTACCTTTCCGCACTGCATGTTGCACTGTGCATCTGATGTTTGTCAAGCATCACAGATTGAATATTAATTCATTCATTTATTCATTATCTTCCGCTTATCCTGAGTTGGGTCGCAGTGGCAGCAGGATAAGCAAATCTTTGTAGCCATACTTCCCTCCAGCCATGATTTCCAGCTCCTCTGGTGGGATTCCGAGGCGTTTCCAGGCCTTATAGGAGTTATAATACCTTTTAATGTGTTCTGGGTCTACCACGGGGTCTCCTACCATTTGGGCGTTCCTGGCATTCTTATTAAATGCCCGAACCACCTCAACTTACTCCTTTCAACAGGAGGGAGCAGCGGCTCTACTCCGAGCTCCCTTTGGATGTCAGAACTCCACACTCTATCTCTAAGGCTTAGCCCAGTACCCTTCGCAGGAAACTCATTTCGGCCTGTTGTACTCTGGATTCTATTCTTTCAGTCATAACCCAAAGTTCGTGACTATAGCTGAGGGTTGGAACATAGATTGACTGGTAAATTGAGAGCTGAATTTTACCCCTGAGTGAGGGTAAAATTAAATAATTGGATGGATGTCCAAAATAACACAGAAATTCTTCAGCTCTTGCGTTATAAAAAGAGAGCTAATGCTTTTGGACTTCCTCAAAATGATAGACAGGAGAATAAGTGAAATGCTTGTAGAAATTAACTATAATCATTTCTTGAATAAAGCAAAAAAAGCACTCCAGTTGTGATTTCAGGAGGGGGTAAAAGATCTTAAAATATAAACTTAAACAATGTTTTTTCTTCTATCCCTAAACATAGTACAGATGATGTGGACCTCAAATATTTCTTTCAATTTATATGATCTATATTACAAAGGCATCAGTGAAATCTCTTCATAAACAAGACAGAAAATAGTAACCAAATTGCAGTTTGCAGGGACACAGTGACTAAAGATTACTGACAGAATGTTTGTCATGCAAGCTGCTAAAAACATTGGAGACCTTCGCAGCGATGCTTCTGTGAACGTAATCATAGTATCACAGACTTTTAATGGGGGAAAACAGTCCCTGTCCCAAAATACCATGATGACATTTCTTCCTGCCTTGAGCAAAAGGAAATATTTCTCAATGTCTTTGTCTGCTCTGGAGGCATCTCTCTGAGAGAAAGGCTCCACATTTCTAATCCCTGTGTGCCCCTTTTTAGAAACTCTCAGATTTTGCTCCAAGCTGCTTTGCTTGCTTTTGTAGTGGCACAATGACCTGGGCTATGGTACTCCGCACTGGCTTGGAGAATGGATTAATTTCAAGCAATGAGAGCCTTTTCTGGCTGTTAATGCTTCTGGACCTCTATTTCATTGTATTATAGGATATATATTTCCCATAGTAATTTTTCGTTGATTGTATGTCACATTGTTTTTGATAGCGATTGATCAGAGAAGTGATCATCTCAAAAACTCTTTATTGTCATTGAGTAAATATACATGTTTATACACATGAAATTTAGTCTCTGCATTTAGCCCATTCCTCGAGGGAAGCATTAGGCAGCCAAAGCATGTGAGAGGGCGAGAGTGTCTCGCTCAAGGACACACCTGGTGCTTGTACTGGGATTTGAACCGGGAGACCTAAACTGATGTTCTACCCACTGAGCCACCGGCTGCTTGAACATCAAATATACTAATTATTCTGCTCCTTCAGAGTTGCAGTCTAATTAAAATTGATCTGACTTCATAATTCAGACTGTTTTAAACAACAACAAAAAAAAAACAATGGCAGCATAAATACATCTGATCAACATTCTGGTCAAATGTTTCATTATTGATTTTGCCCACTTGCATGTAATACCAAGAATTTGACCAGCAGATGTCACCAATTTAAAAGTATCAAATGCTTTAAAGCACTGAACAACACAATTGCCTCATTGATTTAGTGCTTTGGAAAGCTCCGGTTTCTTCACCACTAGTGTTCTTCGAGAGAAATATTTCAAGGCAAATGCCAAATGTATCCATACTGAACCTAATTTTTGAACATACAAATGAATTATGGAGCGAAAGAGATTTCCCAATTTTAAGGCTAAGGGTGAAATTCAAAACTCTAAATTGCCCGTCTGTCTGTAGAAGGCAATTTGTTTAATGTAAGGATAATAAATGCTTGTAATGACCTTGAACATGCACTGCCATGATTTTTCCATTTCTAGAGGGGATTTCTTCCAAGAGAAGCTTCTGGCAAAGCAAAGTTTTTACTCCAGAGTTGCTCATATGTCCAAAATCCTGCAGAAAGGTACGTATCCAAAATCACACTTTAAGTCTACACTAATTATTATTAGTTCGTTTGAACAGTCCAATCCTGCATTATTTCATATTTCAAAAGTAATGTATATCATTGCTGTAGACACCAGAGACTAAAATTAGGTTATTATGCTGATTTGATTTCCAGGGGGAACCACCCTGGTGGTAGGGAACATCATTTGCTAATTAACAAGAATGTCTCCTGGCATTTTCATATAAATGACAGTTCTCTCAAAAGCATGTTCACACTGAACTTTACAGCGGATAAAAAGCACAGGTGTAAACACAAGTCGTCTGTAGTAACAGGTGTAAAACAAATTGAATTCTCCAAAAAGTGCAAACATAAATTAAAAAAGTGCACTAAAATTACCCTTCAGAGTGCTATTACTGTAAAGTAAGTAGGCTGCCCTCCTCGGGTCTAATGCTTTCTACAAATGGTACATAATGGAGTTTGTTGCTTTAAAATAAATCTATTAATCTAATATTTGTAACCACTTATCCAGTTTAGGGTTGCGGGGGGCTAGGACTCTATCCCAGCTGTCATAGGGTGAGAGGTGAGGAACATCTTGCAATGGTCACCAGTCTATCTCACGGCCAACACAAAGATTTACACAGAAAGGCAATCGTTCATACTCACATTCACATCTACAGGCAATTTAGGCTCACCAATTAACCTAGCAGGCATGTATTTGGATTGTGTAAGGAAACCAGTACCAGTAACCAGCAATGAGTACCAAGAACCACAGGTGGAACATGCAAACTCCACAAAGGCCACAGTTGGTCGGGGATGTAAACCCGCAACCTTCTAGCTATGTTGCTGTAAAATATTGAATAAATTGCATATGAAATTTGTTGTTAATCACCTGAAATATTTTTTTCAAATTGACTGTCTCAAACGAGAGGGGCAGCCCCTTCAAAAATGCCTCTGTACTAAGTCTACTCTAAGAAAAATCATTGTGCTTAGTTCCCAGTTATTGGACGCAGTGACTGCGTGTGAATGTATGCTGTAGCCAGCTGCAATTATTGTCTTAATGCATTACAGGAGGCATCAACTTCAACTGACCTGTCAATCAAGGACAAAAAAGTATGTGGCTTTAAAGAAGTCTGGAGAAGAGACAGTTATTAGATTTTTTTAATGGAGACAGTATAATACCAGTTTTTGTGTTTTACAGCTAGAGTACATACAACAGAAAATCCCATAAAATGTAGTGAATTTTATGGAAAAGGTCCTTTGGCTGCACTGAAGTGCTTTGTTTTTATGATACCATCTGCTGCGGTGCTGGCGGGGTCGTCCAGCAGAACCAGCTCATAATTTTTAAAGAAAGAAAAACGTTAAAGTTCAAGCACCAAAAATAGATAGAGACAGCTTAAGTGTGGAAATTAGTCTTTCGTATGCATTTTTTCCTCTGTTTAGCAGCTTGCATGCTTTTCTTTAGATAAAAACAGAGCTACCATAGTTGAACCAATAAATAATCACATTGTTTACCTGCTTGTTCCAATGAAGCTGATATTGTGCTACATTTGCTCACTGCCAATGATAGCTTCCTTTGGAGAAGGCAAGCTACAGTACATTTGGATGGTATATCTAAAATATAAGAAGTTACATTTGTTGCAGAACATTTAGCAGAGTCCTTGTATTACAGTAAAAGGCATCCATTGAGCTTTCCCAAAGTTACGTAAATAATGCTTAATTAACCATGGATACTTCTAACCTGAACTGAAATGCTTTACAAAAACAACAAAGGAACCAAACCTCTGCTGCAACTTTGTATAATTTAGTACAAGAAAGTGGCATTTTAGATTGAATGTTTCGATGAGACACTGGCATCACAGTCATTATATTTTACAACACAATGTAACAACAATGTTGAAATGCTCAGCTCAGTAATTATTCAGGACAACTAGAGAATGTGAAGTGTAAAACAGAGGTAACCAGTGTAACTTTATATCATACACAAAAACAGATAACATTACTTAGAGCAGTTAAATAATCAAATATACATTCTAATAATTAACGCTGACAGTGACACAAAGAACTATCATATTGAAATATATATTAGCCCTGTGGTCACTGGGGGTTTTCTTTAAATTTAATAGAATATAATTTTAGTGCTGCTTCTCACTTCTGGATTCTTTAATGCAAACAATTAATAGTGTAAACAAATTATGTTTTAACTGGTGGTATCACAGTAGGTCTTATGTATAAAATGTTGTACTGTAGCTTAATAACAATGATATAAGTATAACATTTTGCATTAGTAAAACAGAAACATGTACCAGTATTTTTCACTTCAATAAAGATCTCAAATGAATTAATCATTAAGTTTGAATATTGTGAAAAACAGATTTCACATGACTGTGAAAGAAACACTGAAATCGTTGTTTATTATGTGGAAGGGCAGTTTGGTGCTCTAGATGTACATATTTTGGGAAATAGTGCATATGGCATATTTGGAAATCTCTGAGAATAATAATAGCTACCCAAATACAACAATCAGTATCATGTCTGCCCTTGTTATACAGTATTTTATGTTTTGTAAGAGTTGAACTTGAGAAGATATAAATACACCTTTTACACAAGCAGCTCCCACTTCTCACTTGTGTATTAGTTTTGAAGGCAGCCTTGTCCCTGGCTGCTTGAAGTAGTCACACGCATGAGTAAGACTTACAGGCAGGCGCGATCATCCATTTTTATTACTTGGCTGGGAAATCAGTGCAACAAATGATCAACTTCACCTGAAAACACTATTTATTAGGAAGTGTTTCTGAAGTGTGTCTTATGTCCTGTTTTAGCAACCTCCCTGATATAAGTACATTATCTGGGATCAGCTGCATTCACCAAAATGTTCCCAAGTAGACTCCAGGCTGAATTATAATATTGCACAGAATAGATGCATTTAATGTGAAATCTGAGATGAAAATCACTTAGCTAGCACACATTGATGCAAACTGTGAGCCACCGCCTATGCGCTAAAGATGAATCTGTTTTGGGCATAAGGGCCTACAAAGAATAGGACCAATGACCAATGACCATTCTAACACTGGGTCACCTACAGCAGTTTCTAGTAAAGTCACACACATGCTGGTACTGATGAGAGGCACTATTACACCAATACAACACTCTGTTGCTACTTCTCCTAATTATCATAGAAATATATGTATCAATTGGATGTTTGTTGGCAATGACTTTGTCTGAAAAGTATATATATTTTTTATATAATATTTTCCATGAAGTGGTAAAATGTTTCAGTTTCAACATCCGATATGTTGTTTATGTTCTATTGAGGATAAATTATGGGTTGATGAGATTTGCAAGTCATTGCATTCTGTGTGTATTTATGTTATACACATCGTCCCAACTTTTTGGGGGGAATTGGAGTGTATATTTTATAAATACTGACTTAGGGACCAAGCTTATGAATCCCTCCAAAATGAATGTATAACATTTTGGAAATGAATATGAAACATTTACTTCTGAAAAATATTTAGTGTAAGTCTCAGTTTTGTCTTAAATTAATACAGTTTTTGGTCAAGTCAGTGATGGTCATGGCGATCTACTCTGAGTGTGAGCAGTTGATGTGTGTAAATGTAAGCCATGTTTTTCAGAGTTTATATTGAGAGGATGGAACAGCTTAGGGTCTAATTTATTCACGTTTATCAAGTCTAAAAATTCACTGTGCGCTCCCAAAACATCAGTTATCCTAAATGTGTCCTTAATGATTAGCAGTCACTTGTGATATACTTATCAGAATTGTTAAACTGAAAATTAAACCTTGGGCTAGTAAACATGTTTCTGTCAATTTTCATATATAGAAACTGCAGATGATTCAACACCTAGTGGATTAATGCATTGATTTGTTCCAATAATTGATTTTCTCATCCAAATAAATACAGACTTAACACTGATGAACTACAGCAAAATTAGGAGTATTTTCTCATTTAGACATATTAATGTGATACTCAGGTCATCTAATATCTGTATATTGTCAACTGTACTGCGTATGTCACATCTCACTGATATACATATATAATTAATTTATATTTTATTTTAGCACTTTGATTATATCAATATCAATAACAATATATTTATCTCTGTGCCCCGCTGCAGCACAGTGATTGGTTCGGATCCTTAGACGGTACACTTCACTCACTCTTTACATTGTGCCTCACATGCTCAACTGCACATGTCGATGTTGCTTTCTTGCAGTGCCACTCACAAGAGTTCTTATCTTCCTTGAATCCAGACCCCAACTTAGGCCTCGTGGTTAGACAATCCTTCATACTGTCACCTCTGTCTTGCTGTTGGTGACGAAATATGGTTGTGGAGGCATATAGCGAGTGGTGTGCAGCTCCTTCTCAATGATGCAGAGTTTTTTTGGTCCATAGCTCTGTCTGAGTCCCAGTGTGTCCTTGCCTTCCCAGGATCTTAACACCCCTGGGCTGGCAGCAGTGCTGGAGCCATAGGACAGTGACTGAGGGCTGTGGCTCTTGGGGCTTTTGTACTTGTGTCCATTCTGTTTTGCAGCCAGCTGTCTTGGTGGGCTGTAAGGATTACTTGGCTCTGGCTCCATTTCCACAGCTTCCATGGGAAGACTGCCCTTGGTTGTCATCTCAATCAGTTGCCGACGGTTGCTGTAGAAGCTGTCATTAGCTTTCTCTGCTAACGAATGCACAAACAAAATAATTTTTCCCATTATACGTTATTGCATTGTGCAGAGGATGGTCAGTGTAACTTAATATGATTATCAGACATCATCAACACATTAAGTAAAATAGGAAAATACTTTACATGTACACTTTAGATGCGTAAAATACCCAAGACGTCACATAAAAAATATTCAGGAATTGTTGTTGGGTTTTCAATCCAGACAAATATTCAATATTTGTTTTTTCAATAATTAACTGCACTCAGAAAAAAAAATTGCAAAGATAAAAACTTGAGCCCAACACAACTCATGGTCTGTTATTATAAAATATTTTTTAAATTTTTGTCCTTTCGGCTTATCCCATGAGTTCAGGGTCACCACAGCGGATCATTTACCGCATCTTGATGTGGCACAGTTTTCTGACGCAACTCTCCCCATAAAATATTTTTTGAATACCTTGTAAAATTTAAATAGATAGGCCATGTTATTGGTAGTCAAAGTTCTCATTTCACTATAAATGAGACACATATTACTGAATTTAAATATAAGTGATAAGTGATGTGGACAGTAATAGAATCAAATTGTGTTTGCTAATTTAGCAGTCTATTACAGGAAGCCAGTAAATGTTTAATTCTTAATTTTCGCATTATGACTTTCTGTTGTCAGCCATTATATTAAATAGAGTAAAAGATGTAGTGTGATGACATTTTGCAGGTCAACACTTTCTGATTTCCTTTCAAGATGCAGTTTAAGACTTAAGACTTGCTTTCAAGGTTAAAGTTAGAAATAAGTCTAGGTTAGGAAAAAAGTTAGGGTTAGGAATTGATTTTTAACTTTTTAGTGAAATGTCGCCCAGATACCCTTTAATGTGGTCTCTTCATCAGGAGCAGGCTGTGTCTGTGCTCTGGTTCGCTCTTCATATATGCTTCACAGCAGTAAAACCCTCATCAGTTCAGAACAGAAGCTCCCATGTATCACCCTACAGTGTAGGTGCCTCCCATCACCACGCCCCAGCTCATTTGTGTTTTGATTGCTCCTGATTGTCTCCTGTCCCCAGTCTCATTAGCTAAGAATTGTTCTATTTTTATTTCCCCTAATGATCAGTTTGTTTGACAGCACTTCAGTGGATTAGCAGTGGAAAAGCTTCTGCTGCTCGTCTGAATCACAGCGAGAGCAAGCTAATTTATGTGATTGGACCTACTACACACTCACTGATAGACGCCACCCCATCCATGTCCAGGTCTGTCAAACACAGCATTGGTTCATGTAGAATCTATAATAAGACTCCCATTTTACTGAGCTCAATAGCATCAAATGTTGAGCTTAAAGTATTTTTACACAACACTTTGATGATGATCATTTCTCTTATTGGCTTGAATGGTTAGATTTTGTGATTTACTGTAAAATACTTATTTTTTTGACACTGCAAACATGTTTTGTGTAGTGTTGTTGATGCTAAAAACAAAAAGGTGATTAAAAAGCATTTAGCACAAAGGTGGTATATTGCTGGTATTAGGTATTTTCTTTCAACTGCTCCTTGTCTATGCAGTGACTACAGAGGTTCCAAAATTAACACAAGACGAATAACAAACAACATCACTCTTTAAATATGCTTTTAGTTCTTCTCTGTTGTAATTCGTGCACAATAGATAACCAGACAAAGTTTGTGTCACAAAGAGCTGTGATGGAGACTAATTCTGAATGGGGTCTTATTTGAAAATAAAAAGGTACATTTCTAACACTTCCAATAAATACATGATTCTAAAGTTGATTATTTTTCCGGTTTCGTGCTTCATGCTTTTAATAAATAGGACAGGCACAGCATTGAAACAGCTACTGTAATTTTTTTAACATGTTTTTTGTGTTTTGTGGCAAGCCCTGTTTAACATAAAATAAACCACATTTAAGTTTACAATGATTATATAAGAGGCTTCATAAGACATTTAAGATGAATTTTCTATCCTCTAAACTTTAAACCTGCCATTATAAATACTAAGATTGCAGAGCCTGTTGTTTTTTGTGCAGTGAATCTTGGCGCTCCTCCTAATATGATGACGAGAAACTCTAATTAAATATTATAGTTTGTAGAGGATATAATGAGCTCTGTAATTAGATCAAATGTTGAATGCTAAGTGCTTTTTCATCAGTGTGGCTCATTGTGAAAATGTCTTACCCACAGCCTTGAGCGTGCTATATTTGTTGAGATCCTTCACAGGCTTCTGTTGTTCATATGGGCTGGTTATCTGTCCCACAGCTAGGTAAGGCTGGGTAATCAAAGTTGATGTTTGAATCACATTGTTCATCTGGTTGCTATCTAAAGAACACAAAACACAAGACTTTAATGCAAAAATTCAGACACTGTTGTTAAGTGCAAAGATGTGAATTAACTCTTAGCAGCAACCAATTCTCTATACATCCTCCATTGAGCTCATATGTTCAAATGTGTATTTATTATATTGATTTCTACGTACAAAGATGGAAAAAATAAGAGATTGAAATCATAACTGGATAAACAGTCTCTTTCATTTATTGTTTTGTCATCTGCTACCATTGTTTGATTTTTGTTTTGTTATGTTATTTAAATTGGCTTAGTTCCATCACAGTGAGTGTTTTTTTTACTGTTTGCCACGATATAAATCAGCTTGATAGATGGATGTGAATATAGAATAATTGTCTCTCAAACTTGGTAGTGTTACTTTCCTTTAAGTAGGTTTTTCTAGGGACCCAGCTGGAGAGTCATGACTGCTCTTTGTAAAACTGTACTAATCCTACAGTAGACATCTGGTAAATTAAGGGGTACACAACAGATAGACTGGCCCCCTGCCTACTGGCATGACAGAGCAAACAGCTGTTCAGAGTGTCTTCTCCTCCTTTAGATTGGGGGATTTTAATGGAATGTACCAATTTACAGGCAGCAGTGTGAAGACTACATAAAAATGTAGGATGTAGGAAGCAACGTTGTTTGATACTTGATCCACTTAATCCACTGATATGTATGGTTTGATCTTTCACTTATTACTTATTTACCTAGTCTTGGTTATTTTAGAGACCATGACTCAGTCTGTTATTTGTCATGATGTAACAGATTTATTTATAGTAAACCTGGTTAAGATGAGGTTCCTGTATTAATCCACTGTGAATCCAGCATCATTAAATAGCAACAACAATTACAAACTTGTCAATTAACTCATACTTTGTAGTTGCCAGTCTTCATGGTTTAGAAACTTACAATTCAGTGGAGTCCACCAGTCCCTGGTTTAGAATGTGTCTGATTAAAAACAGATCATTCATACAGAAAATAGGTTAATTAGGCTCTTATTCCCCACTGGTCAGCAAGAAAGTTTATTACTGTGCTAATTAGTTTGGAAAGTCTCAAATTATCAATGCTGTCTAAAGAAATGATGCAGAGGACAGCTTGGGCAATCTATTCACTGTACCACACCTTGACAAGTGGGTAGTATAATGAGAAGCCTCTCTTGGTAACAAGCTCCTTGATAATCTTGTTGTATTGACAACTTGTAGTTGTTAAAACCAAAACAGAGAATATGTACAGATGACCAGTTAAATTCAGTGATAATTTTGTTTTCCTAAAACCTCATTAAATAATAATAATAAGCAAAACTAGATCAGGAATGATGGCACCTATTCTGTTTGTGGCAGAATAGTTGCTGACCACTGAATATTTGTCTTTTTACACAATGTGTCATAGCTGATGGACAGTGGCAGTGTTAAATATATACAAAAGCAAAAGTAAGGAAATCTCTCTAAAACTCAAACGATCCGTGTTTTTTTTTTGTCCGCCTGCTATCTGAGCTTGTTGACCTGTTTTACTTTCATACTACTCATTGTAAGTGGGCCATCCTAATGTGGTCTTGTTTAAGCTGATAGTCAAAATAGATCATCATCTTCCATGTAATACGGTGAATTAAGTCACTTTAAGTTTATTTGCCACAACAAGACACTATTAATGCTTGTTATCTAGTGTTCTTTGGTACATATGAATGTTAAGAAAAATAAAAACATTTATGTTTATACATAAAATTTAACCCTGTGCAGCTCTTTAGATAAACTTATTCAACCATGCAAACTATTTTCATGTCCTCATGAGTTGGGTCATGAATTATGGTCATACTTATCTGATGCTCCAGTCAAGGTAAAACAAAACAAAACACTGAAACTAAATAATTCAAACAACTATCAATAACTGCTGTTCCATATCCCAGTATTTTTAAAAGACATGGAGTTTTTTTTCTGCCTGTCTGCATCTGGAAATGTTCTCGAGAAATACAGTATGTCTACTTTCACATAAAATAGATAAGATGGGAAAGGGTTTCACTGCAGATAATCAATAAAGACTGTGTTTTTGTTAACATCCTGTGCAACTTTCAGTATGCCAAACTTAATTTAAACTGAGGTTCCGATGTGTGGAGCTGTTTGTCTCCCTCTTTAATGCTTATCTGACATTGTGTTGACTGAGTGTCAATTGTGCTCATACTGTTGTCAAAGTCCCAGCTTTTGTGTGAGCTGCTGGAAAAATGTAGGCCGCTTCTTGAGACTTATAAAGGTTAAGGTTAAGACACCTCTCTAGAACTCATCAAAGATTTAAGAGAGTATTTTGGGAGCTGTATGCCCTAAAATAAAATGGTACAAGGAGAAAGGCGCTCTTATTTACAGGCAGCCTACTTTTAAGTTACTGAGGAAAATAATCTATTCCCACCAAGTCAATATCTAACCTCAAATGCTAATTTCTTTTATCTACATAAACACTGACTTATAGTTGTGTTAAATTGTGTTGTGTTGCACTTAAATGGATGTGATCAAACATTTCTTGGTAATTCAGACATACATTATAAAGTAAAAAAGTCTTTTTGCAGTGGGCAATAATATTTTTATATTCAGATTTTTACATTTTATATTTCCTTGGGAATGTATACATTTTATGTTCACGATAACTTACTTTATATACAGATTCTAAATCAATGTTATTGGTGTCAATTTAACTTACAAAAAAGTGAAATTAAAACAAGTCATATGTCTCTACTCAAATATTTAAAGCTGGTAGCTGTTAAAGCAGTTTGTAATTATAGTAGCTCCTTATACACAATATATGGCAGGTAGAAAATAGAGCCAGAGGTAGACTCTACATTTGGTAGCAGCTGTCAGAGGTAATGCAGCTGAAATACATTTCTATCTGGCACTGAGGAAACAGACTGTCATGCTCCAGTGGAGTGCTGGCAGTGAGCGGAGACTTTGTTCTCTATGGCTGACTGCCTGGAGTAAAAAGAGGCCACACTTCACACTTACCCCATGCATGCACATGGCCAGCAGAACATGAACATGATAGTACCCGCTGCCAAGGAATCCAGCTCACAGAATCTGTATTACTGATGTCTTAAGGAGGATGAGAGCTCAATGCCCAGTGTGACAGATTTTTATTATCTCTGACCGGCAACAGAAGAAGAGCATGGGCTCCCTCTAGAGCATTTCAATCACTGCATTGCTCCATTATCTGTAATATACAGTGACTACAGCTGGGGAGGACATGGACAAGAAAGACCTACGTGACAGAAATATCCACTCACCCCTTATAACCTTGCAAGTGTCGCTGTCAAGAAAACAATCATCCATGTGCTGTTGCCAACTCAATTACAGACTATCCCCCATGCATTCCTGTAAGACTGTGCCCTGGATTTTACTGCCCAAGGTCACAAAATAAAAAGAAAGATGCACTCACTAATGCACTTACAAACTAATAATAATAACTGAAATGTGCAATATGTGTATTTTTTTCTTAAAGGCACATAAACTTTTAGTACTGCATGGTACAGTGGTGTTATTTTATCTCTTATCATTGACAGTTGTGTCTCGTTTACTCGTTTATGCAGGAAAAGGGGATTTGAAATCAGGTCACAAGTGTGTTCAACAGTTTTTGCAATGTGAATGTGCTCACAACATGTTAGCACAGGTACTTATGTAATACTGCTTCATACAGTCAATGGGGATATTGGGGAGTAGCAAGATACAAATTTGCAGTGACAACCATGTAAAAAGACCACATTTAGCAACAAGTTCAAGAGCACTTGTAGACTGTCAGTGTGGCTGTCCTGTCTTTAACAGCGTTGTCTGATTATGTTCAGAGTTCTTTAGCCAATTAAGGCTTTGCCTGAATTCTTAGTGTTTGAGAGCATTTCAGGGTTTTAAATTGTGTAAGAAATTTACCAAAATGCCATCCCTTAGTTTTGCATCTAAACGTTGTGACAGTGGCATAGGTAATGGATGGATTAATTTAAATGTAATTGTGAAAAATTACAAAAACAGCAATAGTAACCTAATGAAATCACTGGAAGGTTTGTGTAAGTAAAGCCAGGCTTTGTATGATGTGATCATTTCAAATAAATCTATCATCTACGTGAACTGTAGGCAGGTTTTCATTCCAACCACAGATTACACCTGGTATTTTTCACTCACTAGCCTACTTACTGGCCTACTCCAAATCAGTCAGTGAATTCACCTGCTGTACTCTTTAATTGTAATGGAAATATTTAAAATTCTGAATGATGTTATTGATTCCTTGGTTTCTAACTCCTACTGTTAAGGATGTGAACTGTAAACAATTCACTAAATATACAACCACTGAATATGAAATGATAAGAAATCTTTAAAACTGATGTTTAGCTAAAACTGGTTTTCAGATGTTAAGAAGATTACCATGTAAATGCTTCTTGACTGTGTCTGTAAAACCTTTTTTAATATGAATTTCCAATTCCATAATAGCATAATTATTCAGCTTGCAGTGAGAGAGAAAGATGGTGGGAGGGAAAAGGAGAGACCTTTATTGACTGTAGCTGTGAAGACAGTAAGCAGGTTAACATTATTAAGAACTCTTTAGTCTGTGTGTTTCGGTGTGGGTGTGTGTAGGTGTTGGTGCTGATAAATGAGTGAAAGAGAGTGTGATATAATGTGTGAGGCTCTTACATACAATTGGCTAAGAAAGAGAGCTCAAGGTTGTTGGTGATAATTAGTGTGTATGTTAAGTGATTGCTGAGGGCAGGACTAATTGCCTCAGTCAGCCACTTCTGCTTCCACTGCTAATTTAGGATAGAAAAATCTCGGAATTTATGAGTGCCTGTTACAACTGGTTGTGATGGTGTCATTGAGGCTGCAGTGCAGGGGCAGGTTGTGGTCAGCTAAAGGAGCTGTCAGCAGCATTAATGAACAGATATAGTGTCTAGACGTGGCTTTTTGACACATTGCTCTGTCATGTGAAGTGTGTGTAGGTGTGTAGCTTGCTGTGTGCTGCTGCCGTCACGCTACTTACGGAGGCTGTTAACCGTGACTCTGGTTTGTATGTTCTCATAGGGCTGGCCAAGGCCAATGTTGTCCGTGTGTTCTGTGGCAGGGTGGCGGATCACATGTGCAAGAGCCCTGAAAACATGAAGAAAAATCTCAGAGGCTCAGCAGTGCACCCAGGTTTTACAAACAAGTCCTCCTAAATGATAAATTATATCATTTGTCAGCATTTTTTATCTGCCCTGTTTATGAAACTAATTTTGCCGTAAAACAATGGGCTTAATGCTGTAGGCAGAAAACCTATTTCATATAGTGGAACTGAAAAGACACTGTTTCTGGTGTAAAGGCCATATGTTTCTGCAAGAGTCCATGATTTAAAGGGGTATTCTAACAATTAGTTTACTTTCATTAATTATGCAAACTCCCAAGAATGGTTCATTATCTCCTAAACATCCTCATCTTTCATAATCCGCATCTAAAATTTGTGATGTAACTGGAGCACCCTGGTAGCTGGTAGGTTATAGCTCACATCACATAACTACAGTTTCACGGGTTGGAGTCATGCTGGGGACCTTTTCCAGCTCCTGTCCAGCTCATCACTTAATACTACCAAACAAAGATAAAAAATGTCCAAAAAAAACTCTAATTTGGTGTAACTTTGACGACACTATGTAATGACACAAAGTTCCACTTAGAGTCACAGTAGACATTATACAATGGCCAATACATCCTCTCAAAATTGCTTCTCAGGTGTTCGAATAGCTTTGGTATCAACCCCCCCACCTAACCCCTTATACATACTGTACACACCTTTCCAATGTCAGATTTACATCCTAATTGCAGTGGAGGTGAATAAGAGTTACAGTTGAACTTCATCCTGCACGCTCTAATTTGTCTTTTTGAAATAGCTATTTCTGTCCTTTTCGTGTGAACATCTGAGTACAACACTATGAATGACTCCCTGGAGAGACTGCCTGAAAATGTGCGGCATTATTCCCTTATTTAAACAATATTGCATCTCGCCCCTCTCTTTGTCAGCCCGCTTCTCAAACTGCCTTGCAGAGTCTGTTCAGAACATCTCTACACTCTAAAAAACACCCTGATTAAAAGTTCAGCACTGACTACACTTAGCATTACTCTTAAGCATGGTAAAGTCTCGTACCTCTAACTACACAACACATTGAAATGATGTTGAAGTATTTTTTTTTCAATTCATAGTAAAACAGCTGTAATTCATGGTTTTCTGAAATTTGTTTGAAAATAAACTCATGGCAAATAAACGTGCGGAACACGTTCCGCTATGGCGGCCCTTGAAGGGACATGCTGAAAGCCATTGATCTTTTTTTTTTTTTTTAGAGACTACCCTAGACCATAGAAAAGCTGTATTGTTTGCACTGAGGAGACACTGTTTGGTCTATTTTGTTTATTGACAGATTTTTTTGCCCAAAATCTGTTTTCCAGGCCCCAGGAGAGGAATACATCCTTTGTAACAAATTCTACACGTTTGATTCTGACAGGCATGTTTGCACAAAGCAGTTTGGGTACAGTTTGTACATGTTCACACACATTTTAAACGCAAAATTAAGCAGTTGTAGTTGTACATGTTGCTGATTTGGAGAAAAAAATCATTTTTGTGAATGTGAGTGGGAATGTTTGTCTGTCTGTGTGGGTCTCTGTGTTGGCCCTGACACAGACTGGTGACCTGTCCAGGGTGTTGTATGACAACAGGAACACACTCCAACCCCCACGATTCTGAACATATCACATACACTATAAGCAAGTCCATTTAACTTAACAGCACTGCTTGGATATTTGGACCCAATGTGTATAACTGTTTACCACTATCACTGTCAGTAGTCTGACAACTAAAGTCATAAGACAACCCATTTTACATCATAAGACATTTTTGTCTCTGTCAACATGTCCATGTGACTGTTGTGCAGGCAGGATATGTAACTCAGAACTACTAAGCAGGCCGAGGTTGTGAGGATGTGGTACCACTGAATCCTACTATTCTCTGACATTCTAGTTAAAAATCACCTACTTGAAATACTGCTGAACGTTTTTCATAACAAAGTTTTATTTAGACTCGCAAAGCAACCTGTTGCTACATGGTTTTGATTGAATGCCTACGTCCTGCAGTTATTTATCACAGGACCCAATACAGAATGATAAGCATTTAAATGTTTTTACAAACCAAGTGTGTAATAATAGCGATAATAAATGAACATTAACACTGGCAAAATTAAAACCTACCTTGACATATTCTCTCCTTCAGGACGGTGCGTCTTTTCCAAACCAAGCTTGGTGAAAATTCCGATTAGTGCCATAATGGCCACGACCCCGCATATAACATATACAATAAGGTTTGTTTTATCCTTGGCTGCGTCCAGTGACACGTCCACTTTAGGCGGAGGTCTACCTGTCATCATCCATGGTGGGGTGTCGTAGTTCTTACAGGTGGTCTGGTCCAGCCGTGAGCTTTTAAACGCGCAGCAGAACCTAAAGCCACAGGTGCCGCAGCAGTACAGGTAGCTGCCCGTCCTGCACACGAACGGCGGGTCCCACTGGCCCATCACGTCGTAGTAGCCGCGGCACTTGTCCTCAATGTGCGGGGTTTCTGTGAGTCCACTCTCACCTTCCTTTGAGTCGTTGAACCCGGTAACTATCATGAAGTCATCGACGCTCTGACCCAGATCGCCCTCCGCGTCGCACACCGTAACTTTCACCAGAAAGTAACCGAGCAACAGCTCAGTCCCCCGCATCGTTGCTCACTTTTTACTCCGCTCTTGTCGCGCTGACAGGCTCTCAAAAGCCGAGCAGCATTTATCGAAGAGACGAGACACAGCCATGCGTAAAGGTAACGAGGCCGTCTCCAACTTTAATGCGTAAAATCACAGCGCTTCTCTGCACCCTTCTTTGGTGGAAAATATCGGTTAGAGTTCAAGGATGAATTCAGGTTCCTTGCAGAGGACACTCTACTACAGTAAATAGTTGGAGAGTGGCGGCATCAGTAAATCGGTGCCTCTGGCCATGCTGGAGTGTGTCAGACACCTCTGAGGCTGCTTCGTTCTGCAGAGCTACGCACAGATACACACAGACAGAGAGACAGAGAGAGGGGGGGGGGAGAGCAACAGTAGAAGAGACCCTAATATCTGAATTTGGGTGGGGGGAGTAAGGACTGTGTGTGTGTGTGTGTGTGTGTGTGTGTGTGTGTGTGTGTGTGTGTGTGTTAAAGCCACCTATTATCGTGTGGAGACTTTAAATAGTCTCTAAAAATACAACCTGTGATCCAAATCACCTAAACACAGGTATTTGAAACACACCCAGCTGACATAAACAGTAATTTAAATCTTCTTCCAAATCTTTAAATATGTGTAAAACATGACTTCATTTGCAAGCGCGGTGGTTGAGTGCATCACTGAGGACGGCTGCAGCCTTTCTGTGTGGAGTTTGCATGTTTCTCCCCTTTTCTCTGGGTACAACGGTTTTTCACAGTCCAAAAACATGCATGTTAAGTAGATTGTCCGTAGGTGTGAACTCGAGTGTAGATGGTGGTCTGTGTAGTCTCTCTGTGTTGGCCCTGAGATAGACCTGTCCAGGGTGTACCCCACCTCTCGCCCAATGACAGCTGGGATAGGCTCATCCTAAAGAGTTACGTTTTTAAAACAAGCTGTACTCGAATGGGAATTTTAATCTGTGTACATATGGATAACTGACCTGTAATTGTATATTAGAATGTTTTATCTTTTAATGCATGTTTATTTTTAGAGAAACCATTTTATCTAAAATTGTGATTTGTAAAAATAGGCTTATCATCAGCCACTTAAGAAGTTTCAGTAATTTCTGTTTGATGTAGAATGATCTTTGCCATGCGAGGCTACTTTTATTTACAACAGGCTGTCAGGGGAGGTTTTGCTTGTCTCGTCTTTGTGCATCTTTTAGTTCCCTATAAATAGTACACACAGTCTCAAAGGATGAAACTTCAGAGTTCAATTAAAATGAAATCACTACAGCTTTATTAGGACACAAACACACACGCACAAACACACATACATCAGTGAGAATGAGGACTCTGATAGTGGAGATCCTGTCAGAGTCCTCATTCTCACTTATAGCTGGGTGGGCTCAACAACAGTCTATGGCACAGAAGGCCTCCTCTTTGCACTGAAGTACTGAGTAGACAGCTACTGCAAAATAATCTGCCAAATATGCAAAATAAATGTAAAATAAATAAATAAAAAAAATAATTTAAAACACAAAACTATATATATGGATTAAGGTTATATAGGTTTATATATATTTCTTGAAATGTTTTGCATGGGCAACCCCTGAAAGGGAACAGTTGAAAGGAAGAGATTGTTTGTTTGTTTGTTTGTTTGTTTGTTTTCCACCTGGACAATAAACTGGACTGGTCAGTCAATGCAGCATCACTCTACAGGAAAACACAGAGCACGCTGTGTTTTCTAAGGAGCCTACAGTCCATCACCATCTGCAGCACCATGCTGTGGATGTTTTATGAGTCTGTGATAGCCAGCTCCATTTTCTATGCTGTGGTTTGCTGGGGCAGCAATATGAAGGTGGCAGACAGTAACTGTGCCAAATCAACATGCGCACAACTCACAGGATTTGCCGAAAGGACAAAAAAAAAAAAAAAAAAGACAGTAACAGACTGGACAAACTTTTAAGCAAGGCTGGTTCTGTTCAGGGGGAGGAGCTGGATCCTCTGTTGTGACTGAGAGGAGAATGTTGTCCAAACTCCTCTCAATCCTGGACAGTCCCTCCCACCCACTTCACTGTGTGCTGGCTGCACAGAGGAACACTTTCAGCCAGAGACTGATCCCAGTCAAGTGCTCCACAGAACGCCACAGGAGACCCTTTCTCCCATTGACCATTAAGCTGTTCAACTCATCTCCCTACCGTGAGAAGGAGGGGGTTGAATGGTCCAAATAGTGTTGTTTTTATTTCATGAATGTTTACTCCTCTAGCTGGGTTTTTAGTTTTAAGGCTCACAGTAAGAAAAACCTGATGGGACCGAAATCATGGACATTTTGTCACACTCCCAGAGTGTTGTATTATTAAATGGACCCACAGTAAGAGATACCCTAGAGCAGGGATAAGATTTTTTTAAAAATCGAGGGAGGGATCTGAGGAGACGAGGAGCCAAAGAGGTGAGCGGAACAAAACAGGGTGGATGGAGGTTCTGGAATGGGACAACAAATTGGTGAGAAACAAGTTAAGTTCAACGAGATTCAGATTTAAGGCTAGAATACTCTGCTACCGTGGGGTTACTGAGACGACCTGGCGACCTGTGTAGTGCAGGAGAGCAGTATATAAGAGACCACCTTGTTTGTTGGGATGGGGACGGTGGAAGTCCCAGATAAGGTCAGTGTCCAGGATTAATGCCCGCAGGACACAGGTTCGTTATTCTGCACCGTAACCTTCCCAGTCGATGATCCGACGCACTGTGTGAGCAGGTGATCTGGGTGGGGGGGTCAGCTGGGGGGCACACATCAAACACTGGATGCACACTCACATTTCTGCATTTTTCTTTGGACTGGTTGATAATCTTTTCAGTGGGAAAGGGGCCAATGTCGGGGCCATTTTTCTGAGCAAGGTAGCCCGGGTATCGCTCCACATTTTTCGTTAGCGGCAGATGTGTGTTTTGAGGGATGGAACGGCAACCTCTGATTCTTGGCTGGGGAGAGGTGGAGGCTGATAACTTAGGGAGCGCATGAAGCAGGAGAGACCTGTGGCATAAAAGGTGAGAGGGTTATATGCATAGTCAATCCAAGGTAGAAAAGAGCTCCAGGTGCAGGGGTCGGAGGAACTGACACATCAGGTTGTTTCCAGACTCTGGTTGCCTCGTTACGAACAGAAGGCTAGAAAATCCAGTTACGGGATCAGGTTCAATCAGCTGGGTCATGTGCGCCATGTTTTCTCTCTCCCACCTAAGGGTTTATGAGGGAGAGAGAGTGGGAAGAGGTTTTAGGGGAGTGGTGATGGGCATCAGGCTTGAGGTTCCTAGATCCAGGGCGGTAGGTGAGGGAAAAGGTGAATCGGTCAAAGAAGAGGGACCATCGAGCCTTGCGGGAGTTTAGGCGCTTGGCTGTCCTTACATCCTGGAGACAGCACTTGTGATTGGTCAGAGGGCATAGTAACTGTAGTGTGATGTAGCCTGACCTTCTCTGATTGGCTGGATGAGTGATTCTGTGATTCTGCCTTTTTTTTGAGAGACATTTTTAAAGCCTGTGGAAGTTACCACATATAGTTCCTTGCCCGATAAAGGGTTAAGTTATGACAAAGTTCCAATGTTTAAAGTAATAGGTGGAAGTTTTGGTCTTTATTGCGATTCACATTACATTATCAGGATTATCTTACTGTGAACCTACAAAAATCAACAGTATTAGAGAGAGGTCCATTTTATGTTAATGATCATGTTTTTAAAGACGAAACAAGTGACATTTTAGCACAAATGCTCCAAGATTATAATAATAAAACAGTTTTTAACAGTTTGTCCTGCAGACCTGCTGCATTACAGGTGCATGGCTCCTGCAGGTACATTAGATGTTTGCCAATAATTTAGTGGTGTAAGTCATTCTGTGCCATGCCTGGGTGGGAGCAGGTGGGCAGACAAGAGTGTTGTAATTCTGCTCAGACAGGGAGAGAGGGTAATTAAACTCTCACACAGTGGGGAATTTTAATGTAATCCCTTTCTGTTATATTTGAGTAATGCAGCTGTCACGGATCGGCTCAGGCCTGAAAAAACATAAAGACTTCTATGGCAGTAAGCAGGAAGGGCGGGACTAAATAAATGGATATCAGTGTTTACCATTGCGGATATCAAAAACCATATTTCAGGGTCATTTGGCCAAACATATTGTAGAGAGACACAGAGACACATGTAGGCATCACACCAAGCTCCTTGCCTTCAGGTACAGTATGTTGAGTTAAGGAACTGGTCAGTTAAAATATGGTCAAAACTGCATAAATGTGTGATGAATAACATTAATATACTGTATATTACCCAGCTTCAACTTCTGTGTGACTTAAGTGATGATGACGTTACGTCAGTTCAAAAACTTCAACGGCTTCTGACTTGTCCCTTTAGGGGGAACATGTATGTTTGACGGTGGTTTGGCATGTGTTCTTATGCCGGATGCCCGTCGTGTCGCAACCCTGCCATTTTGTCCAGGCTCGGGACTGACACCGGGGTTGTCTTTGGTGGCTCCCATTCGAAACCAGCTGCCTTCTGCATGCCAACCCAGTGCTCTACCACTGAGCCACCAGGCCTCCGGTTGATGTTACTTCAGTTATCTTTGCAAATACTGCAGTCATATTCGAACATTTTCTGTAGTGTGATCCACACTTGAATTGCTTGTCTTCAGTGTCTAATCTCTAGTCTAGTTCTGCTCTATATTTATCCGCTCTTTTTAAGCAATTCCTTTTACATGTCATTTTAAAGTCTTTCTTAAACAAGATGACAGAATCACATTTCTGTATTTTATGGGCATAAAGCATACTTTTTACAGATTAATGAATTTTCACTGGACTCCAGAAATAACCTTTAATAGATAATAATAGTGATTTATTTATTCCTGTTATTCTACACATATAGCTGTAAAGAAGCTTTTCCATGGTCATTTTCTGATAACCAGTTCCCGTTTAATTATGCAAACAGCAACATTTGCAAATGTTGACAACTTCTAAATTGAGATTTGTACATTGTGCCTATGTGGTACCATAAGGAAATTAGATGATTTGCTTTTAGCATGCTGAACTTTGTTCATTTTAAAATATCACCATTCATTGCTGCAGCGTGCTTAATCTTCCAATGTTTAAAGGTTGTTAGGAGGACACTTATGACAAAAGGCTGTTAATTACATAAATACTTTGACTTTGCGTGGGCTCATTTTGGTCATCAGATGAAATATGTTTTTCTTACATCTGTGTAAAATCAAGCACAACAGGTTTATATTTTATTCCAGAGGTCTACCTACTTTTTTTTTTTATTTCAAGTTTGCTTGAAACACCTTATTTTCCCCATGCAGAGCATTTCAGCAGCCTTTGTTGTCTGATTTTTCAGGTTAGTATTCATGCACACATGCTACAAAAATTAATATAAGCTCTGTTTTATGTTTGCTCTTACAGTTTTAGCTAGGAGAAATTTCTGAATATGTCACAATAAAAGGTTAAAAAAACATTATTGGAACATGTACTGTAAATTGTTTGCAAGTAGGGGTAAGATTATTTCCAATGTAAAAAATAAAACCACTATTAATGACTTGAAATTTTGCTCTGGAGCTTCCTAATTCTCTTGATCATTGCCGAGATGTTTCTACACCTTGACATAAAAAAATTAAAATAAAAGATTAAACATGATTTGGAAAGGCACAAACATCTCTATAAAAGGCTTCACAGCTGACAATGCATAACAAACAACATGATGTCAAAGGAACTGCCTGCTGAGCTCAGAAACAGGATTACTGAAAGGCTCAGATCTTGGGGAGGCTACCAAAATATCTGCTGCACTGCAGGCTCTAAAGAGCACCTTGGCCTTCGTAATTCTCAAGTCAAAGACTGGCATAACCAGGATTCTTTCAAGAGCTGTTTGTCCGGCCAAGCCTGAGCAATCAGTGAAGAAGGACCTTAGTAAGAGAGGTGACCAAGAACCCAAAGGTCACTCTGACTGAGCCCCAGAGATCCTGTGTGGAGATGGGAAAAAGTCCCTGAAGGACAACCAGCGAGAATGGATAGATGGAATCCAAGCTGTTAAGTTAACAAAGTTTTTATGACCTTCTACAATCAAGATTTGTTTAAAATATGTTTGCTATACTACCACAGGACCTTCACTGCAAGATAATGACCAAATCTAAAATTTACCAACCCTCTTAAAATTAAAATACTTTATTTGAAGATAAAATATAAACAATGAAATAAAAATATAAAGTGTGTGCACATAATGCACAAGGAAACAACATTTTATAGTTTGGATCATGTTTTCCATTAAAGAGAAGCTTCTCCAGCTTATGTCAGCTGGTGCAGAAGCCCTCATCCGCTTGAGAAACAAAAAGGTCTTACACCTCAAAGTATGAACATCCTGTATGCACATTTACTCAGAAGAGTATAATGTACCAAACATAGGCAACATTCACCCTGGAGGCACTGCAGATGGGTGAGAACACGAAGAGGTGATTTCACAATAAAAGTCCAGAAACAGAAGTGAAGCTGGGGACCGTGACACTTGTTTCGGTATACTGGTCTTGCTTAATTTGGATACCCAAGACCACAGCAATAGTTATTAAAACAAAAGTGAATAAAAAGCATAAAATGACCCCTTTAAGTCACAAAAGAACATTTCTAGCTAGAATTCAAAAGAGTTTCGGAGGTTTGCGCTCCACTCTTCCCGACCACATGTTGAAGTGTCACTGGGCAAGACACTGAACCCCCAACAGCCCATCCTCATCCCCTAGTAGCCTAGTAGAAATTGGGAAAAGCTGCATCAGGAAGTATGAACTGTGCCAAATCAACATGCAGACTAATGACCCTGAACATAGGGATAAGCCGAAGGGGAAAAAAAAGAAAATTTCTTTTAAAATAGGGTGGCCAAAAATTTAAAACCACCTGTTTTCATAATGTAGTCCAGTATGACTCCACTACCCATTTGAACCTCAATAATAAACAGTGAGAAGAATAATCTCTCTGACAGTTTCAACTTAAAAACTGAGAATTATAACATTGTAAAAGTAGAATTCCTAGCAGCTGTATTGGTTTGCATTAGATTATACATGTGTACCTAATAATGTGGCTAGTGAGTGTATTTAATCTATTGGATCTAAATGAACCTTCAACATGATTATGAATAGGTCTTTGCCACAAACCTTAATAGCAAATGTCATGACTTTAGTTTCTATCATAAATGCCAATTTTGTATCATGAAAGGTTTGTAACATAAATTAAATATTATATTTTCAAATACTGAAATTATATTCAAACATTTAATAAAATCAGGATATGATCAAGACAGATTTTAGGCCAATAACCTAACAAATGTCTTTAATTTAGAGAAAGTGGTTTTCCCCACAATAAGTGAAGATCACTTTATTAAAGCTTTATAATTTATTAAAATACCTTCAGGTGAATGATAAGAAATAGACCCCATTTGCTGTCACGTGTTATTATCATTTGTTTTGCATTTGCATTATATTTTTCCAAAAATTTGCCACTCTACTGATCATGTGCAAAGTTATTGCATTTAATTACATTATTGGCAGATTGTATCATAGGCTTTTATTGACCTGCATATTTTTTCTCCATTATTACTTCCTACAAAGGTTTATGGCCCCACTAAATCAACCTTTTCAATTCAGTCCTGAGTTTCAAACCATGTGACTTATTTATATTAATGTAGGATGACAGTGAAAGATTGGCCTGTGAGATAGAGCGACACACTTTTGCATGACTATTCTTAGTCGAATACGAGACTAAAATTGGTGGGACATGCAACATCTCAAACAGATAAGCCTTTAAGTAATTTCTAGACAAAGTAGGGCAGTCAGTGGTGGCTGTCTGTGTTTAATCTCTGCTTCTTAGTGTCTGACATTTTCCCATTTGTTGCCTTGTACATTTTCCACACAATCAAGAGGCAAAGCACTACGGAAAGATGTTGTCATGGTAACAGAAAAAAATAGCCAGGATGACCATGAGTGAGACAGACCTGATAGCACACTGTGTTTTGTCTTGAGTATTTTTTACCTGATACTACAACTGCAGGATATTACTTTGAGATTTCATACAGATGAAAAATAAGTGATACAGTAGTTTGAACTTCAAGGTCACTACTCCACTGGAAACAATCAGGAGATGTATTGTTCATATATTTCACATTTGCTTAGGTTGAAAAAGAGAATAATTCAGGGCTTGGTTTGTCCTCACTGAATTTGATGCTGTCAAAGTGACATATTTCCAAAATTCCTTAATTCTTTTTATTTTTATTTTCAATGTGTCTCCTAGAAATTATTGTGTGGCAGAAGAAAAATGCATAATTAGTTTTTTGTGGAGGGCATACCAATAACTAGATGTACTGACAGCTCACAGTTTTTCAGATTTATCACTGGTAGCTATGGCTGAGACAGACTTTTGAAACTAAACAAAAGCCTGAAGAATCTGGTTAATTCAGCACCCAGCTGAGAGCGTTTGAGATTAAGTGTCCTTTTGTGTTTTTATTATACTTTCTTGTCAAGAGAAAGCGGAGCTCTTGAAAACATTTTGTATATCAAGGGGCAGAACACATCTGTTGCACTTTTTAACACTTGGTGTCATTAGCATACCTTTCAGATGTTAGAAATTAATCAAATGGCATCAAATGTAATAGTCAGTCAAACGAGAGTCTACTGATAACTCGTATTGCTTGCATCCCATAGAGAGGAGACACATGCCAGGTACAGCTGAACTTTGCTGAAGGGTTTGGTCAGTGACATACCTACAAATGTGTCTGCTTATTATTCTGGCAAAGACCAGTAAGAAAGACTTCACAATATCTGTCTCCTCTATAGCTAGAAATAGCTGCTGGAAAAACTTCAAACTTTTCTATGTTTAAAGCCGTTGTACAGAAGAATGTGAGGAGAAACCTTTTTGTTATTTTGGTAGAAATGTCTATTTTTAAATTGTCTCTTCTATCTTTCTAATGTATTTGTTGTTTTGTCTGTAAGTCTGTGTTTTTCAGAGGCTGAATCACACCAAAAATAACAGTAGCAGTCATTTATATAACAAAATTAGACTATGTTTAAATGTTCAACTTGCACAATCGCAGACTGTGGGTGTGTTCTGTACGGTGGCATTAATGTCAAAGTAAAAAGAAAACAACTCTTGTTCTGTCCTACTCTAACCCTTAAAGTTGGTGCCACTTTAATTTACAGTTCTATTTATGAGGAAAAACTAAAGGTTTAAAACATCTCAGACGCTACATACAGTAACCTAAACCAAAACAAAACATGTTTTCTTTGCTTTAAAAAAATAAATTAAAAAAAGCAAGTGATCCTGACGTTATTGTGGGAAATGTGACTTGTTCCATCCAAAGACCCTTTTAAACAGCTCTTACTGTACACAGAATCTTGTTGATTTCTGGAAAGTGTGATGGACTTAAACATAAGGGAGTGCAAAGAGACATCTGAGTCTCCTCTTTTTCCTCTTAAGAATTGCAAAATGTATCTACTTAACGACTCAGCATTTGACTGAAGACAATTATTGAATGCCTCTTGTAAGTCAGGTCACCCACTCCATAGAGCACAGTGACAGCATCGATGCCTAGCAGTGGATACTAGCTCATTCAGAACGCCATCAGAGGCTCTGCTCGTTCCCCTCAGTCTGCTGTGGAGCAACAGGGTGGCTGCCTCACTCCAAGTTGACCAGTTTCATGCCAAAGTCTCTAGTGAATGCCAGGCTCATTATAGCATGATGAGAGTTCACTTTTCCTCTAACTATGCAAGCTTCACCAGGGATAATGAGCTTCCTGACCACTGGGAGTAAGCTTGTCTGGCTGCTTCAGTCTGTAGGAGAGGAGCCTTCACACCTGCTTGTTTTCTCTGAATGTCCATACTTTCTGACACATGTCATTTTGCAAATCCCACTTCACATACTGGCCCTTCTATCTTTAGAAAACTTAAACTCCTGGCTCAGTCTCAGCCAAAGACAAAATATATCTAGTAGCAACTCTAAATGTTAAATGTTTTGAAAGTTTTGTTCTGTCTAAAACATGCGGTTCACTTTTGTGCCATTATTACCGTGTGGCCCAAACTATTTCTCGATTGTAAGCATTGGCAAGGGTTCAGAACGCTGTTGTTTATGGCTGCCTTTAAAAGAAAGGGCAAAATGTTGTTTTTACACTTTGGTATTTGCAGGAGTAAAAACAACATAGAACATTTCAGTCAGACATCAGTTATGTCCAACTGTGTACATCTTTCTACATTGACAGATTAAGGCTGAAAGTGTATTTGTCAAGATGTACAGTCCAAGCAAGGAACATGGATCTATTTTTTTTATATATTTAAATTCAATGATTAGACTGTTACTTTCTGTGAAGAGAAGATTTGGTTCTTCGTCACTTTGTTTAAACTCATGACTAAAACATTGTGTATTACGCTGCGTTTACCTAGGATTCCCCGCTGCCACTTACTTAAAAGTGGAACAAAACAATACATTTGTTTTGTTCCACTTTTTGTTTCCACTTTTACCCTTTGTTTTACTGTATAGGATTTTCCTTCAATTTCAAAAGTCATGGCTGCTTGTGGTTATTTTCAGATGTCATTGACTATTCACCTTGCCTTAGAAAAACACTCTTGCTGCAGGCGATGCATTATGTGTGAGACCCAGATACGTTGGTCTGTGGAGGGCGGGGTGTAATGCTTTCAGTGCTGGGAACATTAGCTGCTTGGATGGAAAAACTGCGGACCTGCCACAGCAGAGATATCCAGAATTGGGCTGCCAGCCTTGGCACATATCCCAGAGAATTGTGACTCAACTCTAGCAATAATGTTTGAATGTCCGTCCAATCCGCTCCCAGGTGAGCCGGCCCCCGAAATGCCCATTACTATGTTTACACTGCTTGTGGCTTCTTTGATTATTTTTAGCGGCTTTCCAAGCACAAGTGTTAGGGACAAAACAAACATTTTAGTACAAATAAAAAACATATTGCTACAAAAAACGGCACTGTGTTGTTGAAGTGATATGACAAACATGTACAACGTTTATATGAACATTATTTGTCTTTTATTATTCATTAATAAAATTCTTTAAAGATATGTTAAATTCTGTAATTACTTTAATTACTATTTAAGGCCATGGTAAAAATTCTAAAGCTGAAGCTGCTTTTGGCAGAATGTTTTATATTTGTCCATTGTGTCCTTGGCTTGTGCTAGTGTAGTGCCGTGATAACGTGACCTTCAGTGGTGTCCTGTGTCCACTGTGTGCTGTTCAGTAGAAGTGGAGAGCTCCGTCTAGAGAAGTGAAGAGGAAATCAGTAAGAGCTTAAGCTCCATGGGTCTCCTGTGCGATGTAATGTGAAACACTATTCTTCGATCAAGCCTATTTTCAGCCCACACATTTTACTGAAGCAAAACTGATCTCCCTAACATGCACTCTGGGAGAATTTGGCAGAACTGCACACACACACACACACACACACACACACACACACACACACACACACACACACACACACAAACAAAGTGCAGACACTTGGCTGGGTTTCTCAAATCAAATTGGGACCAAATTTGACCTTTGGGGGAAAGTCTCAGGTCTGTCCAGCCAATCTTTATCTGTATATAATATCTGAAAACATTTCGATCTACAGTCATACTAACAAACTGTACAATGAATATATCCAGTAGACTACGTGCTTCCACCGACTAGACTGGAAAATAACAAAACAAACTGCCACTTGACAGTAGATTGAGGTAGGATTCATCGTTTTGTTAGTTTTATCTTAACCTAAATTATTAGTTTGCTATTTATTATGTTGTCTATTTTTAGCTCGTTTAAAGAGCTGGTGATGCTGCCAAAAATTTCAAATATATGTTATTTGGGACACTAGTTAGACAACAAGACTGAGCTGAACAGTTTGTGTCATGCAGGTCCAGAATATCTGTCCTTGAAATGGACAATGGACTTAATATGTCTAGTCAGGGATATCACCAGACTGACCAGGTCTATAAGATTGAGACTATCTCCCTCCTTCTCCATGTTACTCAGATGCTTAAATAAAAGACGAGACCCATAATTACTTAACATCGCCACCAATGTCAATAATAAAATGAACCACAAAACACCCGCTGAAGTCTCCCAAAATGCATTTTCAAAAAAACTGAAATTTGGAAATATGAAAATATGAGATTTTCTAATAAAACCTTAACAAAAATGATCAGATTCTTTAGCATAGTCTGGTTTGTGTGAAATGTTGCTTAAATTAAACATTAAATTAATTTACCCCACCTCGGTACATCAGTGCTCATGTTGCCCCTGCTACTAAACAAGATGGCAGTATATAGGTCTAATGTAGCCTGTAATCCTCTAATCTCTAATCCTCCAAACTCGTGGTGCTCTACAAACCACCAGGCCCTTATTCACAGTTTTTTCAGGAATTCAGGGAATTAATCTCAGACATTGTTATGCAATTTGATGCCCTTATAATTACTGACTAGGTGACTTCAAAATTCACCTGAAAATGGCCTGTGATCCTTTCAGTAAAACTTATTTGACATTTGATGATAATTTTGGTTTTACCCAGTTCATGGCATGATTCTGTCCTGACGGATAATGGTTTCTGATCCCCCATCCCATCAGTTATGTCAGATCAGTTTCTTATCAAATTTGAAGCGACATTGCAAATGTATTACCACTTGACACATTGGTCCATCAACCATTAACTATTTTTAGTGAGCACTTGCCAGCAGCCCTGACTTCTTCCACTGCAGCTAGAGGGAGACTACCAAATGTGTTTCCAGGTAATTGCTGTTGCTCTGGGTGTTCAGATTCCATATTATTACCCATGTGTTTTTTCCCGCCATATTATCCAGATATGAGCATTGATTATACCAAGCTATTACCTGGTTATTACTTTAGTAATTCCCAAATATCACGTTACAAATATTTTATTATTGACAGATGCCCTCTTATATTGCTATTATAAACAGTTAAATGGTTTAAACTGATATACCCGTGTATTATCTATACAACTAATATCCTTTTAATTCCGAGCTGTAAACTGCTGCCATACCAAGACTTCCAGTGGAATCCTATTTTGACACTGTTGCCTGAAAAATTTCCATTTCCAGTTTTTTGCATTCATGATATTGATATTTTACACACAAACTCCTTAAAATTAATTGTTGCAGGCCAATTTTCTTTTCTTGGGTTGTTTTTATGTACTGCACCATGTAGATGCTGATTATACCTGTGTGCAAAACTAAATGACACAGAAAATGTTCTTGCAATAAATACCCCTAATTCAAATTGTGTTTGTTTGTAATGCTTGTCTTTTTGGGAAAAGAAAAGAAAACTGTAAACTAAATGACATAGATAAAAAAGAAAAAAAAAATCGAATGAGCTTTTCACTGACTGTACCCAAAGGGATTTTCTTATGAACCCTTCACTTCTTCAAACAAACTATTTAAAATAAATGTCATGCTTCTCCAGATGATAGGGCTCAAAATCCTAACTGGGTCCAGCATAGTTTTTGCCAATGATACTGTGCTACCTCTCAAATTGCTCTGACATTTACATTTAGTGAAAGTCAAGTCATGGCTGATTTTCTTATATACTTCCTAATCACTGTAGCAGATTTAACTGCAGCCACACTAAGAAAGAAACTTTGACAGTGAAATGATTCTAATCATGTTCATTCAATTAAGAGTTTAGCACTGATTGCTGAAACGACTGCTGACTGGGGACTTTTAAACCCACATAGACAATATGCCCCATTGAACAGCAGTCATACTGTACATTGTGTCATCGAGTCATGTTTATGTACTGTCCTATAGGTGCCCATAACAGGCATACCATAGTGTTATTTAAGTATAGATTTTCTGAATTTCTTTAAATTGCATCTACATTTCTAACTGAAAAATGTCTCAGATTTAAAAGGTGAAGATTAAGATTTACTGGTTTCAATAGTGGATTTGTGTTGTAAATTTAGGCCATTTGCCAAGGAACACATTTAGTCATGTAGACCAATTTATGGCCTTGAGTTTCCAAATCATTTTGAAATATATATTTGAAATTGAACCACAATTTAAATATATATATCAATCCTATTTAGTCTTGTGCTTTGTAATGCTCCTTTTTGTTAAATAACGCACTAAAGAGTGCTTTACAGTATCGGATATTCACAGCATTCTGAAGATGGCTCATTTTGTAAAATGTGTTACGCAGTTCTTGTACAAGTGATTGTACACAAATAGTTCAAACAAATTTAATCACAGCTTCCCTACAGGTGGCACCACAGCAGCATGATAATTTAGATACTGTAGATAGTGCAGCAGTAATTTTAAACAAAGCACTTTGTATTTTCATTTATAGGGCCCCAGGTTGTCATGATGCCACTTTATTTAATAAAATTGATATTTCTTTAGCAAGGCCCTAAGAAAACATAGAAACATTAAATGTGTGTACTACAGATTTGTAAGCTTTGACTTTGTGTTTGATGTAAAGCAGAATAGTGTGGTGAGGTAAGTTTGCAGCTGCTTAAATGCCCTTTCAATGTAAGGGGATACAGAATAAGGTCAAAGAGTGTTTTTAAACACTCTTATCTTACCCAGCTTTAAGAGCTACTCATCTAGCTGCAGTATTCAACAGTATTCTGTTAACAGGTTTGTCTCACCAAGAGTTAATTAGCGGAATTTCTGGCCTTTTTAATAAATTTCAGACCATTAGCTTTGTTTTGCCAAGGTAGAGGCAGCCCTCTAAATAGCCATAGTTTATTACTGTAATAACCATATTATGGCAAGAAAGGTGGCAACCATGCTTCATTATTTTAAGAGATGAAGGTCAGTCAGTCCGGAAATTTGAAACTTTGAAAGTACAGGCGCAAAATCGACAGATGGTATCTGCATGTGTGGTTCCCCCCCGTGAGCGCATGGAGGAGGATGTGTGATGGTGTGGGGGTACTTTGTTGGTGACATTGTTGCTGTATTTTTATTTTTTATTTTTTTCAGAATTAGATGCACATGTACCACAACATTCTGCAGCAACACAGCATCCCATGTGGTATATAATTAGTGGCACCTCCAGGAATTGTGAGGGCGACTGTGTATGACCATAATGGAGTGTGATGGGGCATTCAGATGACCTGGCCTCTACAATCACCAACCGATCTAAACTTAATATGGTTTGTGGTGAGTTGGACTGCAGCAGAAAAGAAAAGCAGCCAGTAAGTACTTGGCATTGCACATCTCAAAGACCATTGAAAAAGTTTTCCGGGTAACTCCCTTATGAAGCTGATTGAGAGCACATCAACTGTGAGTAAAGCTCTTGTCAAAGCAAAGGGTGGTTTTAAGTTTTAAACATATTTGAAAAGTAACTTGTTTTTAAGCTACCAATTTCATATGTGCTATTTAAAGTTTACAGTATTAATCTACAAGAAAATAACATGAAGAAATAAAAAGCAAACATCCAAACGTTTGACTGGTAATGGTGTGGCCTTAAGTTTGAATAAATCTTTTATCTTTTCAGACTTCATAAACATAATATATTTAAATGTGTTTTATGTGAAACTAAATTGCATTATCCCGGTTATGAAAACTTCACTAACCTTACTAACATAGTTGAACATTATGGAACAGATAACAAGCAGAATCATGATGGATTCACTCCAAGCATTCGCCTTCCAAGGGAGAGAATCACTGACGGCTAATATTATCACACTCCTGTCGCCTCATACTTAGTTCTATATTTGGGGCAGAGCTGATGGAGGGCATATGGACTGAAAAGACTTCAAAATTATCACTGTGCAGTTACTAAAACTTCAGATGCACTATAATTTCAAGCTCCAAGATTCAAAAGAGCCAAATGACAAACTGCAGCTTATAAACATTTCACTGCCCCCTTGTGTCGTGCGGTTACGTTCAGACCTACTTATCCAATTCCTCTTTTCAAAGGGAGCTATAAAGTTTAGTCATTAATATAATCTCTTCATGATGAATGCAACCAGCTCTCAGGATTGAGGTAAGTGTGTCTCAATTCCTTGTGGAAAATAGCTTGAGGTATTAAAATGTCAAATATGACAATTTTGAACATATCACTGTAATTTAAATAGCAGAATCAATATGTGTTTGGCCACTTACTTACTTACTGCCCAATCTTCCCTAAAAAAAAAAAGTTTCAGTTCTCACGCAGTGTTTAAAAAGAAAGTTCACCTGTCTGGAAAATTGATGAACACACTTATACCTGTCTCCTTTTTTATTACACTAGATGGCAGCATCTTCCAAACAACATTTGTCTGTAGCACTCTCACCACTGTAACACCAGTGTTCAAACTTTGCCGTGCTATCTTCAATTTCAAAACATAAGATGACTTAATAGCTCATATAGGCATATATAAATATGAACTGTAAGAATTCAGTGACACCAGCACTGTATCCTGATAAAATGTCACAAAGGTTAAAGAAAGCATAAAACATGCACATAGTATTATTAAATATGACATAATATACAGATATAGGCCTTCTTGATATACATGAACATCTTAAAACCCTGACTGATAGACTACGTCAAAAACAAAAAGAAATATAAACTCTAAGCGCCCCCCTCTGGTGAGAATCTTATCGAGAATGAAGCACAGATTGTAATGCTGAGCGCTGAAACCTTCAGCTCCTTTTTATCTTATTTTGTCAAAGGACACATGGTGCTACATGTTTCTTGGTTTCCTTGATTGTGCCAATTTAAAAGAGACAAGCATGAAAAATATGTCCTGCTATTTGCCAAATCTTTTAGTTCACCTCCTAAATGCGGCCTAAATTGAATGAGCATAGCACGTTACTGTGGTTGTCTCCATGTCAAATCCAGGGTGAAAGTTGGTTAGGAATAGTTTTTACTTGCAGGAATCACTGAGGCTTTTTAAAAACTCCCGTGTTTCCACAAAATGTGGACATGAAGCATTTTGCATCCACATGTTGTTGTCAACAAAAGAGGTTGAAGTCACAGAGACAAAGTGTTCCTGTGCAGTCAATAAGCAACACCAGAACGGAGCTTGACTCAACCTAAATAAATTAAGAAATTGCATCATTTCTCTTGCAAAATGATGTCATGTTTTGTTTGTCAGGATTAAGAAAGACTACTCTCCCAGGAACCTTGACCCATGATGTGTATGCCATGTGGGCGTGGGATCTGCAGTTGACTGCTTCAGGCCTGAGTAAATACTGCCATCATTCCAGGCATTGCTGTGGATGGTGGAGGAAGGAAATGTCTGTAATCAGGGTAGCTTCACTGTTTCCCATAGCTGAGTCAGGAAGTAAATCAGTTGCCTGGAGATGACTGTTGACGAAGAGAGAAAGCATAGCTTACATAAAAACTGAAAGGTCATAGGTAATCTTATGAGTTTCAGTTCAGTGATAAAAAGGCATAATTTCACATCTTCATTCCATTTCTCTATTTGCAGTGTTTCTCTATTTTTCCAGGAAGCCACGGAGAATATTTATATTATGTTCATGCTGCCTTTAGTGTTTATGCTTTATATACACTATAATATATATTATATGGTAGGTATAGTATAGTATAGTAGGTATCACATATTTTGTGATGCATTATTATCTGCCCATTTGAAGACATTACATTTAGACATTAGATTTTCATATCCCAAACTTAATATGGGAAGAAGCTCTTACTTTTCATTTAGTAAAGAAAAAGGTTTGTGGTGCCAGATGTTGGCACTTTGCTTATATGTAAGTCAATGCATTAAGTGTATTTTAGAATAATGTTTTTTTTTTCACTTTCCATAAACTCAAAAAAAAAAACCTATATGTCTGGTGACTGCATCACACCAGTTTGTTGGGTTGCTATATGCTAAACCAAGTGTTAAATAATTAAAATAACATACAATAATGTATAACTAACTTTCTCTTGAGTCAGCAGAGCTGCAATCTTCTGACCGTATTACATTAAGTAAAAACATTTAGCAGCTCACTAAGCACTCATGCTCTAAAGCAGAAATAGATCTCAGTCCCTTATGGTTTTAAAGATAAAATTACCAAATAATAATAGAGAAAGATTTGCTTCTAAGGTTGGAGTTATTGACCTTAACTGTCTTTGTTTGTGTGTGTGTGTCTGTGTGTGTGAGGATATATACTACCATACTAGACAAAAACAGAGTCCAAGTCTGGCTCTCAGAACAACACCATGGGTTTGCAGTATGCCAGAAAGCAAACAAGAGGTTATTTCTGTCTGTGGTCGACCCCTAACCAACCCCCCTGTCAAGCAGGCTGCCGACTAGGTCAAAATGGGAGAGGGGAAGGGCACTTGGTATGTGCAACTACTCTGAGTAGGAACCATTTGAGGGTTAATTAGACTTATGGGAAAGTTATGGTTGATGAAATCAGGGAATGTTTGAGGGGAAGTGTGATTGAGTTGCCTATCATGTGCTTTAGCCGTAATCTTTCTTTTCATTTTGAATGGAGGGGAACATCTGGGGGCGCCCTATACACCACTGATGCACACAAACAAAGGATATTTTGTTATTCTCTAAACTACAGCTCAGTAGTAACATGGAAATGGTAGGTAGTATTTTGAAATATCAATGTAATTGGGAAACATTTCTGTTACACGTGTAGTAGTTTCTGTGTAAAACCAAATAGTAGATGCAAGATAAAAAGGCTTCACTGTTCTCCAGCTGTGCGGGTCAGCAGGACTTCAGACATGTATGAAAGTTACTAGAAAATGTGATACAAGTGGCTGAAATCAGTAAGTGGACACAAGGTGAACAGAATCCAAACAACTGTACCTGTCCAAGTCAAACTGCATACGAAGCATATGTTTCAGCTGGCGATGCTGACAATGACGACTTTAAATTTGCAAATGTGAAAAAGGTAACACAATCTTAATAGTTGCACATTCTTTTGATATATCAATATTAGTTACGTTTTAAAAAACATTCAGAGAACCCAACACACTTTTCTTTATTGTGCCATTTTAGTAAAGTGCATTTGTACCATATTGTACCTGGTACAAAAACTTCAACCTAAGAAAAATAAATTCTAGACGTCAAAATGTGGTGACACACTGTTTTGTGAAGGGGCCTGGGACTCAGTTTGTTTTGCTTTTTCTCAGCTTTGCAAAGTTTATTATTAAATGACATGTATGATGTTGAAGAAATTGTTTTGCATTTCACTGACCGTTCATTCATTCACTGATTTGTTTGTTTTCAGGATTACAGTAGCAGCATGTCCCACAGTCACAGGGCAAAGCAGACGATGAGGACTTTTCCAGTGTTAACAGTGGATCCTCAATTCAAATGGACTTCTTACAGACTTCCTACAAAAGTAGGAAAAAGAGATTTTCTTTTGTTTCACAATATTACATGTGTTTGAATGCATTTCTTACATCTAACGCTCCAGTATCTGGCCATTGAATTAAATTAATTAGAAATGGGTAGTTTCATAGGTATTATGCAGAAACTGATATAACATAGCTCTTGTTCAGAAGATAAAGCATTTGTCCAACCAGTTTGGTTCCCCCCTCCCCCTGTCCAGATTTAAAAGTGTCCAAAGTGTGATGAACTCTGAACCTCACGTTGCTCCAAATGAAACATTATGTGCAGACAATGATGTTTCGGCCACTTCTGTCTACATTGTGTGAATCTCGAGGATTCTAGAATAAAACATGAGAAATCATTCGCACACTATCTAGAATAATTTGAGATAAAGTGCCAGAACTAATAAAGTAACGCCTCATGCTGTATTACATCGTCATAGTTATGGTAAAACAGTTCAGTTCCATGTCACATGGATGTCATGGAAAAATAACATTTTGCACATCTTAGCTTCTGCATCAGTATTTAATATTATAAATATTGTAGGTATCACAGCAAATGTTAAAATTTAAGTCTACACCAATGTTACAAAACCTACATTATTGCAGTTAATTTAAGAGAGCAAATAATGATATGCTGTATGTATGTTGAGGCACTTAAATAAATGTAATTGCAGTTTGTCTTTGGGCAACTGAGAGTATGTTTAATTTCTGCTCAATGTGTGCAACTAGTTGTTTTTAGTGGTGATGTTAATGTGGCCGAAGCTGCCACAGGCCTCCCTGATTCAGCCTCTGATGAAAGCCGCGTGTAGCACAGCTTCAAAGAACACTGGAGGTCTACAGGGATTTATCTCTGGCTTTCCCACCATCTGCAGAGGCCTTAATGGCACGTGATGATGGTTGTTGGTTCCAGTGTTACTGTACCTTTCTCTAACACATCCAGTCTCTTTTGAAATAGGTTGGCTTTTGTGATTTTAAATCACACAATTGTACTATCTCTAGCCATTTAAAGGCGTACGTTTCCAACATTTTGACTTAAATCCTATCAGTAAAGCTACATTCTTAATGTACAGTTACTTCTTCGATTAAAATCAGATCCAGGTGTATTGATTCTCTTACTGAACATAATGCCAGGGCAGCCACCCAGCTATTTTGCTGCTGTAATGAATAACTGTACTCCAAGTCTTGAAATGTCAGATTTTTATAATTCTGCAATTGGTCATTCATAGAGAAACACTTTGATTAACAGAATTATACTTTGATTAAACCAAACATGTGTCTCGTGTGTAAAAGCACATGCTCATGTGCTTGAAAAACTCAGATCGATCTTATTCCTTCTGACATCTTGGCTGTGTCTGCTGGAGCTGTCTGCTCTGCATACCTGCCCCTAGAGTACTTTAAATGTTCATCTCATCCAGACCTTTCCTGGGATTCTTTCTACAACCATCCTAGAGAAAATCCACAAGGAATTTCACACAGTCTGGGTTTTATAGGAAAGAGATTGTATAGACAGCTCATCACAGTGTTTAGCTTTGCTGTTACTGTTGGCATGTGATCGAAGCTCAACTCAATATGTTTGTTACAAAATGTTTTAGATTGTCTCTCCACTGTACGGTGGGCAAAAATAAGCTGAGCGTGATGACTATATGTGTTAGTCCTCACATGGGTCTTGATGTTAATGAGAGCTTTGATGTTCAATGGAACTTTATCTGGGAAAAAGATGTGGATTGTGTCTCTGAAGAATAATTTGGCACTGAGCACCAAGAGCATTGTCAGAACTTCCGTGATGGGGCTTCAGTGTACTTTCTCAGCAGGACAACATTAAGACAGCAGAACAACACAAACTCATGAATATCATATGGAAGCGCACAATTATATATTAAATCTCTATTTGACCTATCCTCAAGACAAAATCAGGTTGGTCAGATAAGGCTAAAAAATACCTCGTTTTGGGTTTAAAGACATGTAGGCTAAAAGTGTTTGTGTTTTTTTCATATAAATGTGAACTGCCCAACAGAGCACCTTGATCAGGTTTTTATAATAGGCCCACAAAACAAATTTGTGCAAACTGTATTTGTCCATTGATATCTGTAACAGTAAAGTTGGCCTTCTCGTTACAAAGGAAAATATAATTAAAATGAACCAAAAGCGGCTGCCTTAATAGTAAAATGATGAAGAGTAAATGAAATGGCCACAGTTAGACTACGGCATGTCCGAGTAAAATAAATAGAAAATTATAATGATTATTTTTTTCAGGCCTGTGTGTAACATTCCTAATATTGAAGCATTACAGCCCAGTTTCATCACTTTTTTAGGGTTTTATTTATTTTATTTTATTTTATTTTATTTATTTGTTTATTTTAGCCATTTTCTTATTGGAAAATAGTATATGCAGAGATGAGAATAGTGTTGTCCATCCTTGGGGAAAGTGCACCTCCTAATTATGGGGGGAGACCAACAGTGAAATTCTGCAATATCTCATCCTCACTACATGAGCACACAACAAGCTAATCTATAAAATGTAAAACAATAGATAGTTGGTTCATGTGATGTATGCTTATGGAAAATTTTTAAATGTCAAAAAACAAAAATGTTTGACTATCGTCTCAAACATCTTGACCATTTGCCCATTCTGTGCTTAATGAATACTAACCTCTGTTCTTCCAAATGAATCCTCGCTGATCAGAGGCGTGTTTCACAGACGCCGACCCAGTCCTACTTGAAAAATGTCATCAAAGCTCCTGCTACTGCCTCAAGAACAGAGAAATTAACTTAATTCAACCTAAATAGGGCAAAATTGATGAACAATACAGCAGAGTTGACAGTTGACCATTTAAGAGGAAGGCCACTGTGGGAAAAGAAACTCCCTTCAGCGATTTGAAATAAATAAAGTTGGGAATAAGATCAGAATTCCTTTTGGAAGATAACACGTAATCACATCTTTAACATTTAGTGAAGTTAGTTTTTCCTTGGGAAAAACTAATTTATTGTGTATTTACAGTCAAGCAAAATAGCTTCATATTTCAGTAATTACTCACATTTTTTCCCTTTTTTGACCTAAATAAGTCTTAAAAAGGTGCAAGGAATGGAAATATCCATTGCTTAGCATCCTGGTTCTCACCAGGCCATAGCTTTTGAGGATCTGATATAATTATTTGAACATTATTCTTTATAAAAGAAATATATACTGTTGGTTCACAAGGAAGTAGGAAAAGGTTGACAGGGTTTTACAGTTACTGGTATTTTGAGGAGCGAGTAAACTAAGTATCATGGTAGTATCTGGGTTTCATTTCGGCATTTTAATGCTGATAAAACACCAGTTAAAGCTAAAACTACCTTATTGTACTTTGTCACTATTAGTAAATAATAATGTTATTTGCCCCAGTACCCCTGTTTACCCACTGTGTGTGTGTTCATGTTGGTTTGAAAGTGTCGCACAATGAAACTCTGGTGTGGAGTAAACATCCAAAGGGGTGATGTGGGGGGGCTCAGTTGTACTGTTCATTGAAATGAGAAAACAAAACAGACCAACCACAGGGTTTTATGACAGTAGATTTGTGGCTTTAGCAGTTTAATTCCATCTTATTGCAGACACATCTAATGTGCTTTAAGAGTTGCTCATTAAAATAAAATATAGCAACTATGTGTGTTACAACACATTTGTCACAATGTCAAGTGTGTCTCTGGTATCTCTCTGTGTCAACAGAGAAATGTGAACACAAGTAGTGAGTCTCCAGAATGTAGTTTCTCCAGGAGGGTCTTTGTCCTTAAGACAATGAGATAATTTGTTGTATTTAATTTATATATTTTTTTCTTAAACACAACAGTCAAACCTGCTTAGTGCATGCAGGTGAAAACCTGTATATATTCACTGCGTTTTGAAGGAGCAATTGTGAATTCAGCAGCTGGCCAATGTGAAGCAGGTGGTTGTAATAATAAAATAAGTTCAATAACCCTCAAGCCAAAGTGGCTATTAATGGAAAATCAATGCAGTTATATTGTTGCAACACTAAAAAGAATTATTAAAAGCTGTGGTTTAATAATGCAATTAGACTTTTAAATAGATGCTAAGGATAAGAAACAGCTTTGTGGTATTGAAATTTGAGAGTCCACAGCAGACTTTGATGCAGGTTTTGATTGTGGGATAAAACAGGTGTATAAAACCTTCATAAAAATCTCTTGTTTCTGCAGCCAACAGACTTATGAAATGCAAACTCAAAGGAATTCTGTGTATTAACAGACAGTGTGACACACGGGAAGATGTTTTTCCACATTCCTAATGCTCCACTTACTCTCCCATATTTTTTTATGAGCTTGTTGTTCACCATTTTTCATATTCAACATATTGTGCCAGACTAGTCCCATTTACTTTATCAACTCCGTGTTTCCCCTGACCCATGCCGTTTGACATGCATACTTCTAGTTCCCATGAGTGAACATTATTAATCCACTGGACCAGTCCTTCCCATCATGCATTACCCTGTTCAGACACATCACAGAAACAACCAGATGACTGAGCACATCCTGTGTTTCTGTAGCTTCACCTTGACATCACATTTTTTGTGGAAGCAGACATCTGCTCTCAAGCTTCGACATTTTCTAACCTGCCTTCCTAGAACCACAGAGACACAGCACTTGCAAGAATTACTGTGGTTTCTTTTTATCTCATTTCCTGTTTGTGTGTTTGTAGTTATGAATGGAATCTACAGTAGCTACCACTCTAAGTCAACTATAAGTGTATCTTTGCCTTTAATTGTCACTTCTTTGAATTTCTGTCCACCTTTCCTTTTTAGTTTGGTGTTTTCGACACATCCTTTACAAGGTGGAGTTGCTGGGAACTAATACATTGGCAAAGATGAAACTGGTTTCTACTCAGTAAATCAGCAATGTTGCAATGGGAAACAAAAATGAAAGCAACAACTGCTTTACATGTAAAACCAAATCTCCTCGCTAATCATTAAAAGAGGTTTAAAGATAAGCTTCCATGTCCCCGTGCACAAGTGTGTTTGTCATTATTATTTAGTTCTACAAAATTTCTAGAGAAAATAAACGTTGTTTCTCACGGACACATGCCCACTCAAAATTTGGAACAGCTTGTTTTCATTGCCTGTGAATTAGTTACAAGCAGATTATTTGGTCTCCTGCTGTGTGACTTTAACCAAAAGATATCGACTATCATGAGATATTCATAAAACAGGCAAAATCTCCCTGGTATTTCATGCAAAATGATGAGTCCTTTGTGAGTGGAACGTAGTGATCTAGCGAGGGTTAACATGAGCAGCAGTGTGTTCCCTCCTCCAGTCCTGACGTTGACCGAGCGCTCTCACACACTTAGACTCACACACACTTTGTCCACTGAGGCCAGCACTGAGCCAGACAGGATCGACGGTGTGCAGCTCTGAGAGCCAGCTTTCATTCGCTCAGAGCTGGATCTTTTCTAGCACTCAGTCCCCTTTCCCTACTTGCCTCGTCACTCCATGGGATTCCAGATCTGGCCACCAAGAAAACCACCACCGTCCTCTATGGCCTGCCTTGATGTGGAGACCCCCTCCATCTGCAGGGGTAAATTCAAATCAGGTGCCTTTTCTTTCTCTTTAGGTCTAACCTACAAGCATGTCTTTACTTTATTTAAATAATATAAACTCTGGCTTTGTTTTTCATCTTGTTTATGTTTACTGATTCTGAAAGTGGGGGGTGGGTGCGGTGCCGGTGGGTGGAGGGTGATGGTAGTGATGTAGACACAACTCCAACAGGAAATGACAGAACAACAGTCAAGCTCCTTACAGTGATTCATGCCATACACCATTGTTAGAGAAGACAGTATTGTTTTCTGACAGATAATAAATCACATTTGTTCTAGAAAAAGTGTGTGAGTAACAGATTTAGAAAAAAATACTCCTCTTGTTTATACTGGCACTCTGTTCAAACACTATTATGGTTTCCTGTCACACAAGAAAAGCTTGAATTCACCTCTGTATCATCAGTACACACAATGAGGTCTATTCAGGTGAAGTGCATTGCACAGATATGCTGCTGGTAAATTTTCTGATCATCGAATTTTTAATCTTCCTTGTTTGCATTCACCAGCAATTCCTCTGATTAAATCAGACATTGTGCATTGTGTTACCTTTTTCTATTTACACAACGTAGGACTCATTTTGTGATAGGGCCAGACATTATTATTTAACTTATTGAAATCTCTTTGAAATTTACATTCTTTGTGATCTATACCAAGACAAAAGGTTCATGATCCACCTAAGCTGTACAGAAAATACACAACACAGGTTTTCACTATTGCAAAACAACACTTAAACTGCAAAAAGGATAATGTAGAATATACATAGTGTGCCAGAAATATAGAAAAGCTCAATTTCTCTCAGGGCCACATAAAATTCTATTATAAATCATGACCCATTTAAGTACAATTCTTTTTAAACAAACTCAGACAGGACACACCCACTCACAGAGGAGGAAACTTCAGTATTTTCTTATCACTGTTAATCTGGCTTCGTCTTTGTTACTTGTTTAATAAAACAAAATACTACTACCAACCCCAAATTCTGTAAATGAGATGTGTTCTTACGCAGCAGCAGCATTTTACCTCGCAATGATTCTCAGTTGTTATGTAACAGCAATTTACTTTTATTTTCCCGAGCTTTTTGTTTTTTTAATTTTAGGATAAACTTACAAGTTTTCTATCCCGCGGAATTTACTCGATGTCTTTTAGAATTACATTTATTCTGGTAGAAATGTTTCTACAAATGAACACAATAAAGAAAAATGCCTCTATATCAGCTGCTGTTCATCCAAATGACATTTTTGTCTAACTTGAATAATTTGTCCTTTTTTGATTTAGTCTGTCTATGGTTTGATAAAATGGAATTTTGTTTAAAGTAGTTGGCATTTACAACAGCAAAGTCAACATAATTCAGTTCAGTTTTGTTTGGACACAGATCTGTAGCCACACCAAACAGTATTTTTACGTGTACTATTAAAAAAAAAAAAGTCTTATGGGAGCCCTCCAGGGATAATTTGCTGAGAACAACATGGATCTGAGATTACATCAGTAGATGGGGATATCAGCAGAGCCCTCTTTCTGGGTTCCTCCACAACCTCTGTTTACGCTCTGCTGGTGAGCAGGAGAGCGGGGCCAGTTTGCATCACAGAGAGGTTAGCCAGGGTTCAGGTTGAACACAACATGACACAGAGTTAGGAGGACCCTGGGCATGAGGTGAACCCCCATACTGATGCTCAAATTAAACTCTGCATGTGGTGCTGGAAGGCAGCTTTCAATATTATTAATATGCAGTAATACACACTCATAAATTTCCTTGCCTGGGGAATTCTCTCCAAGTCACAGTGGATATAAATATTAGGACAAATCTATGGTATTTTTTACAATCTCCTGGCCTGACCGTTACCCCCCTGGCCTGGGTTTGGAAAAGGAAAGGCACAGCAGGCAGTGCAGGCACACTGTGTTCTCTGCCACAGACTTAAAGGGTTGCCGTGAGACTGGACTTGGCCCCCCCTCCTCAGCGCTTGTAATGTTGTGCTCCCTTGCCCACCAGTACGAAGCCCATGAGCATCCCTTCGGCCCTACAACTGGAGGTCCCATCCCCTTAACTAGCCCCAGATTTTATGGTTCCCAGGCCTTGTTCTCACAGCTGCCTGGTTTATTTTTGCTACACTGAGTCACAGAGGGCTGTTCAGACATAGCGCCTTTCCCAGGAGAGTTGAGCAGGTCTGTTCTACAGTATGTGTGTGAGTAGCTGTTTCACTGTATAGACCAGCTTCACTTCACCACAGCAGTGATGATAAGGGCCTCATGTACACTACTGCTTCATTCGTCACCATCACCCATCCCATTTCACTTCTGTTTTGTTTTGTGCTGGGCTGTGTTGTTCTCCTGAAATAATATGTTTGCATGTGTTTGAAGATAATTTAACCCTCCTGTTATGTTCGTTTCTGAGGAACAGCATTGATGTTCACCCGTCAATTTGTGTCACAAACCAAAAAGTCCCCAAAAACATTGTTTATATCTCATCAATAACTAAATTACTAACCATTTCAATCAATATTTAGTGCAGTGATGTTCTTTACTGTTCACAGATCACTCGTATATTGCAAAAAGATCATGTTAAAAAAAAATTTATGTACACTGAAAAGACCTACATATAAATTATAATAGTTTTATATGTAATTGATTTTTAAAAATTTTATTTTATATTTTGATTTTTTTTGTTGTTGTTGTTGTTTATGGAGTGATGTTGATAAATTAAAATGAGACACCTCTTTTGTTCAGGGTCAAATTGTTAACAATCTAAAAAGAATACTGTGTATACTGTGTATGTGTGTATGTGTGTGAGTGTGTGTGTGTATGTGAATGTGAGACAGGGTTGTATTATGTCTCATAGTTGCAAAGAAACAAATAGTATTTGATCTTTCTGACTCTTTTCAGCTTCTATTTTGTCTGCCGGGTCAAATTGACCAGAAGAGTACCTTTGTAATATGAACATGTAGGGGGGGTTACAAATATGTGAACTGAACGATTTTTATTTTATATGTCGATTACACTAAATAAGCCAAGCAGGAGAAGTTTCAAAGTGAAATTATACTTTTAAGTATTTTTTTTTTAGATTGTTAAACTTTAAAATGGGTCAATTAGACCCTGAACATAACAGAAGGGTTAACGTTTATACTAATGGGATATTAATGCCGAGGACTGACGGCAAGAACTTTATGTGGTGCCTGCAGACAGTCTCAACAAGTCATAGCTTTGATGTTCCTTCACAGCTTAACTGATCACTGCTTTTCTATCCAAGATTACAACTTAAAAACAGTTTATTAAACAGACACAAATTACTTTGCTGTCTTCAGTGCCATTTCTAGTTGTCTTTTCATTAATCCAAACAGATCTGTGCTGTAGTTCCTTTGCTTAACTGGATTTGCATCCGGCACAAAGATATTGACTCTCAATGGAAAGGCTCGCGGCCAGTGGCACAGCACTGCTCAAGTCTGTTGTCGTACTTCTAACAACCCCAGCTTAAACCATAAAGGAAGTGAGTAGGATGTCTGTGGTGGTGAACGGGGTTTTTCTGTCGAGCATTTAGTGTACTACACTGATTGAGACATAATAAGTACTTTGTTTTACTTGAAGTCTGCCAGGTTTTATAGTTTAAAGCCAGAGGTACGTTAGTTCTCTCGTTCATTGGATCTCAGTGGTTAATATTCAACTCTGACCTCTGTGTCTCTGCACTCTTGCAGTCCTCCAGCTCTGTCTGCAGCAGAGGAGAACTCGAGAACAGCTTGCGGAGCAAGGCATCATGCCACGTAAGTATTCATTTTACACTCTATGTCTTACTGAGTGCAATTGAGTTTTGATAGGTTTGCATCAATATACGTAGAAAGAAAGTCCTTTTAACACACAGCACCCAATTTCAAAGAGTGTTTGGCACAACATAAATCTGGCAGTCAATAAGTGCAAAGGAATTTTCAGAAAATATTAAAGGTGGTGATTTTGTTTGAATGTATATCTGTTTAATTACATTTGGAACAGTAAACCTTTACATTATATTTATCTGATGGCTGTACACACATACTTTTACATGATGCTCAAAGTAATATTAATGAAGGACATTCATTTTACTACTACGGTACTTTTGCCACGTTTATTTCCAAAGTTGATTTGACTACTTTGTACTTCATGTCTTTTGCTTTAAAATATTAAACTTCTTTGTTAGGAAAGTGTTTTTTCATCAAACCCTGTGAACATTACATTATCTGGACACAAATTGACGTGCTAGTCTGTGTATTAGTGTAAGTTTTACCATACTACCACTAAGTGCTGCATCATTGTTTGTCATGATCCTGGTCCTGGACTTAATTTTGTCTTTTCTTTTGCCATATTCACTTCCTGTCCTGGACTTTTATTTTGTAGCCATTCCCTGTCACTTCCTGTGATTTCGCCTACTTTAAAGACCTCATTAGTTAACATTGTTTTTACCCATTTCCCTGCCTAATTAGACCCAACACTTCCCTGTCACATCTTCACCGTTTTAACATGATGAAACACCCAGTCTCCTGGCTCTGGTTTTTGGAATCTATTGCCTATTCCCATTTTTGTGCTGTTTTTGTGTGAAAATATATAATTACTTAAGTATTCACAGGTCACCTAAATCATTGCTGTTGTTGGTTTTAGAAGTTGTACATTTAGTTAAATGGACATCATGTCAGTGCAGTGAATGTTTTAAAGGATTGTAGTTTAAGTCCACCTCTCTCTAAAATGTTACTAAATTCATTATAAAGAAATGGAACAGGAAACACAGAATGACATAACAGACTCCCTCAAAGAAAATACCAGCTTTAGTGGTTCAGACAGTGTGTGTATCAAATGGGATAAGAGGAAAAAGTTTATTATAAATATTGAGTAGAGTTTGTTAGAAATCATGTGAAAGATTTTAAATTCAGCTGAAAGAAATTTCTGTGCTCTGATGAGACCAAAATGAAGTTTTTGGTCATCAGACTAGAAACAATGTTTGGCATAAATGAAAGTCAGCAAATCATCACAATACACTCCAATACAATCCCCACCAAGATACATCAGGCCCTGGGGTTCAGGAAAACCTATGAAGGTAGAGGGTAAGTGCATCAAACATTGGGAAATCCTGGAGAAGCGGATGCAGTCGGCTAGAGAACTGCAACTTGAGAGTATATTTGTTTTCCAGCAAGACAATGACCCCAAGCTTGCAGCCAAAGCTACACAAAAATAGATCAGAAACAACAAGTTTAATGTTCTGGAGTGACCGAGTCAGAGCCTCAGAGGCTTCAGAGGCCTCAGAGGCCTCAGTCCTATTGTTAATTTGTGGCTGGACTTCAAAAGTGCTTTTTGCTCATGATCACAATCTGAATCTAACCTGACAGAGCTTGAGCAGTTTTGCAAAGAAGAATGGAGAAAAAAATGCAATGTGCAGATGTGAAGCCAGGGTAAAAAAGAAAAAGCCAAATTAAATCAGCCATGACTCAATGTTGTAAAAAACATAAAATAAACAAAAATGAAAGCCACAGGGGTAAATACTTTTTCGACACTGCAACAGAGATAAACCATCAAATAGCAGACTAGTGCCAAACCAGGAAGGACTAATTCCTCTTTTAATATCATCTACATTGATGCATTGATGTGACTAAAGCAGAGCAGGATCAGTGTCTGTGCAGCCATCCCCGGGTGAGCATTGTGTTTAAGAGCAATATTAATGAAAGAAAAGTTGAATCAGAGACAGAATCATGCTGATAGCCTGGAAGGTATGAAGAGAAAGAGATAAGGCTCTCCACCTCTTTGTCCTGTCTTCTCTTGAGAAACCTCCAGCCATCAGGTATTCAGCTCCTCTCTGGCTCCACGCAGCCGCATGAGTCAGCGACTGAGCCTTCAATTGAGGTCATTCACCCCCTTCTGTGTCCTGGTGAGGAGGCATGCACACAAACCTCCCAGGCCACTGTCCACTAAGCCCCTCAGTTGCTCCTACACTTATAGGCTTTGTGGTAGGTATGCAGTAAGATTGGCGTGATGAGCAGGGTTGTTTTGATTTAGTTCCTCTGACACACAGCTCAGAGTGCACCCTCAGTCAGTCTGTCCTTAAACCAAACAGTGCTTATCACGGCGGAGGTGACTAGTGTGTGAGCACCTAAAGCAGGATGAGTTTATACCGAGAGCCCAGAGAGTAGTGTAACTGAAACAATGTCTATATTTGAGTCAGCAGAGACACTTCCTGTGTGACTCCCACGGGCTCCTAATTAATGTCACCCTCTTTCAGAAAACCAGAGACAAAACACATGAAAATAACAGTGTGAAAAACAAATTCGTCTGTGGTGTGCAGAATGGCTAAAATGATGGTCACCAGTTATACGCAGTTTTTTTTTTTTTTTTTTTTTTGATTTTTGAATATCTTGGCAATACAAAATACAATAAACAAAAAAATGACACATCTTATCTTTTTAAATATTAACTCTTGTTGATTTTGTATTCAGGCCTATGGATGTTTTTCCTTAGTTCATTATGTGGTTTGTAACTATTTACTGCTCGATGTTCATTATTTAAACCTTTTAAGGAATTTTATTTGTGTTTTCTAACTAAAGTAATTGATAAAAAGAATGATGAACATTGTTGATTGTTGAATTACTTTTTCTTAAAGCTCTGAAAACACCTGCTACCTTCCATGAGCAGATTCGCAGCCTGGAGAGAGCCAGGGTAAGAAATAATGTCATCTAACTGCTACTAGTCATGTTTTTTTTTTCATCTGTGTTTCAATTCCACCTCTATAATATTTCTTTTAAATGTTTCATTTCTTTTTAAAAGACTGGGAACTTCTTAAAGCACAAACTCTGCAGCAGACCTGAGCGCTCTGAGCTGGTCCGTATGCACATCCTACAAGGTAATTATCCTCCTGTGTGTTCTTACTGGGTAACACCATCCAGATAAGGGAAATGATTAAGCTGGTTATTCATCTGTCTGCACTTACTGCCAGTCATAATTTGTTATACAAAGTTAGCCAGATAAATGTTTTCGTGAGGGCTGGCTGCAGCTGCAGTGAGTCACAGAGAGAGAGGCTGACTGGTGCTGGCCACATCATCTGATACGTGTGTTTATCAGACACGCAGGCTGAGCCCTCCCTGCAGGCCACACAGATGAAGCTGAAGAGGGCCAGACTGGCAGATGATCTCAATGAGAAGATAGCCCAACGCCCTGGACCAATGGAGCTGGTGGAGAAGAACATTCTCGCTGTTGACTCTGATGTCAAAGAGCTTAACACTGGTATATGCTCAAAATTACTTTTGCATGATCTTTCATATATGGAAATCTTAATGGACACACATAAGTGATTTAGCAGTCAGCACCCTGCAGTGAGAAATGTCTGTCACTTACCTGCCACTGACTGATACTGAGAAACATGGCCCTCGCTTACGTCATAATTTGAGTGCGTTTTATCTGGGGCTGCTTGTTCCATTTCCCCCATAGTGGGGTTGCAGCTTTTAACCACACTAGCAGCATAGGAATGAAAATGGTAATGACAGTGTTTATCATGTCAACAATAACAACACTGTATTAGCTGAACATTTTATACAGACATTTATGAAGTACAATTGATGAAGCTTAAAGACTTTGCTGACACCCAGGTACTTCCTCCAGTGACACCATGATGCTGACATTTTTAGTGTTTGGTGAAATATTTCAAAAGCTATTGTCTGATTAAGTTCAGTACTGTAAAATGTATGTAACTCTACTTGTTCATGTGTGGTGCTGGTCTCAAGGTGGTAAGACAAACTACCCCAAGGCGCCAGATGATTACAAGTTCAATGAGGACAGCAGTGATGCCTTATCACTAGAACAGCCTGCAAGCCGGGAAACTTCCAGCTCCATTTCAACTTCTCCAGAGGAGCCTGTAGAGAAAACCTCCACCTCCTCTCTGTTAAACTCGCCCATACAGGTACAGTATGCCAGTACCTTAAACCACTTCAATTTGTAAAAACATGTAAGCAGACAAACTAGTATTTTTGGCAGATTTTATGATCTATAGTATTAAAGGGGGCCTTGTGGCTGAGTGGTAAAGCATTGGGTTGGGATACAGAAGGCTGCGGGTTTGAATCCCACCCTACTGGGTGTTGCCCCGAACTCGGACAAAATGGGAGGGTTGTGGCAGGAAGGGCGTCGGGCGTAAAAAACTCATGTCACATCCATGTGCAGAACACCTTCCGCTGTGGCTCCCTCAGAAGAGACAAGCCAAAAGCCGTTGATCTATATAATCCAGTGTATTAAAATTATGTAATCCTTAAATAAAGCAAATCAACTTTAAATTTGATAATCTTTCCATCTCTGCTTTTCTTGGCACTCTGCTCAGCCTAATTCACAGCCCACATCAGATGTAGGTAATCTTGTTTCTACCAGCGAGCAACAAGGCAACCCACAGGCATCGACACCTCAGCCAATTACCACAGTTGTCCCTAGCATCACAACAGGGCCAGGTCTTATGAAGGTGGGTTTTTTTAAAGCCTCTTTTTAACTTCTGTAACATCGAGAGCAGTTTATTATTTTTTTTTTTAGCTTGTAGTCAGCTGACGTGAAAATGACTCCTTATCTTTCCATCTATGATTTATTGTGGTTTTGTTGTTGTTGTTTTCTTTGGAAATGTGAAGAGGGACATGATGTTGGAAGACATGAATCTGTGTTTTGTCATCCTGACGGCCACACTGGTTAAGGGGGGGATATTAAGTCAGCAATCAGCCAAGTCAAATGCAGTTCAAAAAACAACAGGGTTTAAAGTCATTTCATAAATCTTTGAGCTTAAATCTTTGCTGGCCTCAGTTTGTCTTTAGTTAGGGTCAAACAACAGTATGGCCTTCTCATTCAGGCCGTGTGAAATCTGACAGATTGTATCCAAATATCAAAGGGCGGGGGATAAGCAACAACTTGTGCATGCATCATAATCCAGTTATTCTCTGAGCATAAGATGAACTTTCCTTTTCTTGGAAGATGTTCAGGGAATGAATTTGACAAATTGGAGGGTGTACTTGCTTAACCCAGCTTGAGTTTCGGATTTCATACTGTAGCCTGAACCTGCTGCTCTTATGCCAAGCCATTTTCATGTGTATCCTGTAATTACAGGTTGTTAAACAGTAAGGGTCACATTTCCACTGCTCGCTTCCTTATCCTGCAGTTCTCATCGGGTGTCAGAACAATGTTCCACCTCAGCGCTTCAAGCTATAAAAATCCAGTACGAGTTCCAAGTCTTGCAGTATTGGTACTGGCAGTGCTAACTGTATTCCCTGATAAACTGGACTGAGATCAGTCACAGGGAATAAATAACCTCCAGATGGTCCTCTCAATTTTTACATGCCCCTTTTCTTTGTTGTGTTGTGCTCTGCAGCAAACCCTGCACAAGCAACCTGGCGATAAAAGCCGCAGCAAAAAGAGCAAAGAGCCTAAACCACGAGTGAAGAAACTGAAGTACCATCAGTACATTCCCCCAGACCAGAAGCAAGAGCTCAGTGATGTGCCAATGGACTCTGCCTATGCCCGCCTGCTTCAGCAGCAACAGCAGTTCCTGCAGCTCCAGATCCTAAACCAGCAGCAGCAGCAAAAGTACAACTACCAGGGTGTCCTGTCTTTGTCACTCAAGTATGGTTTCATTCAGCAATAGAAACACTCACTTTACTAGAGACAGAATTCTCTTCACTGCAACAGTTATTAGTATTAGCTTGTAATTCTCTTTTGAGTTTGTTATTTAACCTGTTGAGTTCAGTTCTTTTGGACTTTATTATTCTACAAACTCAGCCTGCTTTTAAAAAAAGTGAAGATTGAATTCTGTTGTTCCTGCCCATAGCTATCCTACACAGAAGCTGCTGATTGTGAAAAATGAATAATTGTTTAGATTCCTTCTGTCATGTGCACTTCCTTTCCTTTTGACAGGACATCAGAGCCACACACCAGCTGTTCCAGTCTTATTAATGAAGACGCAGGATCTGCCCCTGTGCAGCCCCACTACACTCATACAACCCGCAAACTAGATTATATACCAGCTAATCTGGATGAGATGAAGGTGACACTGTTCTGCCTGCACACAGTCTGACTATATGCACCCCATGCATGCAGCAGAGAAATGTTTTATGACAGTCTCTTATTTTCAGGTTGCTGAGCTGAAGATGGAATTAAAACTCAGAGCTTTGCCAGTTTCTGGGACTAAGACAGATCTGATAGAGAGGTTAAAGTTGTATCAGGGGACCTTGGCTGCAGTGGACACAGCAGCTGTCACAGCAGCCTCAAAATCTGAAAACAAAAAGATAACCCCTCCTGTGTCACCTATAGCCTCCAAAGTGTCCAGTCTGGGCATAGAGGACAGTAGCAAGGCAGAGAGTTCAGCAAAGCCTTCAGATACTCCAGCTCATGCTGCTCTCTGCTTGAACTCCCCACGGAGAGATCTGCGGGAGGACTGTTTAACAGAGGGGAGGTCCCATGAGAAGGATTCTGAAAAGGACAAACGTCTGCATGAGAAGGAGCGTCAGATTGAGGAGTTGATGCGGAAGCTGGAGCAGGAGCAGAGGCTGGTGGAAGAGCTAAAGATGCAGCTAGAGGTGGAGAAGAGAAGCCAGCAAGGAGATTCACCACCTCAGCTCAGCCCCCTTGCACCCTTCCAGGTCAAAGAGGAAGATCAGTCGCCCTCAAGCTGCTCAGCACCCTGTAGCTCTCCTTGTCTGCCAGTGCTGATCAAACAGGAGGACATTGCAGATCAGAGCCACTTAGCTTCTCCAACTCAGTTCATCATAAGCCATCAGACCATCAAGCAGCCTGAAACCCTACAGTCTGTCCCGGCTGGAGCTCAGATCCTCCTGCCTTCATCCCATCATGCCTCAGTAGTTGCTATCCAGCTCCACGCCAGTGGCATCAAATTTCACACCACTGTCAGCAGTGCAGCCCCAGGACTCATCCAGACATCTGGACAGGTGCCACAGAAAGCAGAGGCCTCAGCAGCAGCATTACAATGCAGGAATCACAGTCAGCCACTGACAAAGGTAAGAAGAGACATTGATTCTTGTGCAGACTGAGTTCGTCTTTTTATTAGTTGTCACTGTCACTTCTTTACAATGCAACGAGAATTGCATGCAATTGCTTGTACATAAAGTGTATTCACATCTAAAATCATACATTCTGTTTTTTGTGTGGTAAGTTCGCATGTGGTAGATGTGGTGCAATGTTTTTGATGACACAAGCCTATTACATTTCACGTTTTTCTCTCTGACAATCAAGTATGTGTGACTGTGGGTAATGCATCTTTCTCACTGCCAAAGTAATAACAGGCCTCAGCCAAATGGTGAAATCTTGTCCTCACATCAAAAGAAGGCATGTGGAAACATGGGTTTCAGCTCAGTCCACACATGAGTTAACCCGCATAGCACTGCAAACCAATACTAGTACAAGTGGGGTGATGCTTCAGCTTAAGTGGGGCCAAAGCAATTTGATTTAAAAGCAGCTGCTTTGTCACTTAAACCGAGTGGGTGTGCAGCATTAAACTACTTTCCCTTGCTTGCAGCAGAAAGTATTTTAACCACATCAGTTGGATTAATTCATTAATGCATGCCTCTGTGCTAACTCGTCTAAATTTCTCTGCAGACATGGAGGATGGATACCACAGCACAAAGCTTACTCAATACATTTCCAGTGAGTGGATGTCCTGCAGGAGCCTCCTCTAGCCAAGCTGTCCCTAGAGGACCTACAAATAAGGTAGAGGAGGATTCATTTTTCTTTTCTACTTTCTTTTTTTGTTTTTCTGTACAGCACAGTATTGAAAAGTGATAAACCATGCTTCATTATTAGCACAGTGATTGTTTCACTTCATTATTTGCATATAAGATAGTTTGCATCTGATGTTTCATGTTTTTCATTTGGTGTAAGGCCCTGTTGTCTTTTCCTGATAAATAGTCTCCCTGTCTCATAAACCATGTGTCAAAATGCAAAAACCCACCTCCCTACGAGGATGCCGTCAAACAGACACGCAGAACGCTAACAGCTGTTCAGGTGAAAAAGAAATATCGATTAAATACATTGTTCAGAACAGTAGAAACTTGTTATCCCAGCTTCTAAAACATTTCCTTCTCTTTTTTTTCATCTCTGCAGGGTCCTACTGCAGCAAGCCAACAGATGGATGATCTGTTTGATGTGTTGATTGAGAGTGGTGGTGAGAAATACGCAACATCTTTGTGCTGGTATATAAAGACTACATAAAAATGATTTTTGTATTCTCACACTTTATGTCCTGCCCACCTTTTTTTAGAGATCTCCCCCTTCATCCGGCAGGATTCTCCTAGTCTTAACAAGCATCTCCCTGTGACAGCAAGTGTAACCACCCTTCCTATCAACACGGTTCTGAGCCGGCCTCCTCCCGTGGTGCAAATGGCCCAGCTGCCTACTGCACCCATTAACAACTCAACCAACTTGGTAGCCCTGACCACTGACACCCAGCTGGACACGATCCTAAATGGCACGCTGGGCGCTGACGCCGAGCCACAAGCACTGAAAATGATGGAGGAGTTACACTCACCCTTAGGCACCATGGACGTGGACTTTAATGAAAATACATCAACTTCTGCGATGACACTGCACAGCACCAACATGGACAATATGGATTGGCTGGAGCTTACCCTGTCTGTGCCAGGAGAGGGGGACAACCCTTTGGATGTGTCAACACCGGGGAGTGTCTTCTCCTCTGACTTCCTGGACCCTAATGACCTACCCTTGAACTGGGATTGAGTGACATCAAGGTGAATTCCTACCGCTGTCAGTCCAATATTTTTTAATGCCAGAATACTGCTTTTGTATCTATGAAAGCATTAGAGCTGCTGGATGTTGGGACAGCTTTGTTTTGATGTTTGACCAGATCAATCAGGTCAGAAATAATCTAATCATGCAATGGCATTTTAGAAGTTGCTTCATTGCTTCCTTTGAGGTCTTTAAGCTCTCAGATCAGGAGAGACTGACACTAAGTAGGACTGGTACTGGCAGTTTTAGCTGATGGTTGAAGTACCATCTAAGCTTTCATTCTTAAAGTTATGCTGCTCTTTTGTTATCAATCTCTTTTCATGTTTGTCCCCCAATATGAATTGTTGTATTGACCATGATTATAGCAGAATAATAGGAAATTATGCAGGATGAACACTGCATGTAGCTAGTTCACGCAATCCTGTCTCAGCATGGTTAGCACTATCAGACAATATTGTGAGCACACACAAATGCTAAATGTTTCTTTCTTAAAAGTAATTTCTGTCAAGCTGTTCTGACTGAATTTAGCACTCTGCAGAAATGCAGAAAGAAGAGGCCTCCAGTGTGTAAGACTACTGGTCTTTTGTGAGTCCAGTATTCTTACAAAAGGCCAGTAGTCTAATGACCTTGAAAAGGAGAAGCAATAGTCATATTCTGCACTCCATCAGGTCTGGATCAAATTGAAAAGTTATAAAATGCTCTTTGAGCATCCTTCATGTCTAAGTATGACAGGATAGCTTCCTAAAAGCTTAAAATGAATGAAATACTACAAGGTTTGCTTGGTTTTTGGTTTATTTGGTGTAAACATAAGAGGAAAGGCCAGATCCTGATCTGCTGCATTGCATTACAGAGGAACAACAGGCATACAATCACAGCATTATAACAGCATTCTTTATTACAACACAGTTGTTTTTTGTATTTGTTCTCATTTGAAATAAATGCATTAACCTTCTGTGGTGGTGACATCTGCTGGCCACATTTGATTTGAATCAACTTGAGTAAGTAAAGTCTGTAGTTCTGGTCTTTTGTAGTTCTTTTTTTTTTTTACACATTGTAAAATATGATTTCTCTTACACAGTAAAAAATTAAGGCTGATAATGATGCACTGTAGCACAGTAGTGCCTCACAATATTATGTTGACATCACTGGCTGACTCATCTGAGTGTCTAAGAATTGTTTTTCAAAACAAGTTATATGATGACCAAGTTTGTTATTTTTCTCTCATTGCATTTGTGCCTCACTTGATTATTCAAATGTTATCCTTTAAAAGGGATTATGTGCTGGAATGAAAAATATTTTGTCTTTACTATAATAGTATAGCTCAGCACCAAGAGAGATAATGCATAGTTTGTATGCCATTTGTTTTACACTATGTATATTTATATTGACTTTTATACAAATGTAGCAGTCATTTTGTAAATATGGAGATTGTCTCGGAGTCAAATTCAGTTTATGAGCATTCCTAGTTTGCAAGTTACCCTTTAGTGATTGTCATTAAACTCTTCCGGAAATAGTCTAGGCTCATCACATTTAGATGCCTTAATGGAGACCTTTGCACAACTTTTAAGATTTGACAATAATTACAACCACACATTTTTATTCAGTGAAAGATCAAATTGTCCTAAAAATGTAATATAATACACATTTACATCCAGTCACACTACTCCAATAAGCCACTTGTGCCCTCTGACTTGTGCTCTGGTGATGCAGTGAAGCATTACTCCTCAGCCACTCATTGTCAGAGTATCCTGCACAATGGGGAACGGTTCACTATACTGAACTCTCTGAGAGAACTCTACCATCAGATTGACGTTTGTTGTCCCCTTTTTAGAGCTTTTTAATGGTTTTAATTGCTGTTCGGCACTTCGGACATCTGTGTGTGATAGATTTAAACCTATCGCAGCAGAAGGGGATAAGGCAACAACCGGCCACACACCTGCAAAAGAAGAAAAATATCAACTGGAAACACGTACCTGCATCTGTAACACTGGCTGCACAAATACAGACTGGCCCAACAAAGTCTTTTTATCTTCTCATGCAAATAATTCCCCAGGATAAAAGGGGAGTGTTTTATACCCAATCAAAGCTGTCATGAGGCAAACCAGCCAGGTCACACTGCTGACACTAGTAAAGGTTTCTGTCATGATGAACTGCTGACATTCTGGGCACTGTGTCCTGCATGGATGGGGTGGAAGCTTTTCCACATCCAAAATCACTGTTGGGGCTGTGAAGTGAAAGAAGAAATGACTTTAGCAACAGCTATCGCATAAAATGATTTTGAGTATTTATCTAAAATTTTACAGGAAAAAAGCAACACAATTTTGATCGGTGTCTTCTCAAAACTTTGACCCGGGGAATGGTGTGCAGGTTGTTGTATGAGTTCTTAGTAATATAAAAATGTATTTGGAAATTTCCCAAAAACTGTAGTGTCCAAAGGGTGAATACACCGGTACTGAGTGCTGCTTGTTCTTTTTTGCTTTGTATCCAGGTGCTATAGTCATTTATCACTGGACAAATGTTGATCCATGCAAGTATAAAAAGTGTTTTGCATGATATAGGCCTGATGCAGACCCAAAAGCTCCTGAATCTTTTTCTCACTAGATATGACAGCAACAAATTTGTTTTTATTATGAACCTATGCCCTACTTTCTGTTACATATCATCTGCCATTTGAAGACATCAGCACCAAAATGACCAGTTAAAAAAGAGCATTTTTTGCATCTCAGACTCACCGGGGATATTAGGTGGAGGCTCAACATAGAAAATATTCAAACCAGAAGAAGTGGGAGAATTAGGGGTGGAAGTAACCTCTAACAGAGAAGAAAGAGGTGGTTACAACAACATACTATAATTGAGTAATGATTTGCTGCAGCACATTTGGACTCACGTTTCATGCTGTTTTCATTTTCATTTGCACCAAGGAAGCTGTTGTAGGTTTTGTGGAGTTCAGCTATTCTTTCACTCATTTGGTTCAATTTGTCATCAATGCTGTCAATCTCATGCTGATATGAGGCTGCTTCCTCTGGAAGTCAAACACAACATTTATACCTATTTGAGACACCAGAGACGTTAAATATTTTCACCTTACGTGTATAGTAAGTAAAAGAGTTTAATGAAGTGCCAAATATCTGTCTTTTTTTTATTTAGAAATCTCTTTCATGCTATCTTTTGTAGTTCACCTGTATGTTCGAATTCAGCACGGTTCCTCAGCTCCTGAAATACACACAGGAGTTTTTTCCTTTCCAGAAGCTGTTGCATTTTCAGTGAAATTTGTTTCAACTCTGTTGGTATTTTGTTTAGATCGATGTCTGAAGAAGTCATGTTGAACGCTGAAAGAGGAATTGTTGGATTGTATTTATCATAGGTCTAATTTTTTAGATTCTATGTATGCTTCTGATGTTCTTTTTTGTTAATAAGAGCATTAGATATGTCTACACTACATGCATATAGATGCAAATATATTCAAACTGTAAAGGAAAACTAACTTAACTTGGTTTATAGTGAGAAGACAAAATGTTAGTGCCAAAAACATATTTATAAGGCCCAGCTTTGGCAGCACAAGGCCTACATTAGATCAAAAATATTGTGACATTTATTTTATGTTTACAGATTCAAACATGAGATTGAGACATGAGACATGAGTCTTTCTGCGTTTCATGCTAACTGTTTGCTTATATAAATAAATATAAAACTCTTAACACTACACTCATACTACTTTGAAATGCACTTCATGTGAAATGCAGACCTTGCCAATTTTCCTAACTCTTGAAACCATTTAATTCTTATCAGATTTTCTCTATAGTTAGTAAATTAATATTTCTCTCCCAGACCAAAGGAAGCAGACCAAAATGATTTATTAACTTATTGTCAGTACTGTTGCCCCCATGTCTGTAAGTTTTAAATGTATGGTCACTCATGTTGCTATGCATCTTCAAATTATCAGTAACTCATTTACATTAAGCAAACAGATAAATGCCATTAAAAGAAAAACGCTGGTCACTCACAGTTCACTTTACCTTTACCAAGTATTAGATTAAGTTTCTACTTTAAAATAACACTTAAAGTTGGTGGGTTATGAAACATAATTAAGTCAAACAACAGTTTTACTTAATACAAGTAGAATATATTCTATGTATCATATTTCTTTTTTTATGTTCAAAGTACGTTGGAAACTTGTAAAAAAAAAACAAAGTGTGCTTTTAAAGCCACACGCTTTATACAAATTTGATTAAACTGTACCCGTGCTGTACCCATTACTACACTATATGAAGTTAAAAGATTACTAATATAGCTCAACTAATCATATATCCTGTAAACTATTAAGTGTATCAAGTAATATTTCAATAATATACCGAATATTATTACATTACAGAGCCTGTTACCTGGTTTCCCGAGCTGCTTCCAATGTGTTGTGTACTGGTGATATTCAAACTAGTATAACAAGGAAATGTAGTGTTCACCTTAACCAGGAAATAATCAACACGGTACTTTATGCTTACAACTGCCCTCTCTGGAAAATGGTCTAGTTTTGATGCAAAATTAAAGCAAAAGATAGACACACCCACATATAAAATATAATACTGAAGTATTTTAATTTAACAGACAAGTACAAAAAAATATTTGAAGCATAAACAAGAATAGTTTTTCCCCAAATGTTGGCTGTAGCATTTCACTTTTTCCTGAGTTTCTTCATGAAAGTCACTTCGTCTCTGTTTCTGATCCCATAGCTGAAGACATAAACAAATATAGCAAAAAACTGTAAAACTGAGTAGATAATAACAGAATCACAATTACAGTACGTGATGATTTTATACACTGACTCTTTAAGTCTCATCTTGTCATCATCAAGCTTTTCCCCCTGAAATACTAAATGATAGGTTCTCCAAACATATCTCCTGTAAAAGAAGAGAAGCAGACTGGAAATGTAACAAGTGATATATTTATTTATTATAACATTTTTAAACATCTTTGGTTGTGTGTGTTTGGGTGTGCATGTGCATACCAGCTTACGTGTTTCACTCCACCTTCTCGTTGCTGTTTTAGCTCCATGAATCTACGAATGGCCTTCTTCAGGTCAAGGACAGTAGCATTTTGCACAACCACTATGGCTTAGGGATAAAAAAAAAAATTTTTTTTGAACAGTTAAAGAAATGTATAATAATGAAAACTATAGACATAACTATATACAGACAGAAGTGATGCTCTTACAATTAATAAAATAAATAATCAAAATAAATTTAGAAAAAATTGTACAAACCAAGAGAATCTCTACACTTACGCATTATTTCACCATCTGCCTTCAAAACCCTTACTGTCATCGCTTGGCCATACTCCAAAGCAATTTGGGAATTTACCTCCTCCAGAGTCACCTACAAAAACAGATCCAGTTTTTCTAGTTCCAACCCCTCTAAGGAGTCAACTCAAAGAAATTTTTCAAAATGGACTAATAAAATGTGGCAGTTAGTTGTAAATAAAATGAGTGAAATGTGAGTGAAAATGTGAATCATCTTCCTCATCTGTACTTAGTAGTGAAATAATTTCTAACTTAATTGAGTAGCTGATCGATAGACTGAAACATGCAATTAATACATGTCACCTTGTGAACTTGGCTTTTATCTATGTGTATAACATATATTATAAATAGTCTCTAAGCAGCCATCTGTTTAATAGAACTATATATAATACTACAATGGATATCTATTCTCTGTAGAAAAGTTAAAGCTTTGTAAAGTGATTAGTTTTCAAGTCGTTTGCTGGAACAATACACTGAGTAGCTTCAGGGGAGGTCTTGTTATTTTAAATGCCAACATTTCATGTCCTCCATTTTATGTCATGTCCTTCTCCACAGTAAAGTACAAAACTATTAGCAAGTACCAAAAGTAAAAAATACATGTCAATATACTATACAGTATATTATACTATAGCAGAAAGAAATGACAAGAACAATATAATTGACAACTAACTTTAACTAATTAATATACCATTTAGCTGGCTTAATTTGTATTAATAAATAATATGTTAGTTTTTTTAATTAGTTGGTTACGTTTTGAATTCAGAATTTGCATCTCTAATGCAATAAGTAAGTAAAGCTAGACAATTAATGTAGTGAAATATAAAGTTTTGACCATATTTTGTTTACAAATCGTAAGATTACGTCTTTTTAACATTTCCATCTTTACATATGATTAACAAAAGACCTGAATTGGCAGATCACAAAGTAACGGGTCCTGCACCAGTCGTGCAAGTCCCTCCTCAAAAATGTCCAAGATCTCTGAGTGAGGAAGAGCCTCCTCGTCTTCCTCCTCTGCCTCTGGGCCTGCGATCTCTGTCAGGTTCTCCTTTTCCACCTCTTCATCCTTCACAGCTTCTCCTCTTTCAGCAGTGTCCAGACTTTGCTCTTCCATCTTCAGCAGCCACAATCATTCAACAAACTATCATTACTGCCCTGGTTTATACGGTTTGTAAACTTAAAACTGAGGGCAACTTGATTGGCGATGTAAACTGTAACAATGTTAATGAAGGACTCAGATTTAAGACATACTACGTACAATTTTATCTGTAACTGGACGTAAACAACGTGTTCAGTACGAATTAAAACCGGAGGGACAACGTAGCCTATTATATACCGTTCCCTCTAATGGAAATTAATTGAGACGCTACTTAATCGTTCTCTTAAAGTGGCAAATTTGACTGATTAGATTGGTCTAATAAATTATTTTAACTGTTTATATTGTTTGGGGTTTGGTTGTTGTTTTAATAGAAACAAGTCTGGCGTTATCGTTCCCTTGTTTCCTACCGGACTGTAAAGATTGGAGCACATGTTTGTCATCGCCTTCGCTTCCGTTTATTCACATGTACAAAACTGCTTAAAGTCCGACAACTAAAACAGTGTAGTCATATAGTTTTTGGTTTAATTTACAGTTACAAGTACTTCAATTTCTTAGCTAACATGCTTCTTTTTTGTCCAACTTGTGGAAATGTTTTAATTGTCGAAGAAGGACAGAAGTGCATGAGATTCGCCTGTAACACCTGTCCGTATGTACACAACATCACAAGAAAGGTCGGTTACATGTCACATCTTCGGTCAGCTCTGTAACGTCATTCAAGATAGATCACATGTGGATTGTTTCCTTTGAATCTGACAAATTTCTTTGCCCTCCCACAGGTAAACAACAGGAAGTATCCCAAGTTAAAAGAGGTGGATGATGTTCTCGGTGGAGCTGCAGCTTGGGAAAACGTGGACTCAACTGCTGGTATGTGACACCTACGATAGTTTCCGTTTATAGGTCTTCGTTTAAAACTCTACCAGATACACTGGTCACTTGTCTTGATATTTGTAGTGTAAACTTATTTTTATATTGCCTTCTGTTTTATATTATTCTTAAGACTGCTGCCTACCCACCGCCGTCCAAACTACTCGCCTCACAAATGTAGATTGCAATGTAGTCACATTGCAATCTACATTTGTTGTTGATTTTATCAACTGACAGGAAAGATGCAAACACAACAAACATACACATAAATTGAGTCGTTTTTTAAACATTAACACGTTCCTATTTTCATTTGGGATCCTAGTTAGTAGTACTAGGCTTTTTGTTCTTGATTTATGATTTTTCATCATACTCCCTACCGATACCTTCAGGTTCTAAGATTAATTTGGCGCGCACACACACACACACACACTGACACACATCAGTTGTAACAATTGTGGCGGTACAATAACATTTTTGAGTTACATGGGTAATTTGTTTACAAGTGTGCAAAATTCAATGTCGTGCATGTTTTGTAGGGTTAACTCTTAATGAATATCAGGCAGGGTTTGGAAAGAGTTGCTCTACCCCTTATGTCATTGAGGGCTTTTGTTTAATAATTCATGCTTTGTTTTTGTGTCCTTTGGTACACACAGTTTACTGTGGGCACATATAAAAACTACATAAATTAAATCTTTTCAAATGAATACATTCATTAGATGGTCTTCACTTACATAGATTGGACAGTGGGTGAGTGTCACATATCACAGTCACCAGTATCAACATTCTATTACTGTAAATGCTACAGTAATGATATCCTAATCTTTATTTTTATTATTAATCAGACTTCCGTCTTCCGGACGTTTTGGCACCTAACAAAGACATACTTTCAGCTAGCAACACCTTTAAAACTTCAAAACATTCAGCTTATAAAGGGCATTATTGTTTTATACAGCTTTTTAAAGTTATGATGTCACGGAAGACATCATCAGATAATTGTATAGTATAGTATATAACCAGTATATCAGGAAGCGACATTTCGTTCTATTTGATACATTTCGATCATCTATTACAGAAAAAGCATTTTCAGCTGTCTCAGCAAAAACGGTTAAACTTTTTTCAGAATGAAGCATTCAGTGCATTTTCTCTTTGGAAATGCTTTTTCTAGTTAATGAATCTATAATTAGAAAGTAAGAATTGATTTCTGTAACCATCAACAAATGTAGTTTTACACTATGCCCATATTTTTGAAATACATTTCATCTGACACCCAAATAATCATTGATGTTATTTTATAAAGGCAGCTTAACAAGCTGCTTGTATGATTGATTGAAATAAATGAATTTCTAAATATATCTCACATACCATTTGTTTTATTTAATGAACATATTTATATATGCATATTTTGCAAATGTTTTGTGTATTAATTTGAAATATTAGGTGAGCTTTAGTCACATAATCTGTAGTGTCTGTTACATAATAAACCAAATGTGTTCATCAACCCCACCAGTCCTAGTGCTTCCAGACTGACACATTGTATTGATTTACAGAAAAGTGTCCAAAATGTGAGCACCCCCGGGCATATTTTATGCAGATTCAGACCAGATCAGCAGATGAACCAATGACCACCTTCTACAAATGTTGCAACACCCAGTGTGGACATCGATGGAGAGACTGACACCTTTTGTATTTAATAGTCATGTATTTATTACTCTTATGGCACTGATTACGCCCCATTTTTCTCTCCCTCATTCTGAGCCTTCAGACATGAAAGCTCCTCTGATTGTTTCCACAAGTTTGTCGAGTTTCTATTCTGTGTGATAGGAAATTTCACTTTCAGGCATAACAACATTCCACATAATAAAATGAGTGCTAATAAAAATTTATGTTCACATTTTATTGATAAAATAGTACCTGTATACAACAGTCTAACAAAATTTGACTTACATTGTTATACGTATCACAGACATTTAGAGAGCATTGCAGACCAGCATTAACTGCAACCATGGCATACTGTACTTAATATTGACTACCTTGGACATCTTTGCTAGCCTCAAGAAAAATAAAATAAAATGCACAGTCAAGGAACTAGGTAGTGAGAATTATTCATTTTGTGTGTAGCTCATGCAGACAAACTGCACTTGGTGAGCAAAAGTGAACAGAAGGTTGGGCATGCCATGGAGGAACAATGGTCATTCCATTAGTATTAATATCAGTAGAGTCACAGTTATTTAAAGCATATTCCTAGCAGAGAGAGAGTACTGTTTTTTTGTAACTGCAGTATTTGTCAAAGGACATCTTTATCATTATTTATTATCTAACATGCATCTGAGCATTGCAGGTAATCTTAAAGGGCAAATGTGACAACGGTGCTGATATTTAGTTTGGTAACAAATGCTTCTATTTTTAACTAGTTTTCTGTTAACAATCAGCCAACTGTATCTGTGAGAGGATAAACTGGTGCACAGATCTCTCAGTACTCAACATACAGTATTGCCAAAGAGATGTCATGCATTGTATTCATTAATAACAGTAAAACCAACTGTCAGGTCTAATTTTACTACAGTATGAAGAAGTGCATGTAAAATAGAGTTCACTTTATAAACACTGCTTGTACTCACAAAATGGCACTGTAACTCACATTTTTGCCCCTCAGATAAATTAGGTTTTGTTAGTAGTTTTATGAATGCTTCACAGCGGGAATGTGAATCCCCCTTCTCTGATGCATGTGAAAATGCAAATGTTAGCGTTATTCTCAAAACTTAAGTGTTTCATTGGCAAACTGTAGCTCAAATGTAAATCACTCAACAGTTTGTGACTGAAGCCCAGACGAGTAATAGATATAGCAAGTAACATTAATCCTGGGTATTCATAAACAAGCAAATACATCAGGTTTTAGCTAATTTGCTTACATTCAACAAGGGGTGATGACAAAAAGGAAATAACTGGGTTGGTTTGAACAAGACAAAACGTTCACAGTTCTCAATATTGTTAAAACAATGGATAAAATATTAAAAATAAATAGGAAGAAAGAAATGCTAACCCAGCATGTATGACTTAATGTTTTTAAAGCAAAATTCACAAATTAATTCAAAAATAAAATAAAGTGACAATTTTCACAGTTTTCTCATGCTGAGTTTATCTACCCATAGATTTCCTCCCTGCTTTTTATCCAGCATTCTGGATGTTCTAATGCCCCACATCTTCTATAGTTATGCGAGGGATCTGTACATTTAAACTGCATATTTATACATAAAAAAAAGATCTGGCCAAAAGTTATATACAGTAAAAGGTGATCTAATGAGAAAACGGCACTTACAATATAAGAGAGCTACACAACACTGCAAAAATGGGGAGAAAAGCTTGTCACTACCAGCAGGAGGAGCTGTGACTTTATGTGTGGGCATGTACATCTTTCTGCAGCGTACAGCTGTCGGTAGTTAGCATATACGCTTGTATGTGTAAATGTAGCCCTTACAGTTTGGGCAAGTGTGTGTCACATCCTTAAGGTCATCAATCAGACAGGGAATCAAACAGCAGCCAAGATCACACCTGAAAAAAGGGAGAGGACAAAATATTACACTGAGGTCAAACATCTGCACATGGTTTTATACAGTCAGTGCCCACAAAAGAAGTTAATGTTTCAGTAAAAGAAAAATTACTGGGGTGAATAACAAGTAACAACTCCTGTGACAGCAGCAGCTTAGAGACACAGGTATAGTGTATTCTACAGGACAGGTGACTTCTGCTTCTTCCCCCGATTTGAATGAAGTTAAGACAAAAAAACAAAAAAAAAAGGTCAGAGATTTCTCTATATGCTGAACAAGACAGACAAGATACACATACTGACTGAGTAAAGAACACATTAAACTCATGTAACTTTAGACTTGCTCTGTCTCTTTTGATCTGCATATTACAACACGACAAGGTCCACTTGCTTTGCATGTTAACAGTTGTTGAGTAAAAGATGTTAGTGTGAACCAACACAGAGTGAGAAGAAATGATTCTAAGTTTGAGCCATAATGTGACAGACAACAGTTTGAAGGAAGTCACTGTTATGATTAACCAATGCCAGGTCCGGACTACATGGTGTTTGTCTGATATCCAGGGGGTTTAATGTTAAACTAGACAATTATAGTCAGATATTTTTGCAGTGGCTTGGTCACCACCTCTTAAGTCCATACTACACTACACATTACTACCCAACCACTCACAGCTTTTTGTCAGCCAGAGACCAGATAATGTCTCTTCAGATAACAGTTTTTATGCTTATCCATACAAGCACTTTTCATACCTTAGAAAACATTATGAGGTTGATTTGCAGTTCCAAAAAAAAAAAATTTCCTGTGTTTTACAGCTCCACCTCATAGCATGAGCAGCAACAACCTCCTTTGTCTTTCACTACTAAATGTTTATAGTTGTGTGCCAATTTTAAAACATAATGGATAAAAAAAATAATTGCAGCCGCACATTAGCTGTAATCATCTATGTTTGCAGCTCTGTGCCAATTTGAACACACAATGGCTTAAAAATCATTCCAGGCACCCATTAGCTATAATCATTAATCTACAGCCAATCCCAGCTGACACTAGAGGAAAGGTGGGGTACATCCTGGACATGTTGCTAGACTTTCGTAGGCCTGACAGCTACACAACGTATTCACACCTAAGTGCAAGATAAAAACATGCAAATGTACACACCATGATATCATTAGTTGACAAAATACATTAAACTATCTCACTGGTTAAGTAAATCTGCTTAGCTTCTCAGTTTACTTAGCTAACTTACCCTACAAAGAAGCAGAAGAGGCAGAAGAGTGTATTCATGAGGCCGATGTCGTGGGAGATGCGGGTGATGATGGCCTGCTGACAATGCGGACACACAGTCTGCACTGGTGAGGTCTGGAACATTTCCCCCTGCAGCACAGTCACAGTGGTAGCTGCTCCTGGAGGAGCCAAGACAGTTGCTGTGTGACCACCCACGTGGACAAAGTGACTGGGACCAGGCCCCATGGGTCCTGACATCAGGTGAGGAAAGTGACCGGGTGGTGGTGGATAGTGGCCACCTGTCAGAAACAAAGTCAACTTAAGGTATTTTATATACAGCATTTGAATCTTAGCACATATTGTACAGAACTGGAAAGGTAGGACTGAGCGGACAATAAAGCCTCTAGAGTAACAAGGGGATTTAACAAAACATAGTTGTGAAAGATGAAGCACAAATATATGATGTTAAGGTTGAATCCATTGACTAAGGGGACAGTAGTAGAGGTCAGTAATACTTCTAACCTGGTGAGTATGAACTGACACTTTAGCCCAGATATTATTTTCTATATAATACATAGCATCCAGACTGTGTGCTGCACCTTGTGGTGGTGGCATTGGCATGGGCATAGGTCCTTCTCCTGGGACATGTGGCGGAAGGAAGCCTGGCTGTGTGGCCTCATAGGGTGGAGGACCATAGTCGGGAGGTAAGGGCTGTCCTTGTGGAGGAGCAGTTCTTACAGGAACTGTTGCTGCAAGATAACAAGATAACATGCATCAAAAAAGACATTCACAACAATGAAGGAAGCTAATAACAGGCCTGAGTCAGAGTCAAGAAATGAAAAGAATGTATACAGCAAGATCTTAGATATATTTAGAAAATACACAATTTCTTCTGTAATCAATTAATTTAAGTCCCTGTAGTTACAGTATGTGACTTTGCCGTTCTTGGTATTAATATGTGGCATGGTTTAGATCAATTTAAGTTGTTATATGATGTCTGAAAATGTTAGGGTCCCCAGAGCATGTCACAAAGATCACAGCTACTCTGTGAATCTGCAGCTCAGGTTAAGATTTTCAGTCTCTCATTATTTTTGATACCCAACTCCAACTACCTGGCAGTGATTAGTGAATTCGTAGTGTACTTTGTAACTAACACTGGGGCTATTTTTAAGTCTCCATGGTGACAGTGTACTCAAGCCACAATGATTCTTTCCTATTATGTTTAGGTTTATTACCAGGTTGTCCATTCTTCTCCTCAATGAGTGGGGCACTGGGGCCTCCGGGATATGGGGGAGGAGGATCACTGGACATACTGGGTGAACGTCTCTACAGGGAGTGGGGGTAACACGGAGCTCCTCTCACAGATCTCCTGTGGACTTTCACTCTAAGAGTAGAAACATGCACAATTTAAGTCCCACGGTCCATTACTCTGTGTCGCAGACTTCTCTCAAGTCACTGGTTCAAAAATGTGTTTATGAAAGGAAATGTTACTTCACAGAAAGTAGTCTGATGAGGATTTCACTCTCAAGTATGCCAAGTAAAGCAAGACACTCACCATTACCCTTTATAATGTAACTTCCATATTTGAACCCATATTTGATAACATACTGCGTATAAGGCTCAACACCAGCACATTTATGTCCACTGAGGTGCTGTTGAATCTATGTGGTTATTTCTGAAGATATATATTGTTTTGGTTAATATGTCTACCAAAAACATATATATGCAGATGTTTACACATTCAAAAGAAAGTATGAACAAGAGAACAAATGTGTACCTGGGTGCTACAAGGTAAGTGGAGATTCCACCAGAGAGGAGGTTGCTATAGGTAACATGATCAACAATATGGATAGAATTATTACAAATGGACTGCGTTGTATATATAGATGAATGAGATTCTTACATTGATGATGATTTGTCTGATAATAATATAGAAATCATAGAAATAACTTTACATAAGAACTTATTTCCCCAGTCTCAGCAGAAAAGTCATCTGTGCTCGTTAATTAAAACTCAGTTCAGCGATTTCACAGTGAAACATCAGCATCACAACAACAAAGCTTTCTGTCCGTCCTCAATACAAAATAATATCACTTCAAATAAGTTTGCTGGGAGAAATTAATCAAACACTTAGCTAACCAGCTAGCTGTTAGCTACCTGCTGTTATTAATCCTTTCCCAGATAATCCAGCTCAAAGCTACTTGCACAACCAACCATTAATATTTTAGTTACGTAATTGAGGCGAGAGAAAGGCAGCATTGAGATTAATTTCAACTGGGGCCCGTAATGCAGCAGTTTCACTTTATTAACATTCTTGCTGTCTTAATAATTATGATCATCATTATTATTTGCATTACAGTAGCTACGTAAACTGACACGGTAATTTAGCTAAAGACGACACCGCGGAATGATGCTAAAACTGCGTTACTACAGCTAGCTAATGTTCATTTAGAAGTCGACGAGCATTACTGATAGCTAAGCTGCCTCTCGTAATAAACCAGGGAACGACAGCTACCGTCTGTTTGGACTCAGACGCGTAACCTTGGAAAGACGGAGACGTGTTTGTTCAGCTAAAGCAAAAGGAACAGACCGAAGCATGTTTGCTATTTGCTCTTAGCAAGCTAGCAAGGCGTCGCCATTCTAAAAGATAAGAGATTACAGATTTAAGACGATTCCCCAAACAACCGCCTTAAAGGCCTACGTGTCAATAAAACCGGGAAAAAATACTTCGGTCGCGACTTCGAATATGTAGCTGTCATCGTGATGAAAGCCAAATTACCTGGTTTAGAAAACGTGAGAAGTGAAACCAACCCGCGGTGCAACTGAAGTTTGACGTTAGCTCCAGCCCCCTGACGACAGTCGTCATCCGTCAAGAAGGAAGGTTGACTCAAGGCACTAAGTGGGCACGAAAAGGAATGTTTATCATAAGTGTGGGATAGATGAATTATTGCAAAAAAAATTGAAGTTAATACCAGCCTTTGTAAATTGGGTTGCATAATATTGTAAAATATAAATAATAAAACAATAAATTGTAATAATAATAATAAGAAGAAGAAATCGTTTTACTTTGAAAAAGTGTTTAATAATTGGCATTTGGAAGTTGATTGTTTAGGTCTAATTATCATGTATACTAATGTATACATGTACAAACATATACATTGTACACATACAGTACAAACTGACGTAAAGGCATTATTAAAATAATATTTATTTTGCCACCTACAACACGTTATTATATCAATAGTTAATACACTATGGGTTGAAAGAAAGCACTTAGTATTGATAATTGTCCTAAGAATTAAAATTTTGTCAGCAATATTCTCATGTGGAACCGATCATGTCGTTATTTATTAGAAAAATGGAAACATCTTTCTCATACGGTGGCAAGAATAACGATCACACTGATAACCGACTATTACACTATAACTGACATTAAAATGTTCATCTCATTTTGGTTACTTTACTTTTTAAAGTAAATACAGGAAATGTTATTTTGAATCGACGATACCTTGATTAATTTTTTGTAGTGTAGTTCCTCACTTGACCACGAGAGGGAAGTAAACAAACACACACACACACACACACACACACACCCACGGGTGAGACGTCAACATTGGTTATAAATAGAGTTAACCATGAGGTTCCACGGATTATTAAATGACATTTAGATCAGGCTTATATGCTATAAATAGCTTATTTGTTACGGGTTACAAGGACTATTTACTAATGCATTTTAGATAAGTCAATAACAAGAAAATCACAATCAGAAAAAGTATTGCGAAGTAGGTTTTCATATAGGACATTAGTGAGTTGACGCACAGAGTAATAAATAGAAAAAGAATGTAGTGGAAGTTTTAAGTTGCCATGTTTAGAGCCATTGTGGCTCTTTTTTGATTTTATTGCAATCGATCCATTTTCTTCTGCTAAGTGTCAAGCCGAATGCAGGTCAGTCACAGCATATACTGTGTTCAGATACAGGGTTGACAATGTCTATTTTTGGCTTGCAATGATTTTTGGGTGTAATTATAGACGTGATGGCTCAGAGGGGCCTCTCACAGTCTCTCTGAAATTAAGTGTTAATGTCTCAGATTTAGGCACTTTTGTCTTTTAGCTAGCTATTAAATTAGTTTAGGACAGCCTCAAATTAATTGTGTGAGCGCCCAAGAAACGTTGTGTACGTTTATTTATTCTTTTTCGGTACAAATATAACAAATATAATATCCAAATATAATATCCTTACCCCACATAGAGAGACTAATAATCGCGTGCAGAAATGAAGGACATCGCTACGGAAGTTATTTTGAATTCCTCTAAATGTGCAGTGTACGATGGTGCAGCCGACTCCATACAACAACTACGTCTTTCGCCTACTCTCTGGCTTTAGCTCCGTGTTCACCGCCGGGCGGTCCCCATAACCTGAATGAACGTCCTAGTCGTGAGGAGCCAGCCAATCAGCGTGAGCCCCTACTGCGTTAGCACAACTCTGGCACAACAACAGCCAGTCGCTATTTGTTTCCTGTTAGCATTAGCAGCATAGCCATCCAGGTATTCTGAGCCTGTCAAAAGCATAAATAGGCGGAAGCCTTTTATTTTTTGTTGTTGGAGTTATCGTTGTTTTGGCGGTATTGTAGGGGGAAGGCAAAGCTGATCTGCTGCTGTGGCGCCGTTAGCTGGTAGCTAACTGTAGCTAACATCGGCAGAGAAAGATGGGGTCCATCCTGAGTCGCAGAATCGCTGGCGTTGAGGATATCGATATCCAGGCTAACTCGGCCTATCGATTTCCACCCAAATCTGGTGAGTGATCGGCTTTGTCTCCAGGCTAGTATTCACATTTCACAAAACTTGAACATGAAGCAAAAACAAAAACTGAGACCCTGCGCAAAGCTTTAGCAGTTACACAATCAGGTTTTAGCTTTTGTACTGAACATTAGGTGCAATGTAACATTAAAACATGTTGTTTACTTTTGATTGTTTTTGCGGAGAGGTCACGCATTACCGAGAAAAGCTCTACCAAATTCTGATTATGGCTGGAACATAGTGTCACTATCAGGGTAAATCACGGTGGGTTATTATATTGTATTACACCTTTGTGATCATAAACCAACAAATAAAACAGCAGTTGAAAGGAGCAGTTGATTCCAAAGTGTTTTACTTTAAGTAAATTGTTGGAACGACTAAAACATCGAGGTAAATGGCAACAAATGCTCATCAGCTTTCATTACAAAAAACTCGAGGTCATTTTCTGGGCTTATGGTGTCATGCTTCAGTTTTATCCTGCACACACTTTAAGACAGTAACCATTGTGGGGATGGGTGTGCCAATTTAAGACTGACTCCGTTTAGAACCCATAAATCCATTAACCACTGTATTGTCTCTTTGCATTTCAGCAAATTGTGTTGTCAACATATCAGTGTACAATCCCATAGGGGTGGATAGAATGATATTAACATTTGTGGAAATCTTATTTTCTTGATTTTGGAGGCATAGAAATGCTACAGAAAAATATTGTTTCTCAGCTGAATTTAATTTTAAAAAGTCAGTTTACACCAATTTGGCTTTGTACAGGTACATTATTTTAATTTTACAGAAAGATCATATCGGCACATAAATTAGTGATTGTTTACATTGACAAAACAAAAACATCAAGAAAGACAATTTGCAATGGTGCTATTGTTCACCTTTTTCTCTTGTTAACCTTTTAGGGAATTATTTTGCCAGTCACTTCTTCATGGGAGGAGAGAAATTTGACACACCTCATCCAGAGGGATACCTTTTTGGTGAAAATATGGACCTGAATTTTCTTGGAAACAGACCAGTGCAGGTTGTCTGAGAATTCAGTACTGTGGACTTCCCACAGCCTTAAAACTACTATGGTTTGATGAAAAACATTTCAAATCCAATATCACAATTTACTGTTATTATTTTGCTAGTTTCCATATGTCACACCTGCACCCCACGAGCCTGTGAAAACCCTGAGAAGTCTTGTTAACATTAGAAAGGACTCTTTGCGTTTGGTCAGGTAAGGATGGCATTGCAATAATACATTACACATTGAAGAGGACCATTGTTTAAAATATCTAAGTTTCAAATGTGATGAAAATAATGCTCAGCAAACCGTATGATTGCAGGTATAAAGATGACTCTGACATACCAGTAGAGGAAGGAGGAAAACCAAAGGTTCAGTATGGCGTGGAGTTCACTTTTGATGCTGATGCTCGGGTGGCCATCACCCTCTACTGCCAGGCATTTGAGGAGTTCTCCAATGGGATGGCAGTGTAAGGATTTCATCTTAAAACACCTTTTTTTTTTTTTTCAAAATCTTTAGTGTTTTATTCATTGAATGTAAATGTCACATAAAAACACATTTATGTGACATGTTATATATGTTAAATATATTACATAAACTTACAGCATGTATCTGTTTGTATAAGAGGTTCAGTTGTTAAAATTTAATAATTGGACTGATACAGCAGCTTCAGTTTAAAACATATGCCAAAGAGATTAAAAAGTTACAATTTCTGGGAAGTGAGATTCAAGTCTTGGAGCATGAAGACTAGAATAGATACGTTGGGTCCTTAGCAACCAACCAGTCACCATGGATACTGCAGACAAGTCTTAGAAGATGATGAAAGTCGTAGTTCCTGCTGATGTTATTGTGTTAAGATGAAATTAAAAGATGAGGCGTGTTTCTGGATTTTGAAAGACCTATTTTTTTTTTTTTTTTTTGCTACTGTTTTACTTTGGTATTAATTTTTCTTTGTTCTCTAATGATTTAATTCATTATTTAAAGGTGACAGATTTTCCTGTTGTCCTGTGAAAATGGAGAATTGTGCCTGTTATGGTACCCTGATCATTTCTCTCTGTAACACATTATATGCAGGTACAGCCCAAAGGATCCCTTGATGGTCTCTGAAACAGTACATTACAAGCGTGGTGTGAGCCAACAGTTCTCCATGCCATCATTCAAAATAGATTTCAGCGAGTGGAAAGAGGAAGATGTAAGTAACTACAACAATTAGAATGTTACTGTATTATACATAAGAAAAATTTGGTTTATGTATGTAAGTGCTGTTGCACACACTTAAACATATTTTTTTTACTTTACATATACATAAGTGCATTGTCTCAGCTTTAGATTTATTCGAACAGATTAATGTCCACAATTCTGTTACAATACCTTAATAAACAATAGAGTGTATGTATCTATGTGTTTCCACAAAGCTAAACTTTGACCTTGACCGAGGAGTGTTTCCTATGGTTATCCAAGCTGTGGTTGATGAAGGGGACGGTAAGTTACCAGAGCTACATGACATGTATTTGTTTTATTTTTGGATTGGCTGAACAAACTGTAAAGGAATATTTCTGGAATAGCAAAATAATATAAGCAATTGTCAACACAAAAAAATTTGCACTATTTTTGTGAGTTTTGCCATTGAATTCTAAGCATTTATGCACTTATGGTATTTACTAACAATGATACTATGTGTTTTTTGTTTGTTTCCCAAGATTGCCTTGGACATGCTCATGTACTTTTGGCAGCCTTTGAAAGAGTATGTATACATCTAAATTAAAAAGAAATAGTAAGAATAATTTTAAGCTGAATTGAACGTTTTATTTATGATAATTATATGAATATAATTGTTTTAACCCCCAGCATGTTGATGGCAGTTTCTCCGTCAAGCCTCTGAAGCAGAAGCAAATTGTAAGTTTATAAGTGTAACTTTAATATTGACTTTTTAATTATTTTAGTAAATGTTAGGGAGTAGAATGTGTTTATCATGATATAGTTAACATCTTCGTATTCAATTCAATCCAATTTTCAATTCAACTTTATTTAGATAGCGCCAATTCACAACAAAGTCATCTCAGGGCACTTTACAGAATACAGTCAAGATTATAAAGATGTATAGAGAGAACCCAACAATTCCCCCTGGAGCAAGCCATAGGCAACAGTGGAGAGGAAAAACTCCCTTTAAACGAAAGAAACCTCCAGCAGAACCAGGCTCAGGGTGGACAGCCATCTGCCTCGACCAGTTGGGGTGAGTGGAAAGGGGAGAGAGAAAAGAACAGAGCAACAAAAAGAAACAACAAAACATCGGGCAGGTTGGTAGGACCAGTAGCTGCACGCTGGAAGACACACAGCTTCAAAGCCGGGGACACCTGCACAAAGGGACAGAGAGAGGAGGACAGAGAAGGACAAAGACAACTACGGGAGAGAACACACAGGGTTAATGACATAAAGTGGTGACAATTGCGGGGTGATAGGAGAGGAGAGATGGTCAAGAGGAGGAAAGGAGCTCAGTGCATCGGGGGGGTGGGTCCCCCAGCAGTCTAAGCCTATGTCAGCATAACTATAACTAACTATATGCTTTATTAAAGAGGAAGGTTTTAAGCCTAGACTTAAAAGTAGAGAGGGTGTCTGCTTCCCAAATCTGAACTGGGTATTGCTTTCACTAGTAAAGAATGCAAAGCTGAAAGAACATACTATAACATACAGCATGTTGTAAATGCAGTTACAAGAGCCTCAAATCATTCTGCAGCTTTAAAAAAACAAAATTCACTATGCCAGTCTGGCAATAATGTAAGTTACTAAGTAGACATATAGACAAAGTAAAAGCTTTTTTATATATATATTAAAACTCAGAAACTGACATCTCATTTTCAGAAGTATTCACATACACTTGAATGTGGCATTCCAAATTGTGGTCAGTCGGATCCTGTTTACTTTAATTATCATTATTGTGTTTGAGTGGACATTTAGAAATGCACATACCTGTGCATCTTAAGACCCACAATTCACACTGTATGTTGGGACAAAAACCTAGCTGTCAATGCCAAGGAGATCTGCATACCCTTCTGTGATAGCCAAAGGGGGTTGTAAGTCAAACCTCCCCTGGGACCTTGCTGTGTATGTTGACATGAGTTTCCGAATCGCGAACGTATGTAAAATTTATGTTTCTGTATCTTTTTAGGTGGACCGTGTGAGCTACCTCTTGCAGGAGATCTATGGCATTGAAAACAAAAACAACCAAGAAACCAAGGTATTAGTGGAAATATTATCTTATGCATGAATAAGAGTCTTGTAAATGTTCAGCCACATTTCATTAATAATTTGATAATGTGATTTCTTTCTAGCCGTCAGATGATGAGAACAGTGATAACAGCAATGAATGTGTTGTTTGTCTGTCTGACTTGCGAGACACACTCATCTTACCATGCAGACACCTCTGTCTCTGCAACTCCTGTGCAGACACCCTTCGTTACCAAGCCAACAACTGTCCTATCTGCAGGCTGCGTATGAAAAATTACATTATTCTAATAAAGTTTTGCTCTTCATTGCGGTTTAGTAATGCAATTAAAAATGCCGGGTCAACATTTAACACAGTGAAATTGCATTAATATGTCTAATTTGATATCTTGTTGTACTACTCAGCCTTTAGAGCACTGCTGCAGATCAGAGCTGTGAGGAAAAAGCCTGGAGCTCTTTCTCCCATGTCCTTCAGCCCTGTTCTGGCTCAGACTATGGACCATGATGAACACTCTGTGAGTCTTATGCAAATCTGTGTATAATCAGCTAAAGCTGCAACTGAATTAAGGAGAAATGGTAATAAGTTAGTGCTGTGTGACACATTTATCATTGTTGCAAAAATGGACAATTCGATAGATTTATGCTGTACCAACTTTTACTGAAAAGTAAGTTGGTATTCTGTGGTTAAGTCAACACCTTATGTAATCTGTCAGTACCAGTCTCAAATGCACGCTGTATGTCAGCATATCTGCAGTTAAACTAACAGTTGCCCATCTCATATTTATATTTCACATTCACTGTTTGATAAGGATGCATTGTCACCACAATGCACATCTCTTTGCAGAGCTCAGACTCAGTTCCTCCCGGCTTTGAACCCATCTCACTGTTAGAGGCTCTAAATGGTCTGCGGTCAGTGTCTCCTGTCATCCCATCGGCTCCTTTGTATGATGAAATCAACTTCTCAGGAGGTCTGGGAGGGGACAGCAGACAGCTGAGCTCACCAGAGCATTTAAGTGATGGGAGTCTGCAGAAAGGCAAAGTCAGCAAGTCACCTGACAGGTAACATCACAGTGAGGATATCTACATGTAGAGAAAAGCACTGTCAGTAATCAGGTTAGCACAGGATATTAGATGACGTATCACATTAATTGACAATTCCACTTTACAGCAGTCTTGGTCAGTAATTAGATTTATTCTGCAACTACTTTAAACAACTATATTGTGCGCAGTTGCGGCAATGACTTCCCTGCATACGTTACACATTCATATCCTCACTTTTATGTGCTCATTAGCTTTTTCCTTGTCCCCTGCTATAGCACCCTTAGGTCGCCATCCTCTCCCATTCAGGAGGAAGATGAGGAGAAGCTGTCTGAGATGTCTGATGCTCAGCCACACACCCTGCTTTCCAGCAGCCCTGCCCCGACAGACGTAGGCCAACACATCCCCACATGAAAACTCTAAAACATTTGCTGCAGACAAAACCCTCAACAAAATCTTTTTATTGCAGGCTACAGCAACTGAGGATGTGGCTGAGTCTCTGTCTCCAGACGATGGTGAGTTTTCTTATTTCCTACAGTAAACAGTCAGAAATGCGTTAGACTACACTGATGCTGTTGTTGTCCTGTGTAATCTAGAGGAAAGGATGCATTCTGGAGGAGACATCCTGCAGGATTGCATCAGTGAACATAGCAGCTTGACCAAAACAGAGAGTGACATACAGGGTGACCTGTCACTGCCAGGTGAGAAAACTTCTGTGTGGAACTAAGAAGGTAATATCTTAAATCCCCTGCAAACGGAAAGCAACAGAAAGACAAGGAAAGAAGTAGATTATGTACTGTGTATGATTAAGCTATATACAGACAACATAGGCAAATGTCAGATCACAGCTTCCAGAAAATTAGTTGGGCAAGCAGTGACTGCAGCTCCTAAAAAGCTCAGGTTCCTTGTTGTTTTTGACTTTGTTCTGGTACTCTAGCCTATCGCCTTTCTTTCTCAATCCAAGACTTTAAGGCTTGAATTCACTTGTGCTTTGCATCTAACCTGTGTGCTCTTGTGCTTCTTTCTGTTTTTAACACTCCTCTCCTGTTACCTGTCATCTTGTCCATTTGCTCTGCATCACTTTGGGTCCTGATTACCAGCTCTAGGTCCTGATTCCTGCTCTATTGGTATGGAGGAATAACTGTGGTATGTAGGTTTTCCTGTCTGCTCCGTCTCTGTGTTCAGCCTCTATTGTACTGGCTGCAACCTGTTCTCCATGAATATATTCACCATCATCTAACGCAGCTAGAAAACAAATATCCACACGATTGATGAATCTGATGTGAGAAACCAGTTTTTATTGCAGAAAGGGTTCTATATAATAAAGTATAAGGGCAGTTTGTCTTGTACATATTTACTCGTATTTGATGTGTGAACTGAAATTGGAGGCATGTTGCTTAGTGTGTCTGTTGCTTCTTCGTCAGGTTCATCAGAATCAACAGAAAGCCTGAAAAGTCAGAGCACAAACTGCTCCAGTCAGCCTCTCCTGTGTCCCATGAGCAGCTTTCACATGGATGATGAGCAGTTCAACCCCTGACTTTGTTTCAGCCTTTTTCCTCATAGTCATCGGAACAGATTTTACTTTATAAAAATCATGAGTCCCTTTATTCCCTTCACCCCCAGCACATTGTTATGCTTCTATAAAAAGAGCCAACAATGGTCCTCAAATGAACAGGAGATGGGAACTCTTGTTTAGTCCATCAGTGTCTATGACATAAGAATAGATAAATGTTATTCCTGCAAAGATACTATTAGTACCGTACACTATGACTTATCTTTAAAAACACATATTGTTTCTCAGCTCTAAAACCATTTCCAAAGTTGCAGCCTGGTAATGTGGATTCCTGAGATATTTCACTGCCTGTCATGGCGGTGCATTTAAGGTCACTTACTTTAAAAGATGTGTGTAATAATTCACTTGACACTAAATCAGAAGAATTTATAAATACCGTTTTTACTTAGATGGTTGTATTCAATATTGACTCGAGCTTGTTTTTCCTCACAAGTGGATTTGGGTTATGAGCAGAAGTTGTAAAACATCTGTACAGTATGTGTGTGTCCAGTTGAAGTGGTTTTGCACTCCAACCAAATTGTTTATAATCCATTCCTTCTAACAAGAGTTTGTGACATTGTTTGAAGTCGTCTGCAGTCTAAAGGATTTACATGTCAGTTTTTTATTATTTCAAATTATATATGTATCATAACTTTACTAGAATCGTGTGTAGTTACTTCCAGAATTGTACACTTGCATATTATAAGAGTAAAAGAACTTATACTGAAGTAATGGAGATAGATTCAGTTAAAATGCACATTATTTAAGACTTTGATAATGAGTAAGACCTACAGGTTCATATCCTAACAGCTGAACTCAAAGATTTGCTAAAGCCTCTAACAAGCATAGATGCTCCTGCTACATATATGCCAACTCCGTATGGCACTGTAAGTGTGCTTGTCGTAGATGTGGCAGCTCTCTGTACAGTTTTTTTCGTGGCAGTGTCAGTGTCTGCTTATGTGATGTAGCTGCATAAATGGGGTCAGGTTATTGTGTGACTGCAATACCTTTACTCAAGTTGGTCCTGTGTGTGTAGCACCATGCATATAGATATATGTGCCTTGAACTGATATGGCTGACTGCTTATCGCATTGGACATTAGTGTTCTTCTAAATCCCACAATATTCAACAAGTGTCAGCTTGTAGACAAAATTTAAAATGCTGATGTAATGTAATTGTTTTTTATTGTTAACTTCATAAGAATGGAGAAATGTACCATGTTATTTGTATTATTAAATCTAACGGCATTTTTTTGAGTTATGGCCATGTATAATCATGCATTCAATCCTAGCATTTAGATTCAAATGGAAATTGGAAGAAACACATTCAACGCAACAGAGGCACAAATGGATTTTAATATTTGAGCTAGCATTTGCATGTGAATTTCTAGAGGCTTCAACCTCTTACTGCTTTTAAGTATTGTGGTTATTTTGTCTTTCCCCCTCCTCTACTGTGGCATTTCAACTTGACACTGTGCCTTCCTGTTCCTGTTCTGACCACTATTGACCTGGTATCCAGGATAACTCCACAGTAGGTGGTTTGTGGCTCTCTGTAAAAAAAATCAATACCTGTATCTTCTTGTGTGTAAAGCAGCATGTGAACAACAATAAAGAACAAAATTCAATAACTACCACTTGTTTTCTGACTTTTTACTATACTTCTTATCCATTTTTCAGCAGCTTCTGTTGCAGTACTAAATTACCATCAGTCATGGGCAGACAGTATTACTCTGCACAACTTTATGTTGGGAGGTAGGTATAGTTTTGTTCTAAATACAAAGAAAATAGAGAAAGGTATTAAAACACAATGTAAAACTAATGCAAAGCGTACAGTGTAGTGGCTGACCCTATCAAATGGTAAATATTCTAATATTGAATACACATTCAATTTAAATATTTCTATAATCAGAAGTAACAAAAGTTGTCAAGAAGCCTTTGAAAATGAATTATCCCTTTTATTTTTTTATTTATTTTTTTGTCCTTTTGGCTTATCCCGTGAGTTCAGGCCCACCACAGCAAATCATTGTTCGCATGTTGATTTGGCACAGTTTTTATGCCGATGCCCTTTCAATGCAACCCTCTCTAAGGCTTGGGCCAACACTGCACCGCTGGGGAAGGGAATGAGCTGTTAGGCGTTCAGCATCTTGCTCAGAGACACTTTGACATATAGCCGAGAACAGGGATCGAACCACTGACCCTGTGGTTTAAATACTATAAATAATATCAATGCAGAGGTTTATTAAGGGGTAAGCTAACCTTTGCACTGATATAACATTTTGTTATTTTACTAAAACCTTCTTTTTACTCACTCCTTGAACACCTGCTAGTGATGAAGGATTGGATTTGGTACTCACTGAAAGTGCATTAAAGATTTTGTTGATGATGGCAAAGGGGACCAAATTTTACCCTTAACCTAACATATTAATAATGCACATTCAGCTATTACAAATGTGGTTTAATCATCAAAGTTACAAAAATAAGTCATAGTAATTTAAACTTAAATTACATTGGTGCAAAAGTTTGCATCCCTTGTAATAAAGTGATTAAACTTTGTATTCATTTCTGATGAAAAAGGCAATTGTACTAGCTAACAACTACTCCGGTCCATTATTTCAAAACAAAAACTACATAAAAATCCAACCTCATTAAAGGTCTGTGAGCAGGTATTTTGTTTATTTTATGTGCTATGGGTCTGATAATGGTTCTTCATCACATTAAACACTGGCCCCTGCTGGCCAAGCAGGCAACACTATTGTCCTGTCGTTATTGGTTTAACTGTGCTTTTAATTGCATGGGAGACATGGACCATGGACTGCTGTAAAACCATTAAACCAGGCTCTCAGTTAATGTTCTACCTGAGAAGCTTTTTGCCTCTGTGGGCTTCTGATTAATATTTCTGTTTGGTCATGTCTGTGTCCAAAACATGCTTTTAGTTAAACTGCAGCTTTATGCTGTAGATAAACTCTACAAAATATGTTAAGGGACAGTGCCGCCGGCAAATAACTGGTTTCACAAGGCTGAACAGTAAAAATAAATTACAGCACAGTCAGACCCAATTAGATGAATACAAACACACATGTGAATGCAGTTGATCACCTTTTGCTTATATACATTTTTTTTAGTGGTCCTTATTTCTTTTGAACCCTAATAAAGTCTAATACTCCGTTCCTGTCATTAACGGAATAATCAACAAGTACCAAGACTATTTGTGAAAACTTTCACTATATAAATGTTTTTCTTTCCTTACTGACTAATACTAGTTAGCACCCCCCTGATCCTTAACAGGATAGGTGGTTTATATAATGGATGGATGGAATTAAATCAGATTTTTACTTATGTTTCCGAGGCTGAAATCTTTGTAAATATAATGGAAAACTGCCACATATATGTTAAGCTAAGAAACAGAAAAAATGCTGGTTCTCCCATTAAAAGCATAAATCTGCATGTAACTATGATCGGAGGTTGATCTGTAATCATATGGTAAAAACTCAATGGTTTCAACTTTACAAACTGTGACTCAATTCCATGCTTTTTTGTAGTTTTGCACTTGCCTAAAATACATATTTATAACTACAACAATTTCCTCTTACAGTCCTCACCGTACATATTAATTATTATGTACATATATATTATGTCTTTAGATTAAATGTATTATATACAGTACAATTTGGTTTTATCTCGAAACAAGTACCAGCAACCTGGTTCTTTAAGTCTGACTTTGTTTCATATTTCCATCATAGTGACATTCTTCTGCTGTAAAGCTTAACTGCTGCAGTTTGCTTATCTTTAACAACAGATGTATGCCAGTTTAAAGTTTATTGAGGATTTAGTAATACTGTCGCAATGGGCTTGTCTATGAAAACATTATACACTTTGAACATGTGTGTGCAAGTATATGTGTGTACACACACTCACATACTGTAAATGAGATTAGTTGTCTATGACACTTTCAGCTGGAGGTCAGTGGGTGAGGTTTCACTGTCAGTGTATGAAGACTAAATCTTCTCTCACGTTGCATTCTTGTCCTCTGTTGCCAACTTCCTCTATTCTCGCTCTTCCTATAAAAAAATTAATGTTGAAACATGTCTGTGGTATTCTCAAGCTTCAACCTTGTTTTAGAGTTGGCTGTACAAAGCCATGCAGATGTATTACAAACACTGCCCCACTCCTCTAAGGCCACACAAACTGACAAAATTACAGATCAGAAAAGATTATTTTATTTCTGAACAACCATGTGTGAGCTCACCTCTAATATCTGCCAATCTTATAAGTAGTTATGTGACTGACCATCTGTTTAGATGACACACATTGATCAGCCACAGCATTACTACTAGCAGTCTTAATATTAACATGTAGGACAAGGGTCAACATGGCCACGCTGAGCATTCTGCAGCTACACAGCTGTACGCACCACAAAATGTCGTGCAGACAGACAGATCTGCAGACAGACAGCAGACAGACAGATACTTTAATTCATCCTTACTCATGTAAGGTGCAAGTCTTAGTCTGGAAGATTATCCACAAGTACTAGTTCAAATCTTTTACTCAAGTAAAAGTACTCAGCAGATGATCTTAATTTTAACACATACAATAGTAATAGTAGTAGTAATAGTAATACAAAAGTAATTCAATAGTAAAATATTCCACTTAAGTTATTTTAAGCAATACTGAGTAGTTGTAGCAAAAATGTACAGTAACTAAAAGAGAATAAGGGCCAAAGATCACTGTTGGTAATAGTGACTGATTTTACCCACTTTATGTGCTGACAGGTGGTTAAACGAGCAATTATTTGTTCATTTAAAAAAAAATAAAAGTCATTACTAGATTTTTATATTAAAACCACCAGATAGTATTAATTTTGTGACTGATTGGTGTAGTTAACCAAATGTTTCTAAGTCCATGAATTCAAGTACTATACTTAATTATTGTACTTTAGTGGGGTATTCCCACTAAAGTACATAATTTATGTAACATTTACTCCACTACAATTCAGAGTACTTTTTATTCCACTTCATGTATTTGAAAGCTTCAAAAACTAGTTATGTTTTAAAGAACATAAAATAACACAAAATGTAATAAACTAATAAATGATGTGTATTGTTTGGGATTAACTAGCTGTCAGTACATAAATTGGTTAAAAACATTTCCAGATGCTGTTTCTGTTTTTCACCAAACAGGTAACAGTCATAAAACATTTTATGTAATACTTCTACTTGTAGTGGAGTAATTTGAGGCATGTACTTGCACTTTTACTTCAGTATTGGGTTCGTGTAATTCTGCACAGGCTTTTTAGGGGGCAATTTATAATATAAAGCACAGAGAAAAGTAAGAAATTATTTTATACATGGCTATAAATTGCTATATTTCATTGTCAGTATAAGGCTGGGTAAATTTGTTTACCTAGGACTATTCAAAGTCTGTGCTCTCTCATTTAATTAGTCTGTGATAAACCTCTTTGAGGCATGAAATCATCCCAACAGCAATCCACACAAATCCCAGCCCCCCTTAGTACCGTGAAATTAGCCCACATGCAGTGGATCTCTGAAAACGTGTGTCACTCTTTACATCCAGTCACACAACGTCTTAGTCCCCTCACCCTGGAGAACACACACCTGAATTTATGGTGACTATTTTTACATGTGTGGTAATTGTAACCATCACATGGTCACATCTTTATCTCTGTTAAAGTTGTGCAGAGATACATTGTGACATAAAATCTCATCACTACAAAAAGATACTTACAACACGATGAACAACTGAAAATGAAAATGGTTTTCTCAGTTAAGACATGATTGGCCTTAGCTGTAAAAAGGTGGATCACACAGAATATACCTCGTGAACAGAATTCCAGTCACCTGAGAGCAGGGGATTTAGAGACTTTGGAGGCACGTGCACAGACAGATATCCTACTTAGTGGTGACCACTTTAAAGTAGAGATCAGAGGGAAAGAGGAGGTGGTGGGATGAGACACGAAGGTCAGCATCTTGCTTGCTGAAGTTAGTTGTATTATAGTCAGTGCTGTGAAAGAAACTGAAAGGGGAAGTTTCCTTTGCAGTCGTGCACTTTGTTTGACTTCATCTTTGAAATCATATTTTTAATGTATAAAATATTATTGCAAAAGGCCAGAAAAGAAGATAACGCCTCTGTTTTGAAGTATTGAGGCACCATGACACAGCAGGCCAGAAGCTCACCATTCCTCAAACCCTTCTTTCTGAAGATGCCTGTCAGAGTGGTCAGCCCTCTGCGACAAAGGCGACACACACTTCCTGCCAGCGAGTTCAGGAACCTCACGCTACAGGACGCGATCAGTGTGTTTGAAATTGAGAGAGAAGGTAAGTCTTGTTTCTGCCATTCACAACTTTTCTTAAAAATGAGGCTCCACATACCGTGCAGTGACAAACCTGTTTGTACATTATTAGACAGGGACTTGGAGAGAGTTTCTCAGGGAATGGGCCTAATTTTGTGCTGTATGCGTGAAGACAGAAAACAATTGAACATAGTTGTGTCTTGAGGAAAAAGGTAGGAGATTTATGGATGTAGTGAGAGAGGACATGAAGTTGGTTGGTGTGAGAGAAGAGGATGCAGAGGATAGGGTTAGATGGAGGCACATGATTCGCTGTGGCGACCCCTGAAAGGGAACAGCTGAAAGGAAAAGAAGTTTTGAGGAAATAGGTTTGGGACAAATTCCACAAGAAAACCATGATGTGTTTAGAAATGTAGTATGCATTACTTGCTTGTGTCTCACTTAACTGAATTTGTACTAATGTATATAATCTAAGAATATTTAGAAGGAAACTTTTAGTTACTGTAATTTTGGAAAAGGGCAGTTGCATAAGCACTCTGCACGTCTCTTATTAGATATATTATATTACATTTGATACATGTACCAAAATTTCAAATACAAGTTAAACACTTTAAGTTCTGGTTTTAAATAGAAACCATTATTCTTTCATAGCAACCACTGCCTGGACATGACACATGTATTAACTGGCTCTTTTTAAACTCTCATCCCCACAGCATTTGTATCCGTGTCTGGAGAGTGCCCACTCACCCTGGATGAGGTACTTAACTTCCTGGGTCAGTGCCCTGAGCTGTCACTGGGTTGGTTTGAGGAGGGGCAACTGGTAGCTTTCATCATTGGCTCCGGCTGGGACAAGGAGAGGCTTTCACAGGTACAGTATTTAAATGTATCTGTAAAGAAAACAATATGCCAAACTAACTCAAACATCTCTTTTCTACTCGTTTTTAAGGTCAATAATTCTTCTAATTAATCTTACTCCTCTAGGAGGCCATGACTCAGCATATCCCAGATACTCCCACTGTGCACATTCATGTGCTGTCAGTACACCGTCACTGTCGCCAGCAAGGAAAGGGCTCCGTCCTCTTGTGGCGCTATCTGCAGTACCTGCGCTGTATGCCCGGCCTCCGACGAGCTGTGCTGATTTGCGAAGACTTCCTGGTGCCCTTCTACCTCAAGGCTGGGTTCAAGGAGAAAGGGCCATCAGCCATCACTGTGTCAAACATGCACTTCCGAGAGATGGAGTACATGCTCTGTGGGCAGGCCTATGCCCGGCGGAACAGTGGTGTGTAGTCCATCATGAACTAACTCCCTAATACCCTTCTTCCACTCACTCACCACTAACTTGAATTCAGAACAAAAAGCATAATAACACGGCAGACCGGTGGACAGATCGGGGTGTAGGCCAGTGTGCACCAGTGCTTCGGGTTCAGTATTGTTTTCCAGGTCTTACTGGATCCCCTACGTCATCACCTCACAGTACCCCACTAAACAAGCAGTGAGGACTATCAAAGGACAGGCAGGACAAAGAATGGACACATACACATAAACCAAACTAGTGGCTTTGCATTTGATAATTTCATATATCAAATTACATTGTTCTATAACCAGCAGAATCTTTTTGTGAGCTTAATGCCGTATTCCATTTATTTATGTTTTTTGTCAAATCACTGACAATTCACATTTTTTTTATGAAATGAAAGCAATTATATCATTTTGACCATCTGGAGAAGTGATGTGTATTTTTGTAAAATATTTAAATAAAAGGTGTGAGGAATTCATAGTGTCATTTGAGGAAGTACATACTCATCATGCAGCCACAAATTTAGGATGGTTGGGTTTACAAATGAAATTAGCTGTTTCTATATGTTGCTCAATTTCAATATACTTTTACAATCAAAGGCAATTTATGGTAATTGAGAGACAAGCACAGACCATTTTAATTTGTAGAGTTGTTTTTACTGTTGTCTTCAGTAACACGTGAGTAAAGGTAGCTAAAACACTACCATGATTAAAACAACCATCACTTCTTGAGAAGCAATAAACTAATAAAAGAAAACATTCGAGTGCTCAGCATACTGTAACAAAAATATGGCAGTAGTTGGTACATTTATCAACAAGGCACCAAAGGTATCGATATTTGATTTGTTTTGTCCCTGCTTCTGTATAAGGTTGCCTGAATTAGAATAAAACCTATGTCTGGAGTGTGAAAGTAAAAAAAAACAAGGCTCCTTCTCTGTGTACCTGTGTTGGCTTCTTTAATTTCTGCCTGACATGTAAAGGGCAGCTCAGGGTTTTAATGAGGTTCAGAAGTGCCATACCTTTGATCAACTTGACAGTGAAGTGGTGACAATGATACTTGGTTAACAGATAGATGACTAAAGAAAGTCCTTATGATGAGTGGCATAAGTAACTGACAAAGTAGAAAAAAAACACAAGCATATTATCATAGTTCACAGAGAGGGGGTGACAGTCTCCCGGTCATACTGGGGAATCAGTGGAGAAACACTGGCTGCTATCACCTGTCAGTACACATGTTTTGATCTGAGGCCTTCCTCCTGTGCTCACGCTTGTCCACACTTCAGTGAAGGTGAGCGTTGAGGTCGTACTTCTCGCAGAATTTGTCCGTGAAAGGGATGCAGGTGAGCAACTCGCACCATTCACACTTGATTGGGTAGACATAGAAGAGCACCACGAGGCCTGAAAAGAGCCCGACAAACACCAGCAGGAAGACCATGATCTGACAGCGTTTGCGGTAGAGGTCCGTGCGGCCAAAGCTGATGTAGGGTAGGAAGGCGAAGGACAGGAAGAAGCCAGAGATGAAGCCACAAATGTGGGCAAAATTGTCGATCCAGGGCAACAACCCAAAGGCAAAAAGGAAGAGCACCACACACAGCAGCTTGGTGAAGGCCCTCCAGGGCTGGGCCAGGATCTGCCAGCTCTGAAACAACTCCACAAACAGACAGGCCAGTATCCCAAACTGAGAGCCAGCTGGGCCAACCTGAGACAGAGACAGAGACAGCATCACAAAACATGCATTTTTTAAAGTGCTGTGCATCATATTTTTTTTAATATAGTGGGAGATTTCCTATAGAGAAACCTCTAACTCATAAATTCACAGTTGATTTTGAAGTGTGTGCATGCAACAGATGATCACCTCTGCTCTATAGGGCAGGAATATGGCTGATGCTAAGTTGCCAGTGATCCCACTGAGGATGTAAATGATGGAGATGCGCAGCCAGCCTGCCAGCTTCTCTAGGTCTCTCAAGATGGTCATCTGGAAAGCCACCGAGACCAAGCAATGAAGAATCCTGGGAGGACAGACAAAGAACAAAGTGTTCATGTGCGATGTAACGTTTATGCGGGTGAAAAGCCACATGTGTCGGTAAGATAATCCCCTCTGTGTAAAGCCATCAATAACTGACCATGGTTGACTTTGTCCATCGACAAAAACGGCCGCTATCTCATTGAAGCGTAATGAGTTTGTGCAGCGAGGGCACTTTGTTTAATTACCCAGGAGACAGATAACAGCATGGGGATGAAGCACTTCTCCACTTAAGACTAGGGTCAGCTTTATGTACTGACTGACTGACAGGTCTAAACTCAACATATGGACCTTTAGCTGGAGCAAATGTGCTGCTCCACCTGATGATGATTTACATGCAAAATCTCCTTTCCGTACAATATTGGTTGTATTATTTGTACTGCCGGACATATAACCTTCTTTGAACTACCCAACGTTATCTAAAACTTGTCCCACAGTCAATTTATTCTAAATACAATTAGCCACCATTAATTAGACATTTACATATTTACCCTCAGTAAATCTGCTGTATGCCATCTTGTTGTTACTTTGTTTGTTCTTTAACATTTACAGAATGTCTAGTTATACTATAAGTGTATTAAGTTTGTTGTCATCTAAGTACATCATGAGCTACTGACATCTGGATTCAATTATGTGCCACAACCGTCTGGATAATTATGACTGATTGTAATCTTTATGGCTGGGTGCCCACACAGTTGTTAAAGACACTGAACTAACCTAAGAAAAAGAAGACTTTCAATGTTTTAAAGTTTTCTAGGCTGACCTGGTATTTTTAATTAAACCGCTGGTTTGCCAAACTAGTGGTTTAACTAACAAAATCCTTCACACTGTTATTTCTTTTAAACCTAACTTTTTAGGACAACCCCAATTCAACAAAAGTTGGCACAAGTGTTAAATGGAAACAAAAACAGAATGAAATAATTTGTAAATGCCATCAACACATATTTATTCAAAAGACAGAAATTCAAAGAAAAGAAAAAGAAAGAAAAAAATTAGCGTAATCATTGATAAGACAATATCTAATTACACAAAACTGCATTTCAACATCCTGACAGCTTCTGACTCACCCAGCGTGAAGGAAAAGTGAGAGCCACAGCCTATAAAACTGATCTGGGATCTCTGGGTTGAGGAAATGCAACAATCCACATACATCATCCATGCAGTGCACCTGAAGTGGGACACAAAAAGCTTATTATTAGCAATAAAAAACATATAGTTTCAATCTAACATGCAAAAAGCGTACAAATGAAGACAAACTTTTACACACTTCCCACAAATAAGTGCTTAGTGTTTTGATATTAAGGAAGTACACAGAGAAAGATTAAAAATAGCAACAGCTAAACTGCTACATTCTCACGAGATTTTAAAATGTTTCATTTGTGTACGATAATGAGAGTTTCTTACTTGTGAGCAGAGAGTTGCCTCCTCATGAAAGTAGCCATTCATGAAGTCGCAATATTCGCGGGATGTGATTTCACACCTTGAAGAACACAAGCAGGAATTAATAATCTTGTGACTAATTATCCATTTAGTTTCAAACTAGTAAATGTTTTTTTGTAAATTCTCTTCTCACCTCCCTTTGGTTCCGATGCAACAGGGCCGCCCAGTGATGGTACAGTCTATATGAGGCAGGTTGGTGTGGTTCCCTGTGTTGTACCTCGTACAAATCTAAAACCCAGAGCAGAGGAGCAACATTCATCTCTTCGTGTGTGATCTAAAAAGGACTTTCAACTTATCAGAAGGCTCACCTGAACATTTTCACCAAAAAAATGAGCACAATTTAAAACATCTGAACACACTGCTGATTTAATAGTGTCCAACATATTACATTTCAAGGTAAAAACAGACTTTGGTGCTTTGATAAATGTTAGTTGTTTCATAATCTATTCCAGGGTTTATTCAAAATTCAAAACGACTGGGAGGGGACTAGGAGGAAAACTCCACAATACAACAAACACACGTTTAAACTTAGACTGCATTTTGCAAGAACAGCAAGATGAGCCATTAGTACTTCTTAACATGTATTTCTTGTTTGTGCATGCAATCGATTTGCATATTTGTCAGGAAGGGCAGACCCTGACAGCAGCAGTGGTTCTACATTAGTTTCAGTGCAGTCAAATTAGCATTATTTATAAGCAGCTAAGGCTACTAGAACTCAGGCCATATGAGAGCGATCACCTGTGATCTCACTTTCTAATACCAGACCAATTCTTTATTGTACTCACTGGCCACTTGGTGATATCATCAGGCCATTCATGGGGTGACACTGATGCTGGCTCTAGACATATTCTGCAATGAGAAACAATATGCTCATTATCAACAATTTAATTTTATTATTATCAATTAATTTTATTGAGTTATTGTATGCTGTAAGCTATAATTGTAACAGCTATTTTTGTGTCCCACCTGGGATCCTGATGGCACACCGAGCCATACTTTCTGTTTTTACCATTCAACTGGGGGGTGCTAGAATGGTCCGGCCACTTTACCCACACAGCTAAAGTACTCTGAGAAAAAAAATAACAAAACAAAACACAAAGAAGATGGATTAGAACTGCGAACTATAGCGTTGACCTGTATAGATTGCAAAGACCAAGAAACACTTAATATAGAATTGTGTTTGTTTACAGACCGAGCATTCCTCCTCTGAGGTTTGGACACAGCCAGAGCGATCGTTTCGCACGCAGCAGGCAGACTTGCTCTCGATAGCTCTCTTTTCCCTGATAAGTTCATGAACTTGCTTGTCCTGACGCATGCACGGAGAAAATTTGGCCCCCAAGTGGATCAAAGCTTCCTAAGAATGCAAATGTAAAACTAGTGCAGTATTTATTTTAAAACTTTATATGTGCCCTTTGTTTCAATTTCAACACACACACACGCACACGCACACGCACACACACACACACACACACACACACACACACACACAAAGAGAAGTGCTTACAGAGCTTGGCCCGATCCAGAAGTTCTCCTGCTGTACAAACTTGACATTTTCATACACACCTTTGTTTCTTAAAACCTAAATCAGAAGACATGCAGAGAATGCACTTAAGCTGGGAGAGTGGTAATGAGATGAAGATATGGTAAAAGAGCATTATCAAAGATCGTCATCAGTGACTGATCCAGAACTCACGGAATCAACTGTCTCATGCTGTGAAAAGCCTACTGGTGCAATGCCGTAGATGCATACAGCCAAGATAGTGATGAGCAAATGGACAACGGTGATCCAGTAAGTAAAAAATGGCCTATGGAAACAAAAAGTTTGTACTGCATTAAAAAAACATCATCCATCAGTGCCATCCATTGAGGGGAGTAGAGAGAAAGTGCTCATTAGTCAGATCTGTAGAGTATTGCACTACCTATGGTCATCCATGTCCTCTATTTGCCTCTTGACGTAGCTGTCAATGCGCTTGCGGTAGGTGCGGTTTGTGAGCTTCCCTACCATGCCCAACCCATAAGGCCTCTTTTCTCGAGCAAACAGCTTCTTGACAGGTACAGCGATCCGCTGCCCACGACGCTGTCCATTAACACTCACCACCTCCTGCCGCAAGGGCACCTTTGGTGGACCTGGAGTTCCTTCTTTGGCTTTACGCCACCCTCGCTCCAGAGGTCTGGAAGAGGTTACAGAGCAAAGGCAAAGGAATGACACAAATTACAAATGGGTAATTAGCCCAACAATTGAGAAGTAAGATAATATTCTGTAACTTTTGTCCTCAACATGCAATGTATTATCTACATCTTCTTTAGAACAAACAACAGTTTACAATATCATGATCGGTGTTTGTGTCGGCATGGGTGGAATGACTGCAACAATTAACACTAAAAAGGTTGAACAGTTACTCACAGCATGAGGTGACTTCTCTCAAGTTCTGTTTTATCTAGGGCACTGCCTGTCAGCTCCATCTCATCCTTTTTGCTGCTAGGCTCTGCCTCTTTCATGGCGGCCTCAGAAGGTGACTCAAACACTTCATCTGCATATGTAGACAACTCCTCATGCATCAGAATATCCTAGAAAGAACATAGCACAAAGTGGATCGTAAATAGGGTTGCAAAGGAATCTGTTGTTTTTTTTTTTTTACAATTATTAATCAGTTATAACAAATTATATTTATATGCCATTAATATATCATTGCTGTTTTTCCTGCCTTACTCTTGCAAAGAAAGATGTGTCCAATTCATCAGGAAAGTCAACTACATCTTCCTCCATGAAGCTGGCAGGGGTAAAGCTTCGTCTTTGGGCCCGCCTTAGAGTGCTCTCTCGTATCGAACGCCCCTGAGAACCACACATACACACAAACACATAGGAACATACAGTACGTACATTTATAGCTGTAATTTTGTAATCGCAGCAGGTTATAAAGTAACATAATGTGTGCATAGGTGTTAGCTTTTTGTCTGTTTACCATTGCATATGCTATGTCTGAAAGCAGTTCAGTGGCTGTTGTCCCTCTCACTTACTTTAACCAGTGCTGCTGCGGCCCTAAAGCTCATCTTTGCCACAGATTCCCTTTTCCGGCGGCGAGGCAGTCGGTTGAGACCTGAGCGGGAGCTGGTGAAGGAGCAAAGCGAGGCAGCTCCAGGTGTGATGGGGGTCTGAGGCACACTGTAGCCATCAACCTCCTCCACCATACGGAAGGCTCGTCCTCGAGCTAATGGGTCCACAATCTGGAGATCAATGGGTCCAACAAGTGGTAATTAGAAATAGACAAAGAATATGAGTTATGAAGAGAGCCCCATATTATTGCTTGTCCTACATTTACACAACATGTACCAACATACAACAAAGTAAACCCATAACATATTTTGTCACCTTTTGCATGCCATGCTGTGAGGTTGGGACATAGAGAGGAGGCGGGGTCTCAGTGCTGGTTAAGGAGATGTTGTCCTGGCTGGGCAGATCCATCTCTCGGATCACCTGTGGTTTCAGCTTTCCATAGCGCAAGCTGCAGTGGCGCAGGCTTTTCCTCTGCCATTTCTGTGTGGCATCACCGTCCTTACTGACCCCAAACCAGTCTGCTGTTCCCCTAAAAACACAAACAGCAAACTTTCAGATGTGGCCCACAAAACTCGCACAGAAATGACATCCAATCTGGCATAGTGATGCTTGGAAAAGAGATACACATGCACTAATTAATGACCCTCTTAGTCGATCTGTTTATGGAGGACTAGACCAGCAATTGTGTGGAACTGATAAAACCTAATTTCTTGAGATGTAAAAAAAAAAAAAAAAAGTGCCCTAGATAGTGCAAGTAATAGAGACAGTAGAGGGAACAAGTCTGGGCATATTTATGTCCAGACATACCAGGAAAGACAAGTAGTCAGGCAGACACACACTCACACACTGAATTAGCGCTGAGTCACACACTCTCCTAGAAAAACAGGGCAAACTAATTGCTGAAGTTCTGATACAGCAAATAAAATTCGAAATATTCAGATTTTCCTAACTGTAACTGACACATGCAACAAACCCCACTGGCACAGAGACGGATTTTTCTTTTTTTTTTTCTAAGACTTTATTTGTGTCCACTCCCTACGTCAACTTTTTTTCCACCAACCCTTAATGAATACACATTCACAGTCACAGCGATGAAGCCAAAACTTAATAAGTACCAGAGCAAACAATGTTACTGCACCCCGAGGGCAGGAAACGGAAGTGTAAACATTCTTCAAAGGGAAATTGAGGCAGGCTAGCTGTTTCTTCACTAATTAACAACTGGAGAGTGAATCTTCAGTGAAGTTAAAATCAGTTTCAAACATGGCTCAGTCTCTTTCTTAGAGAATAGTTTTGGTGCTTTTCAAAATATGTGTCAGTGACATGCTTAAACACAACTTTTTATCATACATGTCTGACTATTTCAACATTTGATGCTCTAACCTTTGTTTTATTAAGCAAGAAAACTGCATCTTATTTAAAATGCTAGCTCACTAGCAGTTCTTATAAGAAACGCTTTCTTGTGCTGGATGCTATTTGAGAGATGTGCAATGAAATGTGTGACCATCTGGCAGGCTGGGCCATTATTGTAGCTCAGAAACAAAAACAAATTTGCAATAAGAAAATGACTGCTTTGTGGCAATGACATGACTCACAAATGAAACAGCCGGTGCCTGAGAAACAATAACATGATGACACATTTTTGTTCAGAGGAAAAAACAATAAACACTTTTATGCAACATTTGCAAAGTATTTTGATAAATACAACTGCAAAATTAACACTATGCGCTACACATACTCAATTATTTCGCCAAAGTAAACAAGTGGGAACATGGCAGAGCATCATCCTGACAGGGGTGGGATTAGAGTGGGGTGGACACCCTCAAAATCTCATTTGTGTACTTTTTGTAGAATGTCCAGCCCAAGGAGAACTGACCAAATCTGAGACTGAAATAAATTCTGGTCAATATAGAATAAATGAATTTTTAAAAAATGAATTAATTATTATGTACATTCAGGATTTCTTCAGATATTTTGTCCCATTTGAATTCATTACCAGTTGCAACCAGGCAGAGGATCTCTGCAAGGGATAGTTTCTGTTCTGCCTTCCCACAACTGTTTATTAATTTTTGTTTATTTTTTATGGAGTTAAAAATATTATATGTAAAATAAATTAGCTATTTATTTGACATTTCTTACACTGAACAAACACTTAAACATGTTTATGATGATTCATATTGATATATAATTTATTTTATAATAAAAGACTTTAAATTTGAGTTTAGAACATTTTAAATTATTTTACAAATGTGCCACCATATTTTGTGCATGTGCCCCGCCGGTTTAAAACAGTTCTCCATCTGACCTTGCATGCTAATTCTAAAACCTGCAATCTTGTTGAGGACCTCCTGCCATACCTGAGCAGGGTTCTGGAGAGTGAGTGGTGCTTCCTGGTGCTGCGGCGAGCAGCCCGCTGGCCCTTTATGGGCACCGTGTTAATCCGTTCAAAGTGCACCCTTCTGCTGCTGTGACCAGGCAGAGCAGGGCCGGAAGGTGGAGAGAAGAGATAGTTGGAAGAAGGAAAAAAGAGAAAAGACAATAACAGACAGTGATAAGGAAAAGTGCAGCTGGACAGTAATGTAGCCACCATGCAGAAAGTGCGAAGAAGACTGTTAGATTTGCAACATCAGGAAAGCTATTAGCCGACAGGCAGATGGCACTGAGGCTGTTAATCAGAAACACTCATGCAATTTGAGAAGTAATGAAAGGAGAAACAATGTAGATATGTAGAAAAAACCTTTTTTACATTATTTAGTATGGGACACATAGGGCTGCCGATATCCTCCGATATTATATAGAGTATTATAGCATAAAATTCAATTCATAATCTGCAAAACTGTAAGCACAATGTAGCCAACTAGATATAAGTAACAACACAATTTGCATTCTACAGAAAAAAAACAGAAAAAAAAAAAAGAGTAGTTCTTCATATTATAATCTTGAGCATTAAATGAATCCTTGTTATTTTTCACATATATCAAGCTGTTAGCATACAGTTTTATATCAGTCCAGAATACTGGTAGCTGTCATTACCTCTTTATCGTCTGTGTGATGGATGACTGGCGTTGCAAGACAGGCCGCCGGGTGTCAAAGAGGTCTCGTGGTGGGGACTGGAGGTGAGAGTTGTCCACTGGCATGCTGATGCTGCGTAGGAATCCCTGCCTCTTCACTGGCTACACAGGAAACATAACCACTGGCAAAGTCAGGACACAAGTCATGGCAAGATAACAAAGATCACAAGACGATTCAATGAGAAAGAGCACCTGAACAAAAGTGGGAGGCTCGTCTAGTGACATCTGAGCCGTGGGAATGTCCAGTCTGAGCCAGGGAGGTTTCTTCCTCTGCAGGCTGCTGGTGCTCTCCCGCCGTGGTTCAGCCATGTTCTCTGTCCCACCCCAGACCTGCCAGCTACACCAAGAAAACAGGTCATTAATAATAATTCAATAATTATTGTCAATTAATTGCATGTATCTTACGTAGTCTCAAAAATAAAAATTTGAAGGGTATTGTTTGCAGTTATAAACCTGGGGGCTTTGAATGATCTGTGCTGTGACATTGTTTCACAAGAGGGTGCTAGGGCCTCCTATATGATTCAAACATGGGTGTTCACACACAAGTTCTATTTTTTAGATAGTAAACAGACCCCATTCCTCAAAACAGTTCACAGAGCCATTAAAAAAGTAATAAACATTTGTACTGCAGACTGAGGAAGTTTGCAGTCTTAAAAATAATCCTTTAATAGTACAGCTACAATCAAGCCTAATCCCTCTTTGTGGTTAAAAGTTGCTCTGCTTACAGGAGACATCAATCAGAGCGTAATGATTGTGTGTGCATTCCCATGACGAGGTCTCTGAACCACAGGAGGTACACAGTAAACTTCAGCGTTAGACAGTCTGTCTGTAGTAAAAGCCTTGTTGTCAACAGCCTTTTATTTTACTGTGCAGCCATCTAACCTCAGTTCTGTGAGGCCTGGTGGTTAATTTCCTGTCTTTTTCACATAACCATCATTTAGCTTTAAGTTACATCATTACTGTACATAGTACCACTTTAACTAGTGTTACTACTTAAGTAAGTAGTATTATGATGATCCATCCATTGGTAATAAAGCTTTTGTCCCCTCTGCAGACCAGAGGCATGTAAAGTGTAAATGTGTAAACTTGCAAAAGAGGGCGTTTCCTCAGCTTTGGAACTGTTACCAAACCAAATAAATATGAAACATCCCTTTTGTAAGGCATTACAAGCATTACATTGCATTACACTGCCCCAGAAACGCTAGTTACCTTATGAGCTTTGAACTTTGAGCACTCACACCCGGTCACATTGTCATATCTGTTGCTACAACTCCAGCACTTTAAAAAATCATTCATGGCTTCTAGTGAACACATCTGCTTCACTTTGCCCTTTATCACACAACAGGCTTATGAATGTCTGTAAGTGCAAAGCAGCAAAGACAGTAGGAAAACCTCAGGCTGAGGGCAGCAGAGGTCATGAACCATGTGTTATTATTTAAACATAGTCTAGTTCCTGCTGAGAGATTTCTCAATTCACAAGTTCATAGACGTTGCAGTACTTGTACAGTTACAACATCATATATTTACATTCATGCCACAATAAATTCAATAAATGCATAACAACAATTTAAAAACTAGATGGATTATTTATAGTACAGTACAATACATCTCGCATTCACTATCAGCTTTTGACTTTGTGCATCTATTAGCTGTTTGACCCTGGTTACATTGTGGATTGTGATAACAGATTAGAAAAGCAGATGTGAAAAATACTGAGGGAGATGAGTGAACAAGGAACAGAATGTAAAGTGACTTTTTGAAAACTACTCACTCTGCCCCACTTTAACTCATTATTGTTTATTTTAAAATACAGCAGCAGTCATTTGCCTGTAATTCCACTTAAGAATCAGCACAGACTTTCTCTCTCATGGACTGGCTACTGGTTTAGGGAAATGCTAATATGACACCAGTATCTCGCATGTGCACGACTCGTTGTTGCAACAACAGCTCTCTATCTTGCCTCAGGCTAAAACACCCAACAGTTAATTACTTTCGGCATTAGTTCGAACAGCAGGGCTCCTAATATAGAGCAGATCTCGGAAGGGAGGGAGCATCCGCTTCAGGGTTGCAGATAGAAACAGACTGGGACTGAAGTGAAAGTAGACAGAGTAGACGAACATAATTTTCCTCTATACTAAATATTGTTTGATTGCTTAAGCTCCTCCTGTTAACTCTGTTTGCCCTAAATGTTAAGTCGATGCTGCTCTGTCTAAAGAAAATGTAGGAGCGATGGGTGGAAGCAAACTACACATGTCCCATTGTTCCCGATCCTGAGCTTCTCCAGCTTTCCACTTTTGGCTTTTTTCCTGTCTACTGTCTCCCACACATTTCATTCTTGTATGTGGTCTCTCTGTGAGTGACTGCCATTTCAAGGCAAATACTGCCTCATAGTTGCCTGCTGTCTTCTTGCTTATCAGATTAAACCCACACAGAGCGAGCTAAAAAATATTCCAATCTACGTAAATAAAGGGAGACGGAAGCTGAAATATCAGAAACAATTAGAGACCAAGCATTACTATATAAGCTTCAGTCAAAGAAGGAAAAATTCCTAATCATGTCAAAAACACTTCAACACATAATGGAGTCTTGCTGATATGGAGTCTTGCTGAAGATCCTAACAAATTTCCTGCAGCAGCACCAATATGGCTATTGTTATGGTTTTCCATTAGCTTGATAATTATTAGGTTGTAAAAACATTTGGTCACAGCCCAACGTAAACCTCCAATGTTCTACAGACAGCCAAGCTTTGGAAGTCTGTCCTATTTCTCTCTCTCTTCATCTGCCAGAGTCAACATGGCAGCTGAATTGGCATGGGCCTGTGACTCGTGTCTCAGGAGAAGCTTAGCTGGAACACTTGGCATATCCACTGCTCATGCTCAAGCATTGGCCGCAACAGACACTGACTCATTTCTCACCATGAGGGGGCACTCAAAATGTCAGTCATCTCTCCTTTGAGTGACAATTACAAATCACTGCACGGGAAATATAGGACTTCAGGCTGGTCCTTGAGAAGCAGATACCCTTGGGGGGAAGGACAGTTGATTGAATTCTGTGTTTGGCAATTATCCAGGCTGGAGGATTAGCCTTACCTTGACAGAGCATGTTATCTCTTCATGGTCGAGTTCAAAAGCAAAAGAAATGTCATCTTGAAGTAATGGCTTATTGCAAGGCTATGCTATTCAAACTATTTAACTTGACTAACTGCTTAGCTAATGAACCATATTTTACCTCACACTCATGGTGCTTTAGTGCTGGTTGAGATGCCATCTGGCATCAATTTGATACATTTAATAGTTTGCCACATTGTTTACATTCCCAGCACTGATTTGAGGCTCACAATCTTCAGACCACTGTGATATGATCTAGTTTCTTAAAAACATTTGTTTAGAGTTTAAGATTCACTTCTAAAGAGGGAAAACACCCACACCCGTAACTTTGCACTGTGCCTCGCAAGACTGGCTTCCTGCTGTCAATTTCTCCTTGTGAGAAACTAACACTTCCTACTCAATCACGAGACCCACGACAACCCCGCATGGATTGTTTTAAATTCTTGCAGAGACATTGCCTCTCCAGACCACTACTTTCTTCCACAGGCGGACAAAACGCAGAGGAAAATCTAATGTCACACCAGGTGCAGGAGCATCCAACCAGCCATAATCATTGAGATTGACAGGCCTACGTAACCAGCACTCTCTTTGTGTGTCTGGGAAGCTACAATTTATTGTGTTATGCTCTGCATACAAACTCAAAAGAATTAAGTTTTTCATTACATCATTTACTAGAATCACTTGATAAATGGTCTCTAATGAATAAAAAAAGCCACTGGTTTATGAGAACAGAGCCCCAGCTGTCACAGGTGAGGCTGAGTGAAAAGCTACTGTAACTGGCTATGAGGGCTGTGCCACTGTTTTATTTTGTGCTTGTTCGTTGCGTACATTTTCGTGCTTTAAATATACACAGAGGCTTTCAGGAGGAGCTGTTTCTCATTCGTGAATAATATTATAGTAATGTGGTCATAGCCTTTTTTATATCACGTCACAATGTATTAATTTTTCACCTTACGGAATTATTGAACAACATTCCATATACACGATTATTTCTAATTACAGTTCAAGCCAAAACCAACATTCCTTAAGTTCTCTAGTTGAAACTGAACCAAGCTGAAATGGCAGGGCAGGAAACCAGATGAAGCTAACCATTCTGGACAGGAGCTGGCTGGCTTCCGGGCACTGTGTGTACCCTACTGCTATGCACTACTCTACAGGAGGCAGGCTAGTTGCAGCCACACTGATGGTGGCTGACAGAGCAGTGTCACTCAGGCTGACAGGGCCACAGGTGGCTGGCCAGGTAGGGCTCTGCTTGCCCCTAGCAGGGAGTATAGAGGTAGGGTAGGCAGTAGAGATGAACAACTGTCGCCTAGCACAGATGTCCAGGCGCTATGATGGATAACCTCATTAATCTGGGTGGTGAGAAGTCCAGATACAATATTCTTAAAGGCTGCAGCACTTCCCGGTATAAGGCCTTCGTTCCTCCTTCTCTTCCCGCGTCTTGCTGCTTTTCCAAGTATTAGCAAGCAGGAAACTGAGGAGTTTCCCAATAGATCAACAGATAACAGGAAACATTTGCTCTGTCATTTTTCTACTGGAAATCTTTGGGCATGTCCAGGTCCCATTTGGTCTTCCCCATACTCTAATGCTTACTTATTTAGTACATGTGCTTCTACTACCCATTGTTTCTTAAGTCTTGCTCCATATTGGAGGTGAGGTTTGGAGAGAACGGCGGGAACAATGGAAGGAAACTGCGCTATTCTGAGAGTTGCTCTCTAAGTTGTTCTCTCACTGTTATAAGCAGTAATATTCTTGATAAAGGCTCTTTTGAATCTAAAAAGAAATACAAAAAAAATCTAAAACTTTCCAAATGAAATGCTGGAAAACTAGGTCAGACAGACTTAATTTTGCTGTTTTGCCATTGTGAAATCAACCTCAATATACAGTAGCTGCAGTTCCCCTAAATGGGATTTTGCAATGATGAGCAAAAACTCATGACCACATAGTCATTCTAGTGAATGGGTGGAGGCATGTTGGAAACACTACGCAGAAGCAACAGATCTAGCAATTTATGCTGGCACATGATCTAAATATAAATCTGTTGCACTTAATAATACTGCAGGCATGCATCTTCTGTAGTTCCTACAGGCATCTGAGGCCCATCTGCGCATTAACAGCAGAGAGATGCTTTTGATCTTTATATAGCACATCATGCTTCCGGCTGGGATCAATTAAAAAGCTGACAAAAATACAAAGCGTGAGATACTTCATTTGCTTAGAACAGAAAGAGAGAACAGAAACTGGCACTAAAAATAAATGTTATTCTGCAGTGCAGATGCTAATACCAAATGACTTCACTGGTTGTGGAAGTTGTTTTGGACTCAGTTATGTATGATATAACCAAGGGACAAATAACCGTATTTGTCAGCAGGTGTCTCTTCTTTTCTGGCTGCCCTGGTGACTGAGTTCAGACCACAGGCCAGACTTAACATCTGTGAGCTACTTCGTATCTGTCCATCTTACATGAGAAATAAGTAAACATACATACACACATATAGAAAGTGACGTGCAAGTGAGCAACTGTAAAGTTGCAGTCATCTGAGTTGACACTAGTGACATATGACAGCTTGTCATACCAAACCAGCACTTACAAACTTAAAAAACCCACACAGAGGGAGACAGCAGAAATATCTGCTGCAGCTGACCCTGAGCTCAAGTGTCACAGCTAGTTGAGGACCAGGGACGGCAGGCAGGCAGGGCTGCAAGGTGGGTGGTTGAAGGTAGGCACAGATGACAGTCCCAGCCAAGAAGGGTGGAGCAGCTACTACTTTTCACCATGGTGGTCCACAGGTCCTTAGCTCTGGCTGTCAGCATTTAGGGGGATTTTATAATGGAGACTTTGGGGTGACAGATTTTTTTCAGTCTATTGCCAGGCTCCCTCCCTGTCATAACAGTGTTTACGAAATGACAGGACTGAGTGCCAGAGATATGAATAGTTCATGAAAGTAAAATTGGCCTTCTAACATTGGGCTGTGTGCATGTGGTTTATTTATAGAACTCAATTGCAAATGCATGTCTGGATGAAACTGTAGACTACCATGAAAAAACAACCTACTTGACATCTCTGGGTGGTGGGACATTTTCTGACAAAACTAAATGCGACTACACATCTCAAAGACTGCACATCAAACTAGCTTTATATAACTGGATGCATCCATTTATCTCTGTGCAAGACATGAACACCACCACAACTAATATCTGTATTCCACATCATCCTGCCTGCAGCTCTTCCTGTTTTCCTATACAAAGTCTAATACACAGCCAGTTGAATACAGCTGCTTGTGTTTGGTTATTTTATCAGTACAACGCCCAGCCTTTCAATGGGCAGTAATATCCTGCACAGGAAATCAATGTGAAGGAGAGGTGAGATGTGTTAACAGTACACAAAAGCAAGATATATAATTACTTTCATCTCAGTGTGTTTATAAAATCAAATAGCAGCCAACTGAATATCAGCTATGCTTTAGCACAAAGTTTTCTTCTAGCTACACAGGTCAAACATTATTACATGCATAACTAATTCAGCATTTGAATTATTTAGCTATTCAGCACAGGTGAATTATTTACTACTGTTCTTTCTAGGGTTGATGTGCAAGTGGCTGATGCCCACAGGCTAAATTGACTCTTTTCTCAGTACTGCTAATGGGCCTGTTTTAACTCACAACAGCAGACAGCAAATATAAGTCTCCACTTCAGTGGAAAAATGAGGCTAACTTAGTTAATCTGTGTCATGTCTCAGTCGAGAGCTGGTTTGTGCATCTAATCTTGAGGAAGCAGCTGACAGAAACAACTCCCTCGACTATATATTTTTATATACACATCACATGCAAAAATAACTAGATATGGTTTTCTACAATAACAAAGTGTGTTTATTCTGTAAGCCCTTTAGTCAGATCAGGTAACACCCCTCTAAAATCAGTGAAACAGTTTTCATCACTTTCGGATAAACCAGCCGGTACATAGTTTTATGGACAGAATCTGGGTGCTGGATCTGAAGCAGCTAATCATAAACTTACCGTATTTTCAGTTGTACCCTACAAGGAAACTTGGTGCCTACAACAGAGTGGGAAAATGCAGCAGTCCTTGAAACCTCCTACACAACTCAACACTGAGGCACAGAGTATGTGCAAGCAATGTGAACAAAATGCTCCAGACCTGTTGGGGCTGTGTGTTGAGGGCAGTTAATGAAATTCAACAAGACTCTGATACTCCAGAGAACTTGTGGTAGGTGTGTAAAACCAAGAGCTAGAGGCCACATGAAAATATACTGTACCTGCTGTCACACATCTGGCTTTACAGAGACACACTAAAAAATACAGTATATTCTGTTGACAGGGCTGAGAGAGATAAAAAACATTTAGATTAGGCTACACATAACAAATAAAATTAATCTAATTAGATTTTAAATTGTTTTTCAAAAGGCTTTAAATTTGCAATTTTACATCTGTTGACAGAATGTCATACATCTAAAAGCCTTTTTAAAGATACATAAATACTTTTTTTACTTTGAATTAATCGATGGTAGTCAAAGCAGACTGAAATGAATAACAATGTAAATCACTACAGATCTCTATTCACAGAATTTCTGACCAGGCTTTGGTGTGTTTCTCACTCTTTTAGAGAAACTGTCTTAAAACAACAAAAGGAAGCAAGCCATGTTTCAAGCACATCCCAGTGCTACCAAAAGTGTCCTTAGACTACAAACAAGCCCCTTATTGTTTACAGGAGGTTTGACATTCTCTTCTTAAGTGAGTAAGAGGAGAATCTCAGAAACGGCATGTGATACCCATCTAAATAGTTTCCAACATGATATCAGCCTGAATCAAGTCTACAAAAGGCTGCATTGTAGAGCTTGACGTGGACTGGGATGAACAAGGGTCATTGTGCAGCCTGATCGTAGTCAAAAACAAGAGCAAGATAAAGATTATATTCCTCCATCAATGTAAAAGGCATGCTAAGCAAATTCCCAGCTGAAGTAAGGTTAGCTCCATCATGGTTTAGCAGAAATGTCATGATGAAGTCTTTGGTTAATGGATGAAAACAATGCTTGGCGATCTTATCAAATGTATATAAACAAAAGACACCATCACATTACTATCAAAACTACGTAGGGGTATCTTTGTGAAGTAATCAACAGGATTAAAAATAATTCACAAAGGAGGGCCCATCAGCTCTGTCATCCCACATCCTCTGTGAGAGACCACCAGCATGGAGAGAGGTCAGGTTACTGCTTATTTTACTGAGAAGAGCTGGGAGGAAGGAAGCGCTGAGCAGAGGAGGGGGAGACATGCAAAAGACGGCAGGAAACACACAGCAGACCAGGCGCATTCTCTGTGTCCGGTTCACATGACCACGGAAACAACATACACTTGTTCACATGCAGAGAAACACATCCACACTGTAAATGTAAACATACACATCCCATCCGTGGCCGTAGTAAAGCATTTGTCAGCCACTCTTGCCATGCACAGACTGCTCAGTAAGTGAGATCTCAGAAGAAAGTGACATCAAAGCTGACACATCTGCTGAAGAGAGGAGAACAAGTGTGTCCCGTAGTATTTAGACAAAGGGAACAAGTCATATTAGCATGTATTTAGGTAGAGGAGAGAAATAAAAGGTTGTGTACTCTTTCCTCACACTGAGCTTTCTAAAGCCAACCTGGAAAAGGGCAACAATGAGATTCAAATCTATTTCAGTTCGGCAGTTCAATTATACCACTATTTTACACTTAGCTCAAAGGGCAAAGAAAAACATATTTATTAAATATAAATTCCTCAATCAAATCATCAAAATTTGTCTAAGTGGATTAAACAAGTTGGATTTGTCTATGTGGATTAAACAAGTTGGAAAACTGCTCTTATTCTTACTGTCCAACATCACTGCAAAGTCTTTCTAAGCACAGTCTAAGATGAACCTGTATCAACAGGAGAGAAACGCCTATATTATAATTGTCAGATAATCTTCATGTGTAATAGTTATAAATGCAAGGTTTGTACACTTTTCTCCCACAATCCAAAAACATGTATGTAAGGTTTATTAGTGGTAAAATTGCCCGTAGGTGTGAATGTTAGTGTCAGTGGTTGTCTGCCTGTGTATGTGTCTGTGTGTTGGGCCTGAGATAGACTGGCGAGCAGCCCAGGGTGTACCCTGCCTCTCACCCAATGACAGCTGTAATAGGCTCCGGCACCCGCGCGATAAGCGTTACAGATAATGGATGGACGGGATGGAGGTTTATACACTTCTGTATAAAAAACAAACCAAACCAAAAAAATTATCTAAGGACAGGATTTTAATAATTATATTTGAAATGTATCTACATAAATAGAATAATTATAATATGAATCATCCTCTAACCTATTAGTGATATGATAAGTCTGAATAGTTTTCTGACTCAACCATCATAGCAAGGTTTTTAATTAAGGTTTTTATTTTGCACATGCTAAATTTACTAAAAAGCCTCTGTTGGATGCAACATGTAATTTCAGAAAATGTATCCTTGAAGGATTTGCAGACCTTTAACAGCACAGTGCAGATTATTGATTGACTGCATAGATTTTCACCTCTTACAGACTGTGAATATATGTACACATGCACATGTGCGTGAGGTGAATGCGCATGTGCATCTATGAGTGTGCAGAAGAATGTGTGCACAGCCTGGGGTAGCAGACAAGTGATGGACAGGGAATATCAGGCAGCCTACTTCTGCACCAAAACACATTTTCTCTGTTTGGGATGAAAGTAAAAACTTGATTACAGCTACAGGTACAGTAGGAGGATTTTATTTTATTTTTGCAGAGGTAACAGCCACAGAAACCTACTTACACTTCAGGTTCCCCTCAAGATAAGAGGCATGGGAAACTGTTTCTCTTCCACAGATAACAACCAGGTCACTTTAATAAAGCTTCCATATTTTAATTGTATTATCTTTTACACAGCAAATATGTGGATCGAAGAGAAATAAAAATGCATAGAAGTGCATAAATCTTAAAAGAATTTAAGGAAGTATTTAAAAGTATTAGACTCCATGCACAAAGTTTATCTGGATGAGCATAACTTTTGGAAGTGGTTTGCCCAACATATAAGTGCTACAGCTACAGTATTTGCTCTTGTCCCACTTCAAATTTAAAATTTAAACCAGTCTGAGATACATTAACTATTTTGGGAAAAGGAATGATATTAACTATAAAAAAATGTGTGTTTCTGAAAAAGTCTCTGACATTTCCAACCCACGCAGGATTATTATGGGTCTGATGGTTACTCAGTCAATGAGGTGGGACTCAGATGTGGGTCATTTTTGGCAGATGTGAACCACGTAGATTGTAAAGCTATGACTCAGATAAATGCGACGTGATACTTGGGCCTGTGTGTCACAACAACTGAAAATCGCTCATCAAAGCGGCGCCAATTCGATGACCATATTCTATGGTATTTAAAGACAAAAGAAAAAGCTATTCTGTACATGCAAAATAACTGGTTTGAATAAAACTAAATCCAGAAATGTTTCTTTAGCGTTTTTTCAAATTACATTACTTTTAATCACATACATTTTACAATAATTCCCAGAACAATGTGAAATGTGTAACGTGTAATTTCACTTTCATATGTGGGCATTTCTGAGTTATAATATCTTTAATCCAAAATGAACCTTGTCTGCGTGTCTACAGCTGTCAGGGGGATCCAGAATTCTGTAGACCACAGCATTCATATCATTCAATATATTACTTTCAGATCAGACAAAGAGTTTATTACTGGAACAAATGTCAGCTACAGAACAGATCAGTAATAAAATCAAATCAAACCACATTTTCAAGGTTTTCTGTTCACTGACCTCCATCCACTGCTGTATCTCCCAAAGACACAATCACCTTGTGTATTTATTAGTTAATAATCTAGACTGCCAGTTCAGGTCTGGGAGATGTAAAAGTGAGGATAACAGGGGTAAATAATAAAGAAGAAAGAAGCCATGCTGCTGGGCTGAGTGGTCTGTGGAAAACTCTCAGCAAAGGCACAGGAAAACTGGGAAGGCTGGGGCAGGTCCTGTGGGAACGTCACAGGCCCAGCGAGGAGGAGGTCTCCTCACCCCTAATATAGCTGAAGACAACACAAAACACACAGTCTCGTCTATGAAAAAAAAGTCTGTTTTCTCAGGGGTCGCAAAGCAACAATTCCTTACTCTGGTAATGACGTGACAATCCAATACTGTCACATAGGAGCCGCAAATGATATGCAAATATAATACGGGTGAGGACAGAGGATGTCATCTTCAGACAAGTTGAGAGAAGTGAAACAAAAAAAAGTGACAGAGTGGGAGTACGAACCCTGACCGGCTGCAAAGATTAGATTATTCGTTATTTGTATTACTGTTCATGTTTGTCTTTGCCTTGTTCTGTGTGAATATGCTTCACCACATATTAGACTTCCAGCCTGATGCCTTCACTATAGCTGGATGTGATCAACTTGAGCACTAGAAATGAAAAGCTTTACATGATTTTCTTTGGCATGAGGCATTACAAGCCCTGTCAGCTGGAAGGTAAAGTTGGCACATGGGTGTGAAGAGAAACAGAGGCAATAGAAAAGAAAAGCTGCAAGTTACATGGTCAGGTATTTCCTCAAATATGCATCAGTGCCTGGCTTGATCCCACTTAAATCAGTCTGACTGAAGAATACACTCAGTTTATATGAAACATCTGTAATTTAATAAGATGCATGAACTACCACATTTTGGTAACTTCTTGCCTCTAATATTTCAACATTTGGTTCAAGTTCAGTTAAAAAAGAGCATTCACACTGACTAAGCTCTACCTCTTCCAAAAAAACAAAAAAACAAACAAAATAAAAAAAGGCAAGTCACAGAGGAGTCCAAAACACACCCTCATTTCTGGGAAAGCTGCTGGAGTGAGTTTAGTGCGTGGTATGTGATGCTGGTGGGACTGTTGAAACAGTCCAGATATAACAGTGTGAGCAGTTCCATTCAGGGAACAGTCAACTTTAGTTTACCAGTCTGGTACACAACGAGGATTCACAGCCTCTGGGTATGACGACTGACTGTGCCAAAGATAGAGGGGCGGGATGTAGGAGCGCAGTGGGCCAGGCTGTGGCTATTCTATTTAAAACTCCACTATCATTGCCACTGTAACATAGCTGGGATACTGTATCAGTTGGGGTGTTCCTTGAGTTGTTCCTGTGGCCTGACAATGAGCTGAGAAAAAGTAAACAGACGCTACAGAATGTTGTCAGTCCGGCGGTTCAGGCCACGCGGTGCATGGATTACACTGCAGTCGCCAATGTGGATTAGCAAAACACACAGAAAAAAAGGTTGAAATTGCTGTGGTTGTCTCCTTCTGTCTAAAGTACTAGTCTGCGAAAGTCTTTTTAACAATTTATGTGGGTTTATACATTTCAACAACCTGCTTTATTGATTAAAATGATTTGTCTATGACCATTAAAAGGATGGTATAAATACCTTGCATTATCTTCCTAGGTGGTTCTTTTCATCATATAGAATGGTCTCCCACTGATAGGTGGTTAGAAAGTGCTACTAAGGGTAATAAGATTCATCTGTACACTATAAAGTGATTTTCCAACAAGGAGAGTGCATTGATTTTTTACGAGTTGACCATCAAGTTGCACAGGTTTGCAGTATTGTTGTAATGTAACCCTGTGTGAGCTTTGTAATAAAACCCTCTATTAGGGGATTTCACTCATCCAAGACTATGCAACTGCAACACAGCCTCCTGTATTACATTATATACGCTATGTAATATATATACTGTATATACACAATTTCTCTTTTGAGGCCTCAGGTACAAACAGATATTTAATGCGTTATCTGTGGCCTTGTCTGGTGAGAGCTCTTCAAACACAGTTAGGAAGGGCAAAGTTCAAGGTGCCATTGTTGTTTGTCTGTTAGCGGTGACCTTCTGGGAAAAGGCACACAGCATTCCCACAGCTTTGCCTTGAGGTTAACCAGCCTCAGACACCCTGTCAGAGAGAACACAAGCTACCATACCAAAACTACTCTGTAACTACTAACCTCAAATTAGATGTTTTCGTCTCTGCTACTGTCTAATGTTGACTTCAAATAACTTCTTTGTAACCTATATTTTCAAACTAACCACATCTCTGACTTTCCTTTAGAAAGGTTTCTTGTAACTTCTGAATGCTGGTTCATGTATGGCTGTCTGGCTCATGAAAGAAGGGGCACTGAGAGAAGGGTAGCGTGGCATGCTAGCAGACGAGAGGCCTGGGAGACTCAGAAGTAAACCTGAAATAGCCCAGCTGCTGAATTACAGCATTACATCACAGATTACTTCACTGTCATGGCTGCTGCTGCATCATGCCACCACAAAGATGTCATGGGACAGGAACAACTGGATGCAATGGCTTCGAGGCTCACAACTAAGCCGTCAACTGGGGAAGCACTCAAAAGTTTTTCAGTGCCCAGGGTTTTGTATTTCCGGGCAGATAAAGGAGCAACCATAGCATAATTATTCTTATGAGCAAACGGCCTGCTTCCTGCGTAAATAAAATCAGTGCACCACAACAAAAGCATTTTCAGTTGTTTGGTTTGTGCCTCCTTTGACAAAGAAGAACGTATCCACTTAAATTCCTTATTATATATGCACGTCAGACAGCAGGGACAAAACGTGGTTTCTCGTTTCAACAAATGGTGCATTAGATGACACGTGAGAAAATTCACTTTTCCTGCTGCTGACAGCTTAGTCAAAAATGTAACCACATGAAAGACAAAAGAATATAAGCAGAGCGAGTACCAGCGAGGACTAAATCAAACATCGCCTGTGGGCTCTTCTACCATCAATACCTTGTAAAACCATACCTGACATGCTTTTTAAGTCAATGTCTGTTTAAGCACAGTTGTGGGAACGAAAAGTTGTAACCAATATATTCAACAGGAAAGTATGTGGATTGTTTCTAATGTGGAAGAACGAGTTCGTTAACGTGTTTGACATCTTGAGATACCACTGCCATGCCCCACATTCGAAAATCCACCTTAACTGTAGCCAACTTTTACACAAAGGAGACACTTACTGTCATAAAAAATACATGACAGAATCTGAGAACTATGTATTTCATCTCTATACTTAAAGTCATTAAGTGTTTGCAAACAAAGTGTCATGTTAACCTCTCTGATTTCATACACCCAGAAACATTACAACCATAGAATGGGTGGACAAGCTATGTTTAAACCCACAGAAATGTATTGAAATATTTGTCAAGACCACAAGGTTCTAAAGATATTAAGTGAAATTAGGACCAGCCCAGAAGTTTCAAACAATTTGAAATTCAATAAAAGGCAATATGATAGAGCGACTACAGCATGTCTGACTAAAACAGCTACTAGAGTATGTTGTACTTGACAAGTATTACTCCATTAACATTAAGTCTACACAAATATCAACCTGGTCAGTAATAAAAGGTAATTTTACGTTTTCCCAGTAAACAGAATTATTAAGTGGACAAATCTGTGACTTGTGATCCCGATGTGTTTGCTGGTGAAACAGCCTGGGGTTATTTAGAGAAACATGTGCTCTGCACGTATGGAACAGTTCAGCCCTGTGACGCTCATTTTGTCGGAACTCAGAAAGAGCTTTATCCAGAGACTGAAGAAAATGACCAACCATCTCAGAGACTACACCCATGTTCCAGAAAAGACAGATTTCAGATGGCTTCTTCCAGGAAACCTATAGCAGCAATGTGTTTGAAAACTATGTCATCTCATCAACTCCACTACAAATCTACAAGAGGAGCTCATTCTGAGCTCAAACAGTGTGTCCTTCTAGATACAACATCTCATACGTGAACTTGATAATTCCTCTCAAGGAAGTCCACGTATGAAAATCGTCACTGTGATGCTCCTCCTGCATGCTTTGAGATGCAAGAAAATAGATCTACTGAAAAATGCAAAGAATGAAGATCGACACCCTTGACCATGGTGTAAAACCAGTTCTGTAGCTCTTTGCAGGCAACACCAAGAGGCACTTGTACAGGACTTTGCACTTGGCCAGACTGACAGACAGATACCGCGCCGTGAGTCATGCAGGCATGACTACAGTGTGTCCCCCTCAGCAGCCCCCTGCAAAACTCACATACCATCTAGTCAACACAAGCCAGGCTGGTTGGTCCACCTGCCCCAGCAGAGCTTTTCCCAGTTCCCTCCAAGTATCATGTACCCCCATGCACCCACATAAACATAGAGATTGGAAATATTCTCTGGGGAGTCCAGTTGGAGTGGATACAGAAGATGAGCACGACTGATACTAGCCCACATCAGGGCCCTGCTTTAATAGTGTGATTACATCACCGTTAACCATGATCCCCCTTCCTCCATGTGATAAGGTTTCAGGAACACTGGGCACGCAAACCAGGCCATGTGCTACTGTGTCCTGTCTGCCAAAATAACTCAGCAGTTTTTAATACAGTGCGTCTATGATTTCACTTCAGTCTGCCCAGGTATTGTAGAACATTGGAGTGTGTAACCTTTATAATGTCAACAAGATTGCAATTTCTTAATATGTGTGCTGCTGTCCTGGAGCGTTTTAAACCTCTGACGAGTCAACGAGAGTATAGGTGGTCTTTCTCTTTTGTAGAATTTTTCCTCTTGTGACTGTGATCTGAGTCACTTTTGAGTCACAGTGTGTTAGAGCCTTGTGAAATAAAAAACAAAGATCTAACACTTTCAGGTTTAAAGGGGTCAAATGCAGAGAGATGATATGTAAAGCACATGCTGTGTGTTGCTCTTTTCATCCGTATTTTTCTCATGAATTATGTACCATTGCCATCTAAATTATAAAAAAAAACAATTGTGTCATGCTGTTATTTGCCACTGACACTAGCACAAACATTCTTAATTAAATCATTTGGAGGAAGATGATGTTGATGCTGCTGCTGATGATGACCAAGAAAAGGATGAAAAGGAGGAAGCACAACAAGGATGAGTCAAGTTATGGTGTGATTTCCTGCATGTGTTACATCATTATCACAACCTTTAGATTAATTCCTTCTGCCAAAATTACATTTGGGTCGAGCTACTCCCCATGAGCCTCGGCCATAGCTGGATCTGAAAATGTAAACCATTCAGCTGTTATGGCCCTGATGAAAGTCATCTCTTCTGAATTTGGCCAAGTTTAAGCAAAAAAAAAAAAAAAAAAAAAGTCAAAGTAATTTCGCTTCATAACCGGAGGTTCATATTGGACACAAGGCTCATTTCACACCTTATTAATTCCATTTCAACGCCACTTGAATGTGTGGGGTGTTCTACACTTTTTATAAAGGTGATTGGGCCTAAGGGCAAAGCCAATTAGACGACATGAACACTTTCAGTAGGGTCCTATCAGTATGAAAACTCCTCTACAAGCTCCGCGAACAGAACAGCAGGCAGTAGCCTTAATGGTGCGCGATTTAGTACGTCCAGCATGTACCTCAACGATTCTCCAGTGTTAAACAATCGACGAGTTGCCATTTAATTCGACTATTGACTGGTGGCAGTAAGCGCGTTTGTCCTCCTCGATCACGACGCGTGAGCGCTTCCTCTGGCGGCTGCCTTCCGTATGGGCGACCACAGGAGACGTAACGAGGCAACTTACCCTTGTAACAACCAGCTCAGAAGGTGGACGAAAAATCCGGCTTCACAGATCTTTTCCCAGGCAGCAGATTAGTGATCGGTCACATCATCTTGACAGCGGCGCAGGAATAAACGCGCGTCTCTTCCAGCCCGCAGATGTTCAAAGCCAAACCCGGTCCCGTGCTATGAAATCTGGTCACTCTTGATCACTCCAGCAGCTGAGACAGTCCAGGATGATGTGGCCGAAATGCGGCTGCCGCCCAGTTCTCTGCTTCGCACCTACGGGCAAAGCGTTCCCACACTGCTCCATGGAGCGACCCGGGGCAAGTTTTCTTCTGCCGGTTGTAGACCAGTTCAGTTTGGCGGTGAATCAGCCCCGCCCTGGACTGGAGACGGTCTGTGGAGAAAGCGAGCCCGTCAAGAGCCCCAACCAATCGGTATGTACACAGGGAGGCGCTGCTTCCCGGTTAACGGCGGTGACTAAGCGATATCCTCAGTCTTGGCTTGGACGAACGACTCCATCAGATTCACTTTAACACTCGACCATGATTTTATGTAGAGCGCCTTTAAATGTTCACGACTAACCAGATGGCCCCTAAACGATATTTACAAAATACTTTCATAATAAATTTGCCCCAGTGGAGGAAATCAGGGGGTAAATCTAAATCAACTTGCTGTTTACGATTTACTTAAAAATCAAAAATGGATATATACAGTGTGTGTGTGTGTGTGTGAAAAGGTAATTTTATATACATACATACATATATACACACACACACACACACACACATATATATATATATACACACACACACACACACATATATACATACACACACACGCACATATATGTGCGTGTGTGTGTGTGTGTGTGTGTGTGTGTGAAAAGGTCATTGTACTGTATATATATAAACGTATATATACGTTTACATATACACACATATATATACGCATATATTTATATTAATGGGCCTAGTTTTTTAGATGTTTTAAAACACATAGGCAGATTGCAAATTATGTTAGACATGTCATGTTGTAAAAATAAGATTATATAGACCTTTTCACATTTTATAATTTCCTCTTATTTGATAATACTTTGATATAAAGAAAAACATTAGTTTAATTATGAGTACCAGACTAATTTATAAACAGCACATATTAAGCCACTCTACATGTCCCTGCATATACAAAACCTTTGAATCCTGAATCTGAAGATAAAGTTACAATATACATGAACTAGCTCACACATAATGCTGAGTTTTCCAGGAATCAGTCCTAGAAAGGACAAAACAATGAAGCACTTAATCTGGTATAAAGATAAATCCATGAAAGTTAAAGTCTTTCTTCTCAAATCTTTGTTATAGCTCACCTTGCGCAGCCTTGTTAATTTTGCTTTACGTTGTGTAAACAAAACTAAAAATGAAATACAACTGTGCTGCTTAGTTCAAGATTTTCACACACCTGAACACAAACTTAACATAAATCGTGTTTTTCATGACTATTTTGGGATCGTGAGCTTTGAAAAATGTCTTAGAAATTTGATTATCCTCCACCTCCTCTGCATATTCTCATGTTTATTTTGAGATTTATCCTTACATTCTGTTCATCCAATAAATTCAACTTTGGGATTTTTTAATGACTTCAGCATGAACTTGTTGAAGCAAGCCTACGTGTGTCTGGAGCTGAGATTTATTAATATAAACACACAGATGTTAATAAATACACCATTTAAACAGGTCAGAGGAATATTACAATGCTTTTACATATATCTTCATATTTCTCTCCTTTTCCCAAATAAGGGTCTTTTTTCAGACCAACCATGCAATGTGGCCATATGACAAAATAATGATTATGACTTCAGATGATATCAGTGATTAGTGGAGAAACTTTCCCACCACATTTCTGCTTTTTTACTGGGCTATGAAGAAACTGAATTGTTTTTTTTACTTATTTAAATTGAACTGTTTGTAGCCAAATCATTGAGCATCCACATACTGCATATTACATCAGTGTCATATGAGTGCGGGGGTTTCGGTCTGCTGATGTTTATACATCTGACTGAGACCTATTAAATGAAGTGTTAACCCCGTGTTTGTGTGTGTGTGTGTGTGTGTGTGTGTGTGTGTGTGTGAGAACCTCTGTGTCCGGCCTTGTTTTTTAAAAGCCTTGAAGAAAAAATATTCAGAGTAAATTAAAGAGCAATGTTAAGGGATGTGACTATGTTAATAATAAACAGCATAAAGGTGGACACAGTGACCAGAACACATAATAATAAGTAGAAGGCAGTACAGCAATTCATAACAATGCTACAAATGTAGCTTTGGAAGGTTTACTGAATGGGCCGACACCGGTGTGACAGTGAATAATAGGCCCCTGGGCCAAAGCTACTTCTTTAAGTGATTGTTAATATTTGAAAGTCTGAAAGTCACAGGAAAGAACAAAACAGGGATGATTTCTTGATCATATTTTCATTATTGAGTATCTGCCAACTAATCTATGTACTGTAAATACTTTTTGTTTACTCTTTGTTTTTGTTTATTTCACTGCTGAATGAAGCAATGGGGTGAATACAGGAGTATATAAAGGCTGCTTGTGTGGTTTTCAAGGCGAAGAGATAGATTGTCATTGACTGGCTAATTAAATTGGCTGAGCTACATTCCTAGACCACACTAAAGGTAGCAACACAGATTTTCTGGGCGAGACACTGAACCCCCAAGAGCCCATTCCCATCCCCAGCTGTGCAGTGCCGGTCCAAGCCCGGTAGAAATTGGGGAGGGTTGCGTCAGGAAGGGCATCGGGTGTTAAATATCTGATCCGCTGTGGCGACCCTGAACCCACGGGATAAGCCAAAAGGCCAAAAAAAAAAAAGGCAGCAAAACAGATGACTGCATCAAAACTCAGGGTTGTACACTTCATGCAGTCACTGGTGGCAAAGGGTTGTTCACACACACACACACACACACACATATATATATATATATATATATATATATATATATATATATATGTGTGTGTGTATGTATATATATACACACACACACACACAGACACACACAGATGTTATCCACTTTGTTTGTTTGCATGGTTATCTGTCCATTTACTTTAAAGTTAAATTTTGGGCCCATTATGACATTCAACTTTCTAATAACTTAATATATCCAGGACATAATTGTGCCTCGTTACATTCACCCTGTGCTCCAAAAGAAAGGAAAGACCGACACCCAGAAAAGAACCACACCACCACAAAACAAAAATCATCGACATCCGTTAACAAGAACAAAGAAAATCTAGAGATTAATAAAATAATGTTTACAATTAACAGTGGTTGAAGAGTACGCAGTGCAACGAATGAATGACGGGTGATGACAGGATGACAAATAATGGTGATTGTGAAAAGTTGGATGTGAGAATGCAATGACACAAAAAGTCATGATCATTGTTATGATGAACAAACCAAACATCCCCTTCTCCTCACTCATATAAAGATATATATCTCTCAGACAGTTCTTTTGACAGTTGTTGATTCAATCTAACATTTAACCACTTTTCTCTGTAAAGATTTTGATTACACAAAGTGTAGCTTGCCTGCTGTATCGAGTTATACACACTGCTGCATCGAGTTATACACACTGCTGCTGCTCCTTCTAATGAAAAGACCATTACGGTGCATTCCATCATTGTTTGTAGCGAAAGCTCAGCTACAGCTGGGAATATTCTCCAGGAGAGAGATGAATGTTAGGCAGCAGGTTTCTGAGGTGCTGACAAGGGACACCATGTATGCAGTTTTTTCAGATGATGTTTTTGAGGAACTAGAGGCTCAATTTCTTGAAAATGTTTTTTTCGTGGTTGCTTTGATGTGCTTTTTGATTAAGACACTCTCCACTCTGTTGCACCCATTGCTTTCTATTAAAAAAGATATACATTATAGACATTGTCTATTGTGAGGTTAATTAGATTAACCCTTGTATTATGTTGAAAAAAAATCACATTGATTATGTTGCGGGTCAAAATGACCCGCACTGTGTAAAACCACTCAGAACTGTCAAAAAACTGGGCTAAAACAACAGCAACTTTATTTTTCATTAGATAAACATTTAAAAAACAGACATACAATACAATTTGAAATTCCAGAACTATTCAGTTAAAGTTTTTCCTTCTTCACAAACACATTTCTTTTTAACGTGCCCCATTTTCTCAGATTTTCAGTGTTGTCCACATGATGGACATAATGTATGCGTATGAGTGTACTGATGATGTGATTAGTGACATCATATGGCTTTGATGTTTGCCTTTGTAGTTTATCTTTTAAGTTTGTTAACCAGTGTCAAGGAAACATAAGGAACCAGTGTCAAGGAAACATTTATAACAATGGTTTGTTACAAGAGAGTTCAGCCCAGCGAAGAATAGATGTGGACAACAAGAAAAGGAACTGACCATAAGTTAGAAGTAATAGGGTTCAGTATGTACTTTTGGAAGCACACGGTTTCTTACCGTCTTCTGTGAATTTAGCCATACTTTGATAAACGTGTTCTGTGGAATACATAGGAACCACTTCGAGAAACGTGTTTGATGGAATTGATGTGTGAACGTGTTTGTGAAATTACTATTCGTAAATGTGTATTGTAAAATTAGTTGAGAAACGTGGAATACAATAAACGTTCAAGCAGTGTTCATCATACAATATTCTCTGGAGTGGATAATTGTTGGACCATCGGATACGAGTACAATGGTGTTATATTAATGTATATCCTATTATTATAAAGAATAATCAATTTTGACTATTTCTTATACTGCTTGGTTGTTACATTTGTAATGGTTATTTATAATCTCTATATTTTGTAAATTATGGTTTTTCATTAATCAGTAACACCGTTTAGCAAAAAATACTTTCATTGCTAGCATCTTTTTTTTGACTACAAGAAATACGTTTAAAGTACAGTTTTTAAATGTTGTAACGCCTCATCCTCAGCTCTTTCATAACTGACATCCAGCAGCAGCACTCCAAGCAAAATCTGTTACAAGAATCACCCAGTTTTTATAGCTGCATCTGTGGACTCAAATTTTAGGCTAAACTAAGGGTAAATCCATCAAAAATCTAACTAAATATCACGTGACTCAATTTACTAAACATTCATTAAAAGGTTTTGTCTATCTTGCCATCACCCGCAAGAAAGCCAAAAAAATATTTGGGTGAACACAGAAAGGTCTCACAGCTGCTCTTCAATGTAGTTATTACTAAAAACTAGAGCTTTTTCTCTCTATACCTACAGGCCTCGGCCCTAGCGTATGACTTTTAGTCACAGTGCAAACCTAGCTGATTCAGAGGCATGTTTCTTATTTGACAAAGCTATGAAAGGCCTGTTCAGTGGCCTACTGGGAGTCCCTGATTGATATACCATGAAGTCCAAGTAATTAATGCTGAAGTTTCCCCTGGGATAGAAAGGGGTTGAAGCTAGGGCAAAGGCAGCAATTAGGAAGCAACACAGGACCTGTAGGAGCACTCAAAGCCCCAGAAGTCCCATCAATCAGGTGCAGATAAAAGGAATGAGTGCAAGGGTAATTTTTAACCAAAAGGACACTGTCAGACTGTCCATAAACAATTTCCTCTTACTTCAACCAAGCACAGAAGTGGAGTGCAGACCATCATTTCTGGATTAAGACCACAAAGTTTTTACTACTCATACACAGGTGACATGGTTTACCGCATCTTCAAAAAGGAGGTCAAATGTGGTTTGAACATGTAACGTTCATCATGTTTTTTTGGGTCTGTTGAATTAGTTGCTGTCAGTCTGTTCGCTTTAATACCATATCAAAAATTTGTACACCTAGAGAAGAACACAAATCTCAATCAAATACAACAACTTAAGGTTTAGTTTGCTACCAGCATTGATCAAACAGTCAGTGGCTGAGTGAAACTAAAGTCACTGTGCATGTTGGTTCATTGACCCCATACTGTGAATTACTGGCAAATGTGAATGTACTGTTACAAAGAGGAGGTTGTTGAAGACATGAATGATTTGTAGAGAGGTTTTTACCGTGTGGTCATGTTGAGCAGATTCCTACTTCTTTGTTTTTATGAAAAGGCTGGCAAACAGCAGACAGCCCTCCTTCCTTTCCCCTTCCCTGCCTGACTCCATGGTTGTTCTTATGAGATGAGAGCTACAGGTGTGAGCTGAGACAAGGAAACTTATCAAGAGTAGACAGAGAAAGGTCAAGGGGCAGGAGCTTTTAGTGCAGCTTCAATCAACAATTAAAACAGCTGAAAGTTTTAGTCCTAATGATTTACTAAAACAGCCCTCCAGCTACTGCTTCAAAACTTCTATAAAGTATATACACTGTAACAAACAACTGGAAAAATATTGTAGGTTTAAAAGGTCAGGAGGTTTTTATTAGATGGGTTCCTGATCCTGACCTCAAATTGACAAATGCAGGAGTAATTTGGCTCAACAGTGTAGGATGTAGATAACCATATGAAAACTTTTAAATCTGTTATATATCCGCATAAAGTGTTTTATGTTTATTAGTTCTGTAATAAATGGCAGTCCTGAGATCCCAATCATGTGAAAAGAAAAACTTGTTTCTCCATAACCATGTCTCTGTTGTGCAGGTGTGTGAACTAGATCTCATATAAACCGATTCTCCTGCCTCCACCTCCTAGTGAGAACCCAGCCACCTGTGCAGCACCAACAAATTATTAATTGCGATTAATAATTAATCCCATCTAACACAGAGGATGCCGATGACTATCGCTGCAACTAACTGAAATTGCAAAAAGAAAGCTTCTTATTTAAGGAATGCAGCTTGTCACAAAACAATTGTAGTTAAAAGGTGCTAGGGATATTGTTCAGTATACATTTTAGGTAGCCTTAGGTAGTTTTTTTTTACAACATGCTGTCAATTAAAGACAGCAATAAAAGAGAAAGGTGATATGTAAGAACTCAGCAATTCCTTGTGACAATATCTATTAATAGACCCACCTTGTAATGAAATAAAGTGCTAATGCTAAAAAAAATCATGATCGGCATACAAATTTAAACATGACAGTCAGCCACTCAAAAGACACATTTGCTACGAATATTTGGCTTTGTTTACAACAATGGACACCAGAGATGCTTTTTAAAAAAAAATCACCAATCTCAAATAAAACAGACGTAATACTAAGCCTGTCACAGTTATAACTGCAGTACAGTTCCTACAACTGATAAGCTACCAGTGGACTGGTGGATTTGTTTATATTGGTTATTTGAGTTTATCTCATACTGAATGACTCTTGTAAAATCTGTAACATTAAATTATTTCTGTAAAGCAGCAACTTCAGCTTTTTTATACAATTGGTCTGTAAGTACTGCACCGATGATGCTGAAGATACTGTTTGGGACACAATGTTGACAAAATAGTGATATTTGTAAGTATATTTTAGTAAAGTATTTGATGCCAGATGTAAACCAGAGTTAGCAGTGCCAGTCTGTCGTCATAGTGAAACTATATACAGAACATAAATATACATTGACAGATGAATGAAAGTGAAACAATCCACTGTGTAAATTCTTATTTTGCATAGCTCTTATAAAAATAACCCTAACATTAATCTACAAATATTAGCAGTTATTTCCTTCCTAAACACTACATAACAAAAGGATATTATACCCAGTAGATAAAACCTTATTCTTTACTGATTCTTTGACTCATGGAGTAGTAAGATATTTTCAGTCTGCCTGCATTCTGCTGGTCCATCTGCACTCACAGATGAGTCTTTGGCAACCCACTCAGCGTCACTACCACTGAGGTGGCTGCTGGAGTTGAAAGTGATCCAGAATGCAACGCTACAGCCAAGCTGTGGGTGCTAAGATTATTAGTGCCAGCAACAATGGAAGCCTCCCAGCCCAAGCCTCACCGTCAGCGCTAACAGGCAGCGGAAACACAGTCAAAGCAAACAATGGCCTTCACTGGTCCACTAGCCATGACAAAGTCAACAGCTCATGCCAGAACTCTTCTACTGAACATGCTCAGCAGATTTCTGTCAGTCTCCTATTACCACTCAGGTCTATACATCCATAAACACTGCAGCATTTTAGATATGTCCTGCTTTTGAAATACAACTAATGTGATCCCATATTATGGAGTTTGTGAGAGCATCTGTGAACTGTTACTTATATGACAGTGGAAGCCAGTTAAAATGGCTGAGGAATTTAATAGTGCAATTTAGGTCAACACAAAAGAATGTGATAAGAGAGTCCACAACTGAAGTGCAGTGATATCCAATAAGCCATTTAAAAATCTGAACTAGGAATGTTTATGCCTCTCTTTTTGATGCTGTGTATCAGCTCACTCTCTATCTAGTAACATGTGCTCCCCACCCATGATTCTGAGCTCATGCTGCAGATGCAGGAAAGCGTATAAGACTGAGAAAGGCTCAGGAAGGAAATATTTGCATTATAGGTTCGAGTGTGAAGTTGCACCGGGAATATAGGTTACTGAAGATGATTAAAATCTGTTTCCTGCAAAGCCGAGGGAAAAGTCACATCCCAAAACACTGCAAATACTACAGAGATCGACAATTCATCTACAGCTGAAAAGATAAAAATGCACCTTTGCTAGGAAAAAACCCTTTAAATCTTAAAGCACAAAACAAACACGGATGAACAACAGAAAGAGTTGCAGGACAAATCAGCAGCACTAGCTCCAACCACAGCTACAAAACACTGAACAGATTCATCAGATGTAAAAATTGCAAGTTTTTTTTTTTTTTTTTTTACTCCTGCTCTGATGGCTGTAGTTTCTTTATCAATATTTTAACAAAGCACATCAATAAATCACTTAGTAGGTGATATTTTTTGAAAATTCAATTGCAAAGCTGCCCGTTATAAACATCAACCATGGACTGCTTTCTGTCTTGTCTATTGTGTTCATCAACTTAAGGTACAATAAATTAACACATTAATATACGTTAAGATATATACAAACACATTAATTTACCTGTGTGCATTTATTTTTACAATAATCGATGCATGTACCTGAGCTTCTACAAAGTGCCCCCACATAACAGCACATCAAACTTGTAATCTACTCCCCTAATAAAGTCAATGACACGACCATGTCACGCACTGTTAATCTTTCAAAAAGCCACATGGGCCCACAGTGGCCGTGCGAAACTGGCCCCATCCATTTCCTGGGCACAGGCATGCATGATAACACCGGCTCTATTTATAACCTTATTTAAAGAGACTGCTTTGAAATAAGGCTGAGAAGATAAGACGGGCACAGGAAAAGACCCATTGTTTGGGAATTTAACCTATTAGTAAAATTTGTTGATATGTGTCGCAGGAAGAAAACTTTGAACTACAAAGTTATGTCTAACAATTTTGTGGAGTAAATACATTTGACGAACCTCCCTCATCACCCTGGAGATACACGCGTAACAGGAAACGCCAAATTGCGACATAATCAGTGATTCAACATCCGGCAAGGAAAGTGTTCGCTGTCCCTTTAAGAGATTCACAACAACCTATCTCCTGTATGCTAGCGCTAGCTTTAACTACTACAAGCGTCAAATAAATTAAAAATAAATAAAACTAACGATATGTGTTGCTAAATCTATTAGTAACAAGTGACGGCGTGGTGAAGCGGATTTTTTCCCCCGATAACGTTATGGCAGGAAGAAAAAGAAAGCTGTTAGTAACTGCAGTAGCACCTGAAGAAACAGTGACGGTAAATGAAAATAATAACAGCACAGATTCAAACCACAAGACCACGTTTGTCAATCTGAAGAAGTTCCCTCAGTGTGAAAATACTCAATGTGCAGAGACGGAGCGCAGTCACTATTTCCTCAACAGTGACCTGCAGCGCAAATTGGGAGAGGACTTTTTTAACCAACCCTGTGTCAGTTTGGCTAAAGAATTTCTCGGCAAGGTAATGATGGCCACCCACATTTGTTTCTTCAATTTAGTCCATCCTATGGTCTCCTTTGTCCAGTTTGTGAACACTTTAAACTGTCAAAGCTACAAGCACCCGAGACACATATCAGAATTTTGTATATTATGCAGAGGCTTAATTTAGTTGACGCTTAATGGGCATTTCAGTCTATTACATCACCTACATTGTCTTGCAAAAGGGACGATAACAGTAAATTGCATTCGGACCAGGTGTTGGTCCGCAGGTGTGCCGATGGAAGTGAGCTGCGAGGGAGAATAGTGGAAACTGAAGCCTACCTTGGAGGGGAGGATCAAGCTTCACACTCAGCAGGAGGCAAGCGAACAAAGAGGAACATGGCCATGTTCATGAAGCCAGGCACAATCTATGTGTATCCAATCTATGGCATCTACCTCTGTATGAATGTGTCTAGTGAAGGTAAAAACCATAACCCACCAAATGACTTCAAAGTAGAAATACCTGCCTCATGATGTATTCACCATGTTAGCCATGTTGGCCTGCTGATGCATAAAATGTTATAAAGCCTTTTTTTGTTGAACTTGTGTTGAACATGAAACCTGCAAAGTGATTTGTGTCTAATTCAAAACTGGATAAAGTGTAAAAGGAAGGAGACAGAGTGGGGGCTTGCTGACTGATGCACATTGTCTGGTGTTTTTCACAGGGGAGGGTGCTGCTGTTCTCCTGCGCTCCCTTGAGCCACTGCAGGGGTTGCCCCTCATGAGGCAGATGAGAGCAGCTAGACGCAAAGAGGGAGCCCGACAACTGAAGGACAAAGAACTCTGCAATGGTCCTTCAAAACTGTGCCAGGCTCTAAATATATCCCGTTGCTTTGACCAAAGAGACCTAGCTTCAGACCCAGAGGTGTGGGTGGAGAGGGACACCAAAACAAGTTCAGTAAGACCACATGATATAGTATCAGCACCACGCATTGGGATCGATTCCCATGGGGAATGGGCCAAGAAGCCTTGGCGTTTTTATCTCCGTGGGCACCCATGTGTTAGTGTAGTGAATAAAGAGGCAGAAAAATTAAAAGGTAATGAATGATTTAGTTCCCTCAGATGTAAACTTCTAGCAGAGGACAGCACAAAATAGAAAGGACTTCACAGGAATACTCTACCATCTGTTTCCTTGGTGAACTTGGCCATTTTAGTCAAATAAAATGTGAAAACTTCAGTTCATTTTCCTGACACAAACTACTACATAAACATAGTTATACTTTTTTAAATAATTACATCACATTTTTAGAATGTTATTGTTCTTTGAAAGTGAAAGTATTTGAAAGTGGCAAACTTGACGCACTTCGTAAATGGTACAGAGTTGTACAGGATAGAACTTAGAAAAGGAAAATTCGACTTATCAGTTACCTTTTCGGGGAATATCTGTTGTAAAATGTACCTTTACTCATTAACGATTCCCTTATGCCCAGGTGTTCCATCTGTTTTTAATACATATTCATACTTTGAAATTCTCCCCTCAGTGATTTCACAGATGTTTGGAACACTCAGCTTCCCTCAAAGCAAAAACAGCCTGTTAGATGTTTGGAGTCTGCCCTTTCTTGACGTCTTTCTCTTCCCACCTCTGGGATTCCTAAGGAGACATAACTTCAGGTCTGGAATGATCATTACTTAGTGTGCCCCTCACTGCAGAAGATTCAATGCATCTGGGACAGCAGATGACAAAGTTAGAGCCCTTCTTCTCCAGTCTTACCAATATTCATAGTAAAAACTTTAATTTCACTTCTAGTAAAAATAATTTAATACTGTAGACAGAAATTTAGGTCATAAAGAAAAACATTTCCTACATTTTATAAATCTGTATGCATTAACAAAATCGTATCAGTTCATTTCAAAACTATAAGCAAAAGTGCTTAGCTGTTAGCACAGCAGGCTATTAACTGCTCTCAAACTGACATGTTTTCCAGTTGGTGAGAGCCGATATTACCTCTGTGTCACTATTCCATGGGTGACTGAAAGATTGAAATAATGGGATCTTCGTGGTTGGTCACAACAAGGACACTGCGGAACTTGTCAAACAGTGTTTTGAGCTGCGAGCGTCTCATGTTCTCATTGTACATAATTTCTTCCAGGTGGTGATGTCCCCGGAAATAGTGCAGCAGCCTGAAACCAATCAACAGAATATATTTTTAATTTTTTTTGTGAGGTAGAATTTCACTGGGTTATTAGCTGTGCGAATCAACCATACGACAGGACTTTTACAGCTCGGATGACATGATGATATGACATGACTGCACACACCACGTGTGTGTGTGTGTGTGTGTGTGTGTGTGTATATATAAAACATCTTTATTTTCCAAATTCTTGCACAAATATCTTCTTATTGCGTACGAGATGTAGAAGTGATTTTTAACAAAAGGAGTCACTGGATCCTAAATAAAACCTATTCCATCTGTCAACTGCACTGTTAACTGTTAAACAACAGAGAGCTTAGAAATACTTCTTACACAAGCTGAAAAAGCACAGAAAGTGCTTTAGATGTCTGATAGAGGCACACTTAATTACCTGGCAAACATGCGGAGGTCCTCTGGATTTTGTGCAGCAGGGATGTTAAGAATAACCTCCCTCTCATGCTCTGAGAGGCTAGCAAGCAGTGTCTCCGTCATCCTCTTGTTGAGTGGAGAGTCTCCACCAGGCAGCAGCTCTGCACTGGAGTTGTCCATACTGGGACTGGTGAGGGTCATGTCATCACTGCTAGCTACATACAGGGAGCAGACAGACAACCAAGAGTTAATCATCTACCTTTTAGACATGGAACAGCAGAGGCAGAGCTGTGAGGTAAGGGAGCACGTACTTGGGGAACCAAAGCTTAAAGCGCTAGGGGTGCTGAGACTGCGGCCTCCTACTCGGGAAGCCAATGAAGGTTCTTCATCCCTCAGCCCTGGCTCATCCTCACTGGGCGGTACCAACAGGCAAACATATGTGTGCAGCTGGATCAGCAAGCGATGCTGCAGCATCCACACCACCATCTGTATCAGCTGGGCCTGGTCAGGAGCAGAGAAGCAAACTGCATTAGAGCTGAGCACAGAATAAATGTTAAGCAAGTTAAGGTGAACATGCTTGTGTGGCTATCCAGATCAAATATGATTGAAATTAGTGGTGGTTGCCATACAAGCTCAACATAGAACAACAAAAATAAGCTATGTGATCTCGTTCTCATGAAAAATGGAGTCTGCAGATGTTAGAGCTGATGCCTTCCCGCCATTTATAATTCATCCCTGATGCTCAAACAGCTGTGCCAAATCAAGATGGGTCAGGCATGAACACCAGATGGCCCTGCTCTTACTGTAAATGTAGGTACTGTATTGTAACAGCCCTTGAAATAGTAGGAATTTTCTGGGAAATGGAAATCTTATGTGTCGCAGTCAACCCCTCAGTCAGAAATCATAATTTTAGATGTTTCCAAATCATCAATCAGCTGTACCTTTTCACATCTTTACAGCTCTTTATAATATTGTTATTTTATTGTACATTATATATACTTTACTTAAAGTATTCAAACTGTAACAACAGTCCTACCTCCTGTGCAGGAGCTTCCAAGGGGTTTCTGAACTCGGCCAGTGAGACAGGAAGCGAGAACTTGGATAACATGGAAGGCAGATCATGAACAGGAAACTGCTGGGCAAAGTTCTGAGCAAGTGTTGAGTATCTATCCAGGGAGAGACGGAACAACACATTTTCCATTAACAAATGTTTTTAGAGTTAATTTTCCATAATGCTGTAACGGAAAGTCTATTTTAAGTCTGGTGTATAGAGAAGAAAATGATAAGTACCACTAATGGCCTATTCTGATACTTCCAAAACCCAGTCTGAGGTAATTAAACATGTTCCAGCTTTAGAGCTCTGAATTAAATAATCATAATAAGGTGTGATTTTGAAACTAGTGTATATAATGAAATTATATTAATGGCTGCTCTGCAATATTGTGGTTCATTAGCTTTGCAACTACAGCTTGAATCACACTTACAGGCAGATGTTGGCATGAGGAGAAAGCATGTACACATTGTTCTCACACAGCGGGTAAATGATGATGGCTTTGCCCCAATAAACCAAGTGAGCAGCAATTTGAAATATCTGAGAAAGGAAACATTGTGCAAGTATTATGACACATGTCAAAAACAGCAGCTAAACTAAAATGAATCAAAACTAAAAACCTGTTGATAACATTACTTCTTGAATTACAAGACATGGGCATTTTTTCCTGGCTCGTTTTGAGTGTCCACCAGATGGCAGTAAGGCAATAATCATGACAATAAGTAAGTTTATATATTAAAAAAGGCTTTGTGGCGTTTGTGAGTTTTCTGCACCTGAAGTAAGGCCAGGTCAGCATCCTGAGCGAGCTGCTGCAGGTTTTTCACTGCTGAGCAGGTTTTGATTAGTCGCACCATAGCAGGTGAGCAGTCAAGAGGAAGCTGGTTCAGCAGTGCTTTCTCATTTTCTAGTAGCAGCAGAGCATGATAAGGTCTGTAGGATGAAACCAGATATATTACAATCAACAAATCCCTTAAATATAACACAACAGAAGCTCGAAATAATTAGCTGTACTACATGTCTGCACGACAGTCTGTACTTGTATCCATGAGTAGAACAACTACACTCTGTACGGAAAGGAAAGGAAAAACTGAACACTGCGTTTAATTGATAATAAAATATTTTTTCTGCAAAATGTTCTTGGCTTGGATTGGTATGCACTAATTTCACTTTTGCATATTTGGTTTGTTTTAAGACAGAAATAAAAGTGTTGGCAGAACAAGCTTTGATGCAAATATGCCAAAGCAACAGTAGGTGGCAGTATGGCTCACAGAAAACTAATGGTTTTAAGACTCTTTAAATAGTAATTACTGAAGCTCACACAACACCCTTCCCATTAGAGTAGTCAGTTTTAAGGATCTGAGTCAGTTTTGAGGATCTCAGGAAAACTGTAAACATTTTTGAGTAAAGGCTTTACATTCCTGCATTGTAAATTAAACTGTTGCACTTCTGCAAACTAATTTAAATACTTCATGAGAAAACTTTCAATTAGTAGTACAATTGTAGTGAGACTTATGAAACGTTAATAAGAATGAGGTAGAACTGGGTGGAGTAGTGGAGTATGTGTGTGTGTGTGTGTGTGTGTGTGTGTGTATATATATATATATATATATATATATATATATATATATATATATATATATATATATATATAGTTTACTTTATTAATCAGGTAAAAATATATAATATATATATAATATAATATATATATATATATATATAATATATATATATATAATTTTTAAGGGAGACCTGGCCAAGAGAGCAGCATTAACAATATAGTTACAAAAGATTATAAAACACAATCAGGCATTTAACCTGAATGGTTTTGAGCAAAACATTTTTTTTAAGAATTTAAAAGACATTAAAGTATCTCCTTCAACTCACACTACTTTATGAATTTAGTTCAGCTTTATCAGCATATAATGTCAGACTAAATATGATTAAATGCTGTTTGCAGCTTTACAAAGGCATAATCAACAATAAGAGGTGATGAATACATAACTGTATCATCAGCATAAACATAAAACGTATATTTTTAGCTGTTTTTTTTTTTTTTTGCAAAGTTCATTGACCAGATAAGACAATCAGATAAAAGGTTACCAATTTAACCCCTTTAGTTGTTCACTCACCAGCATCTGTAGAATTCTGGCTAAAGCTTGAATGTTAGATTTTGGACTGTAGTTATTCATATTCGAGGGCTATCCTCATTTTAGGAGAGGAACCTGAAAAGCTGATTTCTAGACAGATGGAATTTTATAACAGAAAGTCTTTTCAATCTGAATTTGCAGAAGGGAGCACTTCTAAACTCTCTAAATAAACTATAAAAGGTTGCAGGAAAGCTCAACATTGTGAATTATAGAAATTCCGTTCACAAAAAGCATTTCAAATCATGTTATGAAAAAATAATAGACTACCAACTTGGAAACTTGGTGTTCCCAATTTCTGCCACCACATAGCGATCACACAGATCATTTGCAAAGACACCTATGTTGAAGTACTTATATGGAGCATTAGTTAAAATAACATCAATTAGTAAGCTACATGTAAACGGGTTACTCTTCTGACATAATACTGAAAAACATCACATCACAGACACTATATTACAAAAGACATACATTCTTAAAATAAAATATGGAAACAAACCTTATAGCCTTAAGACTGCGCTCTAATGCCTCTGGAGGGATATGGTTGCCCCCAATCCGGTGGATCTTGTGTGGCAAACAGAAGCTCACCTCCAGCCAGTTGTTAATATGCAGTCGCACCACACCAGTTGTACAAAGGCTGACAAAGCACCAATGTCATCAAAATTAGCATTTAAAATTTGCCATAATTTTCTTATTCGAATAAAAACTAGCTGACAAAGTTTAGTAGTAAAATACACAAAAAGGCCCTCTTTGAGAATCCACACAGAGATTACAGTAATCCAGTGACACTTATTCTACAAAGGTTTCCAGGTTACAAAAAAAATAGTATCACTGAGCACTTCTGCCACTGTCTCGGCTGTAACCATCAACATCAAAGTCAGCTATGTCAACAATATACAGTATATTGTGCCAAAAAAAAAAGTAAAACATTCTTATTTCTCACACACCTGTCATAAGCCTCCTTCAAGTCCCTGGCCAGCTTACATTTGGGAAGAATTTGTTTGAATGGGGACTGGGGGCTTCCATTGGCTGATATCAGAAAAAAAAACTAAACATTGTCAAACTAACGTTCCTACACTTGAGTAATTTAACAATAATACATCATCATAAGCTTAATACAGCGATAAGCTTCATACCTGTATAATCAATACAAGATACAATCAATTCTTAGAAATTCTACAGTTTGATTAAGACAGAAATGTAAATTTCTTGACAAGCATTTGTCTCACTCTCAGCCATGGTAGTTATCTCATCCTGGACAGCCAGCATCAGTTTGGCCTCTCTGGTCAGGTACTGGCAGCGCCGCTCCTCATGCTGCAGCGCGATCGCTATGCGGCGTGACAGGTTGTGCATGCAGCTGATGACAGAGGGGTCAGCATTCGCCTAAAAAGGCAAATAATGAGAGGAGACCATATTTTAAACTGACACTTATACTGCAAAAGCGCATTCATACTACACTTAGGCTAAATATGGTACATATGCATATATTTAATACACTTAATTTTTTTGGAATCCACCAGAAAGAGCTTGCAATAAATCCAATCAGTGGGAAGATTCAGTTTTATTGAAACATATTTCAATAAAACTGTTTTCAACAAGTTTTTCTGTGGTGGTATGTAATGTAAACCAAAATAATAATGATAATAATAAGTGGCCACTGATCTGCATCATGTCTTGACATTGTTAAGTAGATCGGTTGTGATGCGTTTAGAAAAATACAGAAATACATAACAGAAAAGGCCAACAAGAAGAACAAAGCAAAAAAGAATTAATTAACATTCTCACAGATGTTTCGAGGGTACAAACACCAGAGTTGCTGGGCACTTAGTATTTTCAAAACATGACGATGCATTTCCTGCCCCATCTATGCTGTGCTGGGACTTACTGGGTACAGTGACTCAGCATGGGCAGAGACAGGCTGTGCCTTGTTGGAAAGCATGATTAAGCATAGTCAACTGTCTCCGCCTCCCTCCCATGCTCTCACAGATAGAGTATACAGGAATTTTATCACTTGCACACACCCCTCCTTTACACAGATTAACAGAACAGTATTTGTCCCACCCACTGTGAGTGCTTTTAATAATCCTGTCATTAAAAATGAAAAGCTCACATTCAATTGTAATAACCATTATTCATAATTGTTTTAATGGATGGATTAATAAACACATAAACCATATCCACAAATAACTAAAATTTCAATTAAATATAAAATTCAAATCTTCTCATACCCTAAGTGCAAACACCACATTAAACAAGATCATCGTGGGCATCTCCCTCTTAGGCGAAGGGTCTGTTTTAGAAACCTGCCAAAAAGAAGATAAAACTTATGATAAAAAATACACCAAATGTAAATCTATAGCATGTAGATTAATTTTGAAAGTAAATGATAATGAATAGTCAATATAAAATAAGAAATAACAAAAATATTACATGGAGAATCATAAATTACATTTACATTATATTTAGTCATTTAGCAGACGGTTTCATTCAAAGCGACTTACACGATATGTACAAGGCAGCAAAAATCGAAGTCAAGGAGAAAACATCAAAGCAAAGTCCTAACAGAAAAGTGTTTACATTTCGTGAGATGCAAGTGCAAGAAAGAACAGAAAGGAAGTCTTTTTTTTCTTTTTTTTTTAAATATACTACTTGGAGCACATAAAGAAGTAAATAGGGAGCTAAAAACAATAACAAATGCACTAGCTCATCATGATGCAAATAACCTTGCAATAAATGAAGTCACTGTTCAGACTGTGTCAGAAGATTGTTGCCTGGTGTCTATTGACATTTTATCTTATTTACAGCAGGTGTTCTTGAATTAAAATAGAGTGCATAATAAAACTGCATTGGGTTCTAAGGTTTTTGTGTTTTTTTCTTTGTCCTGTAAAACACAATCAAAGCTTAATTTACACATACTGGCATTTAAAGCAAGAATGAACTCGGCAAAGATTGATTAGACTCCAGTTGTCTTACCTGAATAATAAGTGGATGCTGAAGGAGTGTAGGGTGACCCACAAATCGGACATTGTCTATCTTCAATTCAAACTTCTTTCCACACATATCCGATTTTGTGGCAAGGATGGTGGCAAGAATGATATCAGAGAACCTTTAAAAGGAAGGCCAGACTTAGTATGAATCGTATGTGGGATGGGAAAATAAATTACAGCACAGAAACAGCTGGGACAAATGAGAAAATTTAAATTAGGTCCATCTGTTTGCACATATAAGAGTGTTTGCATTAATAAGATGTGTCTGCCTGTAATGAAATTAAACAATCAAAATAGAAATTCAACAATCAGAATATGAATTAAAAGAGTTTATGTGGCTACTGGAGAGGAGAAAAGAGGAAGAGGCCTTCTTGCAGAAAAAGTGAAGTCTCTGTATGGATTAAGAATGTGAAAGACTCATGCTGGTTTGACTTAAGTAACTCATGCCACAACCAAGGGGATGAAAATCAAAGCATTAACTTCCAGTAAAACATTAAACACATGTCTGCATGACAGAGATAATCCATTCCACAAATTAAACGTTTGTGGCTTTAAATATGGATTTTAATTTTTCAAAAGGGCACATGATGCAAAGGAAAACAACACTGACCTTTGCGTTTGACCAACAATTCATTGAATTTGATATAAATCATTTACAAGGATTTTTTTCAGATTAGGGATGGGGATCCATATGTGAAACAAAATAGGAAAGAATGGGATTTTAAAAAAGACAAGGGTGATCTAAGCAAAGGAAAGGTGTTTGAGAATTATCTGGTCTTACCCGGCTACCAACTGTTCGTCAGTTAGTGGAGATTGCTCTCTGAAATGGAATTGGGCCATAAAAAAGAAGGAAAAAAAAGCAAACAAAAGGGAAAATGCAACACACAGTTGGGCTGAATGCATAAAATGGACTTTAAAATAACCATATTAGAAAAGCTTTTCTGTATTTTGTTTCAATTAACCTATCCAAGGCCTAATCCAATTAATGTGGACAAATTTCTGCCTCAGAAGCAATTTACACTAATTATTCAACTTATCAAATCCACTGACAAGTGAACTTAATAACAATTATTGTCTCCGTACAACGGCATCTGTAACGGAGTCAGGTATAATTAGCGACGAGTGATCAGTTAGTTTGTACAGCTAATGTTTTGAAAAGAGGAAAATGGGCAGGTGTAAGGATTGGAGCAACTTTAAGTTCAAGTGGTGATGCGTAGACATTAGACAATTGGGCCAAACCATCTTCAAAACAGTAGGACTACTGTGGTGCTCATAGTAAGTACTGGTCAGACCTAAAAGTAGTCCAAGGAACTGAGGACTTGTCAACAGTTCATGGCAATGAGCCCTGCTGTTCAACAGTTGTATATGGGGAGTGAAGGATAGTCCATCTGTTCTGACCCCACAGATGTGCCACTGCAGCACATACGTCTGAAATTTCAGACGCAATGCATTGCAGCTTGCTGTTTAGGGGGCTGGGTAGTGGCAGAATGATGAGAGCGCCCATGCCGTCCCCTGTCCACCACCAAAAGTGATTACAATTAACACATGAGTGTCAAATAAATAGAAAGTGGTGGCAGTGTGATTCTCTAAGCAATGCTCTTCTGGGAAATGTAATTGTTACTTTGACACCTACCTAAACGTTGTTGCAGACTAAGTACACTCCTTCATGGCAACGGGATTCCCTGATTACAGTGGCCCTTTTTCAGCAGGAAAATGAGCCCTGCCATAGTCCAAAAAATGTTCAGGAATGATTTGAGCAACATGACAAAGATTCCAAATTTCCAAGATCTCAGTCTGATTGAGCATCTGTGGGAAGTGCTGACAAAGGAGTCAAAGTGCCTCAACAGGTCAGAGCTCTTTTGGCAGTACAAGGGGGACCTACACATTATTGGGCATGTGGTTAAACTGTTGTGACTGATCAGCGTATGCAGAAAAGTGACCTTAAATGTAATGTGATGTAAAATGATGTAAGCTTAAAACACCAACACTAACAGATGTAGTGAAACTAGTTTATGCTGTCCTAATCAGCATAATCTTGACCAAGAAAAACTTGAGAGGCCAAGTCAAATATTCTTTTTTCCAAGGCTCTGTTGTGCTGACTTTATCAGTAAAAGACTTTACAGCACTATGATTTAGGCAATTTCAACCAAGCAACAACTGATCAGCATTACCATCTGTAAAGTTGTTTGTATTTTTCAGAAACAGACATCAATGTGAATTAGTATGCCACGAGGAGGCGTGTTGTGTTTATGTTGTGTTTATGTTTTCCACAACTTCTGTGAGTCCTGACATCTCCATCCATAATTATGATCCAGCACTCACTCAGTGGATGGACAGAAAAAGAATAAAATGATATAGGACTGCTAACATCCAATCTTTTTGTATCTTTGACCAGTTTCTTGTTGTAATATTACCACTGTCTGTGGTGGACAGCTTCTTCTTGCACATTCATGCTTAGCTTACAAAAAGTCAGATTTTTTTTTTATTTTGGTTTTAACAATGCATTGAACAGTAACAGCCGCTGTCCCAAAAATGTAGTAAGTAATTTAAAGTAGTGGGTAAAAGCCTGGTTGTATCAGAAATTCACATAGGCAAGCATGTTCAAACAGTAGCTTTAAAACATTTAGACATATTGTGAGCTGACAGCTTTCTGTTTTTAAGTTCCACCTGTGTTTATTTCTTTTAATTTTGAGGAGTTCAAAGGTTCTCATCTAGGTAAGAAATCTTTACCATGGACCAGCTCTTCAGTGCCTCTAGAAAAAAATTGATGTTTGAAAAGAAAAAAACAAATGGAAAGAAAAACATATTAAAAATCAAAAGCTCCTGTTGCTTTCAAATTCGGCGGTGCAGCCACCTACAGTCAATATTATTATAATAAATTTGTAACTCCAGTAATATTAAATAAAGACCAAACAATACCTTGAATCACCATACTGATCTTCAAGACCATCCCCAGTTGTGTTCAGTGCATATGGACTTCTTTGTTTTGCTTGTGGACCGAAATAGTAGTATTAATACACATAACTATGCTTATTAGAGGAACAAAATTAGTGAAAGATTTGGCAGCGTTATGAAACACATATTTTGAATGACTGACTGAACATGTCAGCGAGGTGTTAACTCTGTATTCCTTTACTGTATGTAAAGGTCTTTCCCAGTGTTGGAATGGATTCCTTGCTCTTTACCAATGCTGTTTTCCAGTTGTCACTACTTGACCTAAACTTGTCATATTATGGTTGTTTTAAAATATACAGTACTGTGCAAAATAAAACTGTGTGGTTAGTTTCACGCCTACCTGTAAGAGATGACGGGCATTCAGCTCTCTGGAAAGGATATCTAAAAAGTAGTTTGTTCCCTCGGCTGCCAGAGCTAACCAGTATGACACTAATGGGGCTTGTTTTATCACCGGTTTTATACACACTATTCTGTGACTGACTATACATAGATTTTCGCCCATTGGTTTTTCCGGCTGATGGGTTTAGCATCTTGTTAGCATCCTAGCTAACTTTACGTTAGCTACACAGAAATCAGCCGTCCGTTGTATGTATGACTAGTGAAGGTTATTGATCCAGGTTGAGGTCGGATTGATGTCTATAAATACACAGGCACCAATCACAGAAAATCCTATCAGTTCTTAACTTCAAGGCCTATCGAACAACCATAATATTGTGGCGATTGTTTTGTGTAATTTTGAAACATGTTCGACGGAAACAGAATACACGACAAAGGTTCCCACTCTACAACGACAGTGAACGATTTTATATCAGTTATAAATCTGCAATTTTAGTCTATCTATAGTTAGAACGCATTACTTGTGTAGGTGATGAAAACGAATCCTATTATACATGCTTTAATGTGATTTTAACATACCGGAACGCCTGATGACAAATTGCAAATTGCTGGTGCTTTTTTCACGGAGTGATTATCCTGCCCTCAGTGTAGCTGGCCAGCTCCGCCGCTAGATGGCGCTCAGCTGATTGTGGGGCGATCGGGGCTGTATGGCTGGGCTAGGAATTCCCAACCCTGCCCTGCTTGTTTTCCCATTATCCCTACTCAACTAATGCCCCACCCACTGCTGGTTACCTGGATGAGATGTGTCCAGTCAATCAGAGGTGGAACAACATTAGAGTGGTAAAGTAAAAAGAACATTGGTGTCTTCAAATTTCTGACTGACTGAACAAACCTAATCCAGGAAATCTGCAGTGCTTGGGGCATTATTTGGGTAGGGTTAGTAGGAAAACAAGCAAGTCAGGTGGCCTTGAGGATCAACGTTGGGAACCACTGCTCTGAGCTACACAAACACAGCTAAATCTGTATACCAATTGCTGTTGGGTTTTTATGGAAATATTAAATACAGAAAATAGAAAATATGTTGTGCGTAATTCGTGCAAAAATTTCGTTTTGAACTTTTGGGACTTCTCCACACTGAATCACACTTCTAAAGTTAAGTAGTTAAGACTTCTTCTGTGTCGATTTTCATATCTAAATGTGTTTTTGTGTAGAATGTGTTTCCGTGTAGAATTATTAGAATTTCATAAACAAGTTGGTCTGCAAACACAATTTCTCTCCTCTATGTTTTTTAATAAGAATAATGGCGACATATTAGATAAAAAAAAATCTGTTCTGGTTTTACAAGGACATTGTTTTGTAGGCCAGTTAATTAATTCAGACGGGCATCTTATGAATTACCATGACTTCATTTCACATTTCATTTCTCTAAAAGCAATATAGCCCTTCCCAGTGGGTGAGTATCATCAGCTCTTGATGTATTCCTATCCGCATCCGGTAGTAAAATCAGCTTTTTGCTATCCTCAAAGAGGATAAGAGATATCTCTTTGTGTTGTTGTTGTTGTTGTTTTTTATGACATCCCTTTTCAAAACAAAAAGCTATATTTTAAAATTCTCTCTATTTTTAGAATATTTAAAAATTTACTTAAATAATTTTGTTTTGCTCACCATGAAATTGTATCTTATTTATGTACTATCACTACACTAAAAAATACTGACTTTTTAATAATTCTGAAGTATTGGATGAGTTTGCTTTACTATATGAGCAGCTGCATGTTTTTTAATTGCTAATCCAAAGTGAGCTAAACAAGATTGTATCAGAATGTCTCCCTTTAAAAAGTATTTTTCAGTCAATGCATTTGCAGAGTTGCATCACATTGCCTGCGTAAAATTGGTCTCGCTTGAGATGAGGGCCCTACTCGAGGCGGCTGCAGCTTTTGGAGCCGTTGCATTTGCTCTACTCCCTTCAAAAACTGATTCAAATGTTGGCTCGACAATATGACTGTGAACGGAATAAAAGTTGTGACTTATTAGTTAGTCCACACATTGTGTTGTCCTGCTAACACTCATTGTGTTTAATAAACCGTTTATATGTCAACTGTGTTAATCAGAGCAAATTCCCTTTAACTTATTAGATTACTTTGAGATTTAAATGGTACCTTAAATTTATTGGGAAAATCTGCAGGGCTGCTGGACACTTTGTGAATGTAAGCTTCTCAGAGTGCATCACGCTAAGATGAGTACATTTCTTGATATCCATGTTCTCACTTTCCAGCCTGCCCATCCCTGTTGGTGTCCCCGTGGATACTCAAGCCTAAACTTTGTTTCAAAAACAAAAAGAAATGCTGATGCTGAATAACATGTAGCCTGTATGACACCAACAATTGTGAAATTGTTTTGTCATAAATTTGTATATTAAAAAAGGAAAGGTCAGCTGGTCGGGGTTCAATTTCACTCTCATCGATCTTATCACTCGATGAAGTGAGAACACAGAGCTCAGTATCTGTGCACTGGACAATATTGGCGACGCTACAAGCCTTGCTTGAGCTATTTTAATGTCAGTCTTTCAGGGGGGCTTATTACTCAGTGCCACCCCTCTGGGCCCTGAAATCATCTGATTGGACAAGAGTCGACCAGATGTTTAGTGGTCACCTAAACATCACTGTACAATTTTTCCCAGTATATGCCTACTAAAAGCAAACAAGCAAACGAACAAATAGATTTAAAAAAACAACAACAGTTATTTGTAAAATATTGTGTACTGGCTAAACACTTCATAAAAAAACGTTTCTGTTAAAAGACCTCTCCATAACATTCAGTACTCAGTACCACTGTTCTAATTTGTCAAGTTATTAATCGGGTTTATTTGTTTTAGTTTGCATATATTTATTATCAAAATCTTGCCTATTCAAAATCTCTTTGTGCACAGAACCCATATTGAAAGTAATCTTCACAGCTGTGCAAACTCGAGTGCAACCTTCCATTCTCAAGTATATGTTTATATATGCAAACGCAATTTAATGAACTATATTTTAAATTAGTTTATAAAAAATCATGGCCTTATTAAATTTGTGAGAACAGGGAGTGGTTAGGCTACTTTATCTTACAACTGTCTTGGAAATATGGTTTCAATTTGATAATGGGGTGTGGTGCAATTCAATTTGATATAAAAGGAAGTTGCAAGTGAACTTTACCATCGGGTTGATTTCTTTTAAATAAAAAACCTGAAGAAAAAGCAGACATGAGTCTCTCTGAAAAAGACAAGTCCGTGGTGAAATGTTTCTGGGGCAAAGTGTCCTCAAAGTCCAGCGAGATAGGAACTGAGGCTTTGGCCAGGTAAAGTTTCTTTGGTGTCATTGTCTGAAGTGTTTGTCATTTCTCGTCATTACTTTTTCTTTCACGTTTCACAGGATGCTGACTGTATACCCGCAGACCAAGGGCTATTTTTCACACTGGGCTGATCTGAGTCCTAAATCCGCACAGGTGAAAAAACACGGTGCAACCATTATGGGAGCTGTCGGAGACGCCGTCGGACACATGGATGACCTGAATGGTGCTCTCTCCAAACTTAGCGAACTGCATGGCTTCAAGCTGAGAGTGGACCCTACTAACTTCAAGGTAAGATCAACAACTATAGATCACACGAATGCAAGCCTACATCAGGTAGTCAGCATTCGAGATGTACTTAGCTAAATTGTTTAGTTAAAATTTGTGAAGGACTGGATGGTTTCAATTTCCATATTAAATTAGAGGCCTATTTCTTGTGGCTGACTTCACTGTGTCTTTTGCACTTCCGCAGATCCTTTCCCACAACATTTTGGTGGTTATGGCCATGTTATTCCCCGGTGAATTCACTCCAGAGGTCCACCTCGCCATGGACAAATTCCTTGCGAACGTGGCTTTGGCTCTGTCTGAGAAATACCGCTAAAATCCAGGAACCAGGAGAATGGGTGTGTGACATGTCGCCCACAACGATGGCAAGCTACCGTTTAAGTCTTGTGAATAAACTAAAACATATCAGAAGTCCATTCTTTGTTGTCTTTTTTTATTATTAAATTTCACCCCCACACCACCGATTTCGCACTTTTTCAGCATTATAATCATGTTTTCAGAAATGCATTTAAAACGTTTTTAGAAAAGTGTTTTCCTGCAACATTTTTAGTGTTTTTAGTGTTTTTCTTATCATTAATTCTCACCGCCAAATTATTTCTATGGTTTCACGCCTCACCATTATACTGCAATCTACTTCACATCCGACTGTTGAGGGTGATTGTCCTCCAGTGTTATCTGACAGACAGTCAAATTTTCCGTGGCTTTGCCAGAATTAGACATTCTATGTTGGCCGAACTTCAACTGAGAAACCCATGGAACCACATGTGGTGTCTATTTTTCAGAGTTTGATTAGAAAACTGTCTTTATAGAACCTTTTATGGTCCCGGTGCATTACAACATTGTTCATACATTCAAAAGAAAAACATTGGGAACACCCTGAATTCTCTCAGTTTAATTGATTGATTTATACAGAAACAATAGGGGTCGTCCTCCCCAGGGTGTCTACTGGTCCTGTGAGCTGATGTGAGGCGTAGACCTCAGACAGCTCCTCATTCTGTGACTTTCACTGCGCTGATTGAGTCCACTGGGCCTGATGAAGCGGTGAGACACAACGGAGCTGTCCAAGGTTCTCGCGTCGTTTGTGTTTGCCACTGCTCAGTGTGGATTCTGTAAAACCATACTTTCACCAAAAATAAATTCATCAACTCATAAGGTTTTGCCATTTCTTTGTTTACCAATTCTTACTTCACTTTGAAGCAATCCAACAGGCCTGTCTGCCCTTTTCTCGACTTGTGACAATACTAACGCCACTAAGTAAAACAAGTCACAATTTTGTTGACAGACGATGATAAACAGGCCTACGGCGATGTAGGCTACTGTAAATGATGCTCCATCTGCAAAGTAGCCATTACTGATAAATGCGCAGGCTAAACTGAGTTCAAAGAAGAGGATTTATTAGCTGCGAGATTACTCTGGCTGATAATGTTTTAGTTTAGTAGCACAGATCGTTGCATCATGCAGTTTGCCAGGAGCACCCTCTGGTGGACTTATGACTCTCATGCGTACAACTGGTTTGAAAATCGCAAATTGTATTTGGAAGTTCAATGTTCATTGCAAACGATAAAACGCTGTGATCAGAAACATCTTAAAAGATAACAGTTCCAAAAACAAACAAACAAAAAAAAAAAACAGTTGGTAACATGTGTTAGACATTCATTTGGGGAAAAGGGACCATACTAAACTTGTTTTAAATATACTCAATTAAATTGCAAGATGCTCTGTTTTGGATCCTTACAAGGATTATTTATTTGCCTGTTCCTCCCTTGAATGCAAATTGACTGCAGTCTTATAAAAGCACAGATATTTTTGAGTTTTGTCACAGAGTTCTGTCTTCATTTACAACATGAAGTAGTCTATTTAGCATCTTTCAAAATTTCACTAACAGGTTTAAATAACAAAATGCATCATACTCTGTTGTATTCATAAATTACAAAATCTAACAAGCTGAAAGGCAAAAAACAAATGTAGAATATTTAACTAAAGTACAGCCATTGCAAGCACAGTAGACCTACGTGCAAATCTTTTTCCAATTTTGTCATTTTGCAGGATGTTGAAATGAATTAACCTACACCCTGTAGCATAACTGTATTTGGAGATTTTCTGCTATTCTTCTTTGCAAATCCTCTTAAGCTTAGTGGCATCAGTATTATCACTGCTGCTATGGCTGTTACAAATGATCTTATTGGCATCTTGGATAAAAATAGAATCGTGCCATCTTATTTGTAGATCTTTCAAAAGTGTTTGATTCAATGGATCACTCTAGTCAAACTCAGAAATGCTTACTTGTGTTGTAATGTTTTAAGTATTATCTAATAGGAACTCAGTGTGTACAGGGCCACAAATTAGACTTTCTTGAGATAACTGGAGGAGTGCCCCAAGGTTCCATTCCTCCTTGTATAGTATTTTCTTATAGTCATGATCATGCCCTTTAGCCCCACTTACTGTTCTGGACTTTTATTTTGAAGCTCGTTTCCCCACTTCCGGTTCCCAAGTAATTTCTTCAGCTTTACTACTCATCACCGACCATCGTTGTCTACACCTGTTCCCCTTCCTGTTTAGACTCTGCTTTCCCCTCAGTTCCCTGTCAGGTCCTCGTCTTTTTTATTAGATGGAACAGCCTGCCTTTAGGTTTAGCTTTTGATTTGAGGTTTGGTAGTCGTGTTCCCCAGCTAGCTCTGCTGTAGGCACAACTAGCTGTGCCTACAGCACAGCTAGTTTGCTAATGTTAGCCATGTCACAACTGTCTGGGATATCAACACTCATGGTTATTTTTCATATCTGTTCCTGACCGGTTCTGTTTAGTGCCAACTTTTAGGTTAATGTCTTTTATATTTATACATTTATACGTGTATACCGGTTTGCATCTGTTCTTTTGTTTTCTCTCTCCTTTGATAGTTCTTTAGTTATCGTAGACTGGGTTCAAGTTTATCCTCAGTTATTTCTGGTCCCGTTTGTATTTAGATTCCCCCAGATTTGTGTTTTTGTATGCATTTTTTATTATTACCTTCTAAGACAAAGTCAGTTATTCCCTAGTTTATGCATTTGTGTTCATGTACGGATTCTGATAATAAGTTGATGTTATTCTGAATCTAGTTTTGGTATTTATGTATGAAATTTTAGTCTTACTACACTAGTTTCATGTAGGATTTTCTATAGATATGTCTTGTCTTCATTTTCTAATTCGGATTCAGATTTACTCTTGCTAAATTCCGTAATGCCAGTTTCTTATTCTTGTTAATCACCGTCTTTTGACACATCGGTCTCCGATCTCCTTCTTGATTGAGTTTAATTTTGTTTATTTGTATGTTTCTAAGAACTTGTGGAAGCCACTTTTTTTGTCTGTTTATGGTAAGGTACATGCATGCAGCTGCCTCCAGTATAATGAGTCTTGGTTCAGTGTATCATGCTTTTTACGATTAATTGCTAATTGAAAATCTCTAACTCACCACTGCATTCCCTATGATTTAGCTGGCTGGACATGACTAAGTATTCGTAGACAACTGTGGTGTATATTCATCTACAAAGCTTTCAAGGATAATCTCCCAGAATACCTTACTCCCCTTCTTTCTGCTAGTTCTAGTTGTTACAATATGTGTTTTTTTTTCAATATTTTATAAATGTTTATTTTATAATTTTATTTAAATAAACACACGTATCTCTATTGTAAAGAATGCAGTGAGGGAGAAATGTGATGTTTTTCCTAAGAGGCCTCTGTGCTTGAATAGCTGTCAAAAAAAGGAAGGTTGGAAGGTGAACATTTGGCTGATGTCCTGAGCGCAGGTACAGGTGGAACAGGTTTTCATTGAGGATACCTCTGTACTTTACGTGGTGAGACTGGTCAGGGTTGAGGGAAAGCTGAATGGAGTAAAGTGGTACCACTGGGGTGGTATAGGACAGGTGATGAGCAGTGTCTTACTTCCTCCAAACATAATGATTAGAATTAAGGCCACACGGTTCAGTCTTGGGAGAGAATCTTGTTCCTCACATTGTGAATTTGCTTCAGGTCCTTTTTTTTTCAAACTCAAAGCAAGCTTTTGGCAGATTGGCAATGGTTGTCTTTCCGGAAATTTGACCCATCTCTATACCTCAGTCAGAGTGACCATCCGGTTTTTGGCCATCTCTCTTACTAAGGCCCTTCTACTAAATTAAATAAAATTATAAAATAAACATTTATAAAATATTGACCCCCTGATTGCTCAGTTTCGGTGGGCGACAAGTTATTGGAAGAGTCCTAGTTCTGCCATTTCAGAATTATGTTAAATGGTAAATGTTATACCTATCGGCACTCAAAGCACTTTACATTGCTTCTTATTCACACACACTCACACACCGAGCTGGCCAACACTCATCAGGAGCAACTAAGCTGGGGTTTGGTGTCTTGCTCAAGGACTCGAAGTCCTTGTGGGGACATGGTGGGGATTGAACCAACAACTTTGAGATTGGTGGACAACCGCTCTACCTTCCTGCACCACTGTCACCCCTATGTTGCTATACCCAAATATTGCTGCTCTTGGGAACCTGCAGTGCAGCAGCCTTCTCCATATCTGTGTGTTGCAATAATCCTGTTTCTGAGCTCTTCAGGCATCTTCTTGAGCTTATGACACAGTATGCATTGTCAGGTATATAAATTGCTATAGGATGCTATAGAAAATTGCTAAATCTACCACTATGGCCTTCACGTGTACTTCTACCATATGTCATCTGTATCTGTAAGACCCACAGGTCTTGATAATTCTCATCCACCTTGGGACATGCATCTTAATTTGACTTTGAGAATTTCAGCCTGTACTGGGGCATAGATACTGTATGTCTGTACAATATACTGGCCGCTTCGTTATGGCCATGTGCTTGCCCTGCTGCATAAATAAATAAAGAAACAAATAAATAAATATGCTAACTCATATATATATATAAAATCATGCATAGTTAAATGTTATAAACATGCATACAGGTTGCATTACATTGGCCCCCTCATTCAATTTTAATAGGTTGGCCAAAACATTAGAACCATCTCTTAACATATTGCACTCTAGTATGACTCCACCACTCACTTTAATCTCAATAATAGAATTATCACCTTTCTGACAGTTTCAACTTAAAAACTGACAAATTATAACATTGTGCAAGTAGAATTAATGTCAGCTGCTTTTATATTGTACAGGTGTACCTAATAAAATGACCAGGGATTGTATATTGGATGTAATAATAATGGCGCAGAGTTCTTCTTTATTAACTCTGGCACCGTAAAATATAGCTACTGTACGTTTAAACTTTATGAATGTTTCTGTACCATGTAAAAAAATTGTACGGAATCGATGCCACACTTGTTGCTGACCTTATTTGAAATCAGTGAGACAAACACACAAACAGTCATGACAAGTCGATTGCATTTGATGATTTATTCATGTAACCAGACTGACTGAGTAAACCAGAGCCTAAGCTGCTGTCCGCCCGTCATCTGCTTCTGCTTGCATTTTATCTGTATCTCTCAGACAGGGCACGAGCCACAGCTCCCAGAAACTTGTCCAGAGCCACATGGACCTCAGGGGTGAATTCCTCGGGGAAGGTGATGGCGAAAACCACAAGGAGGTTGTGGGAGAGAATCTGGGAAAAAAGGTTAAAATTGAACCACCATAGTTAAAGTTCTTCCTCCTGATTATTGGAATCTTCCGAATACAAAACCATTTATACATGTTGGTGCTGCAAATGTTAACTTCAGGCTAATCTCACTAATACGCCACTGTTGCCTTTACTACTAAATCTTCTTATAAGTTCCTGTTTTCGTTTCAGTGGGGGAGGTTTTTCGGGATGCGGTCTGATTGTGCAGGACTTGTTCATGACATAAGCCTGTATAGCAGCAGTGCATATTTAGCACTCGGTGAGATGCATTTTGAGCTTTTGGCACTTTTTGTCTGCCACATTTCGCTGAATAGGGCCCAGCTCGACATTGTTGCAAAATATTTGTGGTCATATCGTTCACAGAATTGTCAAATATAATTTATAAAGACTATTATCGTCTGAACATTATGTTTTAATAGAAGAATGTGCGTGTTTTCAGTTTTAAGGGTGTGTTAGGATTATTACATCCACGATGGGTGAATAGAGCAGAACTGGGTGTATTTAAAACGTTTTTTGGTTCGACCTGAATATTAAGCATCCTTAAATGACAGCTGAGCTGCCCTCTTTTCAAATCAAACGTAGACCAAGTCTACAAACTCCACAAACAACCACTGCAAAAGCTCTGCAAGCGTAATCATCTTATGACATTTACCTTGAAGTTAGCAGGGTCCACTCTCAGAGTGAAGGCGTGCAGCTCACTGAGACTCAGAAGACCCGCAGCCAGGTCGTCGATTTTGGCCACAGCATCAGCAACTCCAGACATGATGGTCTTTCCGTGCTTCTTCACTGGGGCAGAGCCGGCGCTCAGGTCCTTCCAGTGGGAGAAGTAGGTCTTGGTCTGGGGGTAAACCGCCAGCATTCTTGGCAATAAACGTAAGTGAAAAGGTAAGTCGGCATAGATACATACATGCATAGATTTTGTAAAAGCAAGTTGGATCTTTTGGTCGTATTTACCTGGACAGAGCATCACTGCCTATGTCACCTGCTTTGCCAGAAGCTTTGGACCAAAAGTCCTTGACCGTGGCCTTGTCCTTAGCACTGAGACTCATCTTGCTTGTTGATAGTTTGGTTGAAGTTGAACGCCGCAATCAGCCCAAACTGAGAGGGATTTATATGAAACAGGGCATGGGCACACCCGGGCCATCGAGATAGGATGCGCGGCAATTGGACGGGCTCCAGATGATATGTCAGCTTCAATGAGATAAACATGCAAAAAAAGAAGAAGAAAAAACACTTGTCATGACGGTCCTGAAGACTAGCTTGACATATGCGGCCACAACCTATAAGGTAATTTTTTGGTACATGATTCGAGAGCTTCATTTACCATTTACATTCTTTTGCAAATCCTTATCCCATCCTCAAAAAACAAACAAATAACAAAAAAAAAAAAAAAAAAAAAAAAAAAAAAAGTCTGGAACTGTTTTTATCAACAGCAATTATTAAAACATGGGACACATTCTCAATAGGTATCTGCTCATTCTATTCAAACAAAGCACGTGCCAGTACTTTGATTTTATAAACAATTTTGTTTTTTCTAGTGTTGCCTTGTTGAAGTCAGTGACAGGACACAAAAGACAACACTGTGTTTACACCATGGCAGGATTACTGAAATGTCCCACCGGGCACAGGCCCAGGGGCCCTCATTCATAAACTGCAAAATATCACAAAATGAACAAAATGTGACACTAAACAACCACAAAGAGATAAAAAAAATGTCAAAGAAACACAAGAAATGTCATACACATACATAAAAACATGGCTGCATGGTTTGTGGTTGTTTTGTGTGTCACATAGCTGGGTATCTTGCTCCTGTAGGAAGGGTGGGGGCCCTTTTACACGTCTGTGCCTATGCCAGGGTCTGTTATCTCAGAGTTCATCCATGGTTTACATATAGCTGATAAATTCTAGCAGATCCACAAGCCTTCTCCAAATACTGTACTGTATATTTGCGGTATATTTGTCCAATAGAATCACTGTGTGGACTGTTTGCATCTTAATGGGACACAAAATTGCAAGTGCACTATTTCTGCAGGTCGTACAAGCTTTGTGGTCACAATGGATTTGGCCTTGGACAAAAACTAAAAAGTTTCAAGGTGCAGAACAAAGACACCAGTAGATCACTTGTGAGTGCATTAATAACAAATAAACATTATCAGAAATACTTCTATATACGCTCAAATAATTACTTCAATTATTAATCTCAATTCATAGTAATGGATAGTGTGTTGGTCTTGTTTGGTTACAACACACAACCATTCCACTCTGCGGTAGCAACACAGCTGCAGCTGTACTGGTTGAAGCTCCTGTTGTGGTTGATTTATAATGACATTATTATGTTACAGTACTATAACAATTTACTGCACCTCATCATCAACCAAAGAAGGATTGTTAAGCCACAGGGTTTAAGCAAGTACTCTGTCAATTCATTGCACACATTTAACCCCTTCATGGTGCAGGTCACAGCACAGCCATGACATCATCTCATAGTGATATAAAAAATAGTTTTTCTCAATCCGCCTAAGCAACAGACAGTTGTAATAAAGACCGTGTCGACTAACTCAAAGATTGCAGTTATTTCTCTGGGTGAAACAGAGGACTGGGAGATATACAGCAGACTGTCATGCAGCATATCAACAGAATGTTATACCATGATTATTATAATTTAGCAGACTGAAAGCCTGAACAAAAGAAACAGTAATGGCTAGGATTGGTATTGATATGCAAAACAGCCAATAGAAACATAAGAGGTGGAGCTGTTTGTGTGCTATGATTACTCCTAACACTGCATACTACATAATATTTTGTAACAGATAATTTTTGACTTGTGTATACACACAGTTTTTTCAAGTATTTTGCTGACACTCAAAATGTTTGAGATTGGTCTGTACTAATCAAAGAGTACAGTTGAGGGAGGTACACTTCTGAATTAATTGACTTTATTTGAAATTTGCTTGAAAACCTGTTGCCTTACAATATTTAGGTTTTTACACAACTGGATGCAGTAGATACATCTAGTTGACCATAGCCTTTTAAGCACATTTCTTTTATGTTCACATTTCTCAGTTGAAAGAATCCATTCTTCATCCAACATCAAAAACATCCAGCTGTGGCTGTTGGAAACAGAATACAAACAAATTGGAAGACGGATTGTTTAAATATATTCTGTCAGTCCAAGCATACTGATTGAAAATCTAGGCACTGAAATAAACTAATATTAAAAGATTTGTTTATCAGTTGATACCAACATGATGTCTAGAGTTATTTGCAGTGATGTTTGCTGCCAATATATAGTGTGTTTCTAAGGCTTATCTGAAGGAGTACTGGGGCCTGTAAGGGGTGGATCCGCGGAGTGGAGAACAAGATAATTTTTTTTAAAGAGTAAGCAGCAGCTTTGCTGATACCGATTGCAGCATAACAGCTCTTTCTACTATTTCCATTTCTATTCAAATAAAACAAAGTATCCAACATTTATGGCTAAAGGTTAATGAAAATAAAAACTACAGAGGTTTAATGACTGACCCACCAACCCAGATGAACAGTCATTGGACATTTTATGTCCACTGTTTAAGCCAAGTGTGAATATGTGTAAGCTACTCATGAAAACCTGTTTCACATTCTGCTTCCTGATTTATGATCACATTGCTCACAATACTGTGAGCAATGTGAGTGAAGCTGTCACTTCACTCGTAATGGACTCTCATTATTTCCCAGATATAACATTTATTTAATTATTTAGGCAACCATTTAAGTACATTTTAGGAGAAGACCCATGTCCCACAACTCTTTAGATCTCTACACAAGCTTCCTGTAGCTGCTTGCATCAGGTTCAAAGCTCTGTCTCTTGCTCACAGGGTGGTTAACTCGACAGGTCCCGCTTACTTCAACTTACTCATTCAAGTCTACAATTCTTCCCGCCTGCTGCAGCCTGCCAACGAACAACATCTGGTGGTCCCAGCACCGCACAGAAGACACCAAGCAAAACTTTTTAGCGCAATGATCCCACAATGGTGGAACGAGCTACCAGCTCTGCGTGCTCAGCAGACTGACTCTCAACATTCAAAAAACTGTTGAAAACAGAACACTTCTGCATCTTCCTATGCAATTAAATCTCTTAAAAAAAAAAAAAAAAAAAAATCCTTTCTACTCTTTCTCGCATCTCGTAAACTGTGAAAACTGTGAAATTTCTGATAGGACTTTGCTTTGATGTTCTCTCTTTGACTTAGATTCTTGCTGCCTTGTTCCTCACTTGTAAGTCACTTTGGATAAAAGCGTCTGCTAAATTATTACATGTAAATGTAAATGTGGGAGATATCTCCGCATTATGCAGTCAGTGTGGCTTAATATGAGTTTGTAAATCTAACTCACAAAGTCTCTAATTATAGACCTTTTGCTCATTGAAATGATCCAAAACCTTATCTAACCACGCTGATTTCACAGTCCCATAGGCCCTGAAGACCCACTGTTCAAAAATATACTTTTATTGCAATATAAATGTTATTCTGGCGTTTCATAGTGAGTTTAGGATGCCATGTTTTCCATGCATGCTCCGTTTCAATGCCAGATAACAAATCAATACAAATGTTAGGGGTAAGAGTATTATCATTCAAATATTTGCCACACAAGTCTTAATGCAACAAACAACCATAAACGATGTGTTTTTCATCTCTACTACAGAAACATTATGGGTTGACTCACAATACAAATTCTGTCCATTAGAGGTACATCACACCATTGGTCTGTTCTATTACCAAATGATGGCCTGAGCTTCTAGAAAGGAATACATATAGATGTAAAGTAACATTCATGTTTCATCATGGATTTGCACTGAAAATATGTATTTAGGTTATTGTTTTTTATGTGCCCTCTTCTTCAGTTGCTGATTAAGAACCGACATAAACGTTTTCATACCGCCTACATCTAGCGCATCCTTAAAGAAACGTCTGACCATAGAGAAACCATAGATTTATACAAGGCAACTAATAGAAGGAAGCCATGTTTTTTTTAACAATGTGAAGCTGTCTCCATAGTGATTTGGGGGCCTAGGTTAAATCATGTCCCCTAACAAAAATGTTCAGGTTAACAGTATTCACAGAGGCAGAGGTGGTGTGGTTAGCAGCGCCGTCTCACAGCTAGAAGGTTGTGACTTCGCATTAGGTTAATTAGTGCATCTAAAATTGCCCCTAGGTGGGAATGTGAGTGTGAATGTTTCTCTGTCTGTGTATGTCTCTCTGTGGCCCTGAGATAGACTGATAACCTCTCGCCCGATGACAGCTGGGGTAGGCTCTAGGCGATCCAAATAGGATAAGCTTTGACAGATAGTGGATGGAGTTTAAGGCAGAGACTGTTTGACATGATATAATAGTGTTTGAGTGACCTCTAGTGGAAAAACGCCTGTCTCTTACCCACCATTATTATAGAAGGTCTAGTCGAATTGAGTTCAAAAGTTTGTATTATTTTGAAACTGCAAGAAGAGCATTTTTTTCTTAAACACAAGAATAAATACACAATTAGCTTGTCCAAATTCCTTTATCCAGTTCCTTTATCTCTTTACTTTGAAAGTGCAAATGGAGAGGGGGGCAAACCTAATCTTAAACATATCAAAATAACAATGCATTTCAGCTAGTGCAAATGTTCTTTAACGTTACGGAACCGGTCTAAGTAGTATCTAAAAAGGTATAGCAAAAAAAATAGATATGGGCGCCAAAGTTTGCCCTTGGTAGATGGGTAAAGATTCAACTTTTATTTATGACTGGGAAAGCAACATTGTGCTATAGCTCAATGTACATTAAATATGATCTTTTTGCCATTTCAATAAACATTAAACTCACTGAACACATTGTTATGCTCAAGGAGCCAGTTTGTAATGATTTTATCTACTGGATGGCCAAACAACTGTGCTGTGCATAGGCTAACATACTGACATTCCAACATAAATACAGTTGTTTTCTGATGTTATCCTTTTTTTTCGGTTTTAATTTCACGCTACTGCAACATCACATAGTAACAGTATATAGAAGAAAGAATAAAACACTGATTTACAGATTAAATATAAAGAAAGCTGGAAATAAGGTCACAAACATAATATGCTACAGAATAGTACGAACGTATATGTTTGATCACGTTGTTAGATCGACACACACAGGACTTTTCCACATGAAACCAGGGTTTGACTTTAATGCTAGAGGTTGTGAGCTTTAATGATGATAACAACGTGTGGTTATTTGGCCATACTAACCGATGTTGACTGTTACCCTGAAGGTGTTTTCCATAGCCCTAACGCAGATGTTTATGTGTATATAAAGTAGGTACAGCGGCGCCCCTGGACCTTTCAATAGTAACACCCAAGGGCACACGTGGCGTCACTGTGATACGCCAAAGGACATAAAGACGTTGTATAATTTCAGGAATCGTCATTATCTGAGGCTGTAGGTTGAGAACGTGTTAAAAATTCCGGCATCGCTGTTGATTTGTTTTCATAAAAAACGAAAAAAAAGTGTCATATCATAAAATGTGTAAAGTAATGCTACTGCAACGTGTAACGCAAATTTGATTTTAAATGTAGTGGAGTAATAGGTGTTAAGGAGTAAAAGTCCAAGTAGCCATAGTTAAATCTACTTGAGAAAAGTACAGATGCGTCAAAACTGAACATTCAAACTGAAATACCCTCAAGCAAAACAGTAACAATGACCCCTGGAAGTAAGATGATAGCACTGTGGTCATTGAGGGATGGACATGGTCAGCAACAATAATCAGGTAGACTGGCATTTAAACTGTGCACAGTTGGTACTAAGGGCCCAGGATGTGCCAAGAGAATTGTCATTGGAGCAGGTAACGTTTTTCCAATGTTTTGTTGTCCACGTTTGCTGAGACCTTGTTATTTGTAAACTCGGTTTCCTGTTCTTAGCTGACAGGAGTTGCCTCCTGTGTGGTCTTCTGTTGTTATAGACAATCCGCTTCAAGGTTCAACATGCTGTGATTCTCAACTGTAACAAGTGGTCATTTGAGTTACTGTTGCTTTTCTTTCAGTTTGAACCAGTCTACGTTTTCTCATCTGACCTTTGGCATTAACAAGACATTTTCAGCCAGAGAAGTAGAGCTCATTGAATATTTTACCGTACTCTGTAAAGCACAGATATGGTTGTGTGTGGAAATACTCAGATCATCCACAACTCATGCCACATTCAATGCCTCCATTTACATATTGGTGCTGATATAGGTAACTTTCTGACCACTAATCACCTAGTTTTTGCACTTTGTAGACACACTGCTGTGTCTCCACTAGTGTTGAGACCAAATCTCCTTTGCCCGTGAGTGGAAAATTTATATAGTCTTAATCCTCGCGGGAGGTTGTCTCAGAGATCCTCCCATGTCCCATCCGTGTCCATGTATGGATTAACAGCTACCGCTAGAGGGCAGCTCTAGACAACAGCTGGGCCTGTGCAATCATCAACGGCACATATGGGTCTTGCTACGTCATGTTTTTGTTTCCTTTACTGTTGTATTTACAAACTACAATCATAAACTACAAACTACAATCAGTGCAGTTTATCTAATTTGCTTAGACACTTCTGTCCACTCTGAAGTAAATTTGTCAAAAAAGTTTACACAAAAGCATTTTTCGCTTAAACAACACAACTTGTGGTCAAACCTTTACACTCTTTCAGTCAGTCACTAAACAGTAGATTACAACATACAAAATACAGTAAATCTATTAATATCCCAATATCACATGGTGATGTTAAGAGAGAAAACACAGAAAAGACGAACACTGTAAAGTGAAAATACAGAAAAATAAAAAGAAACCAAATTAAACTTTTTTTTTTTTTTAAATAGGCCAAAACGAAGAGATGAAATACAGAATAACACTGAATGTCTTCCCTTGTGTTTGATCCAAGGTTGCAAACACCATCTTTTATAGATGGATGAGGACTGATCACATATAGATAAGGGATTCATAATTCTGCAAGTAACTTCTATCAGCTGTGAACATGGATTTACTTTTGTTTGACAGAGTTATTATAATAAGGTTTTGGGTCAGTGAAAGACTTGTGAGTTACCAGTTTTTAAAAAAGGATGTAAAAAACGGAAGGCGTATGTTGAAGGTGTGCTCCAACATCACCTCTACTCTATGCCGTTAAAGCGATTATCTCAGCATTGACATGAAATATGAAAATGCTTCTGTGATGTCTTGCATGCTATAGGCCACACAGGGCAGGGAGAAAGCCACAAATGATTAAAATAAAGATTTTATTATTGTTTTTTTCCATCTTGGTTTATTTGTCTCTTCAATAGTACTGACTGCTCATAGCCTCGACCACAGCAGACAGAAACTTCCGCCAGGTAGCCTGGATCTGAGGGTCCATGTCGCTCCTGAGTTTGCAGGCAATTTCGATGGTGATGCAGTCGGCGAGCAGCTGCGGACAAAACAAAAACGTATAAGAAATCTATAGGTTACCTGGTTGTATTGCTGAAATGGGCATGTTTCTTTGGATTTGAGAACACTTGTATCTTACTCTGAAATTATCTGGATCCACGTGGAGTTTTTCGTAATGCAACCGGCTCAGAGATGCATACGTGGCTTTGATGTTGTCCATGTTCTTGACCGCTTTGGCCAGAGCATTAAGCACCACTTTGCCGTGAGCTGCTACTTTGGGGTTATTCAAAACAGCGCTGACAGTGAAGATGTCACCAAACGTACCGAAATATCGCTCGGTCCAGGGGTAGACGATCAAAACTCTGTCAGTGTGAGAGGACATTTAAGATTTATTCGCCTTAAAATTAATTTGTAAAAACACTCGTAGTTTTAAAAACAATTCACAAACAAAGTAGACTTTGTCTATAGTCTTTCATTATAGGACCTGGAAAGACCTGCTCTAAAAACATACAAACTAAAAAATAAATAAATAAATAAAAAATACTAAACTAAACAAATTTTAATAAAGCTACTAGCACACTATTTATGTTTATCTCTATTCAAGCCCCATAACCTCAGTGTTTTAACCAAGAGAACACAAAGTGCTTGTCTGGTAATATGAAGGAGACAAAACGACAATTAACATCTTCAAATAGGATTAATTATTAATTTGTAATTTAAAATTAACCAAACAGTAAGATATGTTATAAATCTATGTTCATAGATGATAATGGTGCCATATTTTCTGACCTAAGCATTTTTTTTAATCCGTTGCAAACATGAAATATACCTTATCACCAAATTAATTCAGATGACCGCACCCATCTGAAGACCAACATCAAATTGACCATGTGTGCTGCCAGAGAGGCCAGAGGAACTAGCAAAGTCATTTTACCTCGAATATAAGGTCATAATATTATGGCTGCCAATTACAGGAGCACCATCATCATCAGGACACATCCGAACAACAGTTGTTACTTTTAGACCCACGGACTCTTTTCATTTAACCTAATTAGTTTTCAGATTGTTAATTAGTTTTCTTTATGTTTATTATTATTATTGTTATTATTATTATTGTTATTATTTTAGAGAAATCTACCTGCCAAGGAAATCTATGAAACCGTCTTTCGCATTTAAACATTAACCAGTCTGTGGGATATGGAATAAATCCTGACACTTCACAGTCAAACAAACTTCAAAAATTAAAGGTCTAACGAGCCTCGTTCTATCACTTGGGTCCACCGGTTACCCTGCCACTCCACGGGGCAGCTAAATCATTACCCTCTATATGTCGGCTATATGTTTGAATTGAAAACCACATTCTACCTTGGTATAAGTTGCTGTCCAATCTCATCGATATCTATTTTTTCCCACACAGCATTGACCGCGCTGCGCTCCTTGTCTGTCCACTTGACCATAATGTCAGTGTCACAGCCGTTCAGGTACCGCTGTCCTTCACGGATTAAAGTGAGGAGCGATGGGCTCCTCTGGTCACCGTTCAGTCGGAGATGAGAGGGCGTCTGACTTCGATTGTTACTAAGGGATGGTGATGTAAATGATTGACAGAGTATTATCAGCACCACGTTACCTATTGTCCTCGTCTAAAGTCTAAAACCTCAGCAATGTCCGGCTTTGGAGCTGGCCTAACATTAAAAGTGCTTCTCACAAAAACATTTCAACATTTCCTTTTCTTGGCTCTGCTCTAGTTATTTTGCCAGAAGTTAAACTGAGATTAGTCAAAGTCATCAGTATCTGAGCAGGCAGGCTTCCCCGCCCAAATAAATTATGACAAGCTCCACTTAATATCACAAAAAAAGAGGCCTACATGATACATTTTATCATTACATGAAATTAATATAACCGCACCCTCATTCTACATGTCGCCCAGTGCGCTTTCCAAGAAGCCACTCGAATAGCAAAACAACATCCCCTCGAATATAACATTATATTGCAGCAATTTAGTCCAGACAATAAGCTGTTATTTATAATACAGACCGAGGGCAGCTGCATTATGTGTTGACATCACATGCAAGATAAACCAAAGTAAGTAGTAAGACTTTTCCATAATCAGCGGTTTCTAATAGGGAAGACTAGGGAAGAAAAGATCACGATGAAAGTGTATATATATAATAGGCTGCTTAAAATACTTCAAGGGAGTTTATAGTAAACTACTGTGGGTTTAAGAAAAAGACGAAGACTACACTAATGTTACAGCCCAACTTATATTCAATTAAATTGTTTTCCACAACTGAATTGAGTTTTGCATTTCATCTGAAAGAGAGCAAGTAAAAACCACAAGATATCCCTAGTAATAGGTATAAAGAATCATACACAGGGGGGGGGGGCTGTAGCTCACTTGGAAAGGCAGTCGTCTTGTATATGTCGAAGTGTCTCTGGGCACTGGACACTGAACCCCCAACAGCCCGTCCATCTGTGCAATATTAGGCTGGTTTTCTATTCTTTTTATTATTTTAATACGGCCAAACTGTTAAAACCACTTCCTTCAGGATTTGGCTAGGGGTTAGCTGCAGCATATTTCTCTCTAGTCCTATAAATATTTCAATAGTTACTCCTTTGTTCGCAGCATCAGTTTTTTGATGCTACCAACGACTAGTGAGAAAACTAAACCTTTAGGAGTATTAATACCGGAATGTCACACAAAGAAGTAGCTCACTCTTGCTATGGGCAGTAACTCTAAAACCACAAGTAGCAATGTCTAATTATTTCCATCAAATGATGACCATGTAAAGAATTGTTCTTCCCTGCATCTTCAAACAAAATGTACATTGCAACAACATCTGAGGGCCTTTACATTAAAGAGAAATGGACACAAACTCACAGATGCATTTGGTTAATTTGAGTTTTATTTGGTGCATTTGGCAGCAGCTACAAGGCTGAACGTGAGACATATCATGAGCACGTGTATGACTGCTGCGTCTTTGGAGAGCTTCTCCACACTCTTAGTGGTACTGTCTGCCCAGGGCGGAGACCACCACAGCGAGAAACTTCTGCCAGGCCTCCTGGGCCTCAGGAGTGAAGACGCTGGTGCCAAACCTCGCAGCCATGCACACGGTGATGCACTCAGCCAAAAGCTACAATGAGGGAAATGACAGACAGGGTTAAGGTCGTTAAGGGAAACAGTCATTTAGATCAATTCTTGAAAACGGCTACAGGGAGCATCAGAGGTGGTGACATACCCTGAAGTTATCAGGATCCACGTGGAGCTTCTCAGAGTGCATCACGCTCAGCTTGGCGTAGGTGTTCCTGATATCGTCCAAGTTCTTCACAGCACTTTCCAGCGCACCCATCACTGTCTTTCCATGCTCAGCCACCTTTGGGTTTCCGCAGATGGCGGCATAGGTGGACAGGTTGCCAAATCCGGAGAAGTGTCTCTGGCACCACGGATACACGTAAAGAAGCCTGTGATTGTAGAAAGGCACAACGTTAAAAGACGAACATAAATCTCTCATAATAATAACAACTATAATAATAATAACATTAACAATAATAATAATAATAATACCTGATGAGAGCTTGGGGTCCAATCTCGCTCACATCAACGGCTGCCCACAGGCTAGCGATAGAGCTGCGCTCGGCGTCTGTCCACTCGACCATGTTGACGGTGTGATAGTTTTTTTTGGGGGTCAAAAAAAAGCGAGTACAAGCCTTCTTGAATGCTGATTACGAATGTTCCAGAATTCAATTTTTATTCATTACGGAGAGCTCCGCCTCTCAGCCGAGGAATCATCTGATTGGACAACGCGCTTCTTCCGATTAAATGCTTATCTGTCTGATGAGTTTGGCCCCCACCCGTGCCACGGAATTTGGATCAAAATGTTTTTTTTCATACGGTTTAGATAAAAACATGATAAGGTATTAGGCATTTGCCCACAATATTAAGGATTTTATTTAGAAATGTATAACAGTTGAGTGAAAAGTTTTGTACCCCGTATTTTCAAACTGTAAAAAAGTGTAAAACAAAGATTTTAGAGGCAAACCCTAAACCTAAACATAATATCAGTGTACATTCAACTAGCACAGATGTTCTATGTAGCTGAATGCTGTATTTAGACCACATTTTACAAGTAATGTAACAGCCAATGTTTGGTTTTTAATTTTTTTCGAGAGGTATTTAATCAACTATATGATACAGTCGAACTGTATAGTATGCAAGAGAAGGCTGCAATATTATAAAGGACACATTCATAGTTCCCAAAGCACTTATCACCTCTACTACTGATATTATTATTATTATTATTATTATTATTATTATTATTATTATTATTATTATTATTATTATTATTATTATTATTATTATTATTATTATTAATATAACCCTCTTTAAATATGTTAAACAAAATAGTGACCTGTGATATTCAATTCACACCATAAAAACACACAGAAGAAAAAATACAAAACAACATAGTTTTGTTGTTTTGATAAGTCAAATGAAACTGTGAGTACAAAAACACATAGGCGAACTGACGATGCTGTTAAATAGGGCTCCAGAGACTAGATAGCTGTTTAGTTGCACGGTATAAAATCGCAGAATTTCAAGACAGCCACTATATAACATGGGTTAAAAATAGCATTTCAGTTAACATTTAGATTTGGTCGTAAATAATCACTTTGAAATCCATCTAACCAGCTGTTGAACCGTATACTATTTAAACTTAATAATAGGACAATCATGACCACAAATGGCACAATCCTACCACTACCATTACTACTACTACTAACAACAACCACCGCATTAACAACAACAACAACAACAACAACAACACTACTACTACTACTACTACTACTACTACTAATAATAATAATAATAATAATAATAATAACACTCTTGAAATTTAATAAAACAAAAAAAGTCACCTGTCATATGCAATTCTCACAGTAAAAACACACAGTACAACGACAAAAACTGAACATTAATCTTTATTCTTGGTGTTTTATTTATGTATTGCAGGACTAGATTGCATTAGCTGGTATAAAAAGATTGGTTCTGCACTATTGCCCATACTCATGTTCTTCATTACTGACATTTTGAGATCTTCTCTAGTTAATTTCCAGTCTTATCCACAAACAAGTTTATGTCAGTATTTCCTCCAAATGGCGTGACAGTTACGTGATAGATGGGGAGGGGTAACCTTTATCAAATAATATTGGCAATGAAAACTTCTAGCATTTTCTTTATCAGAGGTGTGGTTTAGACTTGATACAGGGGCGTGGTACCCCTTGGATTGCTATAAAAACATTTCGACAAATCCTCCACAACATCATCTTTAGATCCACATTTTTCTCTTGCTTTTTGAAAACTCCAAGGCAACCATGAGTCTCTCAGCGAAAGACAAGGCCCAGGTTAAGGCATTGTGGGCCAAGGCTGAATCTAAGACCGCTGACCTGGGAGCTGAAGCTCTAGGCAGGTAAGTTTTGAACCGCTTTCTTATGTGTCACTATGTTACCTGCTACTACTACTTAATTATAATAGTAACAATACATTTAATATTATTTTATTATTATTGTTTTTAGGATGTTGGTTTCCTACCCCCAGACCAAGACCTACTTCACTCACTGGGGAGCAGGGGAGCTGGTCCCCAATTCCCCAAAAGTGAGGAAACATGGTGCCACCATCATGTCCGCCGTGGGCAAGGCAATCAAAAGCATTGATGACCTTCCAGGTGCTCTGAGCGCCCTCAGCGAGCTGCATGCCTTCCAGCTCCGGGTGGATCCTTCCAACTTTAAGGTAACAGACCATTAAGAGGGGGCTTTTGTGCATATTTAGCTTTTATTTAACTTTATTTAAATGTGAGCCAAATACTAATGCAGTGTGAAGTTCAGATACATATGCAAAATATAGTGAATGAAATTGAAAAAATGCTCTAGTCATTAAACAACTAATTTGTGTTTTCTTGCACACCCGCAGATCCTGGCCCACAACATCATCGTGGCCTTCGCTTTGCACTTCCCCGCAGATTTCACTCCGGAGGCTCACCTCGCAGTTGACAAGTTCCTGAACAACTTGGCTTTGGCTCTGTCTGAGAAGTACCGCTAAGCTGCAGCAGCAGAAAAGCATCGACTGCTTTACAGCATGTCATCCGAGAACGTCAACAAGCCTGTTCACACAGGACTTGTTCAATAAAAACATAAAACAAATAATGTCGACTTGTCTGTTTCTTACTGGTCCTGTCTGAAAAAACATTAGAAACCTCGGTCCTTGTGAGTAAAGTTATGGTTATAAAGCTTTTCGAGCAAAACAAATGGAGTTACAACCTTAACGAATGCACGCAGGGAGGTCTGCTGGTTACTTTCATTAATATCTGTATTGGATAAGAATGGAGTAAAAACAGTTCACTCACTTCATCAAGTCATACTAATTCAATTTTAAACAACTAGGTTTGTTCTGGGTCCGTGCATGAAGTTCAATTCACCGGCCAGTCACCGGACTTTTACGTTAAAACGCACGAGAGTAATTTGAAGTACAGCATCGAGTAAGCTGGGTCCCTCCTGAGGTCTGATGATGTGCTCTGGCAGATACTAGCTATATACATAACTTTAATAAATATGAGCGAAATATATTTAACTGAAGCTCATTTTCTGAAATCATTAAATTATCTGTTCACAAAAAATGCAGTAATGCTACAAAAAATTATTTCAGTTTTTTAAGACCTTCCAGGAACTGTGTTTCCAGGCCATCCTATCATCAGTGTTATAATTCTGTCTGTCAAGTTATTTCAATTACAGATTGTATATTAACTGCTGACATAACCTCTGAACATAACATTAATCTGTTCTGCTAAGCAGAGGAACACAAAGTTGCTTAGGGGAATTAACCTCAGTACTTTTAGACTTTAGCTATTAAAACTGCTAAGCCAGCCCTGGAATTGAAGCTCCTGCAGTTTGGGTTTTATTGTGATTCAAAACCTTATAAATAAAGATGTACATGGCAGAATGACAATTTTTCAATATAATTATATACAAGCTGCTACAGTGCTGTGAAAAACTATTCAACACCCTCCTGATTTATTTCTATTTGTATCATGCTAAAATACTGATCTTCAAAGTAAATCTAACCTGGGAAAACACAAAATCCAAAAGCAGTTACCAAACTCACCCATGTAAAAAAGACATCACCTCTCACCCTGAACTTAGTTCAGGTCTGGATTTTGACTAAGCCACTACAGAATGTTACTTTTACTCCTTTTGAACCTTAAATTTCTGGGCTTCACTTTTATGCTTCAGATCATTCTCTTGCTTCAGAACATAGTTGCAGCTGAGCTTCAATAAACAAACTGAAGGCCTGATGTTCTCCTTCAGGATTCTCTGATAAGGAGCAAAATCAATAGTTACAATTAATTGAACCTCCTGTGTATTGGACATATAGGATATATGTCAGCAGACATATATAGATATAATTATTAATAATCACATTGGGAAATTTGGTACCTCATATGTTTACATAAGGTAGGAGTTGTTTTCATTTCCAAATGGTAGGAAGAATTCATCACACCACATTTGGTGTCATTATATGATAAAAACAAAACCCTAACTTAATTTGCAATTTTAATGATTCTCTCATATGTAAAGAAAGCACATTACTCTAGTTTTCTATATGCTTTTATTGAGAAAAAATATTTTCTGACAACTCAGGTGTTGTGATGCACTCATGGGAAACCAGAACTCCAATTAAAGGAAGTCTTGTTTTAAGGTGAAACATGCATATTAACTAGCTGTCAATCTGCAGCAGGAATTGGGGTTTGTGACGTGAGGCAAAAGACAAAGAACTATTGGGTTAAATCGCAAAACATGTAAAAACAACAACCATATAAATTTGGTTGACTAAAACTAAGTTCTCATCAAGTTTTTGGCAAAAGTCTGGTAACTTCACGCTTCTGACATGAACCTGAACTAAAACCGGATGCTAACAGCTAACCGGCTAACTTACATTTAGTGTTACACCAGGTTCGTCTGATGTTCCAGCAGTAGACTGTCCGTGGACATCCAGTGATTTGTAATATTTGAACCGTTGCACAGTGAAAGTTTATCGAGTGTAAACACCAGGTACCGCTGACACAGGTAACCAGGTGAATCAGGAGAGTTGAGTTGGCTGACCAGAAGTGCCCCCGGTCCCTCTTAAGATTCGTGTCATGTTACATGTGAATGATGAATTGGACTTCATGCAGGTCCGAAGTAAACATTAAAGCGAAGCCTTTGCTATAACATAAAGTTACGCTTGGCTGATCCCACTACATTCCTGTTAGATGTTTCACAGCCTCTGGGACAATTTGATAAGTCAAATGACACTTTCATTTATAAACTATCACAGGGGTGACCGACAATGTAGCTGAAGAGAGCTCAACGGAAAATACAGCAGCCTATTTGCTGTATGTGGTTATATGGTCGATAACTGTTTTTAGTGCACTATGTAAAGATGCAGGAATTTCTGCCTTAATTAAAAAACAAATAATTAACTTAATTTATTAACAATGTATTTATATATACAAATAATATGTAAGCTTTTCAAAGCTCAAACTGGATGTGTTTTCAGAATCCAGTGTAGGAGAAAAATTTATTGTAGTTAATTATTATGACACAGTGGGATATTTACGCTTGGCTAGAGCGCCATCTGCTGGTCATTGGGCTCAACTCTACTGTCCACTTGAGTCAACCGACAGATTGTGGTCCAGCCTAATGCTAATTGTAAAGCAAAGCGTGGGCTATAACATTTACGATGTTAAGGATTTAATTAGATTTTTATTTCAAACGTCCTCATTAAAACCAAAGCATGGATCTGATAGGACTTCGCTTTGATATTTTCTCCTTGACTTGAATTTTTGCCTTGTACCTCACATGTAAGTCGCTTTGGACAAAAGCGTCTGCTAAATGACTAAATGGATTGAAAATAAGCAAAAAAAAAAAAAAAAGTTTCCATCTCAGCGTCGGAATCTAAGCGGAACAGCAAATCCCGTTGTATCAAATCCTTGACCTCCACCCACCACCCAGGCATTTAATCCTCGGTAATATACCGTAGGTGAAAGACAGCTGATTTTTCCATATGCCTCCTTTAACATGAATGTGCAAGAGGAACCTTTGTTCATTAACAGACTTTTTTTTAAAATTGTGATTTCTGAATGATTTTACAAGTCTCACGTCTTTGGTTGTTCATTTCAAAGTGCACCTGTGGCATCATACGCCAAAGGACGTACAAGGCGTTAGGAAGCACTCTGACGCTATGGAATGAAAAAAGGTGGGATGTGTTTTGAGACTCTCTGTTGCAATAGCAATGTCACAGCACAACACATATCCAATCCAGGTATTTGAAATTCTACAATTATAAAGAAAAAGACTCAAAAATCCTTCTTGAGATACACACAATTAAAAACACGCGAGGATTTGTTCTACAGAATATTGTCTGTCTCTATTAAACTTTGTATTCGAAAATGTAAAGATTTGTACACATATAAAAACATGATTGTTTTAAATATATTTAAAACAAACATTTTTTAAAGACATTTACATTCTGTAAAGGCATTGAAATGTTCAAGTGTAATATTGTGCCAAGCAGATCCCTACGATGGTTTTCTATAAAATATTGGAACAAACGTGAATCAAACCCTGTTGAAGTTTTGAGTTTATGTATTTATTAGTTGCTATACAGACAAAGTACATATTTCAGTCTCTGTCATCTTACTGTCATCTTCTTCTGCAGTTTATCTGTATTTCTCAGACAGTGCACCGGCCACAGCAGCTAGAAACTTGTCCATAGCCACGTGGACCTCAGGGGTGAACTCGTTGGGCATCTTGATGGCGAAAACCACGAGAAGGTTGTGGGAGAGAATCTGTGGGGAAAACAACAAACAAACACGTTATTTCTATAAACAATCTAATATAATAATAAAAAAAGTCTACAAATAGACATTTTAGTAATTTTAAATAGTAATTTTAAATAGACAAATACACATGGATACAAATAGCCTAAAACACCGAGTTCTGAAACTTCTCATAAGTAAGTAAGTAAGTCTTTGGCTCAGAACCTTGAAGTTAGCAGGGTCCACTCTCAGAGTGAAGGCGTGCAGCTCACTGAGGCTCAGAAGACCCGCAGCCAGGTCGTCAATTTTGGCCACAGCATCAGCAACTCCATTCATGATGGTCTTTCCGTGCTTCTTCACTTGGGCAGAGTCCGGGCTCAGGTCCTTCCAGTGGGAGAAGTAGGTCTTGGTCTGGGGGTAAACCACCAGCATCCTGTGGAAAACATGTAAATGACAGAGTTGATGTGAATCAGTCAGTCAGTGTTGGAGGATGTGGCATCAGTAGTCAGCATGTTCTCATATTTACCTGGCCAGGGCATCAGCGCCGATGTCCTCCGCCTTCCCGGATGCCTTAGCCCAGAAGGCCTTGACTGTGTCCTTGTCCTTAGCACTGAGACTGGTCATCTTGCTTTTGTCTGACTGTTTGCCAAATGCTGTTATCAGTCTAAACTGCAGGGGTTTTATGCTGGAAGCAGAGAGTGCACACACCCGGGACCACCTCCAAGATAGACCACATGAGGCGGTCCCAGTGATGGGCTGCAGCCTGTATAAGATAAACTGCAACCTCCCCACTGTGACTCTGAACTTAAAAACTTAAACTTAAATAAAACTTATTTATTGATTCTAGACAAAAATGTACAATTACTGGTATATATTTAAAGTAATGTTTTTGCAAATTGGGCATAAAAAATGCAACAGTACATCACTAATTCAGAACAAAACCAAAGAAATACGTTTATTCTAGTGTGGGACTGTATTTCTTGTCAGTTCTGTAACAGACAGAAAATTTTCATCTGTTAATAACTGAAACAGAGACCAAGCAGAGTAATTATAAATAGATGTTTAACATAGAACCTGCAATCACTGAAATATTACCAGATTTATCAGTTGTGAAGCTTCCAGTGTTAAGTAATTTTCTGTTCTGTGTGTTTCAAAGTTCTATCTTATCCAGTACACTGCTAGGGAGGATCCACTTAAAAAGTAAGTATGATTAGCTTTGTCCCTCATTGACATTCAGCTGATATGCAGTGTAAAGTTAGAAACTAAAGAAATCTATAAAGAAAATTATAAAAGAACAAAAATTGAAACAACAAACCTTTGAGGGGCCGTTGCTGCATCTGGGTGCACGTTTTTGCCTTAGCAGTATTAAAAAAATCACTTTATTTCTGACTGGCTGGTAAGACCAACATGCTTGCAGGGAGCCCTTCCAACCATAGGCCTATTTGACCCCCTCAAATGTTTAAGGTCGGGTTTATTTTCCTGCAGCCAACCAGGGGCTAGGCTAACTAAAGCCAGCTAGGGCTGTTACATTGTTTCTTCCTCCTTCTTTGTTTCGTCATTATACCCCTGTGACAAGCTACAATGTCAAGTGGAAATCTAACCTCAACCTTACATAATTACGGAGACGTTCTAGACATGCAAGACATGCTGTACCTTGACTTAGGTGGGTGTCACAATCTTGTCTTGACAACAGTTGGTTAAAACAAATGGGAGTGGGGTTGAGGGGATTGCAAAATCTACTTGGCCCCTCCTGGACCAGCACATCTTACTTTCCATAAAGTAAGAGTCCATAAAGAGTCCATAAAACTTTGCCATAAACTGGTTGTGGATCGTATCTGTAGTTTTTTGCAAATTCCAACCTGGCTTTCAGATGCGTGCTGCTGACGGGTGTTTGCATTATGCAATATAGCCTCCATGTCTCTATTTGTGAAGTTTTCTTTAATTGGTAGACTGTGATGCTTTAACTCCTCCTTATTCAAACTCCAAAATGTTGAATTGATTAAACATAATGTTTGTGCAAAACCTCTAGAGGTTTTTGTGTCTTTTCTCAGGCTCAAAATGGATTGCTTTTCTCCCACCGACAGTTCTCTTTTTTCATAATCGTATATGCTTTTTAAATAGTTTTCACAGTCACATTACATTACCTAAACTTAAAATTAGGGCCACCTGATACCAAAGATGTTATATTATATGTTGTTTAATATATAGAAGTGTAAATACCATCAAATAAAATGTTCTAGAAGTTTCATCTCATATACATATTTTGATCTTAAACACAAATGCCTTCAGTGTACAGCAAAAACATAATAATACTTTTGGAGGAGGCTGTTTCCTTCACTGGCTAAAGTAAAATCTTTGTCCAATTCTGGAGAGCCCTCGTGGACTGTAGCCTCAGTTTCCTGTTCCTAGCTGAGAGGAGTTGCTCCTGGTGTGGGCTTCTGCTCCTGTACCACATCTGCTTTAACGTTTGACACCAGCTACAACCATGCCACATTGAAAGTCGTTTAATTTACCTTTTGTTCTCCATTTTGATGCCATTTGATCAGTTTGAACCTCAGCAGATCACCTTTAGACTTTCAAGTCTTTTAAGTCTTTCTCCCTGTCTAAGTGGTATCATCAAGTCTCTCTGTGGACGCACAGCTGTTTTTTTCCCCAGATGCATTTGCAGTGTGCTTGGGATCATTATGCTAATAAATAAAAATGTTTCCAGTGCTTTACGGAAGCAATAGCATGATGAATTAAAACCTTTCTGCACTTTTCAGCATTCATGGTCCCATCAATTCAGACAATCAATTGGTTATGCTGGTAGAGAGCAGTGAAAATAATTTTGATTCATGCGGGGCGATAGTTACTCCTGTAATCAAATTTTATACCAGAAATGCAAATGGGACTTTATCTGTCTTGAAGCCTCTGTATCACAAGTGGTGGAGCACTGACAACTGAGCTGAGCTATATTTGGACTGTATGTCCAGCTAAGATAACATTGGGAGACAATCAGTAGATCAGCCAACAGCTGGAAACACCATCTTTCTCCACCCAGTAAAACAGTGTAAAAGAGTGATAAAGAGTAAAACTAGGAGATTAAACCGTTTCTAGGAAATCTAAATTCAAAGTTTCAGTAAATTCAGAAACATTAAATGATGTCAGTGTGGAACAGAACACATTCTATTAATTTTTCTCTGTGTTGTATGTGATAATTTAACATTCTGCACTGAAATTTAAGTCTGAGGCAGTTGCATGTTTTTCCTTAGATATTTCTTGGGTAATTAAATTGTTATTGTGTGTATGTGGGTAACAAATTTTAAGTAAATTATAATCATGCATGTGACTGGCAGTGACTGTGTCAACAGTTTGCATCATTTAAATTTGTGCCTATGTAAAGCAATAAAATAAGAGTCAGAAAAGATCAAACTTTGACATTGAAAATGTAATTTAACTTCTATACATTAGGCATGTGTAGTCTAACCATGTGACCATGTGGGATCATACTCTACAAACTACCTTTCCTCTGTTTCAGAAGCAGTCTTACTTGTGCAGATACAGCCACTCTGTCTTATCATTTTTTCTTATCCGGCTCATCATCCAGCCAATCACTTGGCTCTGGGAGGGAGCAGGGCTGCTTTAAAAGCTGCATCTGGTGCCAGTAATGACAGGATCTTCTGACCTGCACAGAAAAACCTACAGCTGCCAAAATGGTTGAATGGACAGACTTCGAGCGCGCCACCATCCAGGACATCTTCTCCAAGATTGACCCTGATGTCGTGGGCCCTGCTGCTCTTGTCAGGTCAGACACGGTTCATGTTCTGCATGAACAGCATTTTATGATTATTAATGTAGTCAATGCGCAAAATGAGATTTTCCTAAAACCACGTGATCTCTTGATGTAACACATTTCCACCTGTTCTCTCAGGTGTCTGGTTGTCTACCCCTGGACTCAGAGGTATTTCGGTAAATTTGGCAACCTCTACAACGCTGCTGCAATCACATCCAATCCCAACGTTATAGCTCATGGAAAAGTGGTCCTGAACGGTCTGCAGTGGGCTGTGAAGAACATGGACAACATCAAGGCCACATATGCTGAGCTGAGCGTGCTGCACTCCGAGAAACTGAACGTGGACCCAGACAACTTCAAGGTATTAGGTTATGAGACTAATGCAGTTATTGTTCTCCATGTTTAACGATTGCTTCAAAAATGCCTCAGCTTTCATATTGTTGATGTGATGTTTTCTGGTCCCTATTGTGTTGCAGCTGCTGGCCGAGTGTCTGTCCATTGTCGTCGCTGCTCAGTTGGGTAAAGACTTCACTGGTGACGTCCAGGCAGCTTTCCAGAAGTTCCTGGCCGTGGTGGTGTCCGCTCTGGGAAGACAGTACCACTAGAGACCTGTGGCACAGGACAAGACCATCACATGCTGATCATTTTTCTAGAGTTTGAAATGAAAATAAAAGTTTAAGAAAATTTAGCATGTTGTTCGTGTTTTATTGTTGCACTTGCCCATGCCATGATTTAAATCTTTCAAATGATAACTAGTAGGTTTAGGCTACTAGTCATCTTAGTTTTATATGACTTGTTTTATAGCAATGCAATGATGAACATATATATTTATTTCTGTTATTTATGTCTCTTTATTTAAAAAAAACAACTAAAAAATATAGGAAATATGAACAAATTATTAAAAACTGCTGTCTGAATTGATGGGACCATGAATGCTGAAAAGTGCAGAAAGGTTTTAATTCATCATGCTATTGCTTCCGTAAAGCACTGGAAACATTTTTATTTATTAGCATAATGATCCCAAGCACACTGCAAATGCATCTGGGGAAAAAAACAGCTGTGCGTCCACAGAGAGACTTGATGATACCACTTAGACAGGGAGAAAGACTTAAAAGACTTGAAAGTCTAAAGGTGATCTGCTGAGGTTCAAACTGATCAAATGGCATCAAAATGGAGAACAAAAGGTAAATTAAACGACTTTCAATGTGGCATGGTTGTAGCTGGTGTCAAACGTTAAAGCAGATGTGGTACAGGAGCAGAAGCCCACACCAGGAGCAACTCCTCTCAGCTAGGAACAGGAAACTGAGGCTACAGTCCACGAGGGCTCTCCAGAATTGGACAATAAAGACTCGAAAACAGGTCTGACAAGTCTAATCTCTGCTGTGACTTTCAAAGGTCGAATCAGGATTTGGCCTAACAAAATGAAAGGATGGATTCGTCCATCAATGGTTCAGTCTGCTGGTGTGACAGAGTGGGGGATATTATCTTGGGTGTGAACCATATAGAGCAAAACACAAAAGAATAAGCAATGACATTAGATACTGTTGACAAATTGCCAGTGATTTCAGGAGAACAATCTATAATCTTTAATATAGCATAAAGCAGCTCTGATCCACAAAAACGAAGAATAGGAAAGGTACTTTTACTTTAATACCTTAACTAAAATATAAATCATATACACACTTTTACTTAAGTAGAAATGTGAGTGTTTTACTTGTTTACTTGTTTGTAGGTTTGTACTTCAATCATCATTTACCTCTTTACTTAAGAACATAAAATAAACTTTAATGAACGATATAAAGAAAAATAAAGTCAATTATATTTTGTCATGTGGCTCTAAATTAATCGTTCAATACAAATGAAATGCAGTTCCTCTGGGCCAAGAGTCTTGGTCTTCACTGATTCACAGTCGAACAGACCATCATTTGTGTCTCTGAGGAAACCATCTGTTAAAGTCACTTTCACAACATAATTTCTTTTCTCACCATCATAGCATGAAGAAAGAGCTGAGGTAGCAGGGTAAAACTTTTACATCTCCACTGCACAAGACCATTGTTATTTATTTCACTGATACAACTGATATACAACAGAGACAACGGGGACTAATACAACGAAGATGAGTAAAAGGCCCCCAACTTGTCCAACGAGATGCCAAAACTGAAGTAGTTTGGAAGCTTTTTATGTATTCAAATCTCATAGTTTGCCTTTTGTGCCCCTTTGTTTGTGTCTCTATTTATTTTTGGGGGGTCTAAATTAGGTCAGTTTGTTCTCTTTGTCTTCTTGAAATCTTTTCTCTCTTTCAAACCAATCTCATCTGACTCATCCTTCTTTTCTTGGATGTACCTTTGGTCTATTGTTACTTTTTATCCATGAGCTAGTTTTGCGTGTCTCTGTTGTCATAGTGTGATTCAGTCAGTCACTTTGAACAGACTTTCTGGATCCCTGTGCCTCTCAGGCTCTTATTTTAGTCACTCAGTGTCCTCAACAGATGATGTTGTCTTGTGGGTATCATTGTCACACTGAATGAAAGCAGCAGATTTTATCCTCTGTGACAATAGAATAACTTCGTGTGTGTGTTTGGGCTTTCTGTACAGGGGAGTCACAGAGAGTTGGAAGACATGAAGAGACAGATGAAAGAGATGGGGGAAAATGTGAGGACAATTGCAAAGATGATGGTCAAGTAAGAGAGAGAATATTGGTAAGAGGACAGAAAGCAGCTGCTGGAAGAGAAAAACAAACCTGCAGAGAAAGCCTCCAGAAGGCCAAAGAGCTGATTGGACAGCGAGAAGAAGAGATTACCCGTCCACACAAAAGTGTCCATCCTCTGCAGGAAAAATACAATGCAGCCCTATTTGCTGTAGGGGGATTGAAAAAAGAGTGTGAGATTGGACCAGAAAAGAAGTAGAAGAAAGTTAAGCTGATTATCTTTCTCCAGCAGAGCCTCTGTGCTCAAAAAGAGGAAGCAGAGAGCGTCCAGGAAGCTTCCTTTCATCAATAGAAAGAGTCCAGTGGGTTATAGAGCGTAGAGGTAGAGATGGTAAATGGTCAGCACCTATATAGTGCTTTTCTACCTTTTGGCACTTAAAGCTCTAAACACTCCTCCAATGGTGGACACTTGCCAACACTCACCAGGATCAACTAAGATCGGGTTTAGTGTCTTCCTCAAAGACAGTTTGACATGTGACTAGAGGAGCGGGGGATTGAACCATCAACTGTGGACAACCACTCTCGCTTCCTGCGCCACAGTTGCCTCTAGAGGGACAAAGTCACACAGCATGACGAGCTCCTCTATAAGAAAGAGTTAGAGATCAGCAGAGACATCAAGAAAAGACCAGCTCACACTCCCATGTCCATGGCCCATTTGGACACTTTGGCCCAGCTGAGTGACACAGTCAACTCCGAAACAGAGCAAACGGACCTGTGTTGCTCTGGAGGAAAAGCTCTAAACACTGCAGGCTGACAAAGAGGAAAGTTTCAGAATGGAGTTTTCAGAGAGTCTTAGAGAGCTGAATGTGTTGTAAGGGTTCAATTCTACCATAATAAACAATCAGTAATCAGTACAGGAACATTTAGTTTAAATAATAGATATCAAAATAATCCTGTGTTATGTAAAGATAGCCTAAAAAGTATTTAATATATATTTTTATATGTAACATATTTAAGATATTTACAAATATACATATTTGATGGTTGGTTATTAATATGGATTTAAAATTATAAAATAGGAATTATGCAGGACTATTGTGATATGTACTATAGCTAGCTCTACATGTAAATTTCACCCCTGAGTTGTTACACAGACCAAATTTTTGATGTGTACCTAAATGTGACAAACATGCAGAAGAATGAGAAAATAAATGCTGAGTTCGGTTTTTGCATTCAGGTATTTATTAGTTACTATGCAGAGAAAGTTCATGCTTCAGTCTCTGTCAGTTTATCTGTATTTCTCAGACAGGGCACCGGCCACAGCAGCAAGAAACTTGTCCATAGCCACGTGGACCTCAGGGGTGAAGTCGTTGGGCATCTTGATGGCGAAAACCACAAGAAGATTGTGAGAGAGAATCTGTGAAAAAAACAACAAACTCGTTATTCTAAAAAAATTTAATAGAATCCACAAAGAAAGTCAGGATGACTTGAATTGTTGGCAACTCGGTGGATCATGGAAATTGCAATGTCTGAAAATAACCTAAAACACTTAGTTTTGACACTTCTCATAAAGTAAGTCTTTGGTTCAGCACCTTGAAGTTAGCAGGGTCCACTCTCAGAGTGAAGGCGTGCAGCTCACTGAGGCTCAGAAGACCCGCAGCCAGGTCGTCAATTTTGGCCACAGCATCAGCAACTCCATTCATGATGGTCTTTCCGTGCTTCTTCACTTGGGCAGAGTCCGGGCTCAGGTCCTTCCAGTGGGAGAAGTAGGTCTTGGTCTGGGGGTAAACCACCAGCATCCTGTGGAAAACATGTAAATGACAGAGTGGATGTGAATCAGTCAGTCAGTGTTGGAGGATGTGGCATCAGTAGTCAGCGTGTTCTCATATTTACCTGGCCAGGGCATCAGCGCCGATGTCCTCCGCCTTCCCGGATGCCTTAGCCCAGAAGGCCTTGACTGTGTCCTTGTCCTTAGCACTGAGACTGGTCATCTTGCTTTTGTCTGACTGTTTGCCAAATGCTGGGATCAGTCTAAACTGCGGGGGTTTTATGCTGGAAGCAGAGAGTGGACACACCCGGGACCACCTACAAGATAGACCACATGAGGCGGTCCCAGTGATGGGCTGCAGCCTCTATGAGATAAACTACGACCTCCCCACTGCGGCTCTGAACTTAAAAACTCAAATTCAGTATTGTGTTTACTCTAAATGTGCAATTATGGGTATAATGATAATCTGACATTAAAATGGAACAATTCAGCTAAAAATTTAGAACACAATGAGAGATATAATGAAGTGATCTTGGTGTCCGACTGAAGTTACTTTTTTAAACTGAAGGTTTTCCTCTAAAAAACTGAAACATACAGAGATAAAGTACACTAATTAAAAAAAGATTTAAAATCTAGACTCTGCATTCAAACAATATAAATAGATTTGTTTATCAATTGGAAAGCTTCCAGTAGACATTTTCTGGTTTGTGCCACATGTTTCTACGATTTATCTTATCCATCACATTATAGCTGTTAGGGTGGATCCACTCAAACGAATCCATAGATAAGCTTAGTTTCCCAGTGTGTTGTTCAGCTGATAAGGTGGTAAGTAGGAAGCATATGCTTTACATAATTTAAAACACATAAATTGTTTTAGATGTAACACCATTTAGCTTACTACAAAGTCAAGAGTAAAATCAAGCCACATGTTGTATTTTAGTGTTGACAGTTATCCTCAGGGGCCACAATCATAACCCCTGCTTCCCTAGGCAGAGAAAAAGCTCATGGTAACAAAATACGTTGAAATGATCGTCTAACATATCAGAGCTCAGTCGAACAACACAAATACTAGGTTGACAAGTAAAATTAAATTAAAGAATAAAGAATATACATCTTATTTTAGGTTGGCTGGTAGGTAGATCGTAACAGCAATGTTACGGAACAGAATGAAGCCACTGCTTCTGTTGGCAAGTCACATTAGTGAGTCCTATAAAGGACAAACACCTGTCATGGGAGACCAGCTGCCAGTGGGTGCTGTTACAGGATTTTGACCAAAGAATGTGACTAGTGCATTTCAAAATACAGAAGAAATACATTCACAGTGCACCGTGCCTCGTCTTTTACCAAAAGATCAACCGTCTCTGTAGTGCCGAGTGGACATCAAGCCTTATTTAGAAAAGAACAAGTCTCAATGTCCAATCGGCACTGTTGTTTCAATGGAGCAACTCGAAGACATTATTCTGCCTTTACCTTAAGTCATGACCATTCACTGTGCAGAAGTTCCTTTGGAGTCAAGGCAATTCCAAACTTTTTTGAACTTGAGATCACAATTGATTCATTGACAATCTCACAGTAAAGACACATGCACCTGTTGAGACGGTTTGATATCGTTTTTGTGGTTCTTCTCGGATTTGTTGGTTCATATTTGAGTATCGATTCAATAGCAGAACGTTTGAACCCAAGTAAAAATAACATTTACACACTTCAACTTAATTCATAAAAAAAAAATACGCTATTTGTTCTTGTGAACATCGTTTTGCATTAGTTAGCAAATGAATTATGAGACTCAGTGAGCTTTCCCACGTGGTTTCTAACTTCTCTGACAATAGAAGATTCATTATAAATATATTTGATACCTTGCATTAGAGCTGCTGTGTGAGTTGATGATTTATTTAGTCAGTCACTAGAAAATTATCCAATCAATATTTTGATAATCAAAACATCGCAAGTCATTTTCAAACAAAAACGCAAACATTTTTTAAAATGTCATATTGTTTAGATTTCCAGTTTTACATGTCTATTCTATATACTAACAACAAACCCCATAAACTAACAAACAAATAAAAACGTATTTGAAGACGTTTCACTGAACTTTGTGCAACTAACTGACAGTTCAACCTTTTGACTTTTTCTAAGATCAGCTGAACCATCATAAATGGGACATCTTCTCATAGCATGAGATTGAATTTGAAATGTTTCACTTTGAAATGTTACCTGTGACATTTTAAATACAATATTCTTTGGAATTTATGGTTTAATTAAACAAAGAAATGAAAAATCCCTATTTGTTATTATTGTTATAATAGTGTGTTATATTGAACTCAGAGGTGGTGTGTAATAAAGTATATGTACTCAAGTACTGTACTTATGTGCATTTTTGCAGTGATTGTACTTTGCTTGTAAATTTCCATTGGAGTCTACCCTTTACTCTACTTCGTTTATTTTACAGTTTTAGTTACTGTCTAGGCACCACTTCAAAATTTTACTTAAGTAGAAGTAGAAAAATATATGTTCTAAATTTTACTTAAAATTTAAAAGAGCATCTAATCTATGAAGAAAAAACTATTTTCAAGAATATTAAGTTGGATGTTGTTGAAAACATTACTGTCGAAGTTTCAACTAGATTTAATAAGGGCCATAATTTGAACTATTTAATGTACTAAGAGGTGGTTAATCCGTTTCAATAAATCATAACGTCTCTGTTTGATTTTGTACTAGAAATCTTCATCTGAGACTTGTAGTACAATATAGGGAAATACTTGCACTTTTACTTGAGTATTGAGGTTTGTACTTCGATTAAACATTATAAAGGTGTCTCATTAATACTGTATATATTCATTTTTTATGAAGGATTATTCCGCATGTAGTGACTGTTCTGAATAAAATGTAACGTTTAAATTCAGATCAAAAACAAAAAACGAAATCCTGATGATTTAAAGACAAAATGAGACACATTAAACCACGGAAAGACCACCTGCTTTTATATTTAACGTGAGGCAGCAGAGGATAATTTTCAATGTTCTGTATGTGGAGTTTCATTATTGACAAAATTGTCAATTCCAAGCTTTTTTGAACTTGAGATCACAATTGATCAATTGACAATTTCACAGTAAAGACAAATGCTACTGTTGAGACGGTTTGATATCAACATGAGCCTTTGGCAGTGAAAATCAACTAGTGTACCAATAAGGCATTGGAAAATGCATAGAATTTATGGTGTTGTTCAGATTAAACTTGATGCATGTGGACTATAAGAGATTATTTTGTTTCGAAAGTGTTGGTTTGGTTTGATATTCTGGGAAGATATTACCGTGTTGAAAACAGTGCCCAGTGTTGTTTATCACAGGTGTTGAACAACAATGAAGGTGTGTGGTAACTGACCGGTACAATTCCTAATTATACAATATGTCTTTTAGAGTGATTTTAAGATGGTTAAAAATAAATTGGGGCCGTGTTTCTTTTGCTAAATAATTATTGACAAGACTTTTTCTGTCTTGGCTCCTTATCACACAACATCCTGGTGCACTGACAGCTATACGGAACTAAATTTGGGGCACATGTCCAGAATAGATAACATTTGAGGACTTTTAATTCAAGTGTTCACTAAAATTAAGAGATTGATAGATTTAAGTAAAATTCTGCATCAAGTCCATTAATAACCATAAAATACTGTTCATGCAGGACAAAACAAGGTGTGTGATAAAAAATATGTGATAATTTAGCATCTACTGAAGTGAAATTTAAATATTGCTGTCCAAGGTGCTGGAGCTGTCCGAGGCACTTGTCCTAGACAGTCCTAGAAAAGATTATGAACATTTTAACACTGAGAATGTTTCTTACAACATATTTTACATGTGTTACTGACTACATTTACATAAAATTACTGTCATGGTGTCGCTATAGTAAAATTGAGATGTAAAATAGTAAGCTTGTGTGGGGGGAAGCCTACATTTTTGATCAAAGTATTACTGTTCCCTCCCTCTGTCTCAGAACAGATACGCCCTTCTCTGTCTTATCATTGTTGAAACTCACTTATCCGGCTCATCATCCAGCCAATCGCTTGGCTCTGGGAGGGAGCAGGGCTGCTTTAAAAGCTGCATCTGGTGCCAGTAATGACAGGATCTTCTGACCTGCACAGAAAAACCTACAGCTGCCAAAATGGTTGAATGGACAGACTTCGAGCGCGCCACCATCCAGGACATCTTCTCCAAGATTGACCCTGACGTCGTGGGCCCTGCTGCTCTTGTCAGGTAAGACACGGTTCATGTTCTGCATGAACAGTATTTTATGATTATTAATGTAGTCAATGCGCAAAATGAGATTTTCCTAAAACCACGTGATCTCTTGACGTAACACATTTCCACCTGTTCTCTCAGGTGTCTGGTTGTCTACCCCTGGACTCAGAGGTATTTCGGTAAATTTGGCAACCTCTACAACGCTGCTGCAATCACATCCAATCCCAACGTTATAGCTCATGGAAAAGTGGTCCTGAACGGTCTGCAGCGGGCTGTGAAGAACATGGACAACATCAAGGCCACATATGCTGAGCTGAGCGTGCTGCACTCCGAGAAACTGAACGTGGACCCAGACAACTTCAAGGTATGAGGTTATGAGACTAATGCAGTTATTGTTCTCCATGTTGCTTCAAAAATGCCTCAGCTTTCATATTGTTGATGTGATGTTTTCTGGTCCCTATTGTGTTGCAGCTGCTGGCCGAGTGTCTGTCCATTGTCGTCGCTGCTCAGTTGGGTAAAGACTTCACTGGTGACGTCCAGGCAGCTTTCCAGAAGTTCCTGGCCGTGGTGGTGTCCGCTCTGGGAAGACAGTACCACTAGAGACCTGTGGCACAGGACAAGACCATCACATGCTGATTATTTTTCTAGAGTTTGAAATGAAAATAAAAGTTTAAGAAAATTTAGCATGTTGTTCATGTTTTATTGTTGCACTTGCCCATGCCATGATTTAAATCTTTCAAATGATAACTAGTAGGTTTAGGCTACTAGTCGTCTTAGTTTTATATGACCTGTCTTATAGCAATGCAATGATGAACATATATATTTATTTCTCTTATTTATGTGTCTTTATTTAAAAAACAACTACAAAATATAGGAAATATGAACAAATTATTAAAAAATGCTTCTATAGGCTAAAGTGGCAAGGGACTCCTATTGCACCCAGCATGGTTTGAACTGTCTTGAGAGATAAGATCGGTTTTGCTGCACAAAATTGTAAAAAGAAAAACAAGAAAACTGTCAAAATAGGATGAGAAGTCTCTCAGAGTTTCTTCTCTAAGAGACTGGAAGAAACCCAGCAAGGACCTGGCTCAGCATCTGGCACCTTTATCTGGACGCCAATCACATGCTGATTATTTGGCTAGAGTTTGAAAAAGTTTAAAAGTAAAAGTTTAAGAAAATTCAATATGTTTTATTGCTGCTTAAAGACATGTACACATAACAAAAAAATGCATTAAAAAATTCAAGACTGATTTCTACACATGTTGAGAGAAGCAGAGCACTGATCAGATGTGGCAACAAAAGTGCTAAAAATAGAATAAATTAGATTTTACCAACGTTATTGTTGACTTTGGAGGTTCAGGCCCCGCTCTCTTTGTCCCCATGCTGAAGTGTCCCTGGGGAAGATACTGAACCCCCAACAGCCCATCCCTACCCCCAGCTGTGCAGTGCCAGTCCCAAGCCCGTAGGAATCGGGGAAGGGTGCGTCAGGAAGGGTCAACATGCGGACTAATGATCAGCTGTGTTTACAATGAACTTATGGGATAAGACAAAAGTTTAAAAAAAAAGTTACTTCTGGGAAGAAAATGCCGCTACAGACAAAGATATGGATTATGTATAAGGGATAATAAGGGATAAGGGAAGAACAACAGTTAAAATTGGTGAATGAAAAGCAATAATTCATGAGTTTTAGGAAATTCTTTACAACAATGACATGTGATGATACTACAATAGAAAATAATTATTTGTAGGCCTATTGTCTTTTATATGTGTTATTTACACCATTAAACCTTTTTATAAATCAGATTTTGGTTTCTTTGTTGTTTTTGCCATGTTATTGCTGGGGGTCAAAACATAGCCCATTGAAGAGGGGGTTTTCATTTATTATTGCTCTTTATCCATTTATGCTTTCATAATGAACATGGCTGGTCTCAGTACGGTCTACTAAATCTTCCCCCTCATACTTGCAGATACCGTTCAATCACAATTCACTCGCTTCACGCTGCTGCATTCACTCCATCCTGCACGCTGTCCTTCATTTCTCTGCCATATTCCCTATTATTTTAAACAGTTCACCACCTCTGTCTTTTGTAACTGCCTCACTCCAGCACTATTCATTTACACTCATGTGCTCCGTCTTGTTTCACTTCCCTTTTCTCTAGTGTATATCTCCACTTCTCCAGGTTCATCTTAGCCTGCTTCCTACTTTCACCTAAGATCACAATGTCATCTGAGAACATCATTGTCCGTGGAGACTCTTGTCTGATCTCAGCTGTCAATCTGTCCATCACCATTGCAAACAGGACGGGGCTGGTAGCTGATCCTTGATGCAAACCCACACACCTTGCTGCTGTCACACTGTTGTTATACTGTAAATCTCTTGTACCACTCTCACATACTTCTTTGCGGCTCCCAACTTCCTCGTGCAGTGCCACAACTCTTCTTTCTAGACTCTGTTATATATTTTTTCCACAAACACACAATGTAACTCCGTCTGGCCACCCCTGTGCTTCTCCATCAACACTCCCAAAGCAAACACTGCGACAGTGGTGCTCCTTCTTGGCATGAAACCGTATTGTTGCTCACTGGTGGTCACCTCTCCTTTCCCACAGCTTCACATTGTTACTGATCAAAGTTATGCCTCTGTACTTTTTGAAAATCTGAACAAGGACTTGTTCAAGTACTAATTTTGCAAAATTCTGTTAAACAATCTGGTTAACCCCTCCACTGCTATTCCTCTTAAGCATTTCTTTGCCTCCACTGGTGCAGCATTTGGACCTGTCTACATCTTCTTTATTGCTTTACTGAACTTTGTCATTCCAACAGCAGGTCTCCTTGTCTCCGGAAATCTAACCAAGTACCTTGCTATAGTTGTCTCCCCTCACCACATCTGCATGAGTTGCTCATTCATCCAGCACACATTCACTGCCACTCAGGATCTGATTCACCTTCTCTCTGAAACTCACACAAAAGTCTTTCTCTTTCACCTTCCACCATGTGATTTTCGGTTAAGTCCTCACTCTCTTTCTCTTCCTCACCTCCAAAGTCATCCTGTGTATCTCCACTGTCCTCTGTCAACATCTTACAGTCTCAGATCGCTTTCAGATTTATCTCCTGCATTGAACAGAGTGACCTCTACTCTTTAGGTCACCCTGCCTCTCCTTCTTCTTAAAATATGTATTCACCACCACCATTTTCATTCTTTTTGCAAAGTCCACCACCATCTGCCTTTCCATATTACTCTCCTTCACACCGTACCTACCCATCACACCTTTGTTGTCTTCACCGACATGTTGATTGAAGTCTGCTCCCATCACAAATCTTTCTTCCTTGGCTATGCCCTCCACCACTTCATCTAACTTGCTATAAGAATCTTCTACCTCATCCATTTCACATCAAACTTGCTGGGCATATACACTGATGACATTAATCATTACTAAGATGTTCTGTTTCAGACTCATTATTCTATTAGACACTATCTTCACTTCCATAATATACTCGTACTAGACTAATCCTTCAAGATGACCCCTACATGATTTCTCTTCCTTTCCTATCTAATACCTCATGCAGCCTTCATGGCTGGTTTACCAGTTGTGCCAGAAAATATGAAGGTGAAAGAAGTGCCCTCCAGAAAATATTCATCATAATTTCCTACAGTCTGGAAATGTTTTCAAACTCAATTTTTAAAGATTGCCAGTGTATATAATCAGTGCTATTTTATGACCTAACATTTTCTCTTGAAAAGATAAAACAAAAGAATGTTTTGAGTTTTTACTTAATTACCTGAACTGTTTAATGAAATGGTCAAGTTAGAATTCTAAGTTTAAAATTTGAATTGTTATTTGGTGTTTTAGTGATGCTGATGAGTCTGATGAGAATGTTTACTAAAAACTGGTTTCAGCTTCAGTCTGGCTATTGGTGTATATACATTTGTTAGAAATTTTCAGGGGAACATGGTGAGAGCAGACAATACATTCTCCGAAAATAAGAAACAGTACTTACGGGTATAACAGCTTGTTACTGGGGCTGTATCCTCTTAAAAGCCACATTTGTACTTCAAATCTGGTACTAATTTGTATGTTTGTGGTAATGGCTCTACTGATTACTCAGAACCTTGCTACTTGAATACATAATCAGCGGCTTTGAGCTTGTCCCTTCAGGGGTCGCCACAGCAGAATGTGTTTCACACGCTGCATGGGTTTTTATGTCGGATGCCCTTCCTTATCTGGGACCAGCTCAGAGGTGGCTCTTGGTGCCTGGGTGGGGCCACACTCGGTGGGTTGGGATTTGAACACGTGGGTTACTGCATCCCAACCCATTGCGTTTTATTTAACTTAGCGAACACAAATTGCATTATTGACTTGATAATTGTAATGGAAAATTTTCACATCCACAAATCTCCGGAAATTGTACCTTGACTGAATAATTGGTATGTTGCGCTCAAAAGATAAATATAGTTACACATTGTCCAATAATTAGCACTACACAAATATTCAGTGTTGAGGCAAACTAATTAGTGACAGGTTGCAACAGTGTTACATTTGAAATATGATAAAATGGCTGCTCTTAAATTTTCCCAGAAAATTAACTTTCTGTGTCATAGGGTTGCATATTGTAAACAGCTGAAGAAATTTAAGTGGAGAAAAATACGTGGTCTTGTTTTGCTATTAGCCCTGCAAAAACAACTGTTAGTGTATGTCAGGGTGAATATTTTAATAAACAGCCTGGGATTCTGCCATTTTAACTGATCTACTCCAGTTTAGAAATATGTGAAATTCAAAGAAGATATAACTAATAGATTGTACATTTAACGGCAACAAACAAGTTGAAAACGATTCTAATAAATACATTTTGTGGAAACGTTGGTGGAAACTCTAGAAAGTATGAAAACCTTAATAGAACAAGAGCATTCTGAATTCATAATTAGCGCTTAACTTTCTATTATGACTAGCTTGAAAATGTCTATGCCTTTAAGACTTTTAAAAGATCTGTCAAATACCATTTTAACTGAGTTACATAATTTCTCTTTAATAACAAACTGATGCTCCTTCACAGAGTGCTACTCTCAGCCCCCCAAATACAGGATTCTTCTCCGCAATGTGTTCTGACACCTAATGATCATGGCCAACATTTAATTTTTCCCATGCTGACCCCTGTATCTGATCACTGTATTCTCAAGTATGGTATGAGATGAATCACAAAACACACACTATGATGTGTAATGATTCATGTATTTATTAGTTACTATGCAGAGAAAGTACATGTTTCAGTCTCTGTCATCTTCTTCTGCAGTTTATCTGTATTTCTCAGACAGGGCACCGGCCACTGCAGCCAGAAACTTGTCCATAGCCACGTGGACCTCAGGGGTGAACTCGTTGGGCATCTTGATGGCGAAAACCACAAGAAGGTTGTGGGAGAGAATCTGTGAAAAAAACAACAAACGCGTTATTTCTAAAATATATCTAATATCCACTCAACTCGGTGGATCATGGAAATTGCAATGTCTGAAAATAATCTAAAACACTTAGTTTTGACACTTCTCATAAAGTAAGTCATTGGCTCAGCACCTTGAAGTTAGCAGGGTCCACTCTCAGAGTGAAGGCGTGCAGCTCACTGAGGCTCAGAAGACCCGCAGCCAGGTCGTCAATTTTGGCCACAGCATCAGCAACTCCATTCATGATGGTCTTTCCGTGCTTCTTCACTGGGGCAGAGCCGGGGCTCAGGTCCTTCCAGTGGGAGAAGTAGGTCTTGGTCTGGGGGTAAACCACCAGCATCCTGTGGAAAACATGTAAATGTCAGAGTGGATGTGAAACAGTCAGTCAGTGTTGGAGGATGTGGCATCAGTAGTCAGCGTGTTCTCATATTTACCTGGCCAGGGCATCAGCGCCGATGTCCTCCGCCTTCCCGGATGCCTTAGCCCAGAAGGCCTTGACTGTGTCCTTGTCCTTAGCACTGAGACTGGTCATCTTGCTTTTGTCTGACTGTTTGCCAAATGCTGGGATCAGTCTAAACTGTGGGGGTTTTATGCTGGAAGCAGAAAGTGGACACACCCGGGACCACCTCCAAGATAGACCACATGAGGCGGTCCCAGTGATGGACTGCAGCCTGTATGAGATAAACTACAACCTCCCCACTGCGGCTCTGAACCCAAAAACTCAAACTTATTTATTGATTCTAGAGAAAAATGTGCAATTACTGTTATATTTAAAGTATAATAGAGTAAAGTTAAATGTGCTAAAGCAAAGTTAATCTCAGTTAGAAATTGAATCTTATAGAAATCAGTTCAGAAAAAAATTATCACTATCCACCAAAAAGAGAGAGGGTTCTTATCTTTTACACTATTCTGTTAGGGTGGATCCACTCAAAAGAAGCTACATATAGATAAGCTTTGTTCTGCAGTATGTTCCTAATTTAATATTTGTATGACAAGTATTGGAAAGACTCATAATGGAATGCTGTCACAAAAACCACGTGGAAACAGACTTAATAAAAGAATAACGTTGTCAAATTAAAAAACGAGCAGAGAAATATTTGTAAAGCCACTTACATGCAGATCTCAAAGCTAAAAGTAAATTAAAGTCATATGTTTTATTTTGTTGCTGATTCCTTATTATAGCAGTGTCACAGTGATTCTTTCCTTAGACAAAGGATAATCTTATTGTGATTGTGACAAAAATAATAACTTTAACATTTGAAGAAACATCACAGCTCAATCTAAAAACTGAAATATTGGTAACTCGAAGTAACTATGTGTACCTTTGAAGGAGCACAAAAGGTACAGACATATTCCCAAACAGTGATGGTACATATATGCACCATTTATTTAGTTAAGGTCAAATTTCAAGCAACAGTATGTTTTTTTATTTTTTTTTTGTGCCAAACTCTGCACACTCAGCAACCTCACTCCCAACATTCAAAAAAAAAATTGAAAACTGAACTCCTCCACACCTTCCCATGCACATGAAAAGAAACTTCCTTTCTGCTCTTTCTTGCACTTGCATCTCAAGAAATGGAAACACTTCCACTAATAGCACTTTGCATTGATGTTTTCTCCTTGACTTAGAGTTTTGATTGCTTTGTACCTCACCTGTATGTCACTTTGGATAAAAGCGTTTTTTTGACTAAATATAAATGCAAATCTAAGTCAACTAACTATAGTTAAATGAAAAACATATACTGTACATACTCAAGTAGCAAGGTGCTAAATAATTACCACAAAGGTACAATTGAGTAGCCAGTGTGAAAGATATAAATGTGGCCTTTTAGAGGGTACAGTGACAAACCATTGTACCCCTGAAGATACCATAATTTCACTTATTTTCTCAGTGTATGTAAAAATATTTTAATATCATGTGTGGACACTGTTATTTTCTAATCACCTAAACGTGACTTTATTAACAGTCTTGATGCGCTGAGAACTGAGCAGAAGTAGATTCAGGCTTCATGCCCTGCTGAGATATCATTTGAAAACTATCAGTAGATCAATCCACAGTTAGAAACTTTCGCAAACATTAGAACTCAAGTTGCCAGATTTATACATTTTACGTGAGATCATTTGACATTTTGATTTATTTCTTGTAATAATTGAAAGCCCTGAGGTGCAGTGTAAAGAATGCTGTCCAAGGTGCTGATTCCAGGACATCCAGGGAAGTGGTAGCTGTCAGAGGACTTGCTGTATTTAACGTGATATTGATAGAGTAAATATTTTGTAATTGTGGTAAGTATGTGATTACGAGTAAGTGTCACTACTTAAACTTGCGAATGTAACTCAGTCGGACTCTGTCGAGAATTTACATTCTGTCCAGTCTGCGTCTCTTTGACACCATTAAAGTCTCTTGTTCCAAACAACACCGTTGATGCCATTGAAGACACGTTTGGTATCTGTTGCCGATTTATTTGGTTTTTAATTTACAAGCTGTAATATGTGTATTCATCATGAAGGTGAAGTGCACAATATACATGTGCAACTACTGATTTTCTTTTGCCGAGCTGTAAAATAGTAAGGGTCGTGTGGGGGGAAGCCTACACTTTTTTGGTATTACTGTTCCCTCCCTCTGTCTCAGAACAGATACGCCCTTCTCTGTCTTATCATTGTTGCAACTCACTTATCCGGCTCATCATCCAGCCAATCGCTTGGCTCTGGGAGGGGAGGAGGGCTGCTTTAAAAGCTGCATCTGGTGCCAGTAATGACAGGATCTTCTGAACTGCGCAGAAAAACCTACAGCTGCCAAAATGGTTGAATGGACAGACTTCGAGCGCGCCACCATCCAGGACATCTTCTCCAAGATTGACCCTGACGTCGTGGGCCCTGCTGCTCTTGTCAGGTAAGACACGGTTCATGTTCTGCATGAACAGTATTTTATGATTATTAATGTAGTCAATGCGCAAAATGAGATTTTCCTAAAACCACGTGATCTCTTGACGTAACACATTTCCACCTGTTCTCTCAGGTGTCTGGTTGTCTACCCCTGGACTCAGAGGTATTTCGGTAAATTTGGCAACCTCTACAACGCTGCTGCAATCACATCCAATCCCAACGTTATAGCTCATGGAAAAGTGGTCCTGAACGGTCTGCAGCGGGCTGTGAAGAACATGGACAACATCAAGGCCACATATGCTGAGCTGAGCGTGCTGCACTCCGAGAAACTGAACGTGGACCCAGACAACTTCAAGGTATGAGGTTATGAGACTAATGCAGTTATTGTTCTCCATGTTGCTTCAAAAATGCCTCAGCTTTCATATTGTTGATGTGATGTTTTCTGGTCCCTATTGTGTTGCAGCTGCTGGCCGAGTGTCTGTCCATTGTCGTCGCTGCTCAGTTGGGTAAAGACTTCACTGGTGACGTCCAGGCAGCTTTCCAGAAGTTCCTGGCCGTGGTGGTGTCCGCTCTGGGAAGACAGTACCACTAGAGACCTGTGGCACAGGACAAGACCATTACATGCTGATTATTTTTCTAGATTTTGAAACGAAAATAAAAGTGTAAGAAAATTTAGCATGTTCTTCATGTTTTATTGTTGCACTTGCCCATGCCATGATTTAAATCTTTCAAATGATAACTAGTAGGTTTAGGCTACTAGTCGTCTTAGTTTTATATGACTTGTTTTATAGCAATGCAATGATGAACATATATATTTATTTCTCTTATTTATGTGTCTTTATTTAAAAAACAACTACAAAATATAGGAAATATGAACAAATTATTAAAAAATGCTTCTATAGGCTAAAGTGGCAAGGGACTCCTATTGCACCCAGCATGGTTTGAACTGTCTTGAGAGATAAGATCGGTTTTGCTGCACAAAATTGTAAAAAGAAAAACAAGAAAACTGTCAAAATAGGATGAGAAGTCTCTCAGAGTTTCTTCTCTAAGAGACTGGAAGAAACCCAGCAAGGACCTGGCTCAGCATCTGGCACCTTTATCTGGACGCCAATCACATGCTGATTATTTGGCTAGAGTTTGAAAAAGTTTAAAAGTAAAAGTTTAAGAAAATTCAATATGTTTTATTGCTGCTTAAAGACATGTACACATAACAAAAAAATGCATTAAAACATTCAAGACTGATTTCTACACATGTTGAGAGGAGCAGAGCACTGATCAGATGTGGCAACAAAAGTGCTAAAAATAGAATAAATTAGATTTTACCAACGTTATTGTTGACTTTGGCCGCCCACGGGCCACACGGCTGGAGGTTCATGCCCCGCTCTGTGTCCCTGGGGAAGATACTGAACCCCCAACAGCCCATCCCCACCCCCAGCTGTGCAGTGCCAGTCCCAAGCCCGTAGGAATCGGGGAAGGGTGCGTCAGGAAGGGTAATGTAGTTATTGTTCTCCATGTTTAACGATTGCTTCAAAAATGCCTCAGCTTTCATATTGTTGATGTGATGTTTTCTGGTCCCTATTGTGCTGCAGCTGCTGGCCGATTGTCTGTCCATTGTCGTTGCTGCTCAGTTGGGTAAAGACTTCACTGGTGACGTCCAGGCAGCTTTCCAGAAGTTCCTGGCCGTGGTGGTGTCCGCTCTGGGAAGACAGTACCACTAGAGACCTGAGGCAAAGGACAAGACCATCACATGCTGATTATTTGGCTAGAGTTTGAAATAAAATGTAAAAAGTATAAAAATGCAACATGTTCATTCGTTATTGGATCTCGATGTAAACAGACATTTAATTCGAAAAAGGATCATTCAACTCTGAATATGAGACAATTTTGTCAATAATGAGACTCCACATGCAGAACATTGAAAATTATCCTCTGCTGCCTCACGTTAAATATAAATAAATTATTGTTGCTCTAATGTTTTACTCAGACTAAAAGCAGTTGGTCTTTCCGTGGGTTAATGTGTCTGATTCTGTCTTTAAATCATCAGGATTTCGTTTTTTGTTTTTGATCTGAATTTAAATGACAAAACGTCACGTTACTAGTTACAGTTTATTCAGAACAGTCACTACGTGCGGAATAATCCTTCATGAAAAACTAATATATACAGTATTAATGAAAGACTTTTTATAATGTTTATTCGAAGTAAAAACCTCAATACTCAAGTAAAAGTGCAAGTATTTCCCTATACTGTACTACGAGTCTCAGATGAAGATTCCTAGTACAAAATCAAACAGAGACGTTATGATTTATTGAAATGGATTAACCACCTCTCAGTTTATTAAATAGTTAAAATTATGGCCTTTATTAAATCTAATTGAAACTTCGACATTCATGTTTTTAACAAAATCCAACTTAATACTCTTGAAAATAGCTGTTTTCTTCATAGATTAGATGCTCTTTTGAATTTTAAGTAAAATTTAGAACATGTATTTTTATACTTCAACTTAAGTAAAATTTTGAAGTGGTGCCTAGACAGTAACTAAAACTGTAAAATAAACGAAGTAGAGTAAAGGGTAGACTCCAATGGAAATTTACAAGCAAAGTACAATCACTGCAAAAATGCACATAAGTACAGTACTTGAGTACATATACTTTATTACACACCACCTCTGAGTTCAATATAACACACTATTATAACAATAATAACAAATAGGGATTTTTCATTTCTTTGTTTAATTAAACCATAAATTCCAAAGAATATTGTATTTAAAATGTCACAGGTAACATTTCAAAGTGAAACATTTCAAATTCAATCTCATGCTATGAGAAGATGTCCCATTTATGATGGTTCAGCTGATCTTAGAAAAAGTCAAAAGGTTGAACTGTCAGTTAGTTGCACAAAGTTCAGTGAAACGTCTTCAAATATGTTTTTCTTTGTTTTTTAGTTTATTGGGTTTGTTGTTAGTATATAGAATAGACATGTAAAACTGGAAATCTAAACAATATGAAATGTTATATATGTTTACATATATTTTACATATAAATATGTTTTTGTTTGAAAATGACTTGCGATGTTTTGATTATCAAAATATCGATTGGATAATTTTCTAGTGACTGACTAAATAAATCATCAACTCACACTGCAGCTCTAATGCAAAGTATCAAATATATTTATAATTAATCTTTTTCTATTGTCAGAGAAGTTAGAAACCACTGAGAAAAAAATAAAAGCTCACTGAGTCTCATAATTCATTTGCTAACTAATGCAAAATGATGTTCACAAGAACATATAGTGTATTTTTTTATGAATTAAGTTGAAGCGTGTAAATGTTATTTTTACTTGGGTTCAAACGTTCTCCTATTGATTACTCAAATATGAACCAAACAATCTGAGAAGAACCACAAAAACAAACATTGATTTGTATTTTTGCATCCATGTTTTTATTAATAATCTCACAGAGAAAGCGCATGCTTCAGTCTCTGTCATCTTCTTCTGCAGTTTATCTGTATTTCTCAGACAGGGCACCGGCCACAGCAGCCAGAAACTTGTCCATAGCCACGTGGACCTCAGGGGTGAACTCGTTGGGCATCTTGATGGCGAAAACCACGAGAAGGTTGTGAGAGAGAATCTGTGGGGAAAAAAACAAACATGTTATGTGCAAAGTGTTTTACTTATTCATCCACCTGTAAAATCTAAAGAAAGATCAAGATTATTTGAATTGTTGACAACTGAGTGAATCATGGAAATGACAGAATCTGAAAATAATCTAAAAGACTTAGTTTTGACACTTCTCATAAAGTAAGTCTTTGGCTCAGCACCTTGAAGTTAGCAGGGTCCACTCTCAGAGTGAAGGCGTGCAGCTCACTGAGGCTCAGAAGACCCGCAGCCAGGTCGTCAATTTTGGCCACAGCATCAGCAACTCCATTCATGATGGTCTTTCCGTGCTTCTTCACTGGGGCAGAGCCGGGGCTCAGGTCCTTCCAGTGGGAGAAGTAGGTCTTGGTCTGGGGGTAAACCACCAGCATCCTGTGGAAAACATGTAAATGTCAGAGTGGATGTGAATCAGTCAGTCAGTGTTGGAGGATGTGGCATCAGTAGTCAGCATGTTCTCATATTTACCTGGCCAGGGCATCAGCGCCGATGTCCTCCGCCTTCCCGGATGCCTTAGCCCAGAAGGCCTTGACTGTGTCCTTGTCCTTAGCACTGAGACTGGTCATCTTGCTTTTGTCTGACTGTTTGCCAAATGCTGGGATCAGTCTAAACTGCGGGGGTTTTATGCTAGAAGCGGAGAGTGGACACACCCGGGACCACCTCCAAGATAGACCACATGAGGCGGTCCCAGTGATGGACTGCAGCCTGTATGAGATAAACTACAACCTCCCCACTGCGGCTCTGAACCCAAAAACTCAAACTCAATCATTGTTAGTAATGATTATACACAAAAAATGTAAAATTACTGGCATATTTAAAGTATAATAGAGATGTTCATCAGAAAGTAAAATTGAACCTCACAGGTATCAGTTCATTAAAAATTATTATTCCTACTCCAAAATGGGTATTAGTGTTGGACTACAATTATTCTCAGATTTGACAAACTGAAAGTTTTTCTCTGGTAAATCTGAAACACGCAGAGACCAAAATCTAGAAACATCTAGCTTATGAAACCAAGCTGCAATATTAGATTTGTTTATCAATTTGTAAGCTTCCATTGTGCATTATACAGTCATTCTCAGCTTTTTTTAAATGCATTATGTGTTTCTTAGGGTTATCTTATCCAGTGCACTGTTAGGGTGGATCCATTCAAAAGAAGTTATAGATAAGCTTTCTTCCTCAGTGTGTTTTCAAACTGACAGCGAGTGTTAAGTACTGGAAACACTCATATCTGGTGTCATAAAAAACAGAAAAAGATGTAACACAAGAAAGTAGTTGTAAAGAGTAGATAAAAGCCTCATATTTTATTTTGTTGCTGACTGTATATCAATTATTGTCACAACGATGAGCATTGTTTTCTTAGGTAGAGAATAATGTTATTGTAATAAAAAAAATTGAAATGATCATTTAACACTTGAAGAAACAGCTCAGTCCCAAAACTCAAACATTGAATTGACAAATGAATGAAAATCAGAGTAGAGGTAACTGCAAATGAGTGTGTTTTTTCTCTTGGTATAATTAAAAAAGCTTAATTCTGCCTTGTAGGTGAAACACACTGTAACTCAGAAAACACAAACTGAATGGTCAAGTTATCGAGCAGACTTGTCTGGCTGAAAGTCAAAGCTTCAGCAAATGGATCTTTTGGCCTTATTTTTATCTTATTGTCTGTCACATTATCATATCATAACAGCATAGTTATTGTGCATCCTGAGAGCACAGCTTTTATTGGCATGTTATCGTACTGAAACTTCCTAAAGACAAGCAGGTTTCTGAGAAGGTCAGCTGTAGCTGTGACAGTGTCCCAGGAATAGGGGTACAGGAGGAGTCCAGTCCTGTCCCATAAGTTACAATCTAAACTAATAAACCCCCTAGTGCTAATTATTGGACATTATGCGACCTTATGATTGCCAAAAGGTTACAGCTATATACCTAAACAGTAAATGGTACAAATAGGATCAGTGGCTTTTGGCTTGTGCCTTCAGTGGTCACCACAGCGGAACATGTTGATTTGGCACGTGTTTTTATGCTGGATTCCCTTCCCGCCACAACACTCCCGTTTTTTTTTCCCCCAGGCTCAGAACCGGCACTAAGGTGGCCCTAGCTGGACCACACCTGGTAGGGTGGAATTTGAGCCTTTGGCCTTCTGCATCGCACTCTAAGCCCCCCAGTAAACGGTGCATATATGTACCATTCATTCAGCTAAGGTACAATTGTTTTCTGTTTTTTAAGTAAATGTGTGGATTTGAGGTTTTGCCTTTACAATTATCAAGTCAATAATGCAATTATCATTGACTATATGAAAAGCAATAATATACATATACTCAAGTAGCAAGGTGCTAAGTATTATTTATATTATAGATATATAGTATATTATTAGAATTTAAGGTAGAACAGTCTGGTTTTTTTTTCTTGTGCCCAACTCTGCACACTCAGCAACCTCACTCCCAATGTTCAAAAAAAATTGAAAACTGAACTCCTCCACACCTTCCCATGCACATGAAAAGAAACTTCCTTTCTGCTCTTTCTTGCACTTGCATCTCAAGAAATGGAAACACTTCCACTAATAGCACTTTGCATTGATGTTTTCTCCTTGACTTAGAGTTTTGATTGCTTTGTACCTCACCTGTAAATCGCTTTGGATAAAAGCATTTGCTTGACTAAATATAAATGCAAATGTACAGTAAGTCAACTGACTATAGTTAAATGAAAAACAGTGACACATACTGTACATACTCAAGTAGCAAGGTGCTAAATAATTACCACAATGTTACAGATGAGTAGCCAGTGTGCAGGATACAAATGTGGCCTGTTAGAGGGTACAGACACAGTGACAAACCATTGTACCCCTGAAGATACCATAATGCCCCTTATTTACTGAGAGTGTGTGCTGTAAAAATATTTTAACATCATGTGTGGACACTATTCCTCTCGTAATGTTAGTTTCTAATCACCTAAACGTGACTTTATTTGCCTTGATGCTTCTGCATCAAACAGATGCGCTGAGAACTGAGCAGAAGTAAATTTAGGCTTCATGTCCTGCTGAGATATCATTTGAAAACTAACAGTAGATCAATCCACAGTTAGAAACTTTCACAAAAATTAGAACTCAAGTAGCCAGATTTAGTGTGATCATTTGACATTTTGATTTATTTCTTGTAATAATTGAAAGCCCTGAGGTGCAGTGTAAAGAATGCTGTCCAAGGTGCTGATTCCGGGACATCCAGGGAAGTAGTAGATGTCAGAGGACTTGCTGTATTTAACGTGATATTGATAGAGTAAATATTTTGTAATTGTGGCGAGAATGTGGTTACGAAAGTGTCACTAATTAAACTTGCGAATGTAACTTAGTCGGACTCTGTCGACAATTTACATTCTGTCCAGTCTGCGTCTCTTTGACACCATTAAAGTCTCTTGTTCCAGAAAACACCATTGATGCCGTTGAAGACACGTTTTGTATCTGCTGCCGATTTATTTGTCTTTTTTTTTTTTTATTTGGTTTTTAATTTACAAGCTGTAATATGTGTATTCATCATGAAAGTGAAGTGCACAATAATACATGTGCAACTAGTGATTATTTGTTTGCCGAGCTGTAAAATAGTAAGGGTCGTGTGGGGGGAAGCCAACACTTTTTTGGTATTACTGTTCCCTCCCTCTGTCTCAGAACAGATACGCCCTTCTCTGTCTTATCATTGTTGCAACTCACTTATCCGGCTCATCATCCAGCCAATCGCTTGGCTCTGGGAGGGGAGGAGGGCTGCTTTAAAAGCTGCATCTGGTGCCAGTAATGACAGGATCTTCTGAACTGCGCAGAAAAACCTACAGCTGCCAAAATGGTTGAATGGACAGACTTCGAGCGCGCCACCATCCAGGACATCTTCTCCAAGATTGACCCTGACGTCGTGGGCCCTGCTGCTCTTGTCAGGTCAGACACGGTTCATGTTCTGCATGAACAGTATTTTATGATTATTAATGTAGTCAATGCGCAAAATGAGATTTTCCTAAAACCACGTGATCTCTTGATGTAACACATTTCCACCTGTTCTCTCAGGTGTCTGGTTGTCTACCCCTGGACTCAGAGGTATTTCGGTAAATTTGGCAACCTCTACAACGCTGCTGCAATCACATCCAATCCCAACGTTATAGCTCATGGAAAAGTGGTCCTGAACGGTCTGCAGCGGGCTGTGAAGAACATGGACAACATCAAGGCCACATATGCTGAGCTGAGCGTGCTGCACTCCGAGAAACTGAACGTGGACCCAGACAACTTCAAGGTATGAGGTTATGAGACTAATGCAGTTATTGTTCTCCATGTTTAACGATTGCTTCAAAAATGCCTCAGCTTTCATATTGTTGATGTGATGTTTTCTGGTCCCTATTGTGCTGCAGCTGCTGGCCGATTGTCTGTCCATTGTCGTCGCTGCTCAGTTGGGTAAAGACTTCACTGGTGACGTCCAGGCAGCTTTCCAGAAGTTCCTGGCCGTGGTGGTGTCCGCTCTGGGAAGACAGTACCACTAGAGACCTGTGGCACAGGACAAGACCATCACATGCTGGTTATTTGGCTAGAGTTTTAAATAAAATGTAAAAATTATAAAAATGCAACATGTTCATTCGTTATTGGATCTCGATGTAAACAGACATTTAATTCGAAAAAGGATTATTCAACTCTGAACATGACACAATTTTGTCAATAATGAGACTCCACATGCAGAACATTGAAAATTACCCTCTGCTGCCTCACGTTAAATATAAATAAATTATTGTTGCTGTAATGTTTTACTCAGACTAAAAGCAGGTGGGATTTCGTATTTTGTTTGTGATCTGAATTTAAACGACCAAACGTCACGTTACTAGTTACATGTTATTCAGAACAGTCACTACGTGCGGAATAATCCTTCATGAAAAACATATAATATATATATAATATATATTAATGAGAGACCTTTATAATGTTTATTCGAAGTACAAACCTCAATACTCAAGTAAAAGTGCAAGTATTTCCCTAACAAATGCTCTTCTACGAAGTACCACTTTAACCTTTTGTTCATGTTCTAACTTTTAGTTAAAATCCAAAAGTACTAGTGCTGCACTAAGAAAACCATCTGTTTTTACAAATGTTCATTTTGATGGTGATAACATGAATGTCGAAGTTTCAATCAGTTTTTAACCAGATTTAAAAGAGGCATAATTTTCGCGATTTAAGTGTGAAACTAAATTTTGAGCTAATTTTAATGACTTAATGTACTGACATGCGGTAAATCCACATTAACACGTTATAAATTATAATTTTGTAACAAAGAACCGTCATCTAAGATAAGTAACTAAAACTGTAAAATACATTAAGTAAAGTAAAAATAAAATTGACTCCAGTAAAGTACAAGTACTGCACATTTGCACTTAAGTACAGTACTTGAGTACATGTAATTAGTTACATACCAGGACTTTAATATAACAGGCTATTATAACAATGATTACAAGGGGATTTTGTTGGTTAAATTAAATCACATTTCTAAAAATATTTTAAATATTCATATTTTGAAAAACGTCAAAGGCAACGTTTTTATATTTGAACTCATACGTGCATACGAAAGTGTGTCATTTATGATAGTTTAACTGATTTTAGATAAAGTCAAAAACAGTTTAAATATCAGTTAAGTTACCCAAGGTTTAGTGTTCACAAAAGTTTTGGTTTTTTTTTTCTAAAAAAAGAGGTAGGATGTTTTGATTATCAAAGCATTGATCGATATGTAGTGACTGACTAATGAAATGATCAACTCACGCTGAAGCTGTATAAAATATTTATAATGAATCTTTTTCTATTGTCAGAGAAGTTAGAAATCACGGCGAAAAAAATAAAAGCTCACTGAGTCTCATTATTCGTTTGTTAACTAATGCAAAACGATGTTCTCAAGAACATATAGTGTATTTTTTATGAATTAAGTTAAAGTGTGTAAATGTTATTTTTACTTGGGTTCAAACGTTCTGCTATTGAATTGATACTCAAATATGAACCAAACAATCTGAGAAGAACCACAAAAACAAACATTGCTTTGTGTTTTTGCAGACACGTTTTTATTAATAATCTCACAGAGAAAGCTCATGCTTCAAACTCATCATCTTATCGTCATCTTCTTGTACAGTTTATCTGTATTTCTCAGACAGTGCACCGGCCACAGCAGCAAGAAACTTGTCCATAGCCACGTGGACCTCAGGGGTGAACTCGTTGGGCATCTTGATGGCGAAAACCACGAGAAGGTTGTGGGAGAGAATCTGTGGGGAAAACAATAAACGTAGTTTGATTATTTTATTTCTAAAAATTCTAATATCCACTCAACTCGGTGGATCATTGAAATTGCAATGTCTGAAAATTGCCTAAAACACTTAGTTTTGACACTTCTCATAAAGTAAGTCTTTGGCTCAGCACCTTGAAGTTAGCAGGGTCCACTCTCAGAGTGAAGGCGTGCAGCTCACTGAGACTCAGAAGACCCGCAGCCAGGTCGTCAATTTTGGCCACAGCATCAGCAACTCCATTCATGATGGTCTTTCCGTGCTTCTTCACTTGGGCAGAGTCCGGGCTCAGGTCCTTCCAGTGGGAGAAGTAGGTCTTGGTCTGGGGGTAAACCACCAGCATCCTGTGGAAAACGTGTAAATGACAGAGTGGATGTGAATCAGTCAGTCAGTGTTGGAGGATGTGGCATCAGTAGTCAGCATGTTCTCATATTTACCTGGCCAGGGCATCAGCGCCGATGTCCTCCGCCTTCCCGGATGCCTTAGCCCAGAAGGCCTTGACTGTGTCCTTGTCCTTAGCACTGAGACTGGTCATCTTGCTTTTGTCTGACTGTTTGCCAAATGCTGGGATCAGTCTAAACTGCGGGGGTTTTATGCTGGAAGCAGAGAGTGGACACACCCGGGACCACCTCCAAGATAGACCACATGAGGCGGTCCCAGTGATGGGCTGCAGCCTGTATGAGATAAACTACGACCTCCCCACTGCGGCTCTGAACCCAAAAACTCAAACTCAATCATTGTTAGTAATGATTATAGACAAAAATTTAAAAATACTGGCATATTTAAAGTATAATAGAGATGTGAGTGTGAATGGTTGTCTGTCTGTGCATGTCTCTCTGTGTTGACCCTGAGATAGACTGTTGACTTGTCCAGGGTGTATACCGGCTCTCGCCCAATGACAGGTGATAGGCTTCAGTCCCCTATAACCCTGAACAGGATACCTGGTAACTGATGTATAAATGTTCATCTGACAATAAAATTGAAACGTTCAACAAAAAATATAAAAGCAGCATCCTAAAATGAAAGTATATTTTATAGTCTGTCATCACATAAAATTTTCAGAGCTGTCCTCTATTCAAGCTTGAAAGACAGAGACCGAGCAGAGAAACAAAATGATAAATCTATTCCATGCAACCAACGTAATGTCAATAGATATATCCTTTGGAAAGCTTCCAATGCAGAGTAAAATATTTTTTCTATTGTTTTCAACGCATGATGTATTTCTAAGAGTTATCTACACTGTTAGGGTGGATCCACTCAAAAGAAGGTTCAGATAAGCCTTGTTCCTCAGTGTCTTGTTCAGCTGATATCTAGTGTTAAGTTGAAAGCTGTCGCTTTACATAACTTCATATAGAACAGATACGCAAAAAAATTATCGATGGCCACAAAGTCAGGAGCTACATTTGGGATCAGTTCGAATCTTCTTACTGTAAATTGTCAATGTTCTTTTTTTATCGACAACGTTTAATGCACGTTCAGCTGGCACAAATGTTCCCTCATCTTAAATTAATCAAAGCAGATTGTAATTAATTTAATAAGGGGCGTGTAAACTTTTGCACTAATATAATAATTATAATAACTTCTTTTGATTATTTTATTTAATTGCAACTTATTTTTAATACTATTTTGTTATGGTTAAGTCTGCATAACCTTTATGCCATTTTAATGAAAGTGGGATGTAAACCTAAATCTAAAACTAACAAAATAAAAATGCACATCCAGCTAGTACAGATGGTCTTTCACCAAAAAAGATAAACTGCTTTCGGCTTGTCTCTTCAGGTGTCGCCACAGTCAAACGTGATCTTTAAGTTTATTTGGCCTGAGTTTTTTACCCCAGATGCCCTTCCTGCGGTAACCCCATTATATCTGAAATTAGTGCAACCGTTTTCATCCCTCTTGATAAATAATTCAAAATTAACTTAAATTATTTTCTGTTTCAATGCGCATTAAATACGTAGATTTAAAATATAATTGTTTTGCCCAGCTGTAAATGAATCCTCATGTTTGTTGCTGTCTGATTTACAGTGGTCTACAGTGATCACAATCACTGCTTCCCTAGCATGACATTGCAATAAAAAAAATAGATTCAAATGCGTATTCAACACTTGGAGACACTGTAGCTCAATTAGAAAATATAATAGTCATGTCATTTGGCTGATTTATCTGGGTGAAAGACAAAGTTTCAATAAGTAATTTGGAATTAAAAATAGTTTGGCTGGGAGGTAAACATTTTACCATAAAAGTAATGATATGATGCAGCCAGACGGAACAGCTTTCATATGTTTAATAACAGAGATTTCTGAGAAGGCCAGCTGGACTGGAGCTCTGACAGAGTTTTTCTTGGAGATTGTGACCAGTGCACTTACTGAGCCAATTTAATAAACATGACTAATACCAGAAAAGCTTAATGTAAACATTAAGTAGTTGGTGTAGTTTGTACAAAACAAACAGAAAACAGACCCCTGATAGACTCCCAAATGAACACTAGTTATTTCCTATGGGAAACATTTGGGAAAATTCATCTTAATTCATCCATTTCAGATTAAACTAGATGCCACCGGGATAAAGGATTCATTTATAATAGAGCATGTTACCAAAGCTCTGATAGATTTAACAGGTTTGGCGCTATTAATGGATAATATACTAATAGTAAACCTGGCCCAGCGCAGTTCTTGAGACAATTTAAGCTGCTGTTTGTGTTGGAGCGCCCCCTACTGTACCTTCTCCAATATTAATAATAATCATATAAATAATATATGAAACTTGAGTTTGCCAGCCAGAGAAAAACGTGAAAATTTTGATTATTTTATTTTTATAAGCAATATGACTTTATTAAAAATTGCTATGATGTAATATAGGCTAGTGCGAAACCACTGAGGGGAACTTGCAAAGAACAGCAATATTGAATAATTGAAAAAGAAACAGAGTGATCAACATTTATTGTTTCATTGTTTTTTTTCCAAAATGCACAAATTAGAAGAAGAGAATTACAATCTAGAATTTTACATAAACCTTCATCTAACATACAGAGCTGTGCGATTACATTAAGTAGGTGTGAGTTTTAAAATTCTAAATGTATAAAAAGATACTTAAATTAAAAAATTGAGTTTATAAAAATTCAGTCATTTAAAAGAGAATATGAAAATTGTGAAAAACATTAAAAAGTAATAGACATCAACGGTCTATGCACTTTTGTTCAAGGAATTTGATTTTAGGCAGAATAACTACCAGTTCATTTTGACATATATTATTTTGATATTCATATCTTACATCACATGGCCTGTTTCAACCCCAATCACTTTCTGATTCCAAAACAAATCTTACCGGTAGGACCACAACCAAGGTGGCTTCACCAGTACATTCAATCATTCAATCCAAGATGCCTTCAAATATAAAAATACAAATACCATAGTACCATATCCTTTAGAGAATAAAGCTCTTTCGTCTTCCATACTGATGCTAGGCTGCGTTAATTTCGCACCACAATATGCTTGCCACAGAATTGACTGAAGTGATACATCTTTGGGTTGAATTAGGGAAATGTAGTTGTAGCCACAAAATAAAAAAATTGTCCTCTGGTTAAAAAGGTCTAAAAACATAACTTTTGCTTGGGAAAAAAAAATTGTGATCCTTGGCGTTCCTGAATAAACTCAGAATAAAATATCCTTATCAAAAATACTCTAGTGGAAATAAACCTTAAGTATAAATACGGAAATATTGTTGAAGTGGTGTTTTCTGTTCTGTAACACCAATGAGCTAGTTGAGGCAAGGACACTTCATCTTCCATGCTGGTGGCTTTTGTTATTCCAGATGACTGATAATGTGTGACAGCTCTTGAAGACATTAAAATGAAAACATATTCCTGTAATCCACATGAAAACACACAAGCGTATATGAAATTTGTAATGTAATTTTGTGAACAGTTTTGACTTGTAAGTGCCACTAAAACAGTGCTGACAACTGGATTACTGCAAGGCAGAACTAGTGTTTATACAGCTTTTCTAGATGTTCAGTTTTTCAGATTGTACTATACAAGAACTCTATGTTATCAACCAACACTGTGATTAAAATAATACTGTACAACAAGAAATGGATGGCAGCTGTCATGTATTAATCTGCACATTTGAATGTAGTTAAATTATAGAAGGTGAACACACACACACACACACACACACACACATACACAAACCTTTTCTTACACAAAATAAAAAAACACACACACACAGTATAATATGAGTAGTTGAAGTGGCTGTAGAGCTGCTGTTAGAGGCAGAGGCAAGATGATTTATTTTGTTTCACCAGTAGGAGGAGAAGAACCCAAGAGAGGAGACTTGGGTGAAACCTAGACATTATTTAAAAAAAGAAGACATTATAGTTAGAAGATAAATTTGAGGTCATTTGTGACTGTTTGTGTGTTTTGGGGTGAAACTACTTTAATCCTTAGCTGGGGCCAAACATACTGCAGATTGAGTTTTGCTAATATATACAGCAGAAAAACTGTCTGTAAATGTATCGAAATGATAAGTACCCGCTGTGTATAGTGAAATCTAGGTTGTATAAAACATTACAGCCAATGTTTAGAATTTAAAGAAAAATTCCAACTTTAGCGATATGTATGCTTGTATCATACAGCTTAGCATCAAATGTGTTAATTTAGTGTTTGCTGGTCACATCTATCACTTCTTCAGTGACTTAAATTTACCAGAATAACCGTGTCCACCTTTTTTTAGGGAAAGAGGTCATGGACACATTTCTGAATACTTTCTTCCTTGTCTATAACAGGTTTTGTTTCCTTGTTGAATGGTGGTCAAAAATGGTTACTCTTCCCCTATTACAACACTACATGCAGCTAGCAGCATATGAAAACACTTACAGGGGAAGGAGGCTTTGCAAAGTTGAGGTGAGCATAAAGAAGCACAGCTATGTCATTCTGGCTGGCCTCCAGGGCAATGGACAGTGCAGTGCTGCCGTCCTGTACGATGCAAACATGAGAACGACGATGAGATGATGGGTTTGGGCAAAAGTAGCAAGAAAGAGAAAAAAACTTAATGTACTATCCTTACATTATCTGTGAGAGTGGCATCACAGCCTGGCACAGACAGCAGCTGACGCACAATGTCCACGTGACCATGTTCACAGGCGCACATAAGTGCTGTGGAGCCATCATCATCGCGAATGTTGACCTGCGCCCCACAGGACAGCAGCGCCCGCACCATGTCTCCTCGACCATGACTCACCGCAAGCATCAGTGCCGTCTGACCGGCCTGCAGACACACATTTTTCAAAGTCTTTAAACTCACTTTCAACATGAGATAGTACTGTTACCACTTTACATACAGAGTGCGCGGTTCATGACATGCAGTAAGATCTAATGAGCACTAGAGGGCGCACCTGACTGGCCTTCGCATTGACATCGCCTGTTCGCAGCAGCTGGAGGACAGTTTGAAGGTCACTGTCAGAGTGGAAGGCAGCCAGAGCCGTCAGCATGATGGCAGTGTAGCCTGCTTTGTTCTGCTTGTCAGCATTACACAGACCTGTCAGGTATATGGGGCAATCAGTGTGATGGGTGATATAACAGCATCACCAACAACTGATATTCAGACACTCATGATGACAAGAAGACATGCAAGATACAGGACATGACACATTAGCTAACACAAAATTAGCTATCAATTTTTATAATTTCTCAACCACAATATTTCAAGGCAAAACATTTTTGTTTAAACAGACAGCAGTTTGAAATATAGGATTTTGTATCAGGAAAACACAAAAACATTTTGGCTCAGTGGAATGAAGACGAGTTCAACTTGTGACAGTTTGAATAAATTATTTGAGTAGTCTTATTTTCTTCTTCTCTCATTTGTCTTCAAATACTCTCGGTTTCACATGCACATGCTCACACCAAGCTCACCAGTATCCAGCAGCAGCTTCACCACAGGGAAGTTAGAGTGGGAGACGGTGTAGTGAAGCGCTGTATTCCCGTTGCCGTCTGCCATGTTGATCACAAACTCCAGCAGCTGAGGGGAGATTGAGGCGAAGGCATCCATGTAGGCCTTGACAACAGCTGTGTCTGCTGCTTTGTGACAGGACACGCGCAGCCACTCCTGCAGCACGGTGGTGTAGGCTGCCCTCTGAGATCAGACACAATGAGGACGTTTACAGACAAGTAATCCTGTTTAAAATTTTCATAAATGTTGTGTCAAGACCAAGTTCATGACATTCTGAGGACAATATCAGAATTGGAAGGTGTTTTATCTTGGTCGTTTCTGTGTGTAGCTGTCAATATAATTGCTTTAAGAAAAAGGGACATTCCTGGATTTCATTCTCCTGGTTGAATGAAATTGACAACTTACTGCTCCTTGTTGGCTGAAGGCATTGGGGTCCCCCAGGGCTTTCTGCAGGGTGTAAAGAGCTGACATCAGGCTGTCACTTATTTCCAGTCTGAGAAACACAAGGTGATAACATCAGTCACAGATGGTCAAACACATGTCCATCTGTTAACCATGTGCACATTTACCTGACTTGTTTGGTTGATGCTGTGGTATTTGTGATGCTGTCAACTGCTGGTTTTGACTCGGACTGGCTGGAGAGGACAGTTGTACCTGACTCTATGGTGTGCTGCTGGTTCGTAATCTTGGTGGTTTTAGTGTCACACGGTGACGAAGAAGAGGTAAATGAGGACTTTAAAGAGCCTTGCTCAGGAGGGGATTCAGTGTATGATGTTGTGGAGGTGAGCCCCGGGGTTTGCTTCTCCAATAACTGGCTGGCAGCCTTGTTAGCTGGACATGAAGGAGTCAGGGTGCGGTAAGAGGCTGGTGGCTGTGACACGCATTTTTGGACAACTGCGTCTGTTGCTGGTGACTGGGGGGCTTTGTTTAGCACTTTTGTTTCTACAGATGGAGACTGCTTGGGAATCTGCTCTGAGCCTAGAACTATGGCTGGTAGATTTGCAACAGGCTGCTGAGGAACATTGCTTTCTTGGGGCTGGGAAGTCTTGGTGGGGCTTGTTTCCACATGCTGGACTGTAGGCTCTGGTAGTTTTTCTCTAGCTTCATGATATTCACTAGAGTCACTTCCTTCATCTGAGCTCTCGCTGCTGCTGTTGTCTGATGATGTGGACTCATAGCTGCAAGACAATAATGTTTCCCTAGCAAACAAGTCTGTGCACCTCACATCTGCTTAACTGTTAATTCAAATACATTTGCATAGTGGAACACAAGCCATTTGGGTACTACAAACTCTGTGTTTGTGAACATTTGAGAGCATTTTCTTCTCTCTTCCAAATGCACAACTAAGAGTAAATTACTAGAGATCTATAATTACCACATTGTTCAGAATATGGTTGGTGGTCTGCAACAACTGACCCTTACCCTCCATTGACACCAATGAACTGTAGGTTTTTCTTGGTGGTTGGAGATCCTGGTTCACCTTCTGCTTTCCGCTTCATAATGGACCTTAGAGAGGACTGGGGAGATGAGGCTGGAAAAGATAACAGTGAACATAGTATAATTAGAAGTCAGAATGATGATCAAGAAGTGCTTTGAATCCAGATCAGGCTACTTACCTGTCTTAGGGCCTTCTTGGGACTGGACAGCCTCTGTGTTTGAATGCAGGTGCGTTTCTCCTTCTTTGGAATACATTAAATCAATCTGATTCCCAGATGAGCCTACGGCAATGCCAGGAGTAGCTACAGGTACCGAAGTGGACACTTCGCTCTTTAGGACATCACGCACCTGCTTAGAGCTGACCGCAATTGGAAACTCAACTGGAAGATCTATGAGAACGAAAAAAGGACTTATCAACCTTAACTTACCAAATGTCGAATGGGAGTTTACAAAAAGAACAAAAGAAACTACTTTATATAAAATTTTTCATTAAAAGTGAACGGAAACTCACTGCAAATTATATAATGGCTACATTTGTGCAACCTAATGCAATTTTAGACAATAGAGTGCAATAATTTCTGGCTCAAAATGTGTTGTTCTGGTGTCAGAGAGGTACTTATTCACATTTTCATTTAAATTGATTCACATTTTTTAGTCCAACACACCTTCCATTCAGGCGACATTTATTGACTCATTATAAGCTTCAAAAAGGGCAGTTTCATAGCACTGCAATAGGCTTTTCAAATAAAAATAATAAACTTGTAAATCAGTGCCCTTGATCATACACTACCAGGTAAATCCAGACCTTCACCTTGTTCTCTATGGTGTCCCTCCACAACTCCAACAGCTGGTTGCAGAGCCGGAGAGCTGCAGCTCTCCGCTCGCAGCAGTGTGCCCACCTCTACCACGGTAGGCTGCTCCAAGGTGTACACCTGGATTCCCACAGTTCTCTGTTCCCTCTGTTGGGGCTGCTGTGTGAAGCTGACCAGAGTGTGCAGACTGCCGCCTTGTGGCTCCTGCCAACCCATGCTGGTAGCCATAACTGGATGCTCTGCCTGAGGGGTTTTCTTTAGTGCTGTTACCTGCTGTTGTGCAGCCTGCAGCTCCTGCATCGTCCTCTTTATCTTGCCCTCAAGCTGACAAACTTGATTCCTAAGAGCCACTGTTTCTGGCAGAAGACCCAGATCCTCCTCCCGAACCCAGACTCCCACCTGACAACTACTCCTCGAGTATTCCGGTCCGACTCCTATAGTGCGCACTTCCTGCTTTGCATCTGGTCGTGCTCCACTCACTATCACTGTGTCCTCAATCTCACACCCTGAATCTTGTTTGGAGCCCTCAGGTGTGGTGGAAGACAGTGGCCCTGCTGGCATGTTGCTGCTCTGAGCTCCAGTGCTTGACTCTTCTTCAGGGATGTCGATGTAGAGTTCCCCACGTGGCCGACCTCGGTTGAAGCCCAGAGTGTGTCCCAAAAACTTCTGGCTCTTCAGCTGGACACTGAGTTGCCGTTTCTCCTCTTGCAGCACAGAAATTTTGACCTGCAGCACAGGAATGGTTTTCACCTGCTCCTCAAGCTCCTTAATCTTCCTGAGAGCTGCTGCCATCTGCTCCCTGATGTGCTGGAGGTGGGCTGGGGTTGGGGTCACTGGAGTGGAGAGTCCAGAGCTCATCGGGGTAAAGGATCCACCACCACCCTGGGACCGGTTGAAGCTGTGTGCACTGCTGATGGAGGTATTAGAGCCTGCCACACTGCTATGCATGCTGCCCAGGTTGGAGAACCTCCGCCCCTCCTTCTCCTCTTCCAGCTTCCTTCGTGCATCCAACAGGGTCTTCTCTACCCGGGCAGAGCTGAAGGTGGGCCTCTGTGACGTGTGGTAGCCTGGGGCACAATAGGAGAAGGAGGAGTGTCGGCTGTCTATGCTGGCATTGGAGCAAAGGGACTCTGTGGATGTCCACCAGGAGCCAGTGTACCCATACCCACGAGGCAGGGAGCCATAGCGTGGCCGGCGTTGGACAGGAACCTTCTTGATAGTGTTTCCCTTCTCTATGTCATTAACATATTTAAGAAAGTCTAGGTCCAAACGATAGCCATAGGGGGTCTCCACTGAGTAGGGTGCCTCCTGTTCCTTTCCATGCAGAGAAGGAGGAGCTGGTGGGTTGAGTTTCCCTGAGAGGGAAGGAAATCAACTTTAAAAAAAACAGAAACTCTGGAAATCTGTGTCTAATCTTGGGCTCAGACTTCAGAAAATAGCATTAACTCTATTTATGTATGCACTTTAAAATAACCTCAGAATTAAGTACAAAGTGAACCTGACCTTGTAAATGCAGGGATTTTACAACAGTTAAAATACTTGCAAGTTATCTGAAAGCTCAAATCCTACTAATATGAGAATAAATGTGCTGAATGTTGGGTATGATTAGTAAGAATAAAGAGTGCACCTGGGAAGCCTGGATCCATATGCAGCACCTGAGCCATAATGAGCCTGTGGCTGGTATAAAACACCCACTAACTCTCACCTGTGGAGACACAGATACATGTTAATAATTTTAATGTCAATGCCATTTTTAAAATTGTATCTTTTGTCATATAGTAATGACAAGACAGGAGTTAATTCAATAAAACATGATTGTTAATTTCCAACAGAAACATGTTAAGATCGGTATATATGGAGATTATACAGATGTACTTTACATATGGCTTCTATTCGACCTTACTATTCTTCAAGTGTGATGGTCCAAAAATAATCATACTTTGCTATTTTACCCCCTTGGTATCCTCTCTAGTTTTATCTCTAATTTTTAGAGCACAGTGGGTCACAGTGGAGTGTGTATTTGTTTCTGTTCTTAGCACTGGGAGAAGTGAAGTTACAGGGGAAAGTTTCCTGGCACTTACTTCCAGGACAGAGGTTTGAGACTGCTAGTTACAACCTTATTAGGAATCATCTGCACACACTAACTTAGCCTCTCAATTTAGGGTTTACATACACACTCTCCTCTTCTCCCCTCACTTTCTCCAAATATTTCTCCTCCTCTTTGTTCTCTCTGTGCTTTTCTGGTGCTTTCGTCCCTATCAACATCAGCTGATGATCAGGAGGTTTAAGCTGCTCTCTCTTTCCTTCCACATTCACTCTCTTTGAAACAGAATCTATAGTGAATCGCTGAGAACATACAGTAACACAATGCATTATCACAGCAGAGCTAATGTATTTTGAACCTTTATAAACAAAAGATTGTGTCTTTTCCTCCCATTAAGAGCAATACAGGATCAGCAGTGAGGCAGCTCCTACAAAGCTTGTGTCTCTGAGATTGTGTCTACTTACAAAAGATTAACTTTCTAGGTCACTTTGTGGTAACTCTGGATGTAATGTTTAAGCCATCCACAGCATTAGCCAGTTGAAAACCATTAAATTGCTTAAATTTTAAAGAGCTAACATCATAAGTTTTGACCACAAACCTCTGCTTTATTGTGTCTAAAGGAAAAGCAGTTTGATTCATCTTCAGAAGGAATGGAGTCTCTCCTTCTCAAATTCGAGCTCCCCCTGACTCTCGCTGTCTTGTGACCCTAGTCAGTGCTTGCTCATTTGTGAAAAATAAGACACTTGGAAATAGTGACTAGAGTGATTTGGTATTTTTCAAGTCCTGTATTCAGTTTAATGTCTCAGAGTTATTTCCCTTATCTGTGTTCCTTTCACAACCCCCTCATTCCAAAACTCTCACACACAGTAGGGCAGACTGTGGTGCAGGAGGTAGAGCGGTTGTCCACCAATCTTGAACAAGACACTGAACCCCAACTTAGTTGCTCCCTGTGAGCGTTGGCCAGTTGCATAGAAGCTCCCTCATCAGTGTGTGAGTGTGTGTGCAAATGCGAGTGCGAATGGGTGGACGAGAAGAAATGTAAATCACTTTGACTACCAATAGGTGGAAAGGAGCTATATAAGTGCAGACTATTTATCATTACAGGGGTAAGGAAAAATATTGCATAAAGTATGTGCACATACTGGCCTTTGTTTACAATTATAGAGGCTTCTCATGTGCAGGTTTTAAAAAAGTAGTTGTAGTAAATATGAAGTAATTATTTCATATTACTCACAAAGAAATTATCAGGTGATGAAATGCTAAAAATGGTAACAAGACTAAAGCACTCATTACAGAAGGCAAAAAAAAACCTTTAAAAGGACTGGAATATTTTTTATTAAACATTAACAATAAGAATTAAAGGCAACTCAGGTGGGTTTTGACCCCCTGCCTTTATCTCACCATGCAAGTCTTTCCAGGGACAAATAAAAGTGTTTGATTAGCGGCAACATGCGGGAATGTGAGAATATGACAGAGATAAGGGGAGTAGTTGTGAGTGGGAGGAGCATGTGTGTGTGAAAAACTGAGTGAGAGAAAAAATGTACACAGGAGGGTGGAGGACAGTGCTGACAGGGGACACTTGATGAGATATAATTATAGTCTGCAGTTAGACAACGAAACATGCCAGCCCAGCAGACATGACGGCTGACAGTGTCCACCCGATTCCTCTTCGAATTCCAAAATGTGGTTTTCTAACTCCTTCAAATCTTATCTACACAAAAACTATCAAGCTATTCTCTCCTTCAAATGTCCCTCTCTTTATTGCTCCTCTAGGTGCCAGTCTTCCCACAGCACCCTCTTACTGTCCACGCAATAAGGCCTCCACATCTGCTTCTTCAACAGTGGATCACTGGACGTTTCAGTTGTGTTTGGTGTGTCTGTATTCCTTGTGAGGAGAAGAGCGTGTGGAATTGAGGGGTGGAGTGTTCCTCCCTCACTGTTGAATTTCAAACTGAGCTCCTTTAAGATTATATCTGAGCAAAAACCAGTGTGCCACGCACCTGTACTTCAGACAAGGACCAGGACAAAATGTCTTGCACCCATTACGCTCCCCTACCTCCCTATACAGCTGCACATCATACCAACGGATGTTAACATTGCCTGGTCTACTTCCTCCCATTCCCTGCTATTAAGATTAGGACAACCTCTGGGGGATAAGATGCAGTTCATCCAGCACAAATTACACGTCTGTGGTATGTCCAGTAAGATTTCAGAAGAAGAACTATAGTGTAGCTTCGTTGACCTCTTACGGCAACCTGTGAAAAATGGTATTTTGTACAAACCTGGTGGCTTCAAGTTTATTCATTAACAACCAAATGTCTGGATGCTAGTTAGAGGTTTAAAAACTATGTTTAATTTACAGTCTGTATATGGATTTGTGTGTCCTTGGTGTATCAGAGGACTGAGACCACCCTGAAGAGTAATTTAAAATGCTAGACTTCGTTTCGAGGTCAGCTCTCCCAAGTTCATCAAACTCATTTCTTCCATTTACTGAGTTACCTTATTATTATTGCCATTACAAAGGATTAGGCCCCAGAATTGCTAAGTCAGAAATATCACTCTTCCCACCACCCAATGAAGATCTTTGTGGATTTTTCCACTGCCTTTCTGAATCTCCCAGCCTTAATGATTGCTATTCTGCTCAAGCTTGGAAACGTTTTGTGAATTAGGAAAAGAGGGATTTATTTTCCGCTTCGTACCAGGTACCAGGCTGCTAGGATGGGATCTCTCCTCCCCAGGCTCCTTGTTCTTGCTTCCTTTTATTGCACTCTTACAGTCAGCCCCTGTGGGAAACAAGTTGAAAACAACAAATTTAACTTTGACAGTCACAGGTTTTGACAGTTTGTAGCTCAGAATAAAAATTTACTTCAGAAAAGATGCCTCAAATATCTGTTAAAAAGTGTTGTCTCAGACATAAGAAGAGACTTACTACAAAAAAATGTTGCCCACGCATGACTATAAACACAGGTTTCAAAGCCAGAAAAACACATTCCAAAACATTTCAGTGGTTTTGACTGACACACCGGATGTGAATAATATACTGTATCCCCATGAAATGCCAGTCACTCTCTGAGATGTGAAGCCTGATCCATGCATATCCTTTCTCCTCCTCTCCCAGCTTTCTAGAAACACTTTGTGCAACCCCATTCCCTTCTCCAGTTCTCCAGTCTCTCTAAATCAATTCAAGGCGAGGAGACACCCTGATATGTGATTGGACAATGTTTCTGTTTTCTTACTTCTGTGGCTAACACTTTTAATTCTATTGCATTGACGTAAACACACCTCCCCGTTTCTTCACAAGAAAATCATCTGCACAGATCACCTTTAAAAACGTAAAGCCATACTGATTTCCCCAGCCTTTGAATGCCTCATGGAAATCGGAGACTAGAAGCTTGTCCTGTAACTACTGTGTGCATGTCCGCCAGATAAGCTGCATGACTGTGTCTGCTGATTCTCATACTTTGACTTCGGCTGCTCAAAGTCGAACTGCTGTGCAAGTGCATTCGACATTTTGTTGGAGGGTCTCACAACCTAAAAATGCTGATGGATGACCTTTACATAATACCATAACATGACTTGTTGTTGTTCACTCCATTGTTTCAGATTGTTGTCAAGCAGAATGCCACTGAGGGTGGAGGGGTGGGGGATAAGTGGACCTTTTCGGCTGAAACGACAGCCAAATCACAAAGAGCCATTCATTCAGCCCCTAGTTCCACAGCTGGTTCTAATATAAAGCAAGGAGGGGCATCTGAGAAAGCGAGACAGAGAGAAACAGTGTGCATGTGAGTGTGTGACAAGGAAATTTGGCTCAAAACAAACAAACAGTTGATGAAATGTGGTTATGGACACACACACAGACAGAAACTGGAAAGACAAGAAGCAGGATGAAGTGATTTGTGTCTAGATCTAGAAGTGTCCAAGGCTCCAAACACAGCTATCAGTGCTGGTAATTATGCAGGACACTGAAGGAAACATCTTACGAATAGATAGCTGACTGAATACAGCAGCATATACATTAATGCAATACCTCTGTTGGTGCAGACTGCAAATACTTGCGTAACACAAATACCAAATGTTACAGAAGGCAACTTGAACTCCAATCAACTCCCACACTGCACAGATAAAAACACCAGCACACCAACACTGTCCAAGGCCTGGCAACTCCCACGGATCAGCAAACACAGCTGTAGCTTTTAAATTGATTTATTAATGTACGGCCCTGGATGATAATGACAGGCGAGTGATTTAGCTGTTTTTAATTCACTTATCTAAGAAATCTCACAAATCTAAGAATATGATGTATTTTCAATGTGTTATTTCCCAGTAATTAAGACCATTTTTAACAAGACCCTGGTCACAAAATGCAGCTTTTTCTAACGTCAACGTCCAGAAAACTCAGTGTAAGTGGGTTGACAGTGTAAGTTGCAAGATTATATGCCACTCTCATCATACCAAGCTAATTGCTGTGTCTAAACAGAGACAAAATATAGCAAGAGGCTGTGGTCAGACGAAGAAAGGGTTACAGGAAAGTGGGCTCCATCTTTCTGTTCCCCAAGGATCCAGAAACAAACTAGTCACTTCCTCCCAGCCCAGGAGAAAGGGTAACAGGGAGAAGGAAAACGTAAACGAGGAAAAAAAGGAGCAGGAGTAAGAGAGAGAGGGAAAGCAGCGGAGAGCAGTACAGTATGTAAGGGAGGGTGGGAGAGAAGGAGTGGGAATGTGAGGAAAGAAAGGCACAACTGCAAGAGGAGGGGGGGAAGAAAAAAATGCTGCTGAGATGTAGATGGAAACTTCACAAATGAAAAGGCCACGACTGTTCTCAGTTTTTGGACTCCACCAGTATGAATCACAGCAAAGCCTGCTGCTGAGAGACCCTGCTGCCAGCATCTAGTCTACTCCCCGTTAACACAGGAAGAACCATCCAGAAGATTACATAGATGCCTGCAAAACCAGTCACAATGAGTAAATAAACTTTCAAAGGACCCTTTCTCATAATCTTATATAGCTCCACCTAGAAGATTACCATCATTTATGCATTCCACTCCTTAAAACAGACAATAGAGAATCCCTATGAGAAACTGCACTTTGCCTAACTAAATAAAGATTATTATAGTTTTTTTTCTCTGTAACAGACCATAAAAAACTATATATATAAACATACAGAAGAGTTTTAAACAAACAAAACCCAGAAGGCGTGCTTGTTGATCTAGCTACTTCTTTGTCCCCTTTTTACTCCACAGCACAGATAGTTTCATTCAGCCAACTGGTCTCGAATGAATAATTAATAAGAAAACAATTACAACAGTTTTTATGCAGGGAAAGAATGCTAAATGCAGAACCAACAGGAACAATTTGTCACCAGACTGGGCACAATGTGACTGACCAGCATACGTCACTGCTTGACAGACAGGGGCCTTTATAATGAGGCCAGATGATGTCATATCAACATGGGAATACAGTGTGCACTTGTGGAGGGTTTTCGACTAATTTGGGCTTTAAACTTAGGACAGTGAAATCATAACCTTGTGGGACTTCTCTCGCTCTTCAGCAAAAAGGCTGTGTTTTTTACATTAGGGAGTGGTGGTATGACGGAGCAGACGGAGCTGGGCTGAGCAGTCTGGTGCTGGCTAGCGTATGGCCAAAGGGTGGGGCCATGCAGCTCACATTACTCCTGGAACAGGAGTAGAATAAATACCCGCCAGTCTGTTATTGGACAATGTGCTGACCTCCAACAGGAAACCGAACAAGGGTGGGACTGAGCAGCAAGAAGCAGCACCAGAAGACACAAAAATTCCTGTGCAGTTGTGGAGGTGGGGATTAAGAATGATGCTGAGCAGCGGGGCACAGGTTTGCATTGTTTTGAGGAAACTGCGAGGTCAGAAGGGGAGGAAGACAAACTCCAGACAGGAATAGTGGGGAGAGTGAGACTGGGGCTAGAATTTAAAGATCAGGTCAACGTGTGTTAGGGTGGTACGGAGCAGACAGCACTGCCGAGCAGTGGAAGTAATCTCACCGAAGTGAAGATGTTGTTAAGTGGTTTCTTCTAAGGGATCTTATCAATTACTTCCTGATTCAGAGAGACCCTCTAATCAAAAGACACTGTGGACATAAAAACAACAAAACAGGCCAAGAAAATCTTTGTGTACTTTACTCATATCACTTTTCTGAGTGATTAATGTATTAAAGGAGAATAAGTCAGATTACTCAGGCAGATAATAAAGTACTATAGTACTTTAGAAGCCAGAATAGATCATATGTTCCCTGAAAACAGACATTACTCAAAATAGTTAGATAGGAGTACTAACCCTCACATTGGGAATTACAGTTCTACTGTGCATGAACTTTTATCCCTAATTTGTAGGTTCTTGAAAATAAGCAAATAAATAAAACAACTTTGCTACATGTGTTTAAACTGAAGCTCCTTTGAAAACATTACAGATCCTTAATCACCAACTTCCCCCACTTCAAATGATGAAAATCTAACAACTGCTGTGTATTGTTTTAAAAGAACAGATGATTTATTGTGTAATAAAGCTGTCCAGAAAAGCTAATCAGTAGTAGACACAAGACAGTGACAGACAATCTCCTGCAGGTTCAGGGTGTAATTTCATTAGCCTCACTGAACCATTTAAATGCCCGGCGTGTGGCCCAGTGTGCAAATGGGGTTTATAACCCTGCATTCCACTACAGCACCCCTGGTCCAAATGCTGCAATGAGACAATCACATTCCACATTGGGGAAAAAAATGCTGAAGGAAACTCCAGCTGTAGACAATCCTGGCTAGAGGATCCCAAACTTGCAGTCTAGGGGACTCCTATTGGCCTCTTGGGATTCAAGGGGCTCCCCAGGCAAACTAGGATGCTTCCTTCCACTCAGTCACTGGATCTCAAAACAACACGGAAATACTTAATTTCAAGCATAGCTGAAATGAATACTGTACAACTCTGCAAGAAATCCTACCTTCCTAAAGGGTATACTGGCTAGTTTTTGTTGACAGCCATTATGGTTGTGGTGTTGTTGGAATATGGAGAGGATTATGATTGGTAAATGTAAGCACATACTAACTAGTAGACTAAATGTCATGTGTACAGACCACTGACCTGCTCATGTAACACCATAAATAACAGGATAGAGTGCCATGCAGCCACTAAAGTACAGTTTCTGGATATTAGCTGGTAGGAGATTTAATGCAGCCAGAAGCCCATTACAAAGCAACAGGACAGTGGTGTATTGTATATTGCAGTGTAACGGGCTGATGAGTACACCACCACATCCTGCCAAGTTCCTGCATGTCATTCATCAAAACAGCATCTGATGTGTTTACTGATGTATCTGGAGAGTGTGCCACACATACCACACAAGACATCCCGTCCTACGTACTTTGTAACAATAATTCATATAAACATAACTCAATTACAATATTTTGATAGTGAAACATGAGTATTTGCACTTTGTCGTCTCAGACACCACTTAATAAAGAATAAAGATAAATCAATGATAATTCGTGTAAAAGGGCAAGTAATGACACAACACATGTAGTGCATCTGTTGTTTAGATTTGTTTACCTTCTTCCTGCCCCTGCCTGCTGACATACAGCTCCATCAGACCTTATCCATCTTCTGAAGGGTATAAACTCCCAGCCTGAATCTCCAGAGACAAGAGACCAGCTATATGCGGTAAGACGAGCAAACGTGGGACGCAGCAACGAAACGCTGATGAACATCTGGAAGTGATGAAAACTTGGAGAATGCACGGACCCACCCTCTCCCCCGGGTCATTAGTCTTCGTTACGCTTTTCGCTTTTTTAATGAAACATAAAAAAGGGTTGGATAGTTGCAACAGATCATGGGTAAGGCACGAGGAAAAGTTTCATAATGAGGGCGAAATGACATCCAAATGTGCTGATTATGGCTTCAATAAATTTCCGCGATTGAGAAGATTTGATAATACAACATTTTACTGTGGGATGGCGCCAACACTGAAACTCCTGCTTCAATCAATAAAAAGTTTAGGTCGTGTGGTAACATGCCCGTCTGCAAGACTCCAAAACAATGCACAAAGCACATAATGCACTGTACAGCGACAGCCACCTATATGAAAATGCAAAGCTTTTCTAGAGATAATTCCCCATATGATAATTCAACCCAATGACATCAGTTCAGAATGACATGTACACTTTTTTGGTAAACAAGAAAAGTATGATTAGGATAGAGATTTGTGGTTCACGGGGCTCCTCGCCATCATAGCCTTCAGTGATGCTCCAACAAAAAGACGCACCAGGAGCGAGCACGACGTTCAGTTAAACACATTTCTTAAGGTAAAAATAGCACATAGAGATAAAAGCAAGGGACCCAAATAATGGGGAAAAAACGGACAGGAGTAGTATGGTCGAAGCTGGTTTGCTTTAGGAGGATAATGGATCCGTTATTTCGGAAAGAGAGGGAGAGAGCACCAGGGGGGACGAGCAGGAGCGACGCTTCACAAAGAAGTCCCACTTACAAGACGACGCTTTAAAACACTAACCGACAAACAAAAGACCGAGACGCTTTTCAAACGGAGGAACTTTAGGGTTTTTCCTGATCTTACCTGCCCTCTGGAAAGCCTTTCAAACGCCTCGGCCCAGGAGCGCTCACTGACAGAGAGACAAAAACACCGCAGCCAAGATGCTCCGCGCTCCCTCCCCTGCTCTTCTTAAAGGGCCAGTACACCTCCATCCTCCCCAGGCACGTGAGAGCCTTTCATTTACAAGCATGCACTTACCTACGAGAGGTCCTCCAAGGCACTCCGAGGTTCTCCATCAGCTTTCACAGAACATTCATGCTCCAGTGTTACTCCACTACAAGAATTGCATGGAAAAACCTTGCACAAAAGTGTAAGTGCAATTTACTACCTATAAAAAGACATCCCTGTGAGCGTGGTTCAAACTAAAGATTACAGATACATTACTATGTATGTAGCATTTTTACATGTTGTTGGCTGTGCAGCTAGTTAAAGCAAAGCAATACTGCTGGCTGTAACATTTTGGAACATCACCTGACAGCACTCTAAACTCCTTAAAAGGTACACAAGGCCATCAGAACACAATCCCACATGATACACACGCAAAAACAATTTTGTGGTAATCCTGCATTTCTGGCAGGAAATTACTACCAAACTTATTAGTCACTGTCCAAAACCAAACATTTTGAGAAAGTTTCCTCAAAGCATCTAAACTGGTCTATTGTTTTTAATGTAATTTTTTTTTTATGCATATTAGTGCCGGTGTTGGCCCAATGAAACCTTTGAGGAGTTCTATTTCTCTGTCAGCTGATACTGCAGTCCTCCATTCCCTTGTGATTTTAGTCATCGCTCCATCTGGAGAGAAAGTTTGCTTGTTAACTGGAATATTTTAAGTTTTGAGCTGTGATTGGCTGAGCCACTGTCTATGAGTCTATAATGTTCCTGATCATAAACAGAGGGCTTGGCTTTGGTAAGTTAGATAAACACTGCAGGCTATAATGTGGATCATACTACAGTCACAGGAAATGAGAATATTGTTAAATGCAACAAAGGCCAGTAAGGATTCTGGATCAAACAGATCTTTGCCATCATTTCATACCCTTTAGTAAGAAGTTTAAACTTTCCCAAATTATTTTATTGTTATTATGTGTGTTATTATATCTATATCTATATATCTAGATCTAGATCTAGATATCTATAGATATAGATATATATAAATATGGATATAGATATATCGATATAGATATCTATATTTATATATATCTATAGATCTATAGATCTATATATAAAAGAGCCCAGAGAGCTCAGTTAGTAAAGCATCAGATGGCTCAAGTTCCTGTTTGGACAGATATACTTTCAAGAATTTACCCATTGTGGGATCAATAAAGTCTTACCTTATCTCTTAACAGTAAACAAAATGTAAAGTTTAGTTTTTAAAGTGACAACTAATACACCATTAGAAAAACACCATGTGATGAGAGCATGTATATCTTGGATCTGCAGCACCACAAACAAGAGTTGACCAGACGCTTAGAAAGAGAAATTTAATTGAGGGCAGTAAAAAAGACAATTTAAATAAATAAAAAAAAAATCTAATTATAAAAAAACTATTTCGCTATTGTCTTGTAAAATAACAAAAGAACAGATAGTAGTTACAGTGTTAATGTGTTGCAGTTTGTTTACAATAGTGCAATTTAGTAGATACAGTAGTTAGGAATGGCTACAATGAAAATCATTCTTCCACAAACAGGGTGGCAGACACATAAAAACATTTGCAGTGCTTTTTGACAGCAGTTCAAAACGCCATCTGCCTTAATCAACATAGACAAAATGTATCCAGTTATCGGACAGGCTGATCATAAATGTCTGAACATATTTAAGTGGGAGAAGACCTGGCTGGAGGCAGTGCTTCTGTGATAAACATCTGACGTGACTGCAGTGTAATAGAAGAGAATTTCACAGTAAAAAAAACAAAACAAATAAAAAAAACACATTTAAACATCAGTTCCTGCCTTTTAACCACACACATTAATGCTCTTCCTCCTAAACTTTTTGTACACCACCTTCCCTCCTGGGCGCAGACTGGACTGAGGACCGAACTTTGGCAGGATGATTCCACCCCTGGCCTTTAATAAAATCTCTAAAAGAATAATAAAGGAAAATCACCAATCTTATAACAAGAGATGTGCAGATAAATGTGACAGCTTGAGGAAGAAGGAATGTCAGTTATTTGGTCTGTTGATAACAAAAGACAACTCCCTGGAACTATTTAATAACTAGGTCTGGCAGTGAGTTTTACCAGTCATATCTTAGAAGAAAATCATTTACAAATTAATTAAGCTACAAGACAAACAGGCAACCTACAGCATTCTTCATAAGGAAACTCTACAAAAAGAACAAAGATTGATACATTCATGAGCAAACTCCCCAACGAATTTGACAGTGGAAGCTCTAGTCCTCTGAAAACTGAAATAAAATCAGTTAAAGCTAAAAGAGATTACTTTGGATTGTCAGGGAGGAGAAGGCTTTGGAAAGTGTCAGAGCCTTGCGCCAAATGATGATGTTTACAGTGCAGATTACCTTCCAGAAGAAACAATCCTATGGAGGTGTGAGAGTGGTGGTGGCGGGGGAAGAGGGTTTAACTGGGAGAGAGCTGACAAGCGCGCGCGTGTGTGTGTGTGTGTGTGTGTGTGTGTGTGTGTGTGTGTGTGTGTGTGTGTGTGTGTGTGTGTGTGTGTGTGTGTGTGTGTGTGTGGTGGCAGTAGTGAAGGAGATTATAGCATGACTGGGTGGCCGGTGGGGGGCTGGGTGTGTAAAACAACAAATTTGGGAGGGAACAAATGAGGGAGAGGATGGTACGAGTGACAGTTGGTTTGCAGTGGAGTGTGGGAAGGAAGGGGGACAGATGGGATGAGCTGGTGCTAATTTGTAGAGCTTGTAGTTCTGTGTCATTATCCAGTTTCCAGTGCCTCAACAGTCGACTCTGCGGAGACTGGATCTACTGTAGGAGAGAGAAAATCGAGAAAATAAAGAGTGTTTAAAGGGTTATGTTTTTTTCCTGTAAAGCGTATCCAAAAATATGAAACAACAGTATTATATTCTGCTACAGTTACATTTATTTCAGGGAAGTAAATGAGTTACTGTGAAACTTTGGCATCACACTAAACACCTACATGGCTTTGAAGGAGTATCTTCTTTCAAAGGCTAAGAACACTTTATTCAGCAGTTCACAGAGCAATGAAACAGAATTTTTAGTATTTTACTGTAAGTTTCTCTAAAGCAAAATCACCCTTTTTTCTAAACACATCATACATGTCAGAATACAATTGATGAAAACATGCAAATCTCTAAACTATACTGTATAGTAGAGTTAGACTGTTTCATCATTTCTGTGGTCAGGACTTTTTTTGGGGAAGGCTGAGAACGTGCACAGCTCGAAGACGAACTACAGCCAGTATCCCAAACCTGTGAAAACCCCATTGCCCCATTGCCCATTTTGAACACTAGTGTAAATGATTGTCTGTCTGTGTATGTCTCTGTGTTTGCCCTGAAATAGACTGGCGATACCTGTCAAGGGTGTAACCCACGTCTTACCTATTGATAACTGTGATAGGTGCCAAACCGACATTTTTAGATAGCAAAGATCAGTGTTAGAAAGTTGGAATAATGACTTTGGAATTTATTTATAAATTTATGGATTTGGATGAAACCATGTTAGGATAACGTATGAATCCACTCATGCTTCGCCCAGCGTTTCAAAGTAGAGAGTGCTGGTTATATTGTCATAATTTTAAAACCTAATTTTATGAAGTTGGTACCTTCAATAACTTTAATTTGGCCTGTTGGTTATTAATACATTTTCCCCCTGTGAGAAAAACTCATAAATATAACTTCTGTTTACTTTACATGGACATAAATTCTCACTTTTAACATGCTTTAAGATCTATTTTTCCCTCAGTACTACAGCATTGCTGTGGCAGGTGCTGTTGACTGTTGCTCTGCTTTTGATTATGAACCAGCAGTCCACTGAGCCTCACATGGAGAAACAGAGTTGATGCCAAAAGATGAAAACGGAAACATGTGGTTAAAGTTTCCGCAGTCTAACAGACTGAAATACTTTAGGAAAAGCACCAACTTTCCTCTGTTAATTAAGTTGTTTGAAGAAAGGTGAGTTTTTAATTCGGTGAAGTTTGAGTTTCACTGACAAAAAAAACAGAATATACATAGAGTATGTGACCTGGGGTACAACATAATCTGGTTTTAGGTTGCTTTTCTGTTGGTTTGATGAGAATGGAGAAGCAGCATGAGCTCATTTTGTGTGTCATTGTGAATGGGCATGTGTCTGTGTGTGTCTTTGTGTGTTTAAAGTCTCAGGTTACCGTTGTGTTTGTGTAGTCTGAGTTGTCAGGGTTCTGTATAGCTGGGGGATCTTGCGGTTAATCAGAGGACCCAGTGCTTCTTTCAGCTTATTATAGTTCCTCTCCAGCTCTCTGTGGTACTCTTTTTGATCTGGTCCAATCAGGGCTTTATTCTTCCTCAGGGCATCCTCACACCTGCACAAAAGAGCAGAAAAGGCACAGAGTTGGGATTTGTTTTTATTAGTTGCACAGCAGTCTGAGTCTTTCTGTGGAGTGTGTCATCACCTCTTAGTTAAGTCTTTAAAGCAGAGACGCAGTTTGTTGTGATGGCGAAAAAGCTTTGGGTCATCAGGAATGTCAGAAAGAAAGACCTGCGCCACTTCAAGGGGCCCCTGTGTGTGGGAGACACAGTTACATATCTGCTAAGGAATGTCTGTTATTGCTAAGTTGGCCCAGACTTTAAACCACATTCTGATGGAGTTAAATTTATAGCAGCATGCATATGGGTGCAAAGTATTCATTTGCTAGTATCTAAAAAGGTACCTGGTTTACAGTGGTCCCTACACAGCCCTGCAGCACCATCTGCAGCATCTTTGAGTCTGCAGGGTCTTGGTTTGTGGCAAAGGCGAGCTCCTGAGTCTTTTTTTGCATGTCCTCAATGGCCACCTCCATAGGTACAAGAATTATCTGGAGAACAACCGAATGAAAGGAAGTCATATGTTACAAATTTTGCAACGTATTAAATGGTATTTGACACTGAACAAAACCCCCTCCAGAACAGATGCCCACCTCCTCTTTGTTGATAACATTGATACGCGTCTTAATGTAAGGGAAAGCATGAGATGTCGTCAGGATGGTTTTGCGTTTGTACTGTTCGTGAAGGTCTCCGTGGGCCCGGCCGTCAAGTGTGAAGGGAGTGCAGTACATGAAGGTGCGCAGGTTGTAGTTCTTGTCAAAGTAAGTAATTCTTTCCTTCAACTCATATGTGTCAAAGAATGGCTCGACGTAGGTGATCTGCAGGTAGGCCTGGAACAAGTACAGTCATTAATACAATCAATCTTTTCTTAAGTTCTCTACTGGTACATTATTAGTCACTGATATACATGATGTTACCTTGTTGGGATCCAGTTTGCTTTTGTCAACTGGGTTAGAGTCCTTGATAATTTCAACCACATCATCCCCAAATCTCTCTGAATAAAACTCCTGTGAAAAAAGAAGATCTGTGTTTAGACTTGTGTTCCTAATTATTCGGTCATGCCATTGTTGTTAGTATCATGATGAGTTGACATGCCTCGAGTCTGTGGGAGATCTCAGCCAATTTGGTAATTGACGGCTCCTTGTAGACAAACTCTTGTTCATCCAGGTCTCCAAACCGACAGCCATAGAAACCCACCCGGAAGTAGGTTCCAAACATTCTCTGAACACTACAGACAGGATGAAAACATTAAATATTTAGAGATAGAGGAAGCTAAAATTCGTTCTGTATAGGACAAGACAAAAACTGAGATGTTTATTGAAAATAAACCTAAAACAAAGAGTTTGTGGACTCACTGTAAACATTTAATAAAGGATTTAACAAACTGTTTGTTTTTCCACAGCTAAAAATGTAAAGAAATAACTGTTCTCTTGCTACTGTAAAAAGGTGGCAAAATACACTCATTGGCCACTATTAGGTACACCTGTACACTCTACAATCCAATACAGCAGCTTACTTCTACAAGGTGGCCAAAACATTAGAAACTACCTCTTCTCATAAGGCACTCCAGTACAACTCCACTGACACCTTTTTGACAGTTTCAATTTACAACTGAGAAATTATAAAACTGTAGAAGTAGAATTAATGGCCGAGCTGCTGTATTGGACTGCATTAGATTGTACAAGTGTACATAAAAACATGGCCAGTGAGTGTATTTTGCAATAGAAAACTATTTTTCAAGGAAAGGCAACAATGTTTTTTCACAACACTAGGAGAATGGCAAAAAGGAATGGAAACTGTTTTGTAACAGTGGTGCAACTTTAATTAAGTCGAAGTGTGAAAGCAAGTTTTGTATTACTCACCATTCATACAGGAGAGGACAAGCAGGGTGGAAGAAAGAAAATATTAGTAAGCAAGTACAAAATACAAGGAATTGCTGAATAAGTTTGACCTTGAATGAGATATACTTAATGACAAATGAGCTTTTTACCTCCCAGCCTGAACTCTGAAAAAGTTGAGAAAATAAATTAACCACATAAATAGGAAATCAGGATAAAGTTCACAGTCTCATCACACAATTAGTACAGTAAAAAGCTTATGATTTTATAAGCTGCCAACTGACTTGGTTGTAGACTTTATTAAAGGCATCCTGCAGCTTCCCGTGAACAGTTGCCAGCTTTTTGAAGTCTCTGTTGGCTTCATGGATGGGCAGCAGAATCTTGTACACTTCATTTATGGCCTCATACATAGCTGCCTGGGGTTACAGCACAATGGAAAGTCAGTTCCACACATACCACTCTATCACATAACACTCCTTAGGCCATATCAACCTTATGTTAACATTCTGTCAAAGTGCGGTTGTAGAATGTAAGTTGTACCATATTAAAAGAGGCAGCTGCTTGCTCCAGGAGGCCCACCAAACCGGACTCACTGAAGTATTTCCCAGCACAAATGCCCTCCTCCTCTGGAGATAGGACGTCATCGGATACAGCAGACTCCTCCAATACATTGGTTGAAATATTCTAAGAGAAACAGAGAAGTTAGAAAGAAAGACAGACAGACAGAAATAAATAAATAAATAAATACATACATACATACATAAATATGTGTGTGTGTGTGTGTCTGGTTTGCTATTAGTAAATACATCGCAAATTTTTACAGTAAGAACTGACCTGAAATGTAACACAACCAATTGGCAGGTAGCGACAATCCTCCAGCATGTTCAGATACTCTGCCACCAGTGCAGCACTGTGGACAAGACAATGGGCAGCCTCAGCATGATTTCCTCTCTCAGAGTGCTTTCCTGCCATGTTCTGGAGCCACGTTAGACGCAGGTCTGGGGAGTTCTGGTAGCCCTTGGCAATTCTGAAGTTAGAAAAAGCATAACATATTCGATTTTAGTAATGGCACTATTATTTTTATTATATACATTTTTTAATGCTAGCCTCACTGACCTGTACATTAGGTCAATGAGCATCTCTGGATCCTGCTGATGTTCTTTCATCTTCACAGTGTCAGTAAGAATCATGTGCAGGTTGAACACCAAATCCTGGACCTGTTGTTTTAGAAGTACAACACAACACATAAGTCTAATCTATTGTGGCAGTGCCACATCTGGTTGCCGTAGTTTATATGTACCTGCTCTGGGAAAGGTGTGTCACGCAGCTCCACATCTTCCTCAGCATACGTCAGGATTGTCTTTAGTGACCGTCGAAGATGCTCCTCGTTAAAGTTTTGTGATGTTCCCACCAGTGAAGACAGTGACATAGTGACCTGCATTTTTACCCGTGCAAAGTTCTGGTTCAAGGACAGAAATACGAGAGATTGAGGGCTCACATCATCATTAGATTCCATTCAATTGTGTTGCAAATATCACTAGAAGACAGTATCTGAACTTACATTTCCAATCTCAAAGTTCTGTCTCATAAGCAGATAAAGAGAGGCAGAGGCATGACTTCTGACAGAGCCGACACTGCTGCTGCAGTGACGAAGGAGACGCAGACACAGGTCCGCACAAAGCTCAGTGTCCTCTTCAAACAGCATCTCTGGAAACTAACCGCAAAATCACACTTTACTACTTTGTATACATCTTCCAAACCAGCAGTGAACCTTAATGGTGATGTTTGGCACACTAGTACAAACTGTACTCACCTTGAAGACCAAAGCCCTCTGTGTAGTGAAGCAATGCTGCAAGAAGAGGGCACTCTGGTTGCCTGCCATGCTGTGGAGAAGCACTCTCAGCACCCCACCTAAAACACTTTCTTTCAGCTCTGATGCCACCACAGTCTGAAACAACACATTATACGTCTGGTGAATTCTAAACAAAGTTTGTGCAAACAGCTGTTTAAGTGTATGGCACTTAGTGTGTTCATGTTTTAACCCTTGTTTTACCTTGACTATAATCTCCAGTGTATCTAGTACTATCAGAGAGGCCTCAGTAGATAGGTTTCCATCCACAACAGACTCCTGCTCCACCTCAGTTTTGGTCCTTGTAGATGAGTTATAATGCAACAATCAGTATTATATATCAAATTTAATGACAACTCAAATACAGATGCAGTAGATAGTTTATATTTAAGCCTAGAAATACGTTTTATACTACCAGAGAAGAAGTTTCATACTGATTTAGTTGGCAATGATGCAATTTATTAGAAAGGCATACTTATCAACTCGATCTGTATTTTGTCTCCAGTGAGTGACATTCTTTCTCCACCGAACATTTTCATTGCTGCCGTAAGGACTCCTCTCTGGTAGTGAAAACAAATTACAGTTTCCATGAACACAGACAAATAAATACATCAAACAAGAACATCTACTGACCCACAAACATACATATTACTATGCTCTGAAGCTGCTTACCTCTGCAGCGGCGGACCATCTCCTGACGAGCACCAATGGTGCCTAGTATGGCCTCTTCCAGTCGAGCTTTCATGTCCTGAGACTTTTTAAAGGTCAAACTGTTGATTCTCTCTAAAGCCTTCTTCCCCTGCAATGGCCACCAAACATCACAGGGCAGGGGCAAATTAATAAATGTCAAACTAATAAAAGTCAACTGTAAATAATTAATAAGTGAGAGTGATATAATACAGTTAATTTGATAAAAAAAAAACAACGCAAACTGACAGATTTGCTGATTGAAAAATCAAAATTGATGATTCGTGCTGATCTGTTAAGGTGTCAACATTAGGCATTCCAAATATTCGTCATATTGGGTCTATAAGACAAAAGACTGTAAAAGTAGAGACTGACCTTGTATTCAAAGCAGGAGATACATAGATGCAGCAGATCCAGCAGGCGGTTGATTTGCAGTACAGACAAATCAGACACCCATTGCTCAAGGAGAGCTGCATCTGCATTCTTTAGAACCCACAGGAAACACACCAGCAGGGTCTTGCTGCATTCAGCAGACAGGGAGCTGGACTGGCGCCCAGCCTGGTAGAGACAAACATGCAAACTCAGTGCCAGTCTTAATATCTGCTTTTTGTACAAAATGGCTGTTTACAGAAAATGATAAAGTAAAGGAACAGAGAGCCATCTACAGGCTAAAAGAAGCAGTTTAACATCAGAAAAAAAGAACACAGGCAGAATGCAAATGATTTCTGAATGAGTGTTTGTATGGTGTTACAGAAAGGCCAGAGTGATCATCTGTCAAACTGAGGCAGCAGCCTCCCACACAGAGGCCAATCTCTGACCTGTCGGTCTGTAGGGCCCGGGGGAAAAGCCTGACTCCCGCTGCTATCACTCACCACTGTGGGCAGCGCAAATGGGTTGGCTTTGGCATGCGGCAAAGGGGAGCCAGCAATTGCCATGGCAACAGACTGACTGATAGTGTTGCTACTGTCTGGGTCAGCATCATCAACGTGGGCTGAGGCATGGCGGACCCGAGCAGGCGAGGAATCTACAAAGAAATAAGTACAGTATTTTCAGGTGAAATAATACTGGAAAAAAATACTTTGAGTGGGTGGATAACAATATTAGTGAATTGCATATATTTTTTGCTGACCAGAGAAGTCGTGTAGATGATGCAATGTCTCCATAACAATGGGAACGAGGGGTAGGTATAGCTGTGCAACATGGGCTCTGACTTGAGGATCACTGTAGCGAGGGTCTGCATCATGACTGCACAGCTGGGAGTGAACAGCACTAATAGCTTTCTTATGAAGGAAGAAAACCCTGTGGTTTAAAAAAACAAGAGTATGTTTGGCGCAGTTCCTGTGTACATGAGAACTTTATGTTAGATTCCAACTTTTATAATCCTGTGCGGATCAAACTCCCGCATCGCATATCTGCAAACAATAAAAACGTACCCTTCTCCTTCAGGATCAAGGATGAGAGACAGCTCAGTAAGCAGAAGACCTGACAAAAAGTGCTGCTGGCGAAAAGGGCCAGACAGTTCAAACATGGTAGCCACACCTTGGTCTTGCACCATAGTGGAAAATGCTGAACTCTACGAATATTAAGCAGAAGTGTAAAAATAATAAGAGGATAGTAACAGCAAATATTAATTTAAATGAATGGAATTCCTTTGTTGTACTTTAACTGATTATTTTGCTCAAAATGTCAAACAAAACAAAATAATCATGGAAATTATAACAAGAGATATTGTTTGCTTTTCAGACTAAAGTAGTGGGAGATAACAAGAGTAACTGAATTGGGTTTTCTAGCCTGATCCAGTACCTGTGAAGTGGTGGAGGACGTAGAAGGGGAAGGGGAGGCTGGAGGACTCAGAGTCGAGCAGGGCAGGTTGAGGATGACATAGTGCTCGTGGCTGCAGACAATACGTATGAAGTCCATCTTCAGTGCATTGAGAGAACTAGGGTTCTGTGATGTGTGGAGCTTGTTAGCAATCTGTTTAAAACACAGGTTTGTTTGAGTAATGCGCGTGGGAGCTTTGTTATGTAAAGTATTTGATATTAGGAGAAAACAGGGAGCTTGGCTTAAGGCACCTGTTTGTAGTAGGAGCGGATGAGGTTGAACACAAAGCCTCTGTCCATGAGAGATAGCAGGTCATTCAGGAAGAAGGCTAGACTGCTGTTTAACCTCTCCACAAGCTCCACATCCTGGCAGACAGAAAGGAAAAATATTCATAAAGAGACAAAGGAAGGAAATGCTAAACAAGGAGTGGTGAAAACATACAGTTTTTTCTTCAATGTTTTATGGGCATTGAAGAAAAACGAAACCAAATTTCTTGTAGCAAGCTTTCTGTCCTTTTCATTTAATGTTTATTACTAAGCTTGCTAAAATCAAATCGACTTTGTGATATACATTTCTTAAATTTCTTGAAGAGTAGCATTGTGGGGCTCATTACCTTGTGGTATCTGCTGGCAATGTCTGCACTGATGGCACATACAAGTGCAGCGATGTCATCGACAAAGCGGTCTGGGAAACGCTGACGCCTCGGAACTTCCAATTTGGAGGTCAGAAATAGGTGATGGGCCATGCTCTTTGTCTGTAATGGAGGACACTCCATTCATTTTTCCCCCTGGCATATATCACTTATTTGTAGTGCAATTTGTGTTTTGCAGCATAATGGTATATAGATTTAGACATTTGAGAAATTATGGTAAAATCATTGTTTCATTTCATTTAGAAAGGCATACTGACCATGAGCTGAAAGAAAAACCAGGCCTGCTGCAGTGCTGATTCCCTCACTGTGCTCGTGCTGACCACCCACTGTAATGCCAGCTCCTCGTGGAGCAGCTAGATGTAAACCAGTACAGACCCAGTTTGAGCTTACAATTTTAAAGGTCAAGATGAGCTTTTAAGATTAAAGTCAATAAAGTTTTCAATTGTTGTTTGATAAGTTTTTCAGATCCTTCTAAAGAAGGATAAACCATAAGTTAATTTTTTTTTTGAACATTTATATTTAACACACATGCAGACAAATCATTACCTCTGTCATAGAGTTAGTCATGACATGTTCAGTTATATCCAAAAAAAAATAAACTTTTAAGTAGGTTATGTATGATTTGAATGTTAATGATACTGAAAGTTGATGACTGTTAAGAGATAAAATGTGTTAGTTATGGTGAATGCCAGTTTGTTATACAGTTTGTTATAGTAGATGCCAGTTTTACCTTCTTAGTAATCTGTCTTGGGGGAACTGAAAACAAGGCCACGCTGTCCAAAAAGGCAGACATGCGATTGCAGCTGCGGTCGTTTGCCTGACATGGAGTGATGGTGAGGTGAACACAAAGAAACGAGGACAAAGTGGTGTGAAAAGAGATGAATGGAATTGGATGGGTGGCCAGAGACCAATAACTACAACCCTCTATAAAAATATGACATTCTCAAGGTAGAGACTGTGTTATTCCCAGCAAAAAAAGATATGGTTTGTGAAATGGTAGTGAGAAGGTGAAATGTAAATGGACAGACATGGTGTAGTCATGGATAAAAAGGTGAGACAGGTAAGCCACAGCAAGCAAAGTTAGATGCATCCCAGAAACAACCTCTGAGAAATGAGTTAGCAGTAGGCCAACGAGAGATGTCAGATCATTCATGATGGAGGCGGAGGTGTGAAGGTAAAGAGGAGGGATTTTGCACCTGCTTGAGCTCACAGCTCGAGTTGGGATTCCGGCGTAGCACAGATCTAGAGCCCCCAGGGGCATAAGCAGAGTTTACCCAGGAGTGGGAGCGGTCAATGCCCTGCCAGAAGCCACCGGAGACACACACACAAAAGACAGACACAAACACACACAGAGTGGCAAGAGGCAAGGGCACGGGGGGAGTAAAGGGTGGGGATAATTAACACATAAGATTATGTGACAAAAAAATGTAATAAACAAATATAAGGGATATGAGAAACGAAGCTAAAACCAGAAAATAAAGCAAGAGAGAGTGAAGAGTGAAAAATGAAAGGACAGCTGGAGGTACTGGTAGGAAACAGCAAAGCATAATTGCTTCTTTGATCAGAATCATTAAATGTTGGCACAGTGTTCTCAGTCTTCCTCACATTACTGAATGTGCTGTGAAGACAGGCATGACAAGAGAAAGTAGAAAAATCACAACACATTAACAGACTAATATTGGATGAACACAATATGCGATGTCAAATACAAAGAAACGGACTTATTGCTGTTTCTTGACTATCTAATAGGAAAACCAACTAGGTTTAGTTGGGGGATTACCAAACATTGGGTGTCATTACTTAACCACAAAACCTTTCAAATGTCAAACAAAATAAAAAATAAAATCTTGCAAATTAAACACATTAAGCAACAAATCAAAATTATAAATTCAACTAAAGCAGACAACTACATTGTTTCTTACATAACATGAAATGACCAAGAAATTTACAGCATTGAATTTCTTATATGACCTTCAAAGATCTAAAAACATTTATCATGCAAACTAACAAAAGCTCCAGTAAATACAACTAATTTTCAAACCTTGCTCCCCATGATCCTTTGCACCTCTTCATCGGGAGAAACCGGAGTACTGGCCAAGTCGGGGTTGGAGTTGCTGATACTTTTGGAACGAGAGAGGTGCAGGCTGCTTGGACGGGCCGTTGCTCTGGATAAGGTGGCATATTGCATAGGCATCTCATAGGACTGAGTGCCTGCTGCATGCAGATGTTGGAAAAATCAACATACATACATCCAATCCAATATTCAAGTGGTCCACTAAAGATATTGTTTACTGTTTACCAGGCACATGTTGACATGTTCCTCACCTGCTATGGGAATTGTAGGCTCGGCAGTGGGCAGGCGGAAGCAGTAGTGGATGTAGGATGCTAGCAGGTTGTTGCGGCCATGCTGGTCCTGGTTTCCCTCAAGGTTCTTATGAATCTGGTTAACTAACAAAGCCATGGCTTCGAAGGCAGCACGGCCCAGGTTCACTGTAGAGTAAGCATGATAAGAATTTGATGTAGAAATTCTAACAATTGTCACATGCAGACATATAAAGTAATTTTAAACAAGGATTAGTGTTACAGAATGTGTGTAATGCTTGGCCAAAACAAAACCTCATCGCAATTTGACATATGTAGTGAAACACTGTTCTGTAGTTATAACTGGCATCAATGTGCTTTCACATAGTTATGTTGAACGTACTAATTTTATTTATATAAAAATAAAAACTAAACATTATGAGAAGGCAGTGGCTTGGTTGGGAGAGTGGCCGCCTACCAACAATAGGGTCAGAGGTTTATGCCCTGCTTTTCCCGACCACATGTCGACGTGTCCCTGGGAAAGACATTGAACCAACAGCCCACCCCCATTCCCAGCCACAAAGTGCCAGTAGACATTGGGGAGGGTTGTGTCCAGCGTAAAAACTGTGGCAAATCAACATGCCGACAAATAATTGGCTGTGTCAACCCTGAACTCACGGGATAAGCCAAAAGGACTAAATTAATTAATTCATTAATTAATTGTTATTTTTCTCCAGTCTTCAAGGACAACAAATATGATACAAAAGATCATCGTGACAATAATCTTAATCACATTAACTGGTCAAAATCTGCATTTTAGCCTTATTCTAAGAAACGCAGTGAAATTTCTCTTACCAATTTGGCCTGCAATGACTGGTGGGTAGACAATGAGCTGTATGAGTTTGCTGAGCAGCTGGTGCAGGAACCTGATACAGGTATCAAGCAGAGCCAATCTCAGCGCAGCCATGCTGGCCTTCAGTTCCCCTTCCATGTTGGCCTCTGTTATGATTACGTCCTTCAGGCGGAAGGGAAATGAGTACTCCTCCAGAACATACACTAGAGTGAAGAACTTATCCAGGTGTGGGTCCTAAAGATATAACCAACATGGATACAAAGCACAGACACAGAAGTATGTAAACTTTCATTTGGCTGTAGAGTTTTTATATCAGGAGACTTCTGAGACAGGATCCATACAATTACATGCACAAATTGCTCACAGTACTCATACTATATGCAAGTCTACAGAACTGGAATAAATTTTTTGCATGGTGCAAATATAAAAATATTATTACTAATATTGTCTGTATATCCAACATCTGTGATGTAATCCACATTTTAGTTTTCTTTTAATAGAGGAACTACGAGAATGTGTCAATCCCCTCCCAGTAGTACTAGCCTGATTCCAGAGGGCCTATAAAGATGGGAGCAAATGAGGAATTTCAACATTTTTATATACAGATTTATATATATATAAAAAAAAAAATACCTGAGTGTGAACTGATGAGACCGCTGTCACCTCAACATTGAACACTCCCTTGTGATTGTCCACCCACTTCATGCCTGGGAGCTGAACCTGCCGTAATGTTACATTCAACTCATTTAACACTATCTGATACCAAAAAGGACTAAGCAGTGGAAGGCAAACTGATAAAAACACTCACGTCAGGGGTGAGTACAGAGTAGCTAGGTGGAGGCTTTTCCACAGAGACGGGCAGACTAAAAGAGCCAGTGCGTAGTCTGCCATGCTGCATCAGAGGGATCCACTGCAGGCAGAAAAGAGACACATGCAATCTCTTACTGATGGCAAGACAACAGAAAGTGTTATCAAACAAGTGAGTGTGTGGGTGGAAGCAATAAACATAGGGCAGCGGAAGGAGTGTACGCACAGTGTAGCCCACAGGGGTCTCCAGAGGAGTATTCTGTTTGGGCTGGCAGCTGATGTGGTAGAAGGTGAACAGCAGATGGTGGTTGTCTGTCAGATTGGCAGGAATCTTCATCTTCATCTCCTCATAGAATTCTGGAGACCTTCCGGGCAAGAGTTAAACAAAATGTTTATGAGCACACAGTGAAATGAAACAAGTTGGAAAGACGCCAGTAGAGGCTCAGCAGGTGATTGGGCCTTACTTGTTGTGGTAGATGACAGGAGTGTACGCCTCCTTCATGAACTCAGCACAACTCGACTTTCCAAATATGACCTGGTTAAATAAACAGTATAAACATAATTATGATAGCATCATCGTCACCACTGTTATCTTGTTAATTTTTTTTTTTTTTTATCTGTAAAAATGTAAACTGCATGCATTTAACAGTGACCATCCAAAGTTTATAGGGGGTGAGTGACAAATTAATTATACATCTGGGTGAAGCATTTCTTGAGGAAAGTAGCAGTAGTAGTTATAATATTAATATCAATAATGCATAAAAAAGCTCAGATGCTCATGTAGGGTGCCCCTCAGTTGAGGGTTCAGCCTAGGGTTGCAATGCTGCACTTTTAATACAGTGAACTACAATAGTATAATTGAGATGATACCGTAAAAGTGTGTATGATGTTCTAAAGATCACAATCCAGGAGAATGGACCTGATTTTTTTTTTTTAAATGTCTAGGGTACATTACCTTTTTGATACAAACAAAAAATTATTTTGACACAAAGAATTTACTGTTAGATTTGTCTGAACACTGCTGCTTTGAAAACATTCCCTCTTCCAAGAAAGCACCATATAGTATTTCACTGCTTCCAGCTGTTGTTTGTGACTGGAATTACATTATCCTGAGAACACTGCAGCCATGTCACTCGATTCTCCTTGACTGTGACTCACCGGCAAAGCTTGACTGGGGTCCTCTCCTGCCATGAACTGTACTTTCACAGCAATGTTCCTCACTGAGCCCTGACGACTGCTGAAATTCAGACTTTGTGGGTAAACATAGAGCAGATTCCTGAAAAGAAAATAAGACAAAAATGAATGTTAAATCAGAAGTAAAGCACAAGTACATATTTCCTCTAGGCATATTTGATTATGACTGTCCTTATATAATGTATTAAATTAAATTTACAGTAAGGTTAATGATAACACAAAAGAGATATGACAATGACTGAATAAAGACTACAAAAAGTGAATAAAGAATACAAAGCCACAGAGGTATTAATGAAATATAGTTTGCTGGTCAATGTTTAAATCCCTGTTTTTTTCTTGTTAACAGTTAACAGTTAACAGTTGTCAACAATATTACACATCATTCTACATTCACCACTACTGACCACCTACAAAAACATGTAATACTCCGATTCTGAGAAAAAAAAATAAATAAAAGTTGTGTGTCTGCAAATGGGAAGACTGTGACCCAGTATCAGATAAGCTTGGTGAGAGTCACCTTAACTCCTCTCCAAGTCAAATATTAGAGGTAACATTTGTTCATATTTTGAAATAGCTGATTTAATTACTCTTCATAAGGCAAGTAACATTTACGGTACCTTTTGAGATACTGCTTTTAGCAAAGCATATATTTTCTATAACAAGCTACCCAACAAGTGTTCTGCATACTTTGCCATTCATGTTTGTGACCTACATTACTTAATATGTCTAAAGTAGCTCAGGGGTTAAACTTCAAGGTAAGGTCACTGAGACTAAGGCCAGACACAAACCCTGTGATCGAACCACTGCTGAGCTAATGTTTTACCCATGGTATTGCACGTACACATCTAATATAAGGCACACTGACCACCCTACAAAGTCATCATCTAGGGAATATTCTGATGATGCTACTTTCTGCAGAGCTCACATTATATATCAAGCAAACTTTGGACTGCCTTAACTGATGGACAAGTAATCACAAACTTTTAGAACAACTGCTTGTAAGTGACAGGTAATATCAAGATGATCTGGGGCATGTGCCTGATTTTTGTGGCTGGGGGTCTCAGATTTGTACATGCTGGCCTGATCAAGAACACTGGCGAGATAGAGGATAAGACTGCACCACAGGAAGAAGTCAACGTGCTCATGTTTGGTGTCATACAGTTCAGTGAATCCCTTAACTATGTTTATGAAACCACTGAAGCAAAGATAGCAAAAATCGGCCAGGCTTTGAAGAACCATGAGGGGACTCTTCAAAAGCTGGGGAAGCAAACAGAGCAGGCTGCTGAGGTGGAAAAACAGATTAAAGAAGTGATAGAGCTGCTGCAGGTAAGAAAACACAAAAATATGTAAACAACCCATTTTCACCATGCACTGTTGGTTGGTTTGTGGTTGTGGTTGTGGTTGTGTTTTTACAGGAACCACTGCGAATTATAAGCACACTGCATATCTAAAGTATGTCAAGTATCTAATGTCCTCATTAAATGCAACTTCACCAGACATAACAAAGCAGCTCTTTAGTTATTAAAATTAGATAAACCTCTGTTTATTCTAATGTTTATTCTATGTCTGCTGTAAAAACCAGCAAGTTCCTTTTTGATGCTTGGGTCCCCATCTTTGAGGGTTGCAATAACATTTATAAACCACTTGATGTCAGTGTACTTTCTTTGTTTCAAAGCCCAAGCAAAAATAGAAAGAAGGCACGCCTCATCAGCTCTTCGCTAGTAAGGATAAATTAAACTCTTAGTATCCAAGTAAAGCTACAAGCTGCACTAAGATCTTCGGTGCAATAAGAGGATAATCTGTGTGGCTGCTCTTTTGACAGGCCCAGATGGTCAAGCAACAGGCTCAAACCAAGATGACGAAAGACTGGCTGGCCAGAATGGAGGAGGAAGAGATTGAGCTGAAGACGAAGGTGAAGAGGTTGGAGGTGTATCTCAACAACTCAACCCCCACTAGCATTAAAGAGTTGCAGGTAACAGAAACATGAAATTCCCCTTGTAGTTACAACTTAAAAATAGAAAAGAAAAGAAGCAGCTCTTCCTTTAGTTTATCTTACCCCGGCCAACATTCACCTTTGGTTAATGCAAAAGCAATAGGCAACTTTCCATAAATCAATAGCAAATACAGTCATTGACATACTGTAATTCAGTTACTTATAACTTGTTTCCTGTTTGTAGGCAAGAGCCGAGGAACACTCCAACATCCTGAAAGGTTTAGAGCATTTAACTCATTTCCAAAAAGAAAATATTGAGACTCAGAATAAGCAGCTCTCAAAACTACAAAAGATAGTAAATTAGCTTAACAAATCTGATTGTTTAAACTTTTTAAGGAGTTTGTTTCATTAAAGTTACAGTTTTGTTTCTTTCTTCTGAAGTGAAGCTATGACATAGTTGTGTAAGGATCACCACTTAGGTCTCCCAGCCTTTACAGCTCTCAATGATAGAATTCACCCAGATCACAACTCTGTATCACCGCTGCACTCCCTTTAATGTCTGCTATAGATATTCTGTATGGTAAGAAATTATTTTTTGAATAACCACAAGACTGATGGGGCTATTTCTAATCTAATATTTCTAATGTACGTTGTTTTTTAAGAGCCATTCAAAAAAAGTTGTTAAATTATTAGATTTTCTTTTACCAAACCATCTATTTACCTGTACTGAATAACGATAAATGAATAACGTGTTTTTGTATTTACATATTTTACAAAATATGGATATCAATTAAAATGTGTCTTATTTTAAGATTTTTTTTTCATCTTTGAATAAAACTACACTCTATACTGAAGGCAGTTGAAAACTGTGGCTCTGTCACTAATTTAATAATCCAGTGCCATGTACACAGTGCTGGGGTGTTCTATGTCAACTCCCTCTGTGTGTGTGTGTGTCTGTGTGTGTGTGTGTCCTTGATAAGTGAACGCTCACCTATAGGTGGTGTGTGGCGTGTATACATAGCGAGCAGGGAACTCCAGAACTTCTTTGGTTGGGCGAACACGCAGGTCAGGATATGGCTTCACATGAAGCAGTTCCGGTGACAGACAGTAATGAGGCGAGTCTGGAGCTGGAGAGATGTCAATCTTCAGCTGGGCTGAAACACGAAATAAGAAATATTACAAAAACATCCATAAACCTTTGTGGATGAATTCAGACATATCACATAAATATCTTGATTATATTTGCAGGTCCTGCTCACCAGTGACCGGTCTTAATCGCCGCAGAACAGACGACGGTCTGCGCATGTCTGCCAAAAACTTGTAGAGGTCTTCATCACTCAGTCTATCTCCCTCCTTTATAAACATAAACGGAAGAGCAAAATTTGTATTACGATTATGCAAATCTTGTTATATAAAAAAAACAACCATAACTACAACATAGTCAGAATATTAACAGACCCAGCGCATTTTTCTTTGCAGAAAGTGCAGTTAATGATCTGTAGTTTCACAATAAATCTATTTTATCATAAAAAAGTTGCCCTTGTTAAAAACCACATTAAAATATTGCCTGACTTTGACTCTTCTCTCTTATGTAGATAGTTTCATGATTACTAGTTTTATCCCATTTTTCTTCCAAATGGAGCTGGGTGGTCCACAGACCACAGGTTCAGTGGTTTAAATCCTGTCCCTCCTGAATATGTGTTGCTCCCACAAATTGCTCCCAATGAGTCCGGTGAGCACCTCGGTGTGTAAGGGTGTGTGAATGGGTGAGTGAGAATCAACACTGTAAAGGGCTTTGGCTAAAAGCACTATATAAGCAGAGCATTTATCATTTATAGAAATCCATCCTTAGTTAATATTGGATTGTATTTGTGGAGGGGTGGTTTAGTACAACTTTATTCAGAAAGTAGATTTAGTGCTTAAGTACTATTGATTTCTCAAAACTAAACTAAATCCATTTAGTTGTCAAATTGTCATTACAGATAAAACTGAGTATACGGATAATAGTCAGTTTTAGCTATAAAACCAATGTAATTTGGTCACTTTCTGGTACAAATCATAATCACTACACCTGAATTATACAAATATTGAGTTAAATAGTTAAGTTACATTAACAGCTAAGTCAGACTCTGACCTGTTTGAAGAAGTTGGTGACAGTAAGTGTTGCTGGACGGAAAGTGGCAAAGTTACACATGTCATCTCCAACACTCATTCGCTCAAATCCTTTCTTCTTTCTCTCGTTCCATGTTCCAAGACCTTTTCGCTCTTTGTGTGTCACAAAGACAAATCAAACAAAACAACAACCAATATAATGTTAGGGGGGCATAGGACTTTGGTCACAGTAAAATGTTGAATCTTGCTTGTCTTCACATTTTTGTATTAAACTACAGATTAGTTTAGACTCAACAGTACCAGAGTCAGAGTCTGGATCTGACCGATCTAGACCTCCCACACTGCTGACTATGTTGAGAAGGTGAATGGCTGTCCAGGCAAAAGGCATGTGAAAACGGCCGAGACGACTGCATGACTGCTCTGCCTGCAGACGCAGCTTCTCCAGCTTCTCCTTGTGCTAAAGTGGGACAAAGGTAGACATGATGAAACAAAATCAAAAGATACAGATATGCCCAAAATATCTGTAATAACCAACAGAGTTGACCTGGCAGAGATGATGGTAAATATTGCAGCTACCCAGACAAAATTGAGTAATGCTTGTGATTAGACAGTAAAAGGGTCCCATGTGTCTGCTGGCTGTCAGGCCTAAGTATTGCAACAGTTAAAAACATTATTGGCCTATTACCTTGGTTGAATCCGACTCCTTCATGACCATGTAGGGTTCACAGCACTCTCCAATGTCTCCTTGTTGAAGGACTTTCTCAAGCTGATTTAAGAGTATATGAACATGATTAAAATATTCAAGTTAGCTATCATGTATGTGAACGTCAGATTATTATGTGAACCCCAGGGGATTTTTAGTACCTTAATCACCAAGAAGATATCAGCAGAAGGGTACGTAATGGAGAAAATGGCAGAACGGGCCAGTGTGGATATAGCTATGTGAGGTGTGTGGGGTTTGAGTAGCCCTTTCATCTGCTCAGAGTTTAGGTCGAAGTAAAAGTTCTCAGAGATCTGTTGGAGAGAAGATTGAAACAAGCAGGAAGGAAAAATGATCATGGAAATACAAATAAAGGGATTTTAATTCAGTTTTGACTCAGTGATCTAAGCCACAAGACCACTCAGACCTTTCTGAGACACGGGAAATTCAATTAGTCAAGCATGAGCTCAGCATTACGTAAGTGTTTTACAAAGTGAAAGTCATCCAAAGAATACTCGTAGCAAATATTAATATGATCTACATGAAGAAAAGAAAATACCTTTTTCTTTTCTTTGACATCGTAAAGGGCAAGTGTTCCAAATATTGGCTCAATTTCTATTTCAAACCTGAAAAATATACAAAACATGTAGTTGTTGTCACATATGTAGTGCATCATGGCTATTTCTAGTAATGAATTTTAATTGTGAAGCACTTTGGTCAGTCTTTACTGTTTTTATTAATAAAGTTGGCTTGGCTTGAATCAGAGCGTGAAGACTAAAAGTGCAGAGGTGATGTTTTACATGTACTCACTTCAGAGACAGACACTTAACCATGATCCTCTGGCCACAATGTTCCTTGGGCACTTCGGGAACAGAACACCTCTCTACTGCTTCATCCTTCCAAAAGACAAGAAACCCATTCAAAACAGACATGTATAACATTTACACAGATGTCATGGCAACATATCAGCAGAGACAGTGATAGAGTGTACAGATATATCGAAAGAAGGATGGAGTGAGTCAGAACATTCAGAAAAGAAGAACAAACAGTTCTCTGGAATCGGCATGGACATTTATTTTGTGGGAAAATTCAATAATGCTGCTCTAAGATCAACAAATGGCAAGTACATATACTAACATTTCTGCTCATGTTCTGCTAAGAGCTTCAAGTAGTGAAGTCCAGAGATTACACTGTAATTAATGTGTTTTTCTTTTTAAAACAGTTTCACATAAAACACACCACTACTTTTGTACTGGACATTCCCTAATAAAAACATACTTGCCCCATATGCCCATTGTTAAAGGCTTACTATGCTCCCAGGAACCTGCCTAAAAAAGGAGTTAGTTACCAGATCACAGTTTAGACAGTCACTACATTAAAATGTGTTCTTTACTGTGGAATGTAATGTGGCACTACTTATTAGCATTTCTATTGAGTCTGTACTAAGCCAAAATGCAGTGGAAAATGACTGAATGATAAAGCTGGTTTAACACAAACCTCATCTGGGGGAGGGTAGAGTCCCAGCAGGTCGCTGTGGCGCCCCTGAAGGCGGGCCTCGGTATTGTGGCGGTCCATGTCCTCTGCAGCTGTACGTTCCAGCACAGACGGCAAGAGAGCGTCTGGGGAGGAGTTCTTCAGGTCAAAGATGCTGGAGGCCCAGCTGCCTCGAGGGGTCTCATCAAGGCTAACCGACTGCCGCTTTGCATCATCCTGAAGTGATATGGAAGAGTGAGATCATGTGTTATTTATTCTTACATGCAAAGATGTTACCTTTTAAGTGCTTGCTACAGAGGTTTATGAAATATGAGAATAGTAGGCAATGGATCTCATTATCATATTACTACTATCCATTTACTATGACTCATATGTAGAATTTGGATAATATGGATAATGGACGAGGTATATTGATTTGTCCTTTACTCATTCTTGTCGTGATCAACTGGAAGACTAGAATGTACTCATAACAACAGCTTACACTGCCTTCCCTATCATAAAGACACACCTGCATTATTGGGTTGTTGCTGTTCCCATCTCTTTGTTTGGATGTTAAATGATAGAAGATTCAGGAGCAGCAGATCAATCTATTTTGTTTAATGAACATAAAATGATTGAATGTTCTCTGAGTGTTTAAGATAAGGTATTTTTCAAAACATCACCACCAGCTACCTGATCATCCTGGCGCTCGGCAGCAGCAGCCTCATCCAGTTCAAAGGTCTGTTTGACTAGCCCTCGCTGGCGCTCTCTCTGTCTCTCAGAGTTGTGAGGCGTGTATGTGGTGCTGAAGTGCTGATATCTTCAGGAATAAAGAAGAAGGTTTTCTAAGTCATAATGTAACTATCAATCACATAAAATCTGAACAGGGAAAAGTAGTGCACATCATTAAACAATAGATGAAACATACGTACTGAAGGTTAATTCAGTTGGTGCTACAACTGACAGCACTTACTTTCTTTGAATGATGAGCCAGTCATCTGTGTAGACTGCCAAGGCATCCCTCACTCTGGAATCCAGAGAGCTACATAGAAAAACACATTAATAACTTAGCAAAGCACGCTTTTAGTTCACACATGACAGAGGAAGGCTTTGTTCCTATCTCTACTGGAGTGGTTCCTTTATAAGAGTGAAGTAAATCTTGTGCATGTGCAAAGGTGTAAAGACCGTAGAGGGATTTGTTTGTAACTGTATAAAGTGTATGCTGGCTATTAGCAGCTGGACTTACTCTTCCTCCTCTTCAGGCAGTGGCGGCTCCAGTGTTGGGCAATCTTTGACCTGCTGGTGAAGTTCCAGGTCATCCTGGGGAAACTCCATTAGCTGTCTGAGGGGACCAGGCTCCACCCCAGGAGCGTGACTGCTCACATAATCTTCAAAGTCCACAGGCTCAACCACCTCAGTCAGAGGCAACTGTAAATCAACATTAAATCAACTAAGGCATGAAATGACCATAATGACGAACCTAATCTGATCACCGCAGGATGCAGAAGAGAGGAAACAGTATGACATTAGAATAAACCCATATGCAATTTGTAAACTTTCAAGCAGGATAGAAAACACAAACAATGATTCAAATAAAATGGAAAAGTAGATATGTAGAAATTAGACATTTTTATTTAATAACCTTGTAAATATGTAGAAAGATGATAATTAATGTAAAGCAATTTTCACTTTGCACTTTCAAAAACCGTAATTAATGAACAACTTAGTGTAAGATCACAAGGCCCTAAAGATAAGATTAGTTTTGCTTTCCAATGGTGTTTTCAGTTCAGATTTTGTTTTCAATTTTCAGTTCTCTGTTTTTCACTGACCTTCTTTTGTTTGAGTTATAGGCTAAACAGAATCTACTACCACCACTACTGCTAACAGTAAAACAGCTAAAGCATTTAAATGAATTGTAGTTTAATAAAGAACCCCCTCAACATGAAATTAAATCAAATTGTAGTTCATCTTTATTGACCTGAAATTAGTAAACAGTCCCACAACCGATGTCTGTTCGTGTAGTATTTGAAAATGTGTTGAATATTGTCATTCTTGTTACTTGAACAGGGAAAACAGACATTTCTCAAAACATAGCATCTTATACTATAAATATCCCTTGTTCTATTGTGGGTAAGTATCCATGCAGAAACTTTGCAAGGCTGTCCAACAACAAGGTTGAGTGTGAACAGTTATATCATGTTACCAAACCACCTCCCTTCTCGCCTTTTGTGAACACTAATTAAAATTACACCCACGTGCTTTCCTTAACCTGAGTTCTATACTTATACCTAATTCACAGCATTACACCAATGTGCTTTTGACTTCACTAATTGAAGCTTCAAAACTACTGGCTTGAAACTTCTGCAGATTAAACACAGGGTGACTCACAGGGTGGTGCACGCCTCCTCGTTTCTTGCACAGTTGAGGAGAACCATACTCCCTGGATACTTGTTTTCTGACCTCTGCAGCAACCGTCCTGGGAGAGATAAAAAAAAGAAGTTGCCTAACACAGAACAACAAGAAAAAATGACAATCCTATTCAGACGTGTGATGTTCGGAACAAATAAAAACATAATGTCTTATTAGATGTGTAGCTGCATATATCTGCTATCAACGTAACGTTTGTCTACTAAAGTACAAATCCCTGAATTAAAATTGCTCATTTAATTTCTTTTAAGATTCTGCATTACAAAACTATTAAAAACAACAACTCCAGCTGTCCTTGGCTCAAACTCTAGGTTTTCATGAACTATATGATCTGACAAAGCTTCCTCCTATCACACAGTTTTCAGCTTTTTGTACCAGGAATGATGCTGAAAGCCAGCTGCTGTTCTGAATAGGGACCAGAGCAGATCTCACAGAAAGGTGGTGAGCTGGCACCAGGGACCAGGCACAGAGCCAGATCTCTATCCCTGGCCTTTATGAAGCAATGGCAAATGGGAGGCTTAAAGAGAGACAAAGCAGGGAAAAAAATCCTCTCACAGAGACAGTAAGCAGCTGCTCCTCTTTCTCTCATATACACAGCTCCAGAAAATAAACATTTCCCAAACCATGGGCCTCATAATTGCATATCTAAAGTTTACACCTAAATTTTATCAATACACAAGGGCTGCATCACCCCTGCAGCTAAGCTTTTGATGACTTAACCTTTGAAAGTATCTTGTTTTTGCATGTTTAACCATGTCTGCATGTCTGTATGCTTCCACTTAAAGCAGGAAAAAGGAAAGCTATCGACTGCAAGGGCAATAACCAGAACACCACTTCCCACCCTTTCCTGCATCCGGCACTAAACAATGGTCTTGGTTCCACTTAAGAGAGGAAAGACAGGACTTGGGGAATGCAGTGAGAAACTGCATCGACTAAGGTAATATCTCAATGGGATATTTTATTGATGACGAACAGGCATGTAAACAAAGCAGCTAGCTACTACCAGTGAAACACATAATTAAATATAAAACAAGTCCACTTTGTGATTAGGCCTGATCCAAGTTGATAACAGCCACAGTCCATACATGATTTCCTGACAACAAATTTACTTGTCGGGATAAGATGATTTAATTAAACAAGAATAGCACTGCCATGGACAAAGTAAAGGTCTGAAAGCTTAATTTGCAATAATAAAAAAAAATAACGGCAGCAAACAGGAAGGCACTGCATGTACTGCATTAAACTTCCACTGTTAAATCAAGTTACTCTTCCAAGTGACTGATATGACAGATGTGATATGGCTTAAGGATTCGCCTTAGTCTTGGATGTGTTTCGCATTGCAAAACTACCACATTTCCAGTACATGCAGTAGTACTATAACGTTGTCTCAGCATGGATTGGGGAAAACCAGTTTACAACATGTGGAAACAGGTTGAAGTGAGGCGTTCACACGACGATCGCACCAAGAACCAAACATCTGAATGTTACTGTCACTTGGCACCGTTTTATAACACTAACGGATTTTCCTTGGTAGTGCTGTGACGGGCAAACTACGTATCTCAGCCACTGGATTAGCCACCAGCTTATTATCCTTAAGTAAGTTAGCTCAATCATTGCTGATGACAACGCTTCTGCCCTTGCGTCGCTGCTTAGATAGACAATAAACTCTTTACTGGTAATGAACCACCGTTTCAATAAACTTTTATTGATGCTCACTAAGTTCAGGCACAACTGTGTTTACACAAGCCGGTTTAGTGTTCGTGATACTTTAAGTCACAATTCCTAGCATACAGGCTATCTGTAGCGAGTCCAGCAGGTCAGTCAGCGACACATCTGTAGCTGTTGAACAATAACTTCAGACTAAAGCTCACCGGTTGATTTTATGAGCAAACGCCCTCCTTTCGCTCGCTGTGGATGTCATTTCATGTCCCCATCTAAAAACACTCTTCGAAGTCAAATTGAAACTATTCAGCTCCTCTTGTGCTTTGACTCTCCGTCCTGTCTTGTCTTGGGATGCGGACTCAGACCGCTTCCTTATCCACGCTGGGACCGGGCAGGGATCCCTCCTTGTTCCTCCTAGTGGCTGGGAGCTGATCCGCGGCCATTGGTGTCAAAACAAGCGCGATACACGGGCAACATCCGTTGACACTTCAAAATAAAGTACGGTTCCTTGTTATAACAACTAGTTAATTAAGTCATACACAACATCATAAATTAGTTTAATAAATATTCTTCCACAGCGCCACTTCAGGCGCGTGATGTAATATCAAATTACCGTTTTGAAGGTTTCAGTTTAATCTTACCCTAAAAAAAGCGCTACCGTGCTTCCGGGCTAAATACTTGTCCCCACTAATTTCACAACTCTGTGCTGGTTAGTTGGCTAAAACTCACCTGACCGGTTTACAGAGACCCGATAATGCAAACACACACTGAGGTTATTGTTTCACTTCTGTGTAAAATTAGGAAGCAGGACAAAAAGTGTCCGAGTGCGACATTATTCTCATAAAGTCCTGCATCTTTAGTGACCATTCTTTACTTTTACTTTTACTTTTACTTTACTTTACTTTCACAGCATGGTGGTGAAAACAGCACACATAAATTCAGCTGTCATTATAAAACGTCCAATTAGATATTTCTCTTACTGATGTTGACTCCGTTACATTCAGTTCACACGGACGAGCTTTTGCTGATGCCAAGTGTGATCTCATTAGCAACATCTAGAGGACTGGCTTGTACTATGTCCTATCATAGTAGACAACTGCTTGTGGAGCCTAGGCTCCACCAGCTGGTGGGGCTGTTCACCATAATTGGGAAAGAAGTAGAGCTTTGCCTCATCAGGGATTCTTTAAGATTCAGTCCTCAAATATGACCTCTACTAGGGAACGAGGAATTGCTACAGCTTTGTTTGGTGTCTTACTGTCTACCAGTGGATGGACGTCCCACTATTGACCCCAGAAATACCTAAACAATTCAAAATCATGAGACAAACAACAACACAAAAACATTTATTCTCAAGGTGAATAAAACAATTATGTGACAAAAGGAATTGCTGTTGTCACAAAGGAATGTATGACAGGGTCCTCTCTCTATCCTATTTGCACAGATTAGGAATAAACATGTTATTGGCTGTCCTGACTAATGGAGGACTTGTCCGTTTATTATAATGGCAGATCTATATCTTCCTCGTCCATGCATTCTATCACTCCATGAAGAATTAAGATACCATGCTCACTGCTGCATCCCCCTTCCACCATCACTATCACCACTACCTTCCACCCCCAACTCTTCCTCCTTCTAACCTACCGTCGTCCTATTCAGCACCCTGGAGAGCTGCTGCAGGTACTCCAGCCGCCCTCTGTGAAATAGCTGATGAATGGCGTGAATTGTATGGGAGAGATGTGAAAAATGGAGACAAGGGAGACAGAGGTGAAATTAACCTTGCATAAGAGAGGCACTAGCTGAGCAAGGACGGACGTCTCGGGGATATATGTTTATGCATGGAGCAGCAGTCAGAGCATCATCAGAGCTCACAGCAGGCATGAGTCTGTCCCATAGACACTAATAATGAAAATAAATGAAGCTCAAGCTCCCCATTTTTTCCTTATATAGACACACTTCCACCACGGTGCCAAAAGGCATCGTTCTTTCTCGGCTGCTCCAAGGTTCAGCAAATTCCAATTTTTTGGCACAGTGGTGCTTTCCATCATGATTTTTTTAGGAATGAAATATAATAGTGTTATTCTCACTGCATTTATGATAGATACATCTCAAATATGCAGAATCAAATTAATCTCAATAAATATATATATATATATATAGTTATTTATTACAAACATTTTAATGTGACTTAACTGAGTAGATACACTGTTTTTGTGTGACATTGCAGCGTCCTTGCATAGTCAGAAAACCCACCTACTATAAGTGGGCTGAACCCATGTCGGCTGTATCCTTCTGTCTGCACCTTCCCTGCCTGCTTCCTCGCCTTTCTGTTCATCGAAGGCTTTCAATTCCTAGATCGGCACTATTGTTTGAGTGCCCAGCCCCCACAGCAGCGAGAGCCCCCACCACCACCACCATCACTGCTGTGTTACCAAAGAACAAAAGAGAGAGTGTCAGACACCACCCACTAGATCTCTTTCACACCAGAGCCCCCACCTCAGCTCCAGATGGGGTTGCCTTTTTTCAGGGTTTTTCTCAACCCCGAGAGTCCTCAAAAATGGACCCCCCCTCCCCCTAGAGCCCACTACTCAGCTGCCTGTCATCCACCTGCTCCACTGCCACGCGCCCATGGCCAGGGCACGTCCCCTCTCTCTGCCTGCCCAGCAGGGAGTCCTGTTAAAATCATTAACCACTTCTTTCACTGGGGTCTACTTCCAGGACATTACTTGTCCAACATTATAAACACTTACAGCATTGAGTCCTAAAAAGGAAAGACAAAACTATGATTTATATTTCAGATTTTTAAAAAAGGCAACAAGGGGAATGTGCAATAACTACTTTTTTAAACAAATGCTATAGGTTTATTGGTTAGTTGTATGAAAACCATAGCTAATTCTTCTTCCTAGTTCTGGTGCTCTTTAAGTAGGGTGGAGGAATTACACCAGACAAAATATTGAATCAATAATGTTAATTCTAATCTCCATCCCTGTTGTGGTGTCCTACACAAAGTCCAAGCAGATGCTCATTTGTTTGTTTCTCTCAAAATATAAACACCTACCACCTCAAAGAGAGTATTTGCTTCAACCTCCACCCTTGTCTTGACCTTTCCCCTCCAGGAAGAGAAATAGGGAGTAGCAACAGAACACATCTGCTGCAAGACAGCTGTTAAGTCTTCGAGTGTTGAGCCTACAATTGGGACTGGTAGGTGCTGGGTGGAGGTTCAAAGATCTGCTCAATTTTTCTGATTTAAATAAACTCTATGTGTTCACTTTTCCACTGGCACTGAAACAGTACATACAACATAAATCCAACAAAAGAAAACATGTTGCAGTACTGTGGATAGCGCGACATGTGGCTTAGCCACCAGTAAAAACAGCTATATTTTCTCCTCTGGCTGCATTACATGCATGGGTGCCTACTTTGCTGTCACTCACGATGCAAGATATATGGAAATGTTGACTGCACACTGGGGACAATGTGCTGCACACAGCATACTGACATTAGCATGTATATTACATGTACAATATATTATTATTTTTAAGAACCATGTACAGAAAATGTTACATAGTGAGACAAGAACATTTCATTTCCATCTGCAGGCAATATAGCTATATCCATATAATATGGTTGTAAGTTCTTTACAGTGCTTGTTTTAGACTTCTTACAGGTTACAGGTTCTTTGCTGCAGGAAATGACTAAACCCCCATCATACACACTCACCTCCATCCCAACACCATCTTCCAGTCCCTAAGGGTTCAAGCACCCAAATCAATTGAAAGAAAGAAGAGTGCACTGTGGTCCTCCCCCCACATCTGTCAGGGAGGGAGAAAAGGAGGGGCTGCACTCATGGGCCGTAGAGGGGAACAATATCACTCCATCTGTCACAAACCGTTTTATCTCTGATGGGATGAAATATAGCTCCCAAATACATCATCCATATCATCTATGTGTATTAGCTTACTGGATGCCAAGCATCTACCATTTCCCAGAAGCATACACAGTGGCTTTTTGTCTCATATTACCTTCCTCCCACCAGCTAGCACTCTCCGACCACCTTGCAAATTATGCTTTTAAGCCAAACAGAATGTTAAAAGAAATTATTCCACTATACACAGTGAACCAGTTAATGAAAATGGAAGACTGCCAAGTAGAGCAATTTGCATGAAAAAAGTTCTAGAATAAATGTACAGAGCAGCAAACCTGAAAGCTTAATGAGAAAGAACGCGCATATTGTATTTGAAGGAAATACTGAAAAAAGAAAGATGCAATCTACTAATAACCAGAGAGCTCTTTCATATTCAAATGTTGCTGCTGTTGTGTTTAGAGGATGGGTGTGGCCGCTTGATTCTTCTTGCCTCCTGAGCTGTCGCGGCTTAGTGACGTCCATGATCCCATTTGCTCTATCAAATTATGCTATCGGCATGGTCACTGTTCAGTGCCGAGGACAAAATGACAACCCCAACAATGCCTATTAAAGTCCACAGCGCTGCACGCTGATCTCCAACATACAGTAACAAGGTAGCCCAGTGATCCGGTAAGCTGTAAGAACAGCACAAAATGACCTGTTTACTGGACGGAGGAACAAAAACAACCCATAGCCCCAAGAGCCATCATGCATCTCTCTCAGCAGCAGGTAGAGCTGCAATCTCAGTCATTCATATTTAATTCCAAGAGTTTCCGGCCAGACTAATGTGCTATTGATTTCAAGTCTCCTGTTACTGAAACGGAGGAGGGCCATAAGGGGGAGAAAACTGGACTACCGAGAGTGAGAGCAAGAGATTGAAAAAGGTGAGGAGGAAGATTGGGATGAAGAAAATAGAATGTAATGGCTAAACCGGTGAGTTTTTCTAGCAATTTGGATAGTCATATTTAACTAATAATCAGCTTTTATTAGTCCACTAAAAAACAGGAGCATGCTTAATGTTTAGACAAGAAAACTAAGCATGAAATATTGTTCATTAAAAGCTGGTTCAAAACCACACCGCTTAACAGAACACACCACCTCTGTTCGTTTTCTCGATCACTTTTTCTTTCATGTCAAATAGAAAGAGAGCAGTAGGAAAAGGAGCAAGAGGAAAACACAGAGAATGTCTAAGAGCTTTGTATATTTAAGGCCTCTCCCTAGATACCAACTCAGACAGGACAAAATGAAAGATTAATAACCTCGGCTTTATATTTTAAAAGGTTTTGACTAAAACATAGCCTCTGCAAAAGAGGTTAGTCCTGCTTCGCCCAACCCCAATGCCACATTCATATGCACACGAACACACGAGTGCACGAGTATTTTTATTTATCTACTGTGCGTACAGTGTATATGCATGATTTTGCCATTAGTGAAATAATATGAATGTTGTATACACACTGTCTATAAAGGTTAAACATTTCCCGCTCTGCATTGAATACATACAAACAAAAGACATGTAACTGTACCTAGAGAATTAAGTAGGCATATGGAAAGCAGAATATGATCCATAAATAAAAAGATGACAAGAGCGTCTACTTCAGAGACTTCCTCCCACCAGCCTGTCTACTCTAATAATAGCCCAGAGACAACACATCCAGACAGATAGAGGGAGAAAATGATATAGAGAGAAAGAGAGGAGACAGGCAGAGAGAAAGTGCAAGAACCCATGAGGGAGACCTCAAGAAAACTGCCAAAATCATGCATAAAGAGTTGAATTAGGCCAGTTGCCATTATCAACAAATGTCTTTCTTAAAAGAGGCTAATTTAATTTTGGATCCTTTCCTGAAAGCAATAATTGCTTCACTGCTGCTGCCACAAAACCCAGAATTGCCAAAAGCCAGGCCTAATGGAAAGACCACTGAGTTAACCAGACCTGAGGCTGAATCATCCAACCCATCCCCCAGATACACTGTCATACAGTGTCACTCTTCCTGGCTCTCCCAGTCTCTTCTACTCTCTCTCTCTTTCTCTCCCTCAGAATCATATACACACACAGCCATATACACGCACACACACACACACACATACAGCCACTATCTTACCGCAGGGCAATGGCAACAGGCATTCATTTTCATGTAAGTCTACAAGAAGAATGGAGGCCAGGTTGAGTAATTCAAACTTAAATTTTACAAAGTTGTGTCATTATAAATGTATTATAAGTTCCAGTACATAACAGACTAGATGTGGATTTCATGGAAGTGCATTAATAATGTTATATCAAATGTATTTACTACTACATTCGTTCAAAAATGGTTTCCAGGGTAATTGTACAGTTAGAAGTGCATTTTCTCTGGGCTGATGAACTTAAAAATCAGTGAACTAATGTTTTAAATGCTTTGAGCTCATCCCTCTGGCACAGAGGAACATTCCACGATATGCCAAGAGAAAAGAACCAAGACAACAAGACTCCTAATCACCACTAGTGGAGAAACCCTCCACAATAAGAAAATAATCAGTTGAATAACAAAAAGACTTTTAAGCAAAACCAATGCTTGATCCTTTGATTCGGTAATGTACAATAGGCGCTTCAACTGCCCTCTTACCCACAGGGAGGATTCAGCTGCCGTACTACTAAGCAGGCCTCTAATGAGGGGCCGCAATTAAGCCCATTTATTCACATTAAGTGTGAACTGTAAGTGGGGCTGCAGTCAGTTGACGGACCTGGGTGCCTTTGTGTTACAAGAGCTGCTTTTATTCAGCAAACAAAGACGGAAAAAACACAAGCACCTAATGATCGAAGCTTGCAGCCTCTTCGCAGACATCCATACACACTGGCAGAAACACACATGTGTGTGCATGCACACACAAACGCACTCTTCCTCCCTCTCTAAGAAACTGACTCAAAGGCTCCAACGCATCCAGGCTGAGTTGAGTCACTGCTTGACAGAACCGTGGAGGCGGGGTTAAGACAGACTGACAGTGGGGCTCCATCTTTATCCTCTTATTAACGCTTAACGAGTGCTTTCCTCATGCAATATTCATCTCTACTAATATCATCCAAGCTCTGAGCCGAGCTTGCTACTTATGTAAGGCAATTATGTAAAATATCAGGCAGGGCCCATGTTCAGACACTGACTGGAAGAGAGCTGCAGAACAATGTCAAAAAAGGAAAGGGGGTATACTGGAGCAACTAAGGGAAGGTGGGAACGAAAGGAGGGAGCAACATTAACAGAGACAGTGTGAGGAAATGATTTACTTCTGTGTCCTCTTCTATATCCTCATCTGATTATTTACTAACATCTAGCACAGTGCCATCACAGGAAAGTGACAATAATGTGTCAAGTGTCAATAATGCAAACAATTTCCTCCTTTGTTGCATCACTACAGCCAGAGACACCTGAGGACACCTCAAGGTCAGTTAGAGAGAGTAAAGCAGTTTGAGGGATTATTGTTGCAAGAGGCCTCACATCACTGCTTGTCTGCTTATTAACTAACCAAAAACACACACAAGAGGCTTAAATTCGACGCAGCGCAATCCCTCTTCACATCTCACTTCTTGACATGAACACCAACCTTAGAGTCATACAGAAATAAACAAACATACATACAGATTCACGCACACTTGCACGCACGCATGCACACCCACCCCCCTCAGGTCAAGGCCCTGTGGGGGTCTGCGCAGAAATAGGTCATTTGTCACACATGATGTCCCGGGGCAGGGGATGCATTATAGATGAGCCCAAACAGCATGTCTCACTGAGCACTCACCACACAGAGGGTGCAGCAGGAGATGGGAATGGAGCGACAAGAACTCCTCAGGAGGTGGATACTGGCATGTCGTAAAGTAAGACAAAAATCACTGCCAGCCATGTTTTCTATCATAAAACAAAGAAAAACGATGATTCAGCAAAACCTGATCAGACCTGCATGGTTCTCAACTTCTTACTGAATCAATCTAAATAAGGGGGCCGTCTGATTTGTTATTCTCATTTCTGCACCTGACCCTATAGCTAGCCATCTGCCTTGCATATGATAGGTCCAGAAATCTTCTATTCATTAGTCTTATTATGGATTTAAAGCTTTTTTTTTCTAGCCACAATTCACATGCAATTATGGTATAGTTTGTGGCTTTTTACCCTATCACAGCAATTCTGTGATTGTCAGCCCAGAACATGAACTCCAAAACTGCAGATCTGCACTCAAAATTGCTTTTATTCACAAAGACAAAGACTTAATGAATTAAGTTGTTTTTCTATGGTTTCAAACTAGCTTAAATGGAGAATATGAGAGAAAGGAAGGGGCTGTGCTGAGGGAGAATTGAGTGCAAAGAGTGGGGAATGAGAGAGACAAGTCCACTGTCTTCTGCTGCACCCATCTGTTCTGAAAGTGCAGGTGGAGACCTATTCACTCCGCTCTGCATGCGTGTGAAGAGGGGGGCAGGAAGAAAGGAAGGGCAGCAAGAAGGAGGGAGTGGAGAGATGGAAGGGCAGGGATGGAAAAGGGAAGAGGCGGGGGTACTCTTGGTGATCTCTCCTGAAGGGGATAATGGGAGAGGAGCGCATTGCAATGGCTGCCATGTAGTACCCTCCCTGCACAATTAGCCAATCAGCAACGCGCTCTGCCAGCCAGGAGGACGCATAAAAGAAGAACATTGCAGCAGAGGCACAGAAGGAGACTGCAAGAGGAGCAGGGAATTACACACAAAAGCAGCAGAACCAGAACACCCTCCCCTGGACACACCCTGCTGAGGATCACTGCTTCCCTTTTTTTCTGAACCATCGCCCACGCCACTCAGAGAGAACGCTCTCCCGCATCATCATCCAGTAGAAAACCCCTTTCTCCTCATTTTCATCCTATAGAGGACACCTACAATCTCACAGGGCTGAGATCCCCTGAAAAAGATTGTATTTTTTTCCTTTTTTTCTTTTTTTTTTCTTTTTATTTGGACTCCTGACAGAACATAAGGGCCATATAATATAAAGGCTGAAGAACATTTAATAGACACGCTACCTTCAGCTTCAAGACCAGTGCAAAAGGAGGACCTAGATTTCTTTCATTGTACGTCAAGAATGGTTACTGTACGTATGACTCTATTTCTCCTATATTGTTAAGGGATAAAGCAGCATGCTTACATTGTATGCGGTCCAGGTACACATGATGTAGCTACTGATACGTCTTTTATTTAACTTTACACATAGCTCCATGAGTATGCCCACATGCCAAAACATAGAGCACCTTTGAGATCAGTGTCCTATGTATTTGTCCAACATGCAAAGCTATATTATTATGATTGACGATCGAAATCTCATACTGAGTGATGCGCCACGCCGGTTGCGCTCCAGCCTGCAGTCACTCTTTGCGATGGGTAAAGTCTTTATCCTGCCATTTTAGAGAGCACGGGCTTTACGTTTTAGCATCTTAGCCGCTCGAGCCATGTCAACTGCCTAAACGTCGCAGCTATGAATGTATTTCCTTAATGATACAGGACTCGAGATTTAAGAATTTCGCATGATTACAGTTATGCAGGGGGGAGATGTTCTTGGTTCATTGGGGGGAGGACTGCCTTTCTTTGCCTCGTACAACACAAGGATGCTGGAGACGGATTTCTGAGACAAAACATGATGCCTCGGAGGCTGAGGGCCCATCCAGCAAAGCAAATGAAAAAAAAGGGTCGAGTCACTCCGGGAGGGGGAGGGGGAGGAGGGAGATTACGCATCCATTGGTTTGCATTGAATCAGACAAAGTCCAAATTCCTCAGGGTTCTCGTTGCGATGCAACCGAGTAAATGGGATGGAAATCTCAGAGGCCGCGACAGTGAGGACGCGCACGGACATTTTAAGCGAATTTTCTCTGACTACTACATCATATACGTACAAGATGTCCATGGTTAGATTACGCATGTCGGATAAACGGAGATGTGAGCAGTGATAAATTAGCTTTGCTCTGTGTCGACGGCCGGATTGGGCGTGTCTCTGCTGGACCAAACCAAGGCCTCGAAGCCACGAATGTCTTTACTCCGCTGTACCCCCACACACGCTATACGGTGGATAGTGGATAGTTTATCTAAACAAACTAATTAAGAACAGATTGAGTCAAAGAAGCCAGGAAATCAATTATGAACTGGGAAATTAGACGTGTTAACCCACCCGACCTATTAAAGTGAGATAAAAAATGTAACTTTTTCTGGTTTAGATTTAAATAACTATTAAATTAACTAGACTTTGAATTCAACATGCAGGAAATAGAACTCATTATTTGAACTGCAAAATGAACAGAATGTGTGAGATGAGGCTGACCCTCATAATACAGTAACATAAATAAACAAGATCTTATTCACTGAGTGTTATGTGGCCAAAATATCGCTTAGGAAAATGTGTAAAATACAAGTGAACAGCACGTTGTTTTGACATTTGTGAGACTCTACCTGTCCACGTTTCCTACGCCAGTTGATTTTGTCTTTGTTGTACATTACCTATTGTCCCCATGCAGGCCTAGACAATGTCACACTGACAGAGGCTGTAAAGCTCCCTTCCACATGGTCCGCAGTCCTCCATGCCTGTACCGCAGTGCCAAGCAAATAAAAGCGTCGAGTCAGTTCACCTTTCCAAGGCACTTACACAATTCAAGGACAAGAACCGCCGAGGCCATCACTGTAAAGCAGTTTTAAAAAAATTAACTAAAAACTGCTTGGCCTATATTGATTTATATCATCAATCTTTGTATGTGTTGATTTAACAACTTAGTCTTTTTTTTTTTTTTTTTTTTTTGCATGCACATAATACAGCGACTAAAAGGTTTTACATTTTGCTAATATTTCTACAGATAACACATGGCCTGTCTAACTTTAGTGTAATTATCTTATGTAAGCGGTGATTTGCATCCAGTTGCCCACTATTTTATGTAATTATCAGCAGCAATTGAGGAAGAAAGCGAAGAAGTATGTACCTGCCATTTCAGGGAACTCAACCTCCTGAACCATTTTTTCTTCTAATCATATTAGATAATCAATGTTGAGCATATAATTTCTATGCACGCGCTACATAAACTGGCCTACTGCTTGATACATTTAGGTGCCATGAAAAAATAGTCAATTTTCTTTTAAGACACGTATTTCTATTTATGTGGTTGTCATTCACCTTATTTACAGTTGGCCTACGCTTAACGCTTAAAGTCAGTTCAAGTTCAAGTCCGTTTATCAAGCTTTTCTAAATACACGACTACTAATTTGTTCCGATCTAAATTAACGAATAACTATCTAACACTGGTGACTTTTTATTGACCTATCATGGCGTTTTTGACTTGGGGCTGTCATCTGTAACAGTCATTGTTCCCGGAGAGTCCTGCAGCCCCTGGCCACGACACAAAGCGCCACTGTGTACATTAATATTCATAGTGCTGCCATAGCCTCTGCGAGAGGGAAGAGGAGGAACGGGTGGCTCTTTTGTTTGGTCGTTTCAATACGTTTATTCAGCAAAAAGTGGCTCCGATTCATGAATGCCTGCAGAGCGCCGTTAAAAAAAAAATAAACGAAACATAGAAATCGTGCATCTGTTTTACATAAATACACGTAAATGTGTTTTTTTTTCTTATCAGTCGAATTAATGTGTTTTAAAATTGTGCAAAATATAAAATAAATCCACTCGGTGGTCTGGTGGATTCACGGGCCTCCGTGGCCTCAAATGAGACAGTCCGAAAGCCACTCCCTTTTTCAGCACGCTGGATAGCGCCCCGTGCTATGAGGACTTGCAAGACAGATTTGTCTCCGGGAGCCTTTGACGTTGTCTGCTCCCATCTTATCAAAGCAGCACATACTCGGAGAGCCGAAATCTTTTAGAATCTTTATTATTTTTAGTCCGTGGAGCGGAGAATTGAAAGGAGCCTCAGTGCATGGCTGACAAGAGCTGTGACTCCTGTCGTCCTGTTGTTTTACAGCTGCCACCATGATCCCTTAAGCTGCAGAGAGTGTGGCTAATGCCCTTTGTTTGGGATAATCCTGTAATCTGTGTTATTTAGAAGGCTCATTTACACTTCAGCATAGGTTTTAGCTTCCATTCATGCATTCCAAAAAAATGTATAATGTATTATATTGTGGACTAGATACAAGGTTATAACAAGAAATGCTAATCATTGTTAATAAAAACATCACACTTTAGAAAGAGAAGTAAAATGCACATAATAGAAATACAGAAAATAAATGTACTTCTTTTATATTTACCAAGCATTTAATCATGGTTGCTCTGACTGCATATCTAAACAAAGTACTTCCTGGTCATGTTATACTCCTCAGACATTTAAATTGAGACATTGATTTTCTGTAGCTTCTTAGTCCACTTTAGCATGTAAGAAGCAATTCTATTGTTGTGACTTAAAATTGTAAACAGTACATTATAACCTCCAGTGTTGTGCTGCATTTTGGCGCAGAACTTGTTTGGCAAAGCTGTAGAAGGACTGAGAAAACGAGGAGCATTTACATTTACTCATGTAATGCTTCTGTGTTTTGTAATTTAATAGTGTACAGTGTAGGTGGTATGTGTGCTTCGCAGTGGAGGCAGGCCTCTTGTTTGCGTGCAAGTCTGGGTTCATGTGTTTGGCAGTGGAAGCAGGGTTCTTGTTTGTGTGCAAGTCTGGGACCATGTGTAGGCGATACTGATGCAGTACATTAAATATTAAGGGAGATCTCACAGAATCCCAAAATAGAAAAAAAGCAGTGTGGGACACACAGTGCTACTGTAAAAACTGGAAAATTTAGAAAAATATTGTAAAAGATTAAATGTTTTTGTGTTTTTCCGTGTTTTCAGTCGGGATGCCATAGTTACAGTGTGCTCCTAGAGTGAACATTTTCATTGTCCCTTATAGTCTGGGCATATTGTAATTATTAATGTTGTTATGGGCCTTCATACAATATCACAATTATGCATTGTCCCAGTAATTGAGTTACTGCAAACCAAATCTAGAGAATTAGATTTTTCAACTGTGGGTGTACAATGCAAGATATGACAGCCTAAAGATGAAACAACGGTCTGTGTTTTATCTCAAATACCTTTAAAACTGCTCTCAATTTCTGTATAAAACTCTTTGTTGCGGCTTGTATCAGCCAGTCTCGGTGCCCAGCCTTAAATTGGCGGGTCTGTGAATTATATAACTTCACACTATTCACTGGGGATGTGTGTTCTACCATGCTGAGGGTTATTTCAGTTGACTACCCAAATTTGCCCTAATATGTCTTTTTTTTCCTTCAAAATACTTTTGTCATATTTGGGACACATTCAGTTGCTCATATCTCTGGTAGTCAAATTCATCACATCACACAACAATGTACATGACTGGGTTAATATTCTATATATCTGTATAATGCAACAGCTTGGTTCCCATATTTTGTTTACACATTACTTATGTCATTATTTATAAGGGCGCAAAAATTAAACTCAGCTAGCATTTTTGCTGTGTGTTGTTCCCCCTTTGTAAGCAGATGTGTGTTGGAAGTATTTCATTTTTAGGCTGTCATAACTCCGCTGCAGTGTTCCCTTCTCTTTGTCATTATCATTTGATTTACTGATATTCACTGCTTCTGCCAAACCATATAATATAAGCACATGGAAAACAAATGTCTGACCCGTATATCTGCTCCTAATAAGCACAGACACAGACACACACTGAGCTAAGGCAAGAAAGCCATTTAGCCATTAGAAACAATGCAGTCTTTGAGGGGCTGTTACCTGGGCAACCTGAGTCGAGGTGAGGCTCAAAGCAAGAGAGCGGGTTACAGAGGGAAAAAGGCACATTAGACGAACCTGTTCGAAGATACTCGAAAAGGAGATAAACCCTCATAAATGCAAATAGATATAAAAAATATAATTGAAGCAATAATGTTCCTTTTAATGTTATTGTAACCAACCTAGATATAAAAAAATAATAACTCCCTTCATTTGGATAATACAGAAACTCCTCATATATAAGTTACCAATAAAGAAAACAATCTTAAATCACTAGATATTGTACTTTTTTGAGAATTGAAATAATACTGGTTATGCAATATTTGAGGACACAATCCACAAAGCCATATTTACCACTGTATAATAATACTTAGGTGAATTGACAAATATTTCTCTTTCAAGACAGGAGATTCCCTAAATATAATCTTGAAAGTCTGTAGTCTGTAGATTCATTAATTAAGTCCCGTTGTTGCTTTGGAAACCACACAGTAAGAACCCAGGAGCTTTAGAGAAGACAAATGTAGCCCTGTTGACATACATAATATTCACCTGCAACGGCAACAACTTTAGTGTTTTTGTGAAATGGTATTTTCGGTTTTAAAATGCATCCAAAATATAATAAAATTTAGTGGATTATCTGTCTAAAGCAGTTGCAGGTTTTCACTTCATGCACCTGAAATGTTATAGTGTACATGTAGTGTAATGGTTCTAACAGCTGAACAAATCAGTGCAGCTACATAACATCAGCATCACCAGCAACAATGTTGCCAGCTGCTTAAACTTGATGTTTTTAATCTCTTCTTTACACCAAACAGAGTTTGCAATGATTTTCTGTGTATATTTATGATGGAAATAATTATCAAGAGTCAGAAAACTGGGTGCAGAGAGTAAGGAAAGAGAAAGGGAAAGTAGAGCGGGAAGTTTTGTTTCTGACCACACAGATGTTACTTGAAAATCCCCTGTGGATCAGATTAAGCAACATGGTGCATGCTAGAGCAACACAAGAGCTACAAACCCTGTACTGTGCACCTATATCTTTACTCTGCTTAAAAAAAAGATCTGAACACAAAGAAACCTTACCAATGTCGGAAGAACAAACATGTAATCCTAAGACATTGTTTTACCAAAGCAAGATCTTCTCATTTTTTGTAGCACTAAATCCATTTAACATTGTCACTCTCCTTTTTGTCCATCATTTTGACCCCTGCCCCCCTTAACTCCCCCAGGATCTTGCCATCCTCGCACACCACCACTACTATTATCCATCCCTATGTAATGATGTAATGGTGTTTGACCCTGGAAGAGAGTAGGGGGAGGGGAGGAGTATGGAAAAAGGGACTGTGACATCTGCAGGACCAGAGGCAGGAAGCAAACCAGGAGGAAAGATGGGGAGAATGGGGGAGGGGAAATGATAAATTCAGACCTCATATCCATCTCCATTATAGAAATGCTGATTCCTGACCTTCCCTTCTGACAGTGAAAAAGTGGACCATCAAATTGTGTGTGTGTGTGTGTGTGTGTGTGTGTGTGTGTGTGTGTGTGTGTGTGTGTGTGTGTGTGTGTGTGTGTGTGTGTGTGTGTGTGTGTGTTGCTTTTATTTCTGAGTGTAGGATGGTATGTTAAATATTGGACATGCATATTTATACAGCCATATCCATCCTGTGTCCTTTTGTGTGTCTTTATGAATTATATATCTAACTCTACCCTCTTCCTCAGCAGATAATCAGCACCATGGAAACCCAGGTGTCCAACGGTCCAAGCGGAACCAGTATGCCTAATGGTCCAGTCATTAGCACCAATGGCTCCACAGATGACAGTAAAACAAACCTGATCGTTAACTACCTGCCTCAGAACATGACACAGGAAGAGTTTAAAAGTTTGTTTGGTAGCATTGGAGAGATTGAGTCCTGCAAGCTAGTCAGAGACAAGATAACAGGTACAGAAATGTGTCCACATTTAAGAAAACATTATGGATGCTAATGGTTTTGAGAATCTCCTACATTACTGTGCCTCTTTCTTTGTCCCCAGGTCAGAGTTTGGGATATGGCTTTGTAAACTATGTGGATCCAAATGACGCAGATAAGGCCATCAACACACTAAATGGTCTGAAACTGCAAACTAAAACAATCAAGGTAAGCAGACCTCAACTATTCACAAAATTCCCTGCATTTTTGTTTTTATTTTGAGGGTCTGCTAGACAAAAAGAAAAGAAGTGGAGATTTTGTCAGGGGGGCTGCTGAGAGAAGTGGTGACAGACGTGACAGAGGGAGGGGAGAAAACTGGGGAGGAGGAGGCAGAAGGCAGCAGTGGCTAGAACAAAGGAAGTGAGAGAAAGGGTGAAGAGAGAAGGAGAGAGCGGAGGTCAGAAAGCAAGGGGCAGACAGCATGCAGGGGTTATTGTGATGGAAATGTCATTAGGAAGCCTGACTGTGGTGCACAAAGGTCAGTCCAGGTTACCCCATCTGCCTCCAATCTCAGCTAATTAGGGGTCTTTTTCTCCCAAAATCAGATGATGAAAGAGGGGGAGTATTATTAAACGATACTTCCTTCAATGCCGCCCCCCCAACCTGATCAAAGTGGATCAAAGACTAAGGGAAAAAAATCAAATCTCTTGGAGAGCAGAGCAGATGATTTTTCAACAGCTGTCCATGAATAGGGACAATAAATATGACTTTTGACTAAAAGAACAATGGACCACAGGCAAGCAGCACCAAGTACTGGATCTGATTACTCTGTACATGGACAATACACATTGTACAGTATATAACTCTGATTTACAATGTGCACATATTAAGATACAAGAAGATATACAAAAATTCCAATTTTGTTTTAAATTTTAAATGATCATGTTCAATAGTATTTGATACTTTTATAAATAGATTAATATAATATGATATAATAACACTACTATATTTTCAAGCACATTCACTCCTGTTTCTTTCGGCCAAATCCACATTTATTTATTTATTTATTTTTTTTGTGATTCTGCAGGAAGCTTTAATAGAGAAAGGTGGGGCTCTGAGGGAGGGGGCAGCAATAGAAGGGTAGGGAGTAGAACAGAGAGCAGAATGCCAATGACAGGATTAGAGGCCATATGGGCTTCAGGCACCATCTGTACTGTGGGAGTGACAGAGAGAGGGTTAATTATAGGGCAGCCTCTGCTCCCCAACACAGCAACTCCCCCCTGACTCGTCCAGAACACCCTAATCAACGCACCACACAACCTCCTGCTCATACAGAGTGTCTGTGTATACAATGGATGGTGGTGCTTAGTACCAATGGATGAGATCCGAACACCTGTATTCTTTTGACAGAAAATATACAAGTCACTTTCGTTCATTTTCTTCCTACCTGCACAATAAGCTAAAGTATTTTTTTCCCAAACATATCAAACTTTTCAATCATTTATATTTCTCATCACAAACATACATATGTATATAAAACACTCTGTTTACCAACAGTATGTTTAGAAGTTGTCGCAGATCCTGCAAGTCTTGTGATGCACTGACATTGTTTGCTGTTTGCCAGTGGAGCTGTTCTCTCCCAGAGGAGGGAAACAAAGAAAGAAGGCAGGACAGGGAGGGCACCACAGCCTATCTCAGACAACACTCACTCTTGTCCCTCCATCACACACAATCACAGCTCTCCCAACAATGCACTGAACTGGACCATCTATCACACGCATTCCCATCATACCACAAACACAAGTACAAGAATATGTTTGTTGCTTTCACAGTCAGTAAAACATTCCTCCAATGTAGTAGATGAAGCCGACAAACAGAAAAGCATAACAGATATAAACACAGACGCACCAAAAATGGGCATGCTCTAATGAAGCCACTTGTGAATTCAGAAAAATATAACATCAGAACTGAAAGTTGGAGATGTTAATGGGTACTGGTAACAAGTTGTGTAATGGTCACATTCATCACTACAAGTCTGTGATGTGCCACTGTGGCTTAGTGTTAGCCTCTAGGCACTGGAGTCCAGAGAGAGCAAAAAAAGAGCTGGGTCTGTGAAGATGGTGAGTAAGGAGAAGGAGTAAGGCCATCAGTGGGAGTCCATATGAATTTGCTGGCAACAATTATGAATTCAACTATGAATTCAACATTCACATCACACTTTTCTAACATGTTCTGTAACTTGTCTGTTTTGAAAAATGCACTTATTGATTTTATATGGGTTTTGAAGGTATCATATGCCCGGCCAAGTTCGGCTTCTATTCGTGATGCCAATCTTTACGTTAGTGGGCTCCCTAAGACCATGAGCCAGAAAGACATGGAACAGCTTTTCTCCCAATACGGTCGCATTATCACATCTCGCATCCTAGTGGACCAAGTTACAGGTAAAGCCTTATTTCACTTCTCATGCGGTCACTCGGTTTGTGTGGATGGGACTTACCTACCTTGAAACATAGTGATAACACTTGCAGGCTGTAACATTTGTTGATGCCAAGGTAGTAACATTGGTCTGTTTTCTTATTCGGAGCAGGAATATCACGAGGAGTGGGCTTCATCCGGTTTGACAAGCGTAATGAAGCAGAGGAGGCTATCAAAGGTCTGAACGGACAGAAGCCTTTGGGTGCCGCTGAGCCCATCACTGTCAAGTTTGCCAACAACCCCAGTCAGAAGACAGGTCAGGCCTTACTGACTCAGCTGTACCAGACTGCTGCACGCCGCTACACGGGACCCCTGCACCACCAGACTCAGCGTTTCAGGTACTGAACCTTTACCAAGCTCACTCGGCCTGTGATTTCATTACTAACCAACAGACAATCTGTACAAAGACACTGTTCCAAAACCATGTCACTGTCATCTTGCTCTCTTGCTGTGTTCATACAAACTCAGTATCCCACACATTTTAAATTACAAGTGTTAAATGAGTTAATACTATGTATTAGTATGACATGGGATACCATTACTGAGTAAACATCAATTCTATAAAAGGTTTTCTGTCAGTTATCAAGGCTCAAATACACCAGAGAGCAGCTAAGAGTAAATATAAAATAACGGTCCACTAGGTGAAGTGGCACACCCCCAAAACAGCAAATCTGTTTCCGTTTTGTAAGGAAAAGTGTGTAGTTTAAAATATTTTTTAAAAACTATTTCTGTATTAACAAAGCTTTACAGTACAGAAGGAATTGGCAATTTTGGCACTGTCCCTCCTTTTCACTCTTTTTCTCTGACTTTCTTTTAAACTGCAGCATGATCCCTTCACTTGGAAAGGGACCTGATCCAAATAGCAGCTCAAAACCAATGTAAGAGACCCAATTTTTCCAAGTACAATTAAAAAACAAATAGCTAAATACATTTTGATTAAGAAAAATCATACTGAGCCTGTAAATTTTGCCTATAGTTCATAGACAGCGTAGACATGATAATGACTGAAACTGCTAAAAGCTGGCCACATATACATGTCTAATTATGAAAGTCAAAGCTTCCAGTATGAAATATTGTAACAGAACCAGACAAACAATTGTACTGTCTCAGGTTGAGATGCTCATTTAAGTTAACTATGGGTATGTTTTGTCAGTAGATGTGAAAAGTACCTAGGACACATGATTTATTTATTTTTCTAATAAATGGGAACCTATTTTAGAGCTTAAACAGCTAAAAATAAATACCAAACTAACATAAATACCAAGTGAGACACATACTCAAGGCATCAGTTTGTGGTTGGATTTTTTTGGGGCTGCAGTGCAGTGAAGGATGCCCCCTGGAGGTCAGCTGGTGAAGAAGCTACATGTGAACTGACAGTCCCCCTTCCTTGTAGATCTCATAACTAACTTCTGCATCCCCTTCATTCTCCCTCTTGCGTTGCAGACTCGACAATTTACTAAACGCCAGCTACGGAATCAAGAGGTAAATGCCAAAGGTGTACTTTCAAACGCATCCATGCCAAAATAAAACCTCAAACAAAGTGCCCGGAATACCACCTGCTGACTCCATCTCAAAATCAGATCTAATGGCCATAATTGTAAAGTCCCACTGCCCATTTACCATGTTACAGAAGCAGCCCAGACAACAAACGCCTATCTCTAATTCAATAAGCAGTTATACAGCCTCCGAACAGCAGGGTATTCTGGCATGGCTTTGTTTAACCTTTTTGTTCTTTGGTTTTACTTAATAGAAATAATTTACATGTATTTATTTATGAACTAACATTGTCAGTTTCAGTTGCTTAATGTCCCCTTTTTTCACCAGCATGGACATACCAGATTCCGTTTGCGTCTCCTCTGTTTGCTCCAGTTTTTGTATGATTTGATTCCAATTTGCTTTTCATCCCTCTCTAGGTTTCTGTTTTGTTCGATACTGTGATTTCTGTTGAACATTGTGATTCATGTGTTTAATTCTTCCAGAGGCTTTGGTCAGCAGAGAAAATAAGAAAATATGCAGATTGTGTGGGTTTCTGTGTCTCAGGGCGCACAGGGTCATTTTGTATGAAAGTAGTTAGTTTGGAGCCACTGTGATGCCTACACAGATTATCTACTTACTGTACAGTGTACAGCAGAGGGGATGGAGATGTGGTCCCCTGACTACAAGCGTTATTATTTTTCTCAGATGAATGCCCTTAAGAGACAGTATAGAGCACTGAATGCTGTGCGGAACTTCAGAATGACACCCATGGTAGCTCTCCTACTCTCTTCCCCAGATTCTCACCCATAACCATTGACAGCATGACCAGCTTGGCTGGGGTCAACTTTACTGGTCCAACTGGAGCCGGCTGGTGCATCTTTGTGTACAACCTATCCCCCGAGGCTGACGAGAGCGTCCTGTGGCAGCTCTTTGGGCCTTTTGGCGCCGTAACCAATGTCAAGGTCATCCGTGACTTCACCACCAACAAATGTAAGGGCTTTGGCTTTGTCACCATGACCAACTACGATGAAGCCGCCATGGCTATTGCTAGCCTCAATGGCTACCGCCTGGGTGACCGCGTGCTGCAGGTTTCCTTCAAGACCAGCAAGCAGCACAAGGCCTGAGAGAGAGGCTGCTGGTGCCAGCTCCTTTGACCTGCAGGGAGAGCAACCTTAGCTCCCCGTGCCATCACTCTTCATGGGCCTGGACTAAGTCTCTGTCTGACACATTCTCAAGTAAATTCATACTATATTATCAGAAACAAACATGCACACACGCACACACACACACACACAAACACAAAAAAGCAAACATATCCATACACAAGCATACACAAGTCAGAGTTTTAAACAAACACACTAGTGGAGTTTTTCTTTTCTCTTTACACAACATGCTAGTCCTTCCCTATATTTGCCTGGATTGAATTAGAAGGGGTTCGCAGCTGGTTTGTTGGGTAGGGGTAAGAGCTATCTATTTAGGAGACAGTCTAACGAATGTGACACAGAATGTGTGCTGAGTGCTTTGATTGAATTCAGGCAAATACAACTGATGAACAAAAAGATCAAAAATTTAAATGAACAAATATGTGCAATTTACCCAAACTCTTACCCCCATCATCTCTCCCATTATCTTGCTGGAGAAGATGTAGTCACTTTTATACACTTGGGCATTTTGAATCAGCGATTTTTTTAGATCAAAGAAAATGAAATTAAAAAACAGTGTTCTCTTATATACGTCTATTAAAATATAACTATATATTCAATATTTAAGGTGGTTATAATAGCCGAGTATGTAAGCATTTTCTAGAAACTTTGACTACTGTTTCCTGACCTGCGTCAGGTGGTGCCTAGTGTAAAGGCAAATTTCTCTACCCCTATGAGAGCTTGTTAGCTCAGACCCAATATGACTTTGGTTAACAAATGAATACTGGTCACAGAAAAGAGTAGTTTGAAGGCCATCAGAATCCCTCTTTCCCTCAATCTCACAACGAAGAACACGATCATACTTTTGCACATCCTACCAACACGTATCCACATTTAGTCCAGAAAATGAAAATAGTTCCTGTGTTTTTCAAACCTATCTTAAGATAGACTTCACACTAGCAGACTGTCTGTGAACTTAGAGCAGAGTGGCAGTGCTCCCATGGTGACAGTGTTCATTAGTAATTCTCTTGTGGGCGAGAGCGAGATGAGTGCAAGGGGAAAACCGTTTCACCATAACACAGCCACGTCAAAGGAAAATACCGGTGTCTTACTTTTGATTCATCTTTTCATTACGCCTCTATTTTACACTAACCATAGGCCATTATACTTTGTAAGGCATGATGTGGTGTGAGACCCCTTTAACTGAGAATCGCTCAGAGGTCATTTGGGTCATCAGAAAAGCAGAGCTACATGTGAAAGACAACCAATTTACGTTGCTCTAGTTGATATGCCTTCATTTTTGATGCTATTTATTGACAGAGATTGACACAGAAACACATAGATGACAGAAAATTTTACCTTTACGACACAAGTAGCTGCAAAATGTAACTGAAATGGTGAACATCACACCCATGGACTGAACATTGGCTTTAGGCAGGTTAGCAGAGAAATAACACAAATGAGCAAAAGCTGAAGAGCACCGGTATTTTTCTTCAGTGTAGTGCACAGATTGAAGCTCTCCAAATTATTGAGTTTTGTATTTCAAGATCTGCAAAACATGTGCTCCACTATAACAAAATGAATAGATGAGATTGAGAGAGCTACAGTTTGTAATGACCAAACAAACAAAACTGACTTAGAGTCATTGCGTGTGAGCAATATCTGGCAAGTTTAAAATTACCACTGACCTTTTGAGGAGAAAGATTACCAAGTATTCCAGCTTTTCCAAATCCACAGTTTTATTAAAACCCCTTCTACTCTCTTAAACTTTAAACTCCTGCCCTCTCAAAGACTGTACAACATCAAGACTGAAAGTGAGTTTAATATTTATGCTTCTGGTTACGACAGAAAGGTATTTATTTATTTGCTTCAGATCTGTTTGGCACTACCACAAAAATAGCTTTTCTCAAAATATCCCCAACCCAACGGCATGAAAATTATTTATGGCACCCCTGATGAAACATTAAGGCCAACCTGTCTTGTTGAAATGTCTGTTACAGAACAGATTTCAGATTTACCATGGGGAGAACTAATGTCTTTTGATATCAAGACATCTGCACATGATAGATTAAATAAGGTCAACTATATTCAAGACATTTTTGCTTTTGCTTTTCTAAATGACGCTGTGTTAGCCAAAGAGGATGAACTCTTTGAAAGGATTACATTAGAGATAAATCTATTTTTATACATACAAAGGAACAAGACCTTGTGCTGAATTTTTACAGATTCTTAAGCTTGGAAAAATTGGGACATCGCATGACTTTATTTTACACCCTCTGATCTTTGCAGAGCAAGAGGGAACAAGCATGTGGTGTATGGGTGGGGATTTAGGGAGGGGACGAAGGAACGTATCTCATACAAACTTAACCATTTACCTTATCAAAATGACTGAAACAAACTTAAACAAATTTGATGTAAAGACAGATGGCAAAGATAATAAAAAAGCAAATTTAAACTGTTGGGGTATGACCTGACAGACACATCTATACTTCAGATTGCGTAGACACACTTACATCTTGTCTGAAGTTGTGTACAGTGTTGCTTCAATGACGGTGCAGTGAAGTGAAGTTCTTTGACTTGAGAATCCCAGACAAAGCTGCAGTGAGACCTGCTCATTGCCCAGCTGAAAACACGAAGTAGCTGCTTGCAAATTAAAAAGTAAAAAGCAGATTCAAAAAACGATGCAGATTCATTAGAAACATTGAGCATGATTCTCGATGATTTGATAGATTTGATGTGATTTTTGCCAAAGAATTGCTTTGCAAGTCAGTACCAAGAAGGGTAAATTAAGACTAACTCTGTTATTCCCTGAGTAATTGCTGTACAAATCTATGTTATTTATTAAATATGGACCCTCTACAGTTTCAGTTATCATTACTTTTAAATATCTAAGTTGCGCATATCAGTTTGCATTTGTAAATCCTAAAATCACTAAACCAAATGCTAACATAAAACAGTTACAAGCTATCCCATATACATATACTTCATGCAAATGCAGAATGATTAAAAAATACATATCAAAAATGAATAATGATGCTTGAATTCACCCATAGACAAAGGAGAAAACGCATGCATCCATACGATGTACCTCCCAACATTTATATCATCGCTTTGTCTTTTAGCCAATTTAATTTTTTAGGTATTGTTGCACCACTTCAAATACTCACTCTGGCATCTTTCAACCTGACTGGGAATGGTGTCATCCCCCAAAATAATCTGAATGTTTATTGCCCGTGTGTCCAGAGCTGACCCCATAAAGGACTACTATAGCAATTTGGGGTCAAGCAAATTGCAATAGGACTGAGCACTTGTTGAGACCAGTGATAGACATTATAATAACCAAGATAACAGGCCGTGCTGAACAGCAGCTGGAGTTGTTTACCCAGCCATGTCCAATGTACTACTGTTAACCCACAAACCAGACCCAGAGCCCAAAACCTTTCATACACAGTCCATACAAAGACCTACACCTTATGTACAGTAGAGAGCCAAGGACTATGGCAGGAAACAGTACTACACTGCTTGAGCAACAACAATAATCATTTTAAAAAGACAAAAAAACTTTCCTATGGAACAGTAAGTGCAATGTGCTTTGTTTTTATATTGACTGAGAACAAATGATATATATTTTTTAAAAAAGAAATTAAATGTCACACTTGAAAAGGTTTGCGGAATAGTGAAAGGAGCAAAAGTTCAGAAAAAAAACATTAAAATGAACAGACTCGTTCAGTAAATAAAACAAGCAATGAGAGCTCTGATCTATAAATTTACATAATCACTTCCTCAGTCCCTAATTTGTGCTCTGACCATGCAAGCTCGAACAAACCGCATATTTGGCTGACTTAATAGAGCAATTCTCAGTGACCTTGAAAGGAATACTGTCTAATATATCATGAGTTTTAGCCCATGTCAGTTTCAAATATCATTTTCCTGTAATTTATTGATTTCATTTACATATCAAGACTCACTTGTTAAATTAGCGTATTTGTGTTGTTGATGTTGCCATAGAGAACACACATGGGTCAAAGATTATGTTTGGTTGCATTGATTGGGTACAGTTTGTTAATTTTCTTCCATTATTTAATTAGTTTTTACAGTGTATGCAGATTTTAGACTTAGTTAGAATTTTTATTTCAATCAAACTGTGTTCAATTGTGTTTGTAAAAGTCTGTGGTAGCTTTTGTTGCAACATAAAATAATTTAAACAGAAAAAATTCAAAATAGCGCCAACAAACTTGTATTATTTGGGCGACTTTAAGCTTGTAGTTTTAACTTATTGTTAACTTAATAACTATTTATTATGATTATTGCCTCGTATAAAGTATGTTTTGTGTATATTTATGGTTTATTTCATTATATTTGCAAGTTTAAAAGATTTTAAGTTTGCCAAAATTGTGGTTACACCATTTCGTTTCTTAAAGGGGGACAAATAGAAAAACAGCTTTAGAAGTACGATTTGGAAATGTTCTCCATAGTCAAAGAATGCACTGCTATATTTAACTAATTGAAGTGTATAAACATACATGCTGTGTGCTAGATGTTATGCCTTTACTGCCTGTGTTCTGTTTGTCTTGTTAAATGAAAATCTTTTAATTATTTAATCTAATCACAGTCTTGTTTTCCAACCACTCGATGAAACCCCTGAGACATGGGACAGACCATGTGGAGAGGCTTTGGCCAAATTTAAGTGACCACCAAATAGCCACGAACACAGTGGATGTCCTAGGTTCGATGTGCTATCAAGATGCTTTCCTGTGTATGCAGAAGGGTTGATTTATAAAAAAAAAAAAAGGATATTAACTGCTCTGTTTCTGTAATGGAATTGTAATACTGAGAATATCAATTTTGCTATTGAAACAAAAATGTTCTTTGAAAACCCAGCTAAGAGCTCTTGCCAAATATTCCAAAGCTCAAAAAAGCTACAGGAAGGTTTTCTTGGGAGTCTCGCGGGTAGTAGAGGGGTGAGTGGTCCTTCTGTTTCTCAACCAACTGTATTTTGTGTCTATTTATTTAGAAGAGGGGACGCAGTAATTTAGTGATGTTTTTCTTACATTTTCCTGGAATGGTAGAACAAATCAAAAGGTGAAAAATGATCAAAAAGTTCTGCTGATACCAATATCAGTGGAAGAATTACAAAATCTCATACTTCCAAACATGACCAAATGAACAATGTCAAAATTTAACAAAGAAAAAAAATGAACCTTTCAGTTTAGTCTAGGATATTTATTACTGGGATTTCAGCTGAAGATGCTTGAAGACTTTTTCATGGAATTGTTTAATTATTTGTATTTTACATGCCAGAAAAAAATAAAAGTTACAAATACAAGTGACTTTATTTGTAACTTTGTTATTTTTGACTTTCAAAGCAGTACAGCATGTTTGAGTGTTATGACTGAAGAAACGTGTATGTATAATATTTGTATCATCTATTTAAATTACCTATGGGGGATTTGGTGGCAAGCAAATTTCACTGGACAGACTTTAGGTCTGACTGAACCTTTACGATGCTGCCTTGGGGTCCACTCGCTAAATTATATTAGCCTCTGTGATCCATTCTCTGGCTTGCTTGATTTATGCAGCTGACCTGACCCACTGTGTCATTCTTTAATCTGAATGATCACTGCTAGTGTGTCCATTTTTTCCCTCTAAGCTTTAGCCAGGTTGTGTCAAACATTCTATTGGTTTAAAGCCATGTGGATAAGCCAGGAGGCAAGTGGAAGAATGTCAGTGAACAAACGAGACCAAAGTACTACTTTTTGGCTTGAACAAGAAGTGCTGTGTTTAGTAATGACCAAAGCTGTACTCCATTATAAGAATCCTATCCAAAATATCCAGTTTCATGATTTGGGCCTGCTGTGGACCAAGACAACTTGCCATCAATAATAAAGCTTTGAATTCCAAGTTGCACAAGCAAATTCTCAAAGAACATGCCAAAGTATCTGTGAACAACACCAGAAAGATTTGTTGTACCAAATGGTCATAGTCTGTAATGATAGAGTAAGAATTAGAGCTTGGATAATGATAAAAAGACCTTTATTTGAAAACACTGGAATGACACTACATTTGACAGAATCAACACAACAGGTATTACAGGAGAATGTTAGGGACATAACTACTTATTGGAATTTCCTTTCATTTATTTTTGATTGTTAACCGATGCCAAGGTGGCGGTGCTCACAGCAGGGGAACCTCATGTTGCTGCAGCGACTGTGGTCTCTTGACAAATACCTGCCAAAGGAAAAGGCATGCATATTAATTTGTTTGAGTTAGAAAAGGTTTACTTAAATGTAAAATCCCGCTAGGTTCTTTTTCTGACTACTAAAGCAATTTAGCTAGTGATATATCCACTGTATATCCACTATATGTTATTATCCACTATATGTTATTTTGGTGTCACTGCATGTTATATGTCAAGGCTCAAGTTAAATTCAGAACATTTAAAGTCTGTCATCCCACAGCTTCTCACCTCGACACTTGCCTGAACAGATTTAAATTCACCCATGCACACAATATCTTGTAAACAAGGATAACATCAATCATATAAAGATATTAACTGCAAGAAGAGAAAGTCATAAATTATACTATACTTAAGCATCAAATTCACCTGAAAATGTAAATTACCTAGAGCCTTTTTAATACTTTATGGGAAGCTACAGCTGAGTTCTATTCACACTGTCTCTACTAAACTTACAGTGATATCACCAGACAAGCAGTTAGTTACACACGTTATGTGTACATAATTAGCAAAATCTGTTTATTTAAAAAAAAAAGAAACAAGTAAAAACGTTAGAACGTAATTGCATCATATTTTTTTTCCATTCAACAACTTTTTCAAAAAGGCAATAAACTGCAAAAAGGCTGAACTGTCAAAACTCTTAAGTTTAGAGCTAGGGACTCTATAGTAAAGGACAGATGCAATACTGTACCAGTAAGGCCACAGAATACCGTAAACTACATTCGTGTAGTCAGTTTATCAAGGTTTTCAAGAAAATGGATTATACGTCCTGCAGAGAAAGGTATAGACTGTGAATTTTAACGTCATTCTGTTCTTGTTAAACAGGTTTTTTGGACAATTTGCTCCATACTTTTTAAAATTATTCAGACTTATACAATCGTGACAACTCACACTGCTGTCGCTTCTTGTCAGAGGTCACCATCTTTTATTTTCAAAATACACTGTGGAACTTATCCTCACTATTTGAACATTAATAGAAATACATCCTTGTCTCCATCCAAGGGCAAGCAAAAAGCATGAACTGGTTTCATTACTCACAAATCAAGTGGATCTAGAGCTCTTCATGCTCATGAACCACTGTATCCAGTGGCTCCTGGCAGACAGCAGGGCTGGTGAACTCCATCAGGTACTCACAGCGACTGGGCTCTGAGGTAGATGTTACAACTGTCTCCTTTCCACATGTTAACCTAACCTAAAAAGGTAAAAAAAATTATAATAATTAAAAAAAAAAAAACAAACAAAAAAAACCCCACAAACTTATTTTTGTCAAATTAAAAACGTTCACGTGGCAGCTAAATCATGAGGAGAAAAAGATTAAGTCCAGGCTTACTAGTTGAAACTTACTGTGGTGGATCTGTTGGGGCCTTGCCAGCACCCTGTTCCATGTTCATACTTCATCATAGAGTAGATATTACCCTCAGGACCTGCCCACTTTCCCCATGTTCTACAGGGGGGTTAAAAAAAAAAATGGATGGAAGGGTCAAGGGGAAGGATGGGTCAAGTCTACATCAAAAACAGTGCAAACAGAAAAAGTCTAAATACATATTCTCTTACCCTAGATTAGTTTCAGATCCACCATACTTGGGTTTCTGGGATACTCTGTTGAACGGACAAAGCCTGTAAATGTACCTGAAAGCAAAAAAAGGTATATATATTTTATAAGTGGACAATTATATCAAATTATAATAAAATAACTTTTTCCAAAGTGTGCACATACTCGCTAGTATTTAACTCATAACACTGGCTGTAGAGGTAGGCAAACTCAGCACTTGGTCCAAAGTCAAAGGAAATCTCCTTTTCAAGGTTTCTGCACAAAATAAAAATTTAAGCTAAAAACACATTGAATATACAACATAATCACTGATTGTAGCTGTTACAAAAACATTGCATTTTGGACAAAGGAGTTTGTTCACATTAAGGTTGAGCACTTTACTTTATCTGATCATCCACTTCCCGGAGAGCTCTCTCAGACTCATCAAACTCATCTCTGGATTTCTGAGCAGCTGGGAATCAGATACATGGATTTAAAATATGCTTTCACACTAAATTTAGTGCACAACCACACACTTATACATGTCCTTAGACTCATATGCATATACATGTGCTTCCATACATATACACACACACAGTGTGAGCAAAGCATCTTCTGTTGATACTTTCCTTAATGACAAGCATTCTGTCATATAAAAGCAGCACAGCTGTTCAATAAATATTTGTTCTGATAAACATTTGTTTGCACTACCAGAATGAATAATCAGGTTCAAGACAGCACATCAAAATTCAAACTAATAAGTATGCATTCGCATCTGTTCTTTTTTACTGGTATTTTACAACATGACTCACTCATATCTCAGGACTGGCTGAATCATTCTGTTTTATATAAAAACTTACCATCAATGAGATTCTGTGTTTCTTGGTCATAGGGTGGCATAGTTCCCTCATCATCATCCTTCTTTTCTTGAGTTTGCTTTGTAGGAGGACGCTGCATATCAAACACATAAAAATGACTCACTGCAACAAACTTAAGAGTCATCCAGCATAAGTTTGATGGAGACATGCAGTGGGCTTACCTTGTAATCCTCATCATCTGTGTCGTCATCTTCGTCCTCTTCATCTTCGTCCTCTTCATCGTCTGGAACATCATCTTCAGGGTACGGTTCAGAGTCATTGTCTGGGACTGGCTCTCTTATCTCCTCCTGAAGAGTCTCCACTGGTGCTGGGGAATCGGAGGCCGCCTGATGCCAAAAATGCACACATTTAGAGGAGCACAGGCTTGTACTTTTACAAAGTTTACAGAAAGAATGAACAAGTTCTTACCTCTGATATGTATTTTTCTTTGATGGTATTCCAAATAGCTTCAAATCCTACTGTGTCTACTTTGTCTACGGCTCCCAATATTTCCTATACAAAAACATTTTACCTATATTACTTTTTAAATATTTGAATTAATGATAATACCACCCGTGTTTTAATAGCAACAATGAAAAACAAAACAAACGAAAAAAACTATTACCTGAGCCTCTGCTTCTGTAAATAAACCATCCGAATCAGAGTCAAACTCAGAATGAGACAGAAGTTCAGCAACAGAAACACTGAGATACAAAAACAGACAATTTACTGAGTTATAATCACAAATGATTATATTTCTAATAGCTAATAATGAGATGAACTATAAAAACTGAACTACTATGACCTTGACAATCAGTATAAGAAACTCTTTAAAATACTCTCTTGTAATTAAATAAATAGAAATTTGAAAAAATTTATTTTATATAAGATTATAGCAAGAGCATAGTTTGTCAGCCATTGTTGGTTTATAATATTCTATGTATTGGCATTTCAAATTTCTAATAAAAGATGCAATAAGACAACTGTCCAGATTAATATAATTGTACTACTTTATTTAACTTGCTTGTTAAGTTGTTCCCAGTAAACTTCACCAATCTGCAATTTTTTTTTCAAATGGGTGATAATAATTTAGGAGGGTGCTGATACTCACAAGCCATCTGCATCATCATCCAGTTCAAGAAACACCTCAGCCATTTTAGTCTTGTCCTTCTCTAATCTGATAAGAGCTTTTTGATCTGAAACAAAAATTAAATTTTTTACTTTTAATATGCTGAGTTATGGGTAACATTGATTGTATATGTACTTATATACGCTGTTAATACGTGCTTTGACATAATTAAAATCTCTAGCCCGATGTTTGGCATCTTAGTTTTTGAGATCTACTATAGTGTGTACGAAACAACTAAGTCTAATTTAAACATAACTAACTAACTCAAGAACAGAAAAATCCAAACATACATAAAACATAAAACAAAAAAAGAATAGTATATGAAAACTCAGTAGATATACGTGATATACGTCTGCATCTTAATTTACCTTCCCAAGCCTTTAGATGGCGCTCTTTAGCCTCTTTTTCTGGCTGCTCTGCAGTCTCTTTGACAGTTCTCATGGCCTCAACCTTCTCTTCCAGATCCTTCTTACTAACCTGCAATTCTGAGACTTTAACCTGTTAAAAAAGATCCAAATAAATTAGTTAACAAAGATAAACATGATAAGACCACATCATTTTAAAAACAGTTCCTTAACATCTCCTCAAGAGAAAATAACTGGCAGATGGAACCACAAAAACACAAGTAACACGGCACTGCATACTACTGAAATTTTAATGAAGCAATACAGAATGTTTTGGCACTGCACTAATAAATGTATGCACCGACTTTGCATATTTAATATTATTCACACCTTCTTGTCTTCCAAGGCCCTCTTGGCCTCTTGAATAAGCTGTTGTTTTAGTTGAAAGCCCTCTCTTGCAATCTCTGCCATTGCCCGCAGGCTCTCTCTCTCTTTGCGCCCCAACTCCCTGTAAACAAAACATTTACAAATAAAATGTTAACTTTTTCAAAAACTCAATGTGTAGCATTTGTATAGGTTTTATGTAGAAATGGAAAAGTTTAGGCTGCAAATTGTATAAGTCATGGGAGTTATAATCCAAAAGCATTCCCACCTGCAGGTGTTCTGACAGGCAGCACCACTGTTATACTCATCTGTAGTGTCACAGCAGTCTGTAGAGGAAAAGCTGACGTTAAATATGGCCAATCAACACTCTTGGACAGCATACAGTTGTCGAGAAGTTTAAAATTCATACCACAAATTCCATCATTGATGCGGGAGGAAGGTATGAAGGTTGGTCGAAAACCAGCATTGACGCAATGGAAGCTGCCATTGGGACAAGCAGCAGTGCCTGCAAATAAGTTTGGTTTTAGGAATACAAAACACCTCATCAATACTGTTAGCACCTGGCAAAGCAAGATTTACTGACTTAGGAGATCCTCTGACATGCAACAGTAACCATTTCCTTTAATTCTGTGCATGTGAAACAAAAACAGTGGTGCTGTACTGTATCACAAAAGTCACCATTATCCAGTATATACGCACCAGGCTCATCAGAGCCGTCCTGGCAATCACAGTAGTCATCATTCACCCTGTCAAAGGGAACTGTATGGGAGCCATCGAGACAAGTAAAAGGTTTCCCCTCTTCATAGAACTCTCGCTCTACCAAGGTTGAACAAAGGGGAGTTAAACAGACATTATGTGTCATCACGAATGTGTCCTTGTTCAAATTACATATATTAACAATGCTTACTTGATAATGGGACACCGCGAGGGCGTTGAACCTCCACAGCAGAGACTCCAACACTCAGAAGCAGCAGCAGGAGTGACTGACTGGACATCATGATGTTTCAGTTAACGATTGGTCTGACTTTAGGAAGACTCAGCTGCACCGGAGCTGCCTGGTAACAATAATATAGCAGGTGAATACAGTGCACTTACATGACGTTCCTCCATGTCGTGAAAGGACTCATAAGGACTCATAATGATCTCACATATACGTGGGAATACAACACGAAGCATCTACATTTACTCTTAATACACCCAAGACTTTGACAGACAACGACTTTTCGTTAGTTTTCTGAGAGCTACAAATGCATGCTAACGTTAACTAGCGGCCTTGGCTAAACTTTGTCTACCTGCAACGCACGAATTAACACTTACGCAAACTAATACCAATTTAACGTTAATGTACCAGTACAGTATTTCAAGCATGCAAAGCTATTACCGTAAATTAAATGAATTAAAACTTTTACTGCATCTTGATAGAGTAAGCTAATACCTAATAATTACCGGTCAGTATTCCTTCTTCCTGGGAAATAATGAGCATGCGCGTTTTCGAGCCCCACCCCACCAGAGCTGTCTTGTTTCACCCTGATTGGAAGGCGCTTTATTCGGACTTTGTGATTGGCGGATAGCTGTGACGCATCCTGAAGGGAATTACTGTGGGCATAGCCAGCTCAGGATGCACTGCAGCCATCTCATGCCAGAGTGAGACAAATCATGTCATCATCAATGTTTTCATTGTTATGCTTTCTCCATTTTTAATATTAGGGTAAAAAACTTCAAGGTAAATATTATTTAAAGCTGCAATGAGTAGTAGTTACAGCCAAATTAGCATAATACAGTAACCACCAAATAATAATAATAATAATAAATCAAAACAGCTTTTATGGTATTCATGTTTCATTGCATCCTCCTAACTACACTTGTGAGCAGTTTTTCAAGGTTCTTAGGAGGAAGGGTGATTTTAAACGTTTGTAGTGCTTAATCTAAAAAAAATATGTCTAACAACCTGTAAATATACAGTATCACTGATAAAAATCATCTTTGTTTATAGCAAATGTGAGACAGGATCTGGCTACAAAATGTGTAAACAGCCAACCACTTAAGGCTATAGCCCAGGGAATTTCTTCTTTAATGAGCTAGTCCAGTTTGTTTTGTAGTTTTTTCATCACCCTGGACTAACAGAATAGTATAAATACAAATTATACATGCAGGCAACTTAAAGCCAAGGAAATTGATTTGCTAGCAAGCCACCAAACAATACAGTGGCATTTAAGGGGCTGTAATAAAAGTAATCACAAAAAATGTTAATTAGTTTTAATATAAAAACTTACTTTATTTGTATTTTTAACACACTTTACAGTACTGAACAGTGAAATAAAAGAAAAATATACTGATATACTATAATATTGTTTTATATATAGAGAGATGTTTGCTTATTAAATGCATTTATTCACAAAATGACACCTCAGCTCTTTCAGGAGGAATAACTTTCATAAAAATAATATAATAAAAAATAACTTGGACACATTTTACACATTACAGCAAGATAATTTACAAATATTACAATCATTTCATGTTGTTTTTTCCCTTGAATAGTTTTTTACTTGAATAAACACATGAATTAAAGCCCAGAAAATTATTCTCAGAGGGTGTCAGCCTGGCACCTGACAGCAACCCCAGTGGGAACCAGCTTGTTAGGCCACCATGGGAAGGACATTGAGGCTATCAGGCTAGTGAATCAAGTTACTAAGAAACAGAGGTTGTGATAGTACTAGGAATGGCCAAGTTAGATAAGGACACATTTATTCCCTTTGAAAGTGTCACATTCTATGTGACTGCATCACCGTACATTTGACCTTATCGGTCAAATAGGTTCCACTATACATGGACATTTAATAAAGAATGACTAGTTTGTTTGGTTATGCCTCTAGAAACAGGTTAACATCGACTACTGCACAATTAATGTTTGTGATTTGGCCCAATAGTATTTAATCAACAAGTGACTGCCATTGACCAAACCACCAGCACAGACTGTACACTATCTGAAACACGCTATCTGCCTCAAAACCTGACAAAATAAAGTGCTAGTACAAATATTTTTGATTTTAACAATAAATGTAGACAATTTTAAAAAATGTGACAAAATGTTAGAAACAGTGAGCAAAAATGTAATAGGGAACGAAAAGATGAAAATGTGGCCTGCAGTGCTTCAGTGGTTTACTTAACTTTAAGTGGTAATTTGTCAATCATTATGACTTGGATAAATCTATAATTTACAATACAATATTACAATATATACAAGAGTGGTAGCTATATCAGTAACACATGATTTCATTTTCCAGACCATCCACCAGAATGATATAAAAATAAACTGTACACAAACTGTTCAAAGAAAACTCTTCCCATGGTTTTCTTTTCATCATTTAAAAAGAATGGCAGCAGTCAATCAATTGAATAATTTTCTTAATAAGAAACAATTGCTACAGTATTGTGTTTGTATGGCAATTAAATATTAATGTTTTTATAGCTTATGACAGAACAAGAAGCCACAAAACAAAAGCAAGCTCTTTAAAGTAAAAGGCCAATGCATATGGGAATCTTTTTTTCAAAGTAACTGCAGTAATATTCCTGGATTCCCATTCCACTAGATGAAAGCCTGTGTGGTGGCCTCACAGCTCTGCTCCATCCTGCGACAGAGCAGGTCAAACACACAGGCTTATGTTGCACCGAGCTGTGGTGTCTTCAGATAAGCTCAGTTACTGACCTGCAGAAACGTGCTCTTACCTTTCAAAGAACCACACTCTTTTTTTGTGTTTTTTTTTTTTTACCCTGTGAGAAACAAACACCTAAACAAACTGTGACCTGCCAAAGTTGTGCTGATCAAATCCTAAACACCATTGAACATGATGTGGTGATGCCAGTGGGTGAACAATGACACATATAACATCTTTAGCATCCTGCCCTCTCTTTCTGGTGCTCACTCACTTTGTCACGACCACACAATCAGCCACGCAAACAACACACACACACATCAACTACGTCATGTCAACTAATCAATATCAGGTCAACCACACGACATCCATATTCATTCTTGACTGTGAAGTCTCAACTCCAGTTACTTACTGTTTCTGTACACCTCCCATTAGATATACGATTTAACCATCCTGATTAAAAAACAACACATTCTTTATGTTAGTCTGAGCAGAGCAACAACATAATGACTAATTGGCAGCAATGTTTCCCTTTCCTAAATGCAGTGTTGAATACATTATGTATAGAAACACTGATACAGCAATAAGCATACAGATGTGGTATAAATATACTAGGATATCTATCATATATCTTATAAATCTACATAATGGCAGGTATGTACCCTTCATTTGACATTAAGGCAAAAAAGCATTAAACATAACAAGGATGATTAGGACTACCAGAAATCCTTTTTCTCTTCTCTAACATTGTGCCTCCCTGATTCTCATATTCATCTGTGTTCCTTTAAATCACTTCACCCACTGACGTTTCTTGTCCTTCACTTTGGTGAGAATTGTTGTGAATAAGGAGACATACAGTGCAAGTGGGTGTGAGATAATGAATGGGAATTTGTTCTGCTGATGAAATAATGAAGTATTTCTACCACAACTGTTAAATAGAAAATAGGCAAAACTTATGCTTTAAAGCATCACATGGCTTATTCTCAGAAAGTTTAAAAAACCATTCTAATAAGAAAAAACCTAAACTGGAAAGAGTCCACTGGTGGTTGTGGTGGTGGTGGTGGTAGCAGTGATTGCTCTGCATCTAGAGTTCTGAGTTATTATATTACCAGAAGAGCAACAAAGGAAGACTTACAGCTTAAAACATATCACCACAGAAACTGTACGTGTGATACACACCACAATACTATGAACAGTAAAGAGAGATTTTTAACAAGAGACAATCAAAAATGGTAACAAAATTAGACACTCCTGTTCCACAATGCATTGCTTCACGACAGCTCCATTCAGGAAGCTGGTGTTTCAGAAAGGCACAGAGCCATCTTGCACCAGTAGCACTCTCCTCATAAAGGGAAAAGGGGTATGGGACCCAGAGGTCCCCGTTGCCGCAGCATCTTCCTATCTTCTGACATCTTCCTCTCTCTTTCTCCAGCACTGTGAATTTTCTTATTTTTCTTTCCGACAGAAATGGAAAAAAACTCACTTAGACTGTAGCTTTTCTGAGGAGATCAGTGTTTGTTATGATTCTAATGAACATTAATTACTAATACTGACTGAACACTAGGTAATACTTCATTAAGAGATGGCTTTTTCCAAAGAGATTCAGTACTGATCAGTGTCCCTCATGTACACACATACAAACATAGGGTCTAGTGTGTGTGTGTGTGTGTGTTTGTGTGTGTGTGGGTGTGTGTGTGCAGAGAGGGTACATAAGGTCTGCAATTGTACTGCATTTCTGATGCATGCAGGTACACACATTGCATTACTGTATTAGTGACTTACTCCTGCTCTAGTTTTTTATATGTGTTGTGTCCCTTCAAGTGTTTGTTTGTGTGGATTCCAGTCGCAGAGTGCTACGATGTCTTCAGTTGCCCATCATTAAATCTTCTAAATTCTTCTTAGTCTAAATTTCATTTTGAAACCAGTCAAAGGACTTGTCCCCACACCAAATCTACAGTTGCTGTGTATTTAATTTCTCTTTAAGCGGTTTTAATTTATTCCCTTTTTGAAAAATATATTTAAAGGTCTGTATTGTCAATGCAGTCTTATTTGTTCTTGGTTTGGCCATTGAAAAGGATGAACAAGATGATGTGTGCAAGTGAGGAGGGAGATACAAGAGCACAACTCATGTATCTTCAGCTTGTGATGAAGAATCCTCCTCTTCTTCTACAGGACTTGTGTCAGAAAGTCTTTCCTTTTCAGATCTCACCTCCAAATGAGATTTCAACTCCTCCTGTTCCTCTTCCAGCTCCTCTTCCTCCATTGCCACCTCATCTTCCTCTTCTATTATATCCTCATTTTCCTCTTCTGCCATGATGTCTTCATCATCATCCTTTTTACACTCCTCGTGACTGAAGACCTTAGCCACATGGTTTGGCGTGGGTTTGTCAGCCATGTCTCCCTGGTCTGTCTGAGAACTGTCTTCAAGAGTGAGCTCAAACTGAAACTTGTCCAAGCAGGCATTTAGATCCTTGTCCTGGCCTATAGGAGGTGGTGAGGGGCTTTGCGGGATAGTGCTCTGGTACCAGTCCCTGTTGTCCTCTAGAGTGTCCAAAATATCTTGGGCATCAGGGTGTACCAGGTCACCCCATGTCTCCCACAGCGGGTGGACAATGTAGTCAATAAAGCCCACCTGCATTAAGAGAATAGGGGTATCACTCACCAGCACAGTGGTGTCATTTTATCTCCTGCAAATCAGCATTAAAAATGTACAAGGATGACTGTTATTACAGATGACAGACCACTGTCTGCACTGTCACTGACACCCCACCTACAGTGTTTATCACAGTTGCCCAACAGTGTATAGAATCATATTAATGCCTGTACATGTGATCATTTACCTGGCTTTTTTCTACAGATGCAGTATGTTTATCACACATGGGACTGATCTCCATCCCTCGCTCCCTTTCCTTGTCTCCCTGTCTGAAGAACTCCTCCATGATTCTCTCCGTCCATTGTCGATACACAGCCAGAGGCTTTGTAGGATTACTCAGGTCAGCACAGTGCACCATGTTCCTCAAAACCTGCATAAACACATAATTACATTTTAGTCATTACTGGCTTTGCTACGTTAAAAGCACTGTATGCATTGCTAACCCCATGCCATCATTTAACATTTCTCAACAGCTTTTTTGTGACAGCTGGCCATTTGCCTTTGAGCCTTGTGGTTATCCCAAAAGTTCAAGAATAACTCTCACCTACACCACAACTATGACATCTACAGACTAGTTTCTCTAATTCTCTCTCACTCCTTTCCAAAATTATTGAATCATATAACTATCCTACCATAACTTTTTGGACCCCAGACAGTCAAGATTCAATCTGGCACACATCCTTCTCTATTTCAGGAGCTCCTGACCTTTTAGTTTAGAAGATAAGAATATCCACCTCCTTCTTGGCACCCTTGAAAACGTGGATCTTTGTTGCATGTTTCTTTTCTTGCCTTGCCAGGTATATTTCTAGCTCTAGCTAAGGCTCTGGGTTTTATGGGTTTCTCAGTAGAGAAATTACCTCTTAACCATTGTTTAGCCTGATCTACTGTATGTTGTTTAATATGTCACTAAAAATTAACAGAAATAGCTTTGAGGAAAAAGCATTTTTTATGTAGCTGATGTGCACTCAGGGTAGCCACTGCATGCCATGACATTTTGAGGAGGGCTGTGTCATTTAGTGTCCAGAAATCAAGGCATAGACTGCAGAGGTGTAACATTTTGACAAGGAAGCACAAATAATCCTTCACCTCAGATGGTTTCTGTCCCACAGTTCCATACTGATGATATATCCCTTTAGTCGGACTTAATGAGAAAAGTTTACATTCTGCCAAGCTTTTGCCTAAGCCTTGATATAAACGATATATATTTTACCTATAAAAACTACAAAATGACCGTATACCTTACCTGTATACGATCAGTGTAGTGGTCAAGCAGCAGTACTCCAGAACTTGTCACTTTCTTGGTTTCCACCATAGTCTTGAGATCTGCTAGCAAACTCATGTGTTTAGACATATCTGTTGCCAAAACCTGGGGAGAAATTGAGATGAAAACATTAGAGAAAATTTTAAAAAGTTGTAGGAAATAAAAGAGAGCAATAAAGAAGAAGAAAGGATGTAGTTATCTTAATAATAAAGAATGATGTGTTGATAACTCACCATATCAATAACAAGTTTCCTCAAGCTCTGTCTCTGCCTCTTAGTGAGGTTCTGGAAGATGTCACAGTTTTCCTCATGAAGCAGCTTGAAGCCCACAGCCAGATGATGGTTCTCCAGCACAGACTCATCATTATACATCAGGGCTAACTCTGAGTCTGGGGAAAGCAGCGTACAACCCATATGAGTCAAAAACATATACATACAACAATTGCATCACCACAATAAGTTTCACCTTGCTCCCACCAACAGCATTAGGATCAGACATGACCAAAGTGGTAACATGTTTTCAAGTTTTCACCACAAAGACCTTTGTTGCAATTGTAATTGTGTGTGTCTTATTTTGACTCACTGGTGTTTATAAGGAATTGGTTGGACACTCCTGGATGGTCCACATCGTGGATGGCAGCAGCAAATAATGCAGCTAGTATCTCTAGATCAGTGAACACAGCCTATCAGAGAGAGATGAAAGAGAAGAAAGAAAAAGTTAAACTGCAGTTTACAATTTGTCCATGGTACTTTCTGTAGATTGTTGATATTTGTGAAAGCCTGGGCAAGAGAAGTAAGTTGTGTACTGGGTATTTGTAGTGATGTGTCCTTGTCATTAGTAAACCTACATCTAGAGCTGGTGTGGATAGCAGTACATGAGTAGACTGAGTGACATCTGCAGCGTGGAGGCTGTTATGGTAGGCCACATTGGCATGGTAGTGGTCCTCCAGGGTCATTACATAGGTGACAAATGTGTCCACGGGGATCCGAAATGTCTTTAGTAGATCTCTTTCCTACGGAAAGGAAAGTCCACAGGGGTCACAGTCGGCGATAGGTTAAAGTACATGTTATAGGCTATTGTATAAACAATTGTTAAAGCCTAGTCTCTCTTTTCCTCACCTGGAAGATGGCGTACATTATGCAGCTGAGGGGTCGGTTGTTAGAGAATTCTGCCACATGAAAGATATTAAGGCCCCACTTGTTCAAATCGTTCAGCTCCTGAAAGCACAACAGGCAAAATTAACATACACACTCACACACACATATAGAAAAATATCAGCACAGTCCAGCAGTTTATGTTAGAAAACATTACATTTGCAACGGGGTTTATGGCTCATATGACATAACGCTGCGTGGTGTTTTGTGTCTGTGAAGAGATCGATTTATCCACTAACACATTTTTATGTTTCTAGAATTTTGAAAAATATCCATTGCCCTAATTCTGAAGGATCAATGTCAAAAATGGATATGGTTGATGGAAATGCAAATGCACATTATTTACATAGAAAGAATATGTAGAGAATCATGAATTAATGGAGCCTATGTTATGGAATGCTTAATCTACTGTGTAATTTTATTGTGCATGTGTATGCAATAACTTGCATCTGGTAGGCTTCCTTTCCATCCATTTACCCTGGCTAACGCATCCTCGTGTTCAGTCTTCACCCCAAAGCGAGGCAGGGTAGAGTTAGAAAGGCTAGAACTATGCGTGAGCTTCTTCACACCACTGATGTGACACATGGGCTTCTCTCTCTCCCTCAAGGTTGGAGATGGAATCTCCACGTCGTTCTGCTTATCTGGAAGGATCAATGGTCAGAGGTCAGTAAGAATGGAGACATATGGTGGGTTGTGCTTGATCTCTGGTCTTGCTACAGTGGTTAATCACAAATGAACAGCACGAGTTACCTAGGAAGGTAGTGGAGATGTATTCTGACACCTGGTTCCCTGAGCGACTCATTTCTGACAAATGGGACAGCTCCCTGTTCAACATCCTCTTGAACTGAGAAGGAGGAGAGACAGAAAAAGAAAGTGAGTGTCTTAAATTGTAGCTATAATATCAAAGCATAGGTGCCCACTGATATACCCAAAGCTGTAGAGACATGCAGTTAGGCAAATATTCAGAATTAAGATTGTATTTTAAATACCATCTGTACTGACATATAACAAAGAATTCCTATGATTCAAACATGAGAAAATAAATTATCACCCTCAGTCTGGCTCCATTCACTAACGGGTGAGAAAATCTATTGTGAATCATGCCTCTTCTTTTTCTCAGATGAGAACATACTGTTCAATACCCCGATTCACTGTGCTTGCCTTTTCATTGCCCATGTATTTATAAACTGCATTAAAATGGCATGTTTATACATATTGTTCTTTATATATTTACGGTGACATACATGAACACATAGTCTTTGCAGTACAGACACAAGCGTAATTAAGTGAATAATTATCCCTGTAAACAGAAAACGATGTTCTTTAATATTCTCTAAGATGTTTTCTCTTCATTATTTGTTACATCTATAGATAAACCCAGTATTTGGAGGTTTGACAGTTCTGTCCCACAAGACATGCGGAGGTACACTGCGATTCGGACAAGACTCCTCAGTCTGTGTCCTACTGACTTATCTTTCACACATAACAATCTCCATGGCAACCAGAGCAGTTGCTGTGGCAACTGCCTCATCATAGTCAGTCCTTCAGCTTGATGTGAGAGCAGTGGCTGCTTGGGTGACAATCTGAGGGAGTGTCTATGACCTTTACCAAGGTCAACCCTCCCCTCCTCCACTGTCTTCCTCTCTGTGTCTCTCTGTTGCTGCACCTCCCTCCCTCACAACGTAAACAACACCCTCCACTACAGCCCTCAAGCTCCAATGCCCTCTTCTGCTGTCACAGGCTCCCCTTTGCCTTCTTGCCATTCCACACACTTCATGCATTCCTATCATCTTCCACTCTGTTCCTCTTAGTTTTTTTCACCCATCTCAACCAGCCAGGTACTTGTTACCTGATAGGTTAAGCAAATATTTACTCTGAAATTAAATCATGGCAGGAGTCAGGCAGAGTCAGTCATCAGGAGCCTGAAAAGCTAGTCAAGCACAGTGGCACACTTAGGCAGCAGGCTCAGCCCAGACCTCCTCCTCTCCCTCTCCCTCTCACTCTCTCTTTCTTTCCTTCCCTAATGCTGTAACGCTGAGTCATAGCTGCCAACCAACACTTCCACAGTGCCAGTCCGAGTGCCAGGACAAACAACACTCTTCCACCAACACCGACTAATGAAGCAAACATGTAGGCACTGCACAGACATGTTCACGGACACACATGTACACCTGCGTATATGAGGTAACTAGGAGTGGTTTGTCTCTTCTCTAATTATGCACAAACACACGCACACATTTGTGAAATGTGATTCTCAATTGAACAACATTCCTCAAATGAAAGCAGTAAAGAAAAAAACAAGACTTCATTTTAGTAACACAATGGCAGTATACTACATCTAATGCAAAACTGAGATGTCAAAGAAAACTTCCACAGTGTCTAATTTTATACAGTTTATGATGGAACACCTAAAGAAAACTGTAACAAAGAGAAACATTTAGTCAGTCCCGAGATAACAAGCATTGTCCTTCACTAACAATGCACTTGGCTTCCTTGAGTCTGAATTGAGACCAGCCTCGGGGTAGCAAGCAACAGAGAGACAGAGGGATGTGGGACGCAGGTGTGGGTGATGGAAGCGGACATTATGTGACACTGCAACATACCTGCAGTAAAGATGGCTGGACTACTTATTAAAAACTCCCAAAGCCATTTCTTATATTAAAAAGCTTGGTATATTCTCAAAAGACAGAAATGTAAACAAGGTATGGAAGGCTGAAGAATGAGATTGATATTGTCTTTTTGTCTACATTTCTGCTTCAAAGTAGAGACACTGAGCAGCGTTAATAAACTTTTATCACTGTTCCTATTCAGTGGATTCATGTATAAATTATGTAGCACAACTTACTCGAAAATATTACACTTTTACAGTTTCCCACAAAACCAATGTCTCATAGACAAAAGCATCCTTCCCCTTAATTCAATATATAATGAACTGGTCCCCATGTAGCACTTTGTAAGACACAACACATTCAAAGACAGACATGGCCTCTTTTTGGTCAAAACAACAAAGACACATATGAGGATGGAGTTAGAAATAAGACGAGTTGTTAATGCATGCACACTTGAAGAGTTCACATCATGTGTCCAAGATGGCCACTACTAGGCCTTGTTTGCACTCTGCAAGCTTTCCAAGCCCTACCTGGTCCCACCAGCCGATGAGCCAGGGCCTGGAGCAGGTCTCACAGAACAGGTCCACTAACGGTGATCTGCGCTCCGCTGCCGTCCCACCCCCCTCCAGAACCCCCCCAGAAGCCGCACCAAGGTCCAGCTCTACCCCTGCCCTCCCCTGCAATGGGCTGTAGCTGGAGGAGCGGGGCAGCCTATAACCCCCTGGTACAGGTGAGGGGCAGGGGGATGGCGCTGGGTCAATGGCCTCCACCACACCCATGTTGAGGGTGACTGGGGGTTTGGGCCGATGACACAGGCAGGAAGTGCGATAGTGGAGCGGGGTAGGGGCAGTGCAGGTGCCCCAGTGGCATGAGGGTGTTGTCAGGGTGTGTGGAGAGAGGCCACAGCCAGTCAAGCCTGGACACTCCAGAGTGACGGCTGCCCCGTGTGGGGTGCAGGAGCGGGGAAAGGGGATAAGGGTAGGGGCTGCTAGTGTGGATTGTCCTTGCCTACATGCAGCACCCCGAAGCAGGCCACCCAGTCAGTCCAGATTCAGGCTCCAGCCTCAGTGTGGTCCAAAGTTGAGGGTCCCCCTGATGGACAGACCAGGAGCCCCCTGGATCCGGCTGCTTTGGAAACTACATTTCATCCCATTTGCTGAGCAGACTGATCAAAATCTTCTGTCACTGCAGGAAAAGGGGTGAATGGGAACCAAAAGAGGATAAATGGAGGGAAACAGAGCAGGAATGAGGGACTGTCTGAAGGGCACACAAAGGAGCCAGTGGCGGGGATGAGTGGGACTGTGAGAGAGATCTAAACGAAAAAATTATGTTGCGCTGCTTGACAAACAGTAATGAAAATTTGAGATGATAGAGGCAAGAATGGAGAGATGGTGACGGCAGGGCAGAAAGATGAATGTATTCTCGAATGATGGAGGTAAAGGGAGCTTGTATGATAGCAGGAACATCAGGAGTAGGGAGAGGGGGCAAACAGATGATGATGGCAGCAAGAGAAAAACAAAGATGAATAGGATGAAAGAGACAGAGTAGGATGCAGGTAGGCCACTTGCAAATGGTCAGGCTGAAGAATCACACCAGAGATGTGGTCTGGAAAAACACGCTCCTTTTTCCTGCATCGACTGCCCCTCCCCCACGGTACGGATCCAGAGGCCCGGCCCAGTCCTACCGGTGCATCAACACGTCTGTTCCGTCTCACACCAATCTCAGCAACACACAGTCAGGCTGTCTGTAGTCCAGCTCCCTGCTCCAAGTCAATCCATGCCACAGCTGGCCAAAAAGCCAGAGGTCTAATCCTGTCTCTTTACGCTGCCGTTCCTCCTCCAACATTCTGCCTCTTGCGCCATTTCCCTGGATGCTGTAGACAGCTCTCGCAAGCTAATCAGGCAGTGTGGCTGCAGGCGCGTGCATGTCTGTGTCTGTGCTTGCTTCTGCTCTCAACCTGAGTGCGCATGTGCAACAAGACAGCATGCACGTCTGTTGAAAATATGTGTGTGAGTAAGGGTGTGAGTAAGAGTGAGAGACTGAGTGGAAATATTCATGTATGCACCTCTATATTGGCACAAGGGATTTCTGTAAATTAGTTGAAGCAGCTAAAAGACAGCAACATATTTACACAGGCTCTGCTCACCCCAGGAGACCTTTCTTTGCACATTGTATGTGCACACACACAAATGTTCAGTCACACAATACACACATAAATGCTGACTCTTAGATGCTCCTCTATTATCTCTCCCACAGTCCTTTTATAACAACCTGACTGATTATAAAGATAAAGATCTCACGGTGAAATGCCATAAGCAAAGAATTTTGAGAATAAAACAAACAGGGTACACAATGCTGTCTCTTTAAGACTCAACACTATTAAAGGAGCATTGGCTCTGTTTCATTGGTTGTTGCCCAAACCACATGGCTTGTGGTCGGAGTGGCAAGCCAATGGCTAAAAAGGAAGGGCAGACCCTGCTGCTGTTCGATAGCAACCAAGGTTACAGCTGAGACATCAGCATCAGGACCTGTCTCCCCTCCCTCTCATTTCCTCACCACCCGCAGACAATCACTCTCCCCTCCTTCACTCCCCATTTCTCTTCCGCCGTCTCAGACTCTCTTCTGCCCCATGCCACCACAAAAACAGCTTGCATACCCCAGAAGCCTGCCTATGTGCACATATGCAAGCATGTAGATGTAGTGAGTCAAAATTTTGTCATCCAAAATCCAATTCAATCAGGCTGCATGTGTTGCCATAGAAGACAAATGTTGGTTGACCACATCTGTGGTACAGACCAAATAAATGCTTTATCAATGCAGTCCCTACCACAGGAAACAAACATTTCAGGACTTGTTATTATATATTTCTAAGTACTGACAAAATTGCTTATTGCAGCATTCAATTCGTAAAACTTCAACTAAATAGGACTAAATAGAAACAGCAGCACATTATTTCAGCAGTACTCATTTAGTGTACTTATTTCCATATTATGAGAATTTTATGTTTAATGTTTAATGTGACAGGTATTGGAGGAGGCTGGATAAGCCAGATGTTGGATTAAACAAGCTAAATGCAGTGTGATGCCACTGTTTATGTGGTGTGAGATTCTGCTCCTGGTGGAACACAGCCTCTTCCCATAGGGGACTCTTTCAAACAGTTTCTGTTCAGGGACGGAGGTTTCTTCTTGACTGCTATTAGCCTCATCAACAAGCCCCCAACTGACACATTTTATGGCCCCCCAGCCCACATATACTGCACCATATTAATGCAACACTTCTTGTGCTGCTTTTTTGCATTCTTTTTTATGAGTGGCAAGGCATTCCTCTATAATGTCTGTGTGACTGCTGTCTTATTAGGACTTTTGTGTGTCTTTGTTTCTTTTCTCAACTTTTACAGTATTTTATCTTTCTGCAATAACTCACAAAGGGAAGTTCCTTATCTGTGAAAACCTACTAAGCAAAAAATCTAATTCTGATTCTGATTCACAAGGTAATTTCCTAAAATTCAGTAGAATAATTTACATTACTGGAGCTGCATTGGTTGCATTTCCCAGAATGGAAAACAGAAAAGGCTGTTAGCAATAACAGATCATAATACTGAATCACATAATGATTCAGCTGTCACTCAGTAGTAAACAGTTCTCATGAGGTGTTCTTTGGAACCATGAAATACATCGTTTATATGTTGCATTAGGAATATTGCCATTGTACTGAGTAACACTGAGTAATGAGTAATATTGAGCATTCAGTATGAACACGTGTGAACATGTTTGTGTGTGGACAGGTGTGCACCTTGTTAGAGGCCATTTCGCTGACTGAGCGGTGGGTCTGAATGGTCTCCAGCTGGTCCAGACACCAGTCCAGCTCCTCCAGAGTCTCCCGAGCCATCTGCTGGTATGTCTCCTCTGGGAAGGACAGACACAATCAAATAAATACTACATATAACTAGCAGTAGAGGAAGAGCATAAATAATGGCACAATAATGGCAGTGATGACATTACATATTAATTCACATCAGTCTGTGGTGGCTACATCCTGTAAGCACACACCACAGGCATTTTGGAATTGAAATATTTCCACCTTAAGTGTATTGTTCTACAATGCTGCTTTGAAAGGGAAGGTTTCAGCCAAGAAATTTAAATGTACACTAAAGGGCAGTTTCAGCAGCAAAATTCCAAACATGCAACCATTCTACAGTAGAGTGACAAATACTTACATATGACAACTAAACCAAAGCTGTTTTGATGCTGACGCATATGTATGTCAGTATAATGCAGTATAACACAGTAAAATTGACCTGTATTTTACATTAAGATCCAGAAAATTGTAGTTTAAACTCAAAGCATATGATAGATATTACTCTAAACTGAATGACATGTCTTTAATTACATCATAAAATAAATTAAGGAATCTGTTTTTCTGATACCTTTCTTACATCAGGAAGATTAATAAATGGCAAATAGGATCTGGGCTAGACAAGAAAGATGCGTGTATGCTTTGCACATTGATTGCATAAACACAGTAAAACAGTGCAAATATACTAAGAGTTTGACCAATATACACTGATCAGCCCAACATTAACACCACCTGGTGGTTTCATATAAAAATATTTGATGTTATTTATAGAAATATTATGAACTAATAAATGCAGATGTATCATTATGGGTTACCCACCTGTCAGCACATATGGTGGTAAAATCAGCTCCACCTTTAACAACAATCATCTTTGACCCTTAGTTTATTTATTAATTAATGTACATGTTTGCCATATTAACCATAATCAGTATTGTTTAAAATGCATTGATGTCTTAGTGGACATACTTTTACTTTTGTACTTTGGGTAAAAGTAGATAAACTGCTTAGTATTTTTACTTGAGTAAAAGTCTGTCCTGTCTCAGTTCAGATAACTCTTAGTAATTGCCACATGATGTTCTACATCATTTTCATTATTGATGATACATTTGGGGAGCATGGGGGACTAAGTGTGTCCGTAAACCTGTGTGAGGGGATTGTGGGGCTCTTTGGGCAATGAGTTTTTAATTAGCTGACAACATACCGGAGAGTGTAGCTTGGGGAACTGTGGGTTGGCTTGTCACTGGTGACCTCCTGTGGACAAACACATCTTTACATCAGTAGAAGAACTACACACTGCTGCCCCCTTGTGGGGTTTATCACAATTTCAGTATTAGGGGATGGGGCAACAGAAGGATTCTTTCACGGGTGAGATATAAATTGTTTATGCATGGTTTTCTTTTATATGCACCTAAAAAGAGAAGAATTCAGGAGACCATGTCTGTATTAAAATGTCTTTAAATTTTGGATAATATTACAATATGTGAATTATTTAAAGTCCATAAAAAGTCTCTGGTTCCACTTCAAATATTTAGTGATGCACAAATAGCCAAAGACAAAGCCTGAGCTCTGCTCTCCTCTCAAAAAGACTGCATGGTTTTGATACTTGTGTAGTGAGGGAGGCATGTTCGTGGCACAACAGTGAATAATTATAAATACAGATAATTCTGTTGGGAAATGCTTTATATATCATATTGACCTGGAACGAGAAGCCTGCCAAGTCAGGCTCCTTCTGTCTCCAGCAATACAAAGGAGAATAATTTTAGTATTATTGACTGTCTCCATTGTCTGGGTTCAGAGTCAGGGACATACATCTAAGGCATAGAATTCTCTGCACACAGTCCTCAGCCAGCGAGCTGGAGAGATGCCAAATAATGCAGTTTATATTTTCCTTCAGCATAGTAATCATAAACTGGTTATTCATGATAGCAAAAGTGTTTCCCCATGGGAGTAAGGAGAGGGAGACATTAGCAAGCACACACTGCAAACTAAGCAGGCAGTCGTGACGTGTGTAAGTGGGGGGAAGGGGTGTTTGACAGCATGATACTGACTTGTTAGTGGGTGTTGTGACATTGGCGAGGATGGTGAAGTTGCTTCTTACAGTTCGTAGGCTGGCCAACACCTGGGGGATGGATGGACATCATAGGAGGAAAAGAAGAGGGAGGGAAAAAGAAAGATAAGAGAGTGGGAGGAGGAGGACAAGTTCACCGTACTAATTATCCACCTTTTCTTGTTATTTAAGGCAATTAAATCTGTACGACGGGGGGCACAAGTTTAACATACCTGAGCGAAAGGGGTGACGATCATGTCTTCGGCATGTCTGCAGCACAAAATGTGAAAATCAAGAGTGGAGAAAGACATGAACGTGAGTGATTTGGGAACCTGAGGCACTCTGTATCTGTGTTTATAGGAGAGGCTGCATCTGTGAGCTGAATGTTTACGAAGACCTATGTGTATCTAAACAGAGCAATAATTCAGAAACACACTAATGGAGGGTTCTGAGTCTTTTAAACTTACTGACAGACAAGCCAGGAGACAACTGTTAATGTTAAGGGGATTCATCACGATTTCATTAGCATAATGCTTGCATAATTACAATCATAAGCACTGGTGTGTTGATTGGGATAATGTGCAGCTATTGTGGTGTGTGTGTTCGTGAGTGGACACTGCAGGTTTAAAAAAACATCAGTTCCGTCTGCTGCGTGATGGATACAGGATGATGGCTTCATGCTTACCCCTCACTGTTGATGGAGGAGTTGCGTGACATGGTTTTAGGCGATGTGTCATAGTCTGAGTCTGAGCGGTACAGGAAGGACTCCCTTCGCTGGCTCTGGGGGAAAGAAGGGTGGAGCACCAACCCAGGACTCGCCTGCGAATCCATGGGACTGCGGCCTGGTGAGGGACCATTCTCTGAATCAAAGCTAAAGGATTGAACAGGGAGGAAATTAGATTTAAGTGTTAATTAGGGTGTTTGTTTCACTGCTGCTTCTCTTATCTGAGTGACTCCACAATTGGCGAGATAACCCTTAGTATCCAAGCACAAGAAGTGCAGTCTTTCCTTCTCTAGTCTATTTAGTTTCTTAGAGGGGAACTTGAAGAAAGAGAGATGTGACAGACGCTATAGCATGAACCCATGCAGCTGTGACTCGGCAGTGCTGTTGAATTGGCAGACTGCCGCCGGGCTGCCCTGGGAATTACACTTTACTGACAAGTCGTATTTTACAGCGAGTTGTGTTTAAGTGAATAAAATGAACCACATCAACCCCATGCTTCTCTCCAAGCCAAAGCTGCGTGTCTGGCCACATGACTGAAAGGGAATTTTGATCTGGATTGAGATGTCTTATAGACCCAACGGTTAAAACAAGGCCTTAGAGCATTTTTCAGAGTAACTTTTATTATTAGGCAATATTAACAGCAGGAAATGAAGAGACCAGGTGGGTGTTAACATCCAAAGATATTAATAGACATCGTTACTGAATTCATTTTTGGGAATTTACAGGTCTGCACATCAGTGTCTGTCATCTTCTCTCAGTTTCAGATTGAAGCACAGCCTCTGTCCACACTGCATCAAGCAGTTGCTGATTAATGTTAACACCCAAAACACAAGGATGAAACTAATCTGCCAGATCCATTCAAAGACCAGCTTAGCCAAATGGGACACAGCAATAGACGTCTCGAGTTACACTCTTCTCCTTTTTCACAACACCTGCAGCCACAGGCCCTTTTACCCAGCTGCCCTCGATAAAACAACCACAGAACAGATTTGCTGCAAAGAAATTAAGTCAGTATTGGCGGAACCAGAATTCCGAGTTTGAGTTTTGCATCATATAGAGAATGATGGAGAGTTTTGTATAAACTAAATTTGTGAAATGTATACCACTTGAATTATTGTTGTGTTATTATCTAAACCAGCTACAAGACTTCCATTTGTACCTCACTTGTAAATCGCTTTGGATAAAAGCGTCTGCCAAATGACTAAATGTAAATGTAAATGTAAACATATAACAGTATTAATATGAAATTGTCACTTTGAGGCTTCAGTCAAATGTTGGGATGACAAGGCCAGACCGGGGAGCAGATTGCAGATTGTTGCTGCAGCATCTATTTTTAATATAGGATAACTTTTATCTCTAACATGCTCCACACTTCTTCCAACCTTCTTCAACTTTTGTTGTCAGCACAGTTGTGAATGGCTTTCAGTTCAACTCCTAAAATTAAGCGTGAAGCATGATATTTTTAGAATTTGCTTCTAAATTGGCCAATTAGGATCTACTCCTCTCCCCAGAAGGCTTTGTGAATACAGCGACAGATCAAATTATCATTAAACAAGATTCCAGAGTAATGAAAAACACATCAAAACTGTCTGCCAGGGGAACCCTCTGCCAGCAACACACTAATCCCTGTTTTTATTTTTTCTGCAAATGTTGAGAGTAATTGAGAGGCTTCAGAATGAGCTTTCTGAATTCAGCACTTTTCAAAATTGAATCCATCTGACGAGTTTTATTACAGAGTGTACATGGAATAATTTACTACTGAAGCAGAACAATCATAAACAGCTGTTGCATCACAACAGCTTGTTTTTTCATATAGAGTACTGCAGACTGGTTAGAGAACTGAATCTATTCAAAGACCACTGGCCTGGATTTAAAACTGTACCTGTAAATGCAGTGAGATGAGCGTCTAGTCTCATGAATACTGCGGTTAATTTTCATTCGACGAAATAGAGCACAGCCTCCGTGTCCTCGAGATTGATCAACCGGTGACACAGGTGAGGTGAAAGAGGGTGCAGGAGGTGGACCCTCAGGACTCTCCCACAACCTTAGCTGTCGTGTCAGCTTCCTGTGACTCATCGCTGCCAGCTCTGGCCCTGCTGAAGACGACCAGTTAAATAAAACTCCCCCAGCCTCCACTTAAATCTGTCTTTGTCCCTCTGTATGGCTGTCTCCCTCCCACACAGTCCCCCCCTACCTACTTTTTAGCACATCTACTCACGTCTTTGGCAGACCGAACAGTAACACCTCCCATACGGGGGAAAAATGTCCTCAATCCAGAGCAAGATCTAATAATAAGGCATGATACTCCTTTTAGTCCTGGTCTCCCGTGTGTCTTGTGCTGGAGGAGTCAAAGTGCATCAATATGCATATCCTGTACTGTGATCCTCAGGCCCTGGATGTTTAAACTCCAGTTCCCCACTTCTCACATCCTCAGTTTGTTCCCTGGATTTATGCAGTTTTCCTTAATCGTCGCCTTTGCAGGTTTGTTTGAGGTTTGTCTGTTGCTCAGAACTGACTCACTACAAAGGACAATCCTTCTGATATTTCACTACTTAGCTGTTTGAGTCCTGGTGCTGCTGCTTGGACCAACCTTTGTCCCCATCTGGTCTCTTGTTGTAGCTCCAGTTTCACATTCACGACCCCTTAACACGCCGGGAACTGAGAGACCTTTGACGATCTCTGTTAATTTCCTAATTAGCAAGCCTTTTGCCCTTCAAATTATTTCTCTCCTTGCCCCCGCCTCCTCGATGCAAGCGTGTTCTCACTATCCTTATCTCACTTCTCACAGTTCCTCTGCAGCAACAGGAAAGCTGATCAGTAAGAGTAGCAGACCACAGGCGTTAGAATAGAGCAACATGCAGAGCCTGTGTAATGAGGATTTGCCGAAGAGATTTAAAACAACCCAAAAAGAGGAGGAGAAATGTCTGGGGAACACGGGTTGACTCTTACCCCTGTGTAAATGTTTACACGTTCCTCTAAAGTGTTCACATATTTTGCACCCCAAACAGTTTGTATTTTGACATCAACAGACTTGCTCACAAACAGCACCTTCTGTGGCCTTTGTGTGTGAACAGAGCTACTTCAGTATTCTCTGAGAGCAGCAATCAGACCGTGAAATAACAATCAAACAAGGTGCACTGGATCAGCCTCAACTAATTCAATCATGACATTGCAGATAGCAATATTCAACGGCCTCAAGCTGAATTTTTTCTGTGTTTTCTTAAACAACACACAGAGCATTAATAAAAACTACTCTGAAGCTATTGAACCCCTGTAGGTGTAATGTTTGCTAGCAGTACAGTTCGTGAGCTGTTATTTATTAATTCCATAATAGGAGGTAGTGATTAATAGCTTTGACTACCTCATTAAGTCTGGAATTACCAACAAAGTATTTGCCAACAACAGACTAAAAAGTGTGGCAATTTCCTTAAAAGACAGAAGAAAAAGAGTGTTAAGCAAGTTATCAAAGTATTGTGTAAGAAATTCTCAGTACTGATTGCAACATTTACTGTTTTACATTACAGTTGCATGGATTAATAGTCCTGGATTGTGTTTCAAGTTTAAAGATGTACTCACAAAATTTTATTTTCTAATTTTTACTTAACTTGAAAATAAATTTATCATTTAATAAATGATGATTATAGATGAAAAATGACACACAGTAAACAGAATTGGAATATATTTTGATGATATGGGCTTTTTCACTTTTGCGTTTCTAAATACAAGACTATTTAGTGTTTAGGATTTAGGTGCATAGATAATGATTTAAAGTACAAAATTCTTATTAACATTAATGTAGGTTGATGTACTTCTAAAGTTAAAAAATAGGAAAAACAACATATAAATTAGAGTACCTAGGAAAACATGCTTTTAACATATTTTGTTTTTCGTGGCAGGATTAACCTTCTTCCAGTGTTTGGATTACGGATGGGACCAATTAAATCATGTATGCTTTTTAAATTGTGTGTATGTGTACAGGTCACTTTGACATTGTGCATTTATCTGCAACTGAAGAAATATATGGAAACTTTTTGTGTCACAGTTTGAATATACACTTATGCAAATATGTGCATGAGAGCAGAAAAGAGGAAACTTGTGAATAGTATCTGCTTTTCCCCGAGCCTTGTTCAGCAAGAGCAGCTAGCAAAAACACCAACAAAAAAAAGAACAACCTGCTGCATTAATTCTATATTCCTCCTTTCAGCAAGGAGCTTAAAGCCAGAGCGTACAACACATCGAAGATAAGATACCGTTTCAAGCTTTTCCTTCCACATTCAGTTGCTCACTCCTCCTTCCAAGTCTCCCTTTTCCCTCTCTTCCCCTTATGGTAGACTGAGGACTATTGACTATAGACTATTGTTTTTTATGATGCATTGGGAAGGGATGCTGGTCATTTACTGTATGAAAAGGCCTCACATACAGCACCTTTCAAAGACAGGCTTTCGGAAAATGTGAAGATTTCTAATTTACTTGAGAGTTACTTCTGTAATCTCCGGAGAGCTGATGAAGAGACAGTTATTCTATCTCCTCAATAATAGCTGGTAGAGCCACTCAAAGTGACATCTAGACACACACAGGCTCACACATGTGGACACGGGCAATAACACCCCCCCATGCTGGTCTTAAGCACCCACACAGATGAGCGTCATTCACATACAAACATGCACACACTGTACACAGGGTGATTATAAGCTGGTCTTTTGGCATCTCACTCTGTTTCATTATTTGAAAGCAGTGTCCCCGGAGTGTATCGCTACGGACAATGATGATCAGACGGAGGGGATTTGTGCGAGCTGAGTGACTTCTTCTTATGGGAGATAAACCATCTCTGTCAGGATGGAGAGGGGCACATTAAAGCTGCTGTCTCGGATGTAGTCATTCCACCGCAATCTGTTACTTACAGCGTCTTGTCGACACATGAGACAAACCGAAGGTGCTGGATATGTTAACAGCATAACTGATTTATTTTGCCTGGGTGAAAGATGTGGCCACTGACTTTGAAAATAGAGCTCATTTATCACATGTGTAACATCAAAATGTATGACATTTTTGAATATCAGGTATTACTTTAGTACTAGTTTGCTTATTAAATTAACGCCATGGATCTTATGGAGTCCTTCTGTGCAGAATAAGCTGGGAAAATTGGACTGTTCTGTAGCAGCACTACATTTTCTCTCCTCTCTTCACACATTTCTGCAACAAAAGAGGAGCTTGATTTGATGTCATTAATACAGCAGGCTTCAAAGGGCTTTGGAGCTTCGAGTCAATGCAGCCATTAATTTCATTAAACCTGTAAGTCTGTATGAGAGGGTAGAGGAGATTTACATATATTCCCTACACTGAGCCCATGTTGCCATCGATTATTCACTAACAATCATCAGGAGGAAGCCCCACACTGGGGCGGCCTGCTGCTGAAGCATTTTCCGAACAGTCTGGTTGGTGTCAGCTCTCCTTTCCCCCGATCAGAATGTACACTGCAATTAATCAGGCCTCTCTGAGGGGATGAGCCCACTCTCATTCATTTGAGCTACTTAAAAAAATATACTCCCAGTAATCCCCCACCCCCATCCCGTTTTCAATATTCTCTTCAGTTCACTAAGTTAATGATTATCCTGCTTGAATCCATCAACCTTTCTGCCTATGACACACACGCACAGACGGTCCATGCTCTCAGCCTCAGTAGAGAATGACAGTTATTTCCTGCCCCTGCTTCCTCCTCTGCCAAGCAGATGCTTATTTCCACGTGCAATTTCAGCTCCTCCCCACCCCTCTTTCACTACACCCCCCACCACACATGAGCTGTGCCTCACACAGGCATTTAGCACCTGGCTGATTGCTACCAGTGTGGGGGTGGCAATGAGGGAGATGTAAGAGGAGTGGGGACTTGCGAATTGGGAAAGGGTGCTACTTTTATAGGCTGGCCATATAATCACAGCTGTACTCAATTGCTGAGGTTGAATCATCCGTGGATCTATCGAGCACATTACTGGTTTTTATTATGAAGCACTCTCAGGCTGGGGCATGCTCTTAGGGCAACATACCCATAACTGACACATCTCAAATGACAAGCCCTGAGCAGGCTTGCCATCTCAGATTGCCTCAGTTTGCCCTTTGTGCTTCTCAGACACTCACCAGAGAGCAAGAAATGCACCCACTCAAACCTGCTTCAATTTTAATGTTGACATTTACAGTAGGATGCACAAGAGGCAGAAGCATCGAAGGGTGAGTGCTGGTGCCACGACATATGGGCAAAGAGGCAAATGTCCAGTGGAGCTTCAGAGCCAAGGTGACAATAGAGCAATGACATGGAGGAGGAGTAAATAGAAGACAGGACATAAGAGCAGGAATAAACACTTGGAAAAGGATGTAGGAAGACGGACAATGTGACACTGTGACGTTGGTTAATTTTACTAAATTACTGACTGAAGCTTGTCAGTAATTAACAAAAATTAACAAATTTCATTCCCTTAATGTATTTAATTATATAAAAATGCCTTGATATCAAAATCACAAACATTTCAGAACTAATCATGTGCTCAGGCTTTGTGACTTCTTTTGACGAGGTAGCAAAACGCTCATTATTCTCAGCACATTATGTCAGTAAAGAAACACTGGTATCTCATTAGCATAATTCCCAGCATACGTTGGGTTTGAGCTAAAGCTGTCCAGAAACCCTCTCTTTATTCTGCTACATGCACCTACTGTACAGCTGCATGATGGAGGCTTGTTTTGAGTCTTTTCATGCATGTATATCAGATGAGTCAGAGCTATTTTCTCGGATAAAAATGAAAACATTTCTAACCCAGATGAAAATTCAAATCCACTTCAGCCCCTACCCCCACACACTGTTTATAAGTCACCAGAGCTGTAGTGAGTTCAGTGCTAATACTGGACTCATTGTGACTGTGCAGGACTGGAAGGACAGATGCGGTAGGTTTCTGAGGTGAAACTCTAATCAAAATCACTTGTCAACACTTGTTTGCTGCTTTTAGATTACGTTTATCTTTATTTCGTGAATTTATGCTAAAAGAACTGACGACCAAACAGAACAAACAAGTCTGTATTTGTTCTGTTTAAATGGAAAGTGAATGAAGTCCTGTCATTTATGTTTATAACAAATATTTGTACAGTGTATCGGGTGTTATGGCCCTGACTCCTCTCCGCCCTGGGGATTACAGCAGATTATCCTGCCCACAGGATCACCGACCCAACTCCGGGCGGCCGAACACAGAAACTGCAGAACAAATGCCTTTCAGGAAGAACCTGCAGTGATTGCCCACAATCACACACCTGGCAAATGCCACAGAAAAGGGATTTATTTTATGGGCTACACCAGACAGGATAATCAGCCTTTATTCCGCACAGCAACAGGCCCTCCACATTGTGAAAGGCCAGCCACTGACAGCCCTCTTAATCTATTAATGCACTGCACAAAATAAATTCCAGCCCAGTGGTTCGCATTAGACACACAAAGCTGTTAGCGCTATGTTTCTTTGGGCTGATCTGTGGATTGTTTTGCACTCTGAATTCTAAGAAACCCACCAGAGGCGTCCATCACTTTGCATCACCATCAGCAGGTCTATGAACTCACAAAAACTCACGGGTGCCACTTCTCAGGTTGAGGCCAACCCTTCTGTCAACCCTTGTCTAGTTTATGTGTTCTTGACCTTCACCTGCTGTATGCTTGGATGCAATTTTGTGACATGGCCTTGTTGCACAACAACTGATGTGTGTTATGGTGTAACTTCAACATATTGTGGAGTCCAAAATGTAAAGTGCATTCACACATTTTTTGCTGGTTCTGTACTCAAGCACATTACCTTTAATTTAAAACTCAGAGGTTAAAATGCATTTCATATTTAGTTGCAAATCCTGATCAGCATTTAGAAACTTGGTATTTTCCCTGGTGATGCTCTGCCAAGCCTGTATGAGAGCCATCTTCACTTTTTTCCTGTTCTGTAGCCTTTTCGCCTTCAGTCTGGTCTTGTAGAAGTGAAACACATGCTCAGTGGAGCTAAGGTTAAATGCCTGACATGGCCAGTCAGAAATATTTCACTAATTAGCCACATCAAACTCTGTGGTTGGTTTGTCTGCTCAAACAGTATGTTTGGTATCATTATAATGTTATACTGTCCTAAAATTAAGGGATGTGCGTAGTGTCCATAAGGTGTTCACCCAAAACACTTTCTTTAAACAGTCTTGGAACAAAGCAGCAGTAATTAGACCCCATTTCTAGCTGACTGTATCTCTGCATATTCTTGTGCAATGGTCTGCTGGATTAAAAACGGGGGGACCAGGTACAGCACAGCTCAACACCATGTTTTTATCATTATATTATATTTACTACTTTATCCATGTTCCTGTTTGTGTCTTTTATTTGTTTGTCACTCTTTCTGTCAGGTTCTTTCTTACTCTCTGTCCGTTACCTCTGAGCACATGTAAAATGATTCGTTACAGAAGAGTTTGGGCATACGCAGCACCAACAGGAACTCATCTTTCTACTATACTACTCCCTCCTGTCTTCGGTCTTCATCCTCCATCCTCCATGGAGCTCCCTACCCTTTTATATGTAAATCCCCTCTGCAATCCCAGAGACAGTTTAGAGTGAAAGGTAAGTATTTAAGAATCATAACTACCAACACCCATCTCTTTTTATAACCAGTGAATCCCTTAAATCAGGGAGAAGTTGTTTTCTTAATGAGCATTGGTCCTACTTATAGGCTTGTGTTACAGGAGCTCCTCTGTATTTCTCCTCCTCTCTGGTGTTGTGGAGACAAGGGCTGGGCTAAGCAGATGGATCAGCTGACAAAGAGAACCATCCTGAGAGATGACAGATGGAGATGCATGTTGAATTGGTGCTCTGTTTAGTTTTCTGCTACTCGCACCCAGATAAATTCGAAGTTGAGAGACAAACGGAGAGTACCAGTTCTGCAGCAGTGAGAGCAAGAGAACAATATTGATTTGCTTTCGATGTTTAATGGAGTATCTCAGGAAGAAGGTGTGAGCAGAGTTGGGTGCGATGGCAAAACGGAATAGGGGTCAACAAGGTAAAAGCAGTATATAGACTAATTAATTAACTAGACTGTAATTGCACTGGCCAGCATTCCCAGAAAGTGGAAGTGAGAGAGGCTCCTATAAAACCCAATTAGTACAGACTGTGGAGCCAAGATGATGAGAAATGGAATTGGTTGAGAGAAGCTAGTGCAATTATGCTGCACTGTGGATAGTAGTGACAGTACCAGTGGTCTCTACAACACCACCATATACATAAACCTTCCTCCCTATTGCTGTGCTCCCCGAAACCCCCTTGCAACCCACATCTAGCAAGCCCACACAAGAAATGGTATTTTTAGCACATCACCCTATCTCTGAGATGGAGTGTGTAACTCCCTCTCTGCAGGCTGGGGCTGCTGGGCGTCTTTTATTTTAATCCAGACTGGAGAGAGAAAGAGAAGAGTGTGAGTCATCCAGAGCTACCTTTGTGTCACTGTGGATCTCTTCCTCCTCACATCTCACTATCTTTTCCTCCATCTTTTTCTCCATCTGTTTTTTCATCTCGTCTGCCACTCTTGACTAATGTACAAGTCTATCTATCTTTCTATTTGGCCTAAAACTCTGTATATCTTCTCTGTGATTTTAGGTCCATAGTTTTTGATTCATAGTCCAATCTTGAAGTAAAATACAGGCTTATGAGCAGTCTTTACATCCAATTTGTCATGCATATTCCTCAGCAAAAAGATGGTATTACCCAGCAATGATAGATAATTAGTAATATATTGGGGTGCAAAAACAAATGCTATTCAGGGTGCAGCTGTTTGCGAAAGCGTACAAGGTTAATTTAAACACACAGTGAAATGGTCCATTTAGCTTCATGCTCTGAATCGTCCAGTAATGCATTCATGGCATGGCTGAACAAACGTGAGTGTGCCAGTGAATAGCTTCTCTCTTGTTTGCGTTGCTGTATTGTAATTTATATTCAACCCAATGGGAGTGCTATAAGCAACTGATTTAAAATTTAATGCAGCCAAGCACAAGCTCCTGTTGATGAAAACAGCTAGAAAAACAACAACAGTATAAAACACAACCCATTTCACAGTCTTTGTTTTCTTTACACCTGCAGTAACTGAGTTTTAGGCCACATCTAAAAACCAGCTGTTAGCAAAACATTGTTATCATCTTCAAAATTGATACGCACAAGTTTTTAACTGTAAAAATGCATATAAGCTGGTGATAACATAGGAGCACAATAATTAAACTCCTAACATAACACTTATGTCATAACATGACTATGCTATGGTGTAATGAGGTTTAGGCACTTAAAGGATGTTTTTACTATTTACAACTATTGCCATACAGAGACTAAAACCAACAATAAATTGCCTTAAAAATAGTCACTTAATTGCAAAGCAAGTGACTATTTTCCGGGGGGGTTTCAGACTGAAAGAATGTATTCACTTGTTTTTCTAAGGAGGACAGTCTCCTGTGTTCACCAGCTACTCATTAATTTGGTCTGTCTGCTGTTTGGTCAGGGGAAAGCATACAATTGGTTTTTGGAGCTTTTCTTTGCTGTCAACAGCTACCTGCTGGAGATAAAAACAATGTGCAATGAGAATAAACCAAAACAGTCTGGTTCCTGACTGACAAACTAAAACAATGGGATGACAGATGCTATAAAGATTCTCAAATCTAAGATAAACTGCAGAGTCTAGTAATAATTCTCTGTTAGTTTGTCAAACAAACCTTCACAAATTTGCTTTATTGTCATAAAAATGTCAAGTATACATGCTTTAAATTGTGTACCCACTTACTATAATGCATACTGTGAATTTATGTGAATTGGTGTAATTAAGGATTATAGAATAAAAAGATTAATAATATTTTTTACTCAAAACCTGTTTAGGTAAATTACATCCCTGCAGATAAAATATACCTCACATTTCACAAGAACAATTAGCAAAACTGTAGGCATACACCAATTATAGTGATGTTATAATAAGAGAATTATATTAGTAGGAGAACAATAAGGAAATCAGCGAGCGATTATCTGAGATAGCAGTTAGATATCATTAATGAGGAGAAGGCAGGATTATCTGTGCGGTGTTCTTTGTCCTAAAACTACCTCAGGGCCATTGTCATGCAATGGGGCTGTGAATGTGACACGCTTGTCTGATGAGTCAATCTGTCTGTCATTTTTAATTCCTATGTCATTCACTGCCATCTCGTCCTTCATATCCCTCTTTTTTTTCAGAATGAGCACTATAATTTGAGACTTCACAACATGTTTCCCAATTAAAAAGTATCTTTTTTGTCACCAATTCTTTCCTTACAATACCCCACGCCACCAGCTTGAACTTTTCAGTGTCTGACTATGCTGTCACTCACCTATATGTACTATACATTATCTAAATCTAGACAAGGGCATGTGGAAAGGTTGTTTATTTGGCGAAGCTATGAGATGTGCCAGCAAACTTTTAAGGAGGGATACATTTTGCTTTTAGCTTGTTTTGTGAATATGATTTAAATGAAAAGAAGCTCTGCTCCAATGTTTCTTGTTCACTGGCCACTGATGAATGCTTTCTCACAATGAGTCTTAGAGATACAGATGATGTTGATAATGTTGTGTCCCTCCTAATGGGAACAGAAGCAGGAGCTGAATAACAGATATATTTATCAGCCGAAAATCAAGTGAACCTGGGGAGCCAAGTGTTTCCTAACTGATGGCAAAATGATGTAGGAAGAAGCTGTGATTGGGTAATGAGGCCTGAGCGGCGTGGTAGGAATGGCAGTCAGTGTCTAGCAGACCGTTCCAAAACGTCAGAGTTGGACTGTGAGAATCAGCAGTATGTCCAAACAGAATGGATGTCTTCCACTCTGCATGTCCCCAGACACTTTCCATCCCACAAAAGCATTCGCAGAAGCACATGCTAATGCACAGACATTCAGTCACAATAGCTGTGCCAGTACGGCTCTCTGTCTGCCTCTCGCAGACCAGGATTCGATAAAAAGCAATGGACAAGCACACTGCAGTTAACCACCACTTTTCCACTGGCAGCAACAGAATGGCCGCACATACATAATATGGGAGAACTGGAAAATCACAAAGCAAAGTGGAAGGAATTGTGACAATTTCAAGCCAGCGGTTGCAGCTTGGTGAGAGACGTTTTACCATCATTATGAACCCATCTTTAGCAGACGTACCATTGCCTGCAGGATGCATAAAGAGAAAATTACACACACACACTCACACTATCTTTCAAACTATTTCACACTATCTCTTACTGTTCACGCCATTTCTTACGGACACATTTACAGGCATGCAGACACACACTCACATACTGATGCTCAGTGTTCCTGCATGAACTCTATCTAGCACACAGAAGCAGCCAGACTCAATATTGTTCTTATACATATTGAAATATAGAATGGAAACTGAAAGCTCGGAACTGAAGCTCAATAAAACACTGGAAGCTGAGGCTGGTTTGGTTTAATCTCATTACACTGAGAGCCCGAGGCTTCTCTGCCCCTATTTATAGCAGCCTTGGAGAGAGGACTTCATGTGCGCAACAGCATTGGCTTGTGCAGCCGTGGTCGCAAGTGGCGAGGGACAAGACCAATTACAGACAGTTCTTGCATCAAATTTGATGTGACAAAATACACAATTGCCAGTGATCTACGAAGACAACCGCCCGCATTCTCTATTCTCCAGACACATGCGCACTTCCTCGTTTGCCACGTTTACCTTCTGTTCCTCTCCTCTCTCCTTATTTTCACACCTTCTCCCACCTGTTTGATGTCAAGGAGTGGGCTCAGAGGCTGTCCTATATTGAAGCAGGCAATGTCTATGTGCAGGGAAGCACCAGGTTCTTCTTCTGTTGCCACTGCAAACTAGGATGTTTCACTGCACTTCTGATACCTATACTGAGCAGGAAGATAAAATTCTTGAGTTGATTGAGGTATTTTTAGCTGCTTTCCAGTCTGTGACTTTAGACTATGGTGATGCAATAAACATAAAGATTCCTCAGGTACGCCTTCAAGCTTTTGCTGGGCACTGACAGTACCGTGGATTGCACTAGAAACCTTTTAAGTTTTTTTCTGGAAAAAAGTAAGCAATGAGAAAAATGAGAAACTCGGGGTAGAAAAGCTTTATAAAGGGAGGAAACACTCTAATTCTGATCTTCTTTATGGAAACCCCTCACAACAAAATCCCCAATCCACATAAGTAATTACGCAACAACCCACTTGATACACAACAAAAATAAGTTTTAGAAGGAGATGGTGTACCTGGACTAAGGCCTCACTGGTGTTAATTACTTTGCCTTTGTTTCAGTTAAAATACAGGCTGTGTCAGCATCATTAGAAGTTTAATAGAGAATGTTATGGAAAAAACTTGTGGACCAAAAACAAAAATGTGATATTCAAAAACATCCAGATCCCAAACTGAAAAGTAGAGCATCAAATGAAAATACCAGTCTCAACCCTCAGTCCATCTTTTTTCCTCCTCTCCGCCCTCCAACAGCCTGAATGTTGAGCGTGAATGTGTGAACATAAACATGACCTACAGGAAATGGGCTCACTGCTCTGGCAAGACAGGGTATGTGCACACATCGATCTAGCAGAGGTTCAGGAACTACTGTTTTCACTGCAGAAACAGGGATGTGCATCTGCTTGTATACAACACCGTCACTCTGCTGTAAATTTTAAGATGCTTTATGCATTATGTAAAATTCTCAAGTGTTACCACAAGCCTTGTTGCAGTTGCACAGATTGCTATTGCATCTGTTTTATTTTAGTGGGTTTGTGAATCATTGTGGTTCAGTGCTGATAAAAAATTATTTTTCTCTGATTTCAGCAGGAAGCAACATGTGCAATGCATTCCTAAGCAAAAGCCCCAGCTGGCACCAACATATCACCTGTAACATACAGTAACAACACACTGAAGTGAGCAAGCGTACTGTGCACTGAATGTGTCATTGTTGCCTATTAATAGACAAAATACACATCAGTAAATGCCCTCATAGTTAAATTGATGTTTGAAAAATAAAGTCTTAAAATTTATTAAAAGGTATTATAAGAAATAGAAGTGAAAATCTTCTGTCTCAAGTAGAGGTACCACATTCTCTTGAATCAGTTGAAAAAATTAGATCATTGTTAAGTGTACAAATAGTGTACTGAGGTAGCTGGAGTGTATTACAGCTGTCAACAGTCTTTTACAGGGCCACACACAGAGACAGAGAACAATTCATGCTCACATTCACACCAATTTAGAGTCACAAATTAACCTAATCTGCAAGTCTTTAGACTGTAGCAAGAAACTGTGGAGGTGTCTGGAGGAACATTGGGAGAACAAGTAAAGTTCACACAGAACTCCCACAAATAGCAAGTGGATTTCTAGCGCTGACAACCGCACCACCATGCTGCCTACAATCTACTACATTTCAGAGGTGAAAATTATACTACTCCACTCCACATTATGTCACTTTACAAATTAAGGTTTTCTATAAATATAAAAATGATCACATACAGAGAAACATACTATTACAGATTAACTTGCCTTATATAAACATTTTACTTAACTTCAAAATAAAGTGTATCCACACATTAATTCAGTCATCCGTTGTCTGTAATTGCTTATCCTGTGTAGCCTATCCCAGCTGGCAAAAGGGAGAGAGGCGGACTGGTTGCCAGTCTATCTCAGGGCCAACACAGAGAGACATACACAGATAATCATTCATGCTCACACTCACACCTACGGGCAATTTCGAGTCACCAATTAACATGACATGCTTCTCTTTGGACTGTGGGAGCAAACCGGAGTACCCACAGGAAGCTCAGGCCAGATCAGGGAGAACAGGCAAACTTCACACAGAAAGGCCACTGTCACTTGGGGACACGAACCCACAGGCCTCTAGCTGTGAGACGGCAGCGCTGACCACTCCACTACCCTGCTCACGTTAATTCATTGGTAATAATAATATATCACTTATCTGTGTCATTTTTCTACAATAATTACTTTACTTTTGACACTTACAGTAAGTACATTTTGATACTTTATATAGTTTCACTTGATATTTTGATTGGACAATGTCACTTCATAAACGATGTAGTTTACAGTTTTGCTACTTTTCTTAAGTAGAGGATCCAAATACTTTATTCCTGACTGCTTCTGAGATGCGGGGTTTTCACCCGACAGCAGTCCAAATGATTATGGGTACTTGCTAAATGATTTTGCTTTCCAAGTTAGCATGCTATGAAATATTTAGTGGCCCAGTTAACGAGCACATTTCACAAGCCCTTGTGCTGTTATTGATTTGATAGCTACTGAATTTGCAGTTTTTTGCAGCATTTTTCTTATCAAGCTCACATAACCACAGCAGAGCTGAGTCAGACTATATTGGATGGGAATAAACCATTTCCTTCTGTCTCAGGCATTTTCATATCAATCTACAGACAATGTATTTCAAAAAAATGATAAACAGGCAGCTTATATGATTATGATTTATTATTTGAACAAAATAAAAGAAAAGACGTTTTAAATAATGCCTTGGTCACGTGTGCTGGGGTTGGTCAACTGTGCAGTGAAGAAGTCCAGTGGTAAACCGCTATTAATGCCATCTGTCCTTCTTCTCTAAACAACACTCACACTCCTTCATACTTATCCAGTAAATGTGACATTTTGGCAGTAATTTTGGGCAAGAACCCTGTCCTGGGGCAGGAGGTCTGGAAGTGATACCTGACACAAGACACTGGCATCAGCAGGCAGTTGAACAAGCATACAGTCTTCATCTGTGTCTGTCTGTGCCAAGTGCAGTCTCCAGGTGCAGTCCTTCATCCTTTTCAGCTCTGATTTGTTGTGAGTTCTTGATTTGAACTAGAGTCTTTCTACGCTCCCTTGACGTACCTCACATTAACCTGACACGGCACTCTGCTCGACAGGTGTGTGCTATTTGTTTTTTGTACTCTACTCCACTGTGTGTGTGTGTCTTTGTGTATGTGTGTGTGTGCACAGCAAACTGACGCACAGCTGGCAGACGGTTTGTCAGTCTCAGTCCTTCAGAGACATTTATGCTAAGACAGCAGCCTAAAGCACATTTCAACGAGCTCATCCCATCAGTGGTGTCACTCTGTGCCGCAGCATGGGAGACGGCCGGCTGTTTCTGAATTATGGTGGTTGCTCCCACCTACTGGGATGCAACATGGACACAGTGTCTTTGTTCACACATGTAAGGAAATCTCAGAGAACAAGAATCATATCACAGTTTTTTCTCAAGCAGGGCTGTTTGCTCAGAGGTGAAAGACTAACACATATTTTGAAATGTAATACTTTACACATTTTGACATTTAAATTCTCCAGAGTCTCACCAATGTAGACCTTTTTCTTGGTTTGAAGTGAGTGACTTGATTACACTAAAAAGGTTAAAGCCTATGGTTTTGAAGAATACATTGCTATTTCTCCTACAAAAAAATATGTTTGTGTTGAAAATAGAATAAACCCATTAGATTCATTCTGAATTCACACAGGATGATTTTGAGGTGTATTTTCATCTCGCACCTTAAAGAACTGCTCTTTGATGCACAGGTCTTTTTGAACTCCCTGTTTAAAGGCAGCTGATGCCAGCCATATGATGAAGGTGTTTGTGTCTGCTCTACCTATGAAGTCTGTGATTTTCTTTTTTTTTTAAGAAACAGCGTGATCATGAGGAATGAAAAATTACACCAGCATAAAATACCTTTAAGCAGAAAAATATAGGAAGAGCTGAAGCGCTGCACAGTGGTTGGCAGTTCATTCTACTGCAGGGGATATGACGGTTTAAGATCTTGATATGGCTTTGAGGGGGGAGAGAATCAGCTGATGACCTCAGTGGACAAGAGAGGCAGAGTGGGATGGAATAATAGATTTATGATAGAAAGGCTGTGTGCTTGATGCCGCTGTAAGCAAGAACACGACTATCAGAGACAATCTCAGAAGCTCCAGGGAAGCAGTGAAACTGGCCACACAATAGAAAGACAAAGCGGAGAGCAGAAATAAAGACGGAATCAATACCCCCCATTTACACCGAGGTGAAATGAAACACTGGAAAGATAGAGGACAAAAAAAAAGAAATGCAGTAATCAGTGACTGTATTTTTATGGACAAACAAATTTCTTATTAAACAGTATTATTAAGTAGGAAGAGATTTTTTTAGGCTTATGACACCCACAGTGGACATTGTGAGAGAGAGGCATGAAAGGGATTTCATGGACATGAACATAAGTATATGTTTTTTCCATGTAAGCAGACTAGTTGCATCAACCCGGGAGGTGTTTGTGGCTAACAGGTGGAATTGTTGTGCAACTTGGATTTTTGATGCCGCGGCTCATTTTGTTTCCTCTTGCTGGGATCATTGCCCATTCACACTTGTCAAAAACAAAACAACAAAACAAATGGCTAGTGTATCACCACTTTATGAGAATTCAGTGTGAAATCAATTAAAATGCAAAGATGAGAAGGTTTCCAGTCAACTACCAAAGCAAACTGGCCAAATGTGGGTAGCAGTGTGGCCTGTATATGTGAGGATTCTTTTCACTGTGTCCTCCAGTGAGACAAGATGATGAGCAGAGAACAAACACAAAGGAAAGAGGAAATGGGAATCTCGGAGATGAGAGCTGTTCATATTTCCCTTGAGCCAACGACATGTTTGGTGTCACTGCTAAAAGAACTCTGAGGAATTTTACCTGAGGTCTCTGGGATGTGCCGGAGCCAAGCAAAAGTGAACGCCGTTCCAGTACATGGATTGCCTCCAGATACTAATTAGTGCTGAGAGTAGTGAGAAAGCACAATGTATTCACAGAAGAGCACAATCTGAAACTTAAACAGATGGTTCCACTAGACAAATGAGATAAGAGGTCTATTACTTAATGCTATTAAAACACATTTGTTGGGATATTTGTCTGAATACACTCTGCGTGACGCTTTTTGTTTTCTGGAGTGTAGAAATGCAAACGTATGATCAACAACAAAATACAGCTGTTGGGATAATTAACCAAAGCTGTACCTCGTTATGAACTAAATTATTATGGCAGGCAGCCAGTCAGGCAGGGAAAAGACCAAGTCCGGCTTACAAATCAGTTCTGAATCCCAGCTCGGGGGGGAAAAAGGTGTAAAGAATGCATGAAGTGTTAGGTGAGGGAGGGTGGCTTTGGTTGATGCAGAGGTCTGAACATGAAACCGGCACGGTTATGTGATTAATCTATTGACTGGCTTCAGTTCTTCAGTACAGGTACATTAATATTTACTTTTTTCCTCGTATAAACATAAAGGACATAATGAATATCCAGTTAGATATGCCACATGCTGACAAATTACACAACTAAGCCCATCAAGTGCCTGTAGGCATTGCCTTTTTTGGGTAAATGAAATCTATTCTACAAATGTACAAAACAAGTAACCATAGCAACAGAATTGCGGGAAGAGCTGTTACTTGTTCATTGTCAGTCATTCATTTTCATGTTGGAACCCAGAGCATATTGGGCATGGGACCTGATGACTGATACGCTTATATTAACATCCTCTGACAAAAGAACTGACAAGACGGTTGAACAAAAGACACCAGGGGTGGGAAGAGGAGACAGACTGACACTCTTGGGGGAAGCTGATTGCCACTAAGACTGCCATTTTGTGGAATACAACATAAAGACAAAAATAGACAAGTGAAAACAGTTGCAGACAATGATTATTCAAGCAGTTATGCTAAAGAGCACCCAGAATCCTGCTTGTGTGCCATGCTGGGAGTGCTTGATTTTGAAAAGCATGGGTACCAATTAGAGTTATACTGTATCTGTTTCTGAACATTGTCTGAAACAACTTCACCAGCAGCTCTTCTGCCGACTGATGTTTTGAACCAGTTGTTAAAGTCTTGACGAATTCTTCACTAAATAGTCTGCTTCCATAAGGAAATCTTCTGTCAATCAGTGTCCAATAACAGGCCAATTATTTTTTCCTCATCTCCAGCAACAATGTCACCTCATGTTCCTCGTTTAATACATGTGATCTTACATAATTTGACAACGCAATGGAACAAGTGTGTTTGTACAAAGGAGAAAATTCTTTGTCCCAATTGCATTGTCGTCTCCTAGTTTGTACCTGTCTTTTTCCAGACCTGAACCCTTGAGAAATTATATTCTTATATATTAAGTGTGATATGTACATGAAGCTGCATTCCATAGGCCAGAGGCAATGCCACTGAGCTAGAAACACAGAGCTGCTGAATAAACATACATGTTCATAAACTCTGATAAACCCAAAGAGGAGACGGGGCATCCAGCTCTAAGCATTTGCTGTTTGGACATAAGCAAAAAGCAGAACAGACCATTACTCTAATTTTTTAAAAGAATGAAAATAATACCAACACAACAGAAGACCAGACATTAACCTGTGCACAGGCCACTCATAAATGCCTCCACACGCACACAAACACACTGTGCACATTGCATTTCACCACTACTCATGACATGCAACATTTATCTGCCACCCTCCCTTCCCAATTGCACACTCCTACCTGACCAGTGTGTAGCACATACACCCACAGCTCATACACATCACCTTACGGATGTGCTAAAGCACACACACAAACACGCACACACAAACATACACACAAACACACAGTTGGAGCCAGCTTGCTGTTCTCTCAGAACTGAGCTTGTCGGAATCAAATTATCTCTCTCTCACTTTCTCTCTCTCTGCCCTCTTATGGTTTGCCGCCCACAGAAGGAGAAGGGCAGGCAGAGTCAGTCCCAATGCACTAAAGATTGGTCTGCCTCAGAGCGTGTCCTGGGGACTAAAATACAAATCAGCCCTTCCTCCAGTCAGCTGGAGTTGGCCCTTTATCCCAGGGCCCTGCGGGGAAGGCCGTCTGTGGCATTGAAAAAACGAAAAGAAAGAAAACAAACAATAACAGGAGCAAGAATAAAAAAAAAAAAACAGCAGGCCTCTTAAGACCCACCATACACTCAGGGATGTGTTATCACTCTACTAATCACCCTGTTTATTGTGGGTGCACATTTGAGCTTCATCAGAGGGTGAGGGTGATAATAAGGTGGTCAGAAGAAGTTACTCATAAACTAACTCTTTCATTTGCAAGAACATCTGGAGGTTTCAGGTCATACAAAGGATAGAAAGAGGCCAGGGAGAATTCAGGGCCTTAACTTTCTATTTCTGACAAACTTATGGAAACAGGCACACGCCTTGTTATGAACTTGTCTGAAATAACGAAAATTGACTCACAAATAAGCAAACTAAGTCCAACCCATGTGGAACAGGATGTAAAATCTTGGATGTTCTCTAAACTGTGGCCTATTTAGAAAACATCCAGGGGTTTGTGTAAGGATTGTATAAATAAAAACTGATCATTCCATGACTCGCTTAATAAAATGCCTCTCATCTAATCTCTTGGGTTAACATCCTGCAATTTGACTCAAGTGCTGGTACAGAAGTTAGCAGGTGGGGCGTCTGCATCCTATTGTTCTGCTGTGTCTGTCTCTAGTGTCACTCAGTGCTCTTGCCTTAATGAAGTGATGTTTTCACTGTCATATCTGATCAGGGAGCAGCCTTGGTGTGCCAGTTCTGTCTTGTCTGAAATCATCTGTGTGACAGCCTGTTGACACAAGTCCAGGTTACACTTAATAACTTTGTCACGTGGTATTTAAAACATGGGGAGACTGTCATCTCAGTCTCCATTTCATTCACCACATCTTGGGGACAGAGGTTAGGATTATCTACTCTTGGGGTTTAAGTAGTTTAGTAATGGAAACTTCAGCAATGTGCATCCTCGTAAAAATGAGGGGTTTAACTTTTGGCCTCACTGGGCCCCAACGCGCTCTGCAAACAAGCTGATAACCACCAGGAATGGAGTGCGCACGGTGCCAATATCTCAGTCCTGCACGTACGAACGCACCCACTAGACCTTTGGTGCCAATAAAAAAAGGAGATTCTGCCTCGCGTCTCTTATCGTCCACATGTCAAAGACGTTACTGGTATTTACAGATGCTGCTCCTGCGTCCTGAGTGGGTGGACTGGTTTGCGCTCTTATACCGTTCTGACAGTCTATCCAAAGACGCATAACGCATCAGCACCGAAAACCCACGCCTCCCGCCTCCTGATAGAAAACGCTTTATATCTGTTAACCCTTCAGTCACACTGCGTTATTACGCTCTCATTATAATGCCCCCCCCCCCCCCCCCCCCCCCCCTCTCGTTTACGCATATGACTTGTGGGCTGCCATGGGCTATTATTGGGATGTTTGGAATGCACACTCGCCTACCGTTTATTCCCGACACAATTTCCGATGGATGTGTTTGTGGTCCCGTGGAAGGAGGACGGCCAGGACATCCGAGATTTTTTGAGTCCTGGTCGGTCGCTCGTATCCACGGCGTCGGAGCGCTCCATGTGCCGGTGGTGGTGCCGGTCGGTATCAGAGTAGCCCCGGTGTTTGATTTTGATCGGGGTGCGGGGTTGTCTCCATAGATGCTGCGGAGGCTTCAGAGTCGCCTGTCCTTCCCGGGGAACCGGGAGAGAGAGGGACATGCTCTTCTTCGAGCATGGTGGTGCTTCCATCATAGTGCAAGAAAACAATAAAGATCCCTTATAAACTTATTGATTCAATAATATGGCTGTAGTCGTCTATTTCAAGCACAAAATAAAAGGTTTCATGTCCCTCCCTGCCACTTGATCTCTGAGCGAACAAATCAAAGTGACCAAGTCCAGCACAGCCCAGATTTAAATCTCGTTTTCCGAATACCATCAAAAACTATCACAGTGTTAATCTGAGAAGTCATCCAAAAATCATTAATTTCATTGTTTTAGTCGTGATCAGTTATTTTTTTTATTTTTTATTTTTTGTTCTATGTATTTAGCCAAGAATCCCCGCTCTGCGTTGATCCTCACCAGTCCTGGTTTTTGGTGATGAGGCACCGTTCCTGCTGCTTCTCCTGAAGTTTGACGCCTCGTCGCCCATGGCACACAACCGGATGACTGTGTTTATTTTAGAGAATTTATTGCTTTTTATCAGCCACTTATTGCAGAGACACACAGATCCCCGGCGCTGGCTCTCTTCTGTGTGTGTGGTATTATTGCTGCCGTATATCTTTCAGTTGAGCTCAAATTTCCAAGCAATTTCCATAAAAGTACTACATCTATCACGGCTCCTGTAGAGTTACGGCATCTCTGTGCGCAGACACACATCAGAAGTCTCATGCGATCCCTCCACGGAGATGTTCGATCCAGTAAGGTCAATAAAATGTTTAATTGGGCTCAATAACCGCACCTCTTCAAAAATTAGGATGGTCTGAAGAGTGGTCCAAATAGATCGCAATCAATCCTTTGTTCTTTGCTGTCCGGTATCTCTTCTTCAGGTTTTCTTTTGTCAGAATGCATCATAAAAGGACATGAATTGATAATTACGGATGTTCAGCCATCCTGTTCAGTGTGGGCCATTATCTTTCCATCCTCATATTTGCTGGAGTTCGACGACAAACATTGGCTTCACCACAGCGATCTCTCTCTCTCTCCCTCTTGCTCTCTCTCTCTCTCTCTCTCTCTCCCTCTTGCTCTCTCTCTCTATCTCTCTTTCTCCCTCTTCCTCCAACTCTCTCTCTCTCGCTCTCTCTCTCTCCCTCTCTCTTGCTCTTTCTCTCTTGCTCTTTCTCTGTCTCTCTTTCTCCCTCTTCCTCCAACTCTCTCTCTCGCTCTCTCTCCCCCTCTCTCTTGCTCTTTCTCTCTTGCTCTTTCTCTCTTGCTCTTTCTCTGTCTCTCTTTCTCCCTCTTCCTCCAACTCTCTCTCCCTCTTTCTCTCTCTCTGTCTCCCCTCTTCCCCTCTCTCTCTCTCTCACTCTCTCTCTCTATCTTCTCTCTCTCTGTCTCCCCTCTTCCCCTCTCTCTCTCTCCTGCTCTCTCTCTCTCTTTTTCTCCATCTTCCTCTCACTCCTCTCTGTTTTGCTCTCTCTCTCTGTCCCACCCCCCTCTTGCTCTCTCTTTGTCTTTCTCTTGCCCTTTCTCTCTGCACGAGTCCAGTCTACCTTTATGGTGGTTGGGTGGTTGTTCACCTCAGTGATTTGTCAGCATGGGGGCTTTTGAACCTTTTAATGTGCTCATGTTTTGCCCCATGTATTCATTCGCTGCACTTTGTTCTGTGCAGAAAACAAACAGACTAAATTGCTCAAATGATAACAACGGGTGCAAAAGGCTTATAACGTCAGGGAAGATCTCTAAACTGCAAACATTTTTTTATCATTCTATCATTTGTTGCTAACAGTACAGTAGATACAGTACATGTTTGCAACCCAGGTGATCTAGGCTAGTTGCAGGTGTGTGTCTGCACAATAATTGTGTTCTGGCTTTGTCTTACCAAGGGTGACCCAGTCATGGTTGTTGGATTTTGGTTAGGTTGTGTGTGGATGGTTTTGGACCAGTTTGGGCAGAGCATTGACACATTTGGTAGCATTTGGCCCGACTATCAATTCACTATTCTATTGGTGTGACAACACTGAAAGCTTAGTTATAAGAAACAACTTCTTGTTGGGTAAAAGGTTATATTTCTATTGGGGACACCACAGCTATAGCAGGGGAGAGAAATATTTTATTTTACCTGAGTAAAAGTACTCATACTGTACAAGTAAAATAGCAGTTAAAAAGTGCTCCAAAAAGTGCATGTACACGAAGATTGTATTTTGTTTCAGCAAGTAAATGCCATTTGTTACTTACAGCCTTGGCTAATGGTAATGTGAAACACGTAGGACAAAAGCAAGTGACATTCACATGTGCTGACCTCTGTCAGTCTGGGATCAATGCTCATTGTTCGACAGTGCATTTTAAATGATGGCAAATTGAATTTTGATCCATTGTTGCTGGTCAGTTTTTCTGACGTTAGTTTGGTTGAGTAGAAATTAGAAATAGAAGGAACATGTTATTATTTGCACATTTATTATTTGCAAGGATCAGACTGTTTGTCTGTATTTCAGGTAATTTACTGTATTTCAGATTTAGCTGATGACAGGCTTAAGATGAGAATGCCCACATTTTTGTCTCTCCCTGTATTAGTGTATAATTACATTTAACTGGAAAAACAGTAGCTCCTAGCATTTTGAAGTTTAGGCATTTCTGGTGCAGTAACTGTAAAGGAAAATACACTTTAATGAGCATTTTATGAGTGTGGTGGTGGAAAAAAAATCTCACCTTACCCTCTAGGACTGAACAATGCCATTAAAGTGAAGATACAGCTGTAAAACAAGGAAATGGTTCAGGCACCAAGAACTGATTCCTAATAGGAATACACATTTCCTGTTGGTGATGCAGCCCACCAGAATGCAGCATGCTGCCCAACTCAGCTTCAGCTGACCTGGTAACGCCTTCAGATTCCCTTAGAAAAGCTGGAGGAGGCTGCTAGGAAACAGGACATCTGTGCTGCTCCGCATGTTACCACTAGTGACCCTGACAGTGGCAGGGGGCAAAAAAAAACGACAGATGTTTGGATGTACTGTAAACTTGGGAAAATAGCTGCTGTGCTTCATCAATTGCCAGCACAATCTGAGTAGATTTAAATTGTTGAATGGGATATCTTGGCACAAAGTGTGCACACTTTAGACACACACATCATATGCATTTGGGTTCACTGGAAAATGGCATGGAAAAGTAAAACCAAGCCAGGAGGGTGTCAAATGAGGAAAAATTACACCTCTGACATTAATAACTTTGATGAAGCTGGCTGTGGGGATAAAGTCTTGGTGGCGGTCTGCTACAATACCACCCACTGATCCAATGTTGACTGGCTGAACTGAAGTGCAGCAAGCTCCAACCTCAGGCCTCACGTCTCATGGGAGTTTTGCTTATTATTCAAAGGCCACCAGAGACAAACGGCTGCCACCATCAATGTGCAGCACATTACACTGTAGCAGAGGAAAAAGTGTATTGGGGATGTAGCAGTGCCGCTATGAATTTAAAATAGTCATTTTTTTTACTTTGGAGTTCCCTGACAGCATTGCTTCATTACTCCCTAGTGGTGGTGTTTCCACTCTGATTGAAGCAGTAGAAAAAAACGTGACTAGAAAGAAAAATGCAATGAGGACATTTTCAGGGAACACACACAAAAAAAACGAAAACAAAAAACACATTTTGACTTTCTTGCTATATAAGATGTTAAGAAATTCACTGTCTTCTGGCAAAATATCAGCACCTTTAACAGGCTTACCAAACCTTCACACATTTATTGGCTTTTGGAGAAACAAGCACATAACCACAAAAAGACTATGAACCTCTAACATAGCAATTTTTTTTTCTGTAATGAGCATCACAGACTTAAAGAGCAGTGAGCACACTTATAGTCTTTGTCTGGTTTCAATCCACAGTACATTGCAATTACTGGCTTTAGAAATACATCAACACTCTAAAGAGTTGTTTCCCTCTTGTCCTCATGCTTTTTCACTCGTTTCCTTTCTGCCTTAGTCTCAATTAAATCATTATTTTACTCATGTCCAGCTGTCTGTGTTTCAGTCCAAATACAGCAGGAAAACAAGTGCTGCTATATTTTCTATTTGATTATTATGTTTGATATGAAGAGTGTTGCTTCAGGTTCTGACTTTAAACCAATATATTGGGGAGTAAGAGAGGAAAAACAACAACATAAAAGGTACATACTACTACAAATTAAATCAAAAAATACTGAAGCTATAAATTATAGATTTTCCATGTGTGTATCAAACCATATGTGTCACATACAGTAGCTCTTTTATATGTCTACTGTAAGTGCTAATGTGAGCATGTCTGTGTCTGTAATCCAATTGCAGAATGTGATCCAAACTGGCTTTTTCAGGCCCGACACTGGATAAATTAAGTATCACAAAGGCCATCTGCTTTACCCTGTTGTCTGGAATGATCAACAGCAACTCTTGTGTCAAGGGTTTAAACGTATTCAAACACAGACTGTGCTGCTTGATCATAAAATGGTTTCCACAAACCTCAAAGATTTATTGACTTAGACTAATAAAAATGTGTGGTATATTTCAGAGTAGCAGCATGATAAACTGGGACTGAAAAGCTTGATGAACACACACAGAGAAGCACTGCAGTAGTTTAGGCTCAACAGAAAAGCATTAATCATTTTGTCTGTCTTTAAAGCCAGGGCAGGCCTAATTTTAGAAGTGTGTTCTCAGCTGAAAAAAAAAAAAAAAACACACACACAAATAAATTAGCTCTTTTCTTGATGTGAATTTGAATATGGGTTAAATGTGGCAAGCTGAAAATGTCAAATCAGTGAGGGTCTTATGGCTGCATTAGGTTGCCCAGCACAAGCATTGCTGTCTAGCTTTGCTACAGTAACTTTAAGGAATACCAGAGGTCTAATACGAGGAGAAGCCTTAAAACTACAATATGCAGTATGCAATGAGAATCAAGCTAGCTGATAATAAATCTATCCACCCAGCATGTGAAAATACAGATGCTGTGTCAAAGCCTGTGGTGTCTCATTGATGTGTGCAAGGTACCCTTTTCGCATCTGCACGTGATGCACAGGGTGTCACCTTCTCTGGTTGGCCAGAAGGACAAGCCAAGCTCTAAAACCCTTAGAAGGGAATATGTCAACACTGCTGCCAGTGCCGTTGTGTGAGTCTGTGTCACAGGTGGTGACGGAGCATGTTTCTTTTAAAACTGAAACGTACACTTTAGCTTTAAGTATGGCTGTCTTTACACATTAATTTAATGGTAATGATTAAAGACACTCAACCGTTTGTGATTATGTCACTATAATGATTAGAAGTTTGTGGAGGTTCAAGTAATGATATGGAAAATAGTAGTATGAAAAGCCACATATATATAGATGTGTTTGTTTGTGTGTGTCAAACCCTGTGTTAAGATATAGCTTTACAAAGCCCATAAGGGTATTTTAAATACCTACAATTGGTGCAAATCTGAAAATGTCTCTTTTGTAAGTCATCAAAACTGTATTTTTTCCAGGCCTGACACTGGATCATAAATTAAGTGGGCCTTCTGAGTTTGCCTGGTCCTGGGAATGACCAACAACTCTTGTCTCAAGAGCTTAAAAGCATTCAAACACACTTTTTGAAGCTTTTTGGAGTAATTAAACTATTTGGATTTTTTTTAGATATCCTTTAGAAAACAGCTAAACTGGGGCTGAAAACCTTGGCAAGTGTACACACAAGGCACTGAAGCGGTTTCAACAGAAAAGCAGCAGGCCAGACCTGATTTAGTCGTTTCCTTGTAGCTCTTTTCTCAGCTTAACAAAAACATTCACAACAGATTTAATGTTGGATTTTACAAATGGAAATTTTATGGAATAGGAGAGTAATGTTGCAGTCTGTGTTTGATGTGCAGGCTAAACATACATACCCCTGCCTTCATTTGCTACCTTTGAGGATGTCTCAGGCAACATGCATATGTAATATAATAAGAAACCTGTGGGCTGCTTTAAAACAGCCAGAGTATCAAAAAACAAAAAATCATAATTCACACACCAGCTCTAGCAAAACCTATTATTAATGTACAGTAAATAAAAAAGAATACAGTCATTTACAAATCATTTTCATTAAAATGGACTTTGCACACAATTTACAACCCATGGAGCTTAAAGTGAAAAGAAAATGCAGCCGAGATTCTTACTTAAATGATGTATCTTAGTAAGATGTTGGGCCAGCAGATCAGCTTCATTATGCTTTCCTGATGATTCTCCAAATCTCTAGAGACTATTGAAGGGATAAACAGTATTCTTTTAAAAGATGTTTCTTCATTTTGGTGTGTTGATGATGGTGGTGGAGAGCACTGTCTAACACTTTGCTCCAAAATCTCCCATAGGTGTTCAGTTGGGTTGAAAGCTAGTGACTGTGAAGGCTACATCACTGTAAAACTCGTCCAACCATTCAGCTAACCCCTCATGCACTAGGGATTGTCATGCTATGCCTTATGGATTGCCATTTCTCCATTATTTGATTAGGTTTTTTCCTTTAATTTGTCTTGCATCTGTATGACTTTAACCTAGCTTTGCTGCTGCAACCCTAAATTCGAATCTGATGACAGGACATTCAATCTTTTTTCCTTGAGAGAAAATTCTCAGTTGTTGTAAATGTCCTTAAAAAGTTAATGGAAAAAAATGAAAAGCTGAATATGTGGAAATAACTGTATGTTACTATTTGAAGCCAACTGAACAATGTAACAGCTGTGCTGTATTAATGAGGCTGTTTGGGGTTCAGAAAAATGAGCAACTCCAGGCTGTTTATCAGAATAACAGATTAGAGTATTGTTCATCTGGGAAACGCCTAGGCCTTTAACATAAAAATATGCATTTTTAAGTTGGGTTAAATTGCCCTGTAAGGATTTCATCTAGAAGGAGCACTTTCAGCACAATTGAACATCTGATTTGGTAGTTTCATCCGAGTGCGAATGAGCACACTACAGGAGTCCTTTTCTTAATTCTTTCATGCTAACTACAGAAACTTGCTTGCTTTCATTTCATCTCCAAAACCTTGACCAAGCATGAAGGAAAGAATTCAGCACACACAGCACTGTATTCGACTTATATTGAAAACCCAGGCTTTTGGACACAGAAGTTGCATAAAAACCTTGGCCAAAAGAAAAGAGAAAAAAAAAAGACCATGGAAATATGACTGTGGTAATATAAGTACAAGAACAGTTTTGTACAATTTATTGAGCTAAAAAAATCAGATTTCAGGAACATCTGCAGCATATAACCACACCATCCATCCAATATCTTTAACCACTTATCCTGTTCGGGGTCAGGTGGGGCTGGAGCCTATCCAGGCCGTCACTGGGAGTACACCCTGGACAGGTCACCAGTCTATGTCAGGGCCAACACTGAGACATTACACAAACAGACAACTATTCACACTATGTGCAATATGTGCAATAGAGTCACCAATCAACCTAACACGCATGTGTTGTGAGAAAAAAAACCTACACAAGCATAGGGAGAACATGCAAACTTCACACAGAAAATCCGTAGCCTGCCAGTGGATTCAAACTGAGGACCTTCTAGCTATGAGGCAGCAGCACTGACCACTGCACCACAATGCTGTCCCAATACTAACATAAGAGTATAAAATTATATTGAAAGGGAAATGTTAATAAGTACTCTTTGGTTGAGAAGAAAATGGACTGGGCCAATTCATCATATTTTTATAGTCTTCAAATAAAGGAACTAGATGACAAAATGACCAAGAGTCCATTTGGAGTGTGCCACTGTGCTTTGGGGGGAAAAAAGTCTCTTCTGCTTGAGTCAGCTGCACAGTTCATTTAGGAAGCATCTGAGTTATTATGGCCAAGCTTGCCAAATGGCTCTCCATGTTATACATTCATAATATGAGGAATAATTGAAATGCCAAGCAGTCATACTTACTCAGTACAGTCCTTAAACAATTGATTTTATATGGTAAAGTACTTGCCATTTTAATATTGTGTAAACAGAAAGAGCAAATAAATATGTTTTGAGATATAAAATGTCATTGTAAACTTCTCCATTAGAGCTAACCAATCAGAGAAAGTGGTGAAGTCTGCATGTCCTGTATGTCCAGCAGATCCAGCAGATCATCAGCAGCCTGTCTGGCCTCTTGCCCACACTGAGTCTATGCGTTAGGCATCAGGGACTGGATCCACTTTCTGCCAGTGGAAGGCCATGAACTATTAATTAACACCTCTTTCCTGACATCGAGCAAGGGTCTGACAGCTACAGTAATGTGCATGTGTGGATCCAAGTTTGTGTTTAGATGTACAGTATGTAGGACCATGACAATGCGTGAACGTGCGAGAATGTGGGTGTTAGTGTGAGAGAGGGAGAAAGGAAGAGAGCTTGAGACATAGGCTTTGTTTAGACGTGGCTGTACTGCATTAACATGCAACAGTGTTACAGGCTATCGGGTCATTTATATTAAGTGTTTAAAAGATTCCTGAAATAACTTTAGCTTCTCTTTTCCTTTTTCTGTGGAGGTTCAGTGGCGGGGGTGGACTGTCCTCCCGCCCCGTGCTGTATGCATAAAGACTCACAGACTCATGCTGAATCAAAGCTAATGCTGGAGTACAACTGTAGAATTCCTCCAAATACACTGAATAACATGAGTATACACAATGCTTTCAGAAGTGACTGTGGGATGTGCTCAGAAGCAGCAAAGTGAGACACCACTTTCTTTTTTCAAGTATTTTCCTGTGTCTTTATCTCAAAACCAATCGGATCTCGCCATAGAGTCTACCCAGCTGAAGGCAGAGGAGGAGTTAGATGGGAAAGGATATAATGTTGCTTTAAGAATCGAGGCAGTATTTCACTTTAGGGGCAAATCTGCAGACCAGTGAGACCTCAAATGACACCATAAGTAGATTTTCGAGCTTCTAAAAACTTCTGCTAATGATATTATGGAGCTATAATGGTAACTGTGGATGGGGATCAATTGTCAGAATGACCACAAGGTTCTTCTTTTGCTCCATATGTGCTCCTGCAATGCACTTTCATGGTCACTGGTGGGAGATATATTGATGGTGTAACACACAACACCATGAAGCTTCACAGGCTCCCAGGAAATGAACCACTGAAAGCAAACTAGTCAGTGTAAGTGTCCTTACCACATTATCCATGCATATATTTATGCATGTATTCAAACATCTGATTAAAAACATAGATGCTTCAGCTGTATCAACAGCCCTGCCCATCATTTTAGGAGTTATGGATGGTTCCAGCCTTTTTTATTGAGTTTAGTGTAAGGTCAGATTTAATCATTTGAGCTTGTGCTTTTAACACGTACACGTATTTTTAAATTTACACCATAGGTGCTGCAATGAACCAAGAGTTTACTCGGAAAATGAACTAATTCTTTAATTTAAAAAAAGAGAGAAAATAGAGGAAGCACTAGTCAGCGACAAAAGGTTGCTGCAATATCTCATGCTGTAAGAGTCCAGTGGCAGCAAAATAAATGAGAGAAATGAGAGCTGTACTTCAAGAAAAAAAGTGTAGGCTATTAATGTTGAGAATGATATGGGACAGGGGCTTCGATTCAACAGACCAGAGGAGGACATGACATACCTCATGATGAGAATAGGTTTATGTTGTGTGGTGAGAAGGATCATGCTGTCCTGGTTTAAATTTGAAATTGCCATTAGGTTGATCTCAGTCCCACAGTCAATGTCAGGATTATATCGTGCTCTGGATTAAAAAAAAAACAACTTGTCTATTTTTTGTTTTAAAACTATCTATGTTGTCTCTGCATATGGGAACAATAACCGTGTAATGTGTAATTTATTTCCCATAACCAGAGATGGATCTGGGGGGTTTTTTTGTTGTTGTTTTTTCTAGTGTCATACTGACATACAGTTACACAGAGGACTGACAGATAATTGTCACAAAAAAAACCCCAAGCTTATTTCAGGAGTTAAGGCTACATTTTCTGGTTTGGAATTAAGCCCCTACCATAGTAAAGGCTTGTTCGGGTGTAAAAGCAGGAGCACGGTCAAAGAAAAAGGGAGACTAGTTGCTTTTTCCTGGGCTACTAAGATGTTCTACTGTTTTATAGACTGTTTGTCACAGGGGGAGTGGGCTGTTTTCTATGACTAATCCTGCTATAAACAGCTCTTGTGACTTACCCTATTTTGTTACACTTTGTCAGTCATATACTGCAATAAAAGCATACTGTATGTGTGATTTCAGATTGTGGTTTAAATGTATATTACAGTGCCTCCATATAGTTTAACACCTATATCTATTTAACTCACATAGGCACTAAAGAGAGATGAAGCATTTACATTTTGGGCCGTACAGCACACACAAGGGTGCAATATGACTTTCCCGTCATTTGAGTGTTTGTAATTTGTGATAAATGATGCTGCAGTGATCTGCCTTCAGAGTTCTTCCTTCTTCCTCTCTATATTTGGGAAAATCGCAGGTTTCAGCAGCATTCACCAGGAACTGTGCAGGGTGACTGTGTGGGTGGAAATATAAAAGGCAGAAATCTAAATGTGTCTGACACAGCGTCCGCCAAGCCTCGGTGGATCCCTCTGAGAACTCTGGGTAGACTGGATGCAGGTATAAGAACATAATTCAGGGGTGTCTCAAGCATTACAGAAATAAACTGAGCAGATGGGGAAAAGCACATTAACAATGTCAGCAGGTCTGAAAAAGAATCCCATTGTTTCTTTACAGTGTTCTCATTTCCATTGCATTTTATAGATCACTGATAAAAGACTAAATTCTTATGTGACATGCCATAACAGAAAAATACCACAAACCATATTAGAGTTCAAAACCGTGTTACAACCAATGCTCTGCACCTATATTTTTGCTTGTCAGTGGAAAGCTCCATCAGTAGCCGTTTCTTGAGGCTCAGTAGGACCACAGGAATAACAGCCAATTAAAACCTTTCATCCTGACATCTGCTGAAAGCATAAGGAGCTCTCTTCACTACCTCTTGGCCCTTAGTACCTCAGTTCTAAGGGTGAGGGACAGTAATACAGAAGGCTCAGCACTTCCACACAGTCAGTCATCTGGACATATGACTTTAAGCTCAATTTCTGCCAGATAAAAGTGCAATTGACCTGGCATTACCTTCAGGGTCTGCTGAACAGAAAAGCTGAAAATAGTTTTAGTTCCTTTAGTTTGTTTTTAACTAAATCTTAATGTCAGTGAGCTGCATATACACATCAGATTAGGATCAACTTCATTTCAATCAATTTAGTTTTATTTTTGTTGAGGCATCCTGTTATTTAACTTTAGATATAAAGACAGATTGCTGCAGTTTGTTGTTAAATTCTAATTCCTCCACGCAGCAAATTATCCTCTCAGCAGTAACTTGCTTTATATTTATACCAGTCATTCACAGCAATGCAGCAGTGATAGAGGCTACAAGACTGTAGGAAAAGTGCAAAGACTGTTGGTGCCAAGGGGGGGGGGTTCGGTTAAAAATTAGCAGATCATTAAACACTAATCCAGGTAATGTTTAATGTTATTAGCCTGCAGATTTGCTTTTTTTGTTACAGGTTATGGACCAAGAAACAACACAGAGCAACATAAGTTCTTGTTGGCATTTCAAAAAAAAAAAAAAAAAAAAAGTTAAAATTATGTGTGTACATTTATCCATCATATTTAATAGCTTATCCTGATTAAGGTCAAGGTGGGTGCTTGAGCCTATCAAAATTAACCCAACAAGCATGTCTGTACTATAGGAGGAAACAGGAGTACCTGAAGGAAATCCACAAAAGCATGGGGAGAACTCTCAAAACTTCACACAGAGGCTGCAGCTGGCAATTGGATTCTAAACAGGGACCTTTAAAAGCACATTGGATTTTCAAATTGGGAGGTTAAAATGATAAATAAAAAAGGCACCTTATCAGCTTACTATCAACCACATATGCCCATTTGCTGTTTTATAACAGAGTTGTGCTGAGGAGACAATTGTTGTATGCCACAACCACACGCAAATACAAAAAACGTTTTCAGGTAAGCCAGTTTTAAAATGACATCACAAGATGGATTTAAACAACATTTACTTTTTCACATCACACGTACAGAGACAACCATGGCGGTACAGAAAAGAGGGTTGCAGTTAAGTCAGTTAAGAGTCAAATCAGCTGAAATGAATCATACAGTACAGCTGCAACTCTTGGTCCATACACAACATGAGCAGTCTGCTGTGGCAGCACTCTTGGTCACATCAGTTTTCAAACATACTGTCAAACAAAAAAAAAAAAACACAAGGCGCAGCAAATTCATTGAAAAGCACCAGACCAGAGGCAGGTATGACTAAAGAAAAACAAAAACTTTAGGAATAAGGAAAATGATCACACTTCAACTATTTACACAGCAGCAAAAAAAAAAAAAAAAAAAAAAAAAAAAAAAAAAAAAAAAAAAAAAAGACAGAAAATGGTAGTTGTAGATAGAAGCCAACACAGGGCAGGATGAGATCACGGAAACACTGTTAAGGCTCAAGTGTAGCTGCATTTTCTAGCAGAAATCAGAGGTAATGGGTTTTCACAATCAAACTGTCAACCACATAATGATCAAAACGTAGGGGAAAAAAAAAAATTAAGAAAATGAAAAATAAAAAGCACATTGTCAGTGACCAATCACATACCAGTACCTTCCATTAGCATCTCCCCAGGCAGACTTAAATCCAACCATTAATGAAAAATAGGCTGTGACCATAATTCCAGCTGCCATCTACTCATCAAGAGAACCTCATTCAACTTAGAGTAAAGGTTCTCACTGAGGAGTAATGTAAAAGGTTTGTGTATTCACTAGCTGATGGCAGCTTGAGAAATGGCATACAGTGCATCTCTGCTGCCTCACCCACCCACCCATCCAGGCGTGGTGTTTGGACATTCAAAATGTAACTTATCAAAACAGAACTCACAGAAAATATTTAACTCCTGGACATATGAGTGAGAGGAGACTTGAAACGGCAGCTTATTAAAAAAGGTGAAAACAGACTAAAGACTGTGACCTGTGCCCTCCAAGTGCAATCACTCAACAACCAGTGTAGATAACTACTCCGTAAACAAGCTGGAGGGTGTGGATCAAAAGAAAAAACGTGGAAAAGTTGAGGCTTGAAAAAAATAAAAAATAAAAATATGCCGGCATAGTAAAAAGCTTCATCATAAGACAAAGGTAGGTATACACAACTGTCATTAGTGGATGGAAAGCTGAACGTTAACTCTTGAGGAAATGCCTAGAGACATACAGCAAAATATACAACTCATTGGAAGGAAAAACAAAAAAAATAAAAAATAATATAAAACACCATCTCCTTAAACAAACTACTGAACTTTTTACATGAATTAGGAAGACCATTTAAAAAGTAAAGCCTCTTAAGTAAAGCTTGTTTTTAAATAATTAAGTCCCTTTGCTTGAAGTTGTGGACAGTATTCTCACTATAGTGAGATGTCAAACATAAAAAGCAGCCTATAGCTGCCACTGAAAACTGGCCAAATTATCTCTAGCTCCACCGATACATACTCAGAGGAAAAACAAATGCTTGAGAAAATACTTAATTTGCCAATTAATATTTTTCCTCCTCATGAAACAAGTTTTTCAAAACAAAATTAAAAGCCTTTAAAAAAAAAAAAAAAAAAAAAGTAAAAACTTAATTTAACAAACTAAAATCATATGTACATACATCAGGGAGGGAGAAAAAAAAAAAAAGACAACACACACACACACAAGCACAACAACCACCAAATATTTACATGGAGTGACGAATTTTCAGATAGCTACAGGCTGCACTCACCAGTGCCCTCCAGGGGTCACTCACAGGAGCACACAGGAGACAAATCCAGTAACCAAGCTGTATTGTTAACTGGAGCAGATGCCATTATGTCCTAACACAGTGGAATGGGTACTCAGAGCAAAAAGATATCCCAATGCATTTAGAATATACGTTTTCGCTTAAGGTAGGAGTCTGCATAATGGCCACCGAGGCCTTGGGAGTGCTGGCCCACGTACCCGCCTTCAGGGCTTGGCTCTGGAGAAGGAATCAGCCGGGAGAAAACACGTTTGTGGCTACCAATGGGAGTCTATAAAAAAATACAATAAAGCAGTTGCTTGGTTTACAACCAAATGTGTTCATTATTAAAAGTCAAAGACAAAGTGTCTAAATTACCTTCACAGCATTTCCCAAGCCTGGGGGATAGTTAGTAGTGTGGCTGACAGGAGGCATTCCCACTGCCTAAAGAAAAACAAACAACTTTTGGTGACCTAAACGTCAACTGAGCCTCATGCACTCACAGCACAACATTATTGAATATGGGCTATAATTTTCAAATTTACACTCAGTGACTAACAACTAACCAACAGTTTTAAATTAATATTTCAGCTATCAAAGTCTAAAGTTTTGGGCATACCCTGTTGAGCTGGGTGGTAGGTAGGGCCCCATTACTGGAAGCCTCAGACCCTGAGCTGAAGAATGAGGACAGGGGAGGGCTTGGTGGGTAATTGTAGTGGGGAAACCGCTCACTGTAATCAGGTGGACACGAAAGCTGTACAGACAAACATCAGTTTTTTTGTCAACCTATTAAGGATTAAAATGATGACTTAAAAAAAATACCCGTGCCATTTTGAATTAGTTGACTAAAACAACCTGCTGTCCAAACCCTGCTGAGGCACCAGCTTCAAGGTTCTCCTGCTGTTCATACAAGTAGCCCAGGGGCTCCTGGGGAGAAACACCAGAATGGCAGATTTATATAGCTTACTCAACAGACACAAATGGGCAACGTAAAGAGCACTACATTTAAAATGCAACAGGTCACAGGTCTAGCAAAACAGCATGTACAAGTAACACATGTACAATAACACATAACAAATGTTTACCATCGACGAGTAAATGCAAACCTGTTGTAGGGGAGGATATTCAGGGCGGTAGGAATCCTGGTAGCGCAGGCTGTAATTTTGGTGTATGGTCTGCTGTATATGCTGATTGGACACATTACTTAGTGTTGGCCTCTTCCTGTAGGGGTGAGGTCTGCAGCTACTTCCTCCTGAAGTGAGAGAGGGCAGACAGACAATATGCTGGAAATACAATATTAACCTGGTCCTGGCAAAGAGGAACTTACTGCTAAGTAGGAAAATCAAACCTATGCAGTGCAAACAAGCACCTCACCTGAGGGGAAAACACTGTTTGCACTAAGGAAGGCACTCAGAGGGAGATTAACATCTTTTGGAGGATCTCCTAGTAAGGATACCTGACAGGAGGGGAGAGAATTATTATTTTTTTTTATTTTCCCATTTCCACAAAAAAATAAAAAAATAACCTGGACTAGAACACAGTAGGCAGAAAGCCTACTATAGAAATTACTTGCAACCTCACCCCTTGTGCTGTGAGGCCATCTGCACCTATCATGCCACCCATCAGGGGCATAGAGAGGCCCTGCATAGTGGGAGAGGAAGTCTGGGGGAAGGTGCATGCTGCTGTGGGAGAGTCCTGCTCCCTTGTGAGGGTTCTGCCAAGTGGTATTGGCTTTAGGGGAGCTAGTGGATCTGCCTGAAGTCCAAGACCTGAGACTACACCGCCTAAAGAAATACAATTAAAGCATTCAATCTTTTAGTTTTGGTGTATTTAACTCTGGCAGTTAAATACAATTCAAATAAAAAGTTACAATTAAAAATGCCCAAGATTAATGTTTTTACGATGGATGTGACCAAATTATCATCACTAATGTAAAGAGCAAGAGGCATGAATAACAGGTAAGAGCTAAACAGAAAGTTTATCATAAGCAGAGCAAAAACTGTTTTGTGACTCGAGGCGCTACGGCTGGAGTCAGTGGCTGCCAAACCTTGGGCCAGGTCTCCAAGCAGATGGACTCCCTGCTGGACAGGCAGAGCAGCCAGAGGATTCTCCCCAATGAGTCCTGCCTGCTGGCCAAGGAGAGAGCAGAGGTCAGTGTCACAAGAGGGTTACACAACCCTATAGCTCTCAAGCTACATTGCTATTGAACTGCACGAGCAGACTTGTTCAGCACAGAGGCTTACTCAAAATGTATAATCTTACAGAAAGATACAGATCTCACAGAATAAATAATTACCACATCATTTAGCACCACTAAAAAGTAGCCACAACGCACACAAACAAACCTCACACTTTCGTAGCGAGAGCTTACCCACTCAGGCATTTTGTTTTCTATCACAGATCACATAAAAATAGAAACCAGGATCCATTAAGCTGTAGCACACCACTAGCCAGACACAAACACCATTATCACTCACACAAGGCACTAGAGGGTTTTCTTTATTGTGCAACACCTGAGCCCAAAGAAGATGATTCCCCAAAAAGGCTTGCTAATGGTGAAGGAGGAAAGAGCAGAGAGTGGGGCAAAAAAATAAAATAAATAAAGTTTATGAGTAGATTAAGATTAATCAAAAAAAGTTGCGTGGCTAAAAGACATGTCACAGAAAAGTCATAAATGCAGAAGAACCTGTTGGGCCTTGGCTTGGTTCTGAAGGAGCACTTGGAGCAGGGCAGCAGAGAGAGCAGGGTTGGCAAGCAGTGGCAATATAGGGGCTGCCCCAAGGAGGCCTGCAACCAGGGAAAAATATCAAAATAAATTAGGACTCACTGCAGCAGGGCAAAACATCAAAAAAAAAAAAAAAATAAAAATTTTAAATCAAATGTCTTTTGAGAACTCCTTACCTTGTTTGTGTCCCTGTGAAGGTGGGTTGAGCAGCATCTTGAGGGTGGCAGGGTTACTGAGGCCTGTGAGTATCTGCATGGCTGTGGGATCAGGGAGAAGACCTTTACCCCTATTCACAGCCTTGAAGGGAGGATGACAAAACAGGCAATAAGCACAAGAGTCATAGAAAGCTCAATAATTTTGTGATTGTTAATACAATATCAATTTGATTTACATACCATAGTTTGGGCAGCAATCAGAGCAGCCAGCATGCTTCTTCCAGGAGGGCCAGGAGCACAGAAGGACACCCTGATGTGTGTCCCACCCACCAGCCTGCCATCAGTGAATCGCTGTGCTTCCTCAGCCATCTCTGCAGTGGCAAACTCTAACACAGCAAACCTCCGGAAACTCCCATCTTGTCCCTGAGCCAGCTGTATAGAGAGAATAACATCTCATTGTAATGTCACACCATTAGCCCAGTAGGTACAGTGCACACTAAGATATGAACTGACCAGAAATCCTGCCATCTTCTTTAATCTTCATTAATATTACATAGAGAACTATGCTGTTAAGTACATAGCTTTCAAATTGTCAATATTGCTGGGAAAATTAAACTGTTCCCTTTAATAATGAAGTAGCAAGTGTAAAAGTCTTTCAGAAGAAAAAAAAAAGTGAAAACAAATAAGTAGAAAAATGCTTCTGTGTGTCATGCTAAAAGAAAAACCCTCTCTTGTTCTAGAAAAGCCTGCTGAATGACACCACCTGGGGGAGTCAGGAAGTCATCACTATAGAAACCAGCAATGCTCATTGCTATAGAGACTTTGTGTGGCCACACTAAAACTGGGTTAAAGGTGAAAGGTATTCATGCACAAGAAAAGAAACAAATATAAAATACAGTTTTGCAAAATTAATCCTGCTGTCTATGACACATCCTTAAAAATCAATTTCTAGAACATGTGGCAGTGCATAACCTTCAATCAGAAAGAGCTCTAAACATTTAATGCAGCCTTGTACAGCAATATTTGACTAAATACCAAAAACAAAAAATACAAACACTGTGCAAGGCTGTATGCTGCTTATAAATCAACGAACAAAAAGTGGGAGTAAATAAATTATCTTGGTCTAAATGTTTATTATAGCATTCTGATTAGGTATTCATTTCATAGATAGCAGCAGGGTGTTTGTGTGTGGTAAATTTAACCTGGCAGAAAACTGGCATATGTGTGTCAGCCAGAGCATTGCGGAGATCTTGGGCTGTCAGCAGGCTTGGGGGAAGGCAATCCACACACAGACATTTGGAGTGGAGCAGCGGGTATGTGAGGGAGCCCACCTCAGTCCAGTGGACATAGAGCATGCGGGAGCCCAGCTGCTTTCCTAAGAGTTCTGACTTGGCCCTGGCCGCCGAGTCTTTCTTCATGTACTCCACAAAGCCATAGCCTTTTGAATGTCCAGTGGAAGCGCTGTACACCAGAAAGCACCGCTCGAGATTACCAAAGGGGCGAACCAAATCTTCAAACTGCTGCTGGGTGAAAGTACGGGGCAAGTTGGCAATGCACAGCAGAGCGTCTGTTGGCTGCAGCTGCACAGAGATCTCCCGGTCTCGTAGCACATGCAGGTGAAACTCTTTGATGGCACACTGGGCCTGTTCTCCATTGAGCAGTGTCACAAATGCTGAGGGTCATGGGAAGAGACAAGCACAACAAACTCAAGATCGACATTTGGTTAGTCAGGGTTCAAACAGAACAAACAAAACAACAACAAAAAATAACTTTATAGACCACAAATTTCAAGGAGGTCCTTAAAAAGTTCTGGTCACCGACAATGCTGGTGGCACGATGTTTGAACTACACTTGCAGTCATAGGTGCAAGATGAAAAGAAGCATAAGCATTTTTTCCCAATTGAAACATTTATCACATCTAAAGCTTTGAGTATGAATGTTACAGCCACTGTCTAGCAGAGGGTCACACACTTAAATACAAAGCACAATAATGTGGCGTGACATGCGAAGGAAATATCCTGTTACCCATGTTCTGAGGGAAATGCATAAGGGAGAACTGGCTTTAAAGCCATGTTTACCACCACAAATGCTTTGTAGATAAAATGGAAGCCTTAAGTTAACCTGTAGCTCAAGCTCTTTTTTGGCTGTTAGTTATTAGCCACTTTCTGGCGGTATACTATGCATATGCAAAATCATTTTAGTTCGTAGCCTAGGTAGAGATTTTGCAGTTATTAGAGACAAAGAGCTTTGAGATTTCTAATGGCAAGCGGTTCTCTCATAGACCACAAAGCCCCAAAATTTAGAAAAAGAAAAACCTCACATTTCAGCTCTCAAAATGTTGAGTCACCTCCTTAGGAGAATGAAACCCTGATTATGACTTGTTTGCTCTTTTTTTGGTATTTTTGATGCATACACATTGATGATCGTGTGTTGCAAGTGCGTCACAAGTGAGTTGTACCATTTCACACCAGAACAGAGCAGCAACTGTTTACTGACCAAAAATAAGTGAGAATAAAGTTTTGCTTGGCATTTCTGAAGAACTGTATATTTTAGTATACATTTTGTTCCTTCCACTTCCAATTTTATTACATAATTCTGTTCAATTTTCAAATTCTTGCCAACAAAATATACCTGCTTGCCATCTCTGCCAGATTTACCACATTGATAAATACATTAAATACAAACATGCACACTGAGAAGCAATAATATCCTTTAAAAGAAGACCATGGCCTTATTGTTGAGATATAAATCAATCGGCCACAACATTAAAGCCACCAGGTGGTTCTAATGCTGTGGTGGACTGAGGTCAGCAGAGGCCCTCCGACTGGGCAGCAGCTACGCAGCAAGCCTTAAAGGGGAAGGCAGCAAGCTGCAACTGTATGTATGACAGCTGTTGATCATGACCAACATTTTATTTTTCCCCACGTTGACTCAACCAACAGGTGATTTGTAGCCGATTGTGTTTACTATGATAATCCTTTTGCCATTGTAGACACTCCACGCTACGTGATAGACAAGCAGACCAACCTGTGCCCTTGTATTTGTCAACAAAGCAGTACTTCAAGTCATAGTTGCCCAGCAGCTCATGGACCTCCTATTAAAAAAAATAAATGAATAAAAATAAATTAGACAATTAGACATATTTCCAAGCTGTAGATTTTGGTAATTGTACAATGTTCAATATGTAGTCACATAATTAACTCATTCATGTCCACTGGGAAACTAGTAACAAGTACACCTGTGTGGAGTGAGGGAGTTGACAACTGATCCATTGTTTGAGGAGAAAATGTTCTGGGCTGCTTCGCTCATCCACACACGAATGGTGATGCCATCTAGCATTTTCTGAAACGTTTTTGTCTCCACGCCTTATCCCTTTTGTTATGGGGCAACTCGCATCTCGAACTCCCACTATTCCCCCCCCTGTGAACAATGGTAGCGCCCGCAGGGCCACCGCTCCCCACGAGTCAGGCACGTTCCAAAAAAAAAAAAAATTTGTGGCGTCATGACTAAATCACAGGATGGTTGATAGAAACCAAAAAGGCCAGCTTTGACAACAGATGAGCTGATAAAAAAGTAGCAATGTTCATGGAAAAAACTCGCAAAGAGGAAGAGTTTGGGTTGTTAGCTTTACTTGTTAAAGTACACCAAGAATATTAAAGTTACTAAACTGCTCCCAACGAGGTGAGACTGTCAGGTCGTAGAGGCCACAGATGGCCACTATTGACAGTTAACTATCGGACATAGCTCAGTCAGCTGAGTAAGTCACTGATCCAATATAACTACTTCAGTACAGCTCTGTCTTAATGGTCTTTGATGGCTATTAACTTACGGTGTAGTTGATTTTTAAACTGTTGTAAATTAAAAGAAAACACTGTTTAACCAAACTAAATTGCAACTACTGATTTAAACAGCTAGCAGGCTAACACTGGTAGCATGGCAGGCGTAGTGGAGCTAGGCTAACACTAGCCAGGCTCCAATAAGCTTGGCGCAATCAATCAATCAATCCTTGAACAATACCTACAGACGTCTAAGAATTGAAAATCATACCTGATTACTAACGTCGGAGGGTAGATTTTTTATGATAATTTTCCTGCGGTTATAAAACTCCCGACGAGTTCTCTCCAAGCGGTTCTCGATCTCTTCAGAGCTCAGTGATGTCAAGTCCTCGTCGACCCTCCGCTGAAACTCGCGTCCCAGTGCTGAGTCGTCCTCTCCAGCTTGGAACTCGGGATTCCTTCGGTCTCCGGCCATCCAATTTTCGGCTGCGAGATCGTAATTTTCATGAAGCGGATGAGAAGTGAAACTGAGCCCTGTGTCTGTGCTTTCATCTTTGGTAGCCCCACAAACAGACACGACGGCCGCCATCACTCAGTTTGGTGGAAGTTGTGTCGGTCTGAAATCTCTGTCTGATTTGAGCAGTTTAAACAATACACACATGGCCCCAGCGACGCTTCTCATTGGACGAAAGGAGGACGCATTCCCCATGACTACGACGTAATGAAGGGTGGGGGCGGGGCCACGGGTTGGTCCCCTGTGCACTGCTTAAACTTGCAGATCTCTCACTGAGACACAACCAGGGCAAGAACATTAATTTTAGTGATTCCCAAGACTTACACACAGCAAAACACAAACAGAAACCACATGTTTTTAACACAATTTTAACTCTACCAGTACTGAAATTTAGATTATAAAAGTATATCCGAAATTCTTTAAGCCTTGTAGCATTAATAGTAAGACTACATAGATGGTTTAGAAAACGTATGGCAGGCACATGTTTTGATATTTTTTGTGAATATTCTTACATTGATTTCGTTTTTTTAAAGCCCACATAATTATCTAGTTATGTACATTACTAATTAAATGCTGAAAATCAAACCTAAAATAAAATGTAAAATATACATAGTGTACATTTGCAGTTAATGCACATTTGTGTGCAAGTGTGATTCCTTGATTCCTTTAATGTAAATTGGTGCATATATAAGATCAGAATATACTGTATAAACCAATTTTCCAGTGATGAGAGTGTAGGCGATGTGTATTCATGTGTGTAGCAAAGTGTGTGGCTGGGCTCCATGGTAATTTTTCTAGCTCTCCTTGTGCTCTTCTGCATGTATAGGGGTTTTTACCTCCTCCCTGTGAGTTGACTCTCCAAGAATCGGGCCAATCAATTGTCTCTAACCCAATGTTAGAGCTGTGTGTTGATATAGAGTTAGAAGTGAAGAAATAATACAGAACTGGACTTAGCACACAAACCTGTGGGACTGTAGTGCTGAGGGTCACGGTGAAGGAAGTAACCTTCTGGGGCCTTTTTGTTAACAAGTTCTGAAGCCATATTGTATTGCCCAGATGAGAAGGCAAATTGAGAGGTTGTAGCTGTAGCTCTGTTGGTAGAGCAGTGATCAACAAACCACCGGGTCAGTGGTTTGACTTCCAGTTTTCTCCTGGCTACATATCAATGTGTCCCTTGGCAAGACACTGACCCTTAAAGCTTCCCCAGTGTCTGGTATTCAATTGTAATTCACTTTGGGTAAAAAATAATCACTCAAAGCACTTAATGATGAAGCTTGGCTGCTTTCTACCTACTGATTGACACATACCGTCACAAGAAAAAGTAATTGCACTGTTTGCAATTTCCATGTTTTCTGTATAAATTGGACATGACATTTAATTCGATCTGCATATTTCTGACCAAAGTCACAAGCATTAACAAACAGATTTCTAAGCTAATAAAACACAATAATTAAACATAGTAAAAGTAATTGTGGAAAAAGAAATAGCAACACTAGGGTTCCGATGTCACTAAACGTCAACTGTAGTCAGCTGTTAGCAAACCTGGAGTCCAGTCAATAAAACAAAAATGGAGGTGTGGTGTGTTAAAATTACCTTGATTTATAAAAACCCTCAAACAGCGTTTCACAAGGAGCATCAGCTGATGTTGAAACCATGCAAAAATTTAATTTTAGAAGATCTACAATCTACAAGTGTTACAGAATAATCTCAACTTTAGATATTTATGTTCACAGTTAGACACATTGTCTATAATAAGAGACGATTTGGTACTGTGGCTACTCTCCATGAAAGTGGCCACCCATCGCTTAAAAGGCACATCACAGAGTGACTAGTGAGGTATAAAAAGAACCCTAGAGTAACAGCTAAAGATTATGAAGGATTAACCATATGCAAAACATTGAACAGGCATAGTATCCATGGCAGAACACCATGGGAGAAGCCATTGCTCTGCCAAAATCACCTTGACAGACCTAAGCAATACTGGGAAAATGTCTTGTGAACAGATGAAAGAAAGGCCATTGTGGAGTGGAAAATGAATTCTTACGTTTATCAAGGTATCCCACGGGACAATGTCCAAGTTGCTGTCTGCAAGCTGAAGCTCAGAAGCCGGGTGATGAAGACCCTAAACATCGAAGTTAACCTACTGAGTGGCCCAGTATTAAGTTGAGTCTAGACCTCAACTTAATAGTGAGAAGAACCTCTAGAGAACCCTTTACACCAACATCATAAGAATATGGCTGAGCTGAAGCAGTTCTAAATGGAATGGTCCACAAATCCTCCTGAATGTTGATCTAATCCACAACTACAGTAGGCACTTAAATATAACACTTGAAGATATGAAGATAAGCTACTCCAATGTCAGAGAACTGATGTTAATGATATGTAATTTTGCAGCAAAAACTCTAGGTACATACTGGCAGCAACTAAAATGGTAACAGTTAATGACATAGGATGTTTAAATTTTCACAGGGCAGAAACTTGTTTTCCTGCCTAGAGGCATGATGCAAGGATCATACCCTGAGTCAGCGGAATGTTCGAGAGAACATTTAGTGCAGAAGTTGCTTCCTTTAAAGTACATTTGAAGACTAGTAACAGATGAGTTCTTTTTGAAGAAATATGAATGACACCTGGAAACATACAGGTATAAATGTCATATACTATAATTCACCTTTAAAATTTAAGAGACGTGCATGTTTTTTTCAGTGTTTAAGGCAAGAGCATGTGAAACAGTTTTATTACATTTTGAATCTGTTCTTTTGATTTATACAAAATGGAATGCAAAATTAGCATTTACACTGACATATACAAAATTCAACATCACGAAAAACAGTAACTTCTCGACCTTATAGAAATTCTTAACACTTAATGCTGTAATATATATGAAAACTGATTAGTCAGAAAAAAATACACAGTCCAAGTTTATTATTCTGTTAATATCTGATATGACAGGATAGGAGTGTGTGTCTTTATCAAAATGAAGCCTCTATGTAAATGAAGGCAGCAGGCATTGCAGAGCAGAACACACATTGTTGTCTACTATGTAATATATGTGACAAAATGATGACAGGTGGGCATATAGATCTTTGCTGAATCCTGCTTAGCAAATCTGAGCCAAAGAAAAGTTTATATTTGACTGCCAGTCGTATGTTCGGCGAATAGCCTCCAACTTTTCAATGAGGGATATGAACAATGGTCGCTGGGCAGGATCTGCAGCCCAACATTGATCCATTAACATCTTTACCTGTTGGTAAAAATAAAAAATACAAAAGGTACTATCAGGCTGCTCATAATGTCAACAAGAAGTACATTTTTTATATGTGTTCCTAATATTACCTCGTGTGGGCATTCTTTGGGACAAGGCAATCGCAGCTGTTTCTCCAACAGTTTTATGAGCACCATCACAGTCATCTGTCCTTGGGCTCCTTCCATCATTTCAAAGAACTTCTATAAAAAACACAAGCGTACATTGTGCATTTAAAACACATATTGTGAATAAACTTAATAATATAAAATATATGCAGGATTAAGACTGTTGTAGGTGGCCAGTGGTGATTTACAGTTGGAGGACTTTGGCGATGGTCACAGCGGGTCAGGATCTCGTACAAAGTTACTCCGAAGGACCAAATGTCAGACGCAAAGGAAAATTTACTCTCTTTCAAGCACTCAATGGCATACCTACACATTGCAAAAAATACAGTTTATTGACCAAAGCCATGAATCAAAAACACAGATAAAAACGATTAATGTGTCTAAACTCACCAGAACACTGGACTGTCCCCATCTTCACGGACACGATAGTAGATCTCACCTTCAGGGATGTATTTCGTCAGCCCAAAGTCTCCAATCTTTACCAAACTGTCATTTTCCACCAAAACATTACGGGCAGCTAGGTCTCGATGGATGTATCGCTTTGAGTGCAAGTACTCCATACCCTTTATAACAGAAAGAAGAAACAACAAAAATTAGCAAGGGGGGAATTTTCAGAAAATCAAAAAAGTTAAAGACAAAATTCCTTTAGAAAATTTTAATTCTCAACTTTTTCACTACATGTCACAAAGTTACAAAATTCATTGGTTTAACAAATAACTTAAGTTATTACTTTTTGTTGGATATTCTTATGGTTGTTAAGAGAAAACAGTATAAGAGTAACATACAGTAATGCTAGTATAATTGAGGAATTGAACTTAAACTAAATAAATAAACAATCGTAGAGAGAAACCCAGAGAAAAGTCTTCACGCTGTACAAAAACAAATAATAAAACTATCTTTATAGAAAGAAGAGCAAAACCTGGCATCTGACACAGGGCCATCAATCATTTAAGATCAAAAGCAAAGGCAGACGATACAGATTATTAGCAAAAACCACTAAAACCACAAACCCACCTGACATATTTGTTGAGCAAACATAAGGCACTGCGGCACACCCAATTTACGTTTAGGAAGGTACTCTCGCAGACTCCCCAGAGGCAGGTATTCCATTATCAATTGCACCACTTGCCCTCCTGTCAAAAGACAATGCAAAAAGGTTTCTATCCTCCTATATCGATTACATTTCAAAGGTAAGAAGGACCTGCTTTGTATCCTGATGCGGAAGAGGCACTGATACTCAGCATTCCCCATGATGAAAGCTCGAAATGTGGACATAAAGTAGAAGCTGTGTTGCACCTTGAATAGATTTTCAATATTTACAGAGGAACAGAAGCGACCAAAAATTCATTCCTACAATCCGCTGAGGAAGCCAGTTGGAAAAATTGAGCAAATACTTGTTTCAACATGCAGACACTGTATGTTGAAGAACATGTGAGAAAAACATCTGATGCAGACATGATACAGCTGAGGACTCACCCATTTCAGTGCAACAGCCTTTGTACTTGACAATGTTGCTGTGATAAAGTGACTTTAGGATCCCAATTTCCTTCATCCAGCCATCAGGCACACTTCCATTTTCTTGTTTCAAAGCCTTCACAGCAACCCGCTCTCCCGTCCCATCGTTGGCTGGGTCGTACTGGTAGAGCGTCACCTTTCCAAAGTGACCCTGAAGACAAAGGAATTTGATTTGGAATAGTCGCTAATAAAACAAAAACTACTAATGATTTGGTACTAGAACTCACCTCTCCTAAATCCCGCAATTTTTTCAGGTAGCGTTTATGGAACACACTAGGGTCTGTGTTAGGTAGAGATTCACTGGGAGATATATCAAGATCTGTATGCAGAGAAATATATGTGTTTAATGAATTAACTGAGGTAGGCTGGAAGAAAAACAAAAAGTAATGCAAGAAAGACACACCTTTGATTTCTGTGAGGTCTCTGAGCACAGTGCGGAACGAAGGCCTTTCCGTAGGCTCGTAGGTCAAACACATACTGATGAAGCTGGCTAGTTCCTGGGAGGACGGTTCAGCTAGGCGGCCCTTTTGTTGATAAAAGCGCTCTTTCTGTTACGGGGGAAAAGGTTGTGGTGTTACAATTACTAATCAAAAAGATAAATGGGCAGGTAAAGCTTTCATGGAGGGTTAACCAAAAAGTAGTGGTACCTCAGACAATGTGCTGCCACTCATGGGAAGTTCACCATTGTTGCAGATCTCAAGCAGCGTGGCACCAAAGCTCCATTGGTCAGCAGCATTGCCAATGGATGCACCATTTTCAATACACTCAGGAGCAATCCACGGGATACGCTCAAGACGCTCTGCAGTGAAGGAAAGCAAAGTTAAACTAGAAAAGGCAATTTCCGAGGAAATTACGTGGGAAAGCTGTTAAGTCGCCCGGTAGAGGCCGACCGCTGAGAAGCTGCAGAGAGCAAAGGCGTTCGCACGTTCAAAGCAGCAAACGGGGAAGAGAGAGAAATTCGAACAAAAGGAGAAAGAAAGAAGATGACAGTAAAAGGAAAAAACTAGGAAAAAGTCCAGGAAAAGTTGAATTCATAAACGAAGATAGAAGTAGAAAGTAAGAATGAAGGAAGTAAATCAGTAACAAGTTGAAAGATCAAAGGAAACAAAGGAAAAGGTAAATATTCAAAGTTAAACTAAACAATGAAAAAAGCAAAGTAAAAACTTGCTATTAATAGTGTAAAAAAAAGGAAGAAGTAACTATTTAGAAATGAAGGGATCATTTTAATACTGAAAAACTGAAAAAAGTTGGAAAAAGCTTTTAATTTGAAAGTGTGTTTTATGTCGTTTGTAAGCGGATAAAGTATGATTAAATGCTTTTATTTTGAAAGGGTGTTTCCTGTATGTGAAGGAGAGTGTGTGTGTGTGTGTGTGTGTGTGTGTGTGTGTGTGTGTGTGTGTGTGTGTCTCCACTGTGTATGCTGAAAGAAAAACTCAGGTAAAGTGTGTGGACACAGCTCTGAGGCTCAGATCACATGATCACATGATCTCATGCAGCTGGGGCTGTTACCATGACAATGACAGCTGCCTGCCTGCTGAGTCATGATCCAAATGCACACAGAGGCTGTGAACGTGCTGAGACTATGCCTCGCAAAATGTTCAAAATATGAAAAAGTATTAGTCCTATTGAAACAATTCTAAAACTGTGAGTGGCAAAAGGCTTCAACGAAGCTCCAATGGGAGTTTCAGAAGACACTCTCTCTGCTTCTGGACACTTAGAGAAATAACTGTCAGTCCTGTCACTATGAGAGTTACATTTACTGAAAGAAGACAAAAATACCTACATTCTGATGTATAGTTTGTTTATGTAAGATTAAAGTTGACTGAAGGTAAGAAGGAAAAGAAGGAAAAAAGTTGCTAAAAGTGGAAGCTGAAAAGTTAGAGTGCCTGTGATGTCACCCACTCTAGCTGCTCCAATATTCTGCAATACACTCTAATGAAGTATTCCGCAATATACACTAATGAAAAAGTTGAAAAACTACAACTAAAACTTTGATTATTCAAAAAGTATAAAAGATACAAAGAAGCTGATCAGCACAGAAAAAGTTGAAAGGGACTAGACCCGTTTAAACTTTAAATTAAGTTTCTACGTCAAAGTATGACGATACAAGAAGCAGATCAAAAGAGGCAAGTTGAAGAAGAGTTTTAAGTGGCTTCCATTAATTTTCTTTGAGAAGAAAAATTGATAAAAAGTGAAATATAATAAAAAGTATAAAAGTTATCAATAAGAAAAATAACAGCCTTGATGTCCTAAAAGAGACCAACATTTAGGAAGTAGAACGAAGATTCTACGACAAACCGTCTAGGAGTAGATAGTGACCGAAAAACGGCGAAATAATAACATTAATAAAGAAAAGGATCTCATAAGTGTGAGAGCTGTGTTACAACTGTGTTACAGCTCTCACACTAATAATGTAAAGATGACCTTTAAGTCCAGGCATTGTATGTAATCTTTTTGACCAACTCAATACGACACCAGAATTTTCAGTATGGTTCACAATTTGAAAAAAAAAATTTGTTAAAATGTTTATAAAGGGTGTAGAAAAATCTTTATGATGCTGTAATTTATATTAAAATGGCCTGAATTCAATACAATACCAACAAATCTGACAAAATAGGGTTTTCAATGTATATTCAGTCACTAAGCTGCAACGTTTTTGTTCATTTTTCTTCATTCACTATATAGAACACTAATGGTGGTTATTTACCAGGTCTGAGTTTATTTGAGAATTTTGTAAGACAGACTTTAATCACATATTCAGAAGTAAATCTGCAAGATAACAAGAAATAAGTCACAGGAAATGGTCTGGTTAGTTTCCTGTTTCCTAAATCTGATTAAATTAAGGCAGAATATACTTCATACAGAAAACCTTTTTGTATAGTAAATCTTAAACTGTCTGCGTATACAGCGCTTTTATTCAAAATGGTTCTTATTCACCCATTCACAAACACAAGATCATGACGGATGCCGTGCAGCTTGCTGGCCTGACCCACTGAGGCAACTGAGGGTTCAGCACCTTGACCAAGCATACTTTAACATTTGGGCCAATAAGGAACAGAAGTTCATATACAAAGTTAAATAAGAGCTTGTGTAAAGTGAGTTTCAGGGACTGACCTTCCCGTGACAGGACACTCAGGGAGATTCCAGGGTCACTCAGCTTGACAAAAGGAACAGTATCATGCTCGAGACCTCGCCTTGCTACCAGAGTGTTTTTTGCACAGACGTTTCCATGAACCAAGCGCTTGTTCTCCTACAATGAAATTATAGTGGTGTTATCCATTTGTCAGGCAGCGTATTGTTAAAAGATTGCCCTGTCAAAAGGTTTTTGCAAACAATTAATGTCATTAGTTAATTGCCAAAATAACCTTGAACTTACAGTATGGTCTTATTATTTTCTTCATTCAGCACCACAAAGTCAAAATTTTGTCCATTTGTAAAGCTACAGTACAGGATTTTGTTGTTTGAAATATTTTACCTGCTCACAGCAGCTTACAGAAACTTAAACAAATACAAGGTTGGTGATGAATTGTACAGCACTTTTATATTAATACCGATATCATAATGAATGAGTTGTATATAAACATATTCTGTGGCAGACAAATAAACTTAAGAGTGTTTGAACTCACAAGATAACTGAGTGCACTGGCAAGTTGTTTTGCGACAATAAATTTCCACTGAGGGGTCACCGATGCCTTTTCTTTACGAAGGAAAACATCCAAGGGTCCAAACTCGACAAATTCTTCTACCATGATGTCTGCAAATTATAAGAGAACTTTGACAGGCCAAGTTTCTGGTATAGCAGCGAACAAAATGTAAACAAAGGGCCTCTTCTTCAAAACAGAACAGAGACTGGCTGTAGTTTTGCATCTGCTTCATGCTTTACTTGACATTATAATCACATATTTGACTACAGATACTGATCTTATGTGTATTCTGGAAGTAACAAAGAAGGAAGTCAAAGAACTATGGGTAGTGAGTTTGTGAAGGTGAACAGTGTTCATGTGCTTACTTTCAGTTCCTTTGACAGATACACCATGTATGAACACCAGGTGCCTGTGGGATACCTTGCTCATGAAACTTGCAGTTTCAAAAAATGCCTAAAAAAAAGAAAAAGGAACACTGTATTGGGAAAGCAGTCAGACCATTTTGTTTTTCTACACTGCATTGAAAACTGCTATTTATTGTCAGCTATTGTCAATTGAACTGACTGAATATTTAAGAAGAACACACTTGTGTACAGTATGTAATACCCCACAAGTCTTACTGCGTGTCAGAACAAAACTGTTCATAGACCTACATTATTTTCTGGGGAGAAATAGATCAGGGCAAAGGTATAGAACCATTTTTAAAGCTATAATTGTCCCTAGAATCACAGTCAGCACAACTTTGGAACTTCCAGCACTCTTTCCAGGTTTGGCTGTCCACACAAAGTAACTATACAAGGAGGGGAGGTAACAAAGAGTTTAGAGTTTAATGTTACAGAGTTTCAGAAGTCTTTTGGACAGACAGCAGGACCTGGCAGGAGGACAACCATCTCACCAGGACTTCATGTTTAACAGGCACAGCCTGTGTGGCGTTAAACGAACCTATGTAAAAATTGTAAATGGAGCACCTAAATAGCATCTTACTGGGAAAAAGCACTTTAAAATTGGCCACAGCTGTCCCCAAGGACTCGGAGCATTAGGAAGAAGATTCTCTTATCTTATGAAACAAAAATAAAGTTACTGGGAAGTTTTATGTCTGGGTTGGCTTCAGAAATCAGCTTTGGTTTGACTACTTAGGACAGTCAAAGACCTAAACCCCATAAAACATCTGTAGAAAAACCTAAAGTTGGCAATTCAAAAATGCTTTTTATCCAATCTGAGGGATTGAAAGGGAATTTGTTAGTAAATACGGGATAAACCGCCCATATCCAGTAGTGAAAATCTTTTAAAAAGCTTAAGACTTCGCTATGTAACTGTATGTAACTGTTACTGTCTTCTACAAAGTACTGAATTAAGGATATCAATGCTTTTTTAAATGACATATTTTAGGTTTATGCATTTTCATACATTTGCTATATCCCCCCCTAAAATTGAAAGTGTCTAATACTCCTTCAAGTGACTGTATGTGAGGATCTAGAGCAGGGGTCACCAACCTTTTTGAAACTGAGAGCTACTTCTTGAGTACCAATTAATGTGAAGGGCTACCAGTTTGATAAACACTTTTGAAATATCACATTTAATCAATTTAGCTTTAATTATATGTTATTATTAATAATTCATTAAATTAATGATATTCATTTATGTGAAGACACGGATCATGTTAATGACTTCTCACAATAACTATCAAATGTGATTTAAAAAAGAATAGCAACAAAAAATTGGATGCATCTTATTGGTAAGTGGCGCTATGGTGATCTATTTGTAGAACAGGCCTGTTGGCTACTCATGTGGTCCTTGCAGGCGACCTGGTGCCCACTGGCAACATGTTGGTGACACCTGATCTAGAGCAAACATGTTAATATTTATTTGTATTTTAAATAATATCAGTTATTCTTTTGAGCAGGTTTTTACAATTACCGCAAAGGCCACAAGGCTTACTAGTGCAATGTCTTCATGGCTTTTGTCTAGAATCTTCAGAACCACTCGGATCTCATTTGGATCATCAGCGTTGTTGTTGAATTTGTCATCATCATTGTCTCCTCCTCCCTCCAGCCGCAAACGTCCAAAATAGATGTTAGTTCTGGTACCGCGGCCCAAATGCTGATTCTGCTCATAAACACAACACCTGGATCAATCACAAAGCTATGAACCTATAGCACATTGTCAGGTAACACATGGTCATATGGAGATGGCAAATAGGTCTCATTACCTGTGTAATTCTATTTTCCTTAATCCAGTAGAAGTGTACTTTGTCCTTTTTCTGGGGACAGAACTTAGTGTGAACACGGTGATCGATACCTTGCCTCATTACCAGAAGGTTGGATTGCTCTACACCAAAACAACAAAAAACAAAACTCATTTAAAAACATATACATTACACTGGGTCAAACACTGGGCCACATTTGGCTGGCTGCAAAACATATTGCTATCAAATACACACCTGCTTGTCTTGGAAAACAGCATTTTTTTACTGTAAAGCTCTCTGATCCAGACTTGAGTACAAAGGTCTTGAGACTGTCTGTGAGCTCTTTGACACTAGTGAATTCTCTGTCCCAGCCCTCAAGACTGAACATCTGACCCTTGTGCAGTATCCGAAACTGCTTGTGGCTTGGTGCTGAACCGTTCTGTGGGCCGCAAGTACACATAAATACAGGTATATATGCAGTAGCTGAATGTTTTTCTCCATCATTGCACTGCAATAATTCCCAGAGATGAGTGTGGGTGTTGACTTACCTCATTTTTGTTTAGCACAGCTAGTATGATACGGTGATAGTCAAGAGCACTCCAACGTACAAGGAAAGCTCCCTCCTCTGCTGCCTCCTTTTTCAGCTTCAGCAGCACAAAGTCATCACTGGAAACACACCAGAGTTGTGATATAATGCACTCTATAATTTATTTGTGCCTGCATGTGTATGTGAAGGGGAAGAACTCACTGCATAGGCCCATGCAGTCCATTTGCTACACTCAGCACTACCCTTGGGGGAGCCACTTTATGACAAAGATAGTGGTGGGCGTCTGCAGTCAGCCGGTAGTATCCATCTAGCAGGGAGATGAAGGAACGGGCCTCCTGGCTAGAGATCATCTCGACCTCCTACATACACATACAGAAACACCACCACCTTACAATCAGAGCTCCCACCTAAAGACACATACAACTTGAAAACATAATAAAATTCTTAAAGCATAACAAAACTCAGAGCTCTTGCAATCAAACAAAGAATATTAAAGAATAAATGAGAATCTAGGCATACACTGTTCAATTTTTCAGACACTTCAAATCCTGAACAATTTGTCAGTATAATGGCTAATATACTATACAGTATATCAATTGCACTAATGCATCACAACCGCATTTACTCATTTAAATTAATATAGTGCAGCTTTTACATTAAAGGGTAAACACTCACCATGCAGCGATTGTCCTGAGTGCTAATGCAGACATTAGCTCCATTGATGGCTATGTGAGTTATTTCAGGGAAATCACAGAAGGAGGTCCATTTACTGGGAGTGTCTGCAATTTGTTGGCTGGACTGTTGTTTTGTTTTCCTCATGTAGTCATTCCGGAAGTAAGTGTTTGCCTGTGCCTAAGTAAAGATGATAAAAAAGTCCATACCAGCAGAAAAGACATAACACAATTAGCCTATTCGATACATTAACCTATATTTTTACAAACCTTTTGACTGGACACCTTCCTCCAATGAATTCCCTTTGTGCCAGATACCATTATTTCATGTGAGGCAGGAGCTGTGAAATTGTCTTTTGAAACACCCTCTGCATGGGTGGTGGGCATGTAAGGGGTACTTCCATCTATATCCTCTTTCAGATGGAATACAGGGAAGGTCTCAGTACCAAAACGTGGTACCAAGTTTTCTAGAGTAGATATGTATTTGTACATGATCTCCTGGGCACCCAGCCGTCCAACAGTGTGTTGTTGGAAAGTCCGTACAAATTCCGCAAACACCCGACGGATTCTGATTTTCGTCAGGAAGTTGTTTCTGGAAATGTGTTTGGCGAAAGACCTTGGTATGCACTGCTGAAAGCTGGAAAATGAGATATGTTCATGTAACCTGGATCCAGTTGTTAAATTAGATCAGAAAATGTTTTAGCAGTCCTAAAGACTGTCTCAGCAATAGAAAACAGCCGAAATAAATTAGGTAAATAATCACCCACATCAAATGAGAAAAAATGCATGTTTTGCTTTGGATCATATTCTAAACAAAAAATACATCTTTGTTCACAAATTTACAAATGTAAGTACAATTACTTATTGGTACTATTTTACAACTGTACCAAACAATTAATCACCTGATTTTTTCTGCAACATCCTGTAAACTACACCCTGTCTGCATTGCCTGGTATGAAAGATGAAGTACAGCCATTCCCAGGCTCTCATTTTTGAATCGATTTAGTTCCTCGTCTGACTGAACTTCTTCCATTGGTACCACTTCATTTACAAATTCATACTTGGCCTTTTGGAAACACAGGAGGCAAAAAAGATAGCTGCATTAATGTTTTTGAGAATCACTGAGACAATGATTACAATGAATTAGCAGACAATAAATTGTAAGAATCATGTTGTATACAGACCTGAGAAAATAAATACTCCAAGGATGTGATATCAAGCAAAGGGAAACCCCCCTGATCTGTCCCCGCTTTAACAGGATAACGGGTTACAGTTGGCTCCTTTTCATTTAGTCCATGCCAATTGTGGAAGTAAAACCTAAGCACAAAGACACCAGACAACATTTGTGGACATTCTCAGTGTGCTCAATCTGCCCTGCTAATACAGTGTTAAACAAATAGTTACTAACCTCATACAATAATGAAGTACAAGGTTTGAGTTCTCTTCTGGACTAAATATGTGGTTTGGACTGTACCAACAACGCGACACTGGATCACACAAGGCAAACAACACATGGCACAGAGGAGTTATCCCTGTAGAATAAACAAAGAGGTTTACACACTTGCCACCAGCAGGCTAAATTAACTAAAAGAGGCTAGAAGAAACAAGCCCTTTAATTGTAGCCTTGCGGGTGCATTTGGTCAATCTCACCTACAACCTCTGCAGCTAAGATGCACAGCTCCTCTGCTGTGATTTCTCCACTGGTGTGGGACAAATATTTTTCCCCCTCCTTAGTCCAGAAGAGGTAGACATGGATGCCTGGACCCTGTGGAGGGTTGCTTAAACCTGGAAATGCCCCTGGCTTTGAACGCTTCAGCAAAGGAATTCTAGACATGATGAGCACTCCTAATCACTGTTACACGCAAAGACACAGACACACACACACAACAATGTAAATCATAGGATATGTCTATAGGATTAAATAGCTACTGTCGTCACGTCAAGTATACATTACGTAAACACAAGAGCAAGTTTAAAGCGACATCTTGTGAGTTTCAGTAATAACATATTACATATCATAACATAAAAATTATTACTTAATATAATAATAGACGGGTGGCGAAAAATAGGGAAAAATGTGTGACAACTTAAAACAATTACGTGAAGTGATCGGACCTACAGTCAAAAGGCCTTCCGGGGATTACTTTGCGTTACACCTTGTCTAACTTGTTTACTGTGACGCTACATAGCTATCGTTCATCGCCTTATAGCCTAAGAGGTCTATATTTTCTTATACTAATAACAGATACACAATATACAACATGCGTCACCGAGTCCTTACATATTTTACTGTGAACGCGACTTCATGACAAGGAAATAAAAAGGCTGCTTAAAAAGCATTATTATAGTCATATATGTACACTTATCAACGCGTATGACAAATAAATATCTTACCATTTAACGATCTTGTGTAGGAGTTACATCGAAACTTCTCCCGGTGATACGAACTGACGGTCAGGCTTCGCTTTCTTGTCAGCGTATTTCCCCCGGTCGCCCACACTCGCGGATTCTCACGAACTGTGCGCAACAACGGATGGACCGCTGGTTCCTGAAATTAACATGACCACGCCCTCCACCAAGGGACAAGAACGCGTACACGCACGTACGCACGGGCTGACCTTTCAAAATAAACCTCGGAAAGTAAAACGGTGAAAAACGAAATAAGATACCTATTTTCAGAAAACAAAGAAATGAAAACAGCAGCTACTACAGGGGTGTTGCTTTTAACCACTTCGACAGGTGGCTAAACAATCACTCATCATCATTTCTTAGTTGATTTTATATTTAGTTAGTACTCTCCAGCTGCAAAAAGTAAGTACCCAAAGCTGTCAGTAAATGTGGTGGAGTTACAAAGTACAAGATTACCCCCCAAACTGTTAATTAAACGTAGAAGTAATATGAAGTGAAAAGTAAAACAAATCCAGTAAAATACAAGTACCTTAGAATTGTACTTTTAAATACAGTACTTATAATTTCGGTAAGTCCCTAAATATATTTAGGGATATATATTAGGGATATATATTAGACCTTTGGTCATCTTCGTTTAGCCTAGAATACCAAAAGGACAAAATGGGAAAGCGGGCAAGGTCTTCTTTTGTCTGGTTGATAAAACTCACTGCTTGTTAACGTGTCTTAAAATACAAAAATGTCAGACTTTATTAATTATTGTCAGACTATCAGTCAAAAACCCAGATACTAAGTTTATTCTCTGAAATCTGGGCAAATGTTTTAGAAACTTGAACAGGTATTTTTTTTCATTACTTTTCTTTAAAGCTATATTAAGGTTTGATAGAGATTATGTACAGTATTTTAGAAATTACTTTTTTAAATTATTTTGATTGCATTCAGGTTTTTTGTCTTTTCCTTTGCTATTTATCATCAACAGAATATATAATGTATTTTTAAAGCTTACCTTAAGGGCTCTTTGCATGATAATATAGATGGATACTTCCTGTTGTTGGTTTTCTGTGGTTTTCTCTCTTATGTAAAATTCAAGATGAGTAAGTACATATTGTGATCATCACCATCACCACAGGTGTATCTATTGTCACGCTCTTGTAGGAGAAGCTTGTTCCACCAGAAAGTTTGTAAGTAAAATCAACTGAAGAAAAATTGTATAGGGATTTCAGAAATTTGTGTGTTAGTGACAGATGACAGCTTTACTTGTTCACCTGTATTTAATTTGGATCAAACGATTTAAACAGCTCTCCACATAAAGCATCTGCATTAAACCACTAATTTCAGAACTGACTAAACACAACAGCAACGGAATACTCAATTCCGTTATGTCAAATCTGACTAAAAAGTTTATCGGAAAAAAAACAGCTGTTCTTGTGAATATCGTATGCTATACATACTTTTTATATGCTGCCATCTTTATCCTTTGGCATTTTTTAAATGTTTTATTACTTTTATAAAAGCAGATTGCTAAATGTTATGATCAAGGGTCTCAAATGATATTTATAGAACTACCTAACAATCATTTGTGCTTAATTGGGAAATAACACATTTTCCCACCACCAACTTTCGGTAAACAGCCTATCATTAAATAAATTCTTCACACTTTTATTAAACCTAAAGTCAGATTTATATCTCCACAAATTCATTTTTGTAACTGCCAGATACAGCCATTTTTTGCAGTGACATGAAATTTCTTCACACATTTCATTTCTTCTTGTAAATTATTGGGGGGCAAAACAAAGGTAGCCCTGGTATGACAATCAGGTGCTTCCAGTCTTTTGTCATATCAGCAGTTTATTTTTAATTCCCAAAACCACCACATCCTTAATTTTTATAAACTATTTGACTTGATTTTACTAAAACTCCAAATAGCAGTCTTTTTAAATAAAAGCAATGAAAGTGTATATAATCCAATCATACTTACTGAAACTGTGTCACATCTGCTAAAGAGCCTCACCTGTTCACAAACTTTCAAGTTATATTATTATTATCTGCAGTTTCCTTTATTCACTTTATCAGGATTTTAATTTAGCAAAGGTAGAATAAAATCATCCCCAAGTCACACAAGGCTCATCCTTAGGATTTACATTGCATGAATGCTTTATGGCAAGAGTTAGTGCATATCAAGCTACAGTATGAGCGAAGCGAGTGTGACCTATCATCATCAGGCCATGTACAATATTACATTTTATCCATCTAAAATTCAGAATCCATGAATTACCAACACTACAGTTGTTGCAGAAGATTCTCATATAGTTCACATTTTTGATGTTTAAATTTAAGATTTGAAGAGCAGTGGATCAGTGGTAGAGCACTGGGTTGGGATGCACAAGGCCACAGGTTCGAATTCCACCCCACCAAGTGTGGCCCTGCACAGCAACAAGGGCCACCTTGGTGCCAGTCCCGAGCCTGGATAAAAATGGGAAGGGCATCCGGTGTAGAAAAGGGAAAACAAACAAACAAACAAAAACATGCCAAATATACGTGTGGAACACATTCCGCTGTGGTGACACCTGAAGGTACAAGCTAAATGCCGTTGATCACCCATCCTAACATAACATCTTGGTTTTGCATAAGCATCTTTTAAATAAGCAAGTTTGTAGAAAATGCCTTGTAGAGGAAATAATGATTCACATATATTGGTTGCACAAGCAACAACCCTCCCCCCCCAACAAAAATAGATATTTGGAAGTGACACAATTATCTGTACAACCGAAAAATATATCAAACATTTAATACTATGCACCAACATAAATGAAGCAGGCAGGTCATTAAACCGGCCACAAAAATTAATAGGTGTATACAAATAGGTGTAAAAACAGAGCTTCAGTGAAGTTTAAACAATGAAGAACATCACAGCAGTTTCCTTTCCAAGCAGTAGTTACTGATGCAATGTGGCTGTGTGGTTAGCTATTCCCCTACAACTCAGCTAAATATTTTAAATATTTCTTTTTTTTTTTTTTTTTTTTTGTTCCTTGAATGACAAACTAGTCAAACAGATAGTAGAGCTGTAATACAGTGGGCAAGTGCATTTGCACAAGCAACAAATCATAGAATCAATGTTGATCACTCCTTTTTAGTTTCTTCCTGCTGCTGCTTCACCTCCTCATAGGTACCGTCTTCCTCTTTTTCATCCCCATCATCTGTCTTGGAGTTGGGAACCCAAAGCCCAGAATCTATGCACCTCTTCATGTGAGCTTTAGCCTCCTAAATCATGTGAAACAACATACAAGTTTACATTTACATAACTGAAATGTTGCCACGGCACTTGGTCATCACACTGTCTTAGCCAAAACATGAATTACACCCCCACACCAAAGAAAAAAACAAAAACAAAACAAAACCAACAAACAAAAAAAAAAAAACACCTACGGTTGGATCCATTTTGCTAATAACTTCCTGTAACATCTGGATGTCCTTCTCATCAAAGCATTTCTGCATCTCCTGAAATCAGTAGTAAACTTAGTGAGGCAATTTAGATTAACAGGCAAAGATAAAAGGAGAGTACTGATGCTTCTGTAGAGCAAAAGAACTTACCACTGGAAGGGACTCATATACTTCAACAGGATCTAGCCCCCCAGGTCCCAGGCGCTTTTGTCGTTCCTCTTCCTCATATTCTTTCATGGCCCTTTCTATGCGGATCTTCGCCCTCCCACGAACCCGCTCCTTGAAGGCCTCCAGTTCATCGTTGAAAGCATCCTGGTACTGCTGATCTGCTGTCTATTGGGGTGCAGGGGAAACAATTAGTATTTCCATTTATTAAGCTGTCTCCTACACAATAACATTATCAGGGGACCAAGAACCCTTTGGGGAACTCAGGAACTAAAACTAGCTCTTAAAATTAAAATGTACAATTGCTCACTTTGCTGGGGAGCAAAGTGAGCGAATGAGAGAAATTATTTTTGCATGAAATTATGAAAAACATGGAGACAGGTGCTCTAGGGCTTCTGTTTGCATCTGACAAGTTTACCAGTGTCACACATTAATAAAAACAATAAGAAGAGTAAGTAGTTACTTCCTTGTGTTTGAAAATGAACACAAAACACTGTTGTTTTTATTTATAACTGAACTAAACTGTCTACATTTTACGGTTCATCACCTTAATCTTGGCAAAAAATTGACGAAAGCACCCACGGGGGTCCACCTTGAGGCTTTTTGCCAACTCCAGAATGAACTGCATGACAATGGTCTGATGAGCCACTTGTTCCATCAATGCATGTTTCTACAAAAAAAAAGTAGTTTTTTAAATAATAGTTTACTCAAGTATCCTTGAGCTATAGTAAATAATCTCTGCATCTACACTTTGTTTAAAAAAAAACGTTTTTCCTTGCACACATAAATATCTCATTATTCTCTGACTATACAATGATGTTATAAATCATTTTAGAATTCCCAAAATTCTTTGCAGTTTTATTTTGAGAAAGGTTACAGTAAAGGCTTGTTGCCAAATAACCTTATTCGTTCCAAAAGGTATGCATTTAAAACATTCACAACAAAAATGCTGTAAACTGGGGTAAATTATGTATTTTTCAAAAAACAATATAATTTCTTAATTTTTTTACTATAATTTCTTAACATTTCATATGTCGTCTTTGTACTTTTTACGGTGACAAATATGTTTTAAACGATTTGCAAATCATTCCACATTTCACTGAAATGTAGACTCCGAAATTTACATTTCACACAGCCTCCCAACTTTTCTATTATTAGTCCGAAGCAGAAAGTAAAGAACTACGCTTTCTAGTGTTTACCTCCTCAACTTCAAGGTCAATGCACATGATGACCAGGTAGTTGGCAGTCTCCTCACAGACTAAATGAGGGTTGTCAGAGAGGTACTTCTGGCTGTCATCCCATCGTCGCAACATACCTATATAAAAACAGCAATGAAGGACAATACCGTATTTTAGATGTTAATACTGTAATATGGAGTAAATAACAACAGCTAATGAAAGCCAATAATTCTTACCAAAATGTTTGATCTGCTTCTCATACTTCTCAACAAATGTTTTATGCTTTTTTTCCTTCTCTTCTTCAGTTTCTTCAATAGATTCAGGTTTGACATTAACAATACTCTATGGATGAGAGAGACAAAAAGGATGACACATTAAAAAAAAAATCTGACTAAAACCATATGAAGCTACAGACTCTAAATCAAATTTTGTGTCATGTTTTTGTAAAATCAACATGGCTCTTCCCCTTCTAAATTACTTTCATATACACTAATATAGTACATTAAATCTACTGGATATGATATCAACCTGGACAATGTAAACGTGTACAGTGTTTCTCCAGTGGGTACCAAGAATCTGCTGCAGAATTTATAGCCTCCTGAGCTAAACAAAACCAACCACTGAGTCTGGGAATGGAGCCAGATACTTAAATCGGGTTTACCTTGCTGAAACCATCTTTGCTGAGCGTGTCAACATTCCATGGCATCTTTTTCTCTTCACGATTGTGATCTTCTACCTTCTTCGCCCATTCCCGGTCTTCTTTTTTCAATTTTTTCTCCTCAGCCTGGACCTTGATCAGCTCTGCTTTAGCATCATCTGCTTTTGAAAGTTTCAACTCCTGTATTTTCTTTTGTGTTTCTGCCAGCTTACGCCGGATTTCAGCGAGTCCCTTGTTGAGGTCTTCACCCTGTCTCTGAAAATCTTCCATTCGCTCCACACGCGCCTTAAGAACAAATATTAGATCAGAAGAATAGTTTCATGGCCCACTCGATTTCTAACAAATAGTAATCCTCAAACTTCTAATTCAACAATGTTATTATACATTAAGTTATTACGTATAACTTCTTACCTGTAATACTGAGCTATACAAAACAACAGTGGGCACAGAAAACGGCTAACCCTGCTATACTTTACTCTCTAAACCGTGCATCAATATGTCCAACAATAAAAATATTTATAACCTAGGTATAATGAAGTTTTACCTGGTGTCTCCATCTAAAGAGGCTGGGTGTGTCGATGTTTGGATGGGTGTCATCTTCATCGTCTGAGACCTCAATGTGATCCCACACGCTGTAGTCTATCCTAGACATGCTAACAAAAATCTAACACAAACAGCGTTTGCTTGAACTATGACTCGACTAAGTTCGTGGGCTAAACGAAGCTAACCCGAATTCTAAGGCAAAAACGCGTACGTCGCAACAACCGTGCACTTTGTAGGAATGTGTGTTTGTCTTTATTCAAGCGACAGGTTGTACTGAATCAAGACTAACCCAGATATACCTACTTAGCGTGGGCTAGCCAAAGAGTGCTACAAAATTCTAGAAAGAATAGCTGCCGCACATTTCCGACTGGCGTCAGCACGTTCATTTGCGTCACAAGGATATACGACGTCCGCCGGAAAAAAACTTTTTCACATTCCTGCGTACTGTATATACACTACTCACATAAAGATAGGGATATTCGACTTTCTAGTGAAATGTATTTAAAACAATTTATTGAAACAAAAGCAAAACAACACAAAATGTGAATAGATTAATAAATAGGATTGTTTAAATACATATTGTCATTGAACCGGAACATTTAGTGGTCGACGTGTTTGATCCATGAATCACATTGTGATGTGAGAGATCTCAGATGTTGTTTCTGGAATCTGCTGGAGCCACTCTCCCAGTTTGTGGGTCACAGATCCCAGTGTTCCTATTACCATGGGCACCACTTGTGCCTTTACCTTCCACATGTTTTCTAACTCCTCTTTCAGCCCTTGGTATTTCTCGAGCTTCTCATGTTCATTTTTCCTGATCTACCACCACAGCCTTGTTCTTCTATTTGTCCACAACTACTATGTCGGGTTGATTGGCCATTACCAGTTTGTCAGCCTGTATCTGGAAGTTTCACGGAATCTTAGTTCTTTCATTCTCCACCACTTGTGGAGGTGTGTTCCATTTTGACTTTGGGACTTCTAGCCCGTACTTGGCACAGATGTTTCGGTACACTATGCCAGTCACTTGGTTATGGCTTTCCATGTATGCCCTGCCTGAAAGCATCTTGCACCCTGCTGTTATGTGCTGGATTTTCCCAGGGACATCTTTGAACAGCCTGCACCTTGAGTCCTGCCTGGTATGGTAGACCCCGGCCTCTATTGATCTTGTATTTAGAGCCTGCTTCTGTGATGCTAGGTTCAGTGCCTCTGAGCTGTCTTTTAGTCCAGCTTTGTCAGCCAATGATAGGATTTTTCAATATCGGCCTCTTCTTCTATCTGACGGTGGTACATGCCATGCAGGGGTTTTTCGTTCCTTTCTGTTTCTGTTTCTGTCTAAAGTTTTGGCCACGCTATTTAAAATGAATTATTTTTGAAATCTTAAGAAGAAACCTCTTCTTATAGTGCACTCCAAAACGACTCCACTACCCACTATGGACTAGATCTAAAAAAGGGTGTAGGATTTTCACCTTTCTGATAGTTTCAAGTTAAAAACTGAGAAATTATAACATTGTAAAAGTAGAATTGGCTAAGCTGCTGTATATTGGATTGCATTAGATTGTACAGGTGGACCTAATGAAGTGGCCAGTGAGTGTATAATATGTATATCTATATCACAGATCAAGATCTAAATGAATGTATTGCACTTTAAACCATACAGATTCATTTAGGTTAATCTATACCAATTGTGCTCTGAAATAGGTCCAAATGTTAACAGTAAAACCTGCTGTGCTGTAATTTTATCCTGCAATATAATATATAGTACATTGGCTGAATGTATCATGCATTAGTTTGGCAAAAGTGTGTTTCTTTCCAGACTAATACTCATCAGTTTCCAGGGTCTGCCTTACAACAATCATAGAGGGTGACTGTAACTCTAAGCCAAGTGAGTTGAAGCCTTTTAGCTAAGAGTTGCAATGTCCTCAAGAACTTCAAGCAAGTTCATTAGTCTTTGGGTTATCCATGACCTGTATGACTATGAAAATAACATGTACAGTAGAGACTGATATATCCATTTATCCAATGACAACAATCAGTATGTCATTGTGGTTACTGTGGATGTTTTTTTTTAGGTTACCGCATTTTCATAATTTCATGTACCAACAATTTAAAAATCTGTTTTAGATATATACAACATGGTGTGTTGGAGTTGTGCTAACAAATACTGACACAGCAAAGTGTGCATTCCTAAATACATTTCTAATATAGGTATAGGTTTCATCTTTTGTAATTCAACAAAGGTGTCCTAAAAGCAATCCATATTAGAGACACTCTATAATGCCGGATTATTTGAAAAGCCGTCTTGAACAAGAAAGGTGACTAAAACAGTGAAGACATAAATGGATTATCAAAATGTTTTTTTAGAAAATATCACATTTATTTAAAAAGAGGTGATCATATAGTGTAAATTACCATTTGCATTTAAATTCAATATTAAATGCCTATTTGTGATTTCAGCTCGTTATTGAAATATCTCTCAAGTTTAAATGGGCAACTTCGCTAATTTTCAACTTGCTTTCTATAGTTTTAGTTTAGTGTGTTTATAAATGCCATACATTTATGGCATTTATGAACATGCACTTCCCAAACTAGAACCAAAAGAAGCAATTTCAACATCAGTTAAGTGCAGAGCTATACTAGGAAAGTTCAAATCGATACCTTAATTATGTGGGGCCACCAATACCATTGTATCCATAACGTCAATTTTCTAGCAGGCTATACAAATACAAATACCAATCACATCTGTAATATGTATATCTTTACAGGGTCTGGACACAATTAAATAAAAAAAGCTAAAATAATCAATCCTGCCTCTAATAATTATTCCTTTATATTATAGTTTTCAACTTTAATGTTGAGTGAGTCACACAAGTATGACAGTTCCACTTTTCAATAAATGTGTAAAACAATAACTCAAACTGCATTAATTATTGCTATAAGGGGTTGGGGTTGGGATTCGTAGTATTTCAAATATAGAGACAAGTCAGTCTAGTAGTGTTTTCAAATCTGCAATATACTACTTATGACAGTACACAGTCAAGACAGCACTGATACAACGTTAACACTCATTAGTACATTATTTTCACGCCGCACCGAGCTATGCGTTATTTTTATTCTCCTTGGGTGTTGAATCCTTGAACCCCGAGCAGCAGATCGAGTTACCAGCATTCGTCTCACAGCACCGCCGCATTTCCTTGATCACATCCGCACACATGCTCTCCACGTATTTGTTAGCTGCAGAAGGTGATGGCGTTGGTTAGAGGACAATGTGCTGTTTCCTTCAAAGACACAAATGCCCTTATTGTTTTAAATTCTAGGTTTTCTCTACCTTGTAAACACTTTTGAATTGCACAGGCTTGTTTTTGACACGGATCTTTCTGCGGCATGGCTGAAAGAGAACAGATCATTTTGAGAAATAAATACTTAACTACTACAATAAGGACTGCATTGCAAGGTACCACGACTTACTGTAATTTTTGTAGGTTCAATGTAGTTGAAATAGTTATAAATCCTGTATGAAGGGTCGTTAGGATAATATTAGCAGCTAGCTATGTTTCTTTTAGTGGGGCAATGTTTTGATCACGTGATGCGTTGATAGCCAATGAAACACTTTCTGTAACACCAACAACAGTGACACCATGTGGTATAAAGTCATACCATAAAATGTTAAACTACACATTTTAGTAAAAGAAAGTTTATAGCCAAAATATCACATAGGGGAAGGACAGTCATGCCCAACAGAGAGAGAGTCTGCTATTAGTGTAAACATTGTTTCACAACCATGTTTATAACTTTTTTATTTTTGAATTTCTTCATTAAGAAAAGCAAAATTCAGAAACTGCATAATTACAATATTTGCCTGCTGAGCATTAACATTCAGTGTTAGAGTTTCAGTATTACATTTCTAACATAGAGTAAAAGAATGGCCTTGCTATATTAACGTTCAAGATTTCATTAATAGGAAAATTATCCTAACAAAATATCATTTAGATACAGGATATCACATGGAAAACATTGACAGTGATTTATATTCTAAACCAATGATACACACAGAATACATTCATGTTACAATACTGACAAATTCAGTGGCAGTTACCAAATAAAATATATTACCAGGTCTTTTTCTTTACCATTATAGCAAGATCACCATAAATATCTGTTCATGCATTGTCATTTCTGTCTGCAAAGCAGCAACTGTAAAATTAGCCAAATTCTCCTTCCATGTTCATTGTAGTCATGTGAATCCATCTCAAGATTGTTTGTTTCAAACATCTAAGTAGAAGCATAAGAAGACGAGGTTAAGTATGTGTTGAAAATGGCTTGCACATGTATTCTTCACTGTTCTGCCCTACCTCTGGTCTTTGCTTTAACTATAAACTGCTTGCTCTTCTTCTCCAGTGTATTTGAGGCGATACAGGTGTAGGTCCCTGGTAGCAGTGTGGATGAGGTAAGAACTGCTTCATTCTCTATCTTTTCCTGCACAGGATGTGATGATAGCCAGCTGTACACGGGTGTGGGGTTTCCTGTGGCAGTACAGTTTAGAGCAATTTCAGCACCTACTATAAAGTCCAAAACTTCTGGTTCAGGACTCAGGAACATCGGTGGAACTAGAGAGAAGATTAAAGTGATTAGACATGGCTGCTTGTCACACTACAGCATGGTAAATGTATGAAAATTTAATGACAGGGAAAAGCTTCATGACTTGCAGTATACAGAGGCATTAAGAGGCTCTGAGGTCACAGCAGGAGGTGGTTGTGGTCCCTCTGGTCCGAGGTCCAGCTCTGCTACACACCTATACTGTGCTCCATTCTCAGATTTGGTTGGTGTGATGATGAGAGTAGAGGACACTTGGACGGGTGAGGAAGACGTTAGATCAGAGAAGGAGTGGTTATAAACCTCAGTCTGACCTCTGTACCACCTCAGAGTGAGGTACTGAACAGGAGCTATATTCTGAACCTCACAGTGCAGTTGGTATTCCTTTCCTTCCATCATGGGGCCAGTGTGGTTCACAGGCCTAATAGAGACGCTGTCTGGGGTTTCTAAATGAAAAATACATGGGGTTCAGCTCAGTCAAATATACAAACCATCAACTTCTATCATTGAAACAGGAGTTGACTCACTGTAGAGGACAAGGTTGAGTTTCTCTTCACACTGCCTGGGTGCTGTGAAAAAAACCCCATAGCAGATGGGCTCTTCTATCCAGTCAATGAGACTGTCTACCTTCCACTGGACAGACAGGTCATGTTGGGTGTGTGTAGCACTAATAGCAGATTCCCATCCCAGGACACGTACATGGCGAGTGGCCTCACAGCTGACTGACACCGGCTCCCCAAAGGCCACTACAACCCTGGAGGGTTTGAGGATTAGGGAGCAACCTTCACCTGACACTGAGACATACAGCAGCAGTCATCATAACCATTACAGCCAGTGGTACTATCACCATCTCCTCCTTGAACTAATGCACTTATATATTTATACGCCCACACACAAGTAGACTGCAAGTTCATCTTATGTAACTCTGCAAAGGGGAATTACAAGAAGTCAGGACCAGCTGTAGTATAACAATGGCTTTACAGCTATTTTGTTGTTTATGTTATACCAATTAAATGTGTAGCCTACTTTATAAACCTACTTGCAAAATATCAAAGTTCATTAAACCTACAACAGATCACATCAAGTCCAACATGCAAACATGCATTTTTAAAAAGTTTAGTTGTTTTACGTTTCAGACCAAATTGTAGTCACCAACACAGAAATAGACATATTTTAGGCTAACCCATTATAACTAGAATGATCTAATATGCATCGTTTCATATTAATCACATATTATCACCAGCTTAAACTGCCTAAGTTTTTGTTTATCACACCCATATTTTCACAAGAAAATTAGCCTGCAATAAACATAACCTATAATGTTAACATGTAAAAAAAAAAACACATCTTGTCCACATCTTACCCCAATAAAACATGCAAAACATCAATGTCCATCTCAGAAAGTTGTTGGCCATGGTATTTTCTGCACTGAGCCGTCGATTGATGGGCCAGAGAAAGAAATTTCCAACAAGAACAAGCTTGGCAACTCTGCAGGGAACTACGTCTGAACAAAAGGGCCCCCTTCATCCCAGCTGACTTTGGGGGTGGGGGGTAAAAGGGAAAGAGGGAAATTTAACAGGTGGCTCTAAAAACACAGCCCATTCCTTTGTGCTGCAGTAATCTTTTATTAGTAAGAAGTTAGAGGTTAGGAGCAAGTCAATTTTAATAAATGAAAAAAATTATTTTATTACCACTATTACTACTACTATATCTAAATCCTTATTTCATCTATGACATATCTCACTGAATGTAGAGATAAAACTACAATAATTTATTGTATTGAGTTTTAATCCTCCCTGCATTTTAGCCTCAGATGTTGCCATGGCATGCTTTCAAACCATTGATTTTATCTCGTTTTGGTGCCAAATCATGATTCGTTGTGAAAGAAAAGGACTGTATTCAGTGCTGCTCAAATCCTAGTCTCCTATTGCTTCAGAAGTCCATGCTTTTTGAAATCCCAGCAGGCAGGAGTATTGGTGTTGTGCTGCATGTAGCTTGCAAGACTCACACTGTGACCAGAATGCTGCACGACATATCAGCTCTCACCAGAGCCGCAATGCAAGTGAGCAAGTAATTGGATGCTTTCTGGTGTATTTATGGAGAGCACAGCTGGGAATCCTAACGTACAGACTACAGTATATGCTTTACTTTGCATCTGCCGCTCCTTTTTTAAGTTCTCAAGAAAAATATGTTAGGCATGCATGTCCATAACAATACTTTTTTAAGCTCTGTGACAAACCAAGCAGTGTCCACTCTGCCAGGTTGTTATAGCAACACAGTCAGAGCATACACAAACAGTTCTGGTAAAACCCTTTAGTGGGAATTAGGAGACTGAACATAAAGAAACCAGTTTAAAAAAAAAACACTTTATATTGGCAGACATAGACAGGAAGTCAAATACAGTTATTTTGTATATGGTTGTTTCACCACTGTGTAATGTATGCAAGACTGAATGAGAGAGAGAGAGAGGTCCAAGTTGTTGACAACAAGTGGCAGGAAAGCATAGTAATGAAAGACACTGGTTTGACTTTTGCTTAATCAGTATTCTGCCTGTGTAAGACACAGACATTGGCTTATTTTATACAGTGAATGTAAATGCCCAGGATTTCTTCTTATTATCTCGCATTAACATTCTAGCATTTTGGAACTGATTTACTGGTCCATGCAAAAAAAAAAAAAACGTAGGATTCAGTTGCTCATATTCAAGTTGTTTTGATAAATCTGTCTTTTGTCATATATGGAATTAGAGGCACATCACTGGCATGTATCAGTATCAACACATGTCAGTTTTCTTCAGTGCAAAACTTGCCAGAGTTGTGCCAGTGCAAAAACAATTCAGCAGTTTTACAAAGCATAAAATGAACCTAACTTGTGCTTAGTACCGACATCAAAATGAATAAAATAATAATGAATACTCACTAGCAACATAATCCCCCATTGGAATATTCAAAGCATTCTCAAGTAATTACTGTACCTGTATTGTAGTATGTGGTAAGGATATAGTAAAAAGACTAAAGAAATTTACCTGAGTGGATTAAAAATGAAGAGAATTTAAATTTTCTGTTATAGTGTGCAAACTATTAACTTTTTGACCACTTGGAGGCAGGAGAACTGTACTACAAGATGAACTATTGTGGTCATACAATGAACCAGTGAAGTACATCAAGTGTATCAAGTATATGTCTCCAGTGTATGAATGTTCTTACTGCAGCTCCGTTTTTGTCGCTACCCCATAGTCAATCATCTGCATATTATTCTTAGAAAAAGACTTCCCTATTATTAAAAATACAGCATACAGTTGGTGGATATTAAGTTTTTTTGTTAGTTTTGTTTTTCTGGAAAAAGCATCCTGATGGCTGCAAAATTGAGGGTTACTAGGACAAAACTATAGGTTAAATGTGTGCAGGCCATAAACCCAAAACCATGAGCTGTAAAAAGATCAAAGATGTCTGGTGCTGAGTTATTTGATTGAGTTAACAGGTTTACATGCAAATGAATAAACAAGTTGGTCTTTGGTTTTGTTTTTCTTTACATATTCACACATGCACGTGAGAAACGTAAGATGGGGAGAGCTGTGACAGCACAACTAGATCAGTAATCAGAATAAAACTGAAAGTAATTCATAGTAGCCTCCAGGGTTCTAAATAAGTGAATTTAGTAATGGTTATTCTGTAAAGTTAATATGCAGAGAAAGCTGGTCTTGGTGTGTCTGTTATAGTAAACCAGATTTTTACACACACACACACAGATTACCACAGTGCATTTAAATACAGGCTTTGATAAGTAACAAGGTTTCATTAATACGTGTAAATATACTGCTTGTTATTACATCAATAATGATTAGTAGAAGCTTTAAAGACAGTTAATAGGATAATTCTTCAATCCACAGCAGTTAAGCACAAGCTGTCCACCAACTGAGCACGCAGAACAAACCACATCCCTAGCACCAAACATAATAAACATTATGATTGTCATGGCAAAGTCATGCATAATTTATTACAAAAAACGTCAGTCCTCATACAGGTCCTGATGGCACAGGTTGTCCTCCCATATAGCTGCCTGTGTTGAGAGAAAATGAACCATTTGGTGTCACAAAAAAAAATCCAGCGATGAAGAGCAGGATCCCAAGGCACACAAATACTGCGACTATGGCAGCAAAGGTTGTTCGATTTCCTGTGGGAGGTAAGAGGTTTTGTTACATTTTGTCTCTCAGCTCATCTGTTTGGACTCTCTAAACAGAAAATTTTTCAGTTTGTGATAAACCAAACATCCCAAAATGAAAATTAAAACACAGAGAAAAGCCCTTGTAATCTTAGCAAATTACACAATAACAGAGTGAAATAAGCTGAAAAACGTTATGACAATATCTTACCTGGTTCTTGGATGACATTGAAATATTTGGTCTTGGTGCCCTGGCTGTTGGACACCGTGCAGCTATAGTTCCCTGGAAGATGATATGATGGAGAAAAGATGGGTGGATTCTCATTCTTATCCTCGTTTGTCTGTTCTGATGGACGTGGGTGGTCCCAGCTGTATACTGGTGCTGGGTTTCCCGTAGCAGTGCAATTTAAAAGTAGTTTACTTTTTGCTTTAATTTCCACCGTCTCATTTGCAGGCTTGAAGAAAGTTGGTGGGTCTGAAGTTGTACATGCAATACAGCAAGAGAGGGAGAAACAAATATGAATTAAAATAGATATTTAAATTCATTCAAAATGTGGCCAGTTTTATTTTACTAAACTGGTGATTGCATGAGAGAGAATGTTAAAAACTCACACAGTACAGTCATTTCTTCCCTTTTTGTTGACATTGAGCTGATATTTGGTCCAGCTGGAAAAAAGTTCAGATTTGCCTTACACCAGATTTGAGTTCCATTATCATCTCTGTGAGCAGTCAGATTAAGGGTAGATGTCATATTTAATGGACTTAAACTGGTCTCAGTAAATGTCTCCGTATGAAACATCTCATTTCCTTTGTACCACTGCACAGAGAGGCTTCTTGCTGGGGCAACATTAGCAACGTTACATTTCAATATATACATCCTACCCTCCACCATGGGGTCTGTTGGACTAAGTTGAGACACAGTCACAATGTCCGGCGTTTCTGTATAACAAAAGGGCCAAAAGAAAATTTCAAATCAGTGGTAATACATGATTTAAAACTACAAATGGTCTGCTAGGCAACTTTGCTTAACATTGAGAGTAACTTACTGTACACAGTGACTGGTAAGTTTGTTAAACACTGCCGACCACTAATGAAATTGATGTAACATGTTGGTTCAAGGCTCCACTGTTGGATAGACGCTATATTTAAAGGAACTGAAGTGACATTAGTTGTAAGTTTTGTACCACCAGCTGAAGACTCCCAGCCCATTCCATCTATCTGATTGGATAATGAGGTGCAATTGACTGAAAAGGAGTTGCCAAATGCCACCACAACCGCAGGGGGGCTCATCACAACTGGACAGGAGGCACCAACATGCTTTCCTAGAACCACACAGCACAAATTAGTGACCACAATGTAAGCACAAATCTACAAAGATGTTCCAATATGTTGTGTGTTTCTTGCATTTCTACAATGGGATTTATAGGTAGGAAGTAATACATAAGTACATTTAAGTACATTTACTCAACGTAATTAAGTACAAATTTGAGGTACTTTTTATGTTAGGCTGTTTTAAGTTGTTCTGTCCATGAATCTGTACACAAATTACACTTCACAAGGTTTGAACATCTTAGATTTCTGCATAATCATAATCTATGAGGCACATATTGAACTAAGGTGGACTCAACTTGAACGTTCACGTTTTTAACAACATCAATATCAGAAGAATTGGAAAGAAAAGTTTTTGTTTTAATCAGTAAAATATAGAATCAGATAAAAATAATATTCAAGAGTAAAGAGGCAGGCTGATCTCTGCCACATCTGGATTTAGCTTAGCTTATCAACTTATTACAACACATAAAGAAAAGCAGATCGGACAATCAAAAAGTTGCTCTAACGTGAAAATTTGATACCCGAACATGAACATGCAACCAAACAGTATCGTGAGGCTTAAGCAGAGTGGGCTGTGGTTACTCGTTGGAATATGGGCGTAGGCCGCCGACACTCGGCGCCGCGCGTTACCCTAGATCTTGTAAGTACCTGTATAAAACACAATGCGACAGAAAACGCAATTACCTGCACACGCAATGAAGCCGCCCAATAGGAAAAACGACATCATGACTCGAAAGTAAGCTTCACCTTACTCTATTAAGAATCAATGATAGCTACAATAGCCCAACAGTAAAATATTTTCTCTTTTCTAAATGCGTGCTCCTCCTTCAGTAGCTGCGTAACCTGCTTTACCTTTCACCTGACGTATGCTGATTGGCGAAAGTGAAAGTATAGTGGTGCACTAACGTGTTGCTCGTAAACTTCGGCTAAGCCTCTGTCTCTGAAGTGGCTTTAGCGGGGGCTGGGCTTTAGATGATGACTTAAAGGAATAGTTTTACATTTTAGGAATTAAACTTGCCCGAAGATGATGCATGTTACACATTTTCATATAATTCCATAGTTATTCACTATAGCCTATAGGAAATCTTCTCAGAAAGAGGTAGTAGTATTTATTTAGTTATCTATTTTTGTCCTTTTCTACAGGGCTTGGACCTGGACTGCACAGCTGGGAATGGGGAAGGGCTGTTGGTTCAGTGTCTTGCCCCGAGACACTTTGACAGCCAGGACTGGGGATTGAAGCACTGTGTTCCATGGACAGCTGCCTTACCAACCTCAGTATTATGATTGGTATGAAAACTCTGTGAATGTGAACAGACTATAATGTTTCTGACAGAAGCTATGGAAAGGCAGTGGTGGCAAGTTACAGCATTTTCCCGAGGGCATCTAAAAGGATTTGGGGGCCTCTTGTCTGCTGTTCCCGGCACTGAGAGTGCTACTTTGATATTAGAACCGTGTTACTTTTGGTTAGTTTTGCTTTTTATTTCATTCACCACCTGTGACTATTTACTTGTTTCACTTTTACATCTGTGACATGTCAGGAGAAAACTTTTTGCATCACATTCTTCAAATGACCTTTTGTCCCTCCAAGGTTTTTTTTTTTTTTTACTTCTTCATCGTGAATTCTGTTTTAATATTAACTTTATTTTATAAACATTTTTTAAATTGTGTTTCAGTTTTAGTTAAGGTCGTTGGCTTCATGTGGATTTAGCTGGTAAAATTATATAAACTGTTTTATGCCAATACTACTGTTTATAAACAAGTCTTAACTCGTTAAGCTTGTGTTACTGCGCATTTCTCTCATGGCTGCATCATGGAGCTTTTGTTATTTATTTGACACATTTTTTGAGCCTAGTCAATAGCAAAGCAATTTGTTTGGAAAGCTACATTTTTAATAATAAAAATAGTTTTACACAAATATTTACAGAAGTATTCACAAATACATTACAATATCATGTCCCTAATAAGGCAGGTAGAATTTCAATTCCACAAATTCTTCCGTCATTTGGCAAAATGCACATATGAGTGTGCAATCCATTTTCTATACTAGTGTGTTCCATCACCGCTGTTTCTCATGAATAAATAAGGGTTTACATTTAATTTAAAAAATATAGTTCTGATAGGCATTAGACTACAATAAATCCAGTCATTCATAGAAAGTATAATTTGGAACAAGAGGATCTGTCCCATAAAGCCAGAGCCTGACACAGTGTGGCACAACAAAATGACAGGCAGAGAGAATGCTACGAACAAGAAGAGCTGTGCAGAGACAGTTGGCTCAATAGATCAATGTACACAGTGTTCACACATTTGGGGAGCTGGCCTTGTCTTCACACATTTAGTGCACAACCTCAGAGACAAAAAAAGCAACGAAAACCAAGTCTAAAGGCTTACTTCCTGTAAATGTGACCTTAGAACCATTTTTAGCTATGTGAAACTGCTTGAACAGCATATTAAAAATAATACTGTAAAATAAGCACAAGATCTGAGTTTGATTGATTACTAGGATATGGGAAATAAGTATAAGTGAAACTAACACTAACAAAACATTCACAATTCAATTAGTCATTTGTGCTCAAGAATGACAAAAACATTTCTCTGGCAAGTCTGAGCAAGTTGTTTTGAGTCATTGCTCCGCAGTGAAGGGTAAAATACAGTAGTAAATATAGAACTGTGCATCTCAAGCTTAGCTTGCTCATTTTTATGATTTAGATTATTCCATAAAAGGTTAAATATTATTATATGTGGGGAAAATGGATGAAATGTAGTGGAATTAAAAAAACCCTTCCAAACAGTCCAGTGTGAGCCTGCTGTTTGAGTAATATTCAAGTTCTCAAACATTGTGTGTTTTGGCAGAGATACGCAGCTCATTCACATTGGACAGGTATCCCTTCGGCGATTTCCACAGATGTACTGCTAAGACAGTTTGGTCATAGGAAACTGCAGATCCCAGCCGTTGTGAGCTACACTACTATTTCGGGTGCTGAGCTTCGGGTTTTTAAGGCTGTAGCGACGCATTTTGGTGTTCTTGTAGTAGATTGAGTAGATGAAGAGGAAGATGACAGAGATGGCGACTACTGTGACAGCGACAAATCCAGCTATGAGCGGCAGGTAGTCCTCTGTAATGAAATCAATCACATAGGCAACACAATGTTGAAAAATCCACAATACTGTCTCTATTTTTGAAATGCAACTATTCATTTATGAATATTTATGTTGTTTTTTTTTAGGCAGCAAAAAACAAACTACACAATTTGAATATGGTGAAAACTCAGCTAACAATGAACAATTTTTACATGTAATTTAACATGCTCAGTCGCACTCATAGTGACATTTAAATTGCTTTATTCTTGTAAAAGCAAAAGCTATTTTAATTATATCACAATGTATTATATATTCATACATTGAAAATAAAAAATATAGAGAACCACGAATCGTTACCTGTTAAGACCGCTTCCACCACATGAAAGCTTGAACCATATTCATTGATGGCAGTACAGTTGTAGATGCCTGGTCCCTGGATAGTTAAAGTTTTCCCAGACATTTGAAAGGTTTCTGGTGTGGAGATCCACTGGATCTCGGGCGACGGATTACCATCAGCTTCACAAACAAGATCCTCAGTATAACCTCTGAACACTGGGACTCTGTTTGGAAGCTTTGTGATATTAATGGTGGGTTTATCTATGGAGACAGAGCATTATGAGGTCAAAGATAATTCAAAATTAATACAGCACTTTTAATGACACTGCACTTTAGGTTATATGTTAATTGGCTGTGGCCACACTGTCCTTTATTAGTGTAAAGATAATAACATAACTGCTACTTTATAGAATATAATGTGATAAAATGCCTATCATCAGTTTATTTTTACAGTATTATCTTAATTGTGACTACTGAGCAAAAAATCTAAATGGGATCTTACAGCCGACAGTGAGGTTGAGAGGACTGGACATTAAGTGTGGAGGTCCATCAGGTCCCAAGTTCAACTTAGCCTCACATCTAAACTGCACGTTCCTGTGCTGTTTGTTTAGACTGATCTTGATGATAGATGACACATTAACCAGGGATCTGATCACACTGATGTTACAGTTTGTGTTGTTCTCGGGCAGACAGCCAGTCACTTTCATTTGGGCTGATGGAGAAATGAACATTTAGATGAGAAACAAAAAGGGTGTTAGTTTCGCCAGACACGATAACAGCGAAGCATGACTTTTTGCGATAAAGACATTTAACAAATTATATTTTACTCCCTGCTCTGTCAACATGCAGTACATTGATGTCTTGATTTGATATTTACATACTGCTGCACTCATGAGATGCATATCTTGTCCCTAATGCGTATGCTAAAAAGAAGGAATAGCCACACAAAGCATTTTAAAGGGTTCAGACACAGAAGCATTGCTGCTTAGAATCCATGTTTTTTTTAGTTGGTTTCATTATATTGTTAAAGAGCTTCACAATTCAATAGCCCTCCTTCACAATAAACAGCACTAATGAAAATACTTTTTCTCATTTTTCTCTTAAGGAATACCTACCACTTTGTGTCAGCATGTTTGCTTTCAACTACAAGTTTCACTACCAAAACTAAATCTCCTTGGCATCCCAGAAAAGAAGCTAGAATATGTATGAAGTAGGTAACACTACCTTTTTCAGGAGGTTCAAAGGTGTTATTCTCTTGATACCACTGCACAGTGAGGTTTTGTACAGGAGCAATGTTGATGATGTCACACTGCAGCCTGAACTCTTTGCTCTCCTCCACTGAGCTCAGGTAATCTACAGGACGGATGAAGACACTGTCTGGTGCTTCTATAGTGATAGAATTAATGAAATGAAGAACTATTACAATAATTACAAAAAAGTTAATGACGGTTAAAGTAGAAAAAACTTGTGAATACATACTGTAAAGAGTGATGTTTAAATGTTTATGGCATTTTCCTATTCCCACAAATGTTGCAAAACAAACAGGCCTCGGGTCCCAGTCTTTATGGGGATCAATAAGCCAACTTTCGTTAAAAATTTTGATGCCCGATGTATCCTGCCAGTATAATTCTTTGACATTTCTATCAGTGGACGTCACTTTGCATTTTGCAGACTGGCTTGTGTTTTTGTATCGTATCAGCATCCTGTCTGGAGTTATTTCGATAGGGCATTCTTTCTCAGCACCTGTGGAATGTAGAGTGAGGTACAGAAACGACAACACACCCATTATATTAACAAAATTTGCCACATCCGGGGCAGCTGACAATTAGTGTTGTAGGTCATAGGAAAGGCTCAGGAAGGATGTAGGCCTCGCTTAGGAGGGTTCCACTGTTTCTGCCAGCATTCATTCTGCTGGACTTACTGCATATACTGGAATATCCTTATGTCAGTGTACTGCACCACACACTCCCCTATTTCTATACAATAAACCACACAACAGGCCTATCTTGGGAAAATACTGTTTGATTCATAAACTTTAACATTTTAGTAGAGACCTCAACACTTACTTTGCCTAGAAGTGGCCGCAAAAATGCTACTAACACTATACTTACAATCAGATTTTCTTTCCAGAAACTTAACTCCTAAAAACTCTACTACATAAAACTGCACTGATGTTTATTTCCTTAAATACAACAGACATAATGGAAACATGAGGTCTTTAACCTGCCTCCAACTGACTCAACTTACTTGACACAGTCCCGTTAGACAGAGACAACAGCTTTAAAGTCAACAGCAGGGAAAGGAGACAAAGAGAGTTTAAATCCTTCATTGGAGCAGAGTCTTCAGACTTCTAGCAGCTGCTGACTTTTTCCCCCTGTTAAACTGAGCGTCTACGATCTCTCTCTCTCTCTCTCTCCAGGCTACGAATAATTAACTGCGTACGGGATGAGCCTGTAGACTTTTGGAGAGAAAGCTAAGCTAAGCTATGGCTGCAATGCACAGCCCCCAGCTCTGCGCCGCTGGAGAGGAAACCGGGAAGAAGCCCTCCCCCAAACACTGAGGGACACACACACACACGCACACGGTGTCTATAAATGTAGCTAGTTTTCCAAGTTGGCTACATGTTAAACTTAAGGTGGATTAGTGCGGCATTAAAATAAATATAGTCCCCTCCGTAAATAGATTCAGAAAAGGAAAAAGAAAAGTTTGGTTTTAGGATTGTAAAGGACTGCAAATTTTACAAAACAAGACTTTAAAAACGTATCTACACAGCCATGCTACCAGCAGTGATTTCAACTAAAAATCGCATTAGCATGTTAACATGATGCTAACATGCTTGAATAATAGTATGTACAAAGTTAAACGTAGTTTTGTGTGAGTGCTAAGATTTGCAATTAGATCTATTTAGATTTAGATTTTTTTAACAAAGTACACATAAGCTACACATAAGCACATTTTCCCATCCATAAGTGAAAGTTTTGACTTGGTGTGAAAGATGAAAACTCAGTGGGATTCATTACTTTATTAATCAAATATTTAAATTGATATGAATCTGTATCAAGATTTCATAGCAATCTGTTTATTAGTCACTGAGATATTCAGTTAGGACCAAAGTGGGGAAATAAACAAAAAACAATACTACAAACTGTCAATTCAACTGGAAACATATAATCCCAGGATTAATATTCAGCTCATTGTGTTAATGTGCTACAAACGGTGCTTACCTCTTACAATGACTCTGACGGTTTTGGAGACATTTCCTCTTTCGTTCTGGGCGTAACATCTGTAGGAGCCCATGTTGTATGCAGTAGCATTGCCGATGACCAGAATGGACACTCCATTGTCATATTTCTCCATTACATTGGTTGTTCGGTAATAATCCCAAGTATATTTTGGTTGTGGGTTGCCCGTGGTAGAGCATTTTAACTTGAAGTCAGAGCCAGCCATAACTACAGAGTCTTCAAGTTCAGTTATCTGTGATGGAGGGTCTACAGACAACAATTTAAGTCAGAGAATAGCAAATACATATGTGCAATATTATGAGTAACTCTTGGTAAATTTACGTTTTTGGGATTTTCATTCAAATAGCATACATGAGACAATAATCTCCACTGTGAAGTTGACACTTGACTGATTGGTTGAAGCATTGATCACATACTGCCCTGCATCACTTTTAGTAAGGGTCTGTGGAAGTTCAACTACTTCACTGAGTCTGAACCATGTTGTCTGAGGTTTAGGATAGCCCTCAACCCTACAGGTGATGTTGTGAGGAGCGTACTCCAGCACAGTGTAAATGCTTTCACATCTCAGCTCTGGTCCATCTAAAAGCAAAAGCACCTTGTTAAGAATGACATCACGTAGAAAGTGTTTCTTAAGGATAACTTTGACATAGTTGCAATGAAGACTGCATGATGTATATGATGCAGAATTTTAAAAGCTTTAGCAAGTATTATTTTTAAATTATTTCAAAAGGATTGTTACACTTTAAGGACATATAAAATGCCTTTTGGAACTCAACGTTTGGTCAGGAGAAAACTCCACCATGCAAAAATTGAATTTTGGTGTTATTACTGCAGTATAGTATTGTCATAAGGGATGAATGTGACACTCACATAACACATGAACGTGGACTCTCTTATTGACAGATGAAAAGCCCTCAGCTTTAATCTCGTATATCCCTGCATTCTCTCTGCTCAAGGAGACGTTCAGGTTTGTGGGCTGACCATCTTTCAGCCATGTGACAGAGGGGGTAGGATTTCCCTCCACAGAGCATTGATCCTTCAAAGTTCCATTTTCCCGTAACTCAATGGAAGAACATTGTACATCTGGTCCGACTAAAATGAAGCAAGATAGCAACCATTTTTACTATTTTGCTTACTTATTTCACAGATAAAAAAGCTGTTGTTTTTGTCTGTCAATCGTTCAAAAATAGCATAAAAAAGCCAATACATGATTATACTTACAGTAAACTGTAATGTGATATTCTTGTGAAGATACATGGAGTTGTGGCCCTTCTGGCCCAAGGTCCATGTGTGCCTCACATCTGATTGTGACTCCATTGTCTGCTCTGGTTGTTGTATAGCTGAGAACCGGTGAAGGGTTCACTGGTTTCTTATTAGTATTATTAAAAGTGTCCGTATGGATCCTTTCTTCTCCTTTGTACCAATTCACAGTCAGGTTCTGAACAGGTGCTACACGTTGGATATCACATATGAAATTATATGTTTCATTTTCTTTCATCTTAATATCAGAGTCACTGGTAGACGTGATATTAATCTCTTCAGGGAACGCTGGAGAAAAAAAGTGACGTTTTTAGACACAGTCATAATAATAAGAATATCAGCTTGTTCTGTGCTAAATGAGCAATACTTACTGTAAAGTGTAATCTTTGGGCTCCTTTGACACTGTTCAAACCTACTAGCTAGTAATGGGTTGATAAAGCATGAAGTAGAAACCATCCAATCTGTTAGTCTCTCCACGTTCCAACTCAGATGATTTACCTTCCTAATACCTGTGCCTGATTCAGTAGCTTCCCAGCCCAGTCCTTCAAACAGAACCTCTGAGGTGCTGCAGTTGATGGAGACTGGGTCTCCATATCTCACCACAACACTGGTGGGGGTAATCTCAATGGGACAGGAGGTGTGCACACCTGCATAATCCAGACACATGTGTTATATTTCTATTGTTGTCACAAGAAATGTCTGCCCTCTAGAAACAAATCTGTTTCAATGATAATTGGAAATAAGGAATTTAAATATCACAATACAATATATTTGCCAGTATATTTTAATCTTTTTTTTACTGCTTTCAGAGAATAATTAGTGTATATAAAAAGTGTACATTCAAACAGCAATGTGATAAAATCAATGAAATTAAATGAACTTGGAGATTTGCAATGAAAGAAATCAATACAATCTTTCCTTAAAAAGACAACAGTAACAATTCAAAACTTGGGCAGCCATGCAGATTACACTGTTACAGAAACAATCATATAAGAACACAATTAAATTGAGACTTGAATAGGCAATTACATTTTGTATATCTAAAGTATTTGGGAACTATTTACAAAAAATGTAAACAAAAAACTATTATTTACACTTTTCAGCTGTTCCCTTTCAGGGGTCACCACAGCGAATCATGTGCCTCCATCTAATCTTGTCCTCTGCATCGTCTTCTCTCACACCAACTAACGTCATGTTCTCTCTCACTACATTCATAAATCTCCTCTTTGGTCTTCCTCTAGACCTCCTGCCTGGCAGCTCCAACCTCAGCATCCTTCTATTGATATATTCACAGTCTCTCCTCTGAACATGTCCAAACCACCTCGATCTGGCCTCTCTGACTTTATCTCCAAAACATCTAACATGAGCTGTCCCTCTGATGTACTCATTCCTGATCCTGTCCATCCTTGTCACTCCCAAAGAGAAGCTCAACATCTTAAGCTCTGCTACCTCCAGCTCTGCCTCCTGTCTCTTCTTCAGTGCCACTGTCTCTAAGCTGAACAGCATCTCTGGTCTCACCACCATCTTAAACACCTTTCCTTTCATTCTCGCTGATACTCTTTTATCACACAACACACCTGACACTTTTTCCACCCTTTCCAAGCTGTTTGCACTCACCTCTTCACCTCCATTCCACACTCTCCATTGCTCTGAAGCGTTGGCCCTAAGTACTTAAAGTCCTGCACCTTCTTCACCTCTGCTCCCTGTAACCTCACCGTTCCACCTGGGTCCCTCTCATTCACACACATGTATTCCGACTAACCTTCATTCCTCTGCTTTCCAGAGCAGACCTCCACCTCTCTAGATTTTCCTCTACCTGCTCCTTGCTCTCGCAACAAATCACAACGTCATCTGCAAACATTATAGTCCATGGAGATTCCTGTCTAACTTCATCAGTCAGCCCGTCCATCACCAGAGCAAACAAGAAGGGGCTCAGAGCCGATCCTTGATGCAGACCTACCTCCACCTTGAACTCCTCTGTCACACCTACAGCACACCTCACCACGGTCTTACAGCTCTCATACATGTCCTACACCACTCTAACATACTTCTCTGCCACTCCAGACTTCCTCATACAATACCACAGCTCCTCTCTTGGTACCCTGTCATACGCTTTCTATAAATCTATGAAGACACAAAGCAACTCTCTATGACCTTCTCTGTCTTTCTCCATCAGCATCATCAAAGCAAATATTGCATCTGTTGTACTCTTTCTAGGCATGAAATCATATTGCTGCTCACAAATGCTCACCTCTGCCCTTAGACTAGCTTCCACTACTCTTTCCTACAACTTCATTGTGTGGCTCATAAGCTTTGTTCCTCTGTAGTTGTCACAGCACCAGTACACTTCTCCACCATTCCTCGAGCATCTTTTAACTCTAAAAGATCTTGTTAAATGAAATAGCACTACGATTTAGATTTTTTAACAAAGTACAGATGAGATAGGATCATTGTCATCAATTCCTGGATAAATTTGAAATATTTTACGGATATAAAAAAATTAGGAGACCACCAAAATATCAATGTATTCATGCTAATTCATCTAATAGTTTTTGAGACATTTTAGCAAATTCTGTAACCCATTTTCTTGGAAACAGTAATGTGCAGATTTTCCCATCCATAAGTGAAAGTTTTGACTTGGTGTGAAAGATGAAAACTCAGTGGGATTCATTACTTTATTAATCAAATATTTAAATTGATATGAATCTATATCAAGATTTCATAGCAATCTGTTTATTAGTCACTGAGATATTCAGTTAGGACCAAAGTGGGGAAATAAACAAAAAACAATACTACAAACTGTCAATTCAACTGGAAACATATAATCCCAGGATTAATATTCAGCTCATTGTGTTAATGTGCTACAAACGGTGCTTACCTCTTACAATGACTCTGACTGTTTTGGAGACATTTCCTCTTTCGTTCTGGGCGTAACATCTGTAGGAGCCCATGTTGTATGCAGTAGCATTGCCGATGACCAGAATGGACACTCCATTGTCATATTTCTCCATTACATTGGTTGTTCGGTAATAATCCCAAGTATATTTTGGTTGTGGGTTGCCCGTGGTAGAGCATTTTAACTCGAAGTCAGAGCCAGCCATAACTACAGAGTCTTCAAGTTCAGTTATCTGTGATGGAGGGTCTACAGACAACAACTTAAGTCAGAGAATAGCAATTACATACGTGCAATATTATGAGTAACTCTTGGTAAATTTATGTTTTTGGGATTTTCATTCAAATAGCATACATGAGACAATAATCTCCACTGTGAAGTTGACACTTGAATGATTGTTTGAAGCATTGATCACATACTGCCCTGCATCACTTCTTGTTAGGGTCTGTGGAAGTTCAACTACTTCATTGAGTCTGAACCATGTTGTCTGAGGTTTAGGATAGCCCTCAACCCTACAGGTGATGTTGTGAGGAGCGTACTCCAGCACAGTGTAAATGCTTTCACATCTCAGCTCTGGTCCATCTAAAAGCAAAAGCACCTTGTTGAGAATGACATCACGTAGAAAGTGTTTCTTAAGGATAACTTTGACATAGTTGCAATGAAGATGCAATTTGGTGTTATTACTGTAGTAGTATTGTCATAAGGGATGAATGTGACACTCACATAACACATGAACGTGGACTCTCTTATTGACAGATGAAAAGCCCTCAGCTTTAATCTCGTATATCCCTGCATTCTCTCTGCTCAAGGAGACGTTCAGGTTTGTGGGCTGACCATCTTTCAGCCATGTGACAGAGGGGGTAGGATTTCCCTCCACAGAGCATTGATCCTTCAAAGTTCCATTTTCCCGTAACTCAATGGAAGAACATTGTACATCTGGTCCGACTAAAATGAAGCAAGATAGCAACCATTTTTACTATTTTGCTTACTTATTTCACAGATAAAAAAGCTGTTGTTTTTGTCTGTCAATCGTTCAAAAATAGCATAAAAAAGCCAATACATGATTATACTTACAGTAAACTGTAATGTGATATTCTTGTGAAGATACATGGAGTTGTGGCCCTTCTGGCCCAAGGTCCATGTGTGCCTCACATCTGATTGTGACTCCATTGTCTGCTCTTGTTGTTGTATAGCTGAGAACCGGTGAAGGGTTCACTGGTTTCTTATTAGTATTATTAAAAGTGTCCGTATGGATCCTTTCTTCTCCTTTGTACCAATTCACAGTCAGGTTCTGAACAGGTGCTACACGTTGGACATCACATATGAAATTATATGTTTCATTTTCTTTCATCTTAACATCAGATTCACTAGTAGACGTGATATTAATCTCTTCAGGGAACGCTGGAGAAAAAAATTGAAGTTTTTAGACACAGTCATAATAATAAGAATATCAGCTTGTTCTGTGCTAAATGAGCAATACTTACTGTAAAGTGTAATCTTTGGGCTCCTTTGACACTGTTCAAACCTACTAGCTAGTAATGGGTTGATAAAGCATGAAGTAGAAACCATCCAATCTGTTAGTCTCTCCACGTTCCAACTCAGATGATTTACCTTCCTAATACCTGTGCCTGATTCTGTAGCTTCCCAGCCCAGTCCTTCAAACAGAACCTCTGAGGTGCTGCAGTTGATGGAGACTGGGTCTCCATATCTCACCACAACACTGGTGGGGGTAATCTCAATGGGACAGGAGGTATGCACACCTGCATAATCCAGGTACATGTGTTATATTTTTATTGTTGTCACAAGAAATGTCTGCCCTCTAGCAAGATATCTGTTTGTCATTTTTTCCAACTGACACCAAATTCCTTAACAAACACAAACAAAAGCTAAACACAATGATAATTCAAAATAGGAATTTAAATATCACAATACAAGATATTTGCCAGTACATTTTGAGCTGTTTTGTAACTGCTTTCAAAGAATAATTAGTGTAAATAAAAAGTGTACACTCAAACAGCAATGTGATTTTTTTTTTTTGATTTTTTTTTTGGTCTGATGAAATGAACAGAGAGATTTGCAATGAAAGAAATCAATACAATCTTTCCTTAAAAAGACAACAGTGATAATTCGAAACGTGGACAGCAATACAGATTACACTGTTACAGAAACAATCATATAAGAACACAATTAAATTTGGATAAGCGATTACGTTATGTATTTCTAAAGTATTTAAGGAAAAAAAAACATTATTTACACGTTTTTTCATAGAAGTCGTGTAAATGAAAAAACTCTTTTTATGTGGCCAGTTTCCTTTCGATGCAGGATGACGTGAATTTATTTCTTCTAAAAGCCAGTGCTCCCTTCTGGTGGAAACTAAGTTGTGCACCAATAGAATGAAACTGTTTTACATCGCTCTAGTTTTTTTTCCCTAATCTTACTGATACCACGCATCTTAGGTCAAGAATAATTTGTTTCATCGATGTTATATTTGTAAATACTGAAAAAGACTCCAGAAAATCGTTAACATATATGTTGCACAGAAAAACGTTTTAAGACAAAAAACCAAAACAAACAAACAAACAAACAAACAAAAAAGCCTAAAAAAACATAGTTTAATTAGGTCAACAGAATGAATCCAGGCAGCTTACCTGTCACAGTGAGAATGAACCCCAGGAAAAGACGAACAAATAACGTACTTTTACTCATTTGATATCAAACAGTTTCCCTTCTGTGGTTTAATCCAGCTCCGTTGAGCTTGTCTTGAGTGTCGGCGTTGTCGCGTAGTAACATTAATGAAGGGGCAGGGGCGAGAGGGATACATCTAGTGACACACGCTCTCTCTCGTTCTGTGTCTCTCTCTCTCCCTCCCTCTCTCTCTCTCTCTCTTTCTCCACACATACACACACATAGACACACTTTCTCTTCACCACGGATGGTGGGTTGTGCGTGGGATTTATTCATGAGTCAGACAATATCACAGCCTATATTGTGATAGGCTTTGAAACAGATTCATGTCATTATACAAAAAAATAATATGACATCATTAGTGTATAGTTCAAAATATAGCTTAATGACCATATTTGTGAACTAAAATTTAATACCTAAGAATTTGCATCTGCAGACATGCACAGCTGTGTTTACAATTACTTGTGTAAAGTCCTTTTTTCAGAGAAACAAATTAAAATCTATCTATAGATATTAGCAACTTGTGTGCATGCTGGCAGCTTTTATTTTACCCACACTTCGTAAGGTCTCCCTTACATAGATTCACACCCATACTGTTATTCATATATCCCTCCTTTGTTTTTATCAAGACCTATTGTGACCATATTATCCATTAATGGGACTTGAGCCAAAATGCAAATGCTGATGCATTTCCTCAGAACATGTTGTTATGAATCACTGGTTCGTTTTCAGGAAAAAGACAATTCGAAACATGTAACAAAGCTGACAGATACATCCTCTAATTTTCTATTTGTTTTTACAGATTTCAGGTTAAGCAACATATGAGCTCTAAGGAAATGGGCATAAATTTTCACTTACCCACTTCTCCAGTAACCAGAACAGAGTTTTATATGTACTTCAAACAGTGAAAGTCAGAATGCTGAGACAAAACATTGGTACAGAGCAAGTTGTTTTTAATACAGTGATGGTCAAAGGTTAGTCCATCAGATAGGAGAAGAGGAAAGGCTAGAAGAAGGTATGCAACAAGGGAGGCCCTGAAGACAAACAGGGGGCTTCAGTTAAGAAAACAAGTATTGAGATTCCAGCCATGCTGCTTGAAGACTCCCTATTCACAAAACTAAAACCGAGCATTTACATGCACTATTGTCCACATTCACTCCTGGAGGTTTTATCTGACACAGGGTGAATATTAAAATTTTAATGAGATGTTTCTGTTCTTGTGCCAATACTAAGCTTTAATCTCTTAACAAAAAGTCCAATGTTTCTCAGCAACAAATTCAGCAGAACCCTAACATAGTGCTGGCAAACTGGACTAAGACATATGTAAAGTCACTTTAATAAATGTTCACAGGCACGTCCAATGCATTTCTATAGTTCATTTGGATTAATTATGCTCAGATGGTCAGTCACAGAATAATTAATGGTGTTAAAAATTGCAGATCTAGTGTGTTATGTTCATCATGATAAGTTTGTTACATGTAGTGATGTGACAGTGTTTTTCAGTAGTCTAGTTTTAGTTAAATTATGTACAATTTGTGTAGAATTCTCCATCCTTCAGAATAAAGACTCATTATTCTTCCCACATCTGGTTATGATGTTTGTGCAGTCTGTAGTCCAGACTGCATCCACAACGATTGGACAATTCCGCTAAAAAGAAGAAAGTGAAAGTTATAGAGTAAAGGTACATGATTCTTACAAAGCCCTTTAAATTTAGATTGCCTCATTCTTCTAAAATAGCATTAGATATCTGCCTGTCCTTTGTAGACAGAATAGGGGAAAGGAATGAGCTAAGAAAATTGCTGCTTCTTTAACCCCTGTCCTGTCACAAAGAGGAAGCTGCTGTGAAAACATAACTGAAAGTAAAAGAAGATACACCAAACTACATGTAGACGAATGAGTGCAGAGCTCTTATCCATAGATCATGGCTTGTTGGGGCACTGATAAGGTGGCCTTGTACTTTCAGGTGAAAGCCATCAAATTATCTTTGATAAACTGCTGCCTCTTTGTGTCTGTGCACCAAAAAGCCGAGCAGGAAGTAAATAATCAGTGAGTAAAAAAGGGTGAATAACATGTTACATTGCCTTTACTCACTGAAGCAGAGCTTACTGTAATGTGATCGTAGAAAATGCTTGAGCCAAACAGAGGTCTCTTTGTGTCCACGGAGTGCTTGTGTCTCTGCTGGCACTTAGCCCCCTTTCTGTGTAAGAGAAACGATTCCAGTGTTAGGGTGGCTGAAAACAGTATGTGAACATAGTTTTCTAAAATGTTTTTTTTTTACAAATGTGAAATGACAGGAATTGCTCTCTATTCTACACAGTCTTTATTTTATCAATAGGGAAAGATATGTCAAAAAGCACAGGTTCTTGTTTCCACAGATGGATCTACCTCATCTCCAAACTTTGCCAGTACTCCAACTTGTATTCCAAATCCCATGCTACCTCTTTTGAAATTTGAATTCTTGATTTGCATGCAGACCTCACACTGCACAAACTCCCCATTGAGACACTCTGCATACCAAAGTATTGAGAAATATAAATTTCCCTGCCAAGACCTGCATTCTTCCCTTAATTTGTAAACTGACCACAGTTGGGGTCTGCTTTTAGGCACAATACTACATGTATTGCTAAAGAGTTGCCACACCTTGTGTGGGGAAGCTTTCCAGATACATATCTAGCCTACTTGATCCGTTATTTCTCCTGATCTGATAAACATTTAACACATATACCCCTAAGTTTAACTAAACCATTTTTATTTATTTTGCGGGGTCTTTATCATCACTTCCTGGTCTATAACAGGCTGACCATTTACACATTTTCCAACAAAATGTATTACGCCATGAGCATGACACCATATTTAAATGTTATTACACATTTGGTATTGGCAGGGTGAGTGCAGGAACCAGATAACAAACAGGAAATATCTAATTAACTGCAGAGAACTCTAAATTTACAAAACAATGAGAGCTTTTCAAAATCCAAAATGTGAAGGTCAGAACAATGAAAGTGACAGAAGGCGGTTTCCCTGATCTTATTTCTTATCAGATGACCCCCTTTTCTGCTTACTGTAAATATAACAGTACATCCTCATCCTCAGTAATATCTCTGCTTTCTCTGTCTGGCAGTTTCTGATTGTAGTTCATAGCCTAACACAGCTCTTGTGTATATTATATGCTATTGTTCAAAGCGGGATAATTTTTCTTTGCTCAAAAAGAAAGGGAACCCGAAAGAGCCACACTAACATCAATGCAGAAAAAAAATCTGAGATGTACAATGAACAAAATATTGAGTGCAATGAACAGTAATTTGTTTTCACTTTTACTTTAGCTCAGCTCTCCAAAGTCATTTTATGGGCAACCTCTCTCTTCAGTTGGAGATCAAGGAGTGTTAGTCCTGATGGGTATTGGGAGTCTCAGCAGAGCCTGAAAGCCTCCTTCGACAGTAATTACTTTGTTTTTGTTAAATTGTTTCATTAAGACAGGCTCTCTCCTCTCCAGCTGAGTCATAGATGAAGGCCTCTCCAAGAGCAATCTGCCCCTTCCAGTCTTCAGCTTTTGTCAGCTGACAAAAGCAACCAGAAACTCCCAGTTGGTGGGGGAGGATGAGTCAGAGGATCTGCCAAATAACCTACTGATTGCAAATGTAGAAACAGTACAAGAATATAACACAAGATACATTTAGATGTGTACAATGCCGATTAGATTGCAAAGAAAACTTATCTTGCAATTCTTTTGTAAGGAAATCAGGTTCTGCGTCACCTCTCACTACCCCATCTGAGTGGGATGAGGCAACTGCCCTGTGACAAACATCCTGAGATCATAGTTATATGGAAATGTTTAGGAGCTGCACAAGAGCAGCTCGCTCTGTTTGTGGCATTTCTTATCACGTTCAAATGGAAAGTATATATTTTTAATACTCCCTTTAGGCTTATTTGTGTTTTATCGGTTGGGAAAACAGAGTGTAGGAGGGACATGTGCAAGTCAAGAGCTTGAGCAAAATGATGTCATGCAATTGGGGAGTAATAACATCTAGATATTGTTCTAGTTAAACAGCAAGGGTGCTTCTAGATCACCAGGGCTTGATTGCTCAAAAGAGAACCACAAACACCAACTCCCTAAAACCCATTGCATTAAATCCTCCAAACCAAGCAGATACATATGCTCATGATGTTAAATGTATCCGAAGGGAGAGAGAGAATGTTTTTATTGTTGAATGTTTTTTCTATTCGCTCTTTGTTTAAGCTCTATCTCGGGGCTGACTTCAGTGTTTCAGCTGCAGTAGCTACCACATTGATCTCTGGCTCCCTCATTTGTTGTATTCAACAAAATAATCCCCACATGTATCACAGAATACCATTGTTCTTCTCCCTCTAAAATGCATATCTCAGGTTTAAGATAGGTATTACAAAATAATGCGTATAATCATTTCATGCAGTGATATGTTTCGTTTCTTTTACAATCTGATTGTTTAGATTGGAGGACTTGTTGCAAAAGGAGCAGCTGAATAACTTTGTCAACACCAGATGGCAGCATGGTGTCAAATGAGAAGCCACAACTCTAACTTATATTTACTTATAGTTACAAACTAGGCAAAATGGTTAGAGTATCATACAGATAGTTGTTGTTATAGTGTTTTCATAGCAATTAGAAGTTAGACAAACTCTCTAAAGTTAACACATACATAGCGGGCAGAGCTTAACCATCAGACAAATTAGGTCTCTTTTGGCTGTGCAGAGGTTTGAAAAGCCAGCAAAGCTCTTGGTAAAGGTTAAAGGGGGGGGCTGCTGCAAACAGTTGGATATCATATGTATTAAATAAAACCTCAGCAACCACATACACTTACTCTGAGGCCATAACAGAACTGTGAGGAAACCCCAATTAGCAAGCTCAAAGCCAACTGGGTAAGAAATATGGGATTCCTTTTAGTCAGACTTAATTTGTATTAATCATTATTATTAAAAGATTTCAACATCGTACTATTAGGCCACGCTGCTTTTGTTCTAAATATTTTTCTTTGTCATAAAAAACAAGTGAAATATGGGCCCTACTGTAAATTTTGTAAGCCAGGCGTCTACTTTGCATTTGGCCGGAAATGTTTTTCAGAGGCTGGTTTCAGGACACATCATGCTCATGAAGGGAGTCAATATTATAATACAGGTCCATCTAAAAGTCATTAAGATCTGAAATGTATTTGTTAAAGACACTCAAAGGTGAATATTCAGACAACCCAAAACTTTATTACTTTTGTAAGTCATAATTTGACCATTACATCTACTAAATTGTGGGAATGAATAATCAAAAAAGACAGATGAAATGCTTTAACATCAAAACTTGCTTGATGACACAACTGCAAGAATTTCACAACATTATCGTTTGAATACGTTTGCAGTACGTACCTTCATTATGTTTCAGCCAGCTGTGTCTCTGTTAGCTGTGAAGCTGTTACAGAGATTATTGGTTGTATTGTGGTAGGATAAAACCACAAAACTGTCAGTTTCTCAGACCTTTGAAATGGTAACACGGTAATCCTCTGTTTGTAAGAACACTAAACACACGGATTGGCTGTCTTTCTGTGGTTTAATTTTAACTTGTTTGTTTTGGGCTCTCTCCAACATGGGCTGCAGATGGACACTTTCTCACAGAGCTCCTCAGCCTGGAACATTTTCCTGCCTTCTCCCGCTCACTCTCACTTCTTTAGGCTTGAACCTGGGGTTCACGCATGGCCTCAACGGACCCACTGGCTAGCAAAAATGTTACTGTGTCATGTCCCTTTGCTGTAGAAATGCTGGTGTAATGTCAAATGATTTGTCCTTGCTGTGCTGGAAGTTGCCAAAATAACAGAAATGCCCCAAAACCATCTGTGGAAACAGCCCCGTGTCAGTGTATTTCATCACCTAACCACCACAGAATTCCACATTAAATGAATAAAAATAAATGAAGAACAGTTTCTACAGCAGTCTGATGCGCTCCAGCACTGTTTTTAAAGAGGGGATTAGGATTTTAAAAAACATGACCCAAGGGACAGTCTCTGTCTACTACCTTCCAGGGCATTTTGATGTCCATGCTGAGAAACAGATAGAGCCCTAGTGACTGGCCTTGAACAGATTAAAGGAGCAAAGCTTGGAACATTGTACAGAACATAAATCTGATGCTGTGATACAAGATCATAAGGGTCACTGGGAGGGAAAGGGGGGTTGGTAACACTAGCGAGCATTCATTGATTTGTTACGCCAGAAGCTCATAGAACAAGAGTGAGAAAGGAAAAGTAGAGAAAGACTGTTAGTACAGTACAGTATAATTTGATGAGGTGCAGCTGACATAAGATACCCCAAGGCCCAACCCAAAGATGCAGACAAATGGAACCTAATAGCATTTACCACCACTTTACCCATCTGGATAAAAAACAGGTGCGAGACTTTGTTATGCTGTTTGTGAACACACCTTCTTTTCTCAAATGTTACCAGGACGTCTTTTAGACCACACCATGTTCATTACACAGCTTTTTGTTTGAAACCCCACCGATCGGTGCAAAGAGAAAACAGATGATCCATTACCCCGTGAAAAGGAAAAGGATGCTGAGGAGCTTTTTGTATTCTTAGTAGGAGCTTGAAAGGTTTTGTGACCCCTCTACACCCCCCCCCCCACCCCCCACCCCACCCCCCAAGATGCCTCTTGGGCACCATTAACACCATGAGAGAGTGGCACTGACTTCCAACGTTTGTTAGGGCTGGAGACTGCAGCATCCCAACATCTGGAAGGCATTATCTGTTGCTGCCTGAGGGTGAAACACAGGGAGATGATGACGGGGTAGTGAGTGTGTATGTTTTTTCCGAGCTGTGTGTGTTTTTCAGAGAATTACTTAATTGCATTGTTGTGTGAGACTTAGTATATGTAATGGTGACCTCTTGAAAAAAACGTGTAGTTGAATGCGGATGGGCCAGAAATAAAAAATTCTAAGAAAAAATTTGAGAAGTGCACAGTAAATTACCGTGCACTTTTTCTGTTTGTGGTGGAGGGGGAGTGTATGGGTGCACATGCACACAGCCTGTGTAGCTCTTTGTTCGTGCAACTTGTTTGAAGACTAGGTCTTTGACTGGGGGGCAGGATGTAGAGCATTGGACCCTTGGCAACAGAGCAGCTACATCTGAGCCTGGCCTAAAACAAGATGGCTTTGTATGTGGGATCACCATCCTGCCCCTCCCTTCCTTCCTCTAATCTCTACTACAGTAAGGGGCTGCAGCTTCATACAGTACTGATCAGGTGCTACCATTAGACTCACAGGAGTCCAGGTTGTGCTGTTTATAGGGAGCAGAAGTGACGGAGCAACCTGCCTTTCACTGGCCCAAGAGACAGCCCACTCATTAAATCAAGAGTGCAATGATATCTGCTGGGGGATGCGGACAAGCAGGTCAGCTGACAGGAAGCCACATGTGATACCACAAGTTAAACATTAACCCACCAGTTAATATATATCAGTGCACTGCCTCGGATAGCAGTTTATAACTAACAGGCAGTATACATGAGTTCTTTTATTAATCACATACACACGGAAACAGTCTCAGCCATTTTGTGAGATTCTCCTGGTTGTATAGCTTTGGAGGAGCCCTCTCCATAACATGAACAATTGCTTTGGTCTGCCAAATACTACAGGCGCACAGAGACAAGATACTGGACAGTCATTTTTCTCCTCCTCCTCCAGCATCATATCAACCTGTCATCCACTCCCTATTCCCCAGCTACACGTCCCACTCCTCCTTTTTTGTCCCTTCTCCCTCTCCCAGTCTTGCCCTGCCGTCAGCCGGCTGTTATTGAGCAGGCATTTCACAGACACTCCCTCTGAGACCAGTGACCTCATCAGCAAGCAGGAAGTCGGAGGGTTCAAGTTCCTCCTGTGAGAGTAATCCCACACATCTCTGCATATTTGATTCAGGAGAGGGGAGAGTTGGAAGGGGCCACGGGGGTGTGGAGTCCCCACGCTCACCAGTTTCTCACTATCAGACCATGCCACATCATCATTGTTGTCACATGACCATAGATGTTGGCTTACGCTACCCTGGAAGCAGTACAATCTCAGTGGAAAAGGAGCTAGATCCAGGTGTCTCTACTTCCCCAGTTCCAAACTGCTGCAACGTGGCAGTGAAACAATGTGGAGGAAGAGATCACTTTAGAAAAGAAAGAAAGAAGAGGAAGGTGCTTTTTTTAAATAACAAAAGACAGTGTATATATTTAACTGTTAATGGACAAAGATGTAGTGTGTGTATAACCTCGAAAGACAAAGATATTCTGTTCCCTTGTCAGTAGTCCTACTTCAGAGAATAGTCATTAGTTTAAAACATCATGGAAATAAACTGATTGATGGCTTTTTTCCCAAAGTGTGTCAGAGACCTTGACTGTCAGTCCCTTCCTGCTAGAGTTTAGTTGATTTCAACACATCACATCAGTGGGAATATAAACTATTAACAGTTCAACTCATGGCTTTATGCACCTACCTGGTCTTATTGGGGATAGCATAAACTGTAACATGCTTACTTTGTGGTTATTTTGCAATATGTTAGTATGCTTTATTGAGATTGTAAAAGCAGAAAAAAATGCATAACACCCTTTTATTAAAGTGGAACAACACTTGAAGAAATATAATCTAATGGCATTAAAACACACTAAAGCAAAAGAAGTAATTTATTATATGGTGTCATGGTCTCATGTCTCTGGTAAACAGCTAGAAGTCTTAACTTATTTTGCTACATTATTGATGAATTTCATCCCTCAAAACCTGCGGCTAGTGCATGTTCACAGGGGATCAAAGAAGTACCAATTAAATAAATCCTGGAGCTGTATTGTGCAAGCAAATGCAAAAAGCACACTACAAATGCATTATATACATTGCAGTTTAATCCAAACATTCACTTTAACCAAACACTCAAAGTTACATACACACTTTTAGACTAATGTTTTTACATGCCTCCCACTCCTACCTTCCTTCAGGGAGCCAGAAGTGGCTAAGTTGCAACATGTTTCACTTTGTGCTGACTGTGCAGAAAACAGTTCAGTTCCAAAGAGTTGCGTCTGGGCTTGGCCACTCCTAGCTGGCACGACACAAAGATACATGCCCTGCCAGAAAGCCCATAGTGATTCCTTGGAGAAAGTAGACTACAGAAAACCCTGGAGGAAGTCACAAGACCAGGCAAAAATCAAATGGGTGTGTGTGCTGGGAAGGTGTTGGGCAGCAGCTCAGTTTAGCTCATCACTGATATTTGGCTGTGAGAACATTGATGGGTTTGTGCCCAGATGTGTGGGAAGGAGATAGAGTTGAACTGTCGCATCCAGTGTTTGTGAATTTCATTCAAGCTCTTTAGACTTGGTCCATTGTACTATATAAATCTGTTGAACTTTCAGGCACTTGGCATCATTGACCTGATCATGAATTTTAGCACAAACAAAACTTTCTTGGACTGAAAACCGTACATCCACACGTGGTACGTGCAGTGAAAAAAGAAAACTTTAAAATCTCAGACAGATTGTTCAGAAAAAAGAGTGCAGTGATAAAGTTATGTAATTTAAACAACACCACATGTCTGTGAGGCCCACTGTCACCGGGCCATATCACATTTAGACATGCCATCAATGTGGAGGCCCAATGTGTTTTAAGAGACTTTTCTCCCCTCCCCATGACTCCGAGCCAATATTCATACTTTAGTGAACAGAACATTCACACAGAGACGGCAGTGAGACTGGGAGGACATTCACTGATAAACTCTGGACCCTTACAATGAGAACATTCAGACTTTGTAGACAGGGATGAGCTGCTCTCACTCAGCACCCAGCAGGTCACCATGGTGCCTACAGTCCTCAACTACAGATTATCAAAGTTTTTGTCATATAGTGAAGATCTAATTATGCAGCTATGTGTACTGCAGCTATGTTGCTGTCATACAGAGCTGGGTTTCTGTCATATGATCATCATAAGAGTTTGTTGAAAGAATAAGACGTAGATTGGATTGAACAAGAAAAGGATGTCAGTGTGCTGTGAATCAATTGAAAGCTTTGTGAGCAAATACTGTGTGTGATGTATAGATAGAGGGAAACGGGAGAAAGTAGGCATGATAGAGAAAGCATGCAAAAGTCAGATAAAGTGTGTCTGAAGATAAGGGCAGGTCACAGGAGTCTGGCAGCCTGAGGGTCAAGAAGGTCACGGCTGATGTAGAAACATGCAACGTCACTGAGCCACTGCTGTGTGGGAAAAGTGTGGAAAGGAACAGGGAATATTTTCAGGTCTGTTTGGCATAATTGAAGTGAGTCCTTCAGCTGGAGTGTGTATCGGTGGAACACTCGTCATACATAGAGAGGGAGGGAGAAGAACAGAAAGAGGCCAATTGGTCCTTGAATAGGTCTGGTTCCCATTAGACCCGAAGCCCAGGGTTGGTTTGTTTATACATGCAGAACATCCCAGAGGAGAACAGAGGCAGCCTGATTTTTCTCCTCCCAGCTGGGCCACCATAGAGGGAATATCAGCTGCAGGGCTTCACTCCCTCACCCCTCTTGTCCCCATCCCATTTCTGCATACTCTTCTTTCCACCCGCCCTTCTGGAACAGTCCAAGCGGGTTCTCTAAACTGTTTACGGATGTTCTCTGTTTATGTGCTATTCATGAGAGCTGTGTGGAGAGTTCCTGTCAGAGCCCTTAGACCTACTGTCCCAGAAACTGAGCCATGTGATGGGCATGTCATTCACACATAAACCTAACCCTTTGTATTAAACAGCTTGCCTGTGTCCAATGGGCATGCAAAGACAGGTCTATCACTCACATGGGTTGGGTTACAACACTGCAGTCACACACAGGCCAATCAATAAAAAAAGTTTTCCACTATTGCTGCAAAGAATAATTGTGTAACATTTTTTCCTTTCTATTAGTCGGTGTCATGCCATGGAACATTTTATCAACATACGTTTTACACATTTGTCCTTAAAGGTCATTTGCATATTATTCAACAGGCACTTCCCCTATAGCAATGTGAGAGTTTTCTGTTCATGTTGCTCATTGTTTTCCACTGCATGAAAACACTATTAGGAGATAACAGCCAGTCACATTTGAATGCCATAATTGTTGTGGATTGTGGGCAATAAAGACCTAACAACAACATGAACACATGCAGAAAAACAGGAAAACAAATGTTGGAACCAGCCTGACTTTGATGCCACAATGGTTTGACAAGCACTAGTGTCAGTTTCATAAAAATCTGAGCACACAGGGGGTTAAAAAGTAAAACAGGTTGTGGTAAAATGGTGAGGAAGTTCGGATTTACCTTTTGTGACTAGTGGAGGATGGTGAGGCTGGAGGGGTTTAGGGAAAGGGAAGGGGATGATGTTTCTCCCTCTGTGCTCTGTAGGGAGTGGCAGGGGAGTGGAACTGTGATTTGTGGAAGCTAAAACTTTGGTGCAACTACACTTGGAATTTGGGTTTGTTCTGAGGGGCGGAAGGTTAGCTAAGAAAGGGTTTAGGGGGCAAGAGAGGTTCAGGGCAAGTGTTAGAGCCATATTTCACTAAGGCTGTTAAATCGATTTATCTGAAGAAGAAGCAGAGCCAGAAAGCAAACGAACACGTTGACTTAATGTGTGTCCAGGTCACCAAAGGTTACAAGGCTGCTCCTTTAAGGTGAAGATCTACAGTTTAGATATGTTTTTCGAACGGGTTAAGATCAGCGGTGCAAATCATCAGGGGACTTTCATTCATCAAAGCTGAGGAAGAAAGCTGTAAAGCTCCATCAGGAGCAGTGAGATACATTTTTGGGCTCAGTCAGTGAGAAATAGCGCGATCATCATTTTAAAAACGACACATTACATGTTTTAATACCATATCACAGCATGATTAAAATGTATTTTACTTACTGTAATTCTGATTTTGTTGTTGATTTTATAATCTTCAAGACTCTGCACTGGCTTTTGTAGCTTCCTACATCAGGTTCAAAGCTCTGACTCTTGCCTACAGAGTGGTCAATTTAGCAGTGCCTGCCTACCTGAACTCCCTCATTCAGGTCTACAGTCCCTACCGCCCACTGCACTCTGCCTATAAACAGCGTCCCCAGAAAAATTCTTCAGCTCAGTGGCCTCGCGATGGTGGAATGAGCTACCAAACTCTGCATGCTCAGCAGCTTCACTCCCAATTTTCAAAAAAATTGCTGAAAACAGAACTGTTTTTCCTATGCACAAATAAAAATCCAGTCTGTTCTTTCTTGTGCTTGCAATGGAAACAAGTCTTCTCATAGCACTTTGTTTGTGTGTGTGTGTGTGTGGGTGTGTGTGTGTGTGTGTGTGTGTGTGTGTGTGTGTGTGTGTGTGTGCGCGCAACATGAGAGAACAATCATGGGTCTGGGTTAGTAACACTTTTCAAATTGAGTAAAAACTGTGGTTGTCTTGCTGTTTTACCATCAGGACCGATGTGTAATTCAATCTGTTTTAGGTTAGGTCAGTTAGATTACTACCAGTCACAGAGGAAATGGCGTGAGCTGGTAATTAAAGCCACGTTTCTTTTTTATTATTCAGCAGCAATATTTGTCAGTTTTATGGAGAATTCCCTGTGTTGACTGCAGCATTGCAAAATTCTACATTTAAGAGTTGAATGCTTTGGAATGGACAGCCAGTCATACACACACACACATGCATAAACATACGCACACCTCTGACTTTGTATTTCCCGTCATTCACCACAACTCCCCGCAGGGCTTATTATTAAGATGTTTTTCACTGCAGATGCAACACCTATCAGACCACTAGTCAGATTGGCTAATGATTCACTTGACATGACTCACAAATATTAAAGCAGGAAAAAACCTGCCCAACTTGCAAGCAGCAGCATGAGCTAACAGTCATGATCATGTAAAAACCTCAATCACAGATGAGTGTACCTGGGTTGACATATTCCCTGTCAGACTCTTTATGTCTCCTGTGAGAAATCTAGAGGGTGATGTGTTCTGTTCATTATGCCTCGTTGTGAACTTCAGCAGGGAAAAAGTGATGACTGAATATCATTAGCATGTGTAGTGATTATTTAGTGATGGGATATTGTGTGTGGATTAGGTTGCCAGTTCTTGAGCAAGTCTGTGGAATATGGAGCTGTAATTAATTATATATTTTAAGTTTACCCACATATTATGAATTTTACAATTGCTGTAAACAAAGTGACATGCCAACGTGTGTAACAAAGTGACGCTAAAATAAACTGAAGTACTTTGCATACAGGTCTGTTATTTGTTCTGCAACAAATGACAGCCAATAACAAAATGAAAGGGCTCACAGTTTGAAAGTTTAGATGACTCAGACAAAGTGACAAGAGAAGAACACTTCCTTATCAATGATCATACGCAAGAAAGAAGTGATCAAAGTGGCTGATGAACCATTTTGTGCTGTTGTTACCGCTAAGAACCTGCTTGTTTTAATAGTCTGAGTTCTGCAGTTCTTGGTTTGTGTCATTCTTATTCCACATTTATTTGCACTAGTCTGTGCATAAACCATATTTAAGTCATGCATGCTTACAAGCTTAAATGTTGTCATTTTTTTTACTCATTATTAGATTTCAATTGTAGAAGTAAAAACCAGCTATGGTTAAGGATTAGGTTTTATCACTTTCGCAGCGATCAGAGATATCGTAAACACGAAGATTGCAGCACAACAACTGCACCCATGAGAACATTTTGAAATCAGCTGTCATATGCAACATATTCACAGTGATCACTACAGGGATGTGATATCACACCTGATTGGAACCTGTACAGAGACTTTCCTTCATACTGCTCAGCAGCATATGGTAGCTTGGGTTAAAATCAAACAGAGGTGGGGTGTTCCAGCTTTGTGGAGTGGGATTTTGTCAGCACGACCTTGTTGGGGTGAGGTTTGAGTGAGTGGAGTTGTTCCAGCTGCAGCCAATAATAAACACTGGGGAGGGAAGTGAGATGATGATGAGAAGAATGTGTGCAGTGTGCTGATCAAAGCATTACTTTCTAAGTGGCGTGTGGCTCCTCACCACAGAAAAATGGCGTGCAGTGAATAAACCTGAGAGCCGTTTGCTTTGGTTCAAAGGTGAGTAAGACTGAGACGAGACAGAAACTAAACACATAAAAAACAAACGTCATTTCCAGGAAAGATGGTACTTTTTCAAAATTTATTAAAATCTATGATTTGTTAATTTGCTTGAAGTTGAATTTGTCTGACAAATATACATTCATCAGATAAATAAAACCGTTCAGTGAATTTTATGAATGTAAGCAAATTTAGAGTTTGACACACACTTTCAAAAAAGGTTTGGACGAGGTTTGTTTTACACTGTGTTATATCCCCTCTGCTCTCTGTTTTGCCTAAATAAAAGTGGATTCATCTGATGAAAGAAAACATTTCCATCATCTTTCATTCCATCTGACGAGCTCAGGCCCAGAGAACTGTGCAGCATTTATGCACTGAATACATGTACATGTATGGCTGATCATCACAGTAGCATGATGGTTTCCCCTGAGGGTTTGAAGACCACACATACTTAACGGTGGTTTCTGTCTTTGGTATACAGTATTATACACTGTATATAGTAAAGGGCTTACCTTCCTACCTTGCCATTTTATGTTGAGATATATTATTCTTTTTGACCGGATTGATTCTCTTACAAGACTGAGCTTTTGGTGCATGATAATCCATTTACCTGCTCACAATCATCAGCGCAGGCATCAAACTCAAAATGTAATCAGATTTAAAAAACAACATTTTCTTAATGAATGAAAACACTTATAGAAAGTTTGAGTTCAAATAAATGTTCAAGCCAATTGACAAACCAAAGATTTTGGTTTTTACTGAAATTTAGAAAAAGTCCCAAATACTCCAGATTTTTTTAAAAAAAAGGTTTTTAAAATAAAAATTCTTAGAACTTGTGGAAATATTTTGTTATTCTTTATAACATTAGTTATGAATGTTCAGTAATTACTTTGAAAAGTTAAGTTGCTTTCTATGACCAGTGGAAATTTAACGGAAATTTAATTAACTTCCTCTTCACGTCCCTGTGTAACAGATCCCCTGGTAACAAATAAATAAAAGAATTTCCATGTCATTGTCTGGGTCACATCCAGACTGAGTCTGGGTCATGCTCAGTGTGTGTTTGTGTGTGTGTTCAACTTTAAAGACAGAAGTGCTTCAGGCTATATCAGGAGAGTGTGAGATTTAGATCCTTGCTGCCTTCCTACCATTTGCCCTAACAGTCTTTGTCCTTTTTTATTATACATTTTACCACTTAACCTGGTTCTGTGAATAGTTAAATTAAGGCATGGAGAGGAGTTCAGGTCATGAGAGAGGTTGAACAGCTGGATTGGAGTAATGGTCTGAACCTGATCTGCCTTATCTGATGACCTCCAACATGGACCCCAGCAGTCAAGTGCCAGCTTCCCTTTGGGAAACAAGTTCTTCTTTTGACACATGTGTTAGCACAGGAGCTCTTCTGTAAACAAACTTTACAAACAAATGCTGAGCATTCTGCCTGGAGCAAAAATACTCGAAAATCAGCTCACTGAGTCTTTCCCCCTGTCTTAGCTGTAAAACACTTGAGCCTCTACGAAACAAGATTCCAATAGGTGCATGCTTGACCTGATTATCAAAAGCTTACCCATTGTTGACCAACTTTACTTCATTTCCTTTCCATGTTTACACACATTTATCCCTTTTCTATTTCCTTTTTTGACTTGATCCACTGGCTCCTTCTTTCCCTTTTCATCGTAAAAGCCTTCAGAAAAGTTCGGCATGAGTAGACAAAAAAAACACACATCTGTTTTTCCCATTGTGAGTAGTTTCTGTGCAACATCTGTGCACTAATTCTCTTTCATACCTTAGCAAGCATGTAGCACTCTGAAACTCTGCATCTTCTGCACTGAGGTCAAAGAGCGAGAGCGAATATTATAGAGCTGTTACAGATGTGACACAATTGCAAACAGCATTTTCAGGTTAGTTTGATGCTCTGAGTAAACAGTATTATAAACTGAGAAAACATGACTGATTAGTATGTTTTGGCTCCTGGACATTCCCTGAACTACCACGAAACACACACACACACACACACAAGGAAATCTATGACTAACCTTTTGAACTTGTTTCGGTTAATGAATTAGCAAGTAATGTCAGGGTCGGGGTTTCTTTGCCAGTGTAAGAGGAGGCACTGATGGCTGCCAGATGGTTCAGGTCAAACCAGCAGATTTTTAGCATGCCCTTTGCAATGCTCTACAGATGAAATGATCTGTCTCTGCTGAATGCTGAACTGAAAACTTTGCATTTATGCACCTCAGGAAAGATGCATCTCCAACCACCAAATGACTGTTTGACCACAGAACTGACAGTAGTTTCATCACTTCTCTTTGTTGGCTTCTGGTGCATCTTTTGAGGTAAAACGTTAATGATAAAGACTCTAATAATGGTTGTGTGGATTGGAATGTGTTTTGCTAAGGATACTTCACCAAGTCTCTGTAAACACTGCCCTAATCTGCAGGAAGCCACAAAAGTCATGTCTCACCTCCAGCCATGTGGGTCCTCTCACTTTACTATCCACTAACATGCCTCCCTTCAGTGCACAAGTGAACAGTGAATACAACAAATACCCAGACATGGCAGTGCAGATTATTGTAAGGTTGTAGCTGTTATGGGAAGTCTAGGGATTTGTGCCAAAAACACTGGATCTCTCAAAATCAATGTATTGCTCTAACCATCTGTTTTTTTTTCCAAGCACATAATCCTCCAGGCTGTGTGCTACTCTCTCTCTCTCTCTCTCTCTTTCTCTCTCTCGCTCTCTGTCTCTCATACAGTCTGTCCTTTTTCCAGGCCGTAATGATGGAGAGGAGGCCGTTTGGTCCACGTCCTATCTGGTTCTATCCTATCTGACGGTACCTGGAAGTTGCTCATCACTCTCCCTGATTAAATTGTTTGTTTGTTGTTTTTTGTTGCCCTTCTTTTTTTCCCCTCTCTCCACTTACCTCAACTGGTCGAGGCAGATGGCCGCCTATACTGAGCCTGGTTGTTTTGAAGGTTTCTGCCAGTAAAGGGAGTTTTTCCTCTTAGCTATCACCTAGTACTTGTTCAAGGGGGGTCTGTTAGGTTCTTTCTATACTTTTGTATGGTCTTGGCCTTATAATTTAAAGTGCCTTGAAATGATTTTTGTTGTGATTTAGTGCTATGTAAATAACATTTAGTAGAATTGAACTGATCCTGAGCTGACTGTGGAGATGGGAACCATTTTTAAAATAAGGTAATTCTGTACTTCTGTAGGTTTGGGGTGTTGTTATAGAATGATAGAGATTTATTTTGAGGAACTGAATATTAAATTACAAATCATCTATTTTTTTTTTTATTCTGCAAGGATCACAAAAACATTGGCTTTCATCTGTGATATATGAGGCTTGTATGTCCTTTGTGTGTGAGTAGATACAATAACCTAAATGCAATCAGTGATTCAGACTCTATCCCTGTACGGTGAGCAGATCAAATATTAAAAGAATGTGAGTTCTACTGTGCAGGAAGACACTGCTGTATGGTCTACAGATAAGAAGCAAGATAACAATGCAGGTCTCAGGAGAGTTAATGCAGGGTGAACAGATTTCCTTTAAACCTGTGAACAGCAGAGACAAGTGGCATGGCCTGCACTTAAGCCCACTGTTTGGAGAGTAAAAAGAGATAAGCTGGGCTGGCTCCAGGCAGCACTCGTGCTGTTCAGTGTTGAGTGAGGAAACTAAACTTCTATCCCAACAAGCGCTGTGTGTCACTTAGCTCAACATCTGGCCAGAGCCTAAGGTTAAAAAGTATATTTGAAGGATTGTTAGTTGTCAGCTTTTTTTAAGCTATTTTTACAAGGGTTAGCTAACCCTAACCCTAACCCTACAAAAAAGATGATTCTTTATTCTCCTGTTATGCAACAAAAGTGCAGATTTAAGTGTGACTAAAGCAAAATCATTACACCTAGTGTAAAACAGTGTTTGTCAGTCATCTGTGCGCATTTGGCCACGTTGCAAAGAACCGTTTCTGCAAAATTAGCTAATTTCCTTCTCCTTTCACACAAGCTTCAATCCGCTGATAATCATGTCACAAGGATCATGTCGATCAGGAATGACTGAGACAATGTTGATGCACATAACCTGCAGAACAAAGGTGCACAAAAAAAAACACATCTAACTTTGCACAGAGCATCTATGTAAAAGGGAAGGTTTCAACAAACACTTGACTTTTTCTTTCCTTAAAGAGGAACTGAATGAGGATCATTTCCTTACAGCTAGCTTTCTATGTGCATATAAAAATGTCTGTTATCTTTGTCTGAAAAGATGAGAGTACACAAAATACACAGCACTGACTCATCGCATGAAAAAAGTGGCAGGCTGAGGCTGGTTGCCCAAATTTCATGTTACATTTTTACTGCCATATATGTGGTTCAACTTTCCGGGTTATATACATGTGAATAAACAACTGATAGAAAGTCCCTGCATTTCAGACAACATAGAGCTTGAGAACTTTGGAGTTTTCTGTTACTGAAATCTCTAGTGTAATCCTGTGTCTAAAAGTAGGAAAGTAAATGTATCTGGCTTTATGACTGCTTTGCCTTTTATGGGGCTTAAGTTCTACAGAGATGAGTAAACTCCTAGATGATGAATTAATTATTTCCTTTGTAGGTAAGATAAGAACGGTAGCCTACTTTCACTTGCGGCGCCCCTCACAGTGTCTGACTTGCTTACCGTCTCACTTCGGATAAGTTCAAGCCCAGGTCAGGGGACCACAAACTTTCTGAATTCTCCTGGCAAATCAGATAGTTTTGTCTGTCTGGTGTCAAGGTGTAAGAGAGTAAAAATGACAGTTGGTCATTTTACATATATGCTGTTTGTGGGCTGGCAGCAGTTTCTGAGCAACTTCCTGGAAAATCCATGAATACTGACTCTAACCAAGAAAGAGGTCAGCATGTGACATTCACATTTATATCATGTGGTTTTTTGTGTAAAATGAACTAGCAACATATAATGTGTTGATTAGCTTAGCTAGATAGGCAGATTTTGTTGGACAGGCCAAGACTAACTTTTTGTGCTCTTTGTGTTTCATAGGAAACCTGAATCAGTTAAACAACTGGTGTCACTAATCTTTGCTTTTTAAACAACATCAGTTCAGCTACTCTGGATACTTAAATGTTACGTTGACAAACTGACTCCATAATACTGCAAGATGAATTTGGTTGCTTACATAAGACAACATGTAAGCAATCTAAAACTGATGCATGGGACAGTATCTAATAAAGAGACCATAAATTATTACAATTTGAGTCATTTTATTTAGCTTTTTTTTTTTCAAAACTGTAACTGTAACTGTAGAGACAATTTTCTAATGGTCATTGTGAGGACTGTCCAGGCATGAAGATAAAATGCAAATCAGTGAATACAGTAATAAAGCTGAGCTCTCTGTCTGATTCATTCCATTCAAGTTGTGGCAACAGTGTACAGTGGCTCATAAAACAATGCCATCCCCCAGAGTTTACCTTGAGGTGCATTTATGGGGTTCACGGGCAAATGTATGTAATGTGTTGGTTGCGGGGTTGCTAATAACAGCTGCCAGATGTGCAGATTCCCTTGGGTCCATGCACATTCTCAGAGACAATGGAATGCTTGTGAGGAGCCCCAACAGGAAGTGAGGTCAGGGCTCTTGATCCCTCCCCTAGAAGCCCAGCAACACAGCCGTGGGGCAGCTTTAGTAGAGCAACTTCTCAAAGTGTCCCATCATAAACCCGCTGACAGTGGACAGATAGTCTATAAAGTCTCTCCGCTATACATTCATTTCACACCGCTCATTCAAACTGCCAGCAATTTAATGGGGAACACAGTAAGTGAAAAAAAAAAGCTTGGTGTATGTAGTGTGAAGTGGCTGAGTTATCATCATTTCTTGTAAATGCAAATTGAAACATCTTGGCAATTCCAACAAAACTATGCCAAGAGTTTTTCACTACATGTTCTTCTTTCTCTTTAGATTGACTACTATTCACACACAGCTGCTGCGGGGGTGGCAGAAATGAGTGCAGCAGGAGAAGATTGCACAATCAGGATCTTTTCTACACCAGTAAACTATCACCAGTTTGACATTGAGTCAAAGTTGTTGAAACTGTTGGGTAAAGACCAGAAGCACAAAGATTCATTTGGGAACTGCTGGTGCATTTCCACTGGGGAAATTTGACTCACCCTGACAGACAGACTCTATGATGAGCAGTGAGGTGCTCTCCCTGTAATGGGTAATTTCTCTGATGTCATTCAGCCAGGTAGGACTCAGAGTAAAAAGCCTTTGTATTAGTGTATTAGTCTGTAGTAAAACCTATTCATTTGATAAGGGAACCTACCTGAAATTTATACTATAAAAGCATTATTCAGCTCCTTCTTATCACAGACACATGACATCATAGTCACTTGGGATGTTTTTGGCTTTGAGTCAAATGACTGGGAAGAGATTAATACCTCCTTTAGTGTTGGACAGAAGCTCTTTCACTAGAGCCAGCACCTGCTCCACTGTATTGGCACAGCCCCGGTGACTAACAAGCCTGACCTTCCTTTACCTCACCCTTATTACACCTATGCCACGACTTGAGGTATTCATGTAAAAATCACTGCCCATCGGAAACAACACATAAAACAATTTTACTTTGGAAAGATTCAGGGAAACGAGACAACATCAGTGCTGCCGTTTGTCATTTGCCATACTTAAACCTTTAATCGAAAAAAAAGACTATTGATTTCCTGACATTACCTTAGCGCTATATGCATGTTGCAGCTTAACTGGGACAGAATGAGTTGAAAACGGCGGCTTCTGGTTAATGCTAAGAGAGAGGAAGTGAGGAGGAGGAACATCTGGACTTCATTTGTGTGCACCGTAGTGAGGAAAAGGTCCAGAAATAGTGTTTAAAAAATTTTTTCATAAGAAATGTTCTGCAGAATCCTTCGCCGCCGTCATATTTCGACATTAGAAGTCGCGAAACTTCGTGGGCAAATTACGTTTTCGTGCTCTCGTCTCTTGTGTTGCGTGTGAGCGTGGGTGTGTGTTAGTGGGTGACCGCGTATTGTGTGCGTGCCTCCCTGGCGCTCCACAGCCCCGTGGAGCTGTTGTTACCATAGAGCAGAAGGACAATCATACGGACTGTAGGATTAGAGAGACAAAAGAGAAAGTGCGAGCCCCACTTTTAAAAGTCCATTTTGACTTTCCCCCGATATTTTAGAGCAGTCGTGCTTTCAGACAATCTCATTGGTTTCCGCGGTGGCGCACAGAGATGGTATGGATTACTACTGACTAGACAAGACATGCCGCCTAGTTGTGCAGTCAAGTTTTGATTGTCAGCGTTGGTCCTCGACCACGGAGTAAAACAACGCGCGAAACTTTTGTGGAACCCAGTCGCCACATGTGAGGACATTTGGACACAAATATTTGTTGGGACGTCTTTTCGCTGCTCCTCACTGTATCTCATGGGGTAAGTAAGCTCCTCGAACTATTGCTAGTGTGACCGTCTGCATGTGCTGCAGCAACCTAACAAAAGCATCTCACAAAGCTCTGGACTATTAGCTTACTGCTGCCCGTCTGTAAAAGCCTACACACTTTTACATAAAGGTGGTTCATATGTCTGGTGTTAAAAAGAAAAGCTCTCGTTCGCTCAGGCCACGCGGTTACTCATTACACCAACCATCAGCCAAGCGTGTTGTAATGAACTGAAAGTCTCCATTTACGCTCATCCCAAAAGGAGTTGTTGGCTCAGAAACACTAATGACAGCAGGGTGGGCCGTGCAGCAAAAGCAATAAGCAACTTTTGCACTTTTAGCAATAAGCACTTGAGCTGCTGCAGCCAAAGTGAGATATTTGAATTTCGGGTGACAGCTGCCATGGTGTGTTTTAATGAGTAACATTGCGTGGTGGCGCTTGCGTGTGTTTGTGTGTGTGTGTGTGTGTGGTGGGGGGTTCCTCCTGCATCCGATGTAACCTGCATAGCTGTTGTTGGAGTATGAGATGAGCTGTGCAGCCCCCCCATACACACACGCACACTGCTGTGTGACCCCCGACCCTCCGATGTTGTTGAGGCTTGTTCATCCGTCACTCTAAAGAAGGCATTGTATTGAAAGGATGCATTAATAAGACAAAAGCTCCCATTATCCCCATGTACAGCAGTTAATCCCGTGGGGTTAGAGATGTGCTCCCCAGAGAAAGCTGAAAGAGATTTAACATGGAAGCTCTGGACAAAATACAGTATACTGCAGTCACATATTTTCTAAAAACATAATGCAAGTGTTTCACAGACAAATTAACTCCAATATTCAGAGTTATTTTAACCATTAGCAAGAGTTGTGTTTGGGCCGCCTATCATAGGCCTATAGCAGTGACATTCTTTATCACTTCTCAAAATACCTACTGCCCAAACAGCACATGCTGCTTCCCTGGATTACTCTAAAGAGTAAATCCTGCAAAGCAGGATACATAGGTGTCAGCAATGCAGTCATGAGGCATCCTGTTGTGGCAGAATCCTAAAATCACAGTAAGATAAGATGATAAGGTGGGGGCTAATGTTTATTGCACAGATAAAAGCTCCCGTCCATCATTCTCTATCCTGTGGTTGGTCTGATTCTGCCTGCATGGTGCTCATTAGCAAGGTGTGTGCAACTGCAAAGTGTTGTGGTAGCAGTGTCTCACACCCTAGCTAAGGGTACAAGGCAAATAACCAAATGCACATCTGTGCTGCAATGTGCAGCAATTTCAGTGACGCTGGGTTTAATGAGAGCAGCTTGGTTTCGCTGGGGTAGGTACAGCTGCTTATGGACTCAGGTGTTTCTCCCAGCATGCCGTAGAATAGCTAGAGACAGGGCATGAGACACCACAGATACTTGTCCTTGAAAGGCATCAGTTTATTGGCCAGATACTGTGCAGGCCCCAGGCCCATGAAGCCACAGGCCCATGAAGCCACAGGCCCATGCAGCCCTTCACAGACAGGGCAACAATATTTCTAGTCAATATAAAGAAACCTCTTCTTTAATGATGGACTGCAGGGAGACTGGCTCAGTCCAGCAGTCAATGATATTATGAGCTCAGGATTTGAGGTGGGTAGCAAAACCCAGCTTACTGTACTCAGCGGTCATATTTTCTTCTGTAATCTAACTCTTCTCAATGGGGACTGCCAGGGATAGCGTGAGAAATGAAGACAAAAAGATGAGTTCAATAAATAAATAGATGTATAAGAACATGGAAGGATAAATAAATTAATCGTAATTTAGTGGTGGGAACTGGATTCTTGGGACTTTTTATTTAATGTAAAAGGTCACTTGGGGGTTGAAGGGTGGCGGGTGGGTGGTGTCGATCCCAGAAGGTTATTCTCGTTTCAGTTCAAGCCTGGGAGCAGTCTGCGAATAGGAAGCACTGAGAACGCTTTCCCTTGGGGAGACTGGTTTTTCTTTTGTTGTCTACACTCACTGCTTTATTCAAATAGATTGGAGAAGTAACAACACTTTAAAGATCAAAGGAGTGACCTGCCAAAGGCACCCTGGGTTATACCTGGTTAAATAAAAGCAGTCAGGGATCAGTATATAACTTTGAATAAAGAATATGGACTCTGACCGATCACAGAAGACAATGCATGTGCTTTTGGATTTTTTTTCTTTGTGCTTCTTGCAGTGATATTACCAGTGTTCGATAAGGTGATAGCCATCTGGTTTCTACATGCTCAGAGTTATAGCTGGTGCTCTCCCTTTGCCTGGAAAACACTTTCTTTGGGTGTGGCAACTGGAGCTAAATAAACGCCTTCTGTTCGTAAGCTCAAGCGCAAGTCACAACACACGGCTGACAGCATGTTGCTTTCTGATTTGCGGCCAAGAGCTGGGAGTGTCTCAGATCAGAGAAATAAATATGGCGTCCTCTGGTAGAGAAATACACGTGCACACTTGGCCTATCTAGGTTTCCTTCTAAAAACAGCCATCCTGCATTGCAAGGTGCAGGAAGCCTGTCAGTGTTGTTATGATTATCATATAAACATTTACATAAGCTGATATTTATAGGGGGACATTTTAATTTGATTATTTTAGGATAGTGTTGTACCCAGTGAAGGAACTCGTTAGCTTTAAAGTCTCCTATTACATTCCTTTTCCACTTGAGGGACCTGGACAAACTATAAGACCCCCCCCCACCCCAATGACCAGGCGCTGATGCTTGTAGCAGCACGCCAGGATTTTCTGATGCTTTCTGAGGTGAGGAAAAGGTTGTTCTTCTGTCAAATTTAAAGCCTGGACCAGCCCCTTGTTCCAAAAATCCTGTCATTTGGAAGTAATGCAGAAAAGGCTGTAGAGCCCTTAAGTGGCATTTTTCATTGTGCGGTTTTGCTCCACACAGAGAGGAACATTATACATCTTTCAAAGACTATGACAAGTAGCTTGCATAAAAGGTTTCTGGTTATTGTTGTGGCTTTGAATGTGTTGTGTAGCACTGAAAACTCACTTTAGGTTATACAGTTGGATTTATGAACTGCTTGGGAACAACTTCATACTGTCTGTGCTTGTGGCAGGCCTAATTAGTGTGGTCATGTTGTGGTTTCCTGATCTCTGGTCATTCTCAGCACTCGCTCTGGAGCATTCTTGGGGCAGGTACACATGAAGATGCTGAGGTTTTGTAGACCTCCAGCTCTTCATTCTTCTTCTCTCTTGGACGCCTTTGTTATCCGGTTTGCTTTGTTTGTGCAGCTGGAAAACTCATCAGGATTACTTCAACACCCCACGACCCCAGATCCAGAAGTAAGCAGGAGAAAGTATTCTTGGATTTTGAACTGCCCCGTGCAGGCAGTGCAAGCCTTTAAAGCCATTCCTTTTGCTTGGAACTCAAAGTTGGTCTCTGATGAGCTCTTGAAGATTTTCTAATGACTAGAAGTCTTTTTAAAAATAACGCAAAATAACAAACTGGGAGGGAACGTTTTGTTAGAAAGTGCTAATAAGATAGCGTATTCTGCAAACGCTTCCTTTTTTTTTCTCCAGGCATCAACTCATAATGGAATTAACTTCCAGCTAAACACAAACAGGGTCATGATGGAGGTCAGACTGCTCCATTGCAACAGACAGACAGAGTAAAACTGGATGGTCTTTAACACAAAACTTTGAACTATTATCTTCACACGTCTGTTTTAGATGAGCCTCATCTTGGTCAAAGTCAAGTAGCTGTTGTCTCATACCATTTGAAAAGTTATAGCACAGCAGCACTCTCTTTTTTGTTTTTGCAAAATGATAATTCAAGTTAAGTTCAAGCCCCCTCTGCCCAAATCTTACATAAGGCTTGGTAGAGCTGCACAAAAAGCCAAGTTATTTACTGTGGGGCCTTTTCCTTTTAAAAAAATAAGTATTTGTGTAATGTTGCCAGGACATAAAACAGACATTGCATCCCTCCAAGACTCTTGAGTATCTTTCCATGCACACATTTACTGCAGCGTACTGTATTGACACTGCACACACACGCATTTATACATATATATACATTATATATATGTTTTCATTCTTGAAAGCAAGAAATTCTTAAATTGTATTAAATGAAGAGGAACTACTGTTGACTGCATGAACAAAACAGTTTTCTCTCTCCAGGCAACCATGTTTTTCTCCAACAACAGAGCTGTGTTTAATGGATCTGGGTTTGCCAGAGGAGGATAAAGTTGCTTTCCTATGCTAGACCCTAAGAGGGATTGAGGGCCTCCATCAGTACATGATGTTATCAGTGGCAGAAGAAAATAAGGGCCTGTGGTATCATTTTCTTTGTGAACTTGTCTGCATTGACGCCAGCACCTTCCCTACTTTTCTGTCCCTGTGCCTGTCTGTGGTGATGCTTAGTGCACCGAAAATAGCAAACACACATTTGCAGCAACTCTTCACACTACTAATACGCAAGGTATATATAGTATATGTCATGTTTACTGACAATGCAATGCAATAAGCTCTCTCACGGTAACTTCACAGTTTCCCAACAAGAACATAAAGAACATAAGAAGAGGTGGAGTTCAAGGTCTGGCAATTGAGTAGAATAGGAGCAGGGAGCCAGGACAAAAGGGGCGTAAAAGAGGGTTCAGAGCCTTTCATTAGGGGAGACTTCATTACAAAGATAAGAACATTGGGAGGTATACGATGGACAAAATAGGTGAAACTTGAATCAAGCACACATCACCTCAGTTGTCAAGACTTTGGTTTCTCATATAAACCTGGCCAAACCTGACTTAACATCTTTTACTGCATTGTATCAGGCCATGTATGCACATTGTACTGTTATTTGAGAAGTCAGTGTGGTTAATGTGCACTTACACTTTGTGCATGCAAACCTTACAAATTCACAGCCAATGATTTTTGTGTGGTTCACCACTGCTCAATGTAAAGTTTAAATTCAGAGAAGCAAAATCTCATTGCAGTGTGCAGGTATACATGCTTTTGAAACAAATATGTCTTCAAGGTTTAATGATAAAAATAATAATAACACTATTTTGTTAGGTATTTATCAACAAAGATACACAGAATTTGTTTTACACTGAATAAAAAAACAGTCCTGAGAAAGTAGTCCTTCAAACTAAAGCTGCATTTCCTGAACTAAGAGTGGATGCCACAAAATGTGCCGTAATTAGGACTTTAATAGGGGGCTATAAGAATATGTTTGCTCCAGATGTGTGCTAAAGAAATCTTTTTTGGCGTGCATTTAATCACCTCTTTCTGGTTTTGTCTTTTGATCTCTGTGGTGATTTTAAAAATATATAAGGAGGAGGGGGTGTAGGAGTGAAAACGATGTGCTTCTGCAAATCAGGGAACCGCATTAACGGGAAATATGTAAAATAGAGCCATGTTAAAACATGAATAAGTAGGAAACTGGTGAATAATCTGAGGGCGAAGGTATTACAGAAATTGCCTCACTACCATCAGATTCCCCACCCTTCATTGGGGCAGACTTGAGGGGGACTCCGTCTGTTATGGCTCTTGAGGGTGTTTGATGCCCTTTTTTTCACAGCCCTTTGTCTCCACCGCCACTAAGAGCCCCACGACCCATGAACAGTCTCTTTAAATGTAACATTGTAAAGTTCTAGTAAAAAACTGAAATGGAACAGAAAACAAAAGGAGTCACTGTGTAACAACTCTTTTTGTTCCTGACTAACCTCTGTTGACAGACTGGACCCCCCCCTCCCCCCCCAGAAGAGGCTGTACCCAAACTGTCAAATTGTCTGAGGAGGGTAATCCCTAATTACATGATGAAACCCCATGTATTGGGGACACCCACTCCCCTAATATAATGCACCATATACCCAGCTTTAGAGAGGAAGGTTTTCTCCTAAAGCTAAAGTGAAACCTTGGTTTCACAGATCAAAAACACAAGAAGGAACTGTTAAATCTGTAACTAAAAAGGAACTGTTTTGTCCTTCACCTCTTATCGGATGCCAGCATGCTGGTATCATAACAGTGACGCAAACTTGAAATTAATACTTCTGTATTTCATATTAACAAAAAAGGATGTCATTTATCTATGTCTGTGACATGGATGGGCAAGACACAGACATTTATTTTGCAATTTTGTTTTTCTCTATTAAAATGGTTGTTCCCGCAGTTGAGTTCCTCTAAACTAGGTAGTGTGAGATATTGCAGGCCATTATTCTCATGTCTCGCAGCCTGTTCTGCTTCTCGACTGCAAGTTACAACGCGACACTGAAACAGCCTCTCTTCTTTTTACTTTTTCTTAAAAAATAAAAATAAAAAAAAGCCTTCATCTGGTGACTTTGTGAGCCACTGGTCTTTCATAACAGTTTCAGCAGAATTATTTGTCAGTATTTTACTCCTACACGCTCAACCCACGGCTTTGTCCCTTGAGAAGGAGGTTACAGTGTGTGAAATCACTGCCAGGATGTCTTTCTATTTTTTTACTTCTTGACTTTCGTTATTTAGAAAATATGAGTAAACATCTGTATATATCCAGTTGGTAGATAAAAAAGAACAAGTATCTACATGTTTAGCACTATTAACTTTGGTGTTGACTGAAATCTCCAAGTAGTGGCATTTAGTGTTGTGAATGTGATATAGGATATATTAGTTGAGTCTTGAAGTGAAATAATCTCTTCTTGGGTAACACAAATGTGACTTTGTACTATAGCAAGAAAATGAGCTTGCTTGTGCTTTGTTTGACCTCAAGTGTGAACCTCGTGTTCATGCCTGTTTTGCTATCAGCTTTATCAGTGAGCTTGTTGTCAGTGTGGCACGTAAAAGAGATAAGATTAAAAGAAGCTCAGGCAGTCAAGACTACGAATATTACAACAATTCTGGGATTATTTTGTCTGTATACAAGAAACACAAATAAATAAGAGACTAAACTGTGCATGAATATTTAGTCTGTGCATGATCAAGGTCATTTGAAGAACCAGGACACAAATAGTCATGTGACAGTAGCAACACAAAGCCTGATCCTCGCAGTTACAGTGATATTGGAATCATGAATGCTTTGTCCTGGAAATGGACTGTGGACAATCAATAGCACTGCTCTGCTGATGTAAAAAGATTTAACACAGAGCCCTGGGGATCAATGATGGATAGAACAGCAGAAAGTCATTGTAGCCACCTGCCAGCAGGCAGGGTCTATACCTGTGGTTTCACAGCTTGATGCTGCTGTTTAATGCAAAATAGGGCTTACTTTAGTAGGTCCATGGTGGTGGCGTAAAACAGCATTAACCTGTGACTGTGAGGATGTTCATACACTATGTCATCACCAATAAAGTTCAAAAAGCAGAACTTGCATCTTGAACTTTAGTCATTTCCTTTAAATTGTAGCTCCTATAGTAACAGTGAAAACATTCTGGTGATAATAGTTCTGTCTTTCACCTGCTTGTCTGACATGTTATCACTTGACTAGGGGAAGTTTTTGAATGTGTTGCTGTACTTTACATATGGAATTGTCTCACCTGGAAACTCAACTCCTCCACTGTACAGCCACTGCATGCACTTATATTCACACCTTTTACTAAAGTCACTCTAAATGAGTCGTAATATTCAGATGATATCCTGTCTGTATGCAGTAGGAGCATAAATGTAGAGAAGTTTTCGCTTGAAATGTGATGTTTACCACCACTCGTGTGCCTAACACACACTATATATGTATATGTAATCACCACAACGCTTAAATATTTTTTGTCTTTCTCATTAAAATATTGATTATTATGGTCTCCAGGTTAGTTAGAAGATGATTATAACTGAGAGAAGGTGAGAAGAAAGATGTAGACTGATTCGACTCACAGTTACAGCACAGAGCTCTTAGATTTGAGTGATTAAATGATATGGCCATTAAGGGCCTGAAACTGAAAAAGGAAAAAACATATTGCAATAGCAGATGTTTGCTGTACATCTATGATGGATAACCTATTCTTAAAACTTAGGGGAGATTAATTCTGTTCCTGGTGTCTTCTAGATGGCGCAGGAAGTCATTAAATCTCTGTAAAATGGAAAATGTTCTTGATGAATGTTCTGATATTTTATCTAACAACAAAGTGTTAGTCTCATTACACTAACTTTTCACAGCAGACTTTGTAGAGAAACATTCGGCGGGGGTGTGAAAAAAAAAAAGGAAAAAACAGAATTGTGAGAAGATGTGTTACAGGATGTTTCAGACCACAAGGGACTGTACTGTGAAACATGCTTAGTGAGTCTTCTAGCCAAACAAATAGTAAACGTGTCATTGGAAACAAGATTATATAAAATGTAAACCATAAACAAAAGTAAATCTCTAATAAACCAAAATGTTTGTTGGAGATTGTGAGATTTTGAATAAACGTGTGTGTGTGTGTGTGTGTGTACATGAAAATGTGGGCATGCTGTGGGTATGCTGTGTCAAGGTTTCAGAATGCTGTTTGTGTTGAGTTTCCCCCCTTGAGAAAATAGAGCAAGGTTTAAGTGGAGTGTGACAGGTGTAATGTGGCACCAATTTCTCTGTTTTTGGTGGGCAGACGCTCTGCTAATTGGAGCTTATCAGGTGTTTCTGGGAAAATCACCTGAGGCTTTTGTGTAGCTGTCAGTCCAGTGATGGAGAGGGGAATTCTGTCTCTTGTTTGGATTAGGAGAAGAAAGAGTCCATTTTCAGCAGTAGCCATCACTGACTTTAGAGTCTTATTTTGGATATTAGAAAAACTGTGCTACCAATGGAGCTGTTTGCACCTGCAGTTACATTATTAATGGAAGCATGGTTCATCTGTAGACCTATGCATGCAAAAGCTTGAAAGTCCTACACTTTGGTAGCACGTATTGTACTGCATGCAAACATGTCCTATAAGCATCTCTAATTTTTCAAATGATAAAAAAACCGATGAGTAAAAGTATAACATAAACTATTTTAGGATGTCCTGTCTCTATTGCCTCTTGTTTGACTTCCTTTGTCTGATTTGCACTTTGTTTACCCTGCTACCCGCTAATGTTTCTTTTATCACCTTCAGTCCAACCATGTCTCAGCATTGCTGTCAAATCCGGAAAGGATATTGTTGTTTGTATTTCTGCAACCTCTGTACAGTTTCACCTACTTAACAGTGCTTTGTTTATATATCTTATGACAATTTTAAATTTCTATCACCTCTTTTTTTAAATAACAAAATACTACACAAAAATACTGCACATTTCCCGCAACTTAAATGTATTTACAACGTGTTTAATGGAAGGAAACTAAATAATGTATATAGAAATATATTAATAATGTCTAGGTCAATCGCAGACACAATTTTGATTAGGAGGTCGGAGGAAGGCGTTTCATATCAGGAAGTCTACAGTACTGTCGATCAATCTGTGTTAAAACATTTGAATGGCTCATGGCAGGTGGAGGACAGGGCAGAACTCTGAGAGCTGCAGGCAAACCAGCCTGTCAGGTTTCCCACACACACTGAAATCACTCGATGACAGAAGTTAAGGACTCCTTGGTGACAGGGGGAGCTCATGCTGTCTACAGATTGAAAGGAGAACTGGTCTGAGAAATGTAGCAGAGCTAAGAGTGAATCCGAGATAATAATTTTAAATAAATAAATAAATAGATGCACAACCAGCGTGGTTTTCTTTTAACAACCCAGAAGATGTGGAGATACAGAGCTGGTATATATCTGCTGACTTTTCCATTCATGAAATCATTATGGGCTGCAATAACATAACCTAATGTGATTAAGCTGGTGCAGCTGGCACATGTGCTTAGCCTCAAATCTCCTATTTGTGTCTATTAATGTAGCTATAAAGGAAGAGCCAGAGACAAGCAATTGTGATACAGTGGTTTTGATAAAGGAGTGCTCAGCTCTAAATACATCTGTAATGATATGATTGCAGCAGCCAAATGGAAGTGCACTGTCCCATTATTAAGGCTGAAGGACCACACTGAAGACTATTGTTCTCTGTTCCTGCTTGAGGAAAGGTGTGTGGGTTATTACTGGCAACCAATAGAAGATGTGCTGACCCTGCCTGTATGCTGGGAAATTCTTTGCTCCACTTTCACAATTACCTGTGTGTGTGTGTTAAGAGAGATTTCTACACATATACAGAGTAACATTCTCTGGTGAAACACATCACATTGATAAAGTTGTGTGTGTGTATTTCATCCTAACAGTGATGTCTAAGATTCTTGGCTTTGTGTCCAGATGCTGTTCCACATGGATGCTCTTTGCCTGGCTTTGTCATGTTCTCTATCCATCTTTAATAGTGTCAGGTTTTAAGTTGAAATGCAGCAGAACAGATGAGATTTTTCAGCCCTAGATTCCATTAAAAGTTTCCAGTAAGAGCCGGTTTAGTTGTCCAGGCTAGTCTGCAGAGATGAGCAGTATAAGCATCAGTGTTGGGTTACTTCTGGAGCTTGCCTGCAGAAGGATCTTGTTACTTTCGACAGGTTTAAAACACGGAGTCCAACTCTAATTAGATTTCCAGAGCCTCCAACCTTCCTTTGTTTTCACTCCTGTAGCCTTTTTGAAAAAGATTTTTTTGAAAACTGAAATATGATGATTCTTTAAACCTAATCAGGTCAAAGGTATTCCTTATTGTATCGTCTTTATCCACTGTCTAGATTAAGAGAGCCGTGTGTTTACAGGGCAACTCCCAGAGAACACACACTGCACACTGCATGTCGTCCTAATGTGTAAGGTGAAAACTGAAATATGATGATTCTTTAAACCTAATCAGGTCAAAGGTATTCCTTATTGTTTTCACACTAATAAGCTTGTTTAGTTACTTTATCATTGAGAACAGTAGCATCATATGCCTATAAAGCACCATCACCCCACAAGACATTTTGGATTCTCTGACTAGGTTGTCCATCACAATGTTGGCCCTAATCAAAGTCATTCAGTTACCCTACTTTTTGCTCGCAAGACATCAACTTTCTGCCTAATATATCCAAGCCCTTGACAGGCGATCACAAGATAATACATTTTATTCACTTTACCTGTTAGTACTCATAGTTAGTACTGTTGTGTCTGATCTGTGTACATTTTTAGTATATTGAAAATTTTTATTTGTAGTATGCTTGGTTTAAATTTCTTTCAGGGAACTACATCTATTAAATGCTTATTCTCATAAAGTCACTGAAGCTACAACCTTTTCCTCACCTATTTGATCTGCCTTTTGCTTTTGTGAACACATTAAAAGGGGAGGGTCACAATGAAGAGCTCTGAGTGAGACACATTCTATGCTGAAGTTTTAAGAGGTAGCTCACTAGAGTGGAATGGTCTGCTCCCCGTAACAATGCCATGTGTTGACAGCGGAGTGCTTAGACAGAGTTAGTGGAATTCAAACTGCCAGCACAGCACTTCGTCTAGGCATTAGCACTCACAGAGGCTCAGAGATTTATTCTTCTACCTGAAAATGACCTCTCCCTATGCATCCAGAAGGAGAAGAGGTTTGAGTGTTAATAATTAAAGTAAAAAGTTACCCCCATGGTTATTTGTTAGGATATTGGTCCACTCACATGAGCAACTGCATTTTGTACTACCATATTAAGCCACATTTATGCCACGTTAAGCTCGACTCCCTGACTTCAGCATGTGTCTATTCAATTGTGTCATGTAATTTTTGGTCTTTATTGTAAATGCAAACTTCATGGTAATGTGATTAAGAAGGCGATCAAAATTTTGAAGCTTTGCTCTTTGGCTGTTTCTTCTCTTTAACTCTGGGTCACATTGGTGAAGGTGAAGAGAATGCAAGGAAATTCTTCGCTGTACAGGTTGAGGTTGTACTAAAAATGCGTGTCCTGGCTCAGTTTATTTAATTTCCACAGAAACCGGTGCAATACCGTGCACAGTCTTAATGATGTGTCGTGTATTGTTGTCGATGTTACAGAGTTAACTGTTATGCAAGCCTATCTTTGTGCCTGCAAAAGTAATCAGTAAAATTGTTAGAATTTGAATTAACATTTTACTTGTAAGTAACCCTGGCATGATCTTTCTTTTTGTGTTTCTGCAGGTGACCCACACAGAAACCCTGAGAAGTGACTGTGGGACAGGCAGTCTCCCTCCCAGCCAGGGTCCTCTTCATGTCCATTCCTTAAAGGCAATGATTATTGGCATAGACACTCCGCACAATCCATTGTGTGAATGACTCTTTGCAGTAAAGCCGCTCTGCTCGGCCACCCAGTCACCATGAAGAGCAAGTATTCCCAGTACTACAATAGCAGCCTTATACGCTCCTACTATGCCTTTGCTAAGAACATGACCACCCAGGATTTGGACAAGCACATTGAGCGTAAAAAACACCTCACCACCCTTAACATTGTTTTCGTGGTACTGTGCACCATCATCATCCTAGAGAATCTGCTGGTCCTTATTGCTGTCTGCCGCAATAAGAAGTTCCACTCTGCCATGTTTTTCTTCATCGGCAACTTGGCATTCTCTGACCTTCTGGCAGGCTCAGCCTACATAGCCAACATTTTTCTATCAGGTTCAAGGACCTTTGAACTGGTCCCTGTGCAGTGGTTTATCCGGGAGGGCACAGCATTTATTGCGCTGGCAGCTTCAGTCTTCAGCTTGCTAGCAATAGCTATTGAGCGCTATATTGCTATCACCAAGGTAAAGGTGTACGGCTCTACCAAAACATGCCGCATGTTCCTACTGATAGGAGCTTGTTGGGTAACCTCTATCCTGCTTGGAGGACTTCCCATCATCGGCTGGAACTGCATCAACAACCTCCTCGAATGCTCAGCTGTATTGCCACTCTACTCAAAGAAATACATTCTTTTTGTTGTCACCATTTTCAGCCTAATACTACTTTCTATTGTCATCCTTTATGTGAGGATCTATTTGATTGTACGGTCCAGTCGCCAAGAAGCAACCAACTCACAGGCCTATTCCCTTTTGAAAACAGTCACTATAGTATTGGGTGTCTTCATCATGTGCTGGCTGCCCACGTTTACCATCCTCCTCCTTGATTCATCCTGCAGGATACAGTTCTGCAATATACTCTCCAAAGCAGACATCTTCTTTGGCTTTGCCACTCTGAACTCAGCGCTTAACCCAGTGATTTACACTCTGCGCAGCAAGGACATGAGAAGGGAGTTCCTGCGTGTGTTGTGCTGCTGGGGGATTTTGCAAAGCGGACGGCCTGCTGACCGTTGTCTGGTCCCTCTGAAGAGTTCCAGCTCTCTAGAGCACTGCACCAACAAACACGAACACCAGACCACACCCATCATGCAAGATTGTACCACCTGTGTCTGATATGATGAAAACACATTAGTGCTTGTGTGTATTCTATGTATGTTAATGTGAGTGAGAGAGAACAAGAGATTGCATGTGAGTATAAGGTCTGAGATCAAGTGGATAGGATGTGATGAGATGTAGAGGTGTTACAAAAGAAGCGAGGACACCCTGGACTGACATTTCTGGCAAGGCAGTTGTCTGTATGATACGTTGTCATTTGCAGATATTTTCCTGTTACAATCAAATTATGTGAATTTACAATCAACATTCACCCTATTAATTACACATGCAATGGGTGTTAAAAAAAAAATATGTTTTTATCGAGGGAACTAGTTTAGTCGATGAGAACTTGAACGGAAATGTGAAAGTAGCTTTTTCATTGGTACTCTCATTAATATGGAGTTGCAAACCATTTTAATGTATAGCTGTTATCCTTTCTGCTTTTCTCTCTGAACAAGTAAAACCATATTAGAAACAAAAAACAGAAAGAAAAACAGTTGTTTTGGGCTTTTTCCAGATCTGCATTAATACAAAGCTTGCAGATTTGCACTTTGTAGATTACTTTAGACATTGTTGTCTCTTATGAGGATTAACCAGATCACTCTCCTTCACTGATATGTCTACTTCCAGATATATGACTTCTCAAAGGACCTGGCTCAGTTTTCACAGGGCCATAGGCAGTAATCGGCTTCACTTAGCACTACACTTCACCAAAGCGGCAACTATCATGAGTGCTTATTCAACTAAACCAGGTCTATATATCCCCTATATAACCTAGCTTAAACCATTTGATAAACTACAACAAACTTGCATAATCTGCTTACATGTAATGCATGAAATTCAAATGTATTTGTAAGTGTATGTGTATTGTATATTCCAGCTCCAGCTTCTATCACTAACACCCCTCCTTCATTTGTCCTTATAATTTGTTTCTTGCTTTACTGTTGTCTTTTGTTTCTTAACAGTTTCCTTTGAGGAAGGCCCAATCAGAAAGCACATTTCCTGAAGTGAGTTGGCACCAATAAATTTTAGTCTCTGCCAGTAGCTCTGACTAATAGGATTGATAACCCGACAGTGTAGTAAGATAGCAGCACTGTGCTAAACTCTGTTTGTGCCTTTCTCTTGGAGTAGCTGAATGTATGTATGAAGTGTTTGGGGCTAGTGCCCTATTGTTGACAGTATTACTGAACATTATTTTGAATTACCAAGTCATTGAAAACCAGATAGTGGGATGAACAGGGTAGGTCACTCTCACTGTGAAGTTGCAAAAAGCACCATGAACAAAACATGTATACAGTATGATATATTCAAACATCCAGGTTGAATTTTCTAGCCCTATACTGTGTGCAACTTGAGACGTCGACAGGTTCAGATTTTTCCAAAGACTATTACTAAATAAGAGGTCTGGTTCCAGACGCACAGAGATCTGCCTCCCTGGGAGGTCACCTTCATCCTTGTTCTATGACATCTTTCAACACACAACTTCCTTCAGCAATAGGAAGTCCTGTCTTAATTGTCCTGTTGTTCAGGGTTACACTAACGTTCTTCATGTAGACACGATTGAAACTCATCTCTCACTCAGTGTTGTTTATTTTGAGCTTTACATTTAGCCAAGTAGAAATGGTGAAAAGCACTTTGGCAGCTTTTATGATGTTTGATATCCCCCCGTTTTTCCAAATGGAGAGGTGTTTTAATCTGTGTACAAGTCACTTCATTGTGTTACCCGATTTTGTGATTTTTTTTTTTAATGATAAATATATGAATAACTATGTATGTATGTAAGAATGTATGTATCTTTGTACAGTATGCATGATCTGTGTTGTATGAAATGTCTTGTGTGCAATAGCCTTGTGTGTCCAATAGCACGCTGCCTGTGTTAAATCGGTACAATCTGGAACACTAATTTAGGTACATAAACATTTTTGTTAATTGCATTCCCTTTTTATAAAATAAATCAAAAACTGAAAGAATCTATTGTGTTTCTGAGTCTAATTCTGAGCTGCAAACAGATTTAATTGCAGGTGTAGCTTATCTGCAGGTCCTGAGATGCCTCCCTATTGTGCCTACATCTGAGAAGTATTTAAAATGGAGCATTTAATCCAAACGTGCTGTGACAAGGTCAGGAAAACACCAGCTTCAACATGAAAAAACAAAATCGCTCATGCAAATGCTGCTTGGCCATTAATCACGGCTCTTACCTAATAAAATTGTTCAATGGCTTAAAGGCTAAAACAAGAGATGACTATAACCCCTTTCAGATATGCAGTGGAATTCTGACATTATCCTGACTTTTTGGGGGAGTGGGTGTATGTATGAACGAAAGTGTCCGCATAAAATGCTGGCGACATTATTCAGATTATATCCTACGAGCCCCCCAGTGCAGTGTCCGTATTACGCGCGTGAGCTCATGCGTGCAGCACGCTGCTCTGCGATCGACTGGGCGTGTTAATGCTGATCGTATCTCTCAACTGCCGCTGTAGTCGAGTGAATCTTTTTTTTTTTTGTTTTGTTTTGTTTTGTTTTGTTAGTTGCACGGCTTCGATGCGCTGTAAACAAAACACTGTTTGCCAAATGTAAAACGCTATAATTGTGCCGCTTCTCACTAGGGCATCTCTCTTCCGCTGTGAGGTGCATGTCTAGAAGGCCACTTCAGATAATGTCCGAGGCTGAATTCAGAAAACATTATCCGGAGTTCATGTCTGAAACAGGCTTAAGATGGGAAGTTTGGCAGAGAGCAAGGAGAATGAAAGTGGGGTGTAGTGAAGAAGAATGTTTATTTGTAAGATAGTGTGTCTGAGAGAAGCATTAAAAAAAAATACCCTGGGATATGTTTTTGGATGAGGGGAGAGGCTAACTTTTAGTGGGCTTGGGAGAGTTGGGTCTGTTTCCTGTCAGACGTCCAGGATTCCTGGGTGGGAACATTGGCTGAATCAGCCCCAGGAGGATGCACTGCTGGGAACTCAGCCAGGTCTTTCCATTGCCCTGCAGGATGTGACAGCAAGTTTAGAAACCTGTAGGTAGAACTGTATACAAATTTAGGTTAGTACAAATGACTGAGTTTATTCCTGCAAAATAACTCAACAGTCTGAAATATTAAACCAATTAAAATAAATAAACATGAATAATAAAGCACTAATTTCTGATTCATGTCTATTACATTATGTATAGTACACACACACACACACACACACACAGAACTGCTTAACTAATTTGAAAAAATACTGCTGATTTAATTGTCCACAAGATAAAATTGACATTACATGTAACATAAAATTTGAACAAATATCGAGATTTAAGATTTAAACCTATTATCTTTTACCCTGAAAAAGGGAGGTCCCTATTTTTAGGTTCTTTATGAGATAGCGTCACCTTGTGGCGAATAGCTGGAAAAATGTTCTTGCACATTTACCAAATAAAATCCTAGATGTCGCACAAGTTTACATAATATATATTCGGGCTGCAGCTGATTATTTTACTAATTAATTTCCAATTTTTTTTTACCAATTAATCTCTTATTTTCATATTTGGTTGATTAAGGTTGTTATCTTCCCGAAACCCTAAATACCAAGTAGAGCTGCTCAGTTGGGACAAGTCAGAATGACAGTTATTCGTTGATCCTAACATGGGAAAAGCCTGCATATTGTTGCATATATATGACAAATGACAAAAACCATTACATGGATTATCAGAATAGTCGCCGATTTTATTATTGTTGTTTTTGTTGTTCTTGCTATTAGTTTAACGGGTAATGATTGGAGCAATAACCTTAAAAAATAAAAGAGAGAGATTCCCATTTGTATAATTCACATTCACAGTGAGTGCAACTGAAAAACAAGCCATCTACAGCTGTTATTCTGCATTAACACAGCTGTACTACATATTAAGTGTAAGCACATTTTTAATACAAAAGAACTATAATATTACCGCCACAAAAGCCGAAATGACTACATTGTTCATCGGCACACAACACTTCCGCTTGGTCTGTTGTTTACACATCTGGCAAACAGCAGGGGTTACTCAAGTTGGTTTAAAAATTTAAAACAATAATATTTTAAGATATAACAACGCAATAATCACAAATGTGTTTTACACCTTTTACAGTATAAGAAAAAATGTTTCGCATTAGAAAACATGAATCACCGGAGACAAATCTTGTCCCAAATTTATACAGCAGTACCCATGGATCTCGGTAGTGGTACAGTCCACAACACCCGGGTTTCCGCGCGAAAACACGGCCCGCGCGCCCGAATCGCTTATAGCATCCATTGCAAGAAACGGCACGCGCCAGGTAGTCGTTGTGGAACCGTCCTGTGCTTGAGAAGGGAGGGTTGACGTATTTTAAACGGATTTTAAAGCAGTTTTTACCTATTTGGTCTCACGCGTTTAGCCAACTGTTTACCATGCCTACGAGGACGTCCCTGTCTTTACCAGATGATGTCAAGAAAAGGTAATGTTATCAACCTGAATGCTAATAACGCCCCCGTAAGAGCAGCATGTATGCCGCTTGTTGTTTTACTTCAAAGGCGACAACAACTGCATTAAAACCCGAATACCTCTGTGCTCCTAGCGTGTCCTGCTTGTCATGACTGGGGCCACCAATTAACATTTTCCTTGTATTAGCAGCTGCAGCTAGCGTTAGCTTGTTGCCACTTGACAATTAGGTGCCGCATAGCTTTCTGTTACCGTTAGCTAGTTAGCATCTTAGCCTGTCAATGTATGGAACAGTATGTGGTTTGGCGCCACTGAGGAAGTTTTCCTACCTGGCGTTATGTTTATGCTAGCTGGCCGTCACACCGATTCTATTGCTGCAGGCTCGATAGCGAATGTGATGTCAGAAGATCTCCACTGTGTTGCGTGTAAATGAACTTACCGTAGTGTTGTTTTGATATGCTCTTCCTTCACAGGCTGCAGGTTCTGGATAAGGATGGCTTTTCTGACGAGGTAGGTTCTGTATGCACTTGCCGAAAAGCCTGCATGTTTTCTCTGAGTGTTTCTGAATGTTTTCACTGATATGAATCACTTTGACCCTCTAAAGACCATTGAGCATACTGTAATGTAACATCAGGTTCACGGGATTGTGTCACTTTAAAAGGGGAGTGACGCTATCGTCCACCGGTTAGGAAGTTTTTTGTGTTAAGTATGCACTGACAGGCATTATTAAAGCTAACTTTGCAATAGCTAGTTGATTTTGAATTGTACCGTCAAGGAGCTGTTGACTAGTAATAGACTGCACTTTATTTCTCCCCTGCCCCCGTTAGCATCTCAGATTCACCTGAGTGAAACATTTAGGCCAGTGATGTATGACAAACACACAAATCATGATTGTGTTGTAAGTTGACTTTAAAGAACATTATGAGTTTGCTTGACCTTATATTAAACATGTGTCTTTAGTTGACAACACTTTAAAAAGATAATTTAACTTAAGTTTAAAAAAAATGTTGCTTTTCATATATCTACTTCTCTTCCCTTTCAAGGATCATGTAAAAGAGAAACTCAGGTTGGTGCAAGACTTCCTGCATGTGGATGCTCAGTACCAGCTGACAAGCCTGGAGGAGAAAATGAAAAGTTCAGAGATCTCAATGGTTAGTCTTTCCATAATCCAAATAATTACACATTGTGGAACTTGACTGCTTATGATTTCTAATGTGATATGACATCTACTTATCCCAGGAGGACTACATCTCTAAAGTAAAGGCCTTGCTAGGAGAAGAGCTTAATCTTAAAAATGGCTCACACATTGATAGTGTGGAGGAGAATGGAAAGGGAAATGGCTTCACAAATGGTTCCCACAAAGATGAAAACTGTGAAGATGTAGCCATGGATGTACAGGAGGAAGAGGAGGCTGTCAAGTCACCATCAGCTCCTAAAGGAAAGGGTGGACGTAGAAGCAAAGCAAATTCTGACACTAAAAGTAAGTTGGAGATCTAACAGCAGCATTCAAAGTTAGAGATAACCCACAAAATAAAATAATTAGAAAACATAATCTTGAATTTACTTTGTAGAATCTCCAGCCAGTAACATGGTTACAAGAAACGGTGGGAAACAGCCAACCATCTTGTCCATGTTTTCTAAAGTGTACGTATACATTTTATCTTCCCCCCAAGTAAAAACGTAATTTTTTATTTATTTTTTACGTGAATGTGTCTGCATTCTATTAAAATGGATCTGTCTTGTTATAGACAAAAGCGCAAGTCTGAAGACTTGAATGGAGAAGCCACTAATGGACAAAGTGACGTAAAGAATGAGGGAGACGACGCTGAGGAGGTAAAGCATTTTTATTTACCAATAATGTATAAACATCAAGAGTTGGTTGCAAATCTTCATGTCCAATAACACAAACTCTGACATGTTTTAGTCTAGGGAGGAGAAGCGTCTCAAAGTGGACTCTCTTCCAGAGTAAGTCTTTTACCCTCTGAACATAAACGATTGAGCTTACACAAGTGAATGTACTGACACTTTTCTTTATGCAGTGCTGCTCTAGAAGAATCAAAGAGTGAGATTGTTAAGCCAGTTTCTACTGCAAAGGTAATAAATTGGCTCTTGTTTTTTGCTGAATATGACAGCTGTAAACATTTTTGTAATTATGGCACAGGCTGTATAATGTGTGTGTGGTCTTGTTTTTGAAGCCACCACCACCTAAATGCCAAGACTGCAGACAGTATTTAGATGACTCAGATCTCAAGTTCTTTCAAGGGGACCCTGACAATGCGGTGAGATTGTTTTGTCATGCACGTAGTGGAAAGTGTGCGTTTTTATTTTTTTTATAAATCAATTTGGATTTTGTTAATTACTTATATTGATTAGATGCGTATAGAAACAATAATTAATCTCTTTGCGTTTTCAGTTAGACGAGCCAGAAATGTTAACAGATGAGCGCCTCTCCCTGTTTGATTCAAATGAAGATGGATTTGAGAGCTATGACGATCTTCCACAGCACAAGATAACAAACTTCAGGTAAGTAATTCTCAATCATGCTTTGGTGTTTTTAAACTTTATTATTATTATTATTATTAGTGTGGTTAGCGTGTCACAGTTAACAATTATGTCTTGCAGTGTATATGACAAGCGCGGCCACCTTTGTCCTTTTGACTCTGGCTTGATTGAGAAGAATGTGGAGCTCTACTTCAGCTGTGTTGTCAAACCCATCTATGATGACAACCCTTGCTTGGATGGTCTGAAAAGACACATTTCATGAAGTTAATTTTGTTTGTACATAATATAATTAAAATCAACCAAGTGTTTGTTCTGTTCTCTTAAGGTGGTGTTCCTGCAAAGAAGCTGGGTCCCATTAATGCATGGTGGATTACTGGGTTTGATGGAGGAGAAAAGGCTTTAATTGGTTTTACTACAGGTAGCAAAGTGTTACCTATTTGAACCTATTTTTTTCTTCTTCCGGATGACCAACTGATGGTTGTCACCAATGTCTTTTCCTAGCTTTTGCTGATTACATCCTGATGCAACCCAGTGAGGAGTATGCACCCATTTTTGCACTGATGCAGGAGAAAATTTATATGAGCAAGATAGTGGTTGAATTCCTCCAGAAGAATCCTGATGCGACTTATGAAGACCTGCTCAATAAGATTGAGGTGAAATTTGATTTGAACAAACCAATCTTTATTTCTCAACTAAAAATTATTCTTAAATATTTCTGGTATTATGTATTGGGTGCTTTATTACTCTTTGCTTTTTTATTTTTAAAGAAAAAATTAAGTCCGAGAAATCACATTGCAGGGCGAATTATCTTGTCTTTCAAATCAGTGGCAAGATGTTCACTAGGTTATGTTCCTTTTTTCCTCAGACAACCGTGCCTCCTGCAGGGCTAAACTTCAACTGCTTTACTGAAGACACATTGCTGCGCCATGCCCAGTTTGTTGTGGAACAGGTGGAGAGCTATGATGAGGCTGGGGACTCGGATGAGCAGCCTATTATCGTTACACCCTGCATGAGAGACCTGATAAAACTTGCAGGTGTCACTCTGGGGAAGAGGTAAGAGATGACTAAATAATAAATGTTTTGTTTTATGTGTGGATTTTAATTTTTTGTTTTCTTTCTTTGGAGTCATCTTGAGGTAGTCAAACATCCTAAAGCACTGGCTTTGATTACTTGACATAGTCGGTTTATGCAATATATAAGATGGAGCTGTACAATATATGGATTTAGCATTGTCATCACAATCTGCGGTTTTTGTTGCTAGTGAGTGACCTGCATAGACAGCAAAGCACCAATCATAAAATTCTTGCCCATTTTATCAAATGTCATTTAATGCTATATGTAATTACTTTTACCCAATCACTTTAGAACTATAGTCACACTGTTGACCTGCCTTTGTGTTTGCTGTGCTGAAATCAGTTACATAGCCAATGTTGTGCATTACATTCAGTTTTCTTTTCTTTCTTTCTTTTTTTTTTTTTTTTTTTTTTTTTTTTTTTTTGAACAATCAATTGAACATTTATTTTAAATTAAGGAGTGTCGTTACCCTAAACATTCTGAAGCGATCAATCATTTCCAAATTAAGATATTTAAATCAAATACTGACAATTCCCTTTTATGTATAGATCTATCATAGTCAAAGGAGAAATTAAACATGACTGGTATACATTCTACATATCTAATTCAAGTCAAAGTTCCTTGTTTTTATCTGCACCCATTTTCTAGAATAGTAGCAGTTCCTTTACAACACACACACTTTAGAATTTGAGAGTTATCCATTTTATTTCATTTTATTTTTGCTTATACTCCTGTCTTTCTGCTTCTTGTTCCTCCTCCCTGATGTTTAACATACCTCTGACATTTCCTAACGCAGCAAGCTGCTGTACTGGTAGGTGGGCCTTGTTGTGAATGCATCCTTAGCTTGTATGGTGGCGTTATTGTGAGAAGCTAGTGTCTATGGACAAAATGAGCATCATAGTTCATGCTTAATTTTATTTTTATTTTTGTATTTAATTGTTTGGCTTTACATTATGGTTTATTTTATATGGCACATTTGAATTATGACCACATAACCTCTAGTGTGCCTTAAGTCATTGTTGGTGAACCTCTTCTGAAGTGTGTACACATAATGTTATTAAAAACTAACCCCAACATAAAAAAATTTCATGACTCAGTCATGACTTTCTGCCTTTTCCAAAATGTCTTTCCTTTATGTTCTGCCTTTCAGAAAAGGATACTCTCTTCCAGATATGTATATCTATAGGGTTTCAAGTATTAAGTCCACTTGGCTACAGTAATCCGTAAGAGGAAGTAGCCAGTGAAGTAGTGTTTTTGTTTTGTGTTTTAATATATATTTTTTATTTATTTTTTCTTTATGTAGAATACAAGGCCTTTAAATAGCCAATTGGCACGTTTCAAGGTGGGTATCCTTTAGAGAGGGGAAAACGCACAACAAAGTTGAAAGGTCAGTCTTTAGGTCAGGTCAAGAACTGTATTGTCCAGGTGCATCTGTTGGGAATTCTGCCTTTTACATCTTTACTGTGTCTTGTTTTCTTTGCTTGTTTCCTCTGTTGCATGGCCTGATGCTGTGGTGTGTTGACAGCCAGGGGCTTCATAATGCCATTGCTCCACATTCTATCAGGTATTTGTGCTAAGCCAACTGGATCTCTCCTGAACACAAACTTTGTTCTACTGACAGGAGAGCTGCAAGAAGGCAGGCTATTCGTCACCCAACGAAAATAGAGAAGGATAGTAAAGGACCGACTAAAGCAACAACTACAAAGCTGGTCTACCAGATCTTTGACACTTTCTTCTCTGATCAGATAGAGCAAAATGATAAAGAGAGTGGAGTCAAAAGACAGCGCTGTGGCGTCTGTGAGGTGAGTGAATGAATTTGAAAGAATTGGTAAAACATTTTAACAGTGTGCATTTTATTTGTGTCTTACTACTTCCAATCTTTTTTTTTTTTCACCTTTTATCTTAAGGTTTGCCAGTCTCCTGATTGTGGCAAGTGCACAGCTTGCAAGGACATGATTAAATTTGGAGGAAGTGGCAAAAGCAAGCAAGCTTGTAAACATAGAAGGTGAGAGAATGCAATGCTCCCAACAATTCCGGACAGTGCAGCATGCTGCAGTCAGGAGAATATCATAATTCCAGTGCATGTGTGGAAGGGGGCTTTATAAGCCGGAAATAACTTGCATACATTGGTGTGTCAAGTTTAGATCTAGTTATTCTTTTCTTTTTGTCCCTTGGATAAGATGCCCAAACCTTGCAGTGAAAGAGGCTGAAGATGATGAAAATATTGAAGAGGTGGACGTTCCAGTGGAAAAGGCCAAAAAGGTTTCTCATGCAAAGAGAAAGAAACAGACCCACTGCAACCTCACATGGATTGGAGAGCCTGTTCAGGTATTTCTCTGCCTCTTGTTAGAATTTAGTTTACCTGTCAACCATAAGGATGCATTACTCTATGTATACACATCTGTCTCCTAACTCATTCAGACGGAGGGGAAGAAGCAGTACTACAGGAAGGTCTCTGTAAACGATGAAATTCTAGAGTTGGGAGACTGTGTCTCAGTTTCATCAGAGGATCCAACCATTCCTCTGTATTTAGCAAGGTGCAAAATTTGACACATTTTGTGATTAAAATTTTTATTAAAAATGGTTTGTATACAGCTAACGATGTACTGCTTTTCAGGATCACATCACTATGGGAGGACATCAATGGAAAGATGTTCCATGCCCACTGGTTCCTTCGTGGGATTCACACGGTGCTTGGAGAGTCTTCTGATCCTCTGGAGCTCGTCATTGTGGATGAATGTGAAGACATGCTGCTCAATTATGTCCAAGGGAAAGTGAACGTCATGTATAAGGCCCCATCTAACAACTGGTTTATGGAGGCAAGTTCATTTGACAGCATTGTTACTTGCATTTTGTTTAATTTGTTCACCTGGGTTTAGAAGGTGAAATGACTACCTGTTCTCCTAATCTTATCAGATGCTCCATTCAAAAACGAAGTGCTGGCAGCAAGTTTTCTCTCTTTTAGTGCAAAAAAAATGCTTTATTACATATGTATACAAAGTCAATATACATATACACTATTGTATTATTACCAATTTTCACTCAACAAAACAAATGTATCTGGGAGTGACTGTGTGGTTAACTTATTCTACGTTCCGGTTGTCATACAGAAAAATCATGATTTGTGGTCATAAATATTGGTTTAAAGACCATAAAATCCATTGTCCAAAATTTGAGCTGTGTTTCTTGATATATGTATTTTAGGGTGGCATAGATGTTGACCTCAAGGTGATTGAAGATGATGGGAAGAGTTTCTTTTATCAGTTCTGGTATGACACAGAGTTTGCTCGCTTTGTTACACCTCCCAAGACCACTCCACTGGAAGACTGCAAGTTCAAGTAAGCACAAAGATTTGTGTTGCCAATGTAATTTGTAAAACTGTACAAATCTATAAAACTCATCCATGTTGTGTATATGACCCTTCTGCTTTCAGGTTCTGTGGTAGCTGTGCTAGGACTAAAGAGCGAGAGGAACAGGAAATACCTCGTGCATTTGATCCCCTGGAGAATGAAGACAACAACTCCAAGGTTCTGTATGCTCTAGCTTGCTTTAAGGGGGAACAGTTTAAGGTGGGAGATGGCATCTACCTGCCTCCTGAGTCTTTTAATTTCAGGTGAGTGGTATGATTCAACATTTGAAGTATACTCAAACTTGTACATCAGAAATTATTAAAAAAAACACTATGTTGCTCTGTCCTGACTCTTAGTGTGAAGCCAGCTAGTCCATTGAAGCGCTCCCATAGGAAAGAGGATGTGGATGAGGATTTGTATCCAGAATATTACAGGAAGTCCTCAGACTACATCAAAGGTTCAAACCTGGATGCTCCAGAGCCCTTCCGCATTGGACGAATCAAGGAGATTTTCTGTCACAGGCGTAGCAATGGGAAACCTGACATGTCAGAGGTCAAACTGCGACTCTACAAGTTCTACAGGTAAGAGTGACTTCAGTTAATAAGTGTAATTCAGGGTTTAGTGAGCAACTAGTGAATGAAACTGGCTGATTTTTGTCTTTTCTCCCAGGCCTGAGAACACTCACAAAGGTGTCAAAGCCAGTTACCACACAGACATCAATCAGCTGTACTGGAGTGATGAAGAAGTGACTGTCAGCATGAATGAGGTGCTTGGGCGCTGCCAAGTAGAATATGGAGAAGACCTGAACGAATCTGTCCAGGAATATTCCAGTGGTGGACCTGACCGCTTCTATTTCCTGGAGGTACAGTCAAGGCAATGTATCTGCAGTCATTTCAGAATCATTATAGTTCACTTGCAAAGAAAAATTCAAAAAAAATAAAATACTTTGCTTATGCTTAAAATATCGATGTTTATCCAAATGTCTTCCTTCCAGGCCTATAATGCAAAATCAAAAAGTTTTGAAGACCCTCCAAATCATGCTCGTTCTGCTGTTCATAAAGGCAAAGGAAAGGGCAAAGGAAAAGGTACAATTATTGTTTTTATCTTAAATTTTAGGTTAGGAATAACTAACATGGTAACGCATGTTTTAAATTCTCAAACAAGGTAAAGGCAAAGGAAAAGCATCTGTTGCACAGGAACCACAGGAGTCTCAGAATGAACCAGTAACAACTAAAGTGCCTAAATATCGCACATTGGATGTTTTCTCTGGCTGCGGTGGACTCTCTGAAGGCTTTCACCAAGCTGGTAATACTAATGTCTTTGTTGGCTATATTCTTTCAGCAGTTGTTGATGTAGTTAGCTGCAGCTTGATTACGTTGTGCTTTGGAGAAAACAAGACTAATTGCTGGTTATTTTAGGTATCTCTGAGACTTTGTGGGCCATAGAGATGTGGGAACCTGCAGCACAAGCCTTTAGGCTTAACAACCCCGGCACCACAGTTTTTACTGAGGACTGTAACGTCTTGCTGAAGTTGGTCATGTCTGGAGAGAAGACAAACTCTCTTGGCCAGAAGCTGCCTCAAAAGGGGGATGTGGAGATGCTGTGTGGAGGACCTCCTTGCCAAGGGTTCAGTGGGATGAACCGCTTCAACTCACGGACTTATTCCAAATTCAAGAACTCACTGGTAGTCTCCTATCTTAGGTCAGTGTTTGTAAAAGCAGATTCTCGTCTTGATGCAGACGTAATTTTATTTATTTTAAATAGTCCACTCAGTTCGTGGAAACAATTCACAATTTTTGTTTGTTTTTGCAGTTACTGTGATTACTACAGGCCAAAATTCTTCCTTCTTGAGAATGTGAGGAACTTTGTCTCATTCAAGAACTCCATGGTTCTGAAACTGACTTTACGTTGCCTTGTACGCATGGGTTACCAGTGTACTTTTGGAGTCCTTCAGGTGGGTCTGACTAAGCTTTTGTATTTCTATTTAGGGCAGGAACACTACTAAATTGCACTTCTCCCTAATTATATTAGCGTGAGGTTGCTAACTGAAAATAAGTTTGACTTCTCATTACCTTGTTATGTACATATCTAGTAGGCCCAAAATGTTTTACAAATGATCTGTCCTTGTATTTTCCTATATAAGGGTTAAATTATTTAACTCAATGTTGCCTTCCTCATCAGGCTGGTCAATACGGAGTTGCCCAGACCCGTCGCAGGGCAATCATTCTTGCTGCTGCTCCTGGAGAGAAGCTGCCTTGTTATCCTGAGCCTCTGCATGTGTTTGCTCCCCGAGCTTGCTCACTGAGTGTGGTGGTGGATGAAAAGAAATACGTCAGTAATGTCACACGGTAATAGAAACATCCTCTATAGTGTCCTATTCATTGTAATTATCATGAAGTTGGAGAGCTCCATAAATGGATAACAACAATTCCTTCGTGTGAGTCTAAGTTCTACAGAATTTATTGTCTTCAAACAGAGGTAATGGAGGAATCTACAGAACCATCACTGTTCGAGACACCATGTCCGATCTGCCAGAAATTCGCAATGGTGCAGCTGCATTGGAGATTTCCTACAATGGAGAGCCTCAGTCTTGGTTCCAGAGGCAGATCAGAGGCACACAATATCAACCTATTCTCAGAGATCATATCTGCAAGGTGAACTAATTTCTTTAATCTTCTAATGGGTCCTAAAGACAAAATTAAGACAAAGACAACATCTATTTTTTTTTTTCCCAGGACATGAGTGCTCTGGTTGAGGGTCGAATGCGTCACATACCCCTGGCTCCTGGCTCTGATTGGCGGGATCTGCCCAACATTGAGGTTCGTCTTAAAGATGGCACCATGACCAAGAAACTGCGTTACACGCACTCAGACAAAAAGAATGGACGAAGCAGCACAGGTGCCCTCAGAGGTGTTTGCACGTGTGCAGGAGGTTTGTTGGTTTAAATTCTACTTGACTAATGGAAATAAACAATATTTGCATTTCTAGAAAAAGGGCATCCCTAATGATTACAATTATGCTTTGTTTAGGAAAGCCATGCGATCCTGCTGACAGGCAATTTAACACCCTGATTCCCTGGTGTCTGCCCCACACTGGTAACCGCCACAACCATTGGGCTGGACTCTATGGGAGATTGGAGTGGGATGGCTTCTTCAGCACAACTGTCACCAACCCTGAACCCATGGGCAAGCAGGTAAAGCCACCTTTGTATACATTAAGTTAAAAACATTTTCAGCTGTCCTTGAAATCTGAAGAATTAAATCTGCCGCCTGGCTTGATTAAAAGAATTAAACTAGTGGCTTAAAGACCTGTGAAACATTTTGTTTAATGGATCTTGTGTTTATTTCCAGGGCAGGGTTTTGCATCCTGAGCAGCACAGAGTGGTCAGTGTAAGGGAGTGTGCACGTTCTCAGGGCTTCCCAGACACCTACCGCTTTTTTGGGAACATCCTTGACAAACACAGACAGGTAAAATCTGAGATTGTTTAAAGCTCACTCAAAAGGGATGGAAGTTTTTTGGTTCTGTCACTTTCAGTTTGATTAGCTAGCTGCAGAATCACTAACCATAGTGTGTTACAGACGTTGAAACAGTATTGGTGTCCGTTCTCTTCTTAGCAAGGGTTACAATCAATATTTCTGCAATGATTATTGATGCTACCTAGCATCAATGGCCCATAGTTAATGACTAGCTGTAGAACATAGTTGAACATATATTAGCCAAAGCAAACATCAGTCTCCAGGATTAGGGACTGACTGGTTTATTGTTGTCTTAAGTAAATTTTTTTTGGGTAAGCCTGGTATGGTATTTGAGTGACTCTTAACGTTTAAACTCATTAAGTAACTCTGTTGCTGCTCCAGGTTGGAAATGCGGTGCCCCCTCCACTTTCCAAGGCCATAGGGGTGGAGATTAAGAAGCGTGTCATAGAGAGAATGAAGGAAGAGCAAGCCTCTGGTAATACATTTTTCTCAAACTTTTGTTATTACTGAGTGACATTTAACACTTGTTGAAATCACTGTACAAATTGTGCACTTCTCTTTACAGAGAATATCCAAAAAGAAAAGATGGAGGGCTCTAATTAGTCCTTCTCCCCAGCAAGAGTATGTTTCACAAATCCTGATCTATCAGGCAATTATTATTTTTTTTTTTTTTAAATAAGCTGGCCTTCAACTGTGTCCCTAAGTGGCTACCATGGACATTCTGTGCAGTGCTGTTCATGTTGTTTTAAGTGTTTTTAATCATGTTGGGAAATGTTCATCTGGGGTAAATTTTATGTAGTTTTTATATGTAATATTTCAAATAAAGCTCTTATCAAATTGTTTGTAAATATCAACTTTTGCACCTAACACCCAGACAGAACAATTTGTCAGAATACACAGTCCAGGGCAGTTTTCAAAAATGGATAATAGGGTTTAAAAAATATCCTTTATTTATTAACATTAGCAAGGACTTTGCTGTATTTATCTATATGGAATTTAAAGTTGACACTTATAGGGTTTTAAGATGTGCATGTTGGACATCTATTTATGGACTCAACCCCATCTCTGAAATTAAACTTCCTAAAAACCCATCAGTAATGAGCACAAGCAACATGTTCATATTATTAAAGAAAAGCTTCAACGAATCAACTGTGCATAATGATCATTTTAGATTTACAGTTCTTTGGCTCGGCTCCTACTTTAGCATCTCGAGTCTAGACTTTTCTTTACAGCAAACAAGTCAGCTGTTGAACACAAACTAAAACTACATTAAAACAAACCTGTGTTCATGTGTCCAGCTCCATCAAAGTGGGCACTGTTGTTTTCAGCATATTTCCTCTGGAAAGTCACTTAAATCCATTGTGGTTGTTTTTTTTTTTTAATTTACAGCTGTCTTATTTTTGCAGCACAATTTCAAGAAACTAACTGGAATAGCTTAAGTTACTTTTACTCTAAGAATGCAAAAGAAAACATAGATTTAGCCTTCAATACAGTTTTACTTGCAAATTTTTAATGAATAAAACATTTTTCAAAATTGTAAATGCTCTGCATTCTCTCACACCTTGCACAACACAAAATTGCAATACAAGTATAACGAAAAGTGAGAATATCACCATCTTAAATCAGACTGAGACCATTGTTTTAGTACATTGGTTAACTGTTGCAATTGAATAAGCTTATTATATTGTGAGAATATGGTTAACTAAAGTCAATCTTGTTGAACATCTAGAATATGATCAAATCAGCGGGAGATCAAACTGTTGTTGCTTACGGTGTAGGATGTGAAAACGTGCATGCCTGACTAAAGGTAGTTTGAAATGAAAAGGCTCTTCTTGCAACTGTGTGGAAACTGTTTTTTAATCGATCAGTCAGTAACAGATTTTTAACTAAATGTGAAATTGCCTGAAGTTCGTGAGGGAAAAGAAAAAAACAAAACAAACTGACAACTCTTTATTTTGATAACAGCCATTTTTTTACCACAGTAATATTTAGCCTCCTCCAGGAATATGTTGGGTAGGATTCCTCAGTTGTTTGAAGGTCTGCAAAACAGTTAAAATACAATTGGCAGCAAGAAGGAAAAAATACAAATACACTTAGCTGACAACTTTGAGAATTAACTTACTTGGCCCATTCAACGTTGAGAATAAGATGATCATATCCAAATCCAGACACTCCTGCAATTGCTCTGGCTGCATCCTCCCGACGATGGAAACTGATAAAGGCAAAGCCCTGCAGGAAAGTAGTAGAAGTAGGGATCTGTGAGACAACTGGACAGTGTGGCATAGACATTAAAAGTGCAGGGCATAAGATGAACACTGACCTTTGACTGTCCAGTGTTCTTGTCCTTGGCCAGATAGATCCTTGAGATGGAGCCAAATGGTCTGAAAAGCTCCTGCAAGTCAGTTTCACGAGTGTCCTCAGACAGGTTGGTCACACGAATGGTGGCATTGTCATCCGCTGTCAAGTTCAAACATATATTGGGCAATATTGTTTCTGCTGTGAAAGTACAAAATGTGAATATAGAGCCAGGAGGTACACCAACTGACACCCACCTCTTCGGTTAGGCTGCATAGACTCTCCTCTTCGTGTGCCCCCATCCCTCAAACTTGGGGGCACATACTTCCCAGTCTTACTCTGCGCAGGCTGTACAGGTTCTGGTTCCGCTGGTGAAAGAGAGGAAAGACACAAATAAGTCATAACATTTAAGTACAACCAAACAACCACAAAATCTAACAGCACACCATGAAAACAAATTGGAATTTAATGATGTGAAAGGTTAAATAATGGTACCAGAGCCAGCGGGTTTATCCTTGTCTCCAGTCGAAAGCCCAAGCTGTTCAGCCAGCTCCTTCTGCATGGGGCCAAGAGTGTCCTTGTATGGACAGCGGGTGGTCCAATGATCACCTTTACAAATACGACAAGACACGATCTTCTGTCCTTTCAGTTTGTTCATAGGATCCTCATCCTGGTCTTGGGCATTCAAATCCTGCAAGAATTAAGGTAAGGTACTAAATCACAAGCTAACCTGAGTACATTCCAAATATAAACCACGGCTTGGGCATATAGTGATCTCAAATACACCAGTAAGTCAGTGACTGGTCACAAAACAACAAACAGTCATAATGCTCACAGCAGATCCTCACCTCTTTGCTGGAAATAAAAGTCATGAAGACATCATCACTAACTGTGGTGGTAGCAACATTTGGACCTGGTGCATCAAACTCGGAATTACCAAATTTCTTCCAGTTCTGAAATGAGTGAATAATACAAAATGTGACACTTGAATTTAGCCAGTCTCAATAATTTTTTAAATGAATGCAGTTTTAACAAAGTTTTATATATATATATGCAAACCTTTCTTCTGGCAACAGCTTTTGATGCTTTTCTCGTCTCAACCTTAAAGGTTCGCACTATCTAAAGAACAAAGGGAACATAAGATTTTTTTGATTATTAGACACAAAATAATAAATCATGAAACTTATATGATACTTAATAACATTTACAAATGTCATAAGGGATGTAATCTAAAGCTTTACTTGATGTTGACCGCAACCTTAAGAGTTTTTATTGTTTACTGTGGTTTGCAATCCAAATAATATGGCATACAGGTCAATACAGCTATTGCTTTATGATTTTACAAGTTAAATAGCAGATATATGCAATTTAAGATCTGACGAATAACAAAGAAAAACAACTTAAGACATTTGAGATTTCTACCATAGCTTAGTAGATAACTAATAAATGCCTCTTTAAAACAAGATAATTTCTAGTTGCAGTCAATAAATGCAGCTGTAAACAAACCGTACAGTAAAAACATTTGACAGATGAAACATAAACCTTAATAAAAGTCACAATACCTTAAACTTCTTTCCATCATCGTCAATTTTGAATTCTGTGATAGTTTTTATATTTCCTTTGATGGTTTCCTTGGGGGAAGGTAGTGTGCCTGTAAAGAAATAGTCAAATTAGACATAGAATAAAAAAAGTGAATTGCGTTTCCTAGTTCACTTTTGATTTTTTTGGTTTGATAAAATATACTAATAGAATACATTATTTATTTTATTTAGATATATTATATTTATAAATTATAATATTATTAACAAGTGTTCCCTCGGACATGATGATGTGGGATATTTGTCACACACTGCGACAACTTTCAATGAGCCTTTTCAACTAGGCTGAGTTTCACAATTCTCAACTATTTTTTAAATAATACTTTAGAGTCTCCTTATCTAAAGTGAATCTGAAATGCCTAAGCATTGTCATACTGGATCTAACCATGTCTAAAGTGGTCTACAAATGAGAACAGCAACAGCAAAACCTAAATGTTTAGATTTTAATATTAAAGCACAATTTCTACAAATTGGAACATTTTGCAGACAGCATTGAGGTTGTTTCTAGAACATATAAACACATTGGTAAAATAACAGGTAGAAATTGTCACTTTGTAACATAACTTTCCCTAACTGCTGTGTCAGAAGCTTCAAATCAAATACCAACAGCAGCCTTCATCTACAAACAACATTGTTTGCCGTTAGAAACTACAAAATACTAACGTAAGACGGTTAAGGTTAAAATTAGTGCCCTGGTGACTTAATTGGGAGGCTCTGAGAAAAAAATCCCAGACTAATCTAGTTGTGTCTTTCATTTTTATTTGCATTGTCCAAGAAAAAATCCCTTGCTCACACAGCGGCACATCAAAGGCAGACTGAAGTTTGCTCATTCAAGATCTGAAACACGAGAATGAGCTTAGTGTTCTTTGGTCTTATAAGACCAAGCTTGAGCTGTTCAGACCCTGGGTGCTGCTTTTTTCAGTGGATGAAGGGAAAGGCCTTTAACTATGAAAATAGTTCCCATAGTTAAACATGGTGGTAGGAGCATATTGTTGTGGAGTTGTTTTGCTGCTGCCAGGCCCAGAAAACCTTGTTTGGCTGCACATGATCATGAAGAAAGATTATGTTGACATTTTGAAGACTAGAAATCTTCTGATAGCTGCTGGGTTCTGCACCAATGACCAGAAGCTTTGATCCCTCAAGAGATATGAGCCAACCTAGTTAGTAATTACCATTATGAGGTTGTTGTCAGTTATGAGAATGTTCACACAATTTACTATCAAATGTCAGAGGATTTCACGGAGCTCCATGGAAAAATAATGGGGTTGTTTAATTTCCTAAAGGGTGCTAATTCGGGGGGGCAGACACACTCTCTACTTTTAAGACTAGGCTTAAAACCTTCATTTTTGATAAAGCTTCTAGTTAAAACTGCTCACTCAACCTGAACTAGCTCCTACTTAAGATACTATAGGTTTAGAGGGTTGGGAGACTCCCGCAAGTGCAATTAGCTCCCCTCCTCTTTATACATTTAATTGTCAACACTGTATGCTATTAATTTTGTGTCCTACCAACCTGTATAATGTTTTGTTGTCGTTTTGTTGTTGCTTTGTGTTGTTGTTTTGTTGCTCTTTTCTTTTCTCCCTTCACTTTCCACTCACCCCAACCGGTCAAGGCAGATGGCCGCCCACCCTGAGCCTGGTTCTGCTGGAGGTTTCTTCCATTAAAGGGAGTTTTTCCCTCTCCACTGTTGCCTAGAGCTTTCTCAAGGGGGATTTGTTGGGTTGCTTCTACATACTTGTGGAGTCTGGACTTTATTCTGTAAAGTTCCTTGAGATAACTTTGTTGTAAATTGGCGCTATATAAATAAAGTTGAATTGAAAATTGAATTGAATAATCATTTCGATCTTAACCGTAAGCTCACTTGGCCGTCACCCTAAACTGTCATGCTGGTTAGACTGTCAGTGTATTAAACCCAATACATAACATCTCCCTTTTAAATATAGACTAAAACAGACCTTTCACCCAGTCAACGTGAAAATATAATATATCGATTGCCGTTTGCGCACTTACAACTGCCATACATTAAGTTGGCTTACTAGCTGTCTTGCTAATGCTAAAACTGTAGTGGCTGCTACCGAATGACAATGTCTACGTCACCATTAACATGCAGAAGTTTCGAGAACATTCATCTGTAAATCATCAAGAAATGTAAGTCACTCAAATGTATGACTCGCATCTTTTAAAAATGCATATATTTTAGCTCAATTATTTCATTCGACCACCACGTGGGAGTGGGAGCCGCCTGGCCTCGGCCTCCTCCTGCGAGCTCCATACTACAAGAGATATGCTAGCGTTAGCTAACTAAGCTAAGCCTTTCTCTTTTTTTTTTTTACCTTCATCACCTTCTTCCTCGACTTGGTCTGCCCAGCTGGGCTTGGAGCTACAGGGGAGAAAATTATATACAATATTAGATGAATAGATTACATCTACATTGTACAATAAATCTTAATTATACCCACTCGTCGTATTCAATAGACGGCATCCTCTCAGCTAGCTTAGCTTTAGCAATGCATAGCGCACAAGAGCGCGAGCTGGACGGAACCGCCACTAAACAGTCTTCCTGGCCTTTATTTTCGCAATAAAAGTACCACTGTCGTTGTCTTTCGCAATAAGAGTCCTACTTTCTATCACTTAACATTTTCAAATATTTCACTCGGGATCAGACAATAATTTGTGAATGTCTCACTTATGGTAAATGTGTCATCATATTATCATCTTAATAGTTTGTTGGACATATCACAGAGGCTGAATTGGTAAGTAGGCAAACATGCAATAGAGGCACCAGACAACAGGCCCAACAAGCTCCAGGTTTACTCCATATAAATTGGTTGTACATAATGTGATTATTTATACATTTGTAAAATATTTGTACAACTAACTAAAGTACAATATCTATGTCAGGTGCTCTATTCTCTATTTTGCAACCCCTGATCTTGTTGAAGGATCCTTTCTCCATTCAACTTCTGAGATGCTCATATTCTTATACCAGTTCATGCTTTTTGCTTAAGGATTGCTGAATATTTACTGCTTAAGTCAGTCATATAAATCAGAAAATCTGAGCTGCTTGTAGCCATAGATAATTTTTGGTTAGGAGTCCAAAAGTTCCACATATTTTCATTACAAATGCTGGACACTGCATCAAAGATAACTTGATTAAATAGTTTTTATTAAAGTGATTTTTGTAAAATTACCTAATTAAAAAAAATATAATAACGCAAAATGCATGTGATTACACATTAACAACAAGCAAAGACAAGGCTTTGTAGAGGGTAAAATGATAATAATATATTAAAAAACGTATCCTGATGTAATTGATTGTGCTTCTTTATCAAATTTGGTCAGTTCAAACAATCCCCATTTGACTATATATTCTTTCTTCCAATGAAGGAATTTACAAAACTCCCACTGTTTAAGACATCATGTCTGATCTCCTGGAGAGTCCTAATGGTGCAGCTACATTGAAGATTTGCTACAACGGAGTGCTTAAGTCTTGGTTACAAGACAAACCTATATTGCAAAAGTGCCTCGTAAGGTGCCCTTACAGTAGAACAAATGCAAAAAAGACTGTTGAGTAGCTGTGACTAACACAGGGACAGTTGGAAAAAAAGCAAGGCAAGGAACCTTCAGGACTAGAATTGAGAAACACTGCTCAAAGAAAGCCTTACAGTGATTGAATGTATCTTTTAAGCATTTTGAGGCCAAAGTTTGTGCTTTATTGTGTACTGTTGCCATGGTTACTGCTTATATAGTGCTTTAATCCAAAGTTCATTAAAATGTTGCATCTTATTCACACACACACAAACACACACATGATGATGGCTACAATGCAAGGTGCTCAGCTGAACTACCAGCAGGGTTCAGTGTTCAGCTGGAGGTAACATATTGTTCTCCCTGTCAGATGCATGTTTTTCTCTTAAGACAATGAACATTTTCCCCTCTCCCATTTGCAATTTGTGCATGACGTTGATCTTATTCATCCATCTTGGTTTGTTTTCTACCTGCAAGATGTGTGCACATCGGGAGTTTTTCCCTCTCCACTGTTGCCTAGGGCTTGCTCAAGGGGGATTTGTTGCGTTGCCTCTACATACTTGTGTAGTCTGGACTTTATTATGTAAAGTACCTTGAGATGACTTTGTTGTAAATTGGCGCTATATAAATAAAGGTGAATTGAATTGAATTGAATTGAATTGAATTTTCATTATACACACTCTAATAAAAACAATGGATGCAGCAGTACTGGTGCACTCAAAGCTTTTTTCACATATTCAGGAGGTTTGTCTGTTTAATATTCCTTTTGAAAAATCTAATTAAACAAAATTTGCATTTCTAGAAGGAAGGCATCAGTAATGGTTGCCATTATGATTATAGTTGCCCTGCTTACTGTACAGACAGTTTAACACAATGAATCCCGGATGTTTGCCCCACAATGGTAACCATCCAAACACTGGGCTGGAGTCTTTGGGAGATTGGAGTGAGAGGGGTTCTTCAACACAACTGTCATCAAACCTGAAACCATAGGCAAAGCATGTAAAACCACCTTTTTATACATTAGGTTAATATTTGTTTTAGCTGTAAGTCCGTTCTTTGTATAATACAGTGAAACATAATTGAAATCAAATTAATTAAATCTGTTGAATCCTGGCTTTAGATTTACATTTAGTCATTTGGCAAATGCTTTTATCCAAAGGAACTTACAAGTGAGGTACAAGGCAAGCAAAAATCTAATTCAAGAAGAAAACATTTAAGCGGATTGCTATCAGAAGAATAGTTTCAGTTTCATGTGATATGAGTGCAAAAAAGAAGAGATAGGAAGGTGCAGAAGAGATCTGCTTTCAGCAGATTCTAACATTCTTTGGAAACAAAGGTAAAATCTGAAATTAATTTAAAGCTCACTCAAAAAAAAGACAGAAGGAGTGTGTTCTTAGCCTTTGGTCCTGTCAGTTTTTGTTTCACTGGCCAACTACAACCATGCTACTAAAATTGTTGAGTTCTCTTTTTTTAGCAAGAGGGTTAAAATCAATAGTTGGATCAAGTAAATGCAATATGGAAGGAGACACTGGATTTCTTTGAAGTCATTAATTTGGTGTGGCAGATGCAACTTTACTGCTCTGCTAATATACCACAACTCTTGTAGTTGTTTTTATTTTCAGTTGATGCTGCCTGGCAAAAAATGGTCAAGACAGCAGACGAGTAGCAAAATTCCAGCCGTAAAAAGACAGAAAATTGTCAGGCTTTCCACCTCTTTATTTAAAACCTTTGTGTTTTCTCAGATTATTAGACATTTAAAGTTAGTTTTTTGAGTGAATACATGTGCACATTATTTTACATTACATCAAATATTATTTACAGTTACAGATTTGTGTATAGACATACAAGTCTGAGTACAGACATACAAATCTGAGTACGCGCACACAAGTACAGATGCACAAATCCCAACAAAGACACACAAGTCCAAACACGCATGCACGAATCCCTGTACACATACAACTAATTTTGCTACTATTCTACTTCCAGACAAGACAAAATGAATGACTAGCTGTTAAACACAATGGAGAATATAGCAACCTAAGAAAACAGAAGTCTCCAGGATTTAAAAAAGTGTATTAAAAGTGTATTACATTCAATTAGCCAGAAACAAAAAGAAACAACAAAAGTAGTTAATTGTCAGGGAAACAATGTTTGTTTACAGCTATTGGAGCTGCAAGGTACAGCTAGAAGCCTGCCTCTACACTTAGCTTCACAGTAAGAGTCCTACATCACCCTCAGTTTCCAGAATTTTATTTGGGGACTATAATGTGTTAATGTGTTGCTTTCACTCATGGTGCATCATATTATCTTCATAGTTTGTTGGACATAGAATAGAAGCTGGATCACTAACCAGACAAAGCAGGCAACAGCCTTGAGGCACCAGGTTCCTTCCATATACTCTTCGATTTTATCAATTGCAAATTTGTGAGATATCTGTCTGTTCAATTAAAGTGCAATGTGGGGTCATCTTTCCTCTATTTTGCAACCCCTGGTCTCGATGAAGGATCCTGTGCCAATTCCAGATTTGAGATCCAAGATTTTTTATACTTTTTGGTTGTTGATTGCCGAATATTTTTACTTTTTAAATCTCTCATATAAAACTAGAAAATCTAAACTCCTTGTATGCACAGATCATTTTTGATTAGGAGTCCAAATGTTTCATTACATATGCAGGAAACTGCTGCCTCAAAGATAACTGGCTTGAATAATTTTTATTAACATAATTTTTGTGACTTACTGTATCTGAAGTGCTATTGAAATCATGTAAATAATGAAACAATATCATGAAACAAAAATCATGTGATTACACATGGTTCTGGTATGGATTTTAGATCATATGAAAAACTTTCTCCATCTATAACTCTGCAGTATCTCATATTATCACATATTGAGCCAAACAAGAAGAATTTCAAGCTGAGGAGCAATGATGTTAAAAGTAAAGTCTTTATTACATGTTTCCATGTTAACAAAATAAAATCAAACAATACAGAAACAAACAACAACGTTGGACAAGATGAGTATTAAAATTTGAATAAAAATAAAAACAGGAAAAATACTTCAGAGAAAAGTGGCTACGCAGCAGCTACTTCCTCATCTCTATATTGCTGTTGTCCTCTGGGCTCTTCCCACAACAAGCTACTCTTATACTGTCAAATAGAGCCATGTAAAGGACCGGGTGGATACACATGTTCAGAATTGCCAATCCTTTGCCCACTTGGTACATGTAATAAACCCAACAGATAGCACGATTTTGGAGTTTCAGATAAAAGTGGTAGATCTGAAAGAAATGGTAAGGCAAAAAGGACAAAGCATACAGCACTACTACTGACATGACTAATAGGGCTATCTTACGTTTCTCCAGTGTGGTGATGCTGACATTTTTCCATGCCACACGAATCACCACAAAGTAAGAAGTGAAAGTAACCAGAAAGGGAATAAAGCACCCAAACACTGCAAGAAAGATTCTATAAGCAAAGTGGGCCCTTTCAGATTTGTTTCCCAAATCGGACACACATATAGTGTTGTTGTTTCTATCATTGTGAGTTGTGGCAAATTTCAGCACAGGGTAGGAAATGACTCCTACAGTGATCCATATAATGACACTGATGAGTTTGACATGGATAGGCTCTACACGGGATCGGGTAAAGAAGGGACAAGTGAGGGCCACACATCGGTTCACACTTATCGCCATAATGAAGAAGATGCTCACATACAGGTTGCAGTTGAAAAGAAATCTCTCAACTTTACATGCAGTGTCACCAAAAATCCAGTGTTTCCCCATTGAGTAGTAGACAATGAGCAATGGCAGGGTCAGGACATACAGCAGGTCACTGATGGCAAGGTTACAGGACAGGACAACACCAGTGTGCCAGTTTCTCCTCTCCCTGACAACCAGCAGCCGAAGGGCAAACAGGTTTCCTGCCAGGGCCACAATGAACTCTACCCCAAACATTGGGGGTAGAATGGCTATTTGAATCCCCTCACATTCGGAGATATTGGAAGCCATTTTACTGTTATTTATACAGTAAAGTTGCTTTTAAAATGTGTGTGGTTCGAAATCTGTAAATGGATATAGATTTGTAAATTAAATACCATCTTAAAAAAGAAACTTGCCTTAAAATGTATTTTTCTTAAAAAATGCTGGTTAATTTTAAGCACAAATTGTTTGATTTGTTTTCTTTTTAGTAGGCTGCTATAAATGTTAACTGTTAGAAGTGTTCAAATTTAAATTCAAATTAGAAAATGTAAAGTGCAACTTACCAGCGGCTGAAATGCAGATGACTGTTAGGCGAAGTGCTTAAAGTGTCAGAATTGATTTTCCTTTTGATAAGGAAAGCGTGACGAACAGCTCAAGCATCGTTATGATGGCAGACGTGTTATTGAGAAATGCAGAGTCTATTGCCTACAAACCGGAAAGACGCTTCCTCTTGCCCTCTGTTAAAAAAATGTTATTTAAAGACGCAATCTACATCGCATTTGCACAGGAAAAAAAACGGGGTGGGTAATAACCGCAGCATGACAAAACAAATAAGTTGTTGGTATATTTTGTAGAACACATCAGGATGAAGTCTTAGCAGCTGCTATTTCAGAGGCACATTAGTTTTACACACAACTGACCATCACACCGCTACTGCCACCGAAATAGCTGCTTCTGGGATTTTCTTCCAAGACCTCAAAACCTGCACTTACTGGTAATTAATAGAAAATGTAGATATAATATAACGCAACTTCAGTGCATACTTGACATTAGGAAAATGTGTTCCCTTTCCTTTTAGACAGGTGTATCAGTTTGTTTATAATGTTACTCGCATTTCTAGTTTTGCATTGTACACACCTTCTTGGCAGTTCCCCAAAACCGAATTTCTTTTCAACCACACACACTCACCACGTTAATACAACCTGGTTTCATTGTTTGATGTTTACATAAAAAAAATATTAAATAAATACTGAAGTTTCATTGTTTTAACCACTTGCAGAAACATAGTGGTTAAAAATCAGGCCAACTTTCACCAACAGTGATGCTTGACCCTTATTTGTTATTGTACGCTTCTCATAATGATGCAGTTTTGATTACTTTTACTTAAAAAAGTAAAACGTTTAATTTGTTTTTACACCAATAGTTGCACTTTGAGTATTTGTGTAGTCCTACCACCTAGTCTGCACACTTTATCACACTGTGCTTCAAATGGGGCTATAATATATTGTCTTACACACAACCAAAAAATAAAAAAATAATTACAAAAACTGTTGAGACCATTTATTAGTACAACTACATTTTAAATATTAAGCAATGCACTGTGAACAAAAAGCCACTTTAATGTGTTTAGTTCATCTGAAGATTATTCTGCATGACACAGTCTCAAATACAACCATTGCTCATAGCTGAGGCACTAACAGGTAAATGGATTCTTGTACCTGGTGCCAGAGCACATCTGTACATTCAGTGTCCTAACCCCAAAGGAAATGTGTGTTCAGCCCTTCCCCTTCCTCTTTTTGTAGTCTTGCTTTGCTCCTGCACCTCTCTTCTTAAAGGCTGGCTTGCCTTTCTGACCTTTCAAATTGAAGCATTTGTCCTTGTTTTTATTTCCAAACATTTTCTTTCCTCCTTTTTTCTTCCCAAATTTGTTTTCCATATCCCCAGCCTTTGTGGATCTGAAAGTCTTTCCTCCAAACTTCATTTTCTTTCCCGGTGATTTCTCTCCATCCCTTGACATGTTTGATCCTTTTCTGTGTTTGTCTCCGAGTTGTCCCCCTTGACCGATTCTCTTTGGTGATTTAGCAAATTTGTCTTTTTTCAACGAGTTACAAGAAGACAACTTCCTCTTCTTTGCTGACCCATAAGGTTTTTCTCTCCTCTTTGTGGCACTAGGAAACATGTCTGCACAAAAAGACTCATGATTAATACATTATTCAAGACAACATCTCAGAGAAAACAATTTATAGTACACTAGTTATATTCACCTTCATCTGGCTCCTCTCCTACAGCCTGTCTGTAGTACTCCACCTCATCATCAGATTCAACAGCAGACACTCGATCATCCTGCATCCCAGGATCCTCGACCTCACTGTCCTCTTCCACTTCAGCATATTTCCGCTTAATACCTTCTAGACTGTTTTTCCTGTTAGCAATAGGGAAAAGGTTTTATAAATGAACAAAGTAAAAAAAAGTTATAAAAGAGAGATGTACAAGACCAACTTACTTAAGCTCTTCTCGTTGCTCTTTTTTCTTAGCCACATTCTGTTCTTGCTTCTTGCGCCTATCTTCCTTCTCCTTTAGCTGGGCCTCCTTCCTCCTTAGTATGTCCTGTATCTCTTCCTCTGTCTTGGAGACTGTCAATGTAGCAAACAAAATTCTAAATGGAGGAACAGTTTGTGTTCTAGAACTTCTAGATGTATCAATGTGTTTACTTTCAGTAAGAAATCAAAAGGTCACACTAATTTTTTTGTCATGTACACCTGAGCACTAAGAACAAGGGTGAATGAAGAAGTGACTTACTAACTGCATGATAAACAACATTCCCCTCTCCCATGCCTTCTTGAATCTTCATCAGCTGCAGAGTCATGCGAGGACCAATCTGATGACATCACAAAGCAAATTTCAGCTTCATTATAGGCACCAATTAAAAGTGATTAAATAAAAAAAAGTTGCAAGCTCTGTATACTTACCTCAGTCAAACGGACAGCACTCTGTTGGGAGGCCATGTTACCCCTTCCAGAGTACACCTGTGGTAGTTCAGTTATGTTGTGCTCCCCGTCTTGTTCTGCTTCACTTTCTGAAAGGTTTGCGCCCCTGAGAGTAGTTAGAAGGCACAAAGCTGTTACAAACCTACACCACCAATAATGCTGCAGATGTTAGAGCAGTTGGAGGAGCTGTTTTTGACTCAGGACTACAAAAATTGTACCTTCACAAAAACCTTACTTCATCAGCAGTTCACTGATATCCTCAAACTTGTTCATGTTGGGGAACTTCTCCTGCATCAGCTTCTTGACTCCACGGCTCATGCCGACAGGGACAACCTTGAGGCTGCTGCAAGTTGTGAACAAGATAGTTTGAGTCAGTCTGACATGTAACCAAAAAAAACAAAACATAAGTATGGTTGTTATATAGAGTGCAATTAGAGTGTTCACTTTGATCGTACATCATCACTGAACAATTGTTTTACAATATGTCATCATCCGAGCTCAACCATACTTACAAGTTTTTGTTTTTTTTTTTGGCAAAACAAGGAATCTAAATACTAAAGATTTAATATTTTTACTTACTAATGCCGAAATTCTATTTCCTGTGACATTGGGTTGTAATTCAGCAGCACACACCTCTTGATGTTGTTGAGATTCACCTGGGAAAAAAACAAAAACATTCACATTTACTGCTACTTTGTAGAGTATATACTGAACTTTGACACCTGCAAACTGTTTAAGCTTTAAAGAGTCAGAAAGCGTTTACTTTTGAAAAATCTTCATGTGAATTCCGAAGACTATACCATCATCATGCCAACAAAGCTTTAAACCTCTCAATATGACAGTATCACAACGGTTAAACTGGCAAAACGTACCTTGTGCACATTAATGGAAGGAAACATGTTTTGGAACATTGTGGCCATGAGTTTGACATGCATGCCATCAGACCCAAAATTATTTAGGATGAGCAGGGGATGATGTGTGAACTGCTGCTCATGCATCCTGTGCTTCTTCAGGGATGAAACTACATCTTTGATGAGAGAATACTGTAAAAGAAATAAAGTTACGTGAAGATGGAAAAAAAATAAAAATCACTGTAAAACACAAGACGTTGTCTGTTTGAGCACATCAGTGCGTTTACTTTGAAAAAAATCACTGTCAGTCAAACATTAAACTGTCATCACCTGTGCCCATCTATCTATGTGTTTTAGTGTTTGATTTACAACTCCATAGAGAGCATTTACCTTGAGCACTCTGAAATTAAGTGTGGGACCTTTGGGAAGGCGAGCAAGTCTCTGAAAGAAAAACAAGTCATAAGATGGGTAAAGATACAAACATAAAGGGCCCAAGAACGATTTCTGATCTGATGTGATCTCACCATGTTAACACTACTGGGTGTCTTGCTAAAGATCATGAAGTGTGTCACTCCCAGTGGTCCTGCGATGGCCACAAAGTCTTTCAAGACATTGTTTTTCCTAACCTGTTAAGAAAAAAAAGTAGACAGTTCAAGTATACTGAGTGTTTAACATCATAGGCCAAATGTACTTTCAATATGAAACATAGACAGATTTTAATATACAGTCAAACCCTAAAGCCCATATTAAGCAGCTTTTACAGCCCTGGCAATAGAAGTTCACAAATCAAAATACAACATTAGAGCATCTTTCAGAAGTTATATGAACTCATGTGCGGGTTGTAATGGACAAACCTTTAGGGACTCTGCAGTGTATGGCTCCATGACTCTCCGCATGTCCAGGATGAGCTCACCCACGTTTTTTCCGACCTGGCCCCGATGAAATACGAAGGAGTGTGGAACACTTCCGTAGGTCTCATCGGCCACATGGTGAGCTAATGTGCGAGACTTCTTTTGGTTCTTGGTCTTAAAGCACAACAAACACATAATAATTATCAAGAAAAAACGCTAAAGCGTCAGCGAGGGAAATTAGTTTGGTTAAAATTGTTTTAACTTAAACGCTTCACGGGAACTTAAAAGTAAGATACTCCCCAAAGGTTAACCCAGTAAAAACTCTCTCACCACCAAACACAAGTATGTAATTGTTTTCCTATTTTGTACAAAGTAGACAGTAAACTATTAACAGTTGCTAAATAGCTCAGTAAGTTCAAACCAAGCTAACACTTTTCTGCTAAGGCTAGCCAACTAGCACAGCCCGTTACATACCTTTGATTTCCCCATTGTTCAGCAAAATGTAGAAGTTGTGAATTTAGGCAAAAAGTAACGTTAATATTAACTGCTTAACGTCCGTGGTTATGCTGCAATGACAAATGACATTCATTATATTGACAAAATACTACAGCCAACTGCGGAACACCCTAAAAAACACGACGTCTTCCACATGGTTCTGTCACTGTGCTACACGCTAATATGTCCGTGGAACAAGGAACAAGTATGGTGGTAGTTCCTGCCTTATCCAAATACATTACGTACAAGGGGTCGAACTCATAACAACAATTTTGGTGACATACGTTAGTCTTATTTTAAATCATATGTTTTGTTACAACATAACCCACGTAATTTAAAAATACGCGTATTTAAGTGTGGGTATCAAACTTTACATTATAATTCCACGTCATAATTCACCTCACTGTACTGAACAACAGTATTAGCATATTTCTGAGCATATGTTAGTGACAAGTTACTACAATCCATTCCTTTAATAAACAACTTAAACTTCATGGGTTTTGTTTTGTTAACCTCAGTTTACCAGTTATTGATCGATTTTAAAAGATATGAGTGCGCTCTAGTGACCACAATGAAGACCTGCAACACAGTGCGAAACTGTAACAACACTATGTTGTGGCATTGTTTACTGTGGCTGCATTTTTTTAGATATGTTTACATTTTAGTCAAATTCAGTAAAAGTTTCCTGTGTCTGCAGCAAATGAACACGGCAACATTCACACCATAAGACAAAAGCTATGAATCTAACTAAAGATAGTTGAGTTGTTAACTGGAAGGATAGTAGGTTTCAGGCAGAGGGAGGAGACATCCTAAGATTCCTCCAATGACCATCAAGCTAATAACCAAGTACTGGGTCTTTCAGATACTGTACTTTGTAATTAGTTGTCTCCTTCTTCTGGGCCTCGGAGACAGAATCCCTAGAGGTACAAGGAGTAGTTTACCTACAGAAGAAACTTTGTTCTTCAGCATTTTTCTTGAACTTAGCTTTTAATTTCACATCAGCTTGATATTTTCTGTGCACCACAGCCAACTTTTAAGAAGCAGCTCAATGATGTGATGACTTTAAAAGGTACAATTTTTGAAATGTGTTTTTCTTGATTCTTCACCTGTGAGTTCTGGGAGCTGCTGCACACATTGGAACAAAAACACCAAAACACTTTTCAGCTGCCACAGTAAGTTATGAATAGTCTTTTTCATAATATTCTATTTCTAGGTAGACAAAATACTTCCATCTATTGTTACCAAATGTTGCACATACCCATATTAGTCATTAGATAGTTAAATGGTATGATACTGTGTTTTTGCAAATAAAATAATGGAGAAATACTGCTCCAGAAATAAATATTTCTTTGAAAATTCTACTACATCTACTACTCTTACTGGTGACGTGCCTCGATGAGAAAGTCAGACTTGATGATTATTGTGTAAGATGTAAATAGTGATCAATTTGGATTCATGTGTTCATGATGTTGGCCGTGGTTATTGGGGTTGCATAAGGGGCTGACCCATCAATTTCCCATGGGACTGAAATATTTTATATCTGGCTGGCTTGTATTGACTGTTGTCCCTTCTCTGTTGACCAGCATATAAACTCCAACCAGAGGGAATTGTGTATACTGTAACTTTGCAAGGAAAACTGTGTTATGACCAAAAACCCTCAAAACCCTCAAAACCCACAACACAGTTTTCCTTGATTATAAAATGTGTCAGAAAAGCTCTGAGTGATAAATGACGAGTTGAACATTATCAGCTGTTGTTTATGTGTTGTTATCACTGTGGTAATTCTTATCGTGTTCTCTCCTTTACTACTAGGGTGTCATTAGAAGTCCAAGAGATTCATGGAGAAGACACTGACAGTAGGTCTGACTCTTTTCCTAATAGTCTATCTAGATGCACTGGGAGCTCGAGGACTGAATGCAGAAAACACTCAGAAACGTTCATTAACATCTTCAGAAACCAAAGCAGCTCGTTATTCTTACACCTTCATCGTTCCACAGCAAAAACTGACAGAGGCGCTATGTTTGAACACACACACTGCTACTACCAACCACTCTGAGGTGGCAGCACTGTGGATGGAGCTTAGGCAGCAGCAAGAACAGCTGGAGAAGCTCCGGGGCCAACTGGAGCAGGAGGGGGCCCTTGCTATGGAGATAAGAACCCTGCACAAAGACATTAACAGCATGAATTTTCGCATTGCCCAGCTCTATACCCAGCTAATACATGAAGTCATACAAAAGAAAGACCAAGCTTTGGAGCAGCGAAGGGTGGAGAACCTCCTTCTAAATGCTACAACACAGGTGAACAGAAATCTGCAGTCTTTGTTGGGGTTTGTCTCACATCAGAGCAAACCTGCATCTCATCTCAATCTTTGTTTCCTTACTTATTTATTTATCTGTATGTACATCTCAGATGCTGCAGGTGTCCAGTAATTACAAGGAGCTGGAGAAGAAATATGGTGCCCTCACCTCCTTGATGAACTCCCAGAACCAGCTTATTGCTCATCTGGAGAAGCAGTGCCAGAGCAGGGGCTCCACTCATCAGTCCTCTCTGGTAGGGAACACACTGTGTTCTGCATGTTGTAAATTTACAAAGAGTTTGTGCTCAGCAACTGAGAATGTTGTCTGGACAGGTGACGACTGGACCAACAAAAAGAGAGTCTAATGTGAATTCCAATAACAGCTCTGAAGCCAATGGAATGACTAATAATGTTCAAAGGGACCAAAGTGCTCCACCACCACAACAAGGAGAAACAGCGGAAGGTCATTCCCTTCCCACCATCGCCACAACCAACACTCCCACGGATCCTCCTTTCATTAGTTTCACTGTCACAAAGACTCCAGGTACACCCTTGTCAAACATGCCTTTTAAGAGAAGTACTTGATTAGATCCCAACTGGTGTATATAAGTGCGTCAGTCATGTGTCAGAATTGCTAAATTGCTCAGATAAGCAGCAGAAGCTGATGGAGTCAGTGACCTGCTGGTAGGAGCCCTATCTCTCTGAGAATATGTAAGCAATGCCAAAAGCAGCTGACAGGTCTTATCAGAACAGAGAAAGTTAATAATAATAAACCACACACACAGGCACCACAACATCTCTTGAAACCCTATATATGAAATGAGTAAGTGGAGAAAAAAATGTATTCTTCCAACAAGTCAACACAACCAACATAAAACTTGATGTGTGTCAATGACCACTTCCAAAAAGATCTGATGAAAGACACTGCTAGATCCTAATTGTCCACTAAGTCTGGTCTACAAATGCTTGTCAGGATGGACCATTAGCCACTATCACTTGGGGATTTATTTATACATTGTTTTCTATGCAGATTCCTATGTCTGTCTTATCAGTGTGAACACGAGAGACTGAACATGTATTAGGAAAAAACATGTAATAAATTAATAAACTGAAGCTGGGTATCTGTGAGTTCCGTGATGCTAAAACAAACAGAATTCCAAAGCCCTCAATAACCAGTACTGTTCTGTTTAAAAATTTTCTTTATTATGTTGTCCAAAAACACATAATAATATAACTACAATGTAGTAAAGACTTTCAAACTATTGCATGTATGAAATAAGACATATCTGCATTTTGCTTTGCTTATTATGTTTCACACACTCTCACATCCATGTTGTGTCCTGACTCAGGGCCATGGCGGGACTGCCAGCATGCGCTCGATTCAGGTGAAACCACCAGTGGAATCTACCTTCTACGCCCGGAGGGTACGGACCGGCTTCTGCAGGCATGGTGTGAGCAGAGTTACGCTCATGGAGGATGGACAGTCATCCAGAGGCGACAGGATGGGTCTGTTAACTTCTTCAGGACTTGGGAACAGTATAAGGTGACTTCATGAGTTTTTAAAATCTGCTGTCACCCTGGGTACATCATTATTTGTATGTCAGAATTAGAGGAGTCTAGAGTCAGGCTAATGGGTTTGTGAGTCTACATGGTGGCACAGTGATGCTTCGAGCTAAATCCAATAGTTGTTGAGCTGCTTTGGTGGGGACCAAAGTAGTGGACCGCCTGACCCTGGAGCCACACACAGCCTGGAGTTTATCTAAAAATAAGAAAGAAATTATAGGAAATTCTAATTCACAAAACCAGATAGCTAATATTTTTCAGAATAATCTGGTTGGTTGATGTGTTACAGCAAGGATTTGGGAACCTAGATGGGGAGTACTGGCTTGGTTTGGAGCATCTCTACTGGCTAACAAAACAGGCCCACTACAAGTTACGGGTGGCACTGGAGGATTGGCAAGGCCGGCAGGTGTTTGCTGAGTATGACAACTTCCAGCTGGAACCGGAAAGTGACTGGTACCGACTGCGGTTAGGACAGTACGAGGGGAATGCGGGGGACTCCCTCTCATGGCACAGCAACAAGGCCTTCACCACTCTGGATCGTGACAAGGACAGCTATATAGGTTCGCCCTCCCTCTGCTTGTGTGTTGGCTGCGTCTTAGCACGCTGACTTTTTTAGTTAACAACTGTTTCTTCTTTTTACTGTGTTCTCAGGTAACTGTGCTCATTACCAAAAGGGAGGCTGGTGGTACCACATGTGTGCTCACTCCAACCTGAATGGTGTGTGGTATCGGGGTGGACACTACCGTAGCCGATACCAGGATGGGGTCTATTGGGCAGAGTTCCATGGGGGGGCCTACTCTTTGAAACGGGTTTCCATGATGATGAAACCCTTAAAGTGACACAGCTGCATTATGGATATGTCGAAGGTCTATGATGTGATTTTCAAAGGTTTTCTAATTTCTAATGCACCTTAATAAAAATATTCCAGAATAGTTACTTTATGAGAGTTTTTCAAAAAATATATAAACAATTGCACAACAGGAAAGAGGTGTGTCATTGTGCTCATATTTCCGTTTTTAAGTTTCCGTTTCACTGTGGCACTGAATTTCCTCTTTTATACTTTTATACGTGACTGTCAGAAGCAGGTCATCATTATCAGGCCTCGGTCTCATCCAGGATTTATCCTCTCCATTTTCTAAGGCAGCATCCTGTAGAACATTCACCAAATTCCTCCTGCATACTGATTTAGCATTCAACATCTGAAAATGTTGGGCCTTCTCATCCACGTGTTTTTACTGTCTGGTGAGTGACAATGATACTCAACAACAGCTCTCTGTGTGTCTTATGTATTCTTTTTTAAATATATATATATAAATATATATATATATATATATATATATATATATATATCAGGTATGTTGTGGCTAGAGGTGAAACCTATTAAAATGCTATGGCTGTTCCTTTTTTACTTACTATTTCGGTAGCTCCAGTGATGGCAACTACCTCAAAATTATGCAAGATAATTAGAGTTTGTAAATTAATACTTTTTTTCACTAGTAATGGTGATGTTTTATCAGGGATAATCTTAAATAGTTAACTTGTTTAGCAGTCACATTTTAAAAGAAATACAGTAAAAGCAATGACTTCTTTGAATATAACTTTTAAAGTGGGAGAGGTTAGTGTTAGTTTGTGGTAAAATTTCCGCTAGAAGATCTGTGACAGTTGACTCATGTTAACCACATCAGCTGCATAGATAAATGCAGCGGATGGATATTTTGAAGTATAAAGGCATATTACACTAACGATTTTATATACTCTTGATATATTAGACACTATACTTTCAGTAAACTAAAATAAAAAAACTTTTCTGTCTGGAAAAAAGCCTCTGTCTTCCTTTGTCGGCCTACCTTTTTTGAGCATGTTTAGGTAAATTATGCCACTACATTAATTATATGTTTATAATAGTTGCAATAGCAAGAACCAGTAATAAGAACCTACACTTAGAGTGTGTCAGCACTAATCTTGAACAGTGGTGAAGCATCCTGACAAAGATGAAAGGGTTGCGGCAGAAACAGCATCTGACTTAAAAAAAACAAACAAAAACAAAAAAAACATGCGCCAAATCAAAGTGTGGAACATGTTCCGCTATGGCGACCTCTGAAGTGTTGACCTGAAAGCTGTTGACTTGATTAAATGTACTTAGTTCCCCCATAATTATAATATTATGCGGGAGATGAGCTAGATATTGAATGGTGTGTGATATCTGTGTAAGAGTAAGTGACAATCATCTATACTTATAAAAATAAGTCTGATGAGTTACTTGTGTTATTTGAGTTTCCTGGGAGCAGTGGAGGTTGCGGTGTTTGATGGCAGCAGAGGACCCACACTACTTCACACACCATGGGTGGGGCAGCCTGAACATGCCGTTTAGGGCCCTCAGGATTTCCTGTGATGGTTGGAAGATGGTTGTCAGTCTTGACCAACAGTTAATTTTGCTCTTATAAAACTGGAGGGTGTTTGTGGTAATACCACTGAGCAAGTTGTTTGATTATAGATCGATATTCATTCTTCTTTCCATCCGTGATGGACTCCACAATAGCTGAGTCTTCAGAAAATGTCTGTAGGTGACGGTGTGCCAAGTTGTAGGTAAAGTGTTAAACTGCACAGCAGATCTGTCTGTCTTGACCATGACAGTGTGCTGCGAGGTAGAATTCAGCCTTGCACAGACATGCATCAGTGAAAAGAGTACCAATACAAACACAAGTATTTTGTCTATCAACAGATGTTGTCAGTGCATGCCCCGAAGACCTCAACCCACTCAGCCTGGATCCACCTATGGTTGTAGAACAATTTGGACGGGAGTATATGGTAAACTGCACCAGCAAAACGAATGACCATGAGGGGATGTACTGGTATGATGAAACTGGGAACTCTGACCTAGAGAATGAGAGAAATTTTCTTGCCAAGTCAGTTTCATTATCAAACTGGAATGTGACAGCCACATGCAAAATAAAGCTGAAGAGTTCTCTCGAATGCAGCAGAGATGTTGAAATCACTGTTTACAGTAAGTTGAATTTCAAACTATTATTATGAAACAAAAAAGATCATTAACAACAAAATAACTTCACTACGTAATTTTGTTTTTATAGAGAATCCTGATGTGGTCACCTTGCATCCTATAAACCCTGAAAATACCATGGTGGAAGGAAAACAATACGAGCTTCTGTGTGATATCGCCAGTGTGGCTCCTGTGCGGAATCTCAGTGTGACCTGGTACAAAGACGAGCAAATCGTCAAGACAAGTTATTTTACCAACACAACTAAAATACCATTAAACGTGTCTTCTATTCTGCCAGTTACCATGAGCAGGGGAAAAAATGAAGTTAAGTTTAGATGTGAGGCTCAGCTGGACTTTAAAGATCAATCTCCTGTTTCTTCTGACATAATCAAAGTTTTTATGCACTGTGAGTAAACATTGAGTATTAAAAAAACAACTTAGATAAAAATTTTGGTTATCTGTCATGTAAAGACTTGAATGATTAAAAATATATAATTTGCCTCCTCAGATGCTCCTGAGTTCAACAACAAAACTAGTGATGTTCTTAATGTGCAAGAGGGTGCTAATGTCACCTTGAACTGTGAAGCTGATGGTAACCCAGCTCCTGTCTATTATTGGAACAGTGGTGAGGGCATGGCCACTTATAATCTCACTATTGCTAAAGTACACGCTGATGTAACCTACAATTGCACAGCTGCCAATTCTCTGGGAATAATAACTAAAGAAATACACGTTAATGTGATGAAAACCTTGACCACACCTACTGCGGTCATGACCACACCCGACGCATCAGCACCAAAAGGTATACTGTACATTTTTGTGCCCTTAACATTAGTTTCGTTTCAGAATATGTATCACTAATATCTTTGTTTGTCAACTAGCAGATACAGCTGGTGAACATTATTTAATGTGCACCAACATGAGAACTGATTGAATATGTTTACATTTCAGAGGACCTCTGCCCCATAACACTTACCCCAGATACACTTGTTGTGAGATTTGGAGATTCAGCCAGAGTTAACTGCAGCACTTTGACCCCAGAGTTTGGAATGGGCTGGGAAGCCGTAATTGGAGGCACCCCAATAACAGACTCATCCTTTGTCACCTGGGAAGTAGAAAAACTGGAAATCTGGAAGCCAGAACCTTTATGTTTCATCAATCTAAATCACACGCAGTGTACAGTGAAACCAGCTATCATTGTTTATAGTGAGTATAAATGTTATCTTCTGAATTCATATTAAATGGTGTGTGTGTGTGTGTGTGTGTGTGTGTGTGTGTGTGTGTGTGTGTGTGTGTGTATGGGTGAATGGGAAGCAACATTGTAAAGTGCTTTGGATAAAAGCGCTATATAAGCAACTATTTACCGTTTACTTCTGTCTACTGCTGTGGTGCTACTGCTTCTGCCAACTACTGCACAAACAATGGCTGATGCTACCACGGAGTCAGGAAACTGTTTGAGGAGTGTTCTACACACTCTGTATGATCTCAGTCTCCTCAGCAGACAGAGTCAACTCAGTTCCTTTGGTACAGGGCAGTGGTATTGTCTGTCTACTCCAATTTACTATTTTGGTATACACCTAGGTATTTATATGCCCACTCTGTGAATGTTCATTGGTTTCATGTGGGGATGGTCCTTTCTGCAAAAATTTACCAGTAGGTTCTTTTTTTTACTGTAGTAATATTATTTTTGTACTTTAAGTAAAATGTAGATTATCTTCCAAGAATTGTTCCTTAAGTAAAAGTTAATTGGTACTTTAAGCTAATACTTGCACTTTTACTTGAGTATTGAGTATGTGTACTTCTACCATTTTGCTGTGTTTGGGGCTGATATTTGTCCTCCGTGAAATTATTAAGACCAGTATTAATGTTGTGGCTGATCGGTTTAAAACAACAAGTCTATTAACACATGTTTTTTTTATGATTGTGAAATTGTATGGATTCAGTTTTTATTTCCTTTGTTTTAATACAGAGCTTCCAGATTCTGTGTCAGTCTCCGCGGTAGTTCCTGGGCCGATGGTGGAGGGCAATGAGTACCAACTCAGATGTGACATTTTCAATGTCGCTCCTCGACAGAATGTCACTGTGAAGTGGTACCAAGGCAGTGAAAATGTGGCAATACATACGTTCAATGACACTATGAACAATTCAAGTCCCCTAGGAAATGTAAGCCATACCTGGAAACTGATGGCTGGGAGAGATAACCATGGAAAACATTTCACATGCAAAGCTGAGCTGTACCTAGGACCACAAGGACCAAAGCCTATTCCTACCGTAACATCAGATTCTTACACTGCTGTTGTTTACTGTGAGTTTTCCACTCATCACTACTGTATCTTTCTTTGTCACACACATACCCCTCAGCTAATATCAATTTTGATTTGTACCGGTGTTTATTTAAAGATAAGCCAGTGAGGGGAGCTTGCCAAAGCCACTTTGCTGGTGTGGAGCGTAACTTCAGTGTGAACATGTTGTCCTGTCAAGTCGATGGGAACCCTGCACCCACAATTTATTGGTCCTATCAGGGAAAGCAGATCAATGCCTCTGAGCCTCTAACCAGGTCTCAGTCAGGAATTTACACAGCTGAAATGAAAAATCATCTGGGCTCGATCAACACCTCTGTTGATATCACAGTCGAATGTGAGTGCATTAGACCTTCTCAAATGTATACAGTATAGTATATAGTACACAGTATATCTTTCAATACAGCATAGAAACAGTAAACACAAATATGTCCATGATTACCACATGCACTCTACAAAAGTTTTCCTTTTTCTATGATGTCTCTGAACACTACTTTGCTACATTGTTCACAGATGGCCCTATATTTACCTGTAATGATTACTATGAAGTAGAAGAGAATGATGAGCCCCAACGTGTGATGTGTGAGGCACAGGGAATACCTACACCCAACATAACCTGGTTTAAAGGTGGACAAAAGATGGGTTCCCTGGTGCACTGGACAAAGGGTGATAGTGGAAAATACTTGCTTGAAGCATCCAACAAACACGGAACGGTCAATCACACGCTACATCTTAATGTTTCGTGTAAGTTTTAATATTTGGAAATAAAAATGCAATCTTTGTATGTTTTTGTAGATTTGGACTTTTGAGGTTATGAATGAAACATGGAGAATGTTATTTCTTTTTTTCAAACTGGACACTTTTCTCCACAGATGCTCCTACATTCAAGCAGCAAAATGAGAAGATGGGAATGAAGGAGATTAGTATGGGTGGCAATGTGACTTTTGAGTGCCATGCAGAGGGAAACCCTGCCCCTGAGATCCACTGGCACTTCACCCATGCAGACAATGTGTTTGTGACCACTTGGGGGAGCCATATGACAATAACTATCAGAGAGGCCACGTCTACTAATGCTGGTGATTACATCTGTGTTGCCACGAATAAAGTTGGGAATGCGACCAGATCTTTCACATTGAAGATACAAGGTAGTATTATTAACTTTGTTAACTGTAGTATTAATTGATAAGTTTTCAATTCATAGACAGACAGGGACAAACATTCATGGCATTAAGAAGTGGGGGGATTCACTTACAGTTGATGTCATTTATCTTTGTTTGTATCTTTCTTACAGGTGAAATCAGTGAATGGTGGAAATTTCCATTAATTGTCCTTATCATCATCAGCATCCTGATCATCATCATTGTTATTATCATCGTCCTCTATAAAAAAAGTAAAAAATATGGACAATACAGTTTTATCAATGCCAACAATGGTCAACTTATACCTCTAAATGGAATGTCCACAGGTAATAAAGTGTAGGATATGTACTTGGCTACTTGCTGAATGTATAAAATTAATTCAGCCAGGGGACTGAACATGCAATCACCTGTATCATTTGTCTTGGATGGATGTAATGGTCATTATTTTGGTAAAATTTAGTATCTCTATTTTAAAATTTTTAGATTTCTCTCTCTCTCTCTCTCTCTCTCTTTCTCTATATATGTATATATACTTATTTTCCATGTAGTTGATTACATATAAAACTATAATTTTATCATTAATAGTTATCCTATAGCTATTTTTTAACTCTTCCATTCTGAGCATCTGTACTGCTGACTGTATAACTGTATACACATAAAATAACTGTAAAATTACGTTTTAATGGCTTACCTTATTTGCTTCATCTGGGTATGATCTTCTGAACTTGATTTTGAATTATCTTGGAAGTTAAGGTATGAAATAACAGAACAGACTGACAATGGACTTGTATAGTTTTGTACACACATTTCAAATAAATCATTCAGATTTCAGTCCGTTTCCCATGGATTGAGTAAAGAATTAATTGTGAGTAATGTGTGAGCACTTCTGCATGTGTTCAACAGTGACATTTTAACTAAAAAGAAGGGTAAAGAATAAGACAATGTAAACTTAAATATGTTTTGATACAAAGTATCAGGATGTGGCACTTTCCTCCTACTTTGCCTATGGTGTGTGGTTCAGTACACTGCCCCTTTAAGACTTAGGATTTGGGAGTGACGCGGATATGAAAGCTAGTTTATCCCTATTTCCTTCCCTATGAAACATATTTGGACAAAGTAGACTAACAACGGCCAGCCAAAGGTAATCAACTAATTATGATGCTAGTCGACATTGTTTGTTGAGTGAACCGTAGTGCCGAGTGGTTTCGACTGATTTATCAAGCTGGATTATAACCTCCTTGCCAGGGCCGTCCTCCGAGCTGCTGGGATAACTTTGGAGAAGTTCTTTGTATTCGGGAAAGTTGGGCAGCTTGGCCAACAAGCTGAACATGGACTGGGGCACAGAGCTTTGGGTGAGTTTGTTATCCGCTTTGCTTCGACAATAATGTTGTCAGAGTGGCAGCAGTGCAGTTTCTTAGACAGTGTTCGCTGTGGAATAAATGTCTGAAAAAGCGGCTCAACTTTGGCTGTAGCTGGTCGCTTGAGTGTGTGCGTAACGGTGCGTTCACGAACAGGGTTCCATTTTCGGACGGCTTCCTTGATGCTTGTTAAAACACAGGGAGGCTTCGTAGAAGCCCATTTATTAACATGTTGCGCCTGAGAAAATTGAAATTCTGTAACAGTTATTGTTAGATCAACGTTTTTTTTTAACGGTGTTACTTTAGTCTTTACAGGTATCTTTATGTAGACTAGTGGCATATGTGTTCAACTTCAATACTATAAAATAACAGAATACATATAGGCTACCTATGATTATTGATTGTGAGGAAAAAAGGTATTTCCTCCCCTGCTCACTAAATTTTTGACATTAATCGCATAGCCTACTGTTACTACGTCAATAGATTTTTATTTATTTATTTATTTATTGGTCAGGTTACAAATTGTGGCAGTTTGTCGTTTATCATACACATGGGCTTTAAGCATGCTGAGGTGGGTTGTATCCAGTGGGATGTTTCGCTGTTTACACTCTGGCTCCCCTTGCTTCCATAGAGATGAAATCAGATGCTGTCATTTGCCTTGACAACAAGCCTCATGCTAAAGTGCCTTATGGGCCACTAGAGATGATAAGATTATTTATTAAACATGATTTTATGAGTTACTTTTCTTTTTAATAAGGTGTGATGTGGATCAGATGTCAGATTGGTTGCTTGTGTAAATAATGTTTGTACAAGTTTTTTTTTGTTTCATTGACCAGAAGCCTGTTGTAATTAAAATTTAGCTAGCAACCTTTAGAGATGAGTGCTGTTTTCTAGGCTGAAACAAATCAAGGGATTGAAGTCTTGTAAGTGCTGAGGCTAAAACTACTTCTTGAATGCAAGGATAACAGTAGTAACACTGACCAGAATCTGAGCAAATACTGTTAAAAATTCCCAGCATGCAACACACTACCTCAATGATTGCTACAGTTTGTGCCAGTGCACTATACAAAGTGATGCCGCCACACGTGCATATTTTGAGGGAACTTTAATTTGTAAAATGGGAGCACTGCAAAGAGGTTGTGAGCTCATTACAGTGTATCCCCCTAGGCCTCTTCCTCTGTCCCTTTTCCATCGTACATGCTGGTGCAACAGCCTAATTAGTTTTGCCCTACTTTGACTGAGTCAGAGAAACACCCATAGCCCAGCATTAATCAGAGGCTCAGTCTTCTTTCCTGTTTATCACACTAAAATGTTTAGTGTTTTACAGTAAATTATTTAGTATTATGCTTTCTATCAATTTAAAATACAAATGATTATTGTATAGTAGGTATTTGTTGACCATAGCTTTACCTGTCTTGTTGAACAAAAAACAGGCATAGTTGATTCTGTCAATGTTTGGCTAGAGAGTCATCCAAGTAAATGCAATGGCATTTGTTGCCCGATTGCTCTTAATCCAAAGGCTATTTTAAGGCACAAGTTTGCAGATTGAAAGATCACTGTCTAGCATTAGCTGTGGTAGTGGGTGCCACCAGGCTGCCCTTGAGTACTGTGGCAGGTTTGCCTGGGCCAGACCCCTAATTTTCTAGAAGACGGGGTGACTCAAAGCTGAAACATTCACCGAAGCCTTGTGGATCAGTGGCTTTCAGGGTGACTGCTGTAGAAATTATTTGGCATTTGCCTGGTATTACTGGAAAAAATGCAAGCTGAATTGTAAAAGAGTTCATTGCTTTTAGATGGGGCCTTTGAAATCTCAGTTTTGAAGCATCATGTAGACTGTCTTTTTATTGGGCCCCTTTGCCAAAAGCTGTGCAGTAAAATGTAAGATACAGCTTTAGTTGTTTAGAAGTTGTATCTTCTTGTTTAGAAGTTATTCTAAAATGTCCAGGATACAAGCCACAGTTTTAGCCAAAATGGGAAATTTACTGTTTAAACAAAAGCATGTCTATGTAGAAGTTGTCAAAAGCAGTTTCATATGCAACCTTATATGATTAATGAAAATCACTTCAGTAGAAACCCCCTTCTGTTGTGACCTATAAATATATTTGTGGCTTCGGCTGTGGATAGTGATAGATTGCAGCAATTTGACGACTAGTATTTGATTGTGACACTGACTGTTTTTTCAAGCTGTGGTGATGTATTTTAATTTTCAATGAGGTTGACATTTCCTAAATTTGGACACTATTGAAATAAAATTCTCAACCAACTCATAGAGATTATGTTGCACAAAACCTGAAAAACTGTCTACATACATGCAGTTTTTTTGTCAGAAATAAAAAAATATAAAATCCAGTGTCAATAGCCTTTTTTCTTTTTTTTTGCCAAAACATTTTTATTTGCTGCAGTCCTACAGTATGAGAAACTTCATGTTTAACAAACTCAAGCTAATTTTATTCGTTAATGAAGGGGTTTTATTGTTAATTGTCATAGAGATGGTGTAAGTTATTAGTTTGACGCCATCTTAATCCATTCAGTGTGCTATCAAACAAAATCTTTTTACAAGAAATAGTTAAGACACTCACTCAGGCAAAAGCTGTGGATGGCAAAGGTTGGCATGACACTGTTTCTTACAACTTTAGTCCTTGGGTAGAGAATATGTCTTGTTATTTAGTGTTATGCTATAATTATTATTATTGCTGATGCCAATTCTTATTATATTGTTGTTGTTTAAAATTACATCTTAATTTAATTATACCGTATTACCCTGCACATCATCCTGTTGTGCAGGGTAATTTATCTTGATGCAGAAAGGCTCTGCTTTGTAGCATATTGCACTTGAATCTGTCGAATATGTATGCACTGTTAAGCTGTATATAGGGTACTGTATATACTAGGCTTCAGTGGGTCTCAGTATAGACACAGGGAAACAAAGAGTGGGATCATTTCAAGTGAAACATAGAGTATTGGAGCTTGGAGATCCACTGCCTGTCCAATAAGAGGGCTTACTTACTTCCTTTTCAATCTTCACATTAGTTGACCTTTTTTGCACACTGCCACAGCCTAATCACCAGTTCAGAACTAAAATAGGCAAATAATAGACTTATCTACACAATCCTTCCCAACTTTCCATATCTGCCATGATAGGCTTTCCATAATATGATACACAGGCTTATCTTAACAATTGACAACCTACCATGCGTTCAGCTCTATCATTTGATCAGGTATCTATAACTGTGATGCGGCTTTCAAGTTTTATTGTTTAATCTTGTCAACTCTTAATGAGTCTAAACCTCTTTTTGTCGCATTTGACTCCCTTTAACATGTTTCGTGTTACAGACAATCCACATCTGAGAATAACAGCCTTTAATATTCTGTTATGTCCATGTCCTGAGATTGTACTGAAGCTTGAATTTAAATAATTTTTAGTCAAATAATTTGTCACTATAACTTTTAAGTGGGCAAGATTTAATCATAGTATTTTTTACTTTAGTACTATTTTTCTCAAATGTTTTACCTTGCGAGTCAATTTGAAGTCAATTGTTTTCCACATTTAAAAACAAAAAGTCTCTAGGAAATTGGCAAAAACGTTTGTTGTAAGTTGCATTTATTGACTGCTTTTCCACAATTAGTGACACAAAATCCAACTTCTGACACTGCCTGCTGGTTTGGTGTTATTGAGGTGATGGATTGCAGGCCATCACCTCAATAACAACTGCAGGCACGATGGTAATTAGGCCAAAACACTGTCTCATTCATTTGGGTTTAGTCTCCTTTGTTTTAACGGAAAGGCAGGAAGGGTACAGGAGAACATGGCCCAACCTGTCAGCAGTCCTTTCAAATTACCTCCGTCCTCAGATATTAGGTGAAGTTTTTTGTGTGAGTGTAGAGTGAGAGAAAACTGGATTTTATTCTTCTTAGCAGACTTGTCTGAGCTTGAATGTTTTATAATGTGCTCTACTAAATGAGCAAAAGAAGAACACAATATATTTCCCTTATAACATACAATATGAGTTGAAAACGTCAGCAATTTCTTCAGTACTGTGGGAGAGATCTGTAAATTTTAAACCCGGCATGAACTTGGTCAAAAATCGTTTGACATACCTCACTATAGGTCATATTTGCCTAAAGATTGGTCTAAAACATTTCCACAAAGTACAGCAGGATATATATCAGAAGAGCAACTCCTTTTTCCTTTCTGAGAGCGATGATCTTTTAGACAGAGGGTGTCCTCTCTCTCTCAAGCATGGGTGCCCCATGATTTAAAACAAGGCGGAAAGTTTGAGACCATTGCCAAGAGTTTGTGCAAGGAGTAAGTAGAGAGAGAGCATTTGTGGAATCCAACGTGCAGGAACAAACCTTGATTTGTTTATAGCCATCCATTCAAGATACTTCCAAATGACCTCAAACTCAAGCAGGGGAACATCCCAGTGATAACCCAGATGTCAACACGTCTTCCACATCCCACAGTGTGTTAGCTCAATACCTTTTCCTTATTTGTGTCTCGTGCTCCTTCCTCCAGGACCAATGTGACATCATTGAGAGACACACACAGTCTGGCCTGGAGCTGGTGGAGAAGTATGTGAAATTTGTGAAGGAGAGGACAGAGATTGAGCTAAACTATGCCAAACAACTGAGGTAGGCCTCAGGCTCCTGCCGTTAGTCTCCTTTGTTATATGCTGTAGACGTGTGTGTGTGTGTGTGTGTGTGTGACTTGTGTCATTATTTGTGTGTGTGTGTGTTTGCATTTGTGCATGTTAAAAACCAATTTCTGAAATGTTTATGGGGTCTTATGACCACTTTGGGACAGAATCTAGCTTGTCTCTGAAACACTGGCCTCATTCTCCAGCTGCAGTGTGCTCGTTCCCTTGCTCTTTCTCTTCTTTCTCTCTTCACGTTTGTCGCTCCCTCTCTCAGTTGTTTCCAACCTCGCAGGCCCACATCTGTAGTGCTGAGCTTTGCTGGAGAGGAGAGGAAGTGGGAGCAGACTGGCACATGATAGACAGGATGTGGTCAAAGGGAGAGTAAAAGAAGGAAGAACAGCTATTCTATTAAGTTTATAGTGGACTGTTGCTTTTAACACTATGCTATAAAATAGCCAGTGATTACACAATACAAGTGAACATTATCTTAAAATGCACCATTTCACCCTTTTCCCAGAGAAAATATGTCAAAATTTTGTCTGCAAAATGATTTACTTTGTCCACAGAAACCTTTCAAAGAAATACAACCTAAAACGAATCAGCAAAGATGAACCAGAGTGCAGGTGAGCCGTTGTTGTTATTTTTTTTTATTTGTTTTCAATTTACATGATTGAAACCTGTTTAATGTTAAGTATTAATTTTTTTTTTACTTTGCAGCTTTAAGCAGTAATTTTAGGATAATAAAATCATATGATAGTGTAAAAATAATTAAACTACACTGAGTAACTCATTGGACGTGGTGAACCTACAAAATAATATCACCTGAATTTCGTTTTTTAGCTGTGCAATGATGCAGTAAAGTTTTGTTTTTTCCTCCCTGCTCTCATACTACTTCCCTGCGAGTTGGTAGAGGTCATATAATGGTGAGCTAAAAGAGAGTGAATATCGGTCTTGAAATTATCAGATGAACCCAGACACAACTCCAAATGAAGGATATTGTTGCTCAGTTGCCAGTAAGTTCATTATAGTAAACTTGAAAAATTCAGGATATGTCAATGCTGAATTCACAAGCAGTTTTTGCTGCCCTTACTTGACCAATTTAAAAAAAAAAAAAAAAGGATATATATTGAGCTGCAAAGCAGTGTCAGCCAAAATTATGCTTACTTAATCAATTTGGATTACCACTGGCACCTAGTAGCTTGTTAAGCACTTACTAAGGGAAATAACATGAAAATAAATAAATAATAAAACATTTTAGAGTGTTAGAAACCATTTGTGCAATTGGTGTTTTTTTTTTATGCTGCAGTGTGCAGCTGCTGCTGGACCTATTAAATGCCCCTAAAAGGAAACAAGAATATGAAAGTCACAAGCTCTTATTATAACACTGCTGACTACTCTTTGAGCCTGGGTATTTATTATCTTATCACTGTCCATATGTCTTTGGCTTTTTTCTTCACCCTTTCCTTGTTGTAATCGGTAGGTTGTCCAGCTACCAGTCATTTTTGGAGATCATGAATGAGATGAACGACTACGCCGGACAGAGAGAGCTCATTGCAGAGAACATGATGATGAACATTTGCATCGATCTTACCAAGTACCTGCAAGAGCTCAAGCAGGAGAGAAAGATGGTGAGCTTGATGTAGATAGGAGTTTGATTGTTCATCTCTGCAGCAATTAGTATATTTCAATATATTTTGCTTATATTAGGAGGTAAGGCTCCTTAAAGAAACCTGTCAGACATTCTCCACAACTATGTTGTTAAGCCTGTACTTGCCAGCTATGTTATGGTATAAACTTGGACCATTTTCCTCTAGTTTTATGCAGTTTTACGTGTTTAGTGCCTGGGTAAAATAAGAAAAACATGTAGGTTTGCATATACTTTAGTATACTGGTTTGTGACTGCAACACATATATACAGTGCACTCTGTTGAGGATTGTAAAAAGTGGGAGGAGAGAGGGGGGAGATTCATAGGAGAAGTGAAGACATGGAGATCCTACATTTGTGGCAGGAAGGAAGCCTTTAGTGTCTCCTATGGGAGGCATGGTCTTTTCGTGGTGTGCCATTTCTCTATGAGGAATGCTTGCAATCCTATGGGTATGCTCCCACTGGAGTGCATAACACTGCAGCTGTGTACAGGCTCGCACTGCAGACATGATGTCCCAAACAGACATGCTGGTATGTGTTTTCTTTTCAGTTGTGATGTGTGGTTTTAGGAGGATATTGTTTTTTTTTATATACATCTATGAAATATATGAGCCCCTACTCAGCTCTCACGCTTGCCGTCTCTCTCACTCTCTCTCTCTCTCTCTCTCTCTCGCTGTCATCTGACCTTCCTCTCACTGTCTATTTTTATGAATGCTTGCAGTATCTGATGGATGCCAAGAAGGCCCAGCAGAGTTTAGAGTGCACCTACAAGCTGCTTGACAGTGTAAGTCCAGCCTTTCTTATTAAGAATTAGGAAAAGATGTTCTCAAACACATTTCTCCTGAATAGGCCTGAATACCAAACATTTATTTTATGTCAAGCAATAAATGAATGAATGATAAAGAAAACACACACACACACATGTAATATACATAAATGTTCTTTTTTTTCTTATTGAATTCATTTGGAAAGACTGATTGAGGGAAAGGAAATGTTCTTTGTGTAACAATGGTTGCACATTCAGTCTTCATTTGTCTATAGTAAAAGCAGTTGGGCAGAATGGAAAGCAGCTTCTTATTTTACATGTATCCTCAATCCCTGTCATACTTGGTCACAATTAGAGATATTAGCCTCACAAAGCTCCAAGCACCCCTATATGTCTTTCTTAGAAACTGCCTCAAATAATGAAGTCTCTAGTTAGGTGACCTCATATTTTCATTTACTTGCTTTGCTTTCTGTACACCAGAGTAAAAAACGCTTTGAAAGGGAATGGAGAGAAGCAGAGCGTGCCGCACAGTACGCAGAGAAGACTGACCAAGACATCAATGCCACGAAAGCGGATGTGGAAAAGGTAAACTAGGGGAAATTAATCTACTTTTCAAGTGCTTTGATTACCCCAAATCAAAGTACAGTAGAATCACATATAACTGGTTAACTGTTTGATGTATGTGTGCTTGCAGGCCAAACAACAGGCACACACGAAAGCACGCGTAGCGGAGGAGTGTAAGAATGACTACGCGGCTCAGCTGCAAAAGTACAACAAGGAGCAGAATCAGTTCTATTTTAATGATATGCCACTCATTTTCAATGTAAGTCAAATGCATGACAATATTTGTGCTCTGTGTTGATTCGAGTTGGTAACAGATGGTATATTAGTAAGTGCCATTAATTTGTGAGAATATTGTAAAAGTGTAAAAATTTTGTCATAGCACTAACAAACACATTATATGACCATAAATAATCAACCTTGACTATTGTGTGTTTACTAGAAATTGCAGGACCTGGATGAGAGGCGAATACAAAAGTTGGCGCAAGGCTACATCTTGTTCTCAGACACAGAGAAACATGTGATGCCTATCATTGGCAAGTGCCTGGAAGGCATTACTAAAGCCGGCACTAATGTTAATGAGAGGAATGTGAGTTAGTCTCAAAACTGCTAAGTTGATTTTAATATGTTGCACAGCTTCATACAGTTATACAACTTTATTATTTATAACTATTTATTTATTTTTTTACAGTATTTCTGTTATAACCAGAAAGGTTTTGAGGATAGAAAAATCATCTTATTCTACCCTCTATTTGTACAATTTATTGTTTCACGGTATCATTTTTGTTCAGCTCTATGTTGAAGCTTTGCAGATCACAAAATGAGGCAACATATTTGGTATATTTGGAGACATTGCTATTTCCACTCTAATTGAAAACAAAGGTCTAGAGAAAGGTTAGCAAATTAATTTGGTGAGGTTTTTTCTTTATTCATATATCGTAATGCATCAAGTTAACTTTTTTTAAATGTACCCAGTAAATAAAAACACACATACCTTTTTTGTTTATCGGCTACTTATTTGCATTTTATTAAGGATATTTCATTCGATTAACCATTTATAATGTTTTATAATGTTTTTGCATTTCAGAAAAGAATGTTTCACACATGGGATATTTTATATTTCCAAATACTTGTTCTATAAGTATATACTATACTTAATTTCCTCATTCATATCTTTATCACTGTTCCTATTTGCCTTTTATATGCAGGACTCAATAGTTGTAATAGAGCAGAACAAGTCAGGCTTTGAGCGTCCTGGAGATCTGGAGTTTGAAGACTACAGTCAGGGCATCAACCGAGCGTCATCTGACAGTAGCCTGGGTACACCTAAAAGCCACGTGGATGTTCTAGGAAAGAACAGGAGCAAAAACTTTTGGCTTTTCAGCAAAAGGAGTAAGGTAGGACATTTTGCATAAGCAGAACTGGTTAATTTACTGTAATGTCATATACTCATATTGACAAAGAACTATTTTGTTTGCATTGTGGAGATATAAAGGGAATCTGTTAGTTACCCTCTCCACCTCTACCATGAGTTATGGCAGTTTTCAAAATTTGCACTTAGGCAGTCAAATTAGTGGGTGACTCTTTGCACGGCAATCTGAGAAGAGTATTTGAGAGCACTCATTATTGCCCGGGTAGTTCTGGCTACACATACACGCAGCACAAAAAAGCACAGAGATAACCTTCTGATCTCTTAAACCTCAGTATCATAATGCATGTTCTGTCACCATATTGTACATGTTTGTACACACACACACACACACACACACACACACACACACACACACACACACACACACACACCCTTCTAGAAAAGGTCCTTTGCATGACTTTGTCCTGGTTGTGAGTGAATAAACCTTGCCCCCATCAAACCCTCCCCATCTCTGCAGTGTGGTTTCCAGTAGGTCAACTGGCAGTCAGCATTCTGCTGTGCTTGTGCTTTCATCAGCATGGGGCCCAGACAACACTGAATTTTCCTCTGCAGGCATCCGCAACCACACTGCTTCTATTATACTGCCCAGAACCTAGCATTATGTCTTGCATCACAATAATGTCTTTCTACCAACATTTGGATGACACCAGGTTTCCCAGGTCAGAAAAAGTGAATCATCCAGGCTATAAATGTTAATGTTGACACTTAAGTGATTGCTCTTGGGTATCTATTTAGGTCAATAGAGCTTGATCACATTGTAAATCAAGCATCTTATCTCAAAGGAGCATATTTGGAGAGGTCCAAAATTAAAACGGTGATATGAGAGGCTGAACACTGACCAGCTAATGGTCACCCTCTTCCAGTCCCTGCGCTAAGTGATCCCTTCTTTCTCCCCTGCAGTGTTTGCTTGGTCCACGCTTCCCTCTGCATGTCTTACTGGCTCTGCTCTGCTGTGCACTCCTTCTCTCCTTTGTATGTGTGTGGCACACTGCTCTTTATCATCGGTCATGCTCTCACAATTATTCCTGTAGCAGTATGAATAGGAGATTCTATTGCCTTTAGTGAGGTTTTTGGTTTTTATCTGCCCCCTTAAACATTCCCATTCTTAACTGCTCTCCTACATTCAGTTTCCCATAACTCTCAAGAAAAGTATCACATACCCAGTAGATGTTCACATAATAACAGTGCTGTGTTTCCAGCTCTCTGTTTTACACAAGCGATCTTGTTGTAGGACTGTTGTTGGCATTCACTATTCACATTTACTAAGTCTGCAAGGTATCTTCCTGCTGTGTAATATAGCTTATAGACCTGACCCCTACCTTCCCACATACTGTAGATGTACAGATTTTAATATAGTTCATTCAAGACGTAATCGATCTTTTTAGTTCAGATAACAAAACGTTGATTCTTCACACTGATCCATATTAATTAGGTGGCACATGTGGCTTAGTGAAAGTTCTTTTCCAAAAAACATGGAAACACAATAAACACTTTACTGACAATTTTCACTGTAAATGCACAGCAGACATTAAAGACAATTAGACTATTTCTATAACATTTTTTATAATAAAAAAGCAATTTTTACCCATTTCCCAGGACCACAGATGACTGTATCCAAACATGATTATTATGTGCATTATAATCATCAATTTGCATACCGTTGTGCGTGCATTCTGACCTTAGAGTAGGTCTGCAAAGCAAAAAGTAATCCTTAAATGTGATTTTTATATTACAGTTCACAGTATACAGTTTGGGTAAAGTAAGTAGTAATGTCCTTTCAAACTAGTTATAACGTTTCCTCAGTTTTACCATAAATCTGCAATGAGGCTGGGTCAAATGTCATCATCGATGTGGGGTAAACCTAGAAAATAGGTGCCAGGCTGAAAAAAATTTGTATATATTTTTTTTTTTAACCAATTCAAAAAATTCATATCTGTTTTGGTTTAGTTGTTTTGCCCCAGTTCCTCAATGCAGCTCACTCTACACTTCAGCCTGGTGTGAGTTTGACTGTAGGTGTATCTTTGTCCCACTGGTGTGGGAGCTGTGGTTTGTTGCTTGCTTTGTTAATTTGTGTTCTTTGTGTGTGTGTTGAACACAGAGAAAGGGGTGTGTGTTTGTGTGTTGTACTTTCATGCTCTCTGGGCACAAGTGCGGGGTTTGCTCCAGTGTCTTCCTGGCTTTGTGGTGTGCTTTAAGGTGTTGACGGTGTCTTTTTCTTTCCCCTGTCACCTTGTTTGTTTTTTCCCTGTTTTCTTTCTTTTTATACCCCTCTCTCCCCCATCCTGTACACCACCCTACGCCTGCCTATATATGCTCGGGTGCTGGTACTGTGGTCTCATCACATGCCAGCTCTCTCCCTCCACCCTCCCACCGTACTCAACACCCCCCGCCCCCTCGCCCGCTAATGGACCCCCTTCCCCCAAGTTTGGCCGGGACCCCCTGTCGTATTGTTTGAAGGAGATCAATAAGACAGTCAAACCAAGAATTTCTTCCTTCAGGACACTCAGGAGATCGGTGAGTCACCAGGGAAGGTCTCAGTTCAGGAGCCAGTGCTCTACTCATGAGGGCTTTCACATCATCCTGTGTTCCTACATATGCGAGAGTGACTGAATTCTTCAGAAGAATAATACTCATATTTTCAAGACTTAACCATGTCTCACACCTCACACTGCTCATAATAGCCCTTCCTCTAATCATATTTATCTGTTGCAAACCTGTAATAAATACCTGTTTTAGCGTTGGAACCAATTTGGGGAACGTATGACATTTTGTATAGATGCTTTTCTTTTTTTCCTCAGAAGTTTACCCCCGAGAGGATCATGGTAATATGAACTACAAACCGGGTGTGGGGTCTTCAGTTATGTGACACAGAAAAATGGCCACCTTTCCATTACAATGCCTCATTCCAAGATCCCTTCACAAAACTCTGTTGGAGACTGTGTTTAGATGACTAAACATGCAGCATCCAACATCCTGTTTTGTGGCCAATGGTTTGTCTTCTTGAGTTTGTATTGAAGAGGTGGCCACCTGGTGGTGGAGCGAGGGAGAAATGCTTGGTTGCTCAAGAGGAAATGAAGAAATTCTCAAGTTTATTTTAAAATAGCCCTCATTTTTTCCATCCTTCTTCTTACATCCATGCCTTTTTTTTTATTGAACTTGTAAAATTAACATAATGTGTCGTATTTGTTGGTCCTTGAGTGGTGTCTTTGGGTTCAGGTCACTGTCTACCAAATGTGTAACTAACAGACTTTTTTTTTTATTTTTTAGTTAAATTGTTCTTTGAGTTCAGTTCAAGGGACTCATGGGCTTGGTGTTCCACCTGAGATGTTTTTTGTGTCTTTGTAATGTAATTATGGATCTAATGCTTAAATTTAATGTTAACCCACCCTTTCTGTGATCTCTTACAGCCAACAGTGACCGAGGACTTTGCCCATCTTCCTCCAGAGCAGCGTAGGAAGAGATTACAACAGAAATTAGAAGAAATTAGCAAAGAGTTGCAAAAGGAAGTAGATCAGAGGTGTGTGTTGGGGGGGTTTCTTTGCATTAATAACTATCTCTGTTAGAACCTCACTGGTGGTCGTGTGGATTGAATACTCATGTCGTGCATGTCAGTGTGTATAATTCTGTGGTGTCTGTTTGACTGATTTAATTGTTTGTCAAGCCCTGAGCTCTGCAAGGAACCAATTTCTACTGAAAGTCACTTTCTTGCTTCCTTCTTTTGTTCATTTCTCCCTGACTCTCTCTCCTCTCGTCAGTGAGGCCCTGGGGAAAATGAAAGATGTCTATGAAAAAAACCCTCAAATGGGAGACCCTGCTAGTCTGGCATCTCAAATCAGCCAGACATCCCAGAATATAGAGCGGCTTAGAGGAGAGCTCAACAAGTATGAGGTAATCATCACCTCTGTTGTTTATTCATATAACGAGATCATTGATTACAATTATTACACCATTGTTTATTGTATGATATTTTGAAAGGCTTTAGGCTCCCTACATTTTATTCTATACTGTATAAGGTTATTATGTACGAGCTCATGTAAGATATTGTGGGATAACCAGATGCTTGCTTTTTAGTAAACAAAATGATGTTATAAGGGCATGTGTTTAACATTATGAGCTAGTCAGAGCCAATGCTATTGATAAAAACTAATGGTTAAGAAGTCAGAAGTCCTCGTCCAAGATATATTTTTCTACTTGCGAGATTTGCTTTCTGAGTAAGTAAGTGTCAAACCTGTGATGTATGCAGTACAAATCACTGTAACTTGGTATATCTCTCTGTAAAGTCCTTATCAAATAGTAAACGGTATTTTTAACAGTTTAGCGTACTTTTAAACGTTCTGTCTCTTTTCACTTGTCTAGACTTGGCTGGCTGAAGCAGGAGGTCGAGGGCATGCAGTGCGCCATAAAACTCAGACATTCAACAATAATGGAGCTAATGATGTGCAGAGGTAACATTAAAATCTATTAATAGACATGTTTGATACCAGAGAGGTGTTAAACTGTGCAGACTGATCTGTTTGATTCCCCCAATTAGCCCTGATGGTGCGCACTCTGATGAAAGCACTCCTGATCCCTCCCAAGCCATCTATGCTGAGTTTGATGATGATTTTGAGGATGAGGAACTATCTGCGCCTATCGGAGAATGCACAGCCATGTACAGCTTCCCTGGTATGTCACAGGCCGGTTTAGCTTACTGCCCTACTCTCTATTTCTACAGAGTTTGTATGATGAGCATAGTGAGTGAAAATACTCTGGGTTTTCTGTTTATGGGAGTGTCCCCCCAGTGGTAGTGTACATAACACTACTACTTACAGACACAAAATTATGAGTTACTATTGAGTCTGTCCTTTCCTGTTCAGGTGCCAGTGAAGGGACAATCTCTATGCAGGAGGGGGAGGTGCTGGCCGTTGTAGAAGAGGATAAGGGGGATGGTTGGACCCGAGTCCGTAGGACCAATGGGGATGAAGGCTACATACCTACTTCTTATGTTACCATCACTCTGAACAAATGACAGACTCACAAGGAACCAGAGAAAAAGAAATGAACACTTTCAAAACTGTTTGCATTTATTCCCACAGGACCAATCACAAAGAAGCCACAGCAATCTAGGCCAGACCACTGGCATATCCAGTAGAGGATCTCTATAAGATGCTTTGATTTCTTGAGAGGTGCCTCTTATAGGCAGAGGAATGATGATAACAGTGTATTCCTTATGGGTCACATTATATGATTTTATTAGCAGTTACTTATGCCACCAATTTTTTTTTTTTTTTATGTGACAGGCATATTTTGGTTAAGTGTTGCGTGAATCTTAGGCACCAACATGCTACACATGCTAACCTCATTCGATGGCCTTCACCTTTGTGATTTGAGGAAGGATAGGAGGATGAAGATGAGTACTGCTTCCATCTTTACACTGAGTGTTAATACCAGTAATACCCACAAGGAAGTTACCTCACCTGTTTACTTCTTGCAGTTAAAAACTCACCTGCTTTGACCCATGGCAATCCACTCTGCTGCTGACCCTAGAATAAGACCTGTTGAAGTTCTTGTCTCAAGCGTGCCACTTTCTAGCTTTAATAGCACTTGCAAAGATATATGGCACTGTCACTTTGCTCATGGTTGGACTTGAGATTGAGATCTTGAGTGCCCCCAGGGGATCAATGAGATTCGTGGGAGGATGCATCACTTATGGTTTTCCGCAGTTTGCAAGACCAAAGGTGTTGGCAGCTCTCCTGTTAAGGTAAATCGCATGCACACTTTAAATAACTCAACTATTCAGACAATCACAGCCATATCACCATTGAAGTTCAGTTTCAATTTAAAGCAATAACAAGGTTATACAGCAATTGTTGTTTTGAAAGCGACATGAAAAAAATTCTAAAATAATTTATTTAAAATGTGTATGTTCTATGAATAATATTTTCAAGTGACAGAAGTTGTACTAGAAGTTTTATTAAGGATGTTCTCACATTTTCCCCTAGCACACAGTGGACTGTTTCTAGCCACAAAAGGGAGTAAATAATGCTTGTCTGAAATGTGCTAAGACTGTTGTATTTAATAAATAATATATATTTTAGCTATCACAACACCACTATTGTCTTATTAGCTTTTTAACCATTCAAATAAAGATAGTTACATTGTGAGAGAATACAGTGGTATGTCTGTAATTATCTTGCTTATTATATTTAGTTTTTGATTTAGTTTACACCTTTTTTAAGTTTATTTACATCATGTTTTTTATTTGTTATAGAGTTGGCAAGAAAAAGTAACTGTTTATTTGTTTTTGGTGCCTCCAGGTAAAAACATTGTATATAAAGCATTTTCAGTTTCATAAAAGATATTTCTTTTCTTTTTTTCACAACACAATTTTTAGCACATTCTAAAGTTAGAAGTGGTTACGTCATTTCTGGACCCATGAATAAATATATATTTGAAAGATAGTGTCTTTTGAATTCTTTGAGTTTGTGAATTTGCAGACTGACATAAATCAATACAGCTAGCCAATAAATGGTAAAGACACCTTTATTAATTTATGTTTTATTGCTCATCCCATTACAGAGGTAAACCCTATCTGTATTTCACCATACAAGATTTTAAGCGCAAGCTCTATTCTAAATGTCAATCCATATCCTTAAAGCATTCACAGCGCAATTTTGAAATATCAGTGACCCTTTTGGACACCACAACAAAAGCACTGCAGATGCTTCACAAAATGTAACAAAAAAAGTGGAACCGAGTGGACTTCTTTCATGAGCTCCTCACTACATTGCTAAGCATTGACATCAACTGATCAGTGTATATGCAGCTTATTCTCAATAGGTGGCACTGTTGCATAACTTTCTAAAGTGTTGGACTAGATGCGTCTTTTACTCCCCCCTCTGCATAATTATGTTTTCAATATAGGCCATGCATTTGCATACCTGATTTAATTGCCATGGCTTCAAAACCATACAGTTTATAATAACTAATTAAATAACCCCAAATTGGCATGCGCCCCAGTTTCATATTTATGTTATACACAACAGCAGACAACTGAAGCAAGGGACGATGAACGTGTTCTTGGTCAGAAAAAATGTTTGAAGTTATTTATTCTTTCACTTTTTAGGAAATTTAAAATAATTTTGGAGAAATGGTTGATCTCTGTTCAGATAAGGGAGCATCCTGCAGTGGCATGTTGTGGATTTGACTGACTGGTCGGATAACTGAGGAGTTTGATCATCATTTGTATGCAAAGCCTTAGTCTCAAGATGCGTTAAAGGTCAGCTTTCAATAAGCTGCTGGAAGCAGCCAACATCCTGCTCCTGCCTATAGCTGAGAGACAAGTTTGCATTCTGGCTCTTCAGCCCAGCCTGTTGTGAACAGAAGCCAATGCTGATCAACATGAAGCGCAGCTGTGGTGCTACTCTGTGGGTTCATGAACATGTTGTAACTCTGGCCACACCCCAGTGAGCTGCGACACCTATTGCTGTACCCTCTGGGAATCATTTAAGATTAACCTTTTTTAAACTAGACAACAAACAGACAACAAAATTTCCCCTCAGCTGTCAGAGTGTACCATACCTGCTAACAACACCCACCTTTTCTTGACTAATAACAGGGATTAGACTGGTGCTGCTCCAGTGATTTGGAACTGTATAAGACAGCGTTTAGAGATTAAATCACATCTCCTAGTGTATCTATAGTAAGAGTGCCTGAAGTTTAATGTTTATACCTTTGCTTCCTTATTAATCTTATTATGAGAATAGTTGGGTCAACTCGAGTAATGAATGTGGACATGTGGACACATACGTACAGCCATCACAATCAAATATTTCCATAATACAATAATGTGGCTGCTAAATGTCTTGGACATGTGCAGACCTGGACAGATTCAGGCCTTATCATATTCTATTTTCAAATTACTGTGAATGTGAATCTTTACTGAGACATATGTATGGCCAAATGAAAATCAGTAAAGCGTAGGCAGGGTTGACTTTATGTTTGTCTGCATGTGCTACCCGGAGGAGTAGCTAAAGTTTGGAGAATATTCCAATTTAAGGTGTAGCAGTAAACTAAACGTAGCAGCTGCACAACAACTTTTGCTTTATTGTCACTGGAACATGAGTTGGGAGACACACTGAATGCTATTGAAATCATCTCCATTTTCAATTCCATTGCACTCCTCCTGGGCCTGGGGATAGAACCTGGCAGCATCTTTCCTACTGACTCTCCAAGGTAAAAGAAAATGCTACTTTTTTGTGCTGCTGTGGCTGTTGAATTACACTAAATAGTGTGTTTATTATTAATAAAAAATATGGTCACTGGCATTTAAATTTTGAAACTAAGATAAACCTTGGAGCTTAAAAGTTGTGTGTGCTTCAGGACATATATGTTTTTATTTAACAGAATAAAAAAGTAGTGGTGCAAATCCCACTCACTTGTTGTCACCATAGTGATTATAAGCAAACACCTGATGATCATTACCTACTCTTATAGCAGCAGACAATGGTGATTTTGACATAAAAACTGCAGTGTTAAGGATTTTCCTTTAACAAGAATTCAGTATCTGTATTCTTTGTCTGTCCACATCGGAGTGTAAGTGATATATCATACCCCTTTTTATTATAGTGGGTGCTGTTGCAAAATAAGTGATTACTTCTCTGCCTGATGCACTACAGGTGATTAAAGATTTAAGCTTGATCTTCCAGCAGTTGCTAAAAAAGAAAAAAAAAAAAAAAGAAAGAGATGGAGGGAAACATTAAAGCTTTTCAGCTGCTTCATGTACTCTAATAGTTAAGCTTTATTTAATCAGAATTTCGGTGAGATCCAGAGTTTTTCTTTGCAAGAGGTGCTTGAGAAACAATTACAAATATACAGTATACATATATACAAATTAAGAAAAAACCAATGCAATTCATTTACGTATATTAATATGCCACAGTGGGTTTTACAACCTCAAAATTGATAAAGACTCTTCAAATAAAGTGTTTGCAGGAAACAAAAAAGATTAGTTAAGATTAGTTAATATTTCATGTTCATATCTGCTCAAATGCTTTGTGATTAAAAATCATAAAGTTTTGCAAATTTATTATAGATTTATAAATAAAAGTGCCTCAGATTCATTACTGCCACATGCTCATTCCTGTGGCACAGCTTGACGACAATACATTGTCTGTTTACTACTTCTGTCTTCTCACTGCTATGTAGCTGAAGCTTTTTCCTGACACACTAATGGTATTTTGCATATGTAAACCCAACCAGACTGTGAGAAGCTCCACCTGTCAAAAGTATTTGACTGCTACCAACAAGCCTGTGTTCAGCTGCAGTGCAAATAAGAGTAAGGCAACACTCATCCCTTTACATTTACAGTAGTACTCATTTGGAATAAACTTTTATCCAAGGCGACTTGTACATGAAGAACAAAACAAGCAAAATAGCAAAGTCACTTGTCAGCTTTAATATAACTTCCATCTCCAAACTGCTATTCAATAAAGGAAATAAGGCCAAACATTTGGGGTAGGCTCTTTGAGACAGCTGTCGTCCTCTGAGAGCACTAATAGACATCTTTCTTTTGGCAGTATTTTTGCTGATTGAAGTTTTGTGTTATCTATTTAGCAAATTCTGTATCTGATGAAAACGCTTTTTGATCCTTTTGACAACAAAGCTCAAAGTATTGAGCCTCTGATGGTGTGGTCACTTTAAGTCTGCTGATCATGCCATGGATAAAACTAATCTAATTTCAGCAAAGCCTAGTAGTGTTTTAAAAGCTGTTTTATCCAACTTTGCATTAAGGTGTTATGCACAACCCTCTTAGAAACCTTCACTTCAGCCATGAATATCAATTTGACTTCTGACATATTCACTTTCTTCTGATGACATGTTTGCCACCAACATGATGCTACATGGTTTTGTGTTTAAAATCCTAGATATTTATTCTTATATTTTACATGTTTTAGTTGTTGTAATTCCTCATACCTTCAAATTATTTCCATCTTTACATGAAAACATTGCAGGTTTTTGTTGTTTTTAGATACATTTTAATCATCTTTTGATGAATTCAGAACTAATGACTATGGCACCTGAAGAGAATTTGCTGTAAAAATCCATACAGCAACTTTGAACGTTTCATTATCTCTCTAGATCTTTAGTTGAAAGTTACATAGGATTTTTTTTGCTTTTAGTAATATTTCATAAATAGACAGATCACAAACAAATGCTGAAAATATGAAACCTTTCATATTGAAACAGTTCATTCACGTGAAATTCTTAATTCAGCCGTTCGGTGAAACACAAATCCTTCCCCATGCTTGTGCTGTATAAGAATAGAGCTGTGTAAAAGATAAATTCTAAACCAGAGCTATATCATATTTTTTCCTGAAGTCTTATGGCCAATATTTTTCAGCAGTTAGAAACCAATTGGCTGTAATCAATGCTATCATTACCAGATTACAAGTCTTATGCCACACATTCAGTTTCCTTCTTAACAGGGCCACATGCTGACAATGTAGGTTCAAAAATGAAAAGCTTTAGCTTTTTTTTCCAAACATGGTGACAGAGTTGCTTTTGTTACCGTTCTGATATGAAGAATACAACTTTTCCAGAAGCTTTGCTAATCAAATGAGCACAACTCCTAACAGGCAATATAAAAAGTTCTCTCCTCAAGCAGTTCTTACTGTGGTACTTGACATGGGAAAGTGAAAAGCCTTTAGTCATTGCTGTTATAATATATTATAAAAACGTTATAATTTCTGAAAAATGGAGCGGTATCTCTTCATATTCAACAAACTTTCAAGATTTAAACCCCAACCTGTCTCATTACTTACTGTTTTTATTAAATCACAAGACAGTAAAAGGGGTAATCTGAATTAACATTTTTGCGATGGAGGCGACTCCTTAGTCAAATTGCTTAATGGATAAGGATGTGCTGAATTCAGATTTTACATGCAAATAGCAGTGATTAACTAAGAGAAGAAATTTGGATGCCAAGACATTTGAATAAATACTTAGCATTTGTACAAATTTTTCATCTGAACGGACCAACTTTAGAAACACACAATTGACACGATCGAAAGCACAATTTAGGTCAAAATTTGGAGCTTGGATGAATAATATAAACAAATGTTTTCTCTGAATAGAGCCAAATATAAACTCATATTACCGTTTTTTACATTTTTTTAAAGATAGAAAGCTGCAAAGCCTTTATGTTCAACACTGACTGACTAGCAAAATGTAGTTGTTCCGCTGATTAAGTTGTCGCACAACTGAAAATCACTCCACACAAGGAACCTAAAACACAAGCAATAAAGGCAAAAAACTATGAATGGGAACATAAACCTAAATACAGGAGTGTAAAACCGTGGCAGAAAAACAGTGACCAATAAATAACGAAACCCTAAACCAAAATGCCAGAAACAGAGTCCAAAAGCAGGGAACAGGCAGAAAGGAGAAACAGAAGTCAAGGGAAAAGATCTAGAGGCATGCAACATAACAACTGAGATGAACTGGCAGGGAACTGTGGGGAAAGCCGAGCTACGTAGACAGGGGCACAGGTAAATAACAATCAGGACCGACGACAGGATTTCACATTTACTTGTGTAATAAAACATGCATTTTTGGCCGAGTTCCAAACAAATGAAAGGTAAATAAATATTGCAACAAAAATGTGCACCTATGTCAGCCAGGTCTTATTTTTTTATGTTATACTTATGTTATAATAGTGACAGCTGCTTCCCAGAGCTGTGGAAAGAAAGCAGCGGTGCCAAAGGGCAGCTTAGAGAAAAGGTAAATCAGAGCAAAGATGCGCAGTTTGTCTTTCGCTCGTCTGCGTGCTTCCCGCCATTGGGGATGAATGGGCTCCTTTAAATAGCTCTGATTAATTAGAGGTTTTAATTGGACGGGTGTTGGTGGCAGCCTCTCTCTTTCTTTGCTTAACCAGTCATTTTGGGGAGTGGTGCCTATGTCAAAAGAACACCTGGCAGTAGCTGACTCAACACCAGCAGCAACTATGCTCACACTCTGCTATCAACATGACAAAAGCTTTACCCACCACTATATCCCATTTGTGTGGGTGTCGGAGACAAGCAGCACTGGTTGCTACAGATGCCTGTGCCCCTTCCTTCATCACACTCTTTGCTTTCTTACTCTTTTCTTTTTACTCTTTCTAGTCGGTTGCATCACTACTTGTTTTCTCTGTAGTCTGAGTGATTAACACCCCCCACTACTCTCAGCTCGCTTGGGTCTGTCTTATTGTTCCTTGCATTGTTTTGCATCACTGTGAGCTCCGCGTACAGTACCTCATTCACACAATTTATCAATGGTTTCTTATTTCCCTCTTAATACAAGAAGCAATGGATGATGTGCAATTCACAGACTACTTGTACATCTGAATGACTTTCTGGTGAACTGTAAGAGATGCCAGTGTGCCTCTGTGGAAACTGTCCTCCTGTGAAATATGATCTAGTGAGCGAAAAACGATTTAGAGATACATCTCACTGCTTGGCAAGATCTAGTGGCTGTAGTCAACGTGACACCATAATGTACTACTGTATTTAGAGCCTTCAGAGTTTGTCAGGAGGAAGACTGGATTGGTGGATGGTTCACAAAAAAATAAGAATTCCTTAACATAACGTTATGTGTCATGACGTGATATCAAAGAAGTACGGATTTACATTTTTATTTAGTGCCTAACCCTACACTAAACTGTCCCTGATGTGTTTGTCCCACTTATTTGAGTGTTAAGAACCAAAAAAAGAGTTTAGCTCTATTGTAACGAACAGTATCTGCCATTTTAATGTCCAAACGGATACACTTTCAACATACAGTATATGCCAGTCTCACTATGTTATGGCCCTGTTTTGACAAACGGTTCATTGATCCATATCAGGGGGTAGGTACAGTACAAACGAGGATTTGTTTCTTTGTGAGAGTGCAGCTCTTGTTTCAGCTTTGTATCTTACCTGAGTCAACATACACCCTCTACCACAACCCTCTTCTGTGTTAAATCATGATTGGCGTCTTGCTAATTCTGTTAATTACTGACACAGATGCCGAAGACTAATAATAAACATTTTTCTGTTGACAATATTTGCTTACTGAGCATCCAACACACACTATAAAATCTGAGTTTTTCCTTTACTTAAGATTTTTTAAGCCAGGCACATGGGTGTGCTGATGCTACAGGTCATTTTCAAATAATTAGGCTTAATAAAGAAGCTAGAATAAATAATAGTACATAATTTTGTATTAATTTTATTTCAATTTTAGAAAATATATTCTAATTGATTTAAATAAAGGTTTAAATTGTTTCTTCATCAGTAAAAGTAACTTCTAAATGACTTCCTGCTTCTAGCCAGTGGATACTATTCTTGATAATTCATTATTGGTACAAGATATTTGCTGCCAGATAATAAATACACCTCTATTACTATGCTCTAGTGCTTCAAGACAAGCCTCCAAGTTGTGTAGCATTGTTTATTATGTTTAATGCTTTCAATTGTGTCTTGACAACTGTTGCATGACGACAGATGTGAGCGAAAGGTTCATAACTTTAAATGAAGTCATTCATTATTTTATAATTATTGTAACTTGGTCTTTGTTTAATCCTTTATTATTTTTTGTAGCAAAAATAAGTTACGTCAGAGATACCATATTTTAATAAATTCTTAATTATTGACAATTATTGACAGAATGAATACCAATTCTTATAAACATCCCCCTCTCTATTTGAATATACCCACTTGGCCTAATGAGTGACTTTGCGCGGCCTTTCCCACCTTCTGCAGCTGCTTGGGTATGCACAGTAGCCCTTGGTGATTGATGAGTGGGCGAAGAGAGAGGAAATCTATGCCCAGGTTACAGTGCAGCTCTGGTGATGGATGGCTCCTCAGAGGTCTTTGCAAAGCTGATGGTCATGGGCCACATAGAGCCCAGAGCTGGGACTAAGAAAACAGCTCAGGGAAGAAAGCAGGAGCAGGATGCAGAGACAGAAGTGGCAATGTGGGCACAGCATTGGCAATTTTAAATACACCAACATAAATTAGTTTTCCTCCTCTGCGATATAAGGTGCAGTAAACTTTAGGTTTATGTTTATGGTTTGCTGCAAATACTGTACACTCACTGGCTACTTCATTAGGTACACCCGTACAATCAAATGCAATCCAATTCAGAAGCTCTTCCATGAATTCTTCTTTTACAAAGTTATACTTTCTCAGTTTTTAAATTGAAAGTGCCACAAAGCTGATAATTCTATTATGTACTAGCAGTAAATTTATACTGAAGTGCATTATATTAATAGGTGGCTCTATCATTTTCTGCCCAGCAACCCCTAAAGTAGGGTGGCCACAACATAAGAAGCCCCTTTTATATAACCTTGACTGGTGCTAATCAGTGGTTGCAGTATACACATTGAAGAGAATGAATTCCTGCGAGGCTCAACTCAGGGCACAAATAGTACTAAAAGTATGCTACATTAAAAGATTATAGCAAAGTAAGAATTCAAATTAAGTTGCACATCAGCATGTGATGCGGCATACTGTATCGATTACTGCTCAAAGGATGGTGGATAGGTCGGCCTCCACTCTCGTTCCTCCTCATTGTTTGTGTTCTCTCCAGGTATCTTATCATCGAAAATAAGATCAGTGTGCTCTTTCAGTGCATGTCAACACAGCCTCAAACATAGTTTCGTATGTGAGACAAGACTTATTTTCTTGTAATCTGTTGGTGTACTACCTTTCTGGGACACATATTTGATTATCCTCCTACAGTGAAATTAAGTGAAAATCAATCAAGATGATTCACAAGGAGAGTGGAAAACCTGACAGATAATAATATAATCTGTGTTTTTGTTATCAGAGGCTATGCTCCTGAGGACTGGTGATGATTTTAGGAAAACATCAGGTCTGACAGGTTTAGCCCTCTGTACACAGACAGCTCATATTAGGCTTAGTTTCTTGATGTGGACCACTTTCGTAAACAAGTAATGAATACTTCTACACTGGCCTTATGCACTTAGAGCAAAAGTGATCATTAACTATTCTCCCAGTGCAGCAAATATGGTAATGAATCTCTTAAGAACCTTTGTAATGTGCTTTTCCTCCCTAGGTTATTGAAGAGATTCATTACTATATCTCTGCACAACAGCAAACTTGGCCAGCTTCCATGCCGCCATAAAATGTGTGAACAATGATTTCCTTTATGACCATCCTATGGTGGCCCTGAGAGCTCAGTGCACTGCAGCTGTTGACAACACATGTAAAAATGTGAGCAAATTACGAAATACTCATCACCTATTTGACAGGACAGGTCTAGAATTAACAAAATGCTCTGAAGTGAGAAAACCAAACCAAACACTGTAAAATAAGCTACAGAAAAACTGCCAGGTTAACAGCAGGTTTAGTTGTGTTTTCATTGTTATCAAATCTTTGAAAATTTTTTACAATTTGCTTGTGGTCTTGTGTATTGTATGTAACTTTTCTCGTGGAAATACTGTATGTTCCAAAACGTATTGTGGAGAGGTGCTGTCGACACCTCCTGTGATCTCAGACTCACACAACAACACTAGCAGCTGTGCTGTGATGTTTGCTTATAAATGTTATTGGACGAGACTCATCTAGTAACCAGAAAATTTAGAGATTTATGTTTATATATGAATTGAAATTATGAAATTATTTACTGAGCCTTGAGAATGATGTGGTAGAGCATAGCGGTATGTAGAGGAGCATTGTGGAGCAGGGAGAGGGAAGATTTTGAGTCTTATGCTAGCAGAGCACAGAGCTTTCTGGGCCACTGTACCCTCCTCCTCCTATTTTTATACTCATATAAACAAGGCCCTCTCCCCTACAATGCAGTACATGCAACCCTCTTCATGCACAAACACACACGCATTAAAATGAAAGCATAAACATCTGATATAAAAAAGAGAAACACCTGTCATTTGTTCTGTCTGCATCAATGGTCTACTCCAGCAACATGCCACCCGGTGGTATCCACTAGGGTGGGCTGCAAAGATAATAAATTGGCATGGATTAAATGTCAGCTCTAGTCCAGATTCATCCTCACTGGAGCTACAGTGTCATCTCTTCAAATGAGAACAGGTCAGACAAGTTAATGCAGGCTCCACCCTCTGCCCATAATCATTATGTGAGTAGTTCATGTAACAAATGGAATGAATGACAAAGACACAAGTCGCTCTGTCAGTTAAGACCAGCTCTGCTGTTGAGGTTAGAAACCATCTCAAGCCATTTTAGTACAGTGCATTGGGCAAAATATGACTGCATAATGAGAGCAGATTAAAATAGATGCATCATTATCTTTAAATGGTACTAAAGTTGCTGTTCCAGTTGGAAATGTTCCTATTTCTGCACAAAGAGGCGTGACGTTCCAAAGACTATAACAGCAGCCTGTATTCAAGCACAACAGTGTGATAAATATACTGTAGGCCACTGCTGTCAGCCCCCTTTTTTAACTTAATCTAAGCCTTTTCTTAAACTTGTGTGTACATTTGCTACATGTATTTTTTTGATTAAAATTACCCCAATCATGTCCTCACACTAGGATCTACACTGAAGTAGTGGCATTCAGGAAAAAGAGACAATTACATCAAACACTGTTTGGATTACAGGAATCTATTTCCTCTCAGGCTGTGTTTCAACCAAATCACAAAGCTCAGTGAGAGCTGGATAGTTCACCAGTATGAATGTGTCTTCGGAATATTGGGAGCACTGTTCCTGCTCATTCACCCATGGCTGAGTGAATTCCCATGTGAATGCCAATTAAACAAAAGTCTCTGGGTAGGAATCAGATCAAAACCCTTAATATGAGACCCTGACTCGTGCAATGTTTTTATGTTGTCTATCGACAGAGATTTGGCCCTTCCCTTCTCATCTTCTGTTTGATTGCCCATCGTAGCTATGATGTGATTTATAAGCACTTTATCCCCCTTTTGCCAAGTTCACATTTGTATTTTAATTTACCACAGACCTCTGCACTGTGCCGGTTCAACAAGCAACTGCTGAAAGAGCTAATTGGCTCCCTTATTGTATACACTATGTTCCCCCACCTCTGGTCAGACCCCCAGACATGCCGCTGTTCCATTATCATACTCATGCATGGGCATGCGGGATGCAGGAAACATACAGAAAGCACAAGATGTGTACTTGCCCTGCGGCCCAAAGAAACATTATGGTCCTCTTGAAAAGACATCGCAACCAACTAAACATAAATGTGTAAGCAGTGAGCCATCAATCATTTACCTCACTGCACAGTTCCAACTGCCTCATACAGTACAGATTTTTAATATCACCCTTTCTTTTTTGCTCGGTCTGGACTCGAGCTTATGGCAGTGACAAAGTTGCATAATGCAGATATAGCTTCTAGTGATGAAATGGAGTACTGGGTGCACCGACCTGACTTTCTTGATAGCTGAAAGGAGGGAAAGACCAACATGTGTCATGGGACTGTGGGTTTGCCAGCAGGAAGAAGCTGGGGGTTTGGTATGTAGCAAGCTGGACAAAATTCCTGTACTTGTGCTCCGTCTCTCTGTGCTTGAACTCTGATGGACATCTGCCCAGAACTAAATGGTTTGTGGGAGTGTGGGGTTTGAAATAAGAGCACCACACTTATTCAAATTAACGAGGTGGCGCTGATTTTATTTTCTCCATAATGAGCAGGGAGCAGTCATAAAACACAAGCTGCTTGGCAATCTAGGTGCTGAAAATTCCTCCAAACCTAATCATCACTTTTTGACAACAGAATGTGAAATCACTGAACTGTACACACTCTAGTGTGTAGACCTTTATGAGCATTCTCTCTCACTACTTGAGATGCCACCAGCACTTGTCAAGAGCTACTTAGTTCCTCTAGATGGGCAGATGATTTATAATACACCTGCCTTCTCAGTATTGCCTGCTTGACTTCTGTGGTATAAAGTATGCTCAGCACCCATTTAGAAGTAAACCAGAAAAGGTACTGCAGTAGCTGAAATGTTCCATTGAGGTGCCTGGTAATTGATGTATGGCTTCAGCCATGTTAGATCTGTGTAGTGGGGAAGAGGGAAGCAATTTGTGGCTTGGCTAGGGGCCCTTTTGGAGGATTCGGTAAGCAGACCAATTTCCCTTTTATTCTGCCTAGTATTTTTGTCTGAGGATAAACGACAAGCTGCGAATTTCCACTGATCACACGGGTTCTGTGTTATTCATACACACTCATGGATGGATTGGGCTTTCTGGCCTCTTCAAAAGAATGTTTTCAAGGCAGGGTGAATATGAATGGATTCCTTACTCGTCATGCATGAGCAGGACGCACGGCGTACACACAGCAAAAGGAGGAAACTAGTGTGTTAGGGTTTTTAGCAAGAATAGATAGATAGGAGCTGTTTGGGCTGACAGAAGAAGGGAGGAGAATGGAGTTGGTTGCATTTTTGGCTTTCAGCTGCGTAGTGAAGTGCTCCCAAGTGTGCCGCTGTATAAATATTCATCTTCCTCAGTGTTCTGCATCAACAGCTGAAACACTTTCATCTATCTACATTTGCTGTTTCAAAAAAAGTTGATCACTCCTGGGTTGTGAGCTGCATAACAGTGTTAGCAAAAGGATTAACTTTGTTAGGACAAACTCTGAAGTAGTTATTATTCATAAAGTAGTTAGGAGCATGCAACTACAATTGAAAGAAAATCCAGGGATGTGTGCAAACTGGATAACGAGTTAAACTTTGATATAATCGGTGCTGCTTCTGCTCTGTGACAATATAATCTTTATATTTATTATTCTTCAGTAACATTAAACTTGATATGCTCTATGGAAGGTCACAGGTTACATATGTAAGGTGAAGAAGGAATTTAGTTCTTCTTCTTCTTCTTCTTCTTTTCCTTTCGGCTGCTCCCTTTCAGGGGTCGCCACAGCGAATCATGTGCCTCCATCTAACTCTATCCTCTGCATCCTCTTCACTCACACCAACTAACTTCATGTCCTCCCTCACTACATCCATAAATCTCCTCTTTGGTCTTCCTCTAGACCTCCTGCCTGGCAGCTCCAACCTCAGCATCCTTCTACCGATATATTCACAGTTTCTCCTCTGAACATGTCCAAACCACCTCAATCTGGCCTCTCTGACTTTATCTCCAAAACATCTAACATGAGCTGTCCCTCTGATGTACTCATTCCTGATCCTGTCCATCCTCGTCACTCCCAAAGAGAACCTCAACATCTTAAGCTCTGCTACCTCCAGCTCTGCCTCCTGTCTTTTCTTCAGTGCCACTGTCTCTAAGCCGAACAACATCGCTGGTCTCACCACCGTCTTGAACACCTTTCCTTTCATTCTCGCTGATACTCTTTTATCACACAACACACCTGACACTTTTCTCCACCCGTTCCAACCTGCCTGCACTCGCCTCTTCACCTCTTTTCCACACTCACCGTTGCTCTGAACCGTTGACCCTAAGTACTTAAAGTCCTGCACCTTCTTCGCCTCTGCTCCCTGTAACCTCACCATTCCACCTGGGTCCCTCTCATTGACACACATGTATTCTGTCTTGCTGCAGCTAAGCTTCATTCCTCTGTTTTCCAGAGCAGACCTCCACCTCTCTAGATTTTCCTCCACCTGCTCCCTGCTCTCACTACAAATAACAATGTCATCTGCAAACATCATAGTCCAGGGAGATTCTTGTCTAACCTCATCTGTCAGTCTGTCCATCACCAGAGCAAACAAGAAGGGGCTCAAAGCCGATCCTTGATGCAGACCCACCTCCACCTTAAACTCCTCTGTCACACCTACAGCACACCTCACCACTGTCTTACAGCTCTCATACATGTCCTGCACCACTCTAACATACTTCTCTGCCACTCCAGACGTCCTCATACAATACCACAGCTCCTCTCTCGGCACCCTGTCATACGCTTTTTCTAAATCTACGAAGACACAATGCAACTCCCTATGACCCTCTCTGTACTTCTCCATCAGCGTCCTCAAAGCAAATACTGCATCTGTTGTACTCTTTCTAGGCATGAAACCATATTGCTGCTCACAAATGTTCACCTCTGCCCTTAGCCGAGCTTCCACTACTCTTTCCCACAACTTCATTGTGTGACTCATCAGCTTTATTCCTCTGTAGTTGCCACAGCTCTGCACATCTCCCTTGTTCTTAAAAATTGGTACCAGTACACTTTTCCTCCAGTCCTCTGGCATCCTCTCACTCTCCAAGATCTTGTTAAACAAACTAGTCAAAAACTCTACTGCCACCTCTCCTAAACACTTCCATACCTCCACAGGTATGTCATCAGGACCAACTGCTTTTCCGCTCTTCATCCTCTTCAATGTCCTCCTCACTTCACTCTTACTAATATTTGCTACTTCCTGCTCCACACCAGTCACCTCTTCTACTCTTCGTTCCCTTTCATTTTCCTCGTTCATCAACTCTTCAAAGTACTCCTTCCATCTTCCCATCACACTCCTGGCACCTGTCAATACATTTCCATCCTTATCTTTAATCACCCTAACCTGCTGCACATCCTTTCTATCTCTATCTCTTTGTCTTGCCAACCTGTACAAATCCACCTCTCCCTCTTTAGTGCCCAACCTAACATACAAGTCCTCATATGCTCTTTGTTTGGCCTTTGCCACCTCTATCTTCACCTTACGCTGTATCTCCCTGTACTCCTGTCTACTCTCTTCAGTCCTCTCAGTGTCCCACTTCTTCTTAGCTAACCTCTTTCTCTGTATACACTCCTGAACTTCCTCGTTCCACCACCAAGTCTCCTTGTCCGCTTTCCTCTTTCCAGATGACACACCGAGTACCCTCCTACCTGTCTCCCTGATCAAATTAGCTGTAGTAGTCCAGTCATCTGGAAGCACCTCCAAACCACCCAGAGTCTGTCTCAGCTCCTCCCTGAAAACTAAACGACATTCTTCCTTTTTCAACTTCCACCACTTCGTCCTCTGCTCTGCCTTAGTCCTCCTTATCTTCCTCACCACCAGCATCATTTTACACACCACCATCCTGTGTTGTCTGGCTACACTCTCCCCTACCAATGCTTTACAGTCACTGATCTCTTTCAGATTACAACGTCTACACAAGATGTAGTCTACCTGAGTGCTTCTCCCTCCGCTCTTGTACGTCACCCTATGTTCCTGCCTCTTCTGAAAGAAAGTGTTTACTACAGCCATTTCCATCCTCTTTGCAAAGTCAACCACCATCTGACCTTCTGCGTTCCTGTCCTGAACACCAAACCTGCCCATAACAGTCTCATCACCTCTGTTCCCTTCACCTACATGCCCATTGAAATCTGCACCAATGACAACTCTTTCACCTCTGGGGATGCTCTGCATCACTTCATCTAACTCACTCCAGAATTTCTCCTTCTCTTCTAACTCACATCCTACCTGTGGGGCATAACCACTCACAACATTGAACATCACCCCTTCAACTTCCAGCTTCAGACTCATCAACCTGTCTGATACTCTTTTCACCTCTAGAACATTCCTCACAAAATCCTCTTTCAATATAACTCCTACTCCATTTCTCTTCCTATCTGACCCATGGTAAAACAACTTAAACCCTGCTCCTAAGCTTCTAGCCTTGCTACCTTTCCACCTGGTCTCCTGGACACACAGTATGTCCACCTTCCTTCTCTGCATCATGTCGATCAACTCCCTAGCCTTCCCTGTCATAGTACCAACATTCAAAGTCCCTACTGTCAGTCCTAGATTCTTAGCTTTCCTCTTCTCTCTCTGCCTACGAACACACCTTCCTCCTCTTCTTCTTCGTCTTCGACCAACAGTAGTCCAATTTCCACCGGTACCCTGTAGGTCAACAGCACCGGTGGCGGTCGTTGTTAACCCGGGCCCCGACCGATCCGGTATGGAAGTCTTTGTCACGATTCGCATGTTTGATTTGGCATGTGTTTTACGTCGGATGCCCTTCCTGCCACAACCCTCTGCATTTATCCAGACTTGGGACTGGCACAAGAAGACACTGGCTTGTGCCCCCTTGCGGTTGCATTGAAGAAGGAATTTAGTTCAATATACTTTATATATGCATTATATATAATGTAGCATTGACATCTGAATTATTTGCTTCAGTATATTTTCATGTTTAAAAAAAATGAAACCAATTTCTTCTTATGCATTTAGCTGTTTATTTTGCAGCCAGGGACTCTGTTGGGGGTTCGCGCCACAAAACCTGTTTGCCCTGAGGTGACAGACTATTACAGTATAATGGATGTGGTGGGGTTGGTGGAGGAATGCTTTAAACTGCAGGGGCTCGGAGTGGCTTTTCCACATATTGGTGAACATATTGAAAAATGCTCAGTGGAAAGAAATGAAGAGAAAAATCATTATGCCAATAATGAACACACCATGACAAAATTGTAAAATTAAATAAATTATTTTATACATTTAATCATTATGTAATTGCATCATGACAATAATTAACGATTAAATATTGTTTACAGTGTTTATCTACTGCTTTCAATTTTCACTTATTGATGAACAAAGTTCATTTGTTCATTTTTACTTCTCTTATACAAATTAAGATAACATTCCACAGTCTGACTTGTTATGTTTTTATACATATTATGTTTTTTATTTTATATATTTTTTCATTGCCATATAATTGCAACTCAAAATAAAGCCTAAAACTTTCTGCAATTTCTTATATGTTTCTGTGATGCTGCTCTTGCCTGTGCTCACTCAAATGATTACAAGCTAAAGTTGAGCTTAATGAAGGTGTGGACGAGGGGTTGGGGGGTGTCGGGTGTAGTCCTGAAGCACTGGGGACTGGGACTGCTGTCTAAATGGTACAACTGAAATTCCATGAAATAATGTAGCACAACTGATAAACCTCTTGATATTAATTACACAAGCCTATGCTGAAAGTAACTAATTATTCCATAAATTAATCCGTAAACCCGTATGAATCTCTTTATGCTTCCAGTTTACTGTTACTGTTTTTGCAGAGGCTTTAGAGAGTCAGTCGCTTCCCTCACCATAATGTATAATACATGAGCCAGATCATATCAGTTGATCAGAATTGATAGTTTTTTACTCTGTTCCTTTAAGGTCCATACTATACCATATCTGACACAGAAATGTTATGATAATGTATGTTCAGGCAAATAATTGTGACAGGCATAGATTATTTTCTTATATATGATAGTTTCTGAAGTTTATTGAACGCCATCACCTATCACCATTTTCTTGTTTTAATCCAGTCAAATATACTGTACTTTGGGCAACGATAAAATGTACATTGCATGATATTATATGGAGACTTCAAATCAGTGTGTGCCTTTAAATGAATTGTCATGCAATAATAATTTATGTTTGGATGAACTAAATGAAGGTGGTACAAGAGGGTGGTTAAAATGAATTAGCTATCTCAAGCAACTTTCCTGTCCCTGGATTGGATTTTGACTTCATTCAGTAGTTAAATGAATACAGAGCACTGGCTTAATGGAAAGATAATAAACCACATGGAAGAATTAAAGAATGACCACCAGTTAAGTACAGGATATTTAGATCCAAATGCATGTAAAAAATGTAATATTTTCCTTTATTATTTATGATGTGTCTCATTTAACAGTTTTTACCCAGTCTATTTTTAGTCACAGACACTGCTTTTAACTGTAAGAGCTAATTTGAATCTTCTTTTTGTGTTGGTTTTCCCAAAGCTCTCACTGTGTCTGGAGTTCACGAGCAACTAAGTCGAGTGGAGGTGTTGATGTCAGATTTGCCAACCCACAGTCTCACTGCTCTTCCCTCTCCTTTATTATGGGTCTTATGGATATGCAGGAGCTGTTAAGCAGACTTGTACCTCTTGTGACCACATAGCCCAAGAATTGCTCAGGGAGTCATAAAGGACCAAACAGGAGGAGATGCTGAATAGCAATGGATGAGCAAGCGCAGCAAAAGGACTTCTAGCTAGTGAATGCTTGTGTACGTGTAAGTGTGTGTGTGTGTGTGTGTGTGTGTGTAGATTACTGTGATGTGAATAATAACTCTTTTCATTCACCAGTGGCCCTGAGTGTCTGAGAAGTCACTGCAAATCCCCATTTTTGCAGACAAATCACAATGCCAAGAGGGAAGAAATGAGTTTTATTTTAAAGCTTTGTCTCATTCAACAGATTACATTACTCTCCATCTTAGGTGACTGCACACAGCTTGGTTATCAAGCCACACTCACAGTATGTGGAGACTATCTCCCAGTTTTACAGCCTTACAATGCAGCATTGTTACAGTGGCAATTTACTGCAACTCAAGTTTGTACTCCTGGTTATTGTGTACCTATTGACTTGACCAAAGTGGCTGCATATTATATCCATATTTTTACCCAGTCAACCCCAAAATTTGAAATACTGATGCTGTGTCTCAATTTATTATTATTAAAACCCTTAATTCAAGAATTTTCTGTTCATGTCCTCTTCCAAGAGCCAATTATGTGTTACTTTGAGTTCAATTTCAAATAGGTCAGACTTTTATATATGTATAGTTCCCCCTGTAGTTATAGTACCTATTTGGAACAAAACTTGCATGCATCCCCTCCAGGGGCTGCCATTTGAATTTCATCTGTAGGGAATATTTCAGCCCTTCCTTTCTTACAAAAAAATGAATTCTTTCAGGTTTTATTATTGGTCTCTAAATTAATAGCTCTGTAAGAGGCAAGGAGGTCTTGCTGTATTTTCTGCAGCTGGTAAATGAAGGAAAAATTGTGCAAAAAAGGCAAGGGTGCAAACCCAAAAATGCACTCAAAGAAAATATAATGATATATTGGGTCAGTATGAAAAGAGGGCCTGGAGGTAGAGATTTGGGTTGGGATGCAGAAAGTAGCTCGAATCCCATCCCCACCAGGCATAGCCCCACCTAGCTACCAAGGTTCCAGTCCAGAACCCAAATAAAAAAAGCGAGGGTTGTGGCAGGAAGGGCATCGGGCGTAAAAACACATGCGAAATCTAAGTGCGGAACATGTCCGCTGTGGTGACCCCTGCAGGGACAAGTCAAAAGCTGGTAATCTTTGAATGGGTCAGTATGAAGAACAGCTTTCTTATTTGAAAAGTCTAATGAAAAAGTGAGGACATTAAAATCCTCAAAATAACAAATTGCAGTGAAAAGCCTAAACAGAAGCTCAATCACAAAGGGGTTGCCAAGCATTGCTGGGGTGTGGGTGCCGTACATGAGTCAGCAATTTAGCTGGCTCTCACCGTTAACAATTTACACCAGTCCTTCTCTGCTCATTTTCTCGCTCTCCTATCACATCTCTCTCTCCATCCCAGGGCTTATGCTGTATATGAACATCATAGCTGCTGCTGTCCAATGCACACACACACACACACACACACACACACACACTCCTATCTGGTTTTATGTCATTTGCTTACACAAACTCACCCACTGTAGCACACACTTACGACAGCTATTAGAAACTGCACTCGTTTATTGTTCTGTCACTAGCCTCACAATGGCATGACTCACTTCTGTAGAGAAATAAATAAAACCTTCCTTTTCTCCTCATCCCCTAGGACAAACCTTGTAGCAGCAGAGCTTTGCCAGCTCCAGGGAGCCTAAATCCTTTGTGATGCTTTTTCATCCTTTGTTTACCTGCCATTTGTTCCCATTATGTTCACTACAGATTGAAAGGACAGAAGCTGATTTTTCAGGCTTTGAATGACTTTGACGGCTTCTGGGTAAACCCTGAATCGGCCTGGTTGGTGTCTTTTTGACATGACCACTTGTCACACACTGTCATTTAAATGTGATGGAGTCACTGATGCAATCTTGGCTCGTTCAACAGAGTTGAACTGTTTGGGGCTTTGATAAGTCAACAGCAGAATATCTTTCGTGTTGTCTTACATTTGATTAAACCAGCTGGGTTTTAGACTAAAATTAGCCATTGAAGCAGAGATGAAACCATTTGTATTATAAAGATTAGTATAGTTCTATTTTTGCAGAGGCTTTAAGAAGAACATTTAATCCATTGTCCTCATCTATTTTCTTGATGTGGTGTAAAGAGAAATGAATCGATACTTGCTTTGCATCAAAGCAAACAGTTTAGGAATAATTGAATGAGTGCCCCTCCGACTGAAACAAATGACTCTCATTTATGAGTGATTGGACTTGTTGCTGCCTTGCCCATATGCTACCTTAGATTTCTGTCTCTCTCCTTCTTTCTTATTGCCTTCCTGCACTCCAAATTGAAATTCAAATGAGCCTCAGTGGCTCCACAACAAGCAGTGTTTATTTGCCAAATCATCTTGTAGATGCTTCTGAAACCAACATTATGAAAATTAAGATGAAGATAAAATGAAAGTTTGACTTCAGATATCCATATTAGTTGCCGGAGGTTTTTGTTTGAACATTCAGGTGTATTTCTACTTCATTTAAGTGCTATTCCCTGTTGACATCACAGCCGATCACGGCACAAATTGCTTCAGTGCAAGTCTGGCCGTCTAGCATTGTAGAACAGAGCGAGAAATGGATACAGCCCAATTATAAATATAGATATCTGCGTATATTTTTAACCAATATACCTTAAAAACTGGTTAACTGGTTCTTGCTCTGTACCTTTGCCAATGTTCCTATCTAGTCCTTATTTTGCAGTTGTAGAGACAGGCTACCATTATTTCTATTTTATTCCCGTATGACTTGGCTTTATAGCTAATGAAAGGATCACTGATATACAATGAGCATGTTCTGCATTGTCAGGTGTGAAGAGTGTTCTTTCTCAATTCTCTATCATATGGGTTCATTTTTGTTGCATTAAGTATCACACAAATGCAGAAATTCAGAAGTTCCATTCTTATGGTATTCATGAACCCATTACATTAAAATTCACCTGAGTGTTTTTGTGATGGTGTGACCTTGTACCTGCTGTCTTTTTTTCTTATTCTTTTTCATCTGTTGTACTTTCTTCTTCTTCTTCTTCCTCTTCTTCTTCTTCCCTTTCAGATCAAACACAAAGAAAAATTATTATGAAAAACTGTTTTAAAATAATTAGGGATATTACGGTGCAGTGTTTAAACTAATCTGATATGTACGAGGGAAATAGGACAGCTGTGAGGGTAGTTAAGATTTTGAAGCACAGATGCACAGATCACATTTACTCTGGACTATACTTCATTTGGATGTTTGTGTTCCTGCATATTTACATAAGTAATACTATGTATGCAGAGAAAGTAGGACAAAACCTTTTCAAAGAAGCCATGTTACTCAAAAGTGCAGTTTATAATTAGAGAATTGTGTTTTTACTGTTGCAGTCAAGTAGATTCTGTTGGATGGTATGGGGAATTGTTAAGCGAGAGGTATAGTGCAGCTTTTACCCCTTCGCAGGGAACATACATTAAACAAATTACCTCAAAAATGAAACGAAAATGTATTTACTTCAGCCATTTTGCTGTTCTTCTAGCACAAATGTGTTTCTAGCTGTGACTGAAACTTGGACCACCATAGAGGTGATATTATAATGATATTGAGAGGTCAAAATGTTTTTGTTTAACTCATTGCACCTAATAGGGCTACTCAAGAAATTCTTTGTTTTCCATTCTGTTTATGTCACTAATTTCACATAATAAAAAATACTTTATTTGTAGAAGATACAGTTATTGTATGGATAGCTTGAACTCATGAAGTGAAGCCCCTAGAAAGACTTTCACCTGTAACAGAGATAAGGATGCAGGATGACCTCAATCTGTCACTCACCATGACAGCTTTTTACATTTCACTTACCACATCACTCACATACAGCATGTTATGCATTCTGCAGCGCATACACAAAGGGCATATATAACAGTTTGATAGTCGTCATGCCTCATACGATTTTCATAACATGCTCACATACACACAAGCAGTCACAAGACACTTGTTTTTGTGAAACATTATAGTTTTAAATTCTATCAAACAAACTTTAATTTCCACATTTGATCTTAAAGACAACATCAGTTTTATTATACATTGCATTTGCAGACTGTTCTTGTCAGCAGCTGGAAACCCTGTTTCATGCATGGCTGTGCAGATGCGAGACATATGCATAGAAAACATGTGCTGTGCTCCTCTGCACTGCCTCCTGCTGTAGAACCTGTCAGTTGCTGTCAGGTAGAGCGTTGTAGCGCGATGGAACGTTGTAAATGCGTGGGGAACCCGCTGTGGTTGTATATGAGTATTATCCTACTGGCTGTCTTTCTATTCCCTTTGTGAAAAGCTCAGAATGGCAGGTCTTCTGTGAGACTCATGATTTCTCTCCCCCCTCCTCTGCCCCATGTTCTTTCTGTCTCTCTATCCTTCACTCCTGCTGGGCATGAATGAACCCTATTTCTTTCTCTACTTCCCGTTTAGACTCTCTTTCGCCTTCTGTCAGGCAGTGAAATACAAGTTCAGCTTCCAAGCAGTGACCCACAGAAAGGTTGCTATATTCTGGACAACATTAGAGAGCAAATAAGCCACTCAGTCAGAAGACTGGCCAAGAAATGCTGAAATAGGGTGTTTGGAGTGACATATACGGGAGAGCTAAAGATGACAAGGAAAACAAGGAGCGTGACAAAAATCTGTACAGCATGTTTGCTTCTGCATGGTTGAGTTGCTGCTGTTGAAGTCTGATAATAAAGCTCCAGAGATTCTCCTCAGTGACACTGTTAGTTTGTTGGCTGTCTCACATCTTCATCGCCTTTCTCTCTGTTCTTTTCCACTTGCAGCAACTAACTCATGCATAATCATAATCATTTGGTGTCCTACATACTTCAGAGTAGTGTTACTAGTGATGGGAGAAATTGTAGGCTAACATAAAAAAATACAAAAGCAAACCTCTGACCCATACACATGTCTATCTCTGTCTCTACCTAAAGTAGTTACCAGGTTTGTGCTTCCCACCGGTTTCTCTCTGACAGTGGCATTAGATGTTGCATAAACATATGACAAGAAAAATGTATGTTTTAAATACAGAAGCCGAATCCACACTGTAAAATCAGATGTGACACAGGTAGGTCAGATTAGTTTCCTCACAAGTTTTTACCACTAGAGGCCAAGTTTTCAGATTGGTTTAAAAAAGCAGGCCTGCTGTATCATAATGATTGCATTTGGCTCCATGGCCTGTCATTATGAGCCCATATCTTGTCGTTCTCTTCTTCTTAACGCTTTAATCATTTCATCAGCCTCTTTTCTTTTGCTCAGCTGCTCATCAAAACCTCTTCATCCCCTCTCAAATGTGGCTCTGCATTTTCAGGGCTGATGAATTTACTGCTGTAACAAAGGACTTGTTTACACGTATCTCAGCATCTGGTTTCTTTATTGCTACTTTTATTTCAGCCACCCACTTGTGTGAACTTCTTGCCTGTGCTGCCTGAGAAAGACCTACGAGCTATTGATTTGCCAACCACAGAATTAGCCCTCGCTGCCTGATTTATGAAATGGCAAATGACCAGGGGACAATCCCTTCAGGGGCTTTCATTTTCAGGGATTTGTTTGCATTATGAACAGTAACAGTTGGTGTGCTATTTACCAAGTAGATAGATTATCAAAATGGGCATGATCATTTATATGTATATATGTATTTATACATATATATAATATACATGTGGGTATGTATATGTATATATATATATATTTATATATATATATATAGGATATCTCTGTCTCTGTCTCTCTCTCTTTCTACATATATATAGAGAGAGAGAGCGAGAGAGAGAGAGAGATATTTCCAATTTATATAGCCAAAGACATAAGCAAGCAAGCTAAAATACGGCCGGCCTACTTTATGTACATAAAGGCACATTATAAAATGAATGCTGACAGTGAAAAGAAACATCCTGACAGTGAAAAGAAATCTTCACACCTTTCTCATTTTCCCTGACTAAATAATGACAATATACCTGTCTAGCAAATTCCAGCTCTGTCACATCATTTTTGTGTCATTCGTGAGAGACATTTAAATTTCAATTAACCTTTTGGTGTGTGTGTGTGTCTATGTGTGTGGGTTGGGTGGGGCTCAGCCTGTATACAACTTCTGGCTCCACCCCTGCTTTTAAATGCTAAAAAAAACCAATATGAGATCTTTATCAAACAACTATAACAGTAACTCCAGTGGTTAAACACTCAGGTCTCCTTGCAGTAAAAATCAATCAACTTGCACGAACGCAGACCAGCTTTTTACAAATAATGGTTATGAATAAATAAATCACTTGATAGTTTCTCCTTTTTGTAGCACAGGTTAAGCATTGCTCAAGCACTGTTTAACCTGCTTAGATGGATAAGCCCCACAGGCTTGAACTTTAAAGTAAAGCAAAAAGACAGATACTGTAAGTTAAGACTGATAAGCTTTTGTTCTAGATAGTATTTATTTTGCTGGGCAAGTACAGTCAAGTTGTAGTTACAATATTTTTGACTTTATCAAAGGTCTCTATATGATTGCCCCTATTTATTTCTCATAGGTACAGGGCTAATATTTACACTTTAGGAAAAATGTTTGGCATATTTATAAAAGGACTGTTTTCAGGAAAGGTGTGTCATGAGTGGCAATGTAATATAAGCAACTTCAAATGCAGCACTCAAAATTAAAAGGTTATGACAAGAGAAGTTGTGAGGGAGAGAGGGAGAGTGACAGAAAATGTTAAATTCAGGGTAGGTGAGAAGTGTGGTAGATCAGAGGCCTTATCTATTGAATGTGGACATCCACTCAGAAGATCAAAAGTGATGGGGGGGGGGGTCCCTGAAGAGAGAGCTCTTTCCTCATCTTCTGTCCTCCCTCTATTCTGTGACAAATGAAAAAGTTTTCAAACGAAAAAAAAGTGCTTTGTCAGACAACACCAGTGGCAACGGGAGTGGCAAAAGAAGCAAACCCATTTAGAAAGGCAGAAGTGCTATGTGACTAAAACACCTAGATCAAAGGGCCAATTCTCCAAGGACACCTTCAAATTACAGTCTAGCCCTGGTGGGGTGGACTTCACAGGTTTGGTACTGTGGATATTTAGTGTCACATTAAAACTGACTTACACTGTGTTACACCATTTCAAATACTTTGTGTTTTCCTTTATAGAACATACATACCAAGTATTACATCCAGAGGGAGACTACAGCTGCACTACAGTGGCAACTGTGCACACATATTCGTTAGGTACTATTCATTAGGAGACAACACCTGTCACTGAACTATCAACGGAACCTGCTGTGGCTAATTCACACCTGCCTTACCAGACAATTACAGATGACTTCACCTCAGATCAGCCTATCGAAGCAAAGAGGAAAGAAACACAATGATGCACATCTGGCATATGACAACACTATGTGCCACAGAAAATACATAAAAATTCAGTGTAGACTGCACAATATGCATCACAGTACTTTCGGACTTCAAACTCTTCAAACTCTCCTTTCAACTTAAAGCAGGAACATATTAATCAGGCAGCATGGTCACCTTGACAAAACATTTAAGACAACAAATCCAACCAACGCTTTTTGACAGAATTACTTCACATCCTAAAATTACAGTGACCATGAGAACTCACCAAATTACAACTTAATAACAGACATGCAAATAGACAAAACAAGCGCAAAATGTGTGACAATATCTTCCCCAACCTGACAACACAGGCTAGCAAATACTGACAGCACAATCAAATACAGAAAAACCACAAGCACAGACTAAGGCCAAAATGTTTCCAGGGGGCACCAAGAAGCGATGGACACAGCTGGGCACAGCAAAGCTGGTACACGCTTGTGGCCATGTTGACATGTTTTCCGACTGTTGAGCTTACTAATGGCATGATTCATACTGTATGTGCATTTGGTTGTTTTACTGCATTTATTATACAGTACACGTTATGTTTTATACAATGTTTCTTCAATGAAGGTATTCCTAATTACATTTCTTTCAAATGTATTCACTACTGCTGAATATCTTACATTTGCTGTTCCTGAAGTATGCATCTGCTTGTTTGCAACATCAGTGGTGCTATGTTCGAAAAAGAGATGTGGGATATAGTTAAATCAGTTGCTTTTTTTGAAATGTAATCATCAGTGTGGTCGAAGATTTACTTTCAATACAATATATGGTAAATTCATTGTAAATTCTTGGAAAATCTCAGACTTGAATTTCAATTGCCTTTATGGAGGCTTAGGTATCTTTTGAGACTTCTTCAAACATTGCAACCCTACCTCATTGTTTTTGTCTTTCTGTCTCACTTTGTGTGTGATGAATTTTGCTCTAGGCTGAAACATGTAAGTTAAAATTTCTCCTATAATGCTGCTGTATAATTCATGCCTATAGAATATATATATTTTATATTGTTGTAAACAACACATAAATCATTATCATGCCCACACATTTATAAAATTATGTCACAGTGCCTCCTACATGTATAAAAACATATTGAGGCTGGACATCTAATAAGAGTTTGAGTTTTCATTTATGTGGGAAAGCACAATCACCTCAAAGTAAAAGCACTTAAGAAACAAACCCAGAGGGGTTGATTTGTATTAGTGTGTGTGTGTGTGTGTTTTTCCACCTTGCATTAGAATAAAAAAATTGACAAATTCCACCACTACTCTTATGAGTTAGTGGGGACACCAAAATACTTTTTTAATATACAAAGCATTAGAATTTCCCCAAGGGAAATGCTGCCTTTTCTTGCCTCCACTGCAACGCGACAGTGGCCCACCAGTCCATAAATATTGCAGGCTACATGCACTATGCTACATTAATATGCAAATTGGAGCTAGGACTGTGATCACTGCGGTTTACTGATCCAGTTATTAAATTAATTTCCCCAAAACAAGCAGCAGGAGCTGCTGAGGTAGTCAAAGGGTTTCCCCTTTATCTGCACATATTAAAGAGCCTTTATCAATTTTACATTCATCGTAGTAGGGAAATGTAAGGAATGGTGTAGACAAGCACTGCCACCCTTGTGGCAGGCCACCTGGCTCCGCAGTCACAGGCCTTTGCAGTGTCGTCCATCAGCAGAATAACCCGAGGACACGGCGGAACCAGGATCTTGATCTTGCTGGCCTCTCTCACAAGCCCACCCTCATCTGTCAGGTGCTGCATAAACACCATACACTGGGATGGCATGATCAAGTTGTTGCAGTGACAGCAACAGGTGATGTCACACACTAGCCAAAATATTGCAGTCTCTAAGGAGCAACACTGTCAAGCTGCTGAACTCGCTGGCAAGAGTAGCAGACTGCACTTCAGGATAAATTACACACAAATCCACAATCACATAAGGAGAGTACGTTATCATCAACACAGTGGATGGACACACAAAGAAGTCCCACTGGTAGGGCTGTGGCACTTTGTTGTCACAGCCCTACCACATACCACTGTTATACTTTGTTGTTTTTTCTGGCAAAAATTGTGAATGACTAATTGTGAAGTCCGCACTCCTCAATATGAATGCAACTAACTTGCAATGGTCGAATCAACCAAGAGGAGAGGAGAGGGGGCAACATTTTCCTCAAGGGTGCTTTACAGTATGTAGAAATCAGTGGACTGTTTGTTTTACTTGCCTACTTTTATTTCTATCTGACTTGACCTTGAGCAAAGACTAGAGTAGGGGGACATTAGCAAACCAGCAAGCATCATAACAGCAATTACTTGGAAATCATAGGGCCACAGGGAGCAATTACGTGCTACGTGTTTACAATTGTGCATAGGAGAGCGATGTGAGAAAAGATGAAGAAAAGCAGACATTAAAGTGAGCTATAGGCAAGTAGGAAAAAGTGGAGTGAGAGTGCAGAATAGAAGAGACAAAGAAAGAGCAGGCTGGAATATCAGCAGAGGTTGCAGATGAGGGGGGTCAGGAGTCAGGTTTGTGAGAGGATAAGAGGAGGGCAGGAAAGAAGAGGAGTCTCAGTGGCAGAGAAGTGGACTCCTAAGTGTAATTGAGTGAACACTAGGGAGGAAAAAGTGTAGGAACAAAATAGCCAATAGCACTTCTAGAGTCTCTAGAGCGTACATTTTCTGCAGTGGTGATAACTTGTATTTCTAATACAGCATCTTAGTCCTCTGAGGCAAACATTTCAAATAGCTCTGTGCCCAAACTGTACCAGCCCACATTGACAGATGTGAGCATTGACAAGCCGGCCTGCCAACACGGCCGCCCTGAGTCTGGGGCTCAGCTGATAAGTGTGAGCTGGAAGAGGTCACTGAGCTCACTGTATTGAGACATAACTGCTGGTCAATTCAATTTCCTTAAGGACACAAGAGTCCAAACTGCAATCAGAACATTTCATATCAGAGCCAGACTCCTCTTGCCCTTTCCCCCAATCTCATCAGGAGAAAGGTAGCGAAACAAATGAGTGACAGAAAGGGAGAGAACATCATGCAACAGTTTTTGGCAGCAGTAGAAACTTAGTATGTTACTGACCAGAAAATGTTCATTTCCTGACAGGGGTAGGAGCTTAATCAAAAACCAGTGATTAAGCTCCAACTGATCTCAAGAGGGAATGAGGGGAGAAACATCAGAGAAGACATTCACAAACAGATTCAGCAAAGCTTTAGCACTCAGACAAACAGGCTAACACTGTGGGGATGTTGGGATCAGTAAAAGAGAAGAATCGGCCTCTCCCAAGCGCTTTAATTATTCAAATCAGTGTGTTCTTGACTTTCAGAAAAGAGTAGGAGCAGTACACATCCAGGGCACGCAGTGGATCAAACACACGCTGACTGCAACAGAGGATCCAGTGACAAAAATACCAAACCACCTACTGCTGCAGTCAAGGAAATAGTGGAGGATGAGTAGGAAAAGCCGAGAGAATGATGAGGAAAATTCAGCCGTCTAAAATTGACTGGAGACTGTAGGATGCCTGAGGACACCCACAGATCGGGATCAAAATAAACCATTTTAAGTTTGAATCCTCTGCATAGCTAGGTCAAAACAGTCAAGAGGATTTGGCAGCTACTAATTTTAGACCAACCCCCTTGAAATTTGGTCACACAAAGTTCAAACATTTCCCTTTGATTTGATCCCTCTAATGGGCTTTTAGTTGAGATATGGCACTCAGGTCTGCCATTTTGACTCAATTATTCCATAGCATCAGCAGCAGTGTTGCAAAGTAAGAGAATCATGATTAAATTGATGAAAACTGCAGCTGATTAGCCCTTGACCAAACTGTGCAGGTCCAGATCTTGTCAAATGGATGACTTTTTGCTTTGTTGAGATCAGCAAATTTCCACAACGTAAGTTGAATGGTCAGAGAGTGGCCTGTAATAGAAGTAGGTTCCTTTTTAATTTACTTCAGACAGTTGGTGGTTTTATATTTCAATGTGCCTACATAATGTGTATTAATTTACAAATGTTGATACATAATTCTACAGTTGTGTACAACTGAGTTGGTTTTGGGACAGAGAGCCCCTTGAAGCAAAATGGTGATTTTGGGCTGTGTAATAAAACCTGATTTTACTGAAAAGGACTTGGGCTGCATATTTACATAAATTAGCTCTGGTCTCATACACGTGTATAAAAAGACTGACAATGATTCACTATCTTGCTAATACATAACTCATAATAATATATAAAATGTTCATGTTTCATTACCTGGCATAATGTTAGATAGCTTAACTCAGTTTCAGGACAGTGACATTTTCTTAGCTCATATTAAGTTTAACTTATTGTAATATTTGAGACATCTCATATTCATAACAATAAAATATTATAAAATAACTTCATACCTATGAAATATTGTTCCTCGTTGCTTGATATGACGTTTCATTCATTAGAACATTATAAACCAGCTCAAAAGATTTTTTACTGTCGTAACAGAACAAAATTACGGAGCTCCCACAGCGACATCTGTGTTGGTAACATCACCTATTGGTGAAAATGAGCCGTAGCCCACATCCACTCTGCACATACACATCACACTCCACCAGAGCTCAACTCTGTGTCCTCATTCATATGCCACTGTCTTGAACATCACGGATTTCAGCTCGACCAAATTAATATAGGCTGCTTATTTTTTTAAATTAGTTTATTGAAAACTGTGACTGAGCTACGGTGATTTTGAGGACATCTTAAAAACCTGATTATTCTAAGGCAGGGTCTGAAATATTCTCATATTTATGAGACCCCTATTTGGTAATTACAAGATCCATTTTTCTGTTTACGACATTACGTCAGTTACATCATTACAACATATGTTCTCTAATTTATTTTTCTTTGGTGAATGCAATGCAGCAAAACCTACTGAGTTAAAGGATGATATTAATAAGCAATCTACAATGGTAACATAATTTTTTCATGTTAAGTCAATTATCGTGGTGAAATGTTACTTTTGCTGCATAAAAAAAGAGTGAGTGAGCGCAGGAAAGAGGAAGAGACATACTTTTAAGGCTTTATAATTGGAGTTAAAAATACTGGGGCATACTGGATAAGCAACTTCTGTACTGACTACGCTCTGAAGGCTTGTTGAATTTTGCTAATCTAAGTTCAAATCCATTAACAACAAACAACACAGGAAGGCAGCCCATTAGCTATGATGAAAAATTATCATTATTGACAGAAGATAGGCTATCCAACTTCAGCTTCAACGCAGCAAATCTACGAGCATCCCGTCTTAATTAGAACACAAATTATCTTGTACTTGTGCCTTATTAAGTCATGGCCAAGAGATATTTTTTCTCCTAGATGTCACTGTGAGGGTTCTGTAAGATGGTGATATTTCCACTGTAATACACTACTGAAACAAAATCCCAATAAATAATAATGAACACAGCCCAATCAATCTTAAGACCAGGGGAAAAGTACGAGTGTTCACATTTCGCACTCGTGGATCGTAACCAGTTTGTAAGTAGTGGTTCAAAATGCCAAAAGATGAAACAGGAACTAGAGAAATAAAATAGAGAGTAGGCAATTTATTGGAAACTGCATTTAAACTGAAGCAGGTTATTCATCAGCTGATCAAAAGGTTAAGATAGAATCTGTACAGAAACCTGGCTGTCTTGTCATTTTCCTTCAGACATTCACCCTGTTATGACCTCCTGATGGCAAAAAAGCTTTCTGTCTTTGAACATGGAAGGATTGTTGAACTGCACAAGCAAGGCTTCTTGCAATGCTCCATCACTGCTGAGGCTGGACGCAGTAAGACATTTATTTTAAATTTCTTAATAGATCCTGAGGGTTATAGGATAAAAAAATCAAGTGGTAGACCCCAAAAAGTTTTACCTGCACTGAGCTGGAGGATCCGATGGCCTTTCCGTGAGAACACAGGCCGATCCTCGACCCAAATTATAGACCTTACCGATGCTTCGTGCAGCCTGGTAACCATAAGACAGCTTCTGCAAGAGAACGGCTTAAAGAACAAAAAACATCTTCAAAGACCATCCTGCATGTTCCCCTCATCTAAATCCCATCGAGAACATTAGGGGATGAATAGCAAGGGAAGTTTATAAAACAGACGCCAGTTCCACACTGTAGATGCCCTTCATGAAGCCATCTTCACCACAAGGAGCAACGTTCGGACCAGCCTTCTAGAAACAGTTGAAATTAAGTGATCCACAAGAACGGTGGGGCTACTCATTAATCCTGTACTTTTTGTCACTTTTTGGTCTGTTTTGGGTTTTGATTTGATTATCTGCTGAACAGCCTGTTTTAGTTTGAATGCGGTTTACTTTGTATTTTTTTTCTCCTGTTCCTGTTTCTTCTTTTGGCATTTTGAAGCACTACTTAGAAATTGGTTACGATCCACCAGAACAGAAACCGAATAAATGTATATTCCCCCCCTTAAAATTTTTTTACTGTAAAACTGTTGCTCAACGGCTTTAACAGTCTGTTCAGAAAGACTGAGACATGATACACAGTTTAAGAGATCTGGAGAAAGATTTGAGGCTTTTGAGAAAACAATCCCAGAAGCCCCCCACTCTGCTGATGGTAACATATTCACACAACCCACGTCAACCATCACTCCTCAGTCTCTGTTATGCTGAGTCAAAGCCTAGATGATGAAGATCAACACTGTACACATTGCATTCTCTTAATACTAATCTGATCCATAGAAGTGGCCTGATTACCATGTTTAGGGTATTTATGATATAAAATAATGTTTTGTTTTTCAACAATATAGCTTTTTTTACTTTAAAACAGTTCTATGTGTTTATGTCATCCTGCTTCTGATTGGTAAACTATTTTATTAATAAATTTATTTCTAGGGGACCTAGTTGCCCAGTCACATTAGAAGTTGACAGGTTTTGATGATATATAACTTACTATTAGTTGTACAGTTTCAAAGGACTTCTGTAAGTCAACAAAAGCTCTTCTGTTGGCTGGGATTATATTGAATCCATCTAATTTAAACTTGACAAAACCATGTCACACACATCTACTGCTGCAAAATACTCACAATAACTTTTTGCAATGATTTTATTCAGGTAGTTTGAGCAAGGGAAATATTGCTTTCATAAGCACAGCTAAGCTGAGTGGAGTCTTTGAAGTTAAGTGTAATGCCTCACAAAGTTTGCCGTCATCATCATATCTGACTTGTACCATCAATTGAACAGCAATTTAATCATCACATAAAGCCAAATGCAGTCTATTTCACACGTGTTTTCTTATATTTGAATCTTTGGAGAAATGGAAAGATGGCCGTTGTCACACAAAGTAATTTATAATAGAGCTCATACATTTCAAATTATCCATCACAGATGATTGATCTAATTTTTTTGAACCAACAGCAACTTATCACTTCTCTCAGGTGAGTTAGTTTTCTCTCACATGTACAAAAAGCATTTGTGATCATGTAGGGGGTTAAATTTAATTTTCTATAAAGTTGTCATTTACCTGAAATTCAGTAAGACAAAGGCCAAAGGACAAATCATTAAACAGCAGGGATGGAAGAAATGTGACCGAGGCCAATTTAAACCTCGCTCTTCAAATTAATGCATGTGGTTTCAAAAAGGTGTGCATCATTAGAGCAGGAAGGGCTGATATGAGTCTGAAATCTGTCATCTGATATCATTTTTTGCATGGTCAAAGAAGAGTTTATTGGTGCACATTCTTACTTCTCTTAGGTATTGTGTTACTATCATTACTATCCATAGTACCAGAATTGTGGTAGTGGTTCTGATTGTATTGTAATTATTCACTTTTAATTTAGTTTATCTCCCTGAAATACTACTACTCATTCTCATAATACATAATAAAAACAAAGTTGTCGGATTTTATTTGATGTTTTTTTTTTTGTTCCTATTTATTTTAAGCTCATCTGCATATGTACATGCACACGGTCTACACATTGTCCATGCTTGTATGAGTCATAGCTAAAAGGTAAAGGCAGAAACCCTAAATAAACAGCCACTTAAATTACCTAACCACACCAATCAAACCCACTTTCAATTTCCATCCCATATCTTTATTTAATTTAATAATTACAATCCACTATAAATTGCGTCAGTGGAAATTTTAGTGACTGTAAGTTTAAACCACAGAAGTGCGAGTGTACATTTTAATAACTTGATTTTACCACGACATGAATCTGATATATTGGTAAACAAAATATGCATGATTTCTCAAGCTCGTTTGAAACTGGCCACGTAATGCAGCAGTACTTTCCCCAGATGCTGTTACATTCATTTTTTTTTCTACAATAAAACTCCTTTCTAAAATTTCAAGGCCCTATTTACATCAGACTCAGATGACCACACTAACTGTACACAGTGCTTAGGTATGCTGCAAGTGTCTTAACTTCTAGGTCATTCCAGAACTAATGAATTTAGCTTTTGGCTGTACTAAACCGGAAAAAAATATTTAAATGGTTTAGTTTATTACATCATAAATAATAATGATTCATAATAAATCCGTTTTTCATTGAAGTTTATATTCTGTGTTATTTTTGGCAAATTGCTGCGCATTATTGCAGCATTGTTTTTGGTGAAAAGTTTTTTATTCTCAATATTTGCTTAGTTATATTGACATATTGCAATTATTGGACTTACATCTTCTCAAGCCTGCCTGTGGCTATATTGTGATGTTAGTAGTTTTTCACCTTGATCCCTTCAGCACACCAGAGCTAAACCGTCTTTTCTCCAGCAGCATGTTACTGTAATTAAAGAAAAAGAACAGGGGTCCAACAGACACTGCAGTTTAGTTTTTCGTGGTAAATCTTTACTGCCTCAGCAAGGTGCACAATGTCATGACACTGAGGTTATAAAACAGAATTATCCGTGATTGTAGCTAGAATTATTCTACTTTACTGTCCTTAACAAAACAGAACCTAATGAGATTAGGGATGCAAGTGCCGAATCAATGAAACCTCAAAACACAATCAAAAAGCCAATTAATGAGCAAGGTTCTCTGAGGAGTTAAGTAGAGTAAAATTACCTCCTAACCCATTATACCGTCTTCACACCCTGGCACCTTTGCATATTTTCAAACATGAAAACGAAAAGTGGGGGGAAATAAGTAAAACTGAGTCCAACCCATGTCTAATCACTGGAGAAAAGAGCCTTGTTTATACTGCTTCTTTTTCACTTCCAGGGGCAGAGAGTTGAAGAAATGATTGTTTATTGTGAATCCTAGGGAGAGGGTGTGTTGTTCTGAGTGTGGCGGATGGGTGAGCTGATGAGGAATGATACAGTGAAACTGAAACTGTGAATTAGCAGGCATTTGAATTAAGGACGAGAGAGGCTCACTGTCAGGGGCTAAAAGCAAATAATATATGAATGGAAGGGACAGAAAGCAGATGTGCTCTGCATATGATTCTCCCTGATTAAATGTAATTCAATGAAATCCATGTAGCTCGGGACCAGCTGCACACTCAGAGATGATTTTGTTTCTACCAAAATATACCCTTCTACCCAAGAATGACTGCATGATTGAAGTGGAAACTGGGTTTGCTAGTTAATTATTGAGTTGCTATCTCACAGTATGTCTGGTCCTGCCTTTGAAACTCACCCCTGCGCACTCTATCAATCCTGTTCTTACGCTGCCATATACCTGCACTCTATCAGTTCAAGTGCATGTGGGAATGCATGCTTATAGGCACTTTAGGTTAATCAAACTGCTTGTGCCACTATGTGTTGTTAATTTTGGATTTCTGCTCTGCATTAATGCAGGTTGTTCATGCACAGTGATTTCTCTAGGTTAATACATCCTCCAAACACAAACTTTCAATTGGTTACTTATTATTCAGGACAACTTGAATTTTAAAGTTTTTCCTTTTTCCCTCTAGGGACTTGTGCCTTTCTACATTAAGGAAATTTTTCTCCAAAGTCAATGCTGACCCCTGCACCAATGACAAATTTAATAAAAACAAATAGCTGAGGGTCTTTCAAGGTAAACTAATTTTCCATGTTTGAACACACACAACAAACTGCTTAGCTCTAAACTATCAAACAGTATATCCTCCAGGAATAGATATGTTTTACTATTAACCACTACTATTATTAGCAACCATTTTCTGCAGTTGTGAAAGTTAAAAATATTTCTGGTGTCTTGGCAACAAGAGCTTGGATATGCATTGTAATTGCAGACAGAGTTACAGTATCTGCTTTACAGAATTTGGTGGTTTATTGTGTCAACTTTGCAAATCAGCTACATTTCTTGAGTAAATGTTCATTCACTTAGTGCAGCATACACATTATCATGAAAAATTTAAGCAACGTTTCTGCAGTTTTGTGTTGTCCTTGTGGAACTGAACATAAATCAGGTGCTAGGTGTCTATTCGACTAACATTACTTATTCACACTTAGGCAATCCTTTGTTTAACAGCTTAAAAAAATTACATTTAACTTCTGCATTAGCTCTGTTGAAGACAGTTTAATCTAATAAATTAAATAAAAATATAATTAACCTGTTATGTTTGAGAGTGGGCAGCACAGGTGCTTTGGCTTGACCTGTCCAGGGTGTACTCTTCCTCTCATATGATACCAGCAAGTATGGGTTCCAGCCCATCCTTAACAGGATATTTGATTAATGGATGGATGGATGGATGTTTAAGGGAACACACCTTGTACATATTGTTACATTTAGCTAGATCTGTGCTGGTTCCACGTTATTTTGACCATTCCTGCAAATAATAAAATAGGCTAATTTTGGCCTTCTGAGATTCGCACACTTTGTGAACCAGCTTATCTCGAGGTTTATCTTACCTATCTTGTTAATCACTTTTTCCTCTTACCTTTATGATGATCTTGAGCAAAGACGACAGGTAAGTGCAGATACTGGAGATGATCCATCATGACACAGTTACAATGATAAAGTCCTCAAATAAAGCCACCCTTTACAATTCACAATAGTGCACTACTTAGTAATGGTATTTGACAACTCTAATTTTTCTCAACTGCATATATATTTGATAGAAAAATCAATTAAAGGTGAAGACACAATGTTAAGAAATGTCACTGAGTGGGAGGAGGGCGTTTCATATATAACTTATTGTATATGTTTCTTTTTTGTAACTGACCTGTTGAGTTTTTACTCTGACAAGTTCAAAAATGAAAAATGAAATTTGTTGTTTTGCCTGTTTAGTTGCATGTCTTCAGTTAGTTGAATATCATGGATGGATAGATTTGTCAGATGACTGCATCTTTCCAGTCTGCTGACTTGATGTTTTAGTTTGTTTGTTTGTAGGCATTGCATTATGTGTGCAGTCATTATTTCCTTTCCTGTTTGCCGTTAAGAGGAAAACTTAGTTTGGAAAGTTTAGGCCTATTTTAAACAGCCATGCCTCACATTAAATACCTTTGTGTGTTAGGAAAGCTGTCAGCTCCACACTTTAATAAAAGATGATCCGTGAAACACTTTTTACAATGAGAAACCCTTTGCCCTGTTTTATAATTGTCTGCACAATCCAGAACGGGCAGTGGTGTTCTTTTTTTTTACCAGCTGAACATGCAGTCCAGTCATTTAGACATTGAGTCCAGAGACAGTGCTGTGGGGGGATCTGCTCTTGGGACAGCAAGAGGGCAGTCATCTCACATGCCCCTGTAGTTTGGTAATTAACATCTACTTTAAACAGTATTGTTAGCAATGTATATGCTCTTTGTTAATAGATCACAGCAGTATATTTTATACTTTAAATCATGCAGTTTATACTGTATCCCACTCTTTCAGTTGATGTTGCTAGATGTTCTGTATTGTTGTGGACTGTATTGTGCTCTAAATGCCAGCTGCTGCTATGTACTGTGTGAACTCATCAGGGTTCTCTTCACCACTTTATTGATAGAAAGGTCATCCAGGATGAATAGGATCACCATGGTTAAACAAGGAAAGAAAAGTGGGACTTCCTATTTTATTTTTTGTCTTCAATGACGACCACAGCTTCTGCAAAGAATAGATGCACCCTCATAAGCCTTTTAAAAGAAAGGTATAAAATAATAGCATACTGGGCTGTTGTCTTTTTGACAAAGTGCCCTCTGTATGGCAGAGAATGTCAATGTGTGTCAATTATTTTCAGTCACAAATAGGAAGAAAACAAAAAAGAAATGAAAAGTCTGTGGAGTGAGACTTTTATGTAAGACTCCTGCTGTGTACCTTGCGTTTGAACATTTCTCTGCAGAAAGCACCTGAGAAGAGCTGTGCGACTAACAAGATTAAAGTAGGTTGGAGCTCGACAAGCAACAATAACCATAAAGCGTAATTTCTCAACTTCAATGTGAATACTTCAAAAATTTCTTTTAAAGTTTGTCCCTCCTTTGCTATTTGTGCTTCTTGACAATTTGCACCACCACCTGCCCCCTTTTGCTACACACTATGATATCACATTCTTTTCACCTTTCAAAAATAAAATGTAAGCTGTGACCTTTGCAGTTATTTTTAAAACAGTTTCAGTGTTCAGTGCTCTTTTAGGTGCTACGATGATGCAGCACAGAAATGTTTTTAAGGATATGATTTAATGCATACCCACAATTTGCCTTGTTAATATTCACTTGCTGTCACCTTATTATTATATGACTCATAACCTAGTAATAGCCACTCAGTATCAGCAAGATAGATACAGTTATTCAAGAATTTTAATTGTTTGGAAATTGTGCCATCAAATATATTTCAATTTGAGCAGTTTCAGATTTAAAGCTGAAAACATCTTCAATTTCATTATAAACACATTTCCTTTATTTGTGCATATCTCATCTAGGTGTAAGTGAACAAGAAATACATATTTGTGTTGCCTTCATTCAAAAATAGATAAAAGAAACAATCATAACTAAAAAGCAGTCTTACACCTTTTTATACCTTTTAAGAAGCACCCATCTTGGGAATAAACACATCTAGGTTTGAAGTTTTTACAATACAGAGTTTTTCTTCTTTGCAATTCCCCCCCTCCAAAGTACAGTAGAGGTCTATTTGCAGTGAAAAGTGACAAAGAAATGCAAAGTCATAAATGTTAAAGACTGATATTTATTTCTCATCACAAATAAAAAGAACCATGCTTACTCATCACAGAAAGAAAAAAAGAGAAGCGCTCAGTCTTTGTATCTTTACCGACAAGGCTGTCGGAGTGTTTTTTGAGAATGTGAATAATAGCACTCTATGAAGATTGAAATTCTTAAAAAAATCCAAGCCTATGCCCATACACTGAAGCCCATAACCCACACCCACAACGATCTGCACCCGCATCCCCCCGACATCTTTGTCCCTCCCCAAAACAATGATCACAGCATTATTTGAGTGGGTCAGTCTAAAGACTCTCAGTCCCCAGAAGTCTTAATAACCTGGAACAGTGTCACATTGTAGAGCACCTGGTGTCCATTGTTCCAGGTGTACAAGACCCTCTCCCTGGGGTTGTAGTCCATCATAGAGATGTGGGAGTATTGATTGTGGAAAGGGATGTCTGTGTACTCGTAGGTCGATGTGTTAGTGTAGTAAGCAAAGTAAATCTTGGCACCAGCTAGGTGGGAGTTGGTAACATAAAGTGTACCGCAAATCATAAAAGACTCTCCAGCACTGCGTTTGGGAAAACCTGTGTCCCAAGTCTGCAGCACTTCCAGACTCTGGGGCTCCAGGCGGCTGATGACAATGTTCCCAGCATTTGGGATGGTGGTGTAAACAGCCCATAGGCCATTCTCGTCTGCCATTAGGTCGATATCAGAGGAGCCACCCCAAGAGTAGGGAAAGGTGTTGTTGTAGCCGGCCCCACTCAGGCTGCGCTGCACAAGCACACTCCGAGAACGAAAGTGGTACTTGATGATGATGTTGCTCTGGTACTTGTTATAGTACAGTGAACCATTGTAAACCACATGGCCAGTGCCTGCCCAAGGATGAGGCAGCAAGTGTTGCACAAAGTTCTGGCCCTTCATGAAATCATTCATTGTGCGGTATTCCAGGACACGGCGTCCCTTGAAGTAACCATCCATGGACCACACCTGTGGAGAGAAGAAAAATTAATTCCACTGGGAAAAGGGGACAAACCAAAGGAGTTTACAAGAAGCTGAATTTTGCTTTGCTGTACTTGACACGTTTCTACAAGAACAGTTCTAGCAATCTTATTATAGCCAGTGGCAGTGCCCCAAGCAAAGTAACTGTCTGTGAGCATGTGGTGACTGTCTACTCGTTTGAGTGCAAACCTTCATACAGTTCTGCATACTTGATCTGCATGTGGGAGTGTAGTTTTTGCCTGCAATTTGCAGTCAACCAATGCTTGTGCTCCCTGCCCTTTCCAGTCCACATTTACAGAAAATCAATCCATTTAGCAGTTCTATCGTTTTCCTCAAGCACTCTCAGCGGATCTCTCAACTGACATGGCCCCTCTCTGGCTGCATCTCATTCCCTTAATGCTTCTGCCGAGGCACTGGTCAGCTTTTAATTGATTCAATTAAACTGCAGTTGGCTTAGATATTTATTTTGTTCTTAACATATCAGAAAGTTTCTCAGAAAGTGATATAACTCACATTCCTTCTGTTTTATACAGTACACATTTCTTTTTTCCTCCTTCTTAGGTATAGAATATGCAATTTTCTTCAAGGACATTTGCAATAAGAGAAAGGAAGCATATAGAAGGTGTGGTAGTAGGAGAGGTACAGCCGCTGAATTATGGAGAGGGTGAGATTATGGAGCATTAAACATTGTTTCTCCCCTGCCTACCAAATGTGTCCCTTGAGCTGATCAGGAGGCAGGAGCTGAGCCAGAAAGAAGCTCTTGCAGATTCTCTCATTTGGTTGACTCCTCAGTGACATTAATGTTGCGCAAATATGATTATCATGATTGGTGTGGGTGTTGATGTGACAGTGTTGATGTATCTGGCCATTAATACAACCCGTAATTGATCTAAAGTCTCTAATGTGATCTCAGGAGGGAAATTATTAAAGACCCGGACACAGATCATCACATAATTTGACCTTTTCTACCAGCAATATCTGTTTAGTCTGTAAGATGCAGGGTGGAGATAAAAAAGGCCACTCTCATCCCTCCTTTATCAGTTTTCATTCCCCCTTCAAATGGATAATAATCTACTTCTTCTACTTCTTCACAGCCACCACTCCCATTCACCACTCCACGCAATTCCTTTTCCTTTTTTTCTGTTTTGTCTTCTCCTCTTGCTTGTCACCATGTGCCTGCGCATATTAAGCCTCATATAATCTCTAATAAGCTGAAGCCATGACTATGTCATCTAGGTTTAGGGCGTCTTGGCATACTTCTGGCAATTACCTAGGTGATTTAGAAAACTTTACTCCAAACAACTCATTCATTTTTCCACTGATGATGAAGTGATTAATCAGTAGAAGTAACAGTGACAGAGTAAGACAGGGAGAAAGGAAAGGGATGCCATCCATCAGTGACTCAGCTTTGCATCCCAATTTCTCTCTCTTTGTCTTTTCCTCTTCGAGAGCTCATGAGAAATCCTACTCAGGCAAAACAGTCAATCAGTCACTGAAGTGTCATGACAGGATTGCTGTGAGGAATTTTTGTTTTCATAGAGCCGCTGACAGAGTTCAGCCTGTTTTGGACAATTAGTTTGGTTTTACTTTATCTTCTATTTGTTGACATATAAAGTAGGAAGGAACTATTAAAGGGTAATAGTTCAGGTGTGAGGACAGGAACAGAGAGACTTACTCTGTTGTCTGAGCTGGGGATCATGGTATCTGTCATCCAGGAGCCAAACCGTGACCCAGATGCACGTACAGTGATGGGATAACTGACACCCGTAAGTTTCCCGCAGCCTGGAAGTCCCAAAAAGTTAAAGAGAAAAGATAGTGTTCTCATTTATGTTGATACACACAGATGAATTCTTAGTAATACAATGTCTTTTGTGCATTTGTAGACGGTGGACATTTTCTGAATCTTTGGCAGATAAAACTCAAATATACTATGGCTTTAAAAACTGGAAGTAATGTTTCCCTTAAAATGCCAGACAAATGTATGCATCCATGTCACAAGGTGCAGTTTACTGCGTATGCAGGATTGGACAATTGTATTCCCTACATTAAAATGGGAAATAAAATTGGAATAAAAGTTAAATGTAACATAGGCTAGTTAAAGTAATTTAGAATTTTAGGAGATTTAAATGCATATTATTAAATTATTGCAAATGTATGTTTTGTAAACATTCTATTGACAATATCAAAAAATGCATTAAAATAATGTATATAATTCATGGACTTGCTAAAGCTTAAACCCAGTGTGAGACAATAACAAAATGTTAATGGCTTAAAGGCTAAACTCTAACTGCAGTCTTTTTCTGTTAAGTCATCATATACTATATGTGGGATTTTGTAATATCATCATTTTATGCTAACACATTACATGATTACACAATTAATAATTTATTCAGGCTTTCTAGGACAGTTTTTCTTAATTTATGCAGGCAATTTGAGCTCTGGGCCGAGTGGAAATGTTGACATTGTAAAACATAATTCTGACCACTGATGATCTTAATTTAATCATTAATTCATTTCTACATAGCTTCCCACATCAAACTATCTGCACATCAAACCCCTAATTGTGTAAGTGCCGTAATAATATTGTGATTTTCAAATTAGGCATTCAAGGCCCACACACCCACACCAATTTGCATATATTTTATACCTAGCTTCTGCATGCAGGAGTGAAGCCTGGTCTCGAGTAGCAGGACTCTCTGGCGCAGCTCTTCATAATCGTAGGCTCCCATCTCCTCTTGGATGGCCATCAGGACCAAGGACAGATTCCTCACCTCCTCCCGAAGACGCAGGATCATCTTAGCATCCGCCTTGTACTGTTCCAGCACTGGCAGCAGGGGGAGCAGCTGGGTCACCTTGTCTCTTAGCTCCTAACATATACATTCCAAAAACAAAGATGGGGGTTGAGTTAGGATTTTGTACAAGAAATTGCGTTCAGAGGAGCTAGCCATTCAATCTTCAGTTGTTGCTCCTAGTTTATAGCTCATCTCTCAATCAGGAGCTCATATCGCAGCTGGGTGTTGGTTCATCCATTTGACCCCTTAGTGACTGAATTTATCACAAGAGTCATAGCAGAACTGCTGATCCCTGACAAAAGAAATGGAATTGTATTTTTCCTACGTTGGTCATATTTTGGACTCCTGGGCACATCACATCATTCCATAATATTTATTTCCTTATGACTGAATAACATAGTTACATTTTTCTGCAGTCATCAAGATTTTATCATTCATTCTTTCCCAGTTGCAATTCTTTGTGTGGACAGTGAGCCACTGTATTTACACATCATCTTCAATCTGCCTAATTGTACCTCCATTAAGTGTCTTTGTCCTAGCCTTTAAATACAATAGCAACTTGGGGTTTGGTGTCTTGCTCGAGAACCATTCAACATGTGGACTGGAAGAGCTGGGGACTGATCTGTTGACCATCCGAGGACAACGTGCTCTACAGTGCCTCCTGAGCTGGTGCCACCTACAAAGCATCTACAATAAAGAGCATGTTACTGCTAAGGGTAAACTTGGCCTGTGACTCATCAAATGTTTGAAAGTGAAAAGAACAATGTGCTCTCAGGAGGGACTGCAGGAAGCAGCAGGAGAGCCAGACTGCCTGTGTGGAACGTAAAGGGCTCAAGAGAGAAATAGGTGTATCAATAAAGTGTGGCTGCCAAAGGAGGGGCTGTTTCCTCCTTGTTAAGGTTTATCGTAAATCTGGTGATGGAGCGGCTCTCAAGCCTGGGGCGCCACATCATAAATCTCATTTTCCCCCTTTCAAGCTGCAAAAATTCATTCTCGTTAATCTCCCACTCTCTGCCATCGGCAAGTTTGAGCTGCACGCATTCATCAGCCAAACCTGCTCTGGTCAAATCTTGTTATTTTTTTTTTTTTTTTTTTTCTGTTTTTTATTGGCTTTGCATTCAGATAAGTCCTGGAATATAATGCACACCATTCTGCATATTTTAATTACCCCAGATTTTACTGATAAATTAGCTACATTCGTAAACATCTTCATTACCTCCATTGGAATAGCTTTCATAAAACAAACTTTCATAAATTCATGTTTTTCCCCGTGCTAGGGCAGGATCCCAGTAGTAAAGCACACTTAGCATTTAAGGCATCTTTTAATCAAACTATTTTATGGTCCATCTAATATCTGTAAGAGTGTGAGAAATGTAGAGAAAGCCTGGGCAAGACAGCCCGCTGACAGGAAGACAAAAAGGCCCACTGATAATGGTAGCTGACTCTTAGCTTGTAGAGAGATAAGGTAGAAATAAATGTGAATATGTGTGCTTGTTATCTAAGAGCACACACCAGAATGTTAAATATATAGAGTAGGAGGAGGGGCTGAGTGAAGAGAAAGAGGAAAGGACAATAAAAAAATATGGGAAATAAAAACTCTTATTCAACATCCAGGGGGTTAATAATTCAGGAGCCTGTGAATTTGCTCAAATTTCCTGAGCACATGACTCAGAGATTCAGAAAATGGCGAGTTTGTGTATCTGTGCTTATGCAGCATTTTGTTGAGAGTCATACAAAATTTTATTGTCTGTGAAGAGTGAAAAGAGATTGCAAAGTTTGTGTGCACATACACAGCAGCGCTACACTTAATAGCATTTGCGTTCACTACTCCACAAACCACTGTACATGGGGTGACAGACAGCCAATTACCTGAAAGCCCTTTAGATTGAGACTGCGGGGATTTTCAGAGGCCACCTTCAGCTTCCCATCCACCACTTTCATTAGACTCTCTGTGTTCCTGACATACTGTAGATCTCTGTATGTCCGCAGGTCCAGCACCTCCATTGACTGGCTGATGTTCTGAACCTGTCACATACAAACACACATCAGCATATTTCATTAATGCGCTCTTTTTATTGTGTTATTTCCTTTTCCCTTTTCCTAATCACACATTAACAAACGAAAAGCAGGTTCCACTCAAGTGGTTGCTGGGATATAAATATGCTCTCCCACAGCTATCAAAGTAGTTGGCTTTAGTATCATTATGACAGTGTACACAAGGTAACAAGATATACAATGTAATGGAAACAGATCATATCTTGTGGAAGAGAAAACAGGTTGTCAAGTAGGTGTTTATTGAATCTCAGTTCTTTGTTTTGTGCTTTTTCATTTTGACTAAGTACTCAGCTTTCTCACTCTTTTACAACCCACTCTGTTGCTGCATAACCAGCCTACTGTTTCATACACCCCCTCATCACCTGCACGTGGCACTGAACTGGCCAGAAACAATCTGAACACTGACAAATGTTACAGGGCTGTGGTGCATATAGGAGGCGCACGTGTACATATGTCGTGCTACCCACACAAACAGACAGCAGCCCACACACCCACACCCACAACCAAAACTCCAAGCACACAGATGATATTTATTCAAATCACTCACTTACAAAAAACAAAAACAGTCCCAACTCTCAAAGGTCACAGTTTGGCATCAAGTCTGTTTTGCACCAAATGCCTCGCTTGCCTACTCTTTGACAGCCCACTCAATTACTTCGTGTCCAGCCTACTGCTTTTCTATACCCAACCATGCTTCATTTACTGGCCAGGGAATGTTTGATCAGAAAATGTTTTCTTGACCAATTAAACTTCATTTGACAGCAATAAACACTGAACAATTGGAAGGACATAATAGTGTGAAATGTCTCTTGTCATGGAGTCTGTGTCACTATACTTCAGGGCTGTGGTTGCAGTTGAGACCGCTCCATCGTCTCATATTCACACGCCAGGCTTTTCATGATTTTTACTGGCAACAAAAAACTGCTCCTCCACCCTCACACCCCATTATCCTGCCTCATGTCTGTCTGCCTCATGTCCAGTGAAATGACTCACTGCGTACCAAATCCCAAAGTGTCTTTGTCTGTACGCATATCTGATTGTACCTTTCTATCTGTAGTTTATCTCATCTGAAGTCAAGTCAGCTCAGGAAGGTGTTCAAAAGCCCGTGTTGTGAGTGCCCTCGCTCACACTGTCCTTCAGGGTCAACTCTGTTCTGTATGGCAGTTTCTCTGGTTTTACCGAATGTTGAATAGAAGATTTTGCACAATGCTACTTTACATTCTTTGAACAGAGGGCAGTTTTGACATTGTTAGCGTATCCTTGGCTTTCTCTGTCAGGGAGAGCCTTTGTGGTTCTGGTCTGCTCAAATAATTCTACCACATGCTATGGGTTCAAATGAGGATGTCTTTGCAGGCATGGTTCAGTTATGTGCAGACACACACGCACAAACATACACATGCACACGCACAGCCTTTTAACTTGTAGCTTTCACTTGTGTGTAGCTCAAATAGTGCTGGCCCCAGGTGTCCTCATTAGGACTGTGGACTCTATTAAGCAGCAGCGTTTGGCTCTGGAAACTGGCATCTTACAAGCAAAGTGCATACACAAGATGGACACAATAACATAACCGCCCACACTGCCTAATGCAGTCTAAGAATTAGACTGCATTAGGTACAGCATATTTGCTTATAATTCCATTTTTTTCAGGAAAGAGATGAATTTACAAGATATATTGGAATACTGTTTTTCATGGTAAGGGGTGACATGTGAGATGACCCTGTCACCAACGAGCCAGTTGTGCTCTTTGGAATAGGGTTTTCATGTGCATGCTTTGTGTATATTGATTCTGCTTCAGATTGTCACCACCTTTTATTATGACATATTAATGTTGCTAGATGAGTGTTGATGTATTACCTGAGACTGTGGTCAAATCTTTGGAAAGACAACTATGAGCACTTTGACTCCAAAGAGATTTAACCTACATTTAATTAAATAATTTTTATTCTGCACATATAAACCTGTGAAGACATACATACACATATACATTCAGCCACATACTGAATCTCGATGAATATAAACTGGCTTAAGTGCTTTTTCAAGTTTCTCACTTTCTCTGCCAGAATATACCTTTTCTGCTAGAGGATGCTTCTTGTGTGCATTAGTTTGAATTTTATCTGTATGGCTGTGTGCTTGAAACAGCAGCAGACACAGACTGTCACGGGAAAAGGTGAACTTCTATGAGAATGAATGCAATATGAGAATTCAGGTGTTTCATTGATCCGTCAGTGCCTCAGAGCCTATTCAGCATCTCAATTTACCACCTCCTTTCTTCACAAAAGCACATCACATCAGCCCCTCCTGTCTTACCCACTCTCATCTTCTCCTCTGCTCCCAGGCTTTTGCTGAGGATCCACCTTCTCATTCACTGGTTTTGAGTGTAAACACACACACACACACACATATACGCAACACTGTGCTGTGAATGTGTTTCAGAGCTGAGAAGAGTAGCCTGGAGGCCAATCCACCCATGACCCATCAAGTAGGTAAAAGCTATTAAACATTATTTCTGAAGTTTTTATGATTTGTTTGAGGAAGTCAGCCGGAGACCAACAGAGCTACCCGTTGTTGCTGTTACAGAACTGTAGTGGATTATTAGTAGCATATAGTAGGTAATCTCTTGCCCGCTCTCCCCTGGACTGTGAGTAAATGGTAAACGATATGCTTATATTGAAAGCACTTTACAATGTTGTTTATCATTCACCTATTCACACTTACAAATCAATGACAGTGGCTGCTATTTAAGGTGTTCACCTGACCCACCATGAGCAACTTAGGGTACAGTATCTTGCCAAAGGAAATTTAAATATGTAGCCAGAAGGGGCCGGGAGTCAAACCAGTGACACCTTTTGTCCATGTACTACTGCCCCACTAAACGAGCTACAGCTGCCTCTGGGTGTATTTATGTACTAGACATTAGCATAAAATTTCATTTGCATACTCCAGACTGACTACAGGTCAATAACACTCTACTCTGTGTAAATAAGACATAGATTTATTGCCTGGCTGCAGCATGCCTGAGGGTGTTATGGGTGTACATGTCTTTGTTTGACATTTAATGTATTTTCTTCTCACACATGCAAATATGTGTAAAAAGAATGTTTACTGTTATTTTTCACTAAGAGAAAGACTGAATAAATGCAAGTCTGAGTAAAATTCAGAGTAACTGTGTATGCAGGATTTACTGTCTAATGATGCAAACAAAGCATTTGCTATGTTCACTGATGTGGAAAAAAGTTCATTTTCGAAACTTTTATCTAATGAATTTATATTTATAAAAGAAACATTATAAGGCTAAGGCTCAGTGAATCCAATTTCATGGGTAAGTTTAGGAGATTCCTCTTATTAAGTTACATTCATGCTTCATTCAGTTTAAGCAACTCTGTTGCCCAAAAAAAGTTCAACCAACAATGGAAGAAATCTTTCGATTGCCATCATGTTTATTTGCGTGGCTGATCAACTGTGGGGAAAGGAAGTGAGACTGTTCACTTGAGCAATCTGTATGTGACAGACGGTGCCAGACACGAGCGCATTGCAGTGTGGCAGTTTGTGTTTGTGCGTCTGCGTGGGAAACAGTCATGTCTCGAAGTGCCTGTGTTATTGACAGCTGTCACCTTCTCCATGAGCTGGCGAAGCTGCCTGCTGCGTGGGTCGCGGTTACACATGTTCTGGGCTGGTGCGACCACAGTACAAATACACTTCCCATCTGCGTCCTGTGCTGAGCTGTAGATTTGCCAGCCCTCCTCTGGGCTTGGGTACAGAGCCTGTGGAAACATAGAGACATATATATGTTAGACAAAGTGTAGAAAGTGGTTGTTTTTGTCCTCTGTTGTTGTCCTATGTTGTTTTTGAAAAGCAGCCTTTTCAAAATGCACAAGATTAGACAAGATATTTTATTTAGCCAGCATGTATCAACAGGAAACTGAAAAGTGTTCCACCCTCATAAAACATTTCTAAACTAATAAATGTATCAGGGTTGTGGAAAGTGTTTGGAGTAAAAAAGACTTGTTAATGCATTCATTATTGTGCTCATTCTGTCACTATTGTTTAGCTGGGGAGCCATAATTTATCTATGGCTTTCTCTTTCTCTTTTGCAACACCTCAAAAGTTGCTCTTCTTTAAAGGCATCAAATGGCAATCGATCTCTCTAACCACCAAAAATCACTTGCAGCCTAATTCTAGTATTAACTCGAAAGGGACAGAGAGAGAGAAAGCTAAGTCAGAGATTGAAATAGGTGATGCTCACAGCAGTAAAGACACCAGACGACAGAGATGGAGGATAGAGCAGCGTGATAGATAGAAGAGAGAGTGCAGATTAAGATAAGACATAAGGATTGGTGGAAAATACAGAAAGAGATGAAAAACACACCAGCATGACAGAGACTGAGTAGGAACCTGATGGTGGATGAAGAAAGACAAAGACAAATGGGAGGAAAAGTAGGATTTTAAAGAAAACAGGAAGAAAAGGGATCAGACCAGGCTGAGCAAAAGCAAAACATCTAATAGGTTTGGACACTGAGAGGAAATGGAGCTGTTTGAGATCAATAATGCAGACTTTTACCAGTGGAATAGGAGTGCAGCTGGAAGGATGGATGTCTCTTTTTCTCTAATCCAATAAAAAGTACTGTTGTGCGCTTGCAGACATACAAGTATGCACATGTACAAAGGTTATGCTAAGGCCAGAGACGTCTATCCATCCATCTATCCATCCACCCATCCGTTATCTTAATAATTTATTCTCTTCAGGGTCACAGGTGGCTGGAGTCTATCCCAGCTGTCATTAGGCAAGAGAAAGGGGAACATCCTGAACAGATTGTCAGTCTGTCTGAGGGCGGCCACAGAGAGACATAAACAGAACTACAGGCATTCACACTCACATTTACATCTGCATGCAATTTAGAGTCAGCAATGAACCCAACGTACATGTTTTTGGACTGTAGGAGGAAGAAAGGCCGCAGACGGCAGGTAGATTCCTATCAGGAACCTTCTAGCTGTGAGGCGGCAGCGCTAACCACTCCACCATCGTGTTGTCCCTGGCCAGGGCTATTCGTGTATTTACACTACTCTTAACACACACTGAACATTCAGAATAAAGTAAAATGTAATGAGAATAGGAGCGGCCATTTTACGGATGAAATTAAACTCCCATCCACATAAGTGCAAGTAAAAAAAAGCGGGAAATAAAATCTTGTGGCTTAGCTCTGCTGTTCCTTGCTCTTTTCTGAGCGTTGTTGTGTTGTGCTCTCGTCTCCTTGGGTCGGGGATCAGATTAAATATCTTGGGGGACAGGACTGTGTGATTGGAGTGTAAAGTAGCAACCACCCTGTGAGCCAATGTGCTCACTGTCACATCTTGTCACTCCAGCCAGTCCTTTGGCATTCCACCCCCTCTCTCCCTTTCCCTCTTCTGCACTCCCTGCCTTACCCTCTTCATCTTTTACCATTGTGGAATGAGTGCATTTTAAATCTGAAAACAACCAAATGAATTATGTCAGACATACTATAACTACTGTTATGTCGACCATTATGACATTATACTATATATTTGGATTATATTAGTGTATATCTGCTTCAGTATTTTCAGTGTGTTTCATTTGGACTCATATAATGGTAAAATTAATACATCTAAATATAAATAAACTAAAGTGAGGGGTAATATTGCATTCCCAACTCTATTCATACAGCATTAAATACATATATTAGTAATATTTTAGAAAAAGAGAGTCTAGTGTAGCTATCAATGACTCACAGATGACCTTATTGGCACAGTGGCTACATTACCATTCTACTATTCTTATTATTGATGAACATATTTCTGAGTCAGTGTTCTCCCAGCCCCTGAAGTGACTTGCACAGTTTTTTCTGTCAGTCACCACCTTTTTTATCATTTGTCTTCTCTCTTTGAAGGAATTCAGCATCAAAAAGCTGTTAGGTAGAGTGATAACAGAGGTCTACAGAGCCCTAAGCTGGAGGTAACATCAGACAAAAAAGTCAGCCTCCACAACAGAACCTCTTTCAATTTCTTTCAGCCACATCTGACTGTCTGTTTCATTCTGCCATTGCCTAGGGGGGAACTCTTCTCCTCTGTCTACTTCCCTGCCTGCATCTCACTCGCTGTCAGGATGTCTGATTTATTGTGTGGGTTTGGGTGTGTGTGTGTGTGTGTGTGAACACATTCACTATAGGCACACCATTTTACAAAGATTTAGATCTTTATTAACCTATTTATTAAGGTTTAGAAATTAAAATTTGTTATTTACCAGTGTATTCACAGCCTTCACTGTAACAATCCAAATTGGAATCATTGTGTTTTGTTTTCTTAGAGTTCAGGTCCCATAATTCACACTGCATGTCTGGATAAAAACCAGGCCATGAAGTCCAAGGACTTTTTTCCAGACCTCACTTAATAATTTGTGTTGAGGCATAGAGAACAGAAGCCACTGCTCATCACCTGGTCAATACTATCTCTACAGTAAAGTGGGGCAGTAGCAGCATCATGCTGTGAGGTCACTTATTGGCAGCAGGAGGATGATCAGAACTGAGGGTAACATGAAAGTAATCATTTACAGATGTCTGTGAGGAAAACCTGCTCCAGAGTCCATGCAACCTGACAAACCTGGCATGACAATCGGCCCATAGCTTACAACCGAGAAAACAACGGAGTCTCATGTCTTGGATTAGATCTGACTGAGCAAGCAGGGTGTAGTGCAGGACTGTTGTATTAGCTAGATATGGGAAATAAACACCCAGCAGTGTATAATTGTCTGTATGCTATATGCATTTAAATGTATAAAATACATGAATTAACAATATGTGCATTTGGCATGCGTTTAACACTGCAGCTACGCTGGAACTCACGGAAGAGGGAATGTGTGATTAGAGCAGAACTGTGAAGTGTGCATTTGCCAATGGCAGCTAAGATGCTGTGGGTGTGTATAAGATAGTGGATTGTGAGGCCACAGCAGGGCACACGGGCTTCTCATTACAGTTGATATCCTGTGGTGTTAACAGGTTAGCTTGTCTCATACTGCAGAATCCATTTAAGTTACTCACTCTGGAGTTATGTGCAGCCTCCTGTCTTCAATAAAATTACCTCATATCACTACATGTGGAGGCTGTCTGCCCACGCACCACATATTCACTTTTAGTTAAGAAAGATTTTTGCAAATGGATGCAGAACTGTGCATCAATTTTTCATGTTATCAACTTGAAAGGGACTTTTTTAATGATATATTACATAGTGGACAGTAATAAGCAATAACTTCAACAAAGTAATACTGGAGGCATGTCAGCGCCATTATCATAATATCTTCTTCATTTTCTAACGCGTTTAAACTCGTGCTGTGCTTCTCGTGTGCTTTTCCCAAGCCGGGGAGTTTTTCACATCTTCTCTTCATTTATGTTTCATAAATGCTGGGCTGAAATTAAGAGCTTATTTGAATCAGTTCCAATTTCATTACCACCCACCTATCCATTCTGCACTAACTTCCCCATTCTCATCTCAATGGCAGTTTAGAGAGCAGGAAGAAAGAGGTAATTCTTAAATGCAAATGTGATTTGTCTGTATATTTGTGCATAAGCCTGTTGCAGCAAGATCTAAATATCAGCACTCGTAAGCAGCTGATCTCTCGGGATGCGAGTAGTAAAGTTGAATATGTTTCGAAACACTGGCTTATTTATGCAAATATGATAAAGCCCTTCCTCTGCAGCAGGGAATGGGTTATTGGCACTGGTTCATTTACCATAGTTTTCAAACCATGCAGCCTATCAAACATATCATTAGTGTGAAAAAAAACCCAACATCTTCAGAATCTAATGATACTCAGAATTATATTCAGGTTATGCAGCGTTAAATGGTAAATGCTTAAGGTTTGTCTATTGCAGGCAGGTCATGCCTCAGAGTAGTGATGATAACATGACCTGTGCTATAATCATCATGCTATCAGTGGTGGCTAGCTGGGAGCACTTCAGGTTTGGATAATCCTCTTCCAGACACAGACGGTGGTTTCAGGAGGCATTCGCTTCCTTATCCCAGAAATTCATCCATTAGATGTGAGGGATGAAATAGAATATGTAAGTGCCAGATTTGAAGCTGTCACAGTCATGGCTGCCATGCAAAAACCCATTTCGGAAGAAGACAGCAGCTATGAAAACAACAGAAAACCACAAAGGCAAAAGCGATGAAAAATCAATTGGCCCGGCTCACTAAAGTGAAAGTTACTCTTTACAATTTCTGGCTTTCCCCTTTTGCACAGCCCCAGGGCTTCCTCTCTTCCAATGGCATCAAATCTGACAGCTGAGACATATGAAGCTCTACCATCAGTTGTGTGTATTCCAAATACAAGCTACCATTCTCCCTGTAGAAAATGTGGAAACATTGGTAGGCAGAAAAGTAAGTTGGGGTTTGAAAAAGGCTGACAGGAAGGACTCTGGCTCTAATTTCCTCTAAGTTAGTTAAAAGGCTGCCTGTTACAATGCTGAATGACAATTTCAGTTTAGTGCCTGCTGAGAGAGGGCAAGAGGAGATGGGATGACAGAGTGTGGTCATTACTAAGCTAAAAAGCAGTAACCTAATGCTATTCCAACATTCCTCCTCGGTCCCCTCAGCCCTTAAATTTATCATAATCGCTCACGCACATAAAATGTGTATGTGTAGCAACTTGTGTGAAATTCTCTAAGGGGCAAAAACACTTTCAAAGTTCAGAAGATTATCCAATTAGATATTAGAACTGGTGGTATTGCTTTCCAAAGTTGCAGGATGGACTTCCTTTGGCGTTTCATTAGACCAACCCTGGAGCTGGCTGCTGTAAAGCCAGAGGTAAATGAGATCATAAATCCACAGCTTCTTACTTTATGAGCATGACGGGAAGTCTATTATAACTTTCATAAACAGCAGGCAGAAGGGGCACATGGGCAGTGGCAGGAACAAGACCTGAGATATGGGAGAGATGATCCCTGCACACTGAACTGACCAAGCCTTCACATCTGAGAACCTGCAGTACTACAGATGATGGACAGTGTAACAACAGGAGGAGAAATGCAGTTGTATAGAGAAAAAGTAATATTTTGAAAATACAAAGTAGTACTGTCGGTGTCATTGTGAGATAGTCTGCGACTAGGTTAAAAAAGTAAGAGATACTGCCAATGTTGTTATCTTTTTACTTCAACGCAAAGCCACAATGCCAATATTGCAGTTGGCACTGTCTTTTCCTGTCTCTGCAGAACCGTGCTTTATGCTGAGCATTAACTTTTCTGAATGTTTGAATCATCTAATTTTTCAAAATTTCTGGGAATTGCTGTAATTGGCAACACACAGTTGAACATGCAAATACAGTATCACACACAAGCACGCACTCTCTCTCTCTCTGTCTCTCTCTCTTTAACGTAACAATTGAAAAGTCATGTTCTCTCCTGTACCAAAAGAAGAGCATTTACCACAATCATCACAGCATGGTTGCCAGTCAATAACATGACTCATAAACTCATCATGCCCCTCTCCCTGCTGCCTCCTTTTCTTCCCTGCTGCCTCTCACTCTCTCCCACTCCATCACTCCCCAGACTGCCACCCCTCCTGTGTGGTGTCCTGCTCACTCTCCATCTGCAGCTCACTCGTTCCAATCCGGATCACACTTGAATGACAATGGGGGTGGGCAGATGTGTCAAGTGCTTTTTAAAGTGGGGGAAACAGTAGCAGAACTCTAGAGAGAAGTAAGAGAAAATAATACTTGCAAATACTCAGCTCTACAAGCAAGCAGCAAAAACTTTATACTTAACAGTTAGCAGACTGCTAGTGCCATTCAAGGTGCCCTGGTGAAAGCATTTGGTATCCACTCTGCTGCAAGCATAAGATAGCTCCATTATGGCTGGTGCTAAATAGAGGAGGGAGGGGACGGTGGCAGCGTGGCTAGTGTGAGAAAACACTGAATAAACTGTTAGAACACTGTCAGTGCTTCATTGGAACAAAATATGGATTGCAGACATGTGTGAATTGTGAGATCACTCGATTGTTTTTGAAAGGTGAAACAATGATTCAGGCTTTAGTTCAGAGGGTTGAAATTAAATTCTCATAATGGCAAATGAACCATGTCAAAGGCAGATTACTTGTCCAACCGTAGAGTATGGGATCAATACTGCTTTGTGCACAGACTATGACATAATTAGTTAATGTATGAAACCAATTTAAATTTATATTAACAGGATCACATTCTGTAAGATTTGGTCTGTGCATGCCACCTCACAAGGACCAGGCAGTAGAAAACACCTATCAGGGTCTCAACTCAAATAAATTATGGCTGAAAGCAGAGTAATAAACATTAAAGCAAAGTGCTCAAATAAAAGTCCTGCAGCAGTGTTTAATAATTAATCCAGAGCCAAGAATCAATCTTTACAATCTGCTTTATTGGATTGCACAGTGTATGTTATAAAGTTTACGGTTCTGCACCCTGACAGACAAAGGCTGCGTGACCCCCAATTATGTCCAGAAGCCATGTCCATATATATATATATATATATATATATATATATATATATTTACTTTAATATCCCACTAGTATGCCACCACATCAATGTTGTGCTTATAAAACACAGGTCAGTTACTTGTTCTTAGCTTTTCTCATCTTATGAGACTGAAATTTACAAAATTACATTACATTCACTCAACAATTCATGGTACAAAACATCTTCCAGCTAAAGATTTAGCAGCTGTTGGTGATTTTTTACATACTTCAGTCCTGTGTCTAGGATTCCTTGTAATCTCTTGGACCCAGATTTTAGCTTTGAGCATCATGTAAAAAGATCAAACAGGGTTTCAGTTACGGAAAGTCACTTAAATCCAACCCTGTCTGTCATCTTGTCACACTCTTGTAAGGCCCTGTTGAGACTACACACTACTTAGTGTGTCGATCTCTGTGAAACATGTTTAACCGAAATGTGTAAAGTGTATTTCAGAACTGAGCTGCATGATATTTGATTATAGATATTACCTATTTACATCTGTGTTGACATTCGTACACTATGGATTATCCATTTTAGAACTGATTTATAATTGAGGTATTAGATGGTAAAGCATTTGTTATTTGTACAGTTTTGATATTTTAAAACTGTATAGTACTTTGCACCCTTGAGTTATCGGACTGGGTTTTTTGTTATCCCAGGACCTAGACTAAAGATTACAGGGGTCAAGGCTTCAGCAGTTAATGCCTGAACTGTCAAAAATGTTTTCAACTGAAAATGTTTAATTTGCATACACATGTGGATGTACCTGACTAAAAATGAATGACTAACTCTACCAACTTAATTAAATGTATGTTTTGTATATTGTATATATTATTTTCTTGCTGTCTGACACAGTTTTAAAACACTTTGTAAGAAAAAAATGTATACATTAATACTGTGTATGTACAGACTGGCGGGTCTTTAGCTGTTGACCGTAGTTTATAGCCACACAAGTTCCATGTACTCTAAGTAGGGCTCCAGAGTTCCACTGATTAAGGAACATGGGTTTGCACTATCCAGATGTTTACAAGCAACTAGGAAGTGTTGTGCTTAGCACCATGGCAGAAATTTCCATCAGAATGCAGTCTGATGTGTTCTTAGATCAGCTGGTAAAGAAAGACAGCCACAGAAAGCAATTGAAGCAGACTTTTAAAATAGCTCTAAGCGGGGAAAATATGGGACGCAGGAAGCATGGGTGCCGGGGTGGGGAGCAGTCATGCAATAGCCACTGGCATACTAGAACCAGAGTGTCACAAGACCATAGCTAGATTGTCTTTGATTAGAGCTCTAAACATTGCATGAGTCATGACTGCTTCTGAGACCATCACAAGCAAATGTCTCATTAATAGTGATGGGACTTTGAGGCTAGGTTTAACATTAAAATTTTATTTGCTGCAATTGTTAATGTGGTGAGAGTTTTCCTGTCTGAAAACAAAGACATTTCCCATCACAGCAGAGTTACTGGAGTAATTCCTGGAACAGTCAGTCACTAGCTCATCATTTCTGATGAATCTTTGATGAGAACTTCAGTGAAGCCTGTGAAATTATGTCACACTATGTTAATGGTTGAGAAATGGAGGCACCATCTTGTGAGGAATGCTCTCAGCCTGCTACATTGGCTACATTACTTGCATAATGTTTGTGTTATTTATCTAGAAAATCGTTTAAATTGTTCATATTTGATGGATGTAGGGCGAAGATAAGGTGTCACTCCCCCTATTGACCTGTCATGGCAGGAGCAGTGACCTTTTGTGATGACGCGTTTCAGAATCATGACAGAAAGGTAAAAAACTGACTCCCAGTCACCAACAGAAAGGCAGGCGAATCCTTCAACTTGGTGCACAAACATTCAATATAATGTGAAAACTTTACACTATGTAGCAAGATTTTTATTCAGATTGATGAGACTAAGACAGCCCACAAAATAATGATAAATTACAATTAGAATGAGTTAACTGAAAAGAAATGCGAAAATATTTTATTCCCCTTGACCCTGAACACAATAGGTAGGTTCAGAGAATGAATGGATGGCTTATCCTGGCCATGTCCCCCAGGGAGAGATGGCTGTTTGATGGGATTGCAGAGGTTAGTGCTGTAAATAATTCAAAGCATGCATTTTACTGTGACATTGTTATAGACTTAAATTAAGACTTTACTTTCATTTATTAAAAAATATTCTAAAAGAACTGTTTTAAGCCAAATGCTTTAAGCCAGGTGCTTGATATTTTCAGACAGGTAACACTGTTAAGATGCCTTTTTCTCCAAAGAAAACATCATAATCAGCACCTCTCTGCAGCATTAACAAAAACACAAAAGTGGACTGATGCTTTAATGAGCTCCTATAAATTATAAAACTTTTCTTCAAACAGATGGACCCCCTTAACCCCCGAGACAAGAATTCCTAAACTTGACTACTTGAAGTACACATTTAAACACACACACACATACACATACAAGTATGCGCATACTCATGCCTTCAAACACATATCCAGATGGTTTCAGATCTCTTGGGATGCTCAATTTTGTTCAATCATTTCAACAGATGAGGGCGTTTGTTAATTGGGTGAGGAGCCACAAAACATACTCAGCATAGAAGCACAAACAATCATTAACTGCTGACGAACCAGCTAATTTCTTTGCTATTCCTCTGTCTGATAAGTGTCTTTCTCTGTTTCCTCTCTTAGGACACTAAAGTAAATCGACAAATGCATCATACTTTCAACTTTCATGTGCTCTCTGTATATGCATAATCAACCTATAGAGTATGAGCAGTGTGTTTTATTTCAGGAGATTGAGACGTTTCAGAGACAAATACGGTGAAGAAGAAATATACTCATAACTATTACGGTACATTTTCTAAACCTCTCCGTCACCACTGAATCTGAGCACCATACTTTCCACCCTGGAGGTGACTGACATATGGGATCAGCTTGAACATCACTCAGAAGAGCTCTATACCTTCACTACTGGCAAAAACATATGATTTACCTCGGCTTTCCATTATGCATCCTCCACCTCTCACCCTCACTCACAGTCACAAGCCCACAATTTAGCTTCCTTATACTTCTCTCACACCAACATGTGCATCATTCACACTTGATTTGAACATTGCTCTCGCATGCATGTCTACCTCCATCATATCTCACTTATTAATACAATACTGCCCTTTGGACAGACTCGCATCTGCACACCCCTCTCTGATTTTCTCTCTGTTTTTGAGTTTAAATTATACACATAGTGAGTCACCTGTCAGTATCTTCTGATTACTTTACTTTCTCCCTTTGTCTTCTGCTGTGTCACTCTGCATTAATCACATACTGCCTTTATTTCTTACATTCACAATGAGATCATGCACGAACAAATACAGCGTGCACACACTTGTAGAAATGCAAAGGAGGTCATACGCACGCTGACAATCCTCTCTGAAGTGCCCCCTCTGGAGATAGTCGTCCCATTGAGTCCCACTAGGGAGGGCAGAGTCTGAGACATCCAGTTGGTTACCATGGCCATGGTGCTGAGCACCGCCCCAATCTTTAGCATAGGAACACTCATATTTGCTTCCAGTGGGGCCCCGGTGCAAGCGGCCCTAGAGCCAGCCCTACCCTACCCTGCCCTGGACCTCGGCTCCAGTCAACCCCACTCTACTCCAGAGAGCCTAGACAGGGAACCAGCCAGTTAGCTTCTGCCTCAGTCGTAAGAGTAGCAGAGCCAGACACAGATACCAGGCTCACACACTGCTGGCTCAGTCAAACGAACAGCTAGAGACCGGTTAAAAGAGAGCAGCTCACATCCAACAGCATCACGCTGGAATCTTCCCTCTCAGAGTGAATGCCTCAACCTCACCCCCTCCCTCTCTTCCTCCCTCTCTTTCCTTCCCTCTCACTTTCTCACTCTCCCCTTATCTCTCCCTTTCTCTCTCTCCCCCCTCTCTTCCTCAAGATGCTGAGCTGCGCATTGGCTGCCTATGTGTCTCATCCCTCCCAATCAGCCTCTGCTCTGTTCTTGCCAGCCCTGTTTTGCATGCATCCATTCTTTTCCTTTCGTCTTTCTATCTCACATTTGGCCGTTCTTTTATGACTCACATCTTGGTCTGCACAAATGTCTGTAACAGGAAGATGAGAAAGAAATGGATTTCAAAGCGCTGATCTGTGCTCTTTGTTATGTGGCATGTGTGTGCTTAGAGCATCATAGTCACTGTAGACTGTCCTGTCTCAAAACATTGTCTACACTAGATGGAGAGTTGAGGATAAAGAGGAGTGGGTGGATAGAAGGTTGGCCAGGGGCTCGTGAGGAGAGATATGGGCAGGTGGTTTGGCAAGGTATTAATGTGAAAAAGATCCGGGTGCGACTCATGGCAGCTCATCTGTCATTCTGACTCATGACATATCTTAAATCAGCCTGTAGCTTCCACTTATACAGTATCTTACTGTTTAACAGTATCTCCACTTTGCCAGAGGCATAACCATATCACCAAATTCAGTTACAATATCTTCTGGACACTTCATATCAAAAATTATGCTGATGCTCTAAAATTAGTAACACATTATTTGCAAAACAGTATTGAAATAACATACATGATGGAAGTTTTACAGTTGCATTGCTAATATCCAAATGGCTTTAGCTTTCATTACACACACACCAGTTAAGCCAGTGTCAGATATCATACCGATCACTCTGTCTATTCTCTTGACATTACATTTTAGGCACTACTGTATGCCTCAAGCCAGATTTTAGGTTTTTGATTAGATCAGGCCTTTGGATGTGGGATATGTATTTTGTCTTAAAATCATAGCAGTTTTCAGTAAAAGGCCAGGTGGAATAGGGTGCCAAGGAATATGAGAATTGGAGGGTCCCTCAAATTACTTTTTAAAGCTTGAAGCCTGTCACTGCAACCATTTTCGGCAAGACGGTGAGGCTACTGCATTATCACTTTATGCTCTAAACAGCCATGCATAATGACAGAATGGCCTGCTCAGAAAAACAGCCAGGTCATCTGCCTTTCTTTCTTGCGTCCTGGTCTGCTGACTTATTCATTGTGTCAGTCATGGATAGTCTCCCCTCCCCGCCTAGTCATATTGGGTGAGTGATATAGTGTGTCTTTGTGGGATGTACTGTGAAGTGATATGAGAAGCGACAGCTTTCTGAGCCCCATCCAAAATATGTCAGCCCTCCTCAGCTCACCTGCTGGCTCCTCTTGCCTGTGTTGGCTCCTCCATTTTTGCTGCAAGACTGTCCCTGTGTGGTTGCCAGTGGAACTGCACCCAATAAACTGTTGTACGTCAAGCCAAAGAACTACCCAGTATGCTGTATTGTAAGAGATTGAACCTGGTGACAGGTAGTTGTTACCTTGATGTAAAGGAGCATGTGACAGCTCTGTTTTGAATCAGGTAATTTTAAAAGTAGTATACACACTGTTATCACCCACATAATTACAAATACATTTGACATATGAGTGGATATTTTATCATGGTCATATGAAGTCATTATAATATACATACAAAAACTAATAGATCAAAATATGGTGATTAAATTGAAGGGTATTTTTAAATTTATAATTTGTAGAATTTGTCAGTTTTAATTTTTGATATATTACATCCGTCAATTTACAAGAATGCAGTAATTGTCAAATTCACAAGGTGGCAGCAAAGATTAAAACATTTCTATACTCTAGATGTCCTTCACTCCTGTATATGTATGTAACCAAGCTCCAGTACCTTACTTAATGAAAACCTCTAACCGAATTAGGAGGGCTCAGTGAAAAAAAAAGATGAAAAAAGTGTTTGCTGCTTGGATAATTAAAAAGTCACCACATGTGACTGTGGCCACTAGGCAAAATGTATAGTGGATAGTTCGCTATAAATGGAACAAGAGATCCATGATTCCAACGCAATACTGTTTTATTTTCTTGTTTCTTCCAGGGGCTCAGTTTGGTTGAGTTTAATTAACAGATTTAATGCATTATGCAATAATGGCATGACACAGAAAATGCACAGGGAGTAAACACAACCTTTACATTTGTGAGGACATTTTGACATAACGCAGGTTTTTGACCCTACTCAAAAACATTTACTATTAGAACTTTATCCTTACATCAATCCTAATGCAATTATTAGTTATATGAAATATTTGATAATGGAAGACCAAATGTCCTAATGTTCTTTTATAAATGTCCTCCCATAAAATTCTAATTGGTTTTTGTAAGAACATACACACAGGTAGAAGCAGTTTGAGACAGCTGATTCTTCTAATTATCAGTAGAGAATAATTATGACCCTGAAATAAAAAGCTTTGAGTTTTCATGCTTCGAGCTTATTCCAGCCTTCTGTGTTATGATCATTAAATATAAATGTTCAAGACTGTGAATAGTCAGCAGATGTAAAACAGTAACATAACAGGTAGTTATGTCTTTTCACATTTGACATTTAATAGAGTACTAGTTTGGACTGACTGGACTTGAACTGTATTTGAATTGTCTCCAATTCAAATACAGTGACTCTGAAAGAGAATAACATATTTCTTTAGCATTTCACAACATTAAAAAAAAAACCTTAATGTGTGAATTCCCCCCAGTCCTCTTCATATTTAGTAGTGGAGGGCAACACAGTGGTGGAGTAGTTTGTGATCTTGCCTCACAGCCAGGCAGTCCCTGGTTTGAATCAAGCTGCTGGCCACAGCTTTTTTTTTTGTGAGGAGTTTGCATCTTCTCCTTATGCATGTGTGGGTTTCCTCCAGGTACTGCAGTTCTTTCCCACAGTCCAAAAACATGTTAGGTAAATGTTAGATAATTGGTGACTCTAAGTTGCCCGTAGGTGCGATTGTGAGTGTATAGGATTGTCTGAATTTGTACATCTCTCTGTGTTGGGCCTAAGATAGACTGGTAAACTGTGCAGGGCGTACCCTGCATCTTACACAGTGACAGCCCCCCATGACCCTGAACAGGAGAAGTGGTTGAAAATAAGAGATGGATGGAAGGATGAATAGTAGTTGACACAACTGTATTATCTCCCTCTTGTCTGCTTTTTCTAATAGAGCACATAGATGATTATGTTTATTAATGCCATTAAGAAAATACAGGGTGCATGTTTCACCTGCTGATAGTACAGTAACTGAAGTCATGAAGGCTTCCACCAGAAACTCATACTAATCATTTCTTCTTTCAAAGGTTTCTTTAAATGTCTGCATTTCATCTTGTAATTAAATATATCCCGTAATCTATTATTGATAACGTGTATGTATTTACATTAGCCACATGAAGGGGAGTGTCCCTGAAAACTTAAAATTCTTCTCATAAAGTTGAGGTCAGGTGGCATCTTTTGAAAAGTGATGGACCAAATAGAGAATGAGAAAAATAGGCGTGATGAGGACAAGCAGCTATACCTCAAAGGATTCTAGGCTCTGCCAATCAACTGTCTAATCACAGAGTCTGTTGGCAGAACAAGCATTCATTAAATGTTAGCTAAAGAGGAAGTCAGCCATTTAACCTGTATTAATTTAATCCTTTCTGATTAATTTTCACAGCCATTCCCCATGATTTCTACTCTAATAATTGGCCAGGCTCATTTTTCTGCTACTCTGCTGTGTCATTATCTCCAATTCTCCAAGTCGCTCTCTTTTGTTCTCCTTCTCCATGAATTTTATTTAGCCTTTAACTCCTCTTACTTCCTCTCTCAGCCTGTTGACTCTCTTGGCCCCTCAGGCACTGAGAAAAACAATGGCATCATATCAGACGCTGATGTGTCTTAGCATCAACTATTTCTGTTCTGAGATCATACACTTTCACTGGTGCTCTTAACTGTCTTGTTGCTTCCTTGAACTCTAATATGCACTGGTAGATACAATACTGTGGAAGTGCTACTGTACATGTTTAAATGCAGCTGTTTGGTGCTTTCACATAGACATGGTATTGTGCTTAATCATAAACATAAATAAAAAAAAGAAAGAAAGAATCTGCTCCTAGCCTGTAGGTGTGCTCTATAAAGGGCATTTTCAGTTCAAATGGTCAATACGCCCACCGATGACACAAATGGCAACATTTGTGGACACCCATGGATGGCAGTAGAGCACTACAAAGCCCCAAGGCCATAGAGACAAGCTCTGTATGAGACAACAACACTGGGGAGCGGAAAGCACCAAGCACTAGCTATATTCTAACAAAGCACAAACACATAGTTGGTTATAGAGATATAGGGCCAAATTTCACTTTAGCTAAATACACAGACCTCCGTCATAATGATGCAGAGCTGTTATGACTGAGGCAACAGAAAAAACGAGCCCCCGCCTGAGCTCTGAAAGATGCTGGAGTTATCTGGCTCCAAGAATACTGGCTATTTTTCTGAGTCATAATTCATTAATTAGATGATGGACATGGAGGCCCACTGCTTTCTAAATATATCAAGATCAAAATCAGTTTAAACAAAGCATGACCTTATTACCATGGCAACTATTTAAATGGCGTAAATAGGCTGTACCCCAGGGTTCAGGCAGGCAGAAACAGTAGTTTGCTTTCAACATGGAGTGTTTAATCTATTAACAGCTCCTTTGGGCCCCTGATTAAAGAAACTCATCTGGGCTTTAACATTAAAGTAGCGACTGAGACCACAGGAGGACTATTGTGTATACACTCAACCCCTGCATACATCCATAATACAGCAAACACATTTTATCAATTTCAGTATGTTCAATAATTTAAACATTGGGCATTCACTGTAGATAAAGAAGGGCCTCTGTCCAATTGAAGGGTGATTGACAGTATATGAATAATGATATGATACATGGGGTTTGCATGAACACCTTACATGGCTGTAGGTAACCTTGGTTATAACTAATAACAAAAATAGAATAAAATAATTTACAATATTATGTATCTGACTATTAGACCTAGAGTATTTACTTTTTGTGCGTGTATTTAAAGCTCATGGTTTAATGTTTTTTTTTTATCTGTATATGTGTTTACATGTAGGAAAGCGTTTCCATACTTGTGTACAATTGAGCAATGAGCATGAGCGCTTTCTCTCTGCTCATCTGTGAAATTTTCTGGTTGAACTTTGACATGCACATAACTTACAGTGACATGGTTACAATTGTATGAACTGAATGTAAGGAACAATACAGGTCCACTGCCAACGGTTCAGTGCCCAATTGTGCCTAACTGCATTAAAGCCTGTTCACATTATAACCAGTAGAGACCCAACTAATCAACCCAACCTGCAGACAAGGTCACACATTCATAATATTGGGCATAATCACAATAGGGGCTGCTGTGGCTCAGATAGTGGAGAAGTTGTCAATGAACTCAATGAATGGATTCACAGTTTTTCTTGACCACACGTCAAAATCCTTGAACAAGACACTAAAATGCCATAGTTGCACATTATCGTTGTGAAGTTGTCCAACAACAATTTACCAATGGAATTCAATATAAATCTATTCAAATATCTATTATTATTATTATTATTACTATCAATACACAGAAGGACTGCATATCTAGGATCAAGACTGACCCCAAGCTTCTAAACCATTTGGCCTGCAGAACACTTTTTTATGGCCCCCTGACAGATCGCAAGGTAGAAAAAATCTACTTTTTAATTACTACAAAAAGGAACAACTGCAGTTAAAGTGGCTAAAATACAAAACATTTTATACATTGCCATATTTTTCCTACGCAAATATGGAATTGGAGAAATTTTAGTTCAGTGTACTCAGAAGCTTCATGAATATATTGCTGGAACATCCATTCAAAGTTTATTCATAGGAGTGCGGATTGCTCCTGATTACTCCCTTGATTACAATCGTGACAGTCCATGGGGGCTTATGCATTATTATTTATAGACCATTTGGTATGAATGAACTGTATATGGTTGAGTATCAGATAGCTCAATCAGAGACAAGCAGCGCACCACATTTTGCTTGAGTTCTGCTAAAGAAAAGCCTTGATCAAAGCAATAGACAAGAGCTACATGAGGCAATCAGCTGCCATGCATTCTGCCGAACAGCATGGCTCTATCCACTGTTCTGCTCCTACTCATGCCAACAGTACCAGCTGAATACGACCCAGTGCAGCACTTCCTGTGGCAAATGTGCACAGTTAAATTGCCCAAATGCACGGAAGCACTCACCCATATGCACACGCATACAGACACACATTCACAATTACTGCGATCATTTCCTGGCTACTTTGACCTGATTACCAATGGCCCCCAAAAGGCACCCTTTTCTAGATTCAACAGCCAGCAGCCACTACCATGTTCTGACCTTTTGTCACACCCAGCTAATCAAACCTCCTCTCTGTTGCATAAGCTTTTCGTGAAAATGGAGTAATTACTGACAGTAAATTGGGTGTCTTCAACCCAACAGAAAGGTAGCTGAGACTCAAAGCCTGCTAATTGAGACTGCCCCCCATGGCCACTTGCCTTTTCAAAATGCCCTTCACCGAACTTGTGGTGCTGCCTTGTCACCATTAGAGTAACTAAGGTTTTTTTTTCACCCAGATGGTAACTTTACTTTCACTGGGTATAAGCACCTTCAACTTTTCCTCATTTAGCTGCTCTGTTTTAGATAAAACAATGGATAAAACAAATGTTTTGAATTGCTAACATTTCTCAATTTGTGATGCTCTGTGAACATTTTTAAATCTATCTCTGCACTGCTGCAGTTTCATTGCTGGTGGAGTCCAGACCCGTCTACAGACCATTTGAGAGCTTAGATGTTAGATGTGTTTTATTAGATGTGCTGCACCTAGTTCCTTGTTAGATGACTAAAGAGACAGCCAGAGGGCGAAGTGTGAATGTCTGGCTTCCATTTGAGTCATTATTTACAAATGTCACTCAGTCACAATGTGAAAATATAATAGTGATTAGCTAATCATTGTGGTTGGTAACAAAAGAAGGAAGTAAACCACAGAATAACAAATGCAATGGACAGAAAGGTTATAAAAAAGACATTGTTTAGGAGATGCAGAGAGAGGGAGTGCGAGAAAATGCTGGATAATGCATTTAAAACTCCCTGAGGTAATGAATTTACATCTTGTCTGTTTTCTGCCACGTCTGCAACAGCAAAACTAACAGGACCTGGGAGGAGTTGGTGAGATCCTGCCAATTACAGACTGGATGTCTGAGAGTTTGCAGCAACCAATTGTCAAAACGCTATAATACTCTCCTCACTACATGTTCAGGAGCAAACAATGACCATAACCCCTCCACTATATACTGTACAGTACATTAGTGATGAAGGGACAAAAGAAGCCTGCAGTCTTGTCCAGCTACTTTGTCATAGCTTACACTGAAGCCTACATTTGTATCCTTTGTCTTCAGGTCATTAATGCTTAGAGAAGCAGTAACATTTAATTAGTGAGACATTATTAGAACAACACAGGCACTGTGTGCAGTGAAGAGAAATCCCAAAACAGCCCTTAACTAAATATTACATTTACAGCCACATGGAGTTATACGCAAAAATGGTTAGGAGAACTTGTAGATATACAAATAATCTTGTCACTGTTTGCTTTTATGGCGTTCGCCAAGCTGGTTAAAAAAGTAAAAAGTGTCAATAAACAGTCCTGTGTGAGCCCACAAACTTATACCTACCACCAACACCCTGCTGATAACTCGAGCCACATCATCTGCAAAGTCTCAGCTGCACTGTCAAAATAATGAGCCACTCAACCGCTCACTGATAAAAAAAACAAACAGAGAGGGAAATACCAACAAACTGGAGGAAATTAGTTTACAGAGTTGAAATGAGAGATCTGCACATTGAGTCTAACAAAGCGGCAATATTCTGTTGGGGTAGCCAAGTGTGAGATGAGAAGTATTATGAGTGGGAAGAAGGTGGAGCAGTCCCGAGAGCACAACGTGGCCATAGAGTCATGTGCTTCACCACTGGGCACTGCACTGGATCTTCATGCTGGATCTTTCAGCAACAGATGCAATAGACAGTATGTATAAGGCACGAGTGTTTGGTATATTTAAATTCAGCTCCTCTACCAAAACATAACATTCACTGTGTGGAAATATGGGAGTTTGTGTGTGGGTTATACACAAACAGTTGCAGTGTGGATTTCTATAAACAGTAATTCTGTGTCTTTGCAGGATTCCAGTCAATGCAAGATGTTGTGCAGTGAGCTCTTCACTCTGAGCACGACACAGATCTATGATGATATAATGTTTCAGAAAGGCCATCCCTTCCATTCATATCATTCATATTCTGTGGAGCACAAGGAGGGAACGGGAGATAATTTTTCCCTGAAGGAGGCATTTCCTTTGCTAATTGTTCACATAAATATTTACATTTGCTGTCTTCAAGACATGGCAGTCAACAAGAAGAATGCATCCAAAGTAAAAACCAACCTCTACACATAGGAGATTAGAATGACAGAAATACAATTTAATAATAAGCTTTAGTGGATAACACATTCTGGGGACATTTCTGCCACCCACAGATTAAAACAATATTTAAATATTAATGACACCCATGCAATGGCCCACCTCTGCACAACAGTGTTTGTGTTCATTTAAAAACCAAAGGCATATGTATATTATAGACTCTACAATCCCATCTGTTGCAGTCCATAGTAAGATACATTTCCTAATGTCCTCTTTATTGTTCAGTGAAACTACAGCTTATCTCCATAGTCCTCTCTTAAGTATCTAATATTATGCACAGGTACACATCTGTCTCAGCTTGCACTAAGTCTAACTGTTCCCATATGTTCATGCCCTTTTGCATCAAAACATATGTAAACGTGGCACCTGCACATATAGGGGAGATCCAGAACATACGAAGTACTGTAGAAAGATGTGCCTGACAAGTAAGAAGCACTCTTCTCTGAAGTTCCCTGCACCAGCTCACTGCATGCTGCTACTCTCACTAAGAGGAGTAAGAGATGGGAGCTGGGCCTAAAAGGGACAGTAGCCTGAGGCACTAAGGCTTAAAGAGAGAGACCTGACTACCTATTCATCACATCACCATTAGTGTGGCCGAAGCACTCAGCTCTGCTGCTTAAAAATACAGCCGGTACCATTGCATTAGGTTCCATATCATAGTCTGACATAATAGTACAATGATTACAGCCTGATATAAACTGGAACCAAGACTCGGCTCCGACAAGCAAACACCAGGCTTGCTTTTCTTACCATGTAATTCAGCAAGGTGTCTATATTTGATATGCTGTGCTGTATATCAGATCTTGTTACACATCTGCAAGTTAACAAACATGCAGGAAGATAAACAAGTGGAGATTATAATCATAATGAGAAGAGGTTTTTATCAGAGCATGTCGTTTGTTTTTCCTCTCCCACAGAAATGCCACTCTGTATAATTTTATTCTCTCATATTGTCTGTCAACACTTCATCCTTTCTGCTTTCTGCATCTCTACTGCCTGTGCGACAGGATGCACATGCCATTGTTTTGTCATGGTCGCGGTCGTATTGATTAAGTGATGTGGACCTAATTAAAGATGATCTGCAAGGAGTGTCAGTGCCAGTGAGTGGTATAAAATCACTGTGATGAAGCGATTGGCCTCTAATTATTATTCTCCTTTTGGTTAGTATGGGAGATATAATAACCCGACAGGCACAGTCAGAAGGCACTTTCTCTGTCTATTTCTCCCTCTATCCCTGCCTCACAATCTCCGGTTTTCAGTTCCAGAAACCCCACAGTTTTTTTCTTCAGTCTTTTTCCCTATCATTCACTTCCCAGGCATGTTGCCATGCTCAGCTACCCCACTGGACACTAATTCAAACTCAGGCCACATCCTCTCACTTTCTACTCTGATACTGGCCACCAGCCTTGATCACCACAGCATATTCAGTTCACACCATCTGTCTATTGTGTATGCATTAATGAATGCAAGTTATATTTGTGTTTATCCATAAATCATTAAGAGTACAGCACTTTTTGTAGTTATGCATGATTTATTCACATTGGCATAATCCTTGCCAAGAGGGAATGCTTTCTTAAGAATATAGAAGAAATATACATTGTTCTTGTAAAGACTGTCTTTGGGTGTCGGAGGCAACCATTTCAAAGGCATGTTTGTTTGTACACTCAGTCAATACTCTAAAAAGTATAAGGGATACGACGTACTCTTTAATACTCTCAGCTCATATTAAAAATGTTTCCTTACAACTAGCCTTTTGATCTATGAAAAATGAATACACGATTCAGCACATTACATCAGATCCCTCTAATTTTCTGTAATCCATCAAAGCTAGATTAGATTTCATGCAGTAAAATGTAATCAGCACTAATGATAAAGATAATTCCATCTTATGTTTTCTGTAATATGCTACTGAACTAGCAGTTAACTAGATAGTTTCTAGTGGTGACTCCTCTGTCACAAGATTTGGTGTGTCCACACCCAGTATCACACATTTTAGTGTCTGCCTATGTTTTGTATACTTGGAGAAATCTTAAGGGTGTTAGGAAGCATAATGTCATTTAGGACTGTATGTCTTCCACTGGAGCACCTTATCACCCCTCTCCTATATGTAGTCTCTGTCAAAGGACCTCTCTACCTTACTCGGCATGGGGCTGCAAAGACCAGCTCTTCCAGCCTGCTTGATATGCAACAATGTCTGGTGTCTGCTGGGCTCCCACGCCTCCCTGACTGGAGCCTTTAAGCCTTGGCGCAGTGAGAGTGAGCCTCCCTCATCAATGGCCCTACTGAGTGGCTGTGACAGTGCCACGCAGAAAACACATCGATTAAATGGTTCCTCTTGCCACCCGCTTCTGCTGCGCAGCATAGCTCTCATCCTTCATTGCCCAAAATGAAAGCCCTGCAATTGAGTTAGCTTTCAACATAGGAGGCAATGCTGTCACACTCACACATGGTGGTGAAGAGAGGATTGTCTGGAATAAAGGTAGCAATGAGCATGTATAACAGGAGATGCAGACAAAGTAGAATAAAAAAGATTATAGAGAGAGAAGAGTAGTAAGTAGTGTGATTTACTCACATTTTATAACTTCTCATTCAGTTCTGATCAGTTCATATAACTGTGGTGTGCATAAACCCAGAATAAGTATTTGACATTAAAACAACTCCCCTTTTAAGGAAACAAGATTTCCCAGGAGTGTGGTATGTTATCTAGCCATGTGAATGAGCAGGTGGAGGCAAAATCTATGTCCAGGGTTTGAGAGCGTATAACACCCTCTGATATGGGATGTGTGTGTCTTCCGATAAAAGCGAAAAGATGTGAAGAGCACCGTTCAAGTAGCAGCTTGCCCAATCTGCTAAGTCTTATGAAAGCTTTTGTATCAGAGCGGGAAGAGAAGCTCTAGGCGCAACAGCCATATTTATATTCCAATCTTCTACACAGAAACCCACATTGCCAGACTCATAAAAGATTCATCGAGCAGGGAAAAGCAAGGTCGTACAGAAAACTGGTCAGGAGGTGCCTACTGCAATGCAAAAAAAGAGCAGATGGATGCAAAAAAAAAAAACACTAGATGAGCCCAATGTTGGCAGTTACTAAGGTAACATGTGTTGTAACCCTTATTACTGGTGGCAGTGTGTCCAACACTGACCAGATGATTAAGCATGTCTTGGCATCTATCACTCCTTCTGACAGGCTTAATAACTTCAGCTCTGATGTGTTGGTATTGATACCACGTGTTGTTTGGCTCTTTGTCTGCTATGGATCCAAGTGCTGACATGTTTGTGCACTAGAGTGCAAAGGGGACAGACAAAGGGAGACAAAGACAATGTGTATGTGAACGGCAGACTGCGCGTGCGTGTGCATGTGTGTGCCTGTTCTGGGTGTTGTCAGGGAACTGTCACTCTTGCTTAGAGTCACAGAACTAAACCTCTGGGAGTCCCTCCAGCACCCTCACACAGAAGGAAAGAGAGAAAGTGGGGGAGAGAATGTGATATAGGAATGATAGTTATCCCACCAGTCAAGCTGATCTTTCCATGCACTGTTGACATCATAGAAATATCGGCCTATCCTTCACCTGAAAACATTGAATATTTTCAGAAAGCATTTGTGCATCAGTCTGAAATTATGAAATTTCTGGAAGAGAGAATAAGAGTTAAAAGGGGACATTAGAGGATTAAAGAGGACACGTGTGAATCTTTTCTTCTGTACATTTGGAAAGTAATCATTTGGAAAGTAATACTTATAAGTTTAAGGCTTATTGCTGGTTAGCGGGCAGGTAATCATGTCTGTATAAATGAGAAAGCTCTGGACCAAACAGTATTTAGTACTCAGTCCCAAACACCTTTAGGGCCTTTTCTAATGATGATTACAAGCTGCCCTAGAGTTAGCCAGCTTAGTTTTTGGATAGCTAATGGTCATTTTAGGACATAAGCCAATGGGTTCTCCACAAGACAGAGAACAGCTACAGAGGCCGTTTAGAGCCCACACAACCCTGGAGCATAAGTATAGTGGTCAGACTGTGGCTATGAATGAGTAAGTGGCCATTTAAAGCTTGGACTAAACACCAAGGTTACCAGACTTTCTAATGTGACTTTGACAATCTCAGAGTGCCTCCTGTCCTTTGAAACGTGAAAAATACTTCCTGTATGTGCTCAGAGTTTCAACAGCATCAATAGGTACTGAGGATGATGATTTCAGAGCTAAAAGAAAAAAATGTCTGTAGCATTTTTGATCAGTTGGGAGCAAGAGGCCCTGTGACATTTAGTCTACAATGCTAGAAAAGACTCTTATGGCAACTGCTGCATATGTTAACAGCAATATGTTATTTACAGTGTTTTGTGTTTTGATTTTTTTCAGGTAAGAAGGTCATGTGTGTTTGCATACTATATGTACCTGTTTGGAAAAGGGCATTCCAGCTGGAAAGCAAAGGTCATGCTGACACACACTCTCTACTTTAGGAGGCAAACATGACGGGGACACAGTCTTCATCTGAGCATCAGGCCACTGACCTGATATGCTTCTGTACCCAACATCACATCTGTTAACCAATTACCACGCAGACTGCTGCATGCCTTCCTGGCTCATCTAAGGCACTGCAGTAGTAAAATCAGTCACCCATTTCACCCCGAGCTGCACTGTAAAAAAAAAAAAAACGCCATCATCACACGCTAATATCACCTCTGTGAGTCATGTACAGACCACATTTAGCAAACTGACCCAGAAACAGGTACATCATCATGAAAATCCAAACCACTCACACAGACAAACAAAGCTTGTTGCCTATGAAAAAATATACTCAGATATTCCTTTGGCTTGTCATAACTCCTCACCATAAACATTACTTGTTTAACATGTTTATCGGTTTAAGGCAACCAAGGCTTAACCTGAATATTAAAGATTCTGAGAAGCAAGTTTTTGTTGCCAGCAAGTGGGTCCCCACATTGTCACTGTATTTTGAAATCACCAATAGCAACAAACACAAAAACACATCAGCAGGCTACATGAAAGCATTAAGATGAGGGAGGGAACAGTGGACAGCACAAACTCAATAGCTCTTTGTGCTCCAGCCCACTTTCTTGAGTAGTATCTCTTTTATGAAATAATCTCTTTACAGTTGTATCATTCTGACTCACACGTTGTGGTGTCATTATCGTGCACTGATTTGAGCTCTAGCCTAATCAGGCATAAAACAAGCACATGCTATTCAATCTCTTCAAGCAGCATTGAATCAAACATAATGCAACCTTATTATTTTTGGCTGATTGATAAGCAGCACCTTTGTATTTTAATGGAGAGTGCATGAAGGTGGATGCATGCATTGTGGCTAATCTAACCCTGGCCGTTCACTTACTCACCCACATCGAGCTCATTACAATTGTTACTAACTGACAGACAATACAGAAATTACACAATGTGGGTTATCTTATATAACAGCAAAACAAACAAAACAAAACAAACAAAAAAAAAAAACAAGGAACAAGAAAATTACACTTATCTCGCATATTATTTTCACTTACTAAGGAAACATGGCTATGTCATTTCTCTAGTTAATTTAAGTTAACATTATTAATTTTAAAAATTGAGATGAACAGAGAATGTAGTATATTTGTATTAGAATTGTGTTAGAAGTTGTATTAGAAGTTGTGTATGTGTTGCACTTGATTTTTAATTACATGAGCTCATGTGGGCACGCAGTGTTAATAATTCAGACAAGCAATGGACCTGTCATAGCAGAGCAAGGTGATTTTAACAGTTGACTGTGTGTCTTTGCCTCTTACTGGCAGATTTACACCCCTGTTCCTGCTGCTTTTCATTTGTTTAATTCTCTAGGTAGAGGTTAGGCTGCCGCTCGGCTGACTTCAACAGACTCCAGTCTACCAAGTGTCCTTTCTCCTGGGAAAAGTAGACTGACATGTCTGTTCGTATGTGACACCATGCTTCACATACTCATCTTTCAGTATTTTTTGAAAAGCTTTTAGCAAGTAGGTTCACTATTAATAATGGCAAAAATGAGATTTTTTTAAAACTGATTTTACATTGTTTTCATTCTTGGATGTTTTGTTGAGATTGTTATGTAATAGGCTATTGGCATTGAGACGAGGACAGAAATTTACCACAAGTGGCTCATTCACACTCATGTCTAGGGGAGGATTTTTATTGTTATCATGCTTGCTGCTCTCATTGGTCTGGCAACAGAAAAGAGATTTTTGGCCAAAAGGTCAGTGCTAGGTCAGCGGACTGTTTAAAGCTGTTTCAACTGGACACTAGCCAACCCAGCTGTTTGTCCTCCCCACTTCTGATTGAGCTAATGCCTGTCCTTGTTGTGCTCACATGTAGAGGCGTGGTAAATAGCATCAGCATTAGACCAGCTTACTGCCTTGCATCACTTTTGTTGCTTGTAGGTGGAATCTTAGCTAATATACTTCAGTAAGTGCTGCTCTGGTTAATAACTGACATGTAGCTATTAATATCTTCTCAATATAGCATCATTATAACTTTATTTGCGTCAATAAAACCACTAGTTTAAATAAACTAAACGCTTGTTCATCAATAATGTTTTAAACAGGAACATGATTTACAAGTGCATGTTCCTTTACAGTACTTGCCTCTAAGCTATAAATCGACCCTGGCTGAGTGAATTCCTGGTGCAATCATCACACCAATCTAGAGTGAGGAAACACAACTTAACAAGGTCCAAAGTGGTAGTCTGCTCAAACTGATTGTTTATTGTGATCCCTGGTGGGAGAAGGGATCTAATAAATTACTGAAAAATCTGCCCATTTGGTTGCAGAGGGTTCTGGCTCCCAGTTTGAGAATGACAAGCAATTAGGTTTTCTCCCCCAACTGCACTTGATGTTTGAACAGAAAAACACCAAAGTAAGTGCTAATTTCTATCACTCTAAAGCAGAGTTGGGAGTCTTTGAGGCCGGACATCTTAAACCAATAATGTAATTCCCTTGGCATTTCCTTGCTCCAGTGGGACTGCAACAATTTTTTTTTGCCTCCAAAAACAAATGCACATCTTTCGAGTACATGAAAGAATCTTTTTAAAACTAAAGCAGAGACTGAGCTGCTGCAAAAAACAAAACAAAAGGAACCTTTTGTGCGATTGGGCAAAATTACATCATCTGTCTGATGCTCCAACATGCTTATGAACACAGTTTGAAAGCTGGACAAGGATATAAGTGGAACAGGGGTCTTGGTAATCTGCGCATGTTTTTCTTTTTTTAAAAACATCTCAAATCTGTGTTAACAAAATTAGATTTTTCACAGCAATTTAGGACAACTATTATCAACCAAATGTCAAGTCACCTCTTTGCAATAATATGTGATATTCATAACATTAAATTTTCTTATAGCTATCATTTGTCTCTTTCTACTGTATATGCAGTAAATTATATTCCTTTTTTATTATTCAATTATGTTGTGTAGTGTGTTAACATTACAATGTGAAAAAGTGATAAAAAACTAAATCAAGAATGCTTAAAAATACATCTCACAAAAAAACATCATAATCCAAAATTTCCAAATCCAAAACACATTATAATTTCACATTGTTAATTGACAGTTGTTATATGTAGTACATGCAATCATTTGTAATATCATTTCTAATCATTTGAAAGCTTTGATTTTATGAAATAATGATATAAGGTTCACTGAACAAGATGTACATTTTGCTAAATGACTGTTAGAGCAAATTCTTTAAATGTCTGGTACATTCAGAGAAGACAGTTGCCTTGTATTTACTGGATGATTCTTAAATGATTATATTTTAGACATCTCTAATAAACTTTGTAGAAGGTGTTTTGGGGCTTAGATCTCCAGTAATACAGAAGGCTTTGTACTTTATGTAATTAATCTAGAAGCCAACAGCTAAATAGCTAAATATGTGCAGTCTACCATACCACCTATTGGTATATAGTAAAAACCTTTCTCATAAATCCACAAACACATACAAATGATTGTGCAATGACATCATGCCATGCCCCGCTGGATCTGTACACCATAGCAGAACATCTGTGCCAAGGTCAAGCAGGTGCCCATATGTATCAGTAGCACTAAGGACCCCTGGGCTTTATGGGTACTTAACAAACACATGTGGTGAAAGAAGAAGTGCATCTGACTCATTAAATCCTTGTGAATATTTCATACAGGCCTGTGTTGAGACTGTGACTAAAAATATGGGAATGTCTCAACTCCAGTGGTTGGATGTTTTACCCTCATTGTAGTAAATACACAAGAAGTCATCAATACTTTATGTTTGCAGTGCAATCTAGGGGAGATGGGTAGTATCACATTTTCTTTCAGCCCTTTAAATATTTAATGTAAAACATTTACAAAAAATTTTCCCCTAAGGCCAATTACAGTACGAACCCACTATCATGTCTGAGACATGATAGTAAGTCATCTGCTGCATTTTCAGTGTTTTTTTTTTCCTTTCCTTTTTTTTACATTTCCAAGTTTTTAACAGGGGCTTTTATTCTTTCATTTACTGGAGACCAGTACTGTGTTTATTTTCTACTTGCTTTCTATGTCTTTAATTTGTAAATGTGCATTAATGCTTTTAAGCTTTCTTCTGACTTCACTATATTAAAACATTCCCCTGCTTCTAATTGAACAAATCCTCCAGATGACATCACCAGGAGGAGTTTTTTTTATCATTAGGAGTTCAGATGATTTCATCTGGGAGAGTTCTGAAAAAGCAGGTTGACTATGATCACAAACTTCATAGTATGACCAACAAGATGACATAATCTGAACTAAAGGCTCCTACAATTGATGTCATCCAGAGGCGTATTTCAGTTAGAAGTAGAGAGATATTGATATAGGAAAGTCAAAGGGAAGTTTATTGGTATTTATGTGCATGTACTATCCAAACTAGAACCAAAAGAAGCAAGTTCAAAATCAGTGAAGGCCTTTAATGTTTATAAGGCTGTAATGTGTAAAATACATATTCACCAGAATTGGTAAAATTAGTTATTACATTAGATTTTTAAAAATTGTTTGATTTTGACTTGGGTTTTAATTAGGCAATTAATTAGGCACCTAATAAACTAATAACTCGTTTAATTTAAATGGGGTTAAATAATCACATCAACACATATTCACGGTGGCAAATATGCAACTAGGGATGTTTTTATTGTAATTGGAAACCTAAAAAGTCATATCATGTGTAACTTGTTATACACTGTGCCTGAAAAACAGGTTTACAGTAAAGCCTGTTCACCAGTGTGCCTCCATTTAACTGAAAATACAATGTAATTTCTACTTCTATTAAAGGTCAACAACAGTGTCCACTCCCTGTATGCATGACACATGTCTTACACACTGATATGCTGTAACATGTGGCCTTTACTGTCCCTACATGTTACCGCGTTATTGTTAATTAAACACCAGTAATTCATCTTTCAGACAAGTTTGCATCAACATTTTATTTAAAGAAATTAATTGTACTGCAGAATTTGAAAGATCGGATGATAGAGGCTTAAATTAGGAATTATAATTGATTAAGTAATTATAGGTGGTGATTTCGCATAGTCTGTCGACCTCAAAATAATGGTTACATCCAGCTTGTGTTGTATGGGGCCTTAGAGGTTTTATTTAAATATTTTCTTTTCTTATTTTAACTTGCAACCATTTCAATATCTCTAAAGCCTGCTGATCGAGATATTTTGTTTCAAAATGTGATCATAAAGCCAGTTTGACAATTTATACTTAGGGCTGATCACACATGTTTTGTTGTTGCATTTGTTTAGCATCTTGGCAGATGTTATTTGTAGCACTGTTTTCTGTAAGGCCCTGTGATCTGTCTGGTGGCTTTTGCCAAATGGTGATACTCGTAGCCAACGTAGAAGGAGGCGCTGTCTGTGGTGCTAAATTGACTCAGACTGCTGTTTTTAACCCAAGTCGCGACACGGCGCTGTCCGCGGTCCTGAATATAGTGCCGCATGCAACTGGAGGTGCGAAACGGCGCATCCCAACTAACAGATAGTTGGCTATTTTATGCTCTCCTAAAAACCAAGGCCAATAACGGCTACTTTAACAGCAGACACTGCACTTTATAATCTGAGATGGATTATGTTCAACACTGCATGTATCCTGACCAGCTGAACCCCTGCAAGTTCAAATGCTCTTGCTTTGACTCAAAGCTTTTCTGGGTCAAATAATTTACCGTCCTTCACTGCAATTCACAACTGTCACATCACAGCTTGTCATTTTCCCCAAACAGACATGGCTTTTGTCGAGTGTCAGGCACCAAAGCACGCCAAACACTCACACACATCACACACCTCCAGGATCTATTACTATTGTTGGGGCTGGTCTGAAACACTAATTACAAATTCTTTGTATTCACAGCGACAAATAACACAGAGACCCTTTAAAGAGAATGTCAGTGGTACTGTTCAGTGTCCAGTTCTTTCATCTTAGTCAGTGCTATCAGATGTAGTGTTTATCGGGGACCCCCTGGACCTCTGTGTCGGTGTTGTAGCGGTAGACAGGAAGGTCTGTAAATAACGACCTCCAGGGCATCAGAGGCATCAGAACTCTCAGAAATAGCAAGGGATAATGTAACCTGTGTTATGACAATGTTATGTATTCTAAATGTTCCTCAGTCTTCTGATGCATTTTTGTATCTATTCATTGTAATTTCTGTTATAAATTTCATCAGGATTTATGTTAATCTTAAAATACACGAGCGATCACGTCCCGGAATAAAACCCCGGTGAACGAGGCTTTACCGACAAATATAGCTCTTTTCTGCTTATTGAACTTTCCACACACGATGCAGTTGCTTCTCTAACACCGGGTTACGTACTAACAGGAGACACCTTTGTAACAATAGCGGTTTGCCTGTTAATGCTGCACCATCTATAGTATTGGTGCTGATTTAACACTTCCCCCCGATTAAAAAAAAAAAAAAAAAAAAAAACATTTCAAGGCGTTGGTTCTTACTTAAATTACCCGAAATGCGTTACAATTCACATGCGGGAGATCAGCACTGTTTGGGGAACTTTTGAACAATGCTTACTCATTGCGTGCAAGCGTTTGTTCTGGACTCCTTACCTCACAGGGCATGACAGCTAACATCACAAGTAGAAACATAGCACTGAACAGATGCATCCTAGTCGAAATCTTAGCGTCCCAGCCGACACCGGTTTCCGAGGCTCTCCCCCAGTTCTCGCCTCTTACTGGGGCGGTTTCTTCAGATACAGAGGAATTCCTTTAATGCTGTGTCGACTGTGCGCCACCAACCTCATCACCAGGACGCACGGCAGAACCTCTCTGGCTCGGTATAGCGACAAGTCGCGTGTCTTTTGTGGAGCACCGACTCTTTTGCGGGTAGCAAAATCAAACGGTCCGATCACCCAGTGTGGAAAACTCCTCAGATGCTGTTACCGGGCAAAGCAGACAGTCCGTGTTCCCATCCGTCCTGCAAAATAACTGCGACTGAGCGAGGAGAGAGGAGGAGAGTCGCAGAGGTTGGAAGGTGACTGCTGTGCTTGCAAGGTGCCGACGCTAGGAGCAGCACGTCTATGTGTTATCGGAGCGCTCTAAAAGAAGTACGAGTCTAAAGCAGCCAAGATAGGCCGTACGTGCGTGCGCGAGTGCGTGTGTGTACAATTTAGCGTGATAGAGCCCAGCTTTAGATAGATAGATAGATAGATAGATAGATAGATAGATAGATAGATAGATAGATAGATAGATAGATAGATAGATAGATAGATAGATAGATAGATAGATAGATAGATAGATAGATAGATAGATAGATAGATAGGAAATAAATCAAGCTTGCTAAAAAGTTACCTAAAGATTGGAAAACTGTATTTATGATGATTTGTACTAAAAGCAACAACACACTAGTAATTCATACTGCTGAAATCATTATGCTGCAAGAACGGAAGCAAAATTATTTTCATTTACTTAAAGTCAGTGCAGTTCATAATGAATCACAGACTGGATTGTTGTTTCTGCTTCCTCTATTGGCAGGTGCCCAAGAAGCACCTAAAATCACAAAGGCAGAGAACATATTTCCGTTTAATATTAACTTTAATTTCTGCTATTTTCTTGTTAACCACTAAAAAAATATATTTAAGAATATGCATGGTTGATAACATCTGGCCCAGGTTTCTTGAGCAGTCAGCATTACTATCATCTAGGAGCTTATGATCTAATCTGATTTTACAGTGTTTTATGAGGAGAAAATATGGAGAACCTCATTTGTAATGCCTGAAACTGATATACACAAAACCATATTGGTTGTTTTCATCAGTTGGATTTAACTGCAAACTATTGTCAGATAACATTTAAAAAGAAAAAGTGACAGTAACACTTATATCCCTGGCATAACCTTTGAAAAAACTAAGCATACAGTAATTAGACACAAGCAGCAATGACAGTGGAAAGAAAAGCCAGACTGCAAAGTGGAGTAGCAATAGCACAACGTTAATTAAAAACAATTGAGCATTTTTAGTACACTGCAAATTGAAATTGTTGCAGCTTACACAGATCCCGTGACCAACCTCAACAGCTGCTTTATCATTTCACCAAAACATGAAAAACACATACCCATTACTGGCCTACTGTACAGGGATTGTCCAATAAATTAAATATAAGGTTGAGAAATATGCTGCATCCTGCCTTTTTTTTTCTTTCTTATTTTTGACAAAGAGAGAAAGACAGGCAGGCAGAGAGACAAAACACAGCTGCATATTTCAAGGAGAAATCTACCTGTGAAGACCACGTACCCTGATTATAAAAGTAAGGTTTCTCATTTACACAACGATAGGGTTGGGCAGTCTGGGTGAAGCCAAATAGTTGGACAACATACAACATCAATCACAGAGTCAAATAAAGAATTTGAGTCTGAGTGAGGATATTTACTGCATGTCATACCCTATCTTTGAGAATTAATTATTCTGAGATACCCCAAATCCATACAAGTCAGCCACCAAAGCATCTGTGATAAAACTGGAGGAGCACAATCCAGTTATTTGATCTGTGCTTGGCCAGATATCAATTTTCATTTGGACTGTAACAGTCCTCGGGCTTCGTCAGACGATGTTTCAGGTCCACAAGAGAACAAGTATAGAGAACAATTCCTATTTGCTCTCAACAAATTATGTTGCTTATACTAAATATTGTTTCTGTCTTCTGGGACTTCTTCCTCATTGTGTGCCCCACTGCACATGTACTAAAGTTTCTGTGCAGGCACTGTCTGTGCACTACTGCCTATAGACTTTATTGTCTATTATCGTCAGAAAACGAACGTTAATATGAAAATTGTGTTTTATTATTCCGTTGTTTATTAAGATAAAAATGTATTCACTAGTATGAAAAATATCGCTAATAAAATATTTTAATATTTATTAAGTATTTCTGGCTTAATAAACAGATATTTTGAGTTCATTTTTATGTCTGACTCATTATTCAAAACATTTATAGTGAAACTAAGTTAAAGAAAATTGTTTTTTACAGTGTAGAAATACCCTATCAGTGACAGTTTTTACACCACAAAATGTTTCCTGTGACGCCAGACACCTCAGGAAAGTCATGGCATTTTGCACTGATAATATCTTCTTGCTAATAAGCCTATCTCTGAATGATAACTGTATGTATTGCAAAAGATCAGGATATAGGCAGTCAAGTCTACATTAATACCATCAATTCAGCTCTGATGCATATCCAATTAGAAGATGCCAAACTAAAGGGATTCTCTGGGGTTTAGGGAAATGATAATAATTATTTCCATTCTTATTACAGTGAAGATAATGAATGTCCGTAGCTAATGGAGATAATTAAATAATTGTTAGGTATTCTAATGGGGAATTTCCAGGCCATGGGAAGTTGTGATTAGGTGTTCTCACCTTCTGCACAGAAGTAATGTATGTTTATGGAAAGAGTGGACCTTTGATTTCCTTGCTTTTTTTTCACAGGCTGTATTTGTGGCTTTGGCGTTTCCAAACTGGGCATGAAAAACATAAAAGCTTTCTAATCTCACCCCTTTCTCACCCCTTAACAACAGCTTGGCTTAAAATAAACACTTAAAATAAACAAATATAAATGCACTAAATGTTACCTGTGGTGAATCCTTTTAGTGACCAGCGAGTGTCAAGAAAACTGTAGCCACAAAGACAAAACACTGCTGCTGTGGTTTGTCCTCCCACTACATTTTCTTTTTGACAAATTCAAGATAAAGCACCACATACATAACGAACAGAATGTGTCATATTTTGAACAAAAGTGATCTGAGGAGATGCCTTTTGTGTGAAGTCACAGCTGGAGCTCAATAGGATATTTTTTTATTTTGGTGATTGTTTACAGTAGCTAATCTTTGCTTGTCTCTAATAAATGAGACCAGTATATTACCCATACGCTGGTGTATATAGTCGTAATCAGCACTTACTCAGATTGTATCAACAATCAGAGCTTTATACTAATTTCAGTCATATTCTCTATACACAGGCATTTTTACTTACACACATACTGTGAAAACATCTTACATAAAGTTGGAGTAGGGTGAATTTATCTTTATAGAGCAGATAGCAGAGTATGAAGAAAAGTAAAAAGAACAAATGTATGAACGACAGTGACAGATTACTTACTTGGTTGGCTATTCTGGAGTTAAGAGCTCCTTATGCAGCTTTATCATGACTGGATGATATGACATTTTATTCATGTCTAGTATGAGTTTGAGCTTTTATACTTTGTCAATCATTTTAACCCCTACAAGAGTAGAATTAGTTCATAAGGTATTCAGACAGGATTTCAGCTGTACAGTTCAACAGACATTTTCTACCCCTGCTGCTACCTTCAGTGATACGGTGCACACCCATCTATTTTCCCCTCAGGAAAAACCACAAGGAGGTGAAATTAATAGCTGAGTGTAAGCAAAGGGTGGGCTATAACATACAAGAAAGACATCCCATTCTTGCCATCCCTTGGTATTGTTTTCACCAAGCTTTTATTCTACTTTACTGTACAATCCTTGATCGTGTCAGACTTTAGAGACCTTGGGCATGTTTCTGAGTTGAATGCAAGCAATGCATCAACCGTTTGTCAAAGATGGAGCATTTTTCTCTTTTTACCACATACAAAGGTTAAAAGTGGCTTTTAGGGCTACTCTCATCCCAATATCTCTCTGTTTTCCTGTCGCCTCACATGTGACTGTTTTAGGCAGACGAGGCACTAAATCATAATTGTTCATATATTTCTGGTCCTTTTCCAGAGCTTTTGTTTTGTTTTTGCATCTTCGCAGTTATCATCTTTGTGTTTGTCTCTTTGACACCTCATCTCTTTTTGGTTGCCCCCTCAGTGTTTATGTTAATGACTCGTGGTTGTTTGATTGTATTTCATGCTTTATGACTTAATCTGGGATTTTTCTATGTTGCTAAAATATTTGAGGCAATGCAACATATCTACTATTTTGAAGTGGCCTGAGGACTAAATTTGATTTAACCAACAGCGTTTCTGGGTTTCTGTGGGTGTGCGCTTATGCATGAATGTTTGTGTCTGACTGCCTACAGGCACTCTGCTTGTCAAATTGCACGGTTCAAAAGCATTAAAACACAGTTTTTTAGATGGGACTATTTGTATTGAACCACCATTGCTAAGCCTATCATTATATAGATTTTCAATTTCCTGGAGTTGATTCTCTTCAAGTAATTGGAACGTGAGAAGAATTATAAACACGCTCTGAGAATGAACTGTCGCAGACCAGAGGAGCATTGTGTTGTTCATGGGTGACAGTGAATATTAGACTGATGCATAGGCCCATTGAGTGACTACTGTACATTGCACAGACATCACAGACAGTCCAATTGGAGCTAGCAAAAACCGGAGTATGTCCTTGTGGTTGTTATTGATCCTTTTAATGTTTCTTCTGCTGCCGGTGCTTCTGGGTTATTAAGCTATATGCTTCCTGAAAATATCAATAATGTTGTGGCAACATTAGGTAGTCCAGTGGGCATTTGACATAATGTCAGGCATTGAGATTATGTCCTCAGTCTTTGGTTTTCTCAGTCTTTAGTTTAAATTTGATACTCACTGATTAATAGTCACATACAATACTGTAGGACACATAGACAATCTCTCACATGCAAATTTACTTCAATGCAACAGATCTAAGCCAATGTGAAAGCTTTGTACAAACATTACAACACCATGCATCTCACAATTGACGGTCACACTACCTGATGTCCAATCCACTCACACCTGCACAAACAACATAAAACACCTCATTCAGCTGTCCCAAAAGTGCAGTGTCTTTGTACAGCCAAATGGACTGCAACGGCACACACTCACTCACTATCTGAGTTTGTCTTTATGCTTCACTAATGGAAAGTCATTGTGAATCTAGATATGAAGCTTAAAAAATTAAAAAGATTTTAGGCAAAGGCTTTCTGAACAGTGTGAACTCTAAACTCCATTTATGGCAAAATTTATCAAAAGCTATTACTCTTGCAGATAAAATGTCTATTTTAAAGTTTTTCCTATCAGATAAATGTAAAGACAGAAGCAGCTCTGTAATTCTCCATAGAGAAAAACCTTATGTATTTTCCTCTGAGCACCTGGAATAATACCAAACAAGTTAGTGGTGGGGATGGCGCTCCAAACATTGGGTCACAAGGTTGAGAGCACTCAGTTGCCATAGCAATGTTCGCCACAGTATCTAGAGGAGAAGGTGTGAAACCCCCCAATGGTTGTCTGAAGATGGAATTACCCGTGGCTTTTCACACCCTATCTTGAGCTGTCTCACTCTACTACCTGTGCATAACAAAGGTAACCCAGGCAAGGACAGCTCAGGTTCAGCTGGAGTTTCTGCAAGGAGGCTTTGCCATGGTTCATGTCTGCGTCTCACCATAATTCAGCAAACGCCATCCGTCATCATCTAGTGGAATGGCACGGCAGCCTGGTCATGTTGCTGAATCAATGAAGAAATTTAAAAAACGAGGGGAGACACAAACTGGCAGGAACATAGAGCCAGTTCAACACAAGCTCCAGCTATTAACAGAAGCCTTCTAGTACATGCACGCAGCAACACCTGCACATCGATTCATCGAAAAGCATCCTATTCTCCCTTTCTTCTTCCCCCTCGCATATCTCTCTCTGTTTCTCTCCTGTTTCATTTCTTCCAGAATGAGCGGTACTAAGATGCTCCCTAAGTTGGACTCTGTAGCCTGTGTTGGTGTTTAATTGGATGAAAAGATGATGCATAATGTGAGAGGAATGAAACATGAGGGAACCAAAGTCCATGTCGCCTGCAGCAATAAAAACCAGTAGCTATTTGTTGTTGACATTTTCGTCTACTGTTTTTTCTGCTCCATTGGAAAGGAGGCAGCTTCATGTTTTTTCATGCATTTAGGGCTTTTTCCCAATTGCATCCTGTCTATGGTGTAAAGTTCCTGAGCATCACAAGATTCTCCACTGCTACACTTGTGTTTGTGTGTGGCACACGCAGTGGTTTAGTAATCTCTAAAAGTAATAAAAGAAGAGCTTTGATGTACTGTAGATCTGTATATATAGAGTACAACTAAGCTGGTTCCATTAGGGACCTGGCTGTAAATGGTGTTTACCTCCATTGCAAATAACCTGCAGGATCCAGCATCTGTCTTTTCTTCTTTCACATTGGAGTTGGCCTGCTAGTGATAATAATATTCCTGTTTTAATTTAGTAAATATGCACCAGTAAAGTTGTGATTACGAAATCTAAAACAAACTTGACAGAGGGACAAAGATGAATGAAAATGCCATAGTCTCAGCTGTAATGTCCCTCTGCACAACAGAGTAGGGCATGGAAAAAGATAATAAAAAACATCTTCATCAACCTACGAATAGTAAGAGCTTTGTGCTTATTTTTAAAGTAGTTACAGCTGACGTACCTTTCTTAAAACTCACCCTGATTGTATTTGGCCTGACAATTCCCAGCATGACAAATCTCAGGTCGATATCTTCCAGCATGTGTGCTTTTTCTTACAATGCTTTTATGGTACCAGTTATTTTCACAAGATGAGACCATGACAGAGAGCACAAGAGGAAGTGATAAAGAGAGAGAGAGAGAGAGAGACACTAGTAGAATAAAAGAATAGTTTTACATAATTAAGCAGATAGAAGTGATTACAGCAGCTTATCCACAGAGCACGAACTGCGCATATTCAGCCTCATTATGAAGTTAAAGACTCCAAACTGTCGCTGATGGCTTAATTACAGTTCCACAGTGTAACAAATGATTTTGAGCCATTACAGCAAAATCATGAACCTTTTCCTGAACACACAGACGGTCCTCAAATAGCTTCTGTTTTGTTTTCCCTGCTACTTTTCCCATTTCCATGTTGCTATCACTCTGCTTCTGGACATTGCTCTGACAAATAATACAGGAAAAAAGATAGAAAGGAGAAAATCACTTTTTCCCTTAACGTTCCTGGCGTTTGATCTCACTCTCACAATTCTCACTGGGGCCTCCTCCAGTCCCTTGTACAGTTAGTTATGTAGTGGTTGGAGGCTGAAGTTGTCCCTCCAGCTTCCACTCTGCTCTGCCAAGCTCCACAGAAGCAAGCCGCCAGGCAGCAGAGTGTGGACTCAGCACTTCTCTGGAGTTAGTGTCTGAGGCCAGGCACCGGGGCTTTATTCTTCAGTCTGCTTCTGCATTATTGAATCAGAGGAGTGCCTCAAACGTGGAACTGGACACAACTGAGAGGCAACATGCACATTTGATGAATCAATATGTTGCAGTGGAACAGTATGTAAGGAAGGCAAGCAGCAAAGAGACATGATTGGGTCAGAATAATATCTTCTTTATACCTCATCTGCTTATCTCTCTCTTTTTCTCTTTGACACACACAGACACACGCACACACACACATACATAAAACACATACAGATACAAAACACACATACCCCTGCTCCCTCCCTAAAGGCCTTCATTAGATAAAAGGAAAACAGCTCGTTTCAGATCTGCAGTGCAATTATTCAGTGTAGTCAAGCATGTCTCTGTGTGACAAAGCAAATTGCTTTTTCGGTTTGCTGTTCCTGATACAGATAGGGCTTTCAAAATCTGAGGGGAAGCCTCGCGCCACTGCCCCCGACACTGCAAGAGATACTGGCAGTTATTTACCCCACAGTGCGTGTTCGTGTTTACAGATGACTTTACGCATGTCTGTGCACTCTGTCTTTTTGTGTGGATAGCAGCGTTTTGCACTACATAGTGGACTGTGACAATCAATCACTTTTCTTCTTCATTGCAGTTTGGTGAAATCTGGCTAGATTGATAGACGGCTTCTTTGACATTGTGTGTCATGGTTGATATAGAAGTACTTGATTCCCTGTGCACTACTTATACAATTATCAAGGACAGAGTGAAAATGAGCAGTCGCTGACAGTTAAGCAGGCACCAAGCTTCTGCTAAGTTCCTGAAGGTAGTTGATTTTATTACTGTTGCTTTTGATTTAAAAAACTGATTTGGGATTTTTCAGTCTGTCTTAAATGTGTTTGCGGTAAGTGTACTGTGTTTCTGATTCACTCTGTAATGTGAAAGTAAAAAACATGGCAACAAAACCTTCACAGGTTTCTACTAAATTTCTCCTCTAAGTGCATAAACACTTTTGAACTAAAATCCCCAAAATGTCACAGAATTCAGTTGGTTTACAGGCATGTTTGGTGAGACCAGGGACCCTTGTGGTCAAAGTAAGAGGGAGGGTCATCTGTGTGGAAGTAGCCTGAGAAATACAAGGCCACTTTTTCAGGTCTGGCAGATGATTATCTTTCCTTTCATGTTAGGGTGAGTGAGAGTACCGTTCATGGCCACTGACTTCTTATTTATCTTGCCCCTGCTCCCTCTGGTAGGGTCCCAATCAATATCCAGGGGTGAGGAACGGAGACAGAGGACAAGTCCTCTGGAGGGAGGCAGAAGTAGAGAGAGTGCAAGGACAAAGCAGAGCGTGAGGATTTATTTGTGCTGCCTGTCGGTTTGTGGCCACACAAGGAGACAAATGCTTATGGTAAGCTTCGGGAGTCTCCTCTGTGATTATGAAGCATGTCAATTGATTTTGTAATGATTTTTATCAATGCCCAGTACTGACTAGCTGTATATTAGTCACACATATTTGTAGGTTATGTATACACTTATAAGAGATTAGAACTTAAAAACACAGCAGTGAAAGCTTTGCAGTTGTTTGGAGGCTTTATTGCTTATTTTGATTTTGAAACATTACTCAATATGCTTTTATATTACAGGTAACCTGACGCATATAAAATGCCCGGTCCTTTGGTGTGAAAGGTGAATTGTGTCTGTCAAAGGGGCTTGGGCGGGTTTTGAGCCTTTTTGGATCAGAAGGAAAGATATTGATTATTATCCATTGTCCCATCATCAAGGGACGTGGGGGAAGCTTGAAGTAACACTACATGTCCAAACACCCAGGAATCTAGCTGTTGGCTAGCCTGTTGCCATAGAAACAGGGTGTTGTCATGCCGACAGGCTATCCAGTCTGTGATGTGGAAAAAAGAGAATCAGACCACAGAGGCTCAAAACTTTAGTATGGAGTGGTGGGGTGGCAGTTCCTTCTGAAAATCAGTCACATCTAATGCTGCGAGTGCACACCGCTCAAACATGGAGGGGTTGGAAGATGCATTTGTATTAAACATATTGAGGTAGATCAGAATGAAAGGCACAGGGAGAAAGAGTTAGAAAGCCTCTAAAAGCAGAGATTGACACTTGTAAAGAAAAAGTAAGAGAAAGAGATTTGTCATGAAACTGGAGATCTAATTTCAGGAACTGGTTCCACAGAGGTTTTTCTCCTTATTAGAAGCACTCTGAACAGCCCAGCACAGGCACTTCAAAATGGTAATGATTTATGCCCGTCAGCACTGTCCATATGTGCTTAGAATATCTTATCAACTCCACTGATGTAGCTCTCTGTTTGCTGGGGAGGGGACAGAGGGGTTGGTGGGAGGCAGTGATGAATGATAAAAAACAGACATGGGCAGCATAGAAAGAAAAGCTGTGGATGGGTTGAAAGAAAGAACAATAAAAAAATATAGTGACAGAAGGAAATCAGGGACTAGGGTAAATGAACATAGACTGACAATTGAGTGAAGGACAGATAAAGAAAGAGTGAGTCTGAGGGGTGTTGGGCCCTGTGGAAGCCACTGACCACTCTAATTATCCTCTATTTTCTTCAAACATGGCTGAGGCATTGTGAGTCAGTCCCCCGGGACACAACCCACTCCTCATTTTCTCAGAGATTCAATTCTGCTCCATCTTCCTCTGTCTTTTACATATAAAACACTTTCTTCAATTATTCCTCTGACGTTCATATCTGTATTATTTGACGCCTTTGCCTATTCAGAGTGACTGCTCATTTCGCCTCACTCTAGTGTGACTAGAATCAATCCCAGGCTCCAAGATAGGCAGGAAGACTGAATGTGTGCGTGTGTGTGTGTGTGTGTGTGCCCTGTGTGCATAGTTGTTTGTTGAATATGATTGAAGACAAGAAATAGAGAGAGATTGGACAAAAAGACAGGCCAGCAGAGGGAGGGTGATATAATTTAAAAAGAGGGTGCAGATTATTCTGGGTTTGTGTGTGTGTTTGCATGCAAGAGTAAGGCCAAGGAAGTAAGTGTGCTGCAGTGTGTGTTTGATGTAATCAAGGTGTTTCCAGCTTATCCTTTCTCCACTCTCTTCCTTGTGTAGGACAGCATGGTTTATTTGAGATCAAATGAGGCTACAATTACATGGTGGATACCGTTCTTTCTCAGTCGATTACAAACAAAAGAACCATTCCATCAGAGGCTTTTAACTAGAGGTTCTGTATATATATATATATATATATATATCACCATCTATAGCACACTGCCTCATTGTTCTTGTGCTTTGAACCTTGAGGAATGAGAGCTTTAAAAATAGTGAGCGAGTGATTTACAATGTATGCTTTCTGCCCAAATTGTCTTTTAGCATTAAAGTGAAATTAGAGTCTAGAATTCTCTTGCAAAGAAGTTGGTTGCTAGTTGCTCTTAAAGTATAAAGAACTCTTTAGATAATGTATAATTTACATATGAATATTTTAGCTAGAAGTGGAGACAGTACGATGCTGTTTATAATAAGCACAATTATGATACACCTGCAGATTAGAGAGAAGGTAGAGTACTCAGTATGGGAACTAATTACTTTGATAATAAACATAATTTTCTCTCAAATTATTAAAAAAGGCTTCCTTTTCTCTATTAGTCTGTTAAAATACTTGTTTTCAAATAATATGTTTGTTATTTAGTGATTTAAGGAAGTAAAAAGTATTGTGAAACATACAAATCATAGAAAATTATAATGTAAATGATAGAAGACCATATGTGTGAGTTCTGAGGTATAGTTCTATATCAGTAATTTGTGATTTATATAGATAAGAAACCTGTAAACAGCTAATTCACCATTCTATGTTGTTGAATTTAACTTGCTTTAGTTCTCAAGTTTTCTTCGCCAGATGAAGTGTGTTATATCTTCCTGCTTTGTTACCTTTCTGAAACACGTTGCCAACATGTCTAAGACTCGCAGCTTAATGTTATTTCCTGCCTTCCTGTCTCAGCCCTTTGGGTTTGTTTGCTTCACCTGGCTGCTTGCTGACTTCAAACGGACTGTTTGTCACTATTATTGTAAAAGAGCAGCTGTGGTTCAGGAGTTGGACCAAGTTGTCCACCAACTGCAAGAAACTGAGCCCTAAATGTGTACCTCACTTGCTAATTTAGGCACATTAATGTATATGCAGCATTTCTTTGAAATATGGTAGCTGTAGTGTTTGATTGTTTTGTGATAATGTGAAGCTTTATGTGTAGCACATTTGTTGAACACAAAGTAGTTCTTTCATGCTTACACATAAAGTAGGTTGGAATAGAAACAGCACTTCGAAATTAACACATACTCCGATCATAGTTGCATGTTCAGGCATCAAGCATCAAGCTTCAAACATATGCTTTTTAACAAACAAAGTCTGTCATCTTAACTGTAGACCAATGTCAGCAGCAGAGTTGCAGTGGATGTTAATCAGTGGCGATCCTAGAGTATGTTGGGGCCCTAGGCCAAACTTTATGCATCATAAAACCGCTAGGCTTAAGATATGGAAAATACAATAAAGTACACACGACACTGCACTGCACATAGCACAACAACTTACACTAATACACCGTAGTGATTTATAGTACACTTGTCCAAATTTCTTTGCATCTAAATTTTACAATGTAGCCTTCATAGCTTGACAGTTAGCTTAGTTGGACACAGCTTTCATCAGTTAACTACAGAAAATATATTATCCAAGTCCTTAACTATTTGCAGCCTGCTAGCTAAGCTAACAAGTTGACTTGTGGTGACTCCAGCAAATCTTTAGGCTGCTCTGCCAACTTAGTTAGCTAAGTTAGATCATGTTAAATGTCCAAATACCAAAAGAAACAACATGATGCCAATGGAAATTCTGTTATTCAACCATCTCTTCACCACAATTACAGCTACATTTGCAGCATTTAGCTATACACATATATATACAGGAGAATAGACAGGAGTATAGATAATATGTTATCTATATATACATGCACACACACACACACACACACACACACACACACACACACACACACACACACATATATATATATATATATATATATATATATATATATATATATATATTGTTTGCTCCCAAAATGAAAGCTCCTGTCCATTTTCATCAGCTGGTTTTTGTTTTTCATTAGACTTATTTGTTTACACTGAATTAGGGAGGTATGCATCTAGTAGTGTTCAGTTTTGTACATAGTTTAACTTTTGTCGGCCCTCGTGGGCGCCCTACTGGCCATCCTTTCATGATGGACAAGCATTTCATGTAGTTGTTTTAAAAATAAAATATATGCAGATGTTGATAGAAGTTGTTACTTTCTATGCATGCACTTTTAAGAAGAATCATTTTAGAACAGTGTGATAGAATTTAAAAACCTAATAAAACATGCACATACACTTTCTATGTCACCTTCTGTTAGAATTTGAACTTTACTTCAAGGTGGAAAATGAAAGAATCTGAAAGTAAAGTAGACAATATAGATGACATTTTTTTCAAGAGAAGTATTTAAAAGCATTTAAAAAGTTAATATGACTTCCTCTGTGGGTTCTGCCTTCACCTTAATCTTTTGTACCTTTTGCACTCAGGCCCTCATTCAGAATTTACATCTGGCAGATATTTTCATATTCAGTGGGGGTCTTGCCCCAGTGGGAGCAGTGGGAGCATACAGGTAATAGGCACACTGTACTCCAGTGTTGGAAGGAATGGCAGGATTAGCCTCAGCTTCACTGCAGGCACTGGGGACAAATATGAAGGGAATATGAACTCTACTGTATGTTCTCATGCATATGTGTGTGTATTTTCATGTTTGTGTGCGTTTATGTGTAAGGCTGATGTTCCAGTCTGCTGGCTGACAGACAGTCTCTTGGTTAATGAGCAGCTGTCCACCATCACTATTCATGAGCTCTGTCACTCACCTCCTCGCTCAAAGCACCAGCACCTGAAACACTAAAACCTCTAGTCTCTCATTAACACTGCAACAACATATAGTAGGCACACACATCAAAACATGGCCTCTCTATGATGAAGATTTATTCTTCCTACAACATGACTATAATATAGCACATATAGAGTGTCAGAGGAGCCTGCATCTTCAGTGGAATTCAAATTGCGTTGCAGTTTGCTGCAATTCAAGTGTTGCACTTTAAACAGAGTACGGTCTGGTTTATTCAGGCAGCAAAGCATTCAGTAAGCACATCACTGTACTTTTATGTCATGCTGAAACACACATACTTACACTTCACTGGAAATGGCTATTCGACGTGTCCTGTAGGACATGAATGGAGAGCTGTAGGTTTAATTAAAGGACTCCATTAGTGCTACACAGTATGGTGAACAGAAAATAAATAAAAAACTAGCATGGAGGTTCTTCTAAATGATAGATATGTTAAAATTGCACGCTTTTTCTGTCTTTATATTACCTAACAATCCAAGGAAAACAGGTCAGAGCTTATCAATAATAAAGACATGGTGGAATACACTATTTAGAGACCTTCAGTATCTAAGGTCTTAAATTACAGAGGGCTTGACAGATGGATACCATGTCTCTAAAATTTTAGGTAATATTTTTTTGTCAAACAATAATCCTAACAGAGACTGTTTCTGTAAGAAAAAAATGTGTGAATGTGTTGATCTTTCATTGTGAAAGCACTGGTGAGGATTTTTAATATCATAGCCCTACCAGGTCTCTCTGATGGATTCTAAATCAAAATATTCACACTGTACCAAATGAAACGCCACAGTCCACTTTTGTGTGACTATACCATGAGTCTGTACCACATATTTGAGTGATGTAAAGAGGGGGTATGAGTCTTTTGAACTGCCATCTTTAATTGTATATTGTATGAAAAAAATGAAAATCTAGTGTGAGAGAGCAAATCAGATTTAGTGTGACAGATATAGAAAAACAAGTGACTGCAGAAATAATCCCCCATTGCAGATTCAAAATACATCTCAGGTTGGTTCTGAATAATTGAAGAGAAGCAGAGTCAGGCCCAATTGTACTCATCACTGAGAAACATATGAAAGCATTATAAAATGTTGCAGATTGCACCAAAACGTGTACAGATCACCAAGCTTTGTCTGTGTGCAAGTACACAGATTACACAGTATTTTCCATTTTATACAAGTGAAAGAAAATATGGTGTAGTCTCTAATCCCTATATGAGTTTCATCATTCTCACACCTCAAATGAGATATTTTGTCTATATCCTTCTTTGGACTTAATTGGGCTTTTCAGTACTAATTCCTCTCTGGTCTGTCCCACAACAACCTCTGCTTCCGTAGCAGTTCAACTTTGCATTGCAAGATTTATGAAAAGTGTCCAGGTGCCCATGAAATGCTGCCATGTCTGATTCTGTGTGATAGAATAACAGGCGTGTCAGTGCCGCTACAGAAACTGATACAGGACAGGGTCCATTGATCATTCTAAGTGAGAGAGACGAAGGGGAGAGAACGTGAGGAAGATAAAGGTGGAGAGGTGGTGGCAAGAGAGGTGAAGAGAAGATGAGGATTTCTCTGCATTCAGGACCACAGACAACAGCAGCCAGACTTATTGAGGGGAATGGAAACGATTAGTTTCCCTGGCTTTTCAACTGAGGTCTGAGCCAATGTGCTCTTACATCTGAATCACTCAGTCTCTGTCTCTCTCTTGCACTCTTTTCCTCACAGCCTTGTCTGATTTATGTGAAAAAAAATCATCTCTATTGAGCGATGGGGTCATGCAGTTACCACTCTCACTCTCTCTCACTCACACTGACTTACTAACAAATCAGGAACACACATACACACCCACCCACCAATGCACACACACATGCGTGCGCACACACACACACACACACACACACACACACACACACACACACACACACACACACACACACACACACACACACACACACACACACACACACACACACAAACAAACACACACAAAAATACAGCTCCCCTGTGACTATACTTTCTGTTTTCATGATCAGGGCTAAGTTTGTTCATTAACATTGTCTCCCTTAGACTTATGAACAGCTGTGCATGTTTAAATTGGCCTGAGAGATTCATACAGCAAACTATCACTTTCTTGTCTGCCCTCCTATTTCTCTAATTCCTGTATTTCTCTCCATGTCCCTCTTCCATTCTGATAAATAAGACAGTGCTGTTACTTGGGCTGTCTGGGGAAGATTGCAGACAATCCAGTTGTCCTTTTACTGAGGACTAAGTTCATTGAGGATGGCATAGCTGTAGTAGTGGTTGTAGCTATGGTGGAAAATGCTGAGAGCTGCAAGCAGACAGCAAATTAGCTTTAAGATTTGTGTGTGTAGGAGATGGTGGGGGTGTTCTCAAGCTGTGAGTTTGAATCTCGGCTCTCTCTGTCTTCGAGATAATCATCTGACACTCTGAGACACATGGGGCCTTGGGCTTTCGAACCATCACCATGCTCTTTGTCCACCAGCACAGGGATTTCTATTTCCCTCCCTCAACCTTCAAGTCATTTTTTCAAATGGCTTTACTAATGTTAGCTTTGTCGATAAGCGTTGTTGATGGAAAAGGCATCTGCGGAAATGATTCCCCCCACCCTTCCTGAGATAAAGGAGCTGTGGATGGGACCTGGAAGGAGAAGCGCTTGCATGCACACTAATAAGAAAGCCCTTGCTCACCCACAAATGCTCATGATTTCACATACTCACACAAACATGTACACAAGCCTACGCATCAAGGCGCATGTTAAGCTGAACATAGAGATAATCCAAGTTTTTCCTCACCAATTGTACAGTACAAGATGCTAAACTAAGAGCAGCATGTACACTCATGTGCACATCAGTGGCGTGGAAAATAATGTCTGCTGTTATCTACTGTGACACAACATCCGGATTTGGGTGGATGTGTGGAAACCAAGGGGATGTCCCTGTTCGCTTGGAAACGTAGATACTCACGCTGAGTCTTTCTCATTAATCTGAATGTCTGCTTAATTTGTTCATTTTCCTCACTGTGACTTTGTGACATGTTCAGCTTAGTTATAATCAATGTCACAGCAGAGGAGCTGAGGGCAGGGGAAAACTGGAGAGAAAGGAAAGGGGGACTAGACAGTCCACCAAACAACAGACAGAAAAATCTCTAACATTTTCAACTCCAGACTAATGAGATAGAGATGTGTGAAGAGCACGAGAAAGGAGGAGCCAGAGAACACGTAGAGGATAGAGAAAGATAAAGTAACAATCTTGTTTCCAATATGGAGCGACTAAACATCTTGCTGTCTATAAATATGTGTTTACAGAAATATGTGAAAAGCAGCACAAAACAGCAGAGAGTAGACCTAATGCAAAGCTAACAAGGTGAGTGTGGATTTTCTGTATCTAATACAGAAAATGTTTCCAGATCACCATGTGTCAGATTCAATGTGTCACCCTGCACATATGGCAGAGAAATTACCATGGAAACATTTTAATATACTGCATAGACTGTGTATAAAGACAAGGCACTTCAGTGGGTTGTTGTCCCAATATACTGCTCCCAGTCAATAATACAGAGCTCAGCAACTTATAGCGTCGAGTTTTAGAACAGAACAAAAAGACATGGTACTCTGTTGTTGTTTTTTAGGGTGAAGTGAAGGAAATCATAGACCTTACCAACTTCAGACTGAGTCTGAAGTTCAGACTCAGTCTGAAGTTGCTAGGGTCAGACTAATGAAAACATAGACCCTAGCACCTTTTCACAAATAGTGTACCTTTGTATGTGTAACAAATTCTCTTCATGTGGAAATGCAATTTCATGGGATTTCCACAGACTTCCCAGAACTGAGCTCCAGGATCACCTGGATCAAGCTTGCTTATCTCACTGCAGAAAATGTTTGTCAGTGGTTTTGAAATGATTGTGAGGTTTAACAACTAAATTTGGGGATTTTCCTCTTGTATAATAGCATACCCTAAAGAATGTCAATATTTACAAATGCAGTAATATTTTCAAACAAGGGTTAAACTCTCAACAGAAGAAAAATAAGACTTTGGAGAAACAATACTCCTGGATAGTGGGCATTAGAAAGTAGAATGGAAAGGGAAGATGGCATAGTACTGTGTAAATACCACATTGACAGTCATACTGTTCTTCTGCTAGATCATTATTCTGAGGTAGTGACAGCAGATGACCTTTCTTGGTCAAGAGCTCAGTGTGGTTAAAATTCAGTTGAGTAGGAGTGAGTGGAAAGGAGAAAAAATTACATGGTAACCTTTACTCTGCCATTGACGCTAACCTTGAACAATGGTACGCAAAGGGAACAAGTGCCTTGTAGGGTTTAGAGTGGATGTGTCTGTACCAAAAAGCAATAATTGTGTATGCAGTTGTTGTTAGAGATTAGTAGGCAGATAGAGAGTGTGTGAGGGGTGAAAGAAAAAATTGTTCTAAAAATTTGAAATTGATTAAAAATGGTCACTGGACATTAATATATATATCAATCAGGACTGCTTCTGCTGCCTCCACCAAAGAGACTAAATCTCCATCCTTATCATCCTCAACAGTTACTGACCTCTTCCTGTATTTTCATCATCCATACCTGAATCCTTTGCTTTGTTTCCTTGCAGAGTTTCCCTCGATAACTGAAAAAGGGCTAATTTAAATAAATGAAATGGGAAGAAAATGGGGATGCTGATTGCAAGCTTGTTGAGTAAATGTTGCAGAACTAGTTGTTAATGAAGTGCCTTGTTTGACTGTTACACTCTGACTGGACAATGCAAACAGCCACATGCCCTCATGGATATTATTCTTACCCACCTGTTGGGTCTAGTTAGAAAAAGGAAACAGAATCATTTGTTGTTTGTTTTTATTCGCACATCAATGTTTGACAAGTACATTTGTCTTTTTTTTTCTTACTGGCAACAGGTTATTGCTCATAAAATCCTCAGAATAACTGTACAGTATATAAAATTAGTACAACAAACAATATACACAGGAGGGGCAGTGCAGGATGGCACAGGAGGAGAGAAGTTGATTACTGTAAGGTTTAAAAGTTGTGAAACAAATAGATCAGTGGGAGTGAAAAGCAGGTTACACATGCTGGAAACACTGCTGTTTTATTAAAGGTAAACAGAGCATTAAGAAAAATTACAATTGTATTTATTTTGCTAAAGGGAAATGTAACCATAAAGAATGTAATTTACATATGTGCCCTTTCTTTGATATTCCACAGATCCATTTTTTTCATTTGCAGAGGACCCTGTTTATGGTAACATGCAGAAACAGACTGTGGTAAAATGTCATCAAAATAAACAAATCCTGGAGCTGCTCCACAGACAGTGAATAATAGAATAACAGTCACAACACTAGAATAGCACCCATGGAGATTTTACTGGGATGTGAGGACAATTTCTGCTTTGCAGCTCTGCAAAATAAGTCAGTTGGAAAAAATATATTAAATGTATCTGCAATGGATAATCTTTACAAAATATAACATGGCTAAGATAAACTCCAGTTCAATTTTATGACTGTTGTGTTTGTTCATACTGTATTTATTATCTAAAAATCACTTTAAATTCCATTTTGAGACTGTATGGTCCCTTTAAAGCGATCAACTATGTTCCTCTCAAATGTCCCTAACCTGCTGTTCACTGGCCACATGAATTTGGCACAATCGGCCAGAAATTCTGAAACAAAAAACAAAACAAAAAAAACACTATTCCCCAAAAGGTGAGTTTTTTATGGTGATGAAAGAGCAACAACTGTCTTCCTCTCTTGTCCTATAATCCTGCCTACTCTGACACAAAAATAACAAAATGATCTTTAGCACCATTGAAGAGAATATTTTGTCAAATTACCAGCAACATAGTCTAGTCAGATTTCAACATATGAAAAAAAAAGAGAAACAAACCCTCTGCATATGGCAGATTTGAAAACAGGTAATGTCAGTTAAGATGCTTGATGAATTAAATGTCTCTTGGTATAAAGAACTGCAGTTAAGACTAGAGAACATTTAAATCAGCATGTTTGTAATTATTGCCCTGAAATATCCCCAATCTTGTGGCTGAGGTATATTATAGCATGCAGTGGAAAGGCATATCGTACTGTATATACAGCACAATTGCCAGTATTAGGTTAACACTAAGAGTGTTAAATTTGTACTGTTGGATTGTTAATTTAACATTCTCAAAGTTAATTTAACACTGGTGATTCTGCTGTCTGTGGAAACACGGAGGACCCACAAAGCTTATTATCAAGCCCATGGATGGATGCAGTTCAATAAAGGAAACAGCCTTATCCATTCAAGTAAGTGTTGGGTTCAATAACTGCCTATGCCCATTGAATACTAATCAAGGTAATTCAATGAGCAAACTTCAGTTGAAGGGTAAAAAGGACAATTTATCATTTCTCCACAAAAGAAATTAATAATGGTACTTGTGCGGAATTAATATGCTAGGCTAGTTCACAACTGCTATGCAATTGTCATTATAGTGAACTCTGAGCATGCAATTGAGTATGACGATTACTCTGATTTATTCAGTCGCAGTCTTTGTAAAACAACTGGTTTCAGTCGGCCTGAAAAGTCCCACTCAACAGATCTGTACCACAGAATGACAGACAGTTCCTTTCCATGATCTGTCTTGTTTATTAGTGGGCATTGTTAAGTGATGCAGTCCTCAGAATTCTAGAGGATCAGTTACAGCACACTTACAGTGAGAGAAAAACAAAAAATGTAATTAAATCTAAATGGAATATTTTCCTTTGGTAAATATTCTTTGTTCCCTCTGTTTCATGTCCTCTTTGTTGCCACTCTTCTTATTGTTGTAAAGCCTTAAAACCTATTTCTTTGGCTGTTGAAGAGTCTTAAATACCATACCACACACCAACCACATACAGGAACATAATATAATAAATATTGTTTGGGCAGTGGTAAGACTCCAGTTTATTTCACTGAAAACCTGCTGTGCAGGTTTTTTTTCTTTGGTTTGTTGTTGGTAAGATGTTAACCGTTGAAACATACTCGTCCGACTTGAAATCCAAACTTCTGGTTGCTGTTGCCAAAGTCACTTGGAGCCACATCAATAATAGGGAGCAGCTCTGCTGAGGGGGAGTCAATCTCAAGAACAGTCCTTTCTTGACCTTTACGAAACTGAAAGAGAAATGTGAAAGCCATTATAGAATTTGTTTGGATGAATTGGACTACCTAGCTCACTCCACACTGGTCTACTGTAATTCCCAGTTTAGGCCAGTGATTTGATGACTACCCATTTACTGAATCAAGTACAAGGTGACAAGAAAAACATAACTGACAAAATTCATTACTTTCGGCAAGGCTAATCCCTGTTTGTTCAGCTAGTCCTTTCACTTGGCTTTTCCCTGCACTGACCTGGCATCCATCATGTACTGCATTGACAAAGGGGCTTTTGGCTTGTGTCATCTCCTCGTCATTGCTGCCCCGGAAGCGGAGGGCATGCTGGTAGGAGCGGGACGTGCTGTCAAACCAGCCAGCTGAGTTCTGACAGGTGTAGGTGAAGCTCTGCTTGGCTGTGGCACTCAGTAGTTTCAGGAAGGTCAGCTGAACTACATGTACAGGGTTCCCATCCCTGTCACTGTAGGAGAACTGGGTGACATATAGGCATTAGTGTACAACAGAGAACAAAATGGTACTATAGTGGCATATTTTATGTAATAATATCAAATTTAAAACTTCATCTTAAAAACTTCAACTTACATCTGTAAACAAACGTGACAAAATGTCACAAATGAGAATTTCTCTCAAAAATGAATCCACAGAAAAACATGACTCAGTGTAATAATCTGTGTCAGAAGAACAGGTCCATTTCTCTTCCCATAACTGAAATTTAAAATCTTCAATATTTGTGATGAAGTGTTTTGGATAAGCTAGATGAAATGGTCACAGCAGCTTTGCTGCGGAATTAGAACAGGCAAGAAAAGTAAAATAGAAAATAAAGAAATTAGGGGACAAAAAACAAGTAAATTTAAGCACTGTATGTGAAAAGGTAAGTAAACTGCAACTGTGCTGGCACCTCTGTGATTACCTGAGAGGGTTAAGAGACCTCTGATAAGAGCAAGTGCTCTGAGCATGCTGGCCTGAATGCTAGTCAGTGAGACAGCTCTCTCCTGTGTGTGAGTCATTCTCACTGCTGAAATAAACTGCTAGCAAATCAAATCAGCTCTCACATAGACTAATAAATTAATAGCAAATTATACAGTGAACAGATTCACAAATAAACACAAACACTCACATGCAGCCATGAATATGTGGAGGACAAAGACAAACAAGCCTACACATTCTCCTGAATTCACATTGCACCATTCATATTTACAAATGTTATTCAAACACTCTCAATCTAGATGAGTAATTTAGTTGAAAAAGTCTGCATGGCATTTGGAGCCAGCTAAGATTAATGGTAGAAGGTTATGTTTGTTTTTTTGTACCTGCTTGCCTTTTCTGTATTGGCTGTACCAGCTTCCTGGCTTCTCTTTGTTCCATGCTGCTAATTTCACCTTCAAAAAGAAAAAAAAAAGAAAGTCAAGATCAAGAGATATAAGGAGTGAGTTGTGTGATACAGTACTGTATAATGTACAGTAATGTGATGAAGTTGGATTTGCAAAGGTGGACAGCAAAAAATATAGAATGACCATCTCTATCCGTTTGTCAGGGTCGAGACAGGTCTCTCCATCAGCTGTGAAGTTACAGTAGACCTTGATAGAGTCTTTGTGACAGCCCTGGTTAGGATCTATCCAGTAGTCTCCTAGAAAGTGCACAAAGAAAAGGAATCAATCAGTCAATCAATCAATCAATCAATATAATACTTGAATATAATAAACATTATAACAAGATAATTAGCATGTATCAAAATGATATAAAGAATTTTTACTTAAAAGGGGGGTCTATGTTAGAGAGAGATCTAATGTCTCCATCTTTCACAGACTAGTGTCTCTGGGATTAAACTTTGAAGGATGTGAAATATTCATGATTTATAGAGTAATGTCTTTGCTAACCATCTTTGTAGTGAGATTGAACCATCATGAGCTCTTTGCATGTACGGGCCGGACTCTCAAAGGTTCCCAAGGGCCTTCTCATTAGCTCCACTTCGGTTTTCATTGAAGAGAGGGTAGCAAAGACTTCTTCCATTCCCTCAGGTTCATCAAGAGGCTGATCTCCCTGAAGAAACTCCTCCATTTCCAGATTAACATCATCCTCCCTGGATGGAGCTGCACCTTCTACATGATTTGAGTGCCGCCGTCTCTTCCGCCTGCCCTGTCTGATAGGCAGGGGCTCCACCATTGTCGCAGGGGGTCCCTGGTGGTAGCACAGAGAGGTTAGCAAATGGGGAAAGGCAAAGAAAATTATAAAAGAGAAAGCCATGATGTGGATCATTGGAGATACTCACCGGGGGTCCTGGGGGGCCAGCAGGGCCTTGATCTCCTCTGGCACCAACAGTACCCTGTAGAGTAAAAGTGCATGAAAATTTGTGTCAATCAAGTCTCACCTGGTGCTTCTCTCACACCAATTGGATAAATTCTGACTTTATAACAGCACATATGGCTGCTGCTTTATAGGATTAGCCAGCTGTGAGCATCAGCACTCAGTAGTTGAAGCCTTGGCTCTCAAGACACAGTATTTGCCTTTTCAAAACATCACACACACCAGAACCAAATCCTATTAAAGGGGCCCAATATGAAAAAAAAAATCACACACAAGAAAAGCATGGCTTTGCTGCTGGCTTTTAGTTTCAAAGACATTAAAAACACAGTAGAGGAATATGATTTAAAGAATTGTACAGTTAAGCCAATAAACACACATTCTTCCCCAGCAAATGTTAACTACTAACCACGCTGAGGTGTGAATATATAAATGATAATGCATAAATAACACAGATTATTGGACTCACAGGGTCTCCCTTTGCTCCTTTCTCACCAGATGCACCCTGAGAGTGGAGCAGAAAGTATTTAGTAAGTGCACATTAAAACATAAATAAAAGTGTAAAGCTATTAAAACCTACAAAACTGTGTAAGTACTCAAATCACCAGCTACTGGAAAATCAGGCAATTGTACAGTGAAAGGACATAGTATCAAAAGAATACTTTCACTTACTGTGGACAATGTATGGTCTCTGGATGGCAGAGATTGAGTCATTAGGTGAACTCCAAATCTCATTTAAATAAGCATTAATTAAGTTACACTGATCCATTTATAAGCCAGCTGCACCATCAATATAGAGTACAGATGCACAATGTCTACTAATCCCTATAGCTTCCTGCATATTATGTCTTTCATGTAGTATCTGGAGGCATAATGTTTTAATATACTATAAATCTCACTTACTGAGAGTCCAGGTGGCCCCGGTGGGCCAGTGGGACCAGCTTGGCCAGCCACACCCTACATATAAGGAAAAACATATATTCTTGAATTGAATTTTCCTTGTGCATAAATCAGATTTTTCAGATTTATCCTGCTGCCTAAGTGTAGGTACCGCATCTCCTTTAGCCCCTTGTATACCCTGGTTCCCAGGCAGTCCCCTGTCTCCCTTCTCTCCAGGTTCTCCTGGGGGGCCAATTAGACCAATCAGTCCACCATGACCCTGCAGACAAAGACATGGTTCTTTACTTATCTTTCACAGAGTTTCTGAGACCAGGGTCTTCTGTGTTAGGTACTAAACACTCACTTTATCTCCCTTCAGTCCAGGGTCTCCTTTAAATCCTGGAAGTCCTGGTGGCCCCTGTCAGATTTATTAGTCAGGTCAAACATGGTTTGATTGTATTGGGTTTAAATCCTGACATGTTTTCATTATTGTCCCGAATACTTGATCATTATCAGGAAAATATAAAGTTCTTACTATTGGTCCTGGTGGTCCGGTTTGTCCTGGTGGCCCATTTAACCCTTGTTCACCCTGAGAATAAACAAAAGAATTAAACATTTACAAAAAGAATACATGAATATAAAGTAAACACAAACAGAATCAGATGCATAAAACTGTGTAAATTCATGACCTAAACTGAGTGTAAGCACCACGACAGAAATATGCATACACATACTTTTTTCCAGATTTATATTCTACAATATAGGCACAAATACATCTGGTTCGGCTTTATAAATCATAGAAATTATGGCAAGTGCAAAAGCCTCATTTCCATTTCCACAATTTGCCATGAGTGAATGGAGAAACGTCTTTCGACAGTTTGCATGTCATTACTCCTTCCTGCTCCACCACTCATTAGACCAGTCAATGTGAAGAACAGACGGTGAAAACAAAGAAGCAGTTTTAAGTTTTAATCACACATGACCATTACATAAAGCCATGGCCACGTATAGGTCATGTACAAATGGTCATCATTGAATAGTCTGAAAGATGATCTAGTGATTCTCATTTAAAATAATGTTTGCAAAGAGGCTAACTCAAAGTTTGGGGTAAATTTCAAATATCACAATTGGGATATCATTTAGTGTTATTCACGCTGCTTCTTGAAACTATGTATACAACTTAGTCTAAAATATGCATGAAGTGCACACTTGCTTTCAACACAACTGCAAAGTTTCAGACTAATGTTATAATAACATTTTTCATTGTGAACTGACCGCAGGACCTGGGATGCCACGAAGCCCTTCTGGGCCAGACCTCCCTGGTTGTCCTTGAGGTCCCACTGGACCTGTCTTCCCCGCTGGACCCTGACTTCCTGATGTCCCCTACATTAGAAAGAGAGAGAGACAGACAGGACGCAAGAACAATACACCAGGAAAGTTTTTCTTTTTTTGGCTCTATACATAGTTAAAGTTTTAGTCCTCATCCTTACCTTGGCTCCCTTCATGCCTTGCTTGCCTTCTTTTCCTGCAGCACCTATATGACCCTGTGATAGAGAAATTTATTTTTACTAAGATGATAACAAGGGCTGCTAACTACAATCTTGCATATAGATACAGACAGTCATGCACATACATATAAAATGTACATATGCAATGCTTTAGCTTACCCTTCGTCCAGGAGGTCCTGTTGGACCTGGCTCTCCAGATGCTCCAGGGGGTCCCTTTAGAAACATTAAAACATTGAGCTAAAGTAAAACATCTTTTATTTATTCCCAAAAACACTAATAAGAAATCCATGTCCAAGAACAAAGAACATCACCATGCTACTTAAGTTAAACACACAAGCAACATGTAAGTGAAATAAAATAAAAATCACTGCTTACAGCTTTGCCATTTTCTCCAGTATCTCCTTTTGGCCCCACTGTGCCATCTAATCCCTAAATAAAGCAATATAATACGGGACGAATGATCAAAAATGTACTGATGATGATAAATTATACAGTCATTTAAACAATAGTACTTACATTGACACCCGGTTCTCCTGGTGGTCCTGAATCTCCAGGGAATCCAATGGGACCCTATGGACAAAAGCAGTGAAAACAACATTAAAAGGCTGAGTAATCAAACAGAGCTACTGAAGGAAAGGTTACTCATTAGGAAAGATGGAGACTCACAAGACTGCCTTTTGGTCCATCCTCTCCTGGTGTTCCTCTGGGTCCTGGGGGTCCTGCAGCACCAGGTGAGCCAGAGTCACCCTTCTCCCCCACATCGCCTTTACCACCCTGGGATAGTAGTAAATGAAAAGACAACATTTAAAGTTGCAAACAGAGAAAAAGAAAAGGCAGACAAAGGATGAGGTTGATCAAGGCAGGAAGGAAAGATGTGGGCAACATGACTCACAGCAACTCCAGGCTCTCCAACTGGCCCAGGGTCTCCTGCTTCTCCATCCTCACCCTGGTAGAGAAGGAATGTTCAGTAACACAAAACATACACACAATTGTACAAGCCCACACACAATCCAACACAATCCCACTCTATTGTTAATGGGAAATACTGACCTTCTCTCCAACAAGGCCAGGCTGACCAACTCCTCCAGGCATTCCATGTGGACCCTGTAAGCAGGACAAGAGTAACAAGATGGAAGCAAAATATCACAAAACAAGGCCAAGTTTCAAATATTCATTTGATTTTAAAAAATCAAGTTCTTGCTGCAGTATTTGTTTTTTTGTTTTTTTCTTTGTTCGCCAGCAGTTCTGCTTACAGAATGCTGAAACTGGAACAGAATTATCACAACACAGAGAAAAATATTGAGTGTCAGGCTTGCTGTGTGGATAGTGCCTGAGTCACACAGTAGGGTGGATTCTATTTCTCCCTCTCAATCGGTTTGTTTGTTTTGTGCATGTGTATGTGCATGCAATTAAATGTGCGCATATGTAAGAGTATGGTGCTTTGTGTCGTGAGATGAACCCAATGAAAACATGTCTATGCTAGAGTGCACAAACATGAGCGCTGAGTACAGCAACTACTGAGCACCTGCTGTCAGCTCCTTTTCCTCACATCATCCTACCCCATTTTGCTATCTTCCACTATTTCTGTATCAATCCATTTATGGATCCCACTGTCTCTGCTGCTTCACTCTATTTCCATGCTTCTTGTGATGAAGCAGTAGCATGGCTCACACAGCTTTCTGCAACTCACTGCTGAATAATTGACCAGTATGAGAGGCAGTGGAAAGATGGCCATTAGTAGAGGTAAATATAACTGCCTCTCAGGGATGATAGTCTAATAGATCTTAATGATTAATAGAGCAGTAAATATTACTCTCTCCCTGGGATTATATCCTAATACTATTTAATAATTCAACTTTAAAAAGTATTCTGTGTGAGGGAGTGTTCACTCGAAACAACTGCGTAGGGCTGAAAAATGTTGAGGTATATTATCAAGGGTAAAGATAGACTATGTTCAGTTTGAACTTCAGATAATACTGAGCTATAAAAAGCAGTTTCATTGATTTCAAAGTTGATTAATGTTTTGTCATCATGTTTTGTTTACGGTAGTGATAAAACTACTGTGACTTAAAAATACTAGATGTGTGCAATTGCATTCAAAACAGTCAGATTAATGAAAATGTTTTTAAATTCAATTAACAAAAGCGATAATTCCGCTTTAATTGTACACTGGGAAAAAAAAAAAATCTAACCACAATGAATCATTATTAAAAATTTCACAATATCAACCTAAAACATGACAGGCAGAAATTATGAAGACGTGCACACTACATTTATAACGAGGGCCCCAATTATTAAACAAAGATCAACGGCTTTTGGATTGTCCCCTCAGGTGTCGCCACTGGGAACTTGTTCCACACGTTGATTTGGCATGAATTTTTTAAGCCGGATGCCCTTCCTGCCTCAACCATCCCATTTTTTTTTCCAGGACCGGCACCGCGATCACCTTTGGTGGCTCGTGTGAGGGGCCACACCTGGTGGAGGGGGATTCAAACCCGTGGCCTTCTGCATTCCAACCTAATGCCCTACCAATGAGCCTCCAGGCCCCCGGTGATTCTCATGAAAACAATCCATGAAAATGGAGCATGCTGGTGCATTTATTGTTTCAACTAATTTAATACAGACTTTTGTACCCTGCACTGAAAGGTTTTCGGTAGGAACAATGTTTTGGGCACGATATAAGAGATATTTACACCTTTGTCATAAAGATGCATGAACAGCTTGTTGTTGGCAATAAAGCCTAAACCAAGCCAACGTAGAGTTTCTGTAAGTGTACATTATAGAGCTTCTCTTCCTCCCTCAGTAAGACTTTCTTAGTAATATAGTCAGGCTATAGTCTAAATCTAAATTTGTGATTAAAAGAAGAAATAAAAAAGTTACGCGGCACCTTACCTCTCCCCCAATTGGTCCTGGAGGTCCTCGTGGGCCATGCTGTCCTGGAGGCCCCTATGGCAAGAGAAATAAAATATTTTCATTACGATTCCAGTGCAGATAATAAAGATATACTGCATCAATAAACCACACAGAGAAATACAAACTGAATGTTCTATGGCTTGGCTGGTGCCTCCTAGATTAAATGAGAGTTAGAAGTCAGCCCATAGTGAATTGCTTATGCAATGGCCCCAGTATCTGTGATCATTATTGTAGTGACATGATGAAGATGTCCATACAGGTCATTACCCTTAATATGACACAGGCTTTGATTCTTTCTCTTTTTTTCCTGCTCCCGCCCTCTCTTATTCTCTCTTATTAATAAGAAACCTCCACCCCGTGATGTGCAAGACCATATTCTCTCTGGCACAGTGACGGTATGTGATTTGACTCTTCTGTGCGGCACAAGAGAGCGCCAAGCAATTAATCCTACAGTAGCTGTGTTCGGCTTCAGTTTCAGTTGAGTAGATGTTGAGCTGTGCTCTGAATCACTCTGAAGTCTTGGAGGGAGCCTTGTGTTGTAAAGACACTGAGACAGAAAGACAGACAATCTGCCCAGAGAGAGAGACTGTGTGGGACTAGAGGAAACACATATCCTTCTGGCAAAGAAATACTTGAGCATTAGAGGGGAAAATTCTGTGATCCGCAACGCTCACACATGAATGAAACATCCCCACTGAGTCCTCAGCATCTTCCCCTCTCTCTCGCTCTCTCTCTTTTGTTTTGGTTCCATTTTGATGCATTCCCTCCCTAATCTGGCTGTGAAGAAGAGGGGCTACACAGGATCTTGCTGAGTGTGTGTTCATGCTTGACAGCGTTGTGAGATGACTGTCAGAAAGGAGGATGCTCATTAGAGAGCCAAGGCTGAGGCTAATCTGATTAGCAGCTGTCACACTGTCTTCCTGCTCACAATCAGTGCCCCGCCTCTTCTATCCACTCCCCTGCTTCCTTTCTTTCACTCTCTCTCATTTTCTTTTTTAACTTGTTCTTCCTTTCACACTGAGGGCCACATTTTCATTATCTGTGCTCACCTTTCTTGCACACAAAGTCATGGCCTACATTATTGTTCACAGTCAGCCTTGAGGATTTATGACACATTATACAGATAAGTGATGGCTGTTACAGGTTTAAGGGTTTCACGGGCGTTTCTGTTATAATCACTGTTTATATTTTATATCAGAAAGACATAACCCGTGCCAAAAGATACAGTATACAGTACAGTAGGAATAAGTTTAGTTTGCTATATTAAGCATACTAAAATTGTATATGTTACACAATTTGCCATTGTAAAATGTTTAAAGGTTTGCATTAAGTTAACTGCTATAGACAAGTAGTCTTAGTGCAACTAGTCTTCATAGATGTTAATTGGAATGTGAATGTTGTCTGTCTGTGTAAGTCTCTCTCTGTTGGCCCTGAGATAGACTGGCAACCTGTCCAGGGTGTACCCCGCCTTTCGCCTGCTGGCAGGTAGGATAGGCTCCAGCACCCCTGCGACCCAAATAGGTTAACTGTTGACACATAATGGATGGATGACTGGTTTTATGCTAAAGATCAATTTAACACCTTTGTGTCAACCAGAGTCTAAACAATATTGAGACTAATCATGGAGCAGATCAAACAGAGTGCCACTCTAGTCCACTGCCTGGAGTTTGAAGGCAGTAAACAGTAATGATTATCGGCAGAGGAAAAGGTTGGTTCACAAGTGTGACACAGAGCAGCAGAATCAGCTCAGCTGGCACTAATGAACTAAATAGGTGGCACTAATTAAAGTTTAATGAGCTGTTGTGGGTTGTCTGTGTACCAGCTGTAGTTGATAGACTGCTGATACCTTGAACCTATACAATACTGTAATTACAATATCTGTGATCTGGCAAATCTGGAAACGCCAGATTAAAGAGTGTTATAAAACAAGGTGATTGCAGTTCTTCACCTGTAATTACAGTCCTTTGTTTCTTTAATAGGCAATTTCAAAAAATTATATCATCGCTTTAGGAAACAATATGTAACCTTGAATTCCTTTGTTACCACATTTCTGTAATATGGAGGAAGGAACACTGGATAAATGTTTTTGTTGTTCTGTCCAACAGTAACCTTTCATTCTCATAAATAACTCTCTGCTATATAGGTGCCATTATCTGTCCAGCAATGTAATTCTATCTATAGTAACAAACTTGCAGTCATTTTTCTTTTAATGGGAAATCCACATTATATTAATGCAGTACTGTTATCTTTACCGCATCTCCTTTTTTAAACAGCAAAGAGGACGGTATTTGTTTGCTTGGCTTTTTTGCAGTTATACATGAATAAAACCTGGACATTGTTACATTTAAAACAGCCAAAATGCCATAACTGCAATGACTGCATAAGAATGGCAATAATGAAAACCTTCAAATCTTACCTGTATGAAACTTGTTATTAAGTCATCTCTGACAATTTAGTGCCCTCATATGCATGCATCTTTATAGAAACTGATAATGTGTCAGGAGATTCCTATTTATAAAAATGTAGATTTTCAGTATTTATAGAAGTTCAGCATTACACAAATACTCCTAGCAAATAATTATTATCATAATGTATGAATACTATACATATTTGATCTTCTATAACATCCCTTAAACAGTTTTTCATACTGGTAAGAAATGAAGAAAATATATTTAAAGCTTTTTCAAAAGTGAGGAAAAGTCAAGTCAATAGCCAAATGTCAGTTAAGACCAAGACAAATCAAAGTCAAAATGTCAGAAAAGTGGTGCTGAGAACATACTTGAGTTTGATACTGGACCATAGCAGTAGACTCATGTTGTGCAGTGTCGTAAAGTATGTGCTAAGATTATTCAGCAGTACTTACCATTGAACCAACATGCCCACTCTCTCCTTTTTCCCCTGGTGGTCCTGGCATTCCCTACAAATGCAGATATGGTGAGCAAGCAGTTTCATAATGTAGTGGAAATAGATATAAACTGAAATGTAAATTTGAAATTAAACCTTGGATTAATAGTAATTTTTACCTGTAGTCCAGAAGGACCAGATGCCCCCTTAAAGCCTCTAGGCCCCTCATCCCCTTTCGCTCCATTCATACCCTGCTGCCCACGTGGACCTGGCTCGCCATCTGCCCCCTGAAACATACAACGACAGTTTAGCACACAAACCAAACCAATGTATCATGTGACTGGATGTTTTCATATGAGGCACTCTGGATGATCACAACATACTGGCAGCCCAGGCTGGCCCACAGGTCCTTGAATTCCAACAGGTCCTGGGGGTCCCTAAAAATCAGAGTAACAGTTCAATAAACATTACTTTAGAAAAAGACATGATTAAAGCCATCTGTTACTTGCACAAAAGAATGCACTGTCCAGACAAACAACTTTTAAAAAGAATTATCCCTAACCAGTAGGACTATTAACATAATAATCATACTCACAGCTTCTCCTTTGTCCCCTTTACTGCCCTTCTGGCCTGGTCCTCCTATCTCTCCCTAGGGAAAAAAACACACACAAACAACCAAAAATCAGCAGGAACTTTACAGCAGTCCTGCAGTCCATCCTACTGTAGCTGTCCAATACCTTGTCTCCATCTTCCCCTGGAGGACCAGGAGGTCCTGCAGGCCCTGGCAACCCTATAGGTCCTTGTTCCCCATCACGCCCAGCTGGCCCCACAGGCCCTTTTTCTCCCTGGAAAAAAAAGATGAGAAAAAAGCATCCATTACATGCTAAAATACGCTCTCTATATACCAACTGTATGGTTATGTTTAAGCCTAATAGTCATTGGAGCTTTTGAATTGTATTGCTTTATACTGACTATGTATTATTTAGTCCATCCCATATAGTGTATCTCAATGAAGCTTGGGTTAATAACAGATAATAACCTCTCTGTATAATGCACTACAGTTCAACAATGGCACAGACTACATCTTCCAAACTGATCATATGGTTGAATCAACACTGCTGTAAACAGTTTGAACAAAAACTGAACTTTCGGGAAGGAGAATTATTTTGAGAGTTTTGTAATGGCTTTAGTTAAGAAACAGACCTCTGACTTATTATTTTTGTATAGCAACATAACACCTTCATTCATGTATCACACCATTATTCAGCCAGTGCAACTCACATCTAACAAAGCTAGTTTGAAATTTTCTCTCTCCCTTCCTCTGTCTAGTTTTTTCTGTCTGTCTTTTTAACCTTCTTCCTGGTCTCTTTCACATAATGACAGATTCCAAAGTGCGAGCACATGTTGTTTATTAGCCGATGGTAGGAGGTGATGGTACAGTATGTGTTAGTAGACATTGTTGCCTAAGAAACAAAATAAGCAATGTTCCAAATCTTACTGGCTCGCCTTTCTCTCCCATTGGCCCAGGAGGACCTAAACCGCCTGGCCGACCTGGCTGTCCAATGGCACCAACGGGCCCAGCAGGGCCCCTTTCCCCGGTGGCACCCTGAAAATAAGAGGATTTAGAGAGGTGGGTATGTCACATGATTGACTCTTTGATTTAACTTGCAGGTCACAATCATTGATCACCATGGAAACAGCCCTATGCTTCAGATGTCCAAGCATTCTGTGTAATACAGAAGCTGAAAAGAGACCAAGGGATGGGAAACAATTTAACAAAATAAGACTTACAATAGCTCCTGCTACACCAGATAGGCCCTCTCCCCCCTTCAGACCTGCAGGACCCTAAAAAGACAAAAGGCACAAACAACCATCATAGCCAAGCAACAACAGCATTGTTATTATTTCTCATCGTGCGACAGGTAGTTTGCAACCGTTTGGGTAAATTTTTCACAATTTATTTTACATTTGAAGAACTTGTAGATAATAAAAGCACATTTCAACAGAATCTGAGGCTGACAGAGAGTTAAGGTAAGTATGTGAGCTATATGGAATCTTGTGTTACCATTGAACCAGGGGTCCCTCTGCTCCCTCTGAAGCCTTGGAGCCCAGAAGGACCACTTTTTCCTGGGGCCCCAAGTGGACCTGGGTCTCCCTGGAAACCACACATACACATATGTAATTAGATATGAGGTAAGTAGCCAGCAGACAGCAGGCACTTACACAGTCATAAATCACACTAACCAGAAAGTCACAACAGAAAAGAACATTTATCTTTTATGAGCTATTATATACTCAACAACGTGAGGTTATTTATTAGCAAATTATAGGATAGGATGAGACCCAGGAGATAAGATATTCAGTGCTGAGAGACTCTTTGGGCTTTATCTATATCAATAATAAGGTCATGCGGATAAGTGATTATGATCCTGACATTATGACGTAAGCTACTCACCTTGGCACCCTCCTTTCCAGCAGCTCCTGGTAAACCATGCTCTCCTGGGGGTCCGGGTGAACCTGGGTGTCCTCTATCTCCAGTTGGTCCTGTCTCACCAGATTTGCCCTGAAAACATGAAAGTTATATACACATAACCATTATTTAATATCATGATGTCTGGAAAAAAACGTTATTTGCTATAGTATTTACTTGTATACCATTAGCTTATCCTCTTACCTGTGGTCCTACGACACCTGGGGGGCCAGGGGGTCCATTCTTGCCTTGGAAGCCCTGAGAGCAAAGAGTGCTTTTACTAGGTTTTTTTTATTTTTCTTTAAAACAGTAATGTTACATAGTAATGTAATGCATTACATTTTCTAAATACAGTAATTACACTACTAATAAAGTAACTTGCATTGCTTAAACTCTTGGTTATCACTCTTGTTTTGTATATTGGTATGGGCTGGTTTCTGAATGTTGCCCTATCCCCCACCACCATAACAAACAGGATGCAACCCTAAAAAACAGCAGACCTCCTCCTCTGATGAAAGTGGGAATTATTTCTTAGTTAATTTCTTTTTTTTTACAGAGAGTATAGATTTAAATCTGATACACCACTGACTATTTGAAGTTGTGTTCAGAGATGGACATTCTGAACCGTTTGTCTACAATAAAGATGTATCCTTGAAATTGTGCCAGTAGAGAGCCTCTTTAGCCTGGGCAGTCTAGTGTTAAGTCCTAAGTGGAATGGGTCATCTGACCAACGATTTGAAACATTTCTACTCAGGAGGTATAAGACTGCTTAAATGAGAAACTAGACTAGTGTACTGTTCTGGTGAGTGAGCAACTCAATTGAGTTTTTGAGTATGTGAAACCCATGTTTGTTCTGATCTGTAGACATATGTGAGGTTAAATGTTATATTGTTAAATGCCAATTACGCATGCCGTCAATTATGTGAAATCTTTTATTTTATTTTTTTAATTACGACCCCAACACTACTGTTGACACATTTAGTTAATGACGCTTGACTTTTTCTGTTAGTTAATACCGTTGGGTGCTTTTTATAGAGTAAAAAACTAAATAATAAATATGCAACTTTTAGATGACCCACCGGTTCCCCTCTCTGGCCTGGATGACCTGGTAGTCCATCTTTTCCAGGTGGACCCTGAGAATGAAGCATTTTATAATAGAATATTTTAATAAGTCATTTTATCATTGAAATAATATGTAGATGACCAAAGATGAACTTGAAATGTGGGATGAGATAATAATGAGTAACACTGAATAACAAGGCCGCTCACAGTAGGTCCTTTAGGTCCTGGTTCACCGTTTCTTCCCTGTGGTCCTTGGGGGCCCTAAAAATAATACCACTGATTATCACAAGTCTGATCTGGATCTTGGATTTGTGTATCAGGGTGGCATTTAATGCTTTACATCTATGGTAGTTATGGTTTGATATATATATATATCACATATATATATCAATATATATATATATATATATATATATATATATATATATATATATATATATATATATATATATATATATATATATATATATATATATATATATATATATATATATATATATATATATATATATATAAGTCAATTATTACCTGTTCTCCATGAGATCCCGGAGGACCATCTTGTCCAGCAGAGCCCTATTGGGCACAAAAGTTAGAAGACAAATACAGTATAACAGTTATTGTACAAAAACATGACCCACTCAACCATTTTAGCTTTCTGTCTGCCAACAAATCTTTAGCTTTCCCAAGATGGTCTTTGAGGGTGAGCGATTGTAAAGTGAAGCATCCCCTGCCAGACAGAAGCTTCTCACTGCACCAGATGGTCTGTCATCTAGCACTGAACAGCAACAACCAGTTCCAACTTGGTTGACGCATTCATCCATACTTTATGAGACAGCCAGTGTGTGTTTATGTACTGAATGTGTGCCTGTAGGTGCACGCCTTTGTTTATGTCAGTGTATGTGTCTGTGTGTCAGTCTGAACTCACTTTTTCTCCAGGCTTTCCAGTGGGCCCCTTTGCACCTCGACCACCTCGGGCTCCCTATTGAAAAACAAACAACAGTTTGATTGCATATACAACTACCCTGGAGATGGAAGTTAAATGTCTGGTGATGTGAAAACACTTTAGTGTAATGCACGTGTACCTTACCAGCACAAATTCTGCTAAACTGGTGGTATCTAATTAGAGCAAAAACACTATGGCAACTGTTGTAACTGTACTCACATTAGGACCTCTTTGGCCTCCAGGCCCTGGCTGACCAGCTGGACCCTGCATTGCAGAGTTACAGTTATTTATAACTTATTTTTCAATAGCCGCTTCACAGAAACGTGGACATACACTATACTGAAGAAGTTGGAATGTGATGCGTATTAAAATATCACTACAGTCCTCACCCTTCGTCCTTTCTCTCCTGGGACCCCAGCCACACCAGGGAAGCCAAGTGATCCCTGGAGACACATGTAGAGGTTAATAATGCTCAGCCTTCATTCATCACACATCAACCCCAATGTCTCATTATGTATGTATAATTAACTACTGTATCAAATTAAAGCAAATCTAATCCAAGGGTCCAACACAGCTTTAAATACACCATTCATCAACATGTAATAAATTGATGTCACCACAGCACTATTAATAAAATAGCCTTTTTTAATAAGCCATTTATCATCTTTTATTTTTAAGCAGACAGGAAACAGTCCAGCCAAAGGCACATATCTTGCTGGTTAAACCTCTGATGAAGGAAGCAGAGGACACATTAACTGATCATTAATAGTTTATCAGTGGTACCTTGGGACCTTGTCTTCCTGGGTATCCTGGCAATCCAGGCACTCCAAGTTTACCCTGCAAAAATACCAAGAGATTTGGAGTGAACTGAAATCAGATAAATATTACAAAGAAAAGTGTACAAAAACCTTTTAGGATTTGGATGACGTGGTGCTGACTGTGCATGTACCTGAACAGCAGTATGTCTGTAAGTATATTTAGTGATAAGAGAAAGATTAAATGCTTTAACATGTGCACAGGTTAATTGGTGCTTTTGCCTTAGGTGTAGGCTATAATCAGGAGTAGTACATTTTGGGAAATAAATATCTGTACAGTATGCTCATTATACTGTGACTGCAAAAACTAAAAAAGGTTTGAACAATTGAAAAGTGAGCTAAGGGAATTTTACTGCACTATCAAGCATTATAATGACTTTAGCAGCATAATGCACGTTTAGATAAGCGTTTTATCATATTTTGCAGCTTTGAGTAATTTGCGTTTTGATTTCATTCTCTTTTCTATTGTAACCTTGGCTTGTGGTGTAAATATAATATTTTATAAAAGAACCTTCTCGCCAGCTGCCCCCTGAGCTCCTATATCTCCCATTAGTCCTGATTGCCCCTTTGGCCCTTCTGGTCCATCCTCTCCACGAGCACCTAGAGGTCCATTATCCCCCTATAGTCAAGAATAAAAGTACAATGACAGTGACAGCTGTATCACTACTCAAATTGGAAATACGTAAGAGAAAATGACACTATGATTGATTAAGGACACACTCACCCTGTCTCCCTTCATTCCCATTTCACCTTTGGACCCAGGGAAACCATCTTCTCCCTGTGATTCATTAAGGAGAGGTGTTGCCTAATAAAAGCTCTTTAATGATAATTTCATGATAATTTGTTTGTAGTTTGTATATGTCCTTCCTGTTAAGTTAGAGTACAATCCACAGTTTAGCCACTAGCAGTAGTACCAGGGCTCAGTTTTTTTGACTCACCTTTTCTCCTTTACTCCCTTTTAAACCTCTTATCCCATCTGCTCCCTGTAAAGAAGTAAAACACTTATTCATACACATTTATACATACATTTAATTTAACAAGAAATAATGCTGATGACAAGCCTAGACTAAATAAAAGACTGTGAACATGACATTGAAAAATCACACGTTTCCAAAAATACCCCCATCTTAAGAACTCTGAAACAATTTATAAGTATGTATGGATTTTCTCTTGACCCAACATTGCTCTGTTATTGGGCAGTTATTGAACTTACATTTATGTCATAGTAATAACTGGTAACAAGGTCTGGCTTCTTGTAAAGATGTTGAGCTAAACTACCTTATGAAATGCCAGTCATATGTATATGAAAAAAACAAGTACCAAGGAGACTGTCATTTCATGACAACATCACTTTTTGATACTCAGTTTTAAAAAGCAAACTGAGTCAAAATGGACTGCTACACACCTACTCACACAGCTGAGCTCTATGTGGCTCTGACATTTCTCTATTCCATCAAATGTTCCTCACTCCGTTGTTAGCAGTCCCCTTGAGAACTGAGGTGCTTTCCCTTCAAGTGTCACCTGTCATTCATATACTCATACAACTTGCCTGTCACAGGCTGATGTACACACGAAATGAAACGTGCAAAGGAATAAATATCTCATTGGACATTACACCTGAGATCATGATGCATTTATGTTTCACCTTGACTCCACGTGTCCCTGGGTACCCAACAGGTCCCTGAGTGCCTGGTAAACCCTACATGAAAAAAGAACAACAGTATTCTTCAGTTTTACCAAGCAGAAGTCATCAAAAATACATTTCTGTACCAATCTGCATTACACTATGCTTTTTTGTCAGAAAAAACAACATTGCTGTTAACTCTAATGGGCTAATGCTCTCGTTCAATAAGAATGATGACACTGAATGAAAATAATAATTTTAATGATAAGAGTGAGTCTTACTGTAATTTTATATGAATGAGTGCACAGTTACAAAAGATTGCAATAAAAAGCCTGGTATTGCAATTTCAATATCTTGTTATGACACTTTATCCAACAAGCATCAGATACTCAGTTACCCACTTGGATGCCTTTCTCTCCTGGGGGCCCCTCTCTCCCTGGGTGACCCTGAAGCAGGAAAACAGGAGTCAAATTAAGTTTCTGTAGCATTGCTGCAAATCCATCATTACTGTATCACTCCTTGATTGAAAATTTTGAATGCAACCAACCACTGAAAACATGGAAACCCCAGTAGCACTGAGAGTGGAGCACCGTTAAAATATCTTTGAATGTCACAAAGCTTTGCAAAACAATACGAGACATTAAGGGAAACCAATTCAAATGTTCCTGAGTGCAATCTAAAATTCAGGTTTGCAGATGAGAAACCTCACTGTAGGAAAATGTTTAAAAAAAAAATTCTAAACATCATCCAGCTTTGGATCACTTCCATGAAATGTCTCCTGTGTTTCCCTAGCGGCAGACAACAGAAAATGTGACTTGGCAAATTTAATCCTTTTAGCTACTTTAGAATAACAATCTTCTTAACATATTAATGTGTGTATACACTTATCCAAAAACACTCTGTAAAGGTATTATATCCATGAATGGATATGTATGCATTCATGTTTGTTTGTCTGTGTGTACTTACTGGAGGACCATCAATGCCTGGAAGTCCCAGCATGCCTTGTTTCCCCTGGGGACCCTAGACAGGACAGAGATGGGTATGAACAACGATATCTAATCCCTTAGAAACCAAATATTCTATTTTATTGCCCTTTTATCAAACATATTATATTTACTATATGACAAAATTCAGAATTTATTTTTTTTGTCAGTCCAATAGGATGCGCACTGGCTGAGGCCATCCCTAGTGTCCGTTATGCCTGCGTGTGTTTCTCGAGTATTGATTTTCTGTCTAGAATTGTCTTGTCTGCATGGCAGCCAGAAGTGGCTTTGTTGTTCTGTCCGGCTCAACCAGTCTTCCCTGGGTTTCTGATGACAGGGGTCACAAGGTCACAACTTTAATTCTGAAATTAAGTGAAAAACATGCTACATACCTTCTCTCCTGGCAATCCAATGGGACCCTGAGGACCAGGCAAGCCCTGAACCAGAACAAAGCATCAATCAGGTTAAGTGTCACAAGACTAGAAGAACAATGGGACTTGTTATGGGGTTAAAACATAATTTCTCCAAGATTTTCCTTTTATAAACTACTAAAAAAAGCCTTGTATTTTGAAAACACTGTGTCTTGCATTTGGATTGTAAAAGGATTTGAAACTGCATGTCCAACAGGCCAGATAATAATATAAACCCAATTATGAAGAATTATAGAAAATCATTAGGTAAAACTAAATATGTCTGTGTATGACAGAAAGTGTTTATGCAGCAGTATGCAAGCAGTTGGTTGTATATATTTTAAGCAAACATTTATAGGATGTGTACGAAAATTTTTAAGCAACAGTTTTTTAGGGGGGTGCCAGCGTAGTACCTGTAATCCTGGATTTCCCTGTTGGCCGGGGGGGCCAATCTCTCCAGGTGGGCCCTGAGAGCAGGAAACACTGTTAGGCACACACTGTGTCACCCCATTTTCACAAGAATGCTTAGGTGATTAACTAGAGGGCCAGACTAAACTACTCCAGCTTAAGTTTCTGTAACTGGCTCTACTTTTATAAAAGTGTTAAACATACTCATTTTCATAAAACTATTTATCACATAATATAGTCAGTGGTAGACAATAGCAGCCATTGGAATGAGATGATGTGTTATTGAAAGGTAGCATAACTGACCAGGTTGCCCTTTGACCCTTGTACTCCATCAGTTCCATGAATACCCTGACAAAAATACAAAATGTCAGAAAATACTGAATAAAATGTCAAAGTTTGACTAAAAAAGGAGTTTAATAGCTTTCACGTTTCTATTCAGTGGCATATTGATGATTCTTTGCACTAAAAAACCTTTCAGTCAGTTGAAGTGGGACTGAATAGCTCTAATCTTGTAATCAAGGCGATGTTGACTTACCAGTTGGCCAGGTGGGCCAGGTGGCCCCCTTGGCCCAACAAGACCCCGAGGACCCTAGAGACAAAACAAAGCAAATAGTCAGCAGCTAAACTGCATTCATGATGAGATAAGTGAGTGGAATACTAAATCATAAATCAGAACTAAGCAGAGAGTGTGAAAAATAGGAAAAGATATAAATTATATTTTATTGTGTGTGTGTGTGTGTGTGTGTGTGTGTGTGTGTGTGTGTGTGTGTGTGTGTGTGTGTGTGTGTGTGTGTGTGTGTTTGTGTGCATGCGTGTGTGTGTGTGTATGCACATCTGGTTTTGTATCTGCTATCCAAGGAGACTGTGCTAGTCTGTGTTTGTGTGCTCTGTTTTTGTCAGCCTCCCTCTTTGTAGGCTGGCCAAGCCACCTGTTCCAAAGCCACATCTGTGATCTCCTGGGAAGTGATTGATATGGAAATATAATAATTCAGGCCAGGATTTTATCTCTTCCCTTGATGAATCTCTCCTTTTCCTCTTCCCATCTCTCTTATCTTGTTGCCACCAACCAAATTTCTGTCTCCTGTTTGTCTCTCACTGTCTAACATTTCCCATCATTTCCTCTGTCTTTCATTAAACCAGCCCCGCTCCTTTCCTGTGTCTTTGTACTTCCCTAACATGTCATATGGCACTCTATTACTTCCTGCATTGGGTGATCCATTTGGAGGGACAGAAGCCTGCTGAGCCACAAACTCACCTACTGGGAGAAAGATCGAGTCTGAGTCATAACCAATCAACCAGTGTGCTCCACACAGTAGCGCAGAAAAAAATGACAGCTTCCGTAGTGGTGCTCTTCAGAGCTCAATGATCATTTCTAACTGATCCAAAATGACTTTGCAGCTAACAGCTCTATGGCTACTAGCATGCTGTTCCACTCTATATTTTATATACAAACAGCGCACCTATTCATTGATGTTTTCCTTCTTAATTTTAGGGTAAAAACTGACATAGTACCTTTATAAGATCTGGCCTTCCTAGTCCTTTGTAATCATTGTAGAGTATAAAGTGTGTATTCTGCTATTTATTTATGCATTTGTGCAACTTCTGTAACATTTTGTCTAAAACATCTAGTAAAGCTTAAATCTCTCACAATAATCTCAGGATGTGTTAAAGAGCTACTTTTTTGTGATTCTGTGCAAATAAAAGTTTTTTTTGAGGTGGTGTTTCTTCTTTTTTGAGAACCTAAAGCATTGGTTTTATAAATGCACAGCCACAATAAATATGTAATAAAAAAAGTAACAATGAAATGTTTAATTTAATGTTGTGCTGTTTGTACGGTATATTAGAGTATTATATCCTTGTGGCTACTCACAGGTTCACCTGGTTGCCCTCGTGGTCCCACAGGTCCATCAGATCCCTAAAAAACAAAGAAGGAAACAGATTCAGCACGTAAGTTTCATGCACCTCTCTGAGTCATCCTCAAAGGTGGATACATTTATATAGTCACAGACATAATCCAGAAAAATAGCTCATTAAAGAAATTCACTGTCTGACTGATAAGGGCCAAATATCTTCGAGCAAAGACTAATAGAGTGCTCTCTCAAACTTCACCACCTGCCTGCATAGAGTAATACTATCTTGACAAAGCTTCTATTGTTCAAATTTGTATTTCTACATCAGGGATGCATTCTCTAGATTTCATTTGCTGAATTCAGGCCAACATAGAATTTAAAATTCAAGAGTTTATGACTTAATTTAAAGAAGGCCTTTAGGTGCTTTACGATCTAAATAGTTTGAAGAATTGATTCACTGAGTTCGAAAAGACTTTCCTTTTAGCCTTGCATAATGAAAAAAAGAAAAGAAAGCACTTTTGGCTTTGTTTGTTGCAAATAAATTTTGTATTGTAAAGTATTGTGTGCTCACCTTTTCTCCTGGCTCTCCAACAGGCCCATGAGGACCAGGCTTTCCTCTGTCCCCCTACAAGATAAAAGCATTAGCCACATGCCTCAAGATATTTTGGACTGTTCTGTTTATAGCAGAAAAGCATTGAGCAGATGCATTTCAGTGTACACTGTCATCACAGAAATCACAAGAATCATCATGATGATAATATGCAAATAAACATCTGCGATATGATGTGTGAGGTATTCGTGCATGCAGTGTAAGTGTGACTGAATAAATACAGTGACAATGTCAAGTTACCAAATCTAACTCACTCTGTGTCCCTTGTCTCCTGGGAGACCTGGCAGACCGTCAAAGCCTCTGTCACCCTGAGAAGTAATAGAAAAACAAGTGCATTAAACCCTTAACCGCGCACACATACAGTAATGTGTAAACATTAACAGAATTGTACTGAAAATCTCCCCTGGCAGAGCTTCCCATCTGCTTTGTGTGTGTGTGTATGTGTCTGTGAGTGTGTGTGTGTGTGTGTGTGTGTTTGTGTGTGTGTGTGTGTGTGTGTGTGTGTGTGTGTGTGTGTGTGTGTGTGTGTGTGTCTGTGTGCGGAGAGTTTTCAGATTAGCTCTAGGTCTGCTAAAATGCTTCTTTGACTGATAAAGACTCTGCTGTTCTGTCAGACTCAGCATCAGGGGAGCCTGATATATTTACAAAGCTGTTTCTGAAGCTGTTAGGTATTGAGTTGCCCCATTGTCAGTACGTATAATAAGCTCTGGGCTGCCGGATAGCTACAGGTTTACACTTGCAAGTGGAGATAGTTTGTTATCATACAAGACCTTGCTGCCTAAACATGTATAGTATTGTAACAGTATGATCATGGAAACAGGAAACTGAATTCAACAAAACTCAGCAGCAGCTAGTATTATGGCATTTATACAAATCTCAACCCAAACTAAGATCCAAATATGTGAGGAGAATGTAGATATATTGCTGGAACACTGAACAAAAAAAATCTGTGTTCCTTGGTGCAGCTCATTTATATTAGATTATCACTACTGCAATGCAATTCAGTCAGAGGTAAAAGGGCTCACCTTGGAGCCTGTTTCACCTGGAGCTCCACGACCTCCATCCACTCCTGGACGTCCCTACAAGACACACTATCTATTTGCAATGGTTTCTGTATTGCTGTTTATTTAGCACAATTTGCTTTTAACATGAGGAAACCTGCAATATTCAAGATACTCGTACCCTCTTTCCTGGTTTTCCATTAATTCCAGGAGGACCTGGCAACCCACGTAGTCCCTAAAAGTGAAGGATGTGAGCAAGACAAAAGGAAAAGGGTGCGGAAATAAAAACAAGACAACAAAGAAAAATCAACACTGAGACAAAAAATTAAAGGGCTGTAATTACAATGGAAGCTAGTGAATGAGATAGAAATTTCTGGTCTTACAGAAGGGCCAGGGTCTCCTGTGTCTCCCTTGGGCCCAGATGAACCAGGAACACCCTGTGTTATTAAACCAAAAGATTATTAGAGCATGGCTTAATATACAGAGGCAACTCTTCTTTAGATGTAGCACATAACAAACAAAATACAATTGAGCCAATAACAAATTATTTAAAAAATGTTTTTATTCTGTAATGATTTTCTCATAAATGAAGGGAGCTTTCAATTGAAATTTGAACAGTAGACATGCATAATAATAGGCTCAGTGTGGGAAGGAGAGGGCATGTGCCTGATCAGCCAAAATGTGAAGATAAGGTTAAAGGTTGCAGAAGACTTTAAGGTATGATGCAAATTTGGCCAAGGTCAGAGAAATGCCTTACCAATGGCCCTGGTCGTCCTGTAAGGCCCATAGAACCTGGAGGTCCCTTCAGTGACAACTGTAAGAAAACAGTGGTTATGGTACACAGCACAAGGTCACAAGGTACCAGGTACCAGGGTCTTCATTGTATATAATGACATTTTACTGAAAAGACATGGCATAATGGCTATGAAGTACAGGTTTCGGTTAAGTATACCTTGGTCTGTTGCAGGATAGCTTGTGCCTGTGCCTCCAGGGGAGACAACACGGGTCCCTTCTGGGAATCACCTCCAAACCGAAACTGTGAAGAGGAAGAGTCCGTTTCCATGGCTGGGTTCCCCAAATGTACATAAAGTTCAATCACACAGCCCCCCCTTGTGGCCATACCACTATACCACACTGGTGACAGGTTTCCTCTGTGTGAGTGTTGGGGCATGCATGAGTGTGGTTTAAGGTCTTACTGGTAGCATTAACAAGGTTCCTGGAGGTCCTGGAATCCCATCAACACCAGCAAGACCAGGACGACCTGGGGGACCCTAGGAGTGTAGACAGGGAAAGATATAATCATTGATTGACGTGTGTGTGTGTGTGTGTGTGTGTGTGTGTGTGTGTGTGTGTGTGTGTGTGTGTGTGTGCGTGCTTGCGTGCATGCCTGTGTGTGTATTTAAATCTAAAAAGAGAGAAAAACATGACAACAATCTAATCACCTAATCACAACAAAAACCTTTGCTCAAAAACACCTTTGCTCAATATTTCTACAGGCCTTGTCACACACACACTCAGACCAAGGTGCCTTATCTTATTTATATACTGTAACCATCTTAAGTAATTTAATGTAGCACTGAGTCAATCACATTATGGTTATATTTATCTGACAAGTATTCGTAACTGGAGAAATAAATAAGTAATAGAAATAATTTTGTGAATCAAGGCTTATTTTCTTGATTGAATTTCTGACACAAGCAGATAGGCAGTAGAAACATGTTTAATAGCCTTATCTCAATGGTAAACAGTATTTTAATGTACAACAAAATTAGTTGTCAAGATGTCTTATCTTAATCCATACAGCAGGCCCGACTACCTGCCATTAAATGTCTGCAGGATGTTCCTGTAAATATTACGTTAAGCTTTAAAGAAATGCACTAATTCATATGTGTCAGTCACTGGTGAAAATGTGTTAAATGGTCTTATGCTGCAGTATGAAGAAAGACAGAGTTTTTCTTCAATTCCTCTACATTGTTCTATACGAAACGTCATTACATCACTTTTGCTATAATCTTAGGAAGTAAAAAAGTTAATATGATATAATAAACTCTACATTTTTTAAACATAATCAATCATCATCATCTTTGCAAAGCAAAGTTATAAAAACCATCAATTACTGGGAAAAGACAGAACAGAGCCAGAGTGTGTTTGTGTGTATTTCAAAACCAATGTTGTGGAGATATTTTGGCACTGCGAGGACATTTTAGCCAGTCATCACAACTTCAAAGCAAAGGTTATAAACAGTAACTGGTGTCATTTTTTTTTTTTTATATTTTCAACCATCCCCATACTGACACTAAAACCATCAGTGAATTGCCTCAACTTATGTTTAGTGTCTTGAGTGATTGATAGTGTCAGTCTGCAACCTGGATTTACTTATTTGTCTGTGCAGTAGATGTCTGATGTTGTCCAAACATGATTAAAACCCATTAGTCAAACTGCTGCACTGGGTAGAATGTTTCATCATTGTGAAACCCTTGATCAAGAATTTTTTTAAACAAATGCTGTACCAAATGTTCTGAATTTCTATAATTTCACCAGAAGATGCTGTTCATATACAGTTGTCTGTCTAACATTAAACTGCTGTAAAAGTAATGGTGAATCCAAGCTTCTGGGGCGACAGTTGCCAAGCATTTTGGAATGAAGGAACATGACACCCAGTGGAACTATTTGTCTGACCGCTGTATTTTTAGCCAAGTTTAAACAGAAACAAAGCTCTACAGCACAAATCAGCAATGTTTCAGACTAATGGAAAGCAAATAAGAGTAGTTTTGTATCTATATGGGAGTTATTGAAAATAAAGTTAATTGAGAAAAAGTTATCCTTTCAGATTTAATATAAGGCATCATATAGGTATTACAGTTTTGGTAAGGTTAATGTGTGTGTGTGTGTGTGTGTCTGTTCCATTGTGATAACTCACGGTCAAATACATTTATTCACACACAAATACAAAATATTGAATTCAGGTCAAGCATGTGTGAGTCAACTAATTTTTGTCCCTGAAGTCCAACAGGATCCGTTCAGGAAACCAGGACATTGTGATTCCATGAACATGTTTCCAACTGAGGTCACAGTCAGTTCCACAGCTCAGTCCCTCACGTGAAGGGGCCCAACTGAGGTCAAACAAAAACCACTGAACATTCAGTTCAAGTCCTAAACCATACTCACCAATTCACCAGGATCCCCTCTGGGTCCTTGCGGGCCTGTTGGTCCAGCTGGGCCAGCAAGCCCCTAAGAAGGAAACATTTACAGCAATTCTCAATAAAATTATACTTATTGTTTTATGCTATATTCTAACCTGCCAAATGCTTTAGAAAACCTATTTTTGTGTTTATAAATGCATTAATGCATGAAACTAAATTATTTTACTTTTATGTAATGATGCACTTGTATTGGTCAATTCTTTTTATAGTTAAATTGTTTTTGAAGAGTATTTTATTTTGGTGCAACTTATTTTAGTGGAAGCATATTTTTCCTTTTATAAATAAAATAATATTGGATACTGACTAAAGTCCAAAATGCTCAACATTTTGCACCTTATATAGACTGTTTCTGAACAGCTTACATTATGTTGCATCCTATACAATTAAATCCTTTCAATTTGCTTTCTGTTTTTAGGAAGAGCTTAGACTTACCTCTGGCCCTGGTAGACCTGGGGGTCCTTGTACTAATGTACCCTATAAACAAGCATGGATATAAAAGAATGTACATTAGGAGAGTATCAACTCATTCCCCTGCTCATAACTAAAGCTACCAGACTATTCATTAAATGCCTCCAACAGCTCACCGGTTCAATAATGGCTGGTTCTCCCTTCTGGCCTTTCTCTGCTCTGAGGCTAGCCTGAGGTAGATAAAAAGATGTTAGAAATTACTTGACACTGGCAATTGAAGACATGACCCACTTGATGTATGAGTTCACTTGAGATTTACCTCTCCATCCCATGTCTCTGCTCTATCCCGCTCTGCAAAGTCAAAGCTTTTCTCATATACTTCATACTCCTCATATTCTGACTCTGTGTCATTCTTGTAATCTTCATATTCAAGAATCTATTAAGGAACAGAAAATACTATTAGTGACAGGCATAGTGTATACTGAAATAACCTTGCCATGTTTCAATGCTGAGCTGAATATATTTCTTGTATTTGCATGTAACCTACCTCATATTCAGACATATTTGGGACTGCTGTCACCATGGAAACTAAAACATCATCATAGAGGTCCTTGTAAAGGTCATCTCCATACTCTTCCACCACTGGCTTCTTTACTGGCTTGTCCTCCTGCAAGCCAGCACACAGCTTTAAATGAGTCATAGCAAAGATGCATCAGGGGACACTGAGCACTTCCAATTAGCACACAGTGCCTCCAAGTAAAAACACATTTTGTAATGTATGATTTGAATTTTAATGCAAAACAGGTGCATTTTATGGGAATGAGCTGGTTATCTGGAATACAGTTTGACAGGTGTGCTGTTAATTACAGTCCTGGAGTGTAATTATCTGATGGGCAACATTAGATTGTGGCAGGATGGAAGAGACTGCAACAGCTACAGCAATAGCATGAGTATTAAAAATTAGTTAACTTGGCAAAATAGCAAATAATAAACATGGATAAATATACAGAAACACGATCTAGACCTGTGTGAATTTGTGCACAGTTGTTGTGGCACAGTGTTAGTTTTATTTAACAATTGCAATGTTGACCTTTAAAGAACTTTATATTGCATATTGATTCTCTGGATAGAAGAAACAAATATAACAAATATACTTTTATCATGCATACCACACTGTTCATATATGCAGTATACATGTACTAGTGCATGTTGTACAAAAAAACAGCTAGAAGGCATAAAGTCAGATTAAAAAATTTTCATTTCAAATACATTCTCCATGTTTTCTGGTAAGGATGTAGAGGAGGTGCTGATTAGGATGTGCTGGTTAGTGGTGGTAGTGAAAAGCAACTGAAGCAACAGGTGAGGTAAGAGGTGTTCACTATGATTAGGGGGTATTAGGGGAGTGATCGGTTAGAGCTACATATGGCAGGATGAGGTGGGGAGGTGGGGTTAAGGGCATCTACACGTAAACTTTTCTACCTCCTCAGTAACCACTGATTCAGGGAATGCACTGGGTACTACAGTTGGGGCCTCAGTTGTGGAATCAGGTTTATGTGTGGGCATCTCCATGAAGATCTCGTTGTAGACTTGAGTGGGAATAATAGTTTCTAGAGTGCCCTTAATTTCTGGTAGCTCTGTTGCCAGGAACGCTTCTTGAGACAGAGACTTGGGTGGTGCTGTAGATGCTCTGAGGAACCCATCTTCGAAAGGCTCCTCTTCATTTTTTTTCTTTCTGGACCCCTTCTTCCCTTTGCCTTTACGTTTGCCTTTGCCTTTAGAGCTCTTGTCCTTCTTCCTCTTGTTCTTTTTGATTTCCCTGTCACTATTGGAGACCTCCTTCGATTCAGCTGGCTGGCCACTTTGCATCAAAACATCAGACCCGAGTTGAGAGTTCTTATTTGAAAAACGGATATGCAAGATGAGGGCACAGGTGGTGGATGGAAAAAACACAAACAGTGTTGTAAATGAAAACACAATAAAGGAAATAGCCTGCAACAAGAAGGTAGTGATACACAAAAACATTTTAAACCTAATAGTGTCAGATACCTACTATGATTCTCACTGAGCAAACCTGAAATAAAAATGAAATAAACAAATACAGAGTTGCTTTCTTTGAGTAAGAGCAGAAGATATATTTGCTTGTACTGTCAGGGGTCATGCTATATATTATCGCACACAGGTTCAAATTCTTAGTGTGCAAATATGGATTAAGCCACCCTCTACAGTGATGTGCTCAGTAGTATGAATGGCTTCTGCCTGAACGTTTTACTCAAGGCTCCATCTGTAAAACAAATCAGTGACATGGTTAAGACCCACTTGTAAGGGAAAACAATGGAAATTAGGTCAGTGGGGTGAAACATGTTGATGTCTTCTGGATTCAGAGCTCATTGGTCAGCTGTAGTGAATAAAAGCCAGCTGGATGATTATTGGAATGGCTTCACACTACGGATAATAAATGATCCCTGAAGCTTTATCAATGGTGCACACAAAGCTGAGAAGACATACACACGCATTTACGTAAGTGTCCACACATATGATCCACCCCCACACACGCACACACCACAAAGTCTCTTCTGTTCTCTTCCCCTGGTTGCCTCCTTCCTGCTTATTTCTGTTTCACACATCACCAAAGGAATATAAAGTAATTTTATCTTTGATTGATTCTACTTTTTATACATGCCCTGAGGAGGGGAAGAGCTATTATATCATGTTTAATATATGGGCTTCTGGCTGTGTGTGTGTGTGTGTGTGTGTGTGTGTGTGTGTGTGTGTGTGTGTGTGTGTGTGTGTGTGTGTGTGTGTGTGTGTCACTTGCCAAAGGAACACCTGAGCCTAATAATGCTCCATTGGCTGCATCTGAAAGAAGACACTTCTTCTTTAACTGACATATTTTTCTGTCTTCATCTCTTCAGTCTCTTTTTGCAAACACTCAGCACATTTGCAGTGTGCTTAGATCTCTTTTGGCTTGGACTGATGATGCTTCTAAATTTCAGATCAACAGTCTCTGAGACACATAGCTCTATTGATAGGTAAAAGTTAGTTTTCCTTACTTGTTGGCTGTAAGCAAGGGTTTCTGCAAGCCCAGTTTATGGACCTGGCATGAGTGCAAGATGTAGAAGTTCAATTGCTGGATAAAACTTAATAATAAAAAACAGGGTCTCTACAGCAGAAATACTGAAATTAAACCATATTGAAATTATAACATATTTACAAGATATTTAGACCGTCATGTTCAAATAGCCACATAAGACATGTCTTAGTTAAACTGAGCTTACTGTCAACTGTCAAACAACAGCACACACTTCTTGGTGACAGTACTAACCTCCTGTACGTTCAGAGCTTGGCTGTTGTAGGGTAAACCAGAGTTGCAATCTGGTATGTAGTTCACACAGTAGTTAGCAGCAATATGGGGGTCCTTCACAATCAGTAGCTGCTGAATATCTCCCTGAAATAAAGCAGAAAGTAGATGAGTATGAAAGAGTACTTCATTCTGACAGTGAAGACGCATTTTTAAAGAAGAAGAAGTCTCAGTTCAGAACATATGGTAAAACCATATAGACTATAAGAACAACACACAGAGCTTTATAAACCAATAGCATCATAAAACTGAAGATCTGATACAGTTGGTGTCTATTGCTGCTCTGTGTTCCCATAACTCCAGGAGTGGTCTAACTGTGTACACAAAACGTACAAATAGCTTTCTCCCACCATGCTGTCAAGACCTTTCACTTACCATCTTACCCTGGAGACTTAACCAGTGTGTAAACACAAACATGTACAGAGACAGCCCCGCTGGACCCCGCAGGACTATTCAACACAACAATTTAGGCCGAAGTAACCTTTCATGAGCATTTGAGATTTTATATGTTGAATGATGAGTTTTTAAATAAGTTTTATAATGTCTATCAAACAGACAACTTAGAAGTGTTTATAAATATGTGAAATGAGAAAAGTTATTTAATTTTTAAAAAGTGGGCCCCATCAATTATGTTAGTTATACAAATCTATATAACTGACAGGCCATTGCAAACATATTGACAGGTATAATGCAGCCATTTATGATAAATTTAGCCTGATTAACTGCTTGATCTCATAGTAATTATAGTCCCATTTTATTTTCTTTGATTAGTGTTAACGAGCAGAGGTGAAATAATTCAAAACATATTTCTTCTCTGTTAGACACCACCAGTTTGTGTTTGTAAAGCAGCATAAATTAGACCTTAGCGATGCATGTCCATGCAAGGTCTGGATTGCCATACACAAAATTATAAACCTATGAATGACACACTCATTCATGTTTTAATATATCGGACAGAAAAAGTTGTTATCCACTCATCCATTAGTCTTGTTGTTTTGGCCAAAAGCCACTGTTAAGGAACGAAATAATTACACTCTCAAGTGAGAGTGAGCCGGAGAGAAAACAGCAAGGAAGTTGATTTAATCCAATCTCCATTTGAGATCAAAGGCAGCACTTTCACACAGCAGTTATTCTGTATTTCTCACCTTTAGAAAAGCACAGTGAGTAAATTGCTGCCAAGAATTGAGTGTCTACTGCCATGCTCCATCTAGAATTACCATGATGAGGACCTGGATGTGCTGAAATGCTAAAAACATCAGCTAATTCTAAAAATTTATGATGGTGCACAAACATCCTCATATGTGACAATGTTATGTTAGAAATCTTTTCAGAAAGTAATTTTTTTTATTTGCCCATTGTCTGTCTTAAAAAGGATAGTACCAGCCAGCCAACACACATACTGCTTCATCAAATCGCAATTATCCTATATGAGACTTTATCTGAATCACTGTTCTCTTTTATGTAGTCTCTTAATATGATTGTAATCTCTATAAGATAAAGTGCATTCTTGTGTGGTGCACAAGCTGATGTGGGTTCAGGAGCAAAAAACAACAAGTTCACAGTAATGAAACAGGACTTCAATGCCTCTATTTGTTAAACGTGCAAGAGATGCTAAGGACTAACCAAAAACATCTGACCACCATCAGACATACCGTAAGTAATCAGAATAGCAAAATATGACTGAAACAGACCTTTCTGTGTGCTTCTCTGATTTATGTGGTAAATCGATGGGGTTGCTGAGCATTCAAAAAAAGCTGCCCTTTGATGATATGCTTGACAAGTTGTGGTTTCAACATGTCTATAACAGTGGGCCAAAAACATGTCTTATTTCCAGTTCAAATTAAGACAGAAACAACCTGAATTTCCAAACAAATAAACACTAGGCTGGATCTTATCTAAGCAGTCAGCATGTTGGAGGCACATTCACAGGGCCAAAAAGGAGCACAACCAGACATGTGGACAGTTGTGTGTTTGCTTTACAGCAAGAGTTTGAAAACCCAATTTCTTTAGTTTTTAGTTTTCTTTGTAGGAAATCTGGAAGCAATGGAGACATTAGTGGATGACCATGCTCCCCATGCTCTCACGCTGAGCTCCCACGCTGGGAGAACTGGGCCAGAACACTGGCCTCCTCCCCCAGAACTAGGGCCTGGGAACAGAGGCCCAGAGGTCAGCCTGCTTAATCTCTGCTCCCTTGGTACAAACCTCACCCAAGGTATAAAATTCTGATGATTACATAAACATAGCCAGACAGACTGCACGTACTATGAATACATACATGGACAAACTGAAACTCATATTTTACCATCACATTTTAATGAAGTCTCTAAAACAGAAGAAATCTTTTGACTCATATGGGTTTTTTTTTTTTTTCATTTGGTCAAGATAAAACAAGACATTCAAACCCAATTGCAGATTAAATAAATGCTAATGTAGTTTAAGATATCATCAAAATTACCATAAAAATGCATGGCTTGGATTAAAGAATAGATGTGATATTCAAATAGTCTGATGGGTATTAGCCATCACCACAAAAACCGTATCTTCATCATAACTCTTCACATAGGATGATGAATAAGAGCATGGGCGTGTTTTTGGAGAGTGGCCAAAGATTAAATAGTCTCCACTTCTTCTGAACAAGGAAATTTATAGCGCCCACAAGGAGACACATTTCTTAACTGAAGTGGGATATAATGTAATTTAAAAACTGGAGAGCTATTCAGTAGATTCTGAGAGGGGAGTGGAAAAGAACATGGGAGGGGCAAGGTTAAGTTAGGCCATTGGGAAGTTAATATGTAGGAAAGGTTAGGGAGATAGTCCTTAAAAACCCTAAGGTAAGCAGGTGTTCAATTTTAGATGACAAGGGACACCTGGTTTTCTTTTGATGAAAGTGAAGTAACTTTCTGTCTTTTAAGCCAATAGGGAGCAATAACAACACTCCCTCTGTACTGAGTTACTTTATTAGTTGAACTATGTTCACTTTGGTCAGCTGTGGAGTAGTCTTGGAATACTGAGGAGAAAGACTGTAGTTTATCAAACTTCACTGCACCTGATACCCCTATCTATGTTTCCTTTTCTATCTCATTCTGTTGTCACGTGCACAGTGACACAGGGACATGGCAAGGGAAGGGGCTTGAGACAATCTCTATTTCATGCTGTGAGTGGGAGATTTTGAGTCAAACCTCAATAGGAATGACAATCGAGCAGGGGTTGCACATTGTTACAGGCATCCCAGAGAATGACTTATGACAATAAGTCACTGGGCTGGAAACAGAGGAGTTGGAATCACTCCCCGAGATTAAGTTGAATCGTCTTTTACAGTTTCCTCTGCACACAGTACGTGTGTGGACATTAATTCTAACGCTTTTAGGGAAGGACACCACTTGAAACTTTAAACTTTGAAAAGAACCAAATGTAGAAATTTTTCATATGGAAGCGATTTGGAAAAACTAAAGCTCAAAACTAAAGGAATTTGTTCTGTGATACAAATCACTGCTCATTCATAAAAGCCACACATGTGCAGCCACAGGATGCTGCAGCAGAAGTATGGAGAGGATTACTTCTGACCATCATATAACATGACCAAACAGTTAACAGTCCTTAACATCTAAGTGCACAGGTGGCCACTCAGATTCACATCAACACATCACATCAATATCTATAGCTAACAGATCTACCTGGCAAATTTAAAATGCAAAGCAAATATGTCATTTCTTGGCTTTGCAATGGTAATGATGAAGTTAGACATGTCTGAACGGCACACACCCTCTCCCACGCCGTCCCAAACACCTCTTTTCCTCACTTCTGCTTTGTTCCTGCAGCACATGATTGACAAGAGAACCTTGTCACCCCACAGCTTCATGAACATTGATTTTCCCTTTAAATCTTTTTCTACGTGGCTACTGGCAAGTCATCAGCAGCAGTGCAGATAAAACACCATTGGTTAAATGTAAATGTTAAAAAGGTTATAGAGAGGCAGACAAAATAAGAAAGATGAAAATCATATAAATTAAAAGATAATTGGGATGTACCCCTACAGCTTCTTGTCAGAGAAATCTGCTAATATGCATTGTATATTACTCCACTGGAAAACTCCCCCATGGTTTCACATGCATATTTAATAGCATAAAGTCCACACAATACTGACTCTCATTTACCACTTTTTTCAACACTTGCTGGCAATCCATTGCATTCTTGGATCATAGTACATCATTTGTTCAAATAAATGTGATGCTCAGTAACTACTTAAACAGAAACGTTGACCAAATACAATGGCAATCAAGAAATTGCATAAGAGTTTTATATCCAAAGAAAATATTAGGAAACGTTAAGAAGTTTTAAAACCTTCAGAATGTCCTACCTCAAATACATCTTCATCCAGCAGCCGTGTCCCAAATACAGTCACACCCTCTGTGCTTACTACCGCATTGTCCCCTCGCAGCAGATCCAGGGTCTCTACCATTTGACAGTCCAAGTAGAGGGTCACTGACTTGTCCTGCACACTGTAAGCTATCCTGTGCCATCTAAAACAACAAAGACGGAGTGAGCAATAACAGAAATATTCATTCTTGGTGGGAGGTACTTGGACAATGTAGTAATTCAAATATTTCGTTTAAGAAAATAAGTGTATCACCCAGCAGAATTAAACATGCTAAGAACTTTTCAAATGCCTCTTGCAAGTCAAACAAAGCAGAAGAGTGTTTGAGTCCAAGTCTGTGAGGGATTCATTTTCATTACTGCTCTGAGCAGGTCATTTTATTGCAGAAAGCACACAGAGTGACTGCCATGGATTTCAAGGCTTGTATAAGTGTGCACAGCTGCTATAAAATGCCCAGTGTTAGTGGATCAGATCTATTAAACACACATCAGGCCCACTGTGCTGTTAAAATCAGCAGAGTGGCATCTATTTTATTTATATCTGGTACTATGGTATGGTTTGCTCTAACTACCCACTTTCCATCAGCCAAGTGGACCTTCCTGAAGATAGGATACATTTGAGGTGTAGGTTGCCCATGCTGGTCTTCATACAGAAAGACAGGAGAACGGCCCACTTCAAACCCCAGCTGTTGCACCCCCTGGTCATCGTACACTGAAAGAAGGAAGGACTGGGAGCCCTTTTTAGCTCGCACTGTAGCCATCAGGGAGAAATTTTCAGGAAATTTTGAATCTGGAAGGAGAGAGGAGCGAAGAGGAGAGAGGTATTGTTAAGTCAAACAATAGGAAGCACAGCAGGCGGCAGATGTTCATGATATTCAGGCACCACCCACTGCCAGTCATGAGAAAGGATAATTATGAGGAAAAATATTGCCCATGTAGGCAGTAAGCACTCACGAGGAAGTTTAAAGGGAGTTGAAAAACTGATTTTTTTTTTAAGGATTTGGTATGAGAAAAATCCCTCTAAAAAGGGAAACTTTTGAAAACCCTCGTTGCCTGATGAGGCTGGAAGCTATGCTGTATGTGGTCTAGGAAATCAGTCCACTACCTGGGAAAAGCTGTTTGGTGGGGGCACTGAGCTGGATCTTCTTGTCTATCTTGTAGGCAAAATCTGTCTCTTCTATGCCCCTCCTACTAGTGCAGAGACCAGCCTCCAAGGACACCCCCTCCATGTTCTCTGACAGCTCCAGCACTTGTAGAACATCAATGGGATCAGCTGGGAATGGAAAGAAAGAAAACAGTAACCATCTGCACATAATTATACAGCAAATAGAGAAAATGGAGTGTGGGGGTTTTATGTCATGCAAGATACATTTATGTGCTTTTTAATAAAGTTGATGAAAAATAAAACTGATGTCCCATTTTCTCATTATTCTGGTTTATAGCATTGTATGAAAAACTGTAAAAAAAAAGTAGCTTGTGGCAGATGGTGGCAGCATGCTTTCAGTCTTACTTGTCAGTCTCACTGTTATATTCTGCTAGTATGACAGGGCTTTGTTGTGCAGCTCAGCTAAGTGCTGGTTGTTACTGAGCTGAAGAGCTGGGTTTAGTGCAGCTGAAAGCAGGTCTTAAAGTGTGGAGGCTTCCTGCTTCCTAGGAGTCGGAAGACACAAGCTCCTCTGAGATGTGGCGGCAGGTGGCCAGGCTTCTGTGGGTGTTATTATAGGATAGGGGTGGTACCCAGCCTAACCTATAATCCTTCTGAAGCACACCTGACAGCTGACACCTGCACACCACACATCCTTTACTAGGGAGCAACAGTACATCTGCATCGCATTTATAACAATTTAAACACTTCATAGGCATAAATGAGCATGTCAGTGATTCATATATTCTCATTGCTAAAACAATCTGTTCTAACAAGCCATCCAAGTTATTGTATGCCAATTAAATAAAATTATTTTATTTGTTGTCTGTGCAATTCTCCTGTTTTTTTTTCTTTTTTTCCAAAAGTGCATGTAAATATCAGGAAACAACAGAGAATAAGGCAATGTGATGCCAGACTATCAATTTCATTCATACCCTTATTAGAAAAACATGATTATTTTTAATGCAAACAAGAAAACTAATCATCATTGGTAAAATTAAGATTTGATGTTGTAAAAATGCAGTATATGCAGCATGCAGTTATGCTTATTTGCAGTGAACACAGCAACTAATGCCCCTTTAGATATGAACATTTTCCCAGTGGTTGGTCTCCCTCATTACAGTGAGCTTGCGCTTTGTTTGCAGTTGACTGGTCATGTTATTAGATGTTTTGTTGATAAAGTGCTGCCGTGAGCATTAGCCAGGATCAGAGCTTTGTGTGTAGCCAGTCTCCCACCAGCTGCTAGAGAGGGCCTGTTCACGGCAGTTTAGCACTTAGCATTCCAGGCATCTGAAATGAGCATCCTAAACCCAAATTGCCTCCTCTAGCTTTCACCACTCATTCAGAGCTCGCCTTTTATTCTCCTTGTTAATTAAACATGTGGAGGGAGCTTTCCGTTACCCAGACATTGCTTGCAGGAAAACACAGCATTACATTTTATGGCATTATTTATTTGCATTGCAGAGGTCATTTATTCCAGGCAGCTTTGAGAGCTTGCACTCTCAGTCCCATAGCATGGCAACAGGGTTGTAAATAATTAGGTTAAGCTGTGAATTACAGCCAGGTTCCTACAATGGAAAACATAAATTACCGATCTTAAAGTATTTAGGACCACAGGGCTTAAATTTTGAGGTTACCCATAGTCATGGACAAAACGCATAAATTAAACAACTACACAAGTTGCCTGTTACTAAAAGCAGAAGCCAGTGGCACAAATAAATGTTCACCAACACACAAAACCATCATCATTAATTGATGATCATTATACATGCTCTAGCTGTCATGACAATGAACCAAGGACTACAATTAAGTAACACTTACTTAGCACTGTCACACGCTTAGATCAAGAATGAGGACACAGAAATAGTTTTCGACTATACTTTTCCAGGCACAGTCATTGTAAACTTTTCTATTATCTTGTATCTGCAGGAATTGGTTACTTAGTTGGACGTTTTTTGTTAAGAAATCATGTCATTTTCTCACATATGACCTGAAACAGTCCATTAAACCTAAACAATACTAACTTAGTAACCATTAAATAGGTTTGCGATAAATTAAACTTTGTCTTATTTACTGAAAGCACCATTGAAAACAATGGGGCTTCAGAGTCTCCTTTGCTTTTATCTTCAATTCTGTCAGAACACTTTTTGTTTGGGACATCTTTGCATCATGTCTGGGTCCTAATCCTTAGTCTTTGTATTTAATTGAACTGGCAGGAGTGTCTAAGACTTAGTTTAATCCCAAGTGAGCTCTTTTTTGCTCTGTTGTGGCCTCGTTTAATACCTGACTTCACCCTCTCTCTTTTTGTCTTTGTCTCTCTGTCTATTTATCTATATGTATATATCCATTATCTCTCTCTATCTCTATCTCTCTCTCTCTGTGTATCTAGTTCTCTTTCTGTCTCTCTAATTCATACTCAGGCACAGGAAGGAAGAGAGGTCATAAGGCAGTTATATTTGGAACAGTCTGAATAACGTTCTAAATTGAAGCATCATGGGTGTAATTAAACGGGATTCTTGAATTTCTGTCTCATCCAAAACACCACCTGACGGAATAGCCTAAAAACAAATAGAAAAGATAGCGTTTTAATAAAATTGTTCGAGCGGTCCAAAGATGATCCCATAGACCACATAAAGTATAGTAACTCTCCCGCAATGAGTTTTAAAGATGACTGTGGCTCTATTCAAACATGTCCAAGCAAAGGGCTGACAGGAGACCATTGACCTCTGACACTCTTGAGACAACAGGGAACAGTCAAAATGTGCCACAGGGAGAAATATGAGACAAACAAGAGAAATTCCTTTAAAAAAGTGCTTGCAATGTGTCTGTAAAATGTGCATGGAATAATATTCTATACAGCCACGAGTCCAAAATTAACTGTGGAAGGGTCAGGTTGGCAAACTCATTCAAAGAATGTGGGAAGAACCTGTGTTGGAACCTTGATAACTGGTGCAACAACATCAAGAGTTGACTTACTGTCTGAGCCGGCTTTGCTTGCATCTCATTAGGATTTATAGTAATGATATCCTTACATCACCAGTCAAACAATGTTACTGTGCTTAAGAAACTGGGTAAGAGTGGAGGAGCACAGAGGAGATCAACATCTTGAAGAACACTATTACTCCTTTGGTCTGCACAGCTTGCTGTCCCCACTCCTTAAAGACATGGTTCAACATGTTTGAAATAGTACAGTAGAATCTGTGAGCACTGATGACTCCCTGTGACACCAAAATATTACAGTACATGGGAGATAAAACATGCATCAATTTTACAGACACCAAATTCTGGGTGTTGTAGCTAACACTCACAGTACAGCAGGTAATTACAGTGCAGGTACATAATAATGCGTATAAGCGCGTAAAGATTCTCCATACGAGACACTTCTAAACCCTTCTTTTTTGTGCCCCTTAGTTTTTCTCTATGAGACAATCATGTCTGCCCAGCAATAATGCTGTCCACAGTCTTTTTGGAAAAAAAAAAGAGCTGAGCACTGCACCTCACAGATCATGTTCTTTCCCCTCAAAATACCACCAAACAGTCTATATCTGTGTCTTCTCTGCGACACTTGACAAAGTCTTTCCATCCTACAACTCAGAACCACTTCAGTCATACATGGACATAATGTGTTCTCTGTGTTTTCTAACAAAATGTCTCAGAGGACATGCTTAATGACTCACACCACCTACACTCTCTGCTCAGCCTGCTCGATGACTCGATGAATCTCTGCTCAATCACACACACAATACTGCACTGTGAAAGTCTATTTAGCCTGGGAACTGAAGAATTTAACAAAAAAAGGATTGCAACACAAAGATGGGCAATGAGAAATTCCCATAATTTCTCCAGCCACATCCTGAGATAAGTGGAGGAATAGAACTATATTATACTATAAATATATGACCCTTAAATCACTACTTGGCAATGTGTATGTAACTAATAATAAATAGAACAGAAGTAAAATATATATATATATATATATATATATATATATATATATATTCTCCGCTGTTCCAAACACTACAATTGAGAGAACAACTCTTGAACATTTTAAAAATGTCAAAGCAGTAAAGCAGATGACAATTAATAATGAAAATATTCTGATAGAAACAGTGGAAGTGGTCAAATAAATCCAGACGTTTATTCGCCCGGGCTGCACAAAGAATAGCCTTAATCTAATCATCAGTGGGTGTGACCTTTTGTCTGGGTCACTGCTGCGTGTGAACAAGAGCACTATAAGGCAAAGAGAGCCAATACACCCTCTAAATGGATCATAGTTTAAACACATGAGCAGCCAAATATGATTGATACCCTGGCTATGCACAGAATCACACCAGAATGATCAAACAATCTGTACAAACAGTTTATATGTAGCTCAAATATAATGACCATATAGTGAAAAACAGCCCTTTGGAACTCTTCCCTTGCTCTATGAATCATTGCATCATTTTATTTGTCAAACATTTCACTGCTTTACTTGTAAATAGAGGTTATTAAAAAATGAAGTTTGTTACATATCACTATGACAACAGTAAATTTCTGCAAACTCTTGAGACAGAGTCATTTGTTGGACTAGATGTATGCAAATGAAGAGGAAGAGATAGCCCTGACTGGGCTTTGTGGTTGGGTCTGTTTCCAGTTATCACCGTGGGTTTAGAGGCAAGTCAAATTAGAGCTTGTGCAGATGACTGTTAACAATGGTTTTTAACATATTCTGAGGGGTTATTGGTCATGAAGTCAATTATTATATTAGGAGATCCTGACAGCAAAAATGAAAGCTGACTAGTGCTTAATATTAGGTAGCTGATCAATTTTAAGTCAGTAGCGTGTTGTACCAAATTTACTGCCACATTATTCATACTTAAGTGAGTAGGCACGGGTAGGCATGAGGTGATATAAGAAAACTCAAGACACCCAAACACAGATAGTATGGCTTATATGAGAAATTCTTCGTTGGCACATTAACAAACAGCTAAGAGAGGAGAGAGGACTGGACCTAATGTTACCAAAAACAAGAAAAGCAGAGATCGTTCTGTAAAAAAACCTTTTAATTAGGGCAGTGTCATTTCCTCACTCTAGCTACGAATAAGCAATATGTTTAACTTTAGATATTGTAATTTCTTGTACATGTGCATGACCTCCTAACAAACATTAACATGTTTCCAATGTACAAATGCTGACATAGCATTAAAATGAAAGTATTTCTTCAGTAGAACTGGTGGACAGACCATCTCACTGCAGTAAACATTGTTTTTATAACATACTTTTTTCCTCCAACATACAGTATCTCTTTGCTTCTTCCAAACATGGTATTGGAGCTTTATAGCTGACAGTTGTAAATTGATTGAGCTTTTTCTGCTGAATATAGGTCAGTAGCTGAGTCCTGTTGTTTAGACTAATGCTCACTGCCATTTGGTGTTGAAGCTGAAAGATTTAGGTGGAATTAGTTTTTTTCTTTTTTTCAGCTAACATCCGCACCACATTCTTCAATCTCCATAGTTTGTTTTCCACGTGTTTGTTCACAGCATGATGGGCTGACAGGCCAAAAGCTGCATGGCCCATAGAGAAAACACCTGCCCCTCAAGGCTCCTGACTTTTCAGGCACTCCGCACAAACACACATTTGTCCTTCTACACTTGTGAAGACATTCTTTGAATGCAGTAACTCTAACTATAGTGTCCCCTGCCTGTCTAACATTGGCGCCTAATTTGCCTGACCCAATTTTAAAATTTCTTAATAGTGGAACATATTTTCTCATTGTTTTTTCTTTGTGAAGCGATCGGGTCTTCATAAATATGTAACACCATAATAAATATAAACACACCAGCACAAGCACAATTTTATGCACTTACATGCATAGGCAACATGTACACTTCAGGCACAGAGGATTAGCTAGCTATAAACTTGAAAGCGTGCACATGATCAAGCTCGTTCAACCCCAAGCCTTCATTTAGTCTCTCAGACATCATAATAGTCAGGTTATTATGAAAGGTAATATCAGACCTGCCAAAATCAAAGTTTAACACTATGCTCCACACACATACACACTGTGCTTCTGCAGGACAATAAAAGAAATTTTCAACAATTTGTCAGCCTCTGTGGAAATTCTTCCTTTATGATAGCAGCTTGGTGTGTTAGCTAAAGGAAGCTTGACAGGTTCCGAGATGTTGAAATATGAGCTGGGTCACAATGTCAATGAGAGCATCACATTGTTCTGTGGAGTCCACAGATCGTTATGGTAGGAAAGCTTACTACTGTTGTCTTTACTGAGATGTGCTATGATGGATAACTATGATAAAAGTTTTCTGAGGCCAATAAATTCGGATAAAGAGGCGGATGATACAAAAGGGGACACTGCAAAATAGTCAGCCTCTCTGATGTCTGCTCATTGTAATTCCACAGGAGACATCTTCAACTAGTCCCACAGAAAGCTGCTTGGAGAATCCAGCGATCAGAAGCACAGAGCCACAGAAGCCTGGGAGGAAACGAGTTACTGAGGTTCTGGATGCCAGATGTGTGTTGAATACTATAGATATCAAGTCAGTGTTATGAATTGTTCAAGCATCATCTCTACATATTAAAGACTTGGGGGAATTCCAAACAGCAGTTTCATCAAAAAGCAGTTTGATATAATACTTGCAGGATCAGCAGCTAGGGACAGACATCAGCATCTCTGATACTTCTGATGTTTAATGTTCTCATTAGAGAAACACAAACGCAGATAACACAAGGAGACACTAGAGCCATAACAGGCGAAAATTCTGCTTTTACTATTCTCTATCCTGCTAAATTCAGCTGCATTTTTCATTTGTTTTCATTTGCCACTAATTTGTTGCTGGATCAAAGGCGAACAAGGCTTGCCGTCCTCCTTTGGGAGTCTGGTGCAAGATTGGCAAGGATGCTGGATCAAACAGGACACAGTGAGGGGGCTGTATGCACAATTTCCCTTCTGTCGTAGAACCAGTCAAGGATGAGGAAGGGCATAAGCAGTATGAGGGAGATTATGTAAATGAAGAGATAAGACATATAAAATAAAAACAAACACTCCCTATTCCCTGACTTTCTTAAGAAAAACAAGAAAAGAAAAAAAATGAAAAAAAAAATGTGTTCAGGCAAAAGAACAGAGGATTTTAACTGAAACTAACTGTGGACGTGTGCAAGAATGTCTCACTTCCTGTCAGCAAACATGACTACAAAGTACTCTCTCATCTTTTGCGAACACACACAGAAAGCATATGGGAAAACATTCTTGCACTGTAACGCACATGAACGCTAAGACTCAGAGGCACAAACGCATTATCAACCACATGCACATATCTGAGACTGCCATATCAGCACCACCATATGTCCCATGCATTTTTAAGTCATCCCAACCTCTCACTCCACAGGCCCTCATTAAGAGCAGTGGACACCATAGCTATTGTCTCTTGAATGTGATTACCTTATTTTGGCTCACTTCCTCCTGCCACTAGACCAGCAACTCCAACCAGTCATAAAGTGGGTCCGTGTTGAAAGCCACAAGTAAAAATTAGACACCTTTCAGCACTTTTGCTGACCAACCCCTGCTGTTGAGGCATATCTCTGTGGGGGGCTTCTAAACCACAGCACTTTCAAGGAAATAGTCTGCCAGGTAAATATACTCAGTGCATGGCCACAGGACACTGAGGCCTGTGTGGGTGACAGATACAGTAGCAGTGGGCCAAATGACATATTGCATATGTGCACAAGGCAAATGTAACTGGCTGTTTTAAAAGTGTTTTAAAATGGCTGAATTGCTTGTTTAATAAGCCTGTAAGTGTAGCAAATGAGGACACCAGGACAATATGACAGACAGGCACAGCTGTAACCAGATCCACCTCTTGCAGGTGAATAAATTTAGTCACTACACCTAACAATACATAGTAATGTTAAATAACATACAGGAAGTTACTGCACTTTGTAAAATGACTTAAGGTAGAAGCCTGGAGTAAAGCATAGAAACTATTTATGTAAATGATAATAATCCTCACTAAAGCAGTAAGAGTAATGTTGGTAAAGCACTCTTACTTCAGACCTACTGTATGTAAGCAGAGAGCAAACATGTCCATGACAGGAATTTTAATCTACTCAGTGGCCATTCACCTCTTTCTCAAGCCAGCGTTAAAGGTCTTCACAGCAAACTTACACTGGTCACAAGCAAACTCAAACATTACATCATTCATCTCCTGAGGTTGCAGCAAGCCTCACGGCACACCTGACGCAGGAAGGACGATCCAAACACTGGAAATATCCTCAATTATAATGCAAGCTGGAGCAGGAAAAGCTGACACAATCAAGATGCACTTCTTGTGCAATGACGCGGATAATTAATATATATGCATATCCCAAAATAGCTTATACATAATTGCAAATCATTTGCATAGCTCTGAGACGTACCGACAACTTCTAAAAGCTATCTGAGCCAACTCACCGTTTTAATCCCAGCCCGAGGCGACTCTGTGGGGCCACAAGTTGCATTACCAAAACATTCACGCACATTGCCTTACACACCAGGATCAAAAGTGAACCATAACTCAGAGTAAAGATTATGCTTTTGAGCTAACAACTTCGCCTGGGCTTGGGGCTAAGTGATGAATGAAAAAAAGTAGGCTCATGAAAACTTTTTAAATTAAATAAAGATTTACCGAATGCACTGACGGGACTCGACAGCCGCTTTTATCATCTAAACCATGTGAACATCGTTTTTAACTGCAAGTGTTCCGTTGGATACTTTACCAGCTTGTGACATCGTCAGGTGAAGCAGGATAAAGACTAATAGCGCTACTCTCCTGTGAGACCTGGTCCTTAAAAAATGGTTCATCTTTCCAAGAGGAGAGCCCCCCTCTGCCTCCGCCACCAGAACTTTCACTGCAGAAGTTATTTGTGCAGGAACCAAGCAGCCATGCGGCTAAAAGGGAGATGAGCCAGTTTGTAGTTCCACTTGCTTGGTAGTTGGAGAAGTTTTGTTGTGATGGCTCCTCTCAGTTTCGCTCTGTCCCACTCATTCATTTTCTCCCTCTCAACATCACTCCCTCCCACTGTTCTCCACCTCCTCCGCGTCTTCCCTCCCATAGGACGGTGTCCTGGGACGCCTGGAGAAGAATCCATCATAAATCACGTGTACCTGCATTAATTTATTAGGATTCACTTCTTAGGGGTGGTCATAACCCACAGAAATTTTGCAGAGTGCAGCTGTCTTGCCTAGTACTCTATCAGTTTCCGGATTTTTGCGGTGTAGGTTTTTCAGGAACACTATAACAAGAGACATCGTTAGAGTTTGGAAAAAAAAGGTCTCAGATAACTGATCTAATACATTAATATAATAATGTAAAATATAATTATAATATAATTAACATAATGGCAATGTGGATGATGATGATCATCATCATCATTATTATCATCATCATCATTAGAGAGTCTAAGGACAGAGGATGTTGTTGCTGTTCAGAGTGTGGAGTTCAGTGATGCAAAATTGTGATTTAGGAATTAAGCTACATAAATAAAAATTTATGACGGTAATTCTATCTATATATTATATTATATTATATTATATTATATTATATTATATTATATTATAATGATGAAACTGATGAGGAGGAGGAGGATGCAATCATTTCAGACATTCAAGGATTTTAGTCTTGGTGTCTGGCCCACAGTTTAACTTCTACCTTCCACCTGACAGTGGAGATGAGAGGCTTGACTTCATCATTTGAAGCTGGAGGATATATGACACCTTTGAACTTCACAGCAGGAGGTAAATGAAGCCCTACAACACCAGGGGCCAGTTCAGGCAGTTCAATTTTCTGCAGACCAGGGCAGGTTATCTTTACCATCACACTAAACTCATCCCAACATTACAGCAGCTTTTGTGTAATGCTTGTTCAGGCTGAAGCCTGACTTATCTATAGGGTGGAGGTTGCTGCAGTGCAAAACTGGTCAGCTTGGTTAGTTTGGGTGTGGCACATCTGAGTAAAAAACAACAAGATTTATTAATGCACAAAAACCCTTCTTACTTTAGAGGTTTGAACCATTTAGTAAAATGATCTCAGGCAGACTAATATAAACAGTCCAAAGTTTCCACAAAACAAAAACATCATTTTGTTCATATCTAACCTCATGTCAATACTGAAAAGATGCATTTGAGTGTTTCATTGCAATGATGTGCCAAATGTACGGCTATACAGAGGTGATCGCCTATTGAGGCTGAATATATCCTGGCCAGAAGCCTAATCACTTCTTGGAAGGCTAAAAGTGCTATTCAGTTGAGACATGCTCTAAGATAAGACTTGTGAATACCTTGTCTAATTGGAAAATTACCAAAGATGTTTCTAGAATCCAAGCTACAGCAAATTAACTGGAAGCTAAAAACTCGGAGATCATTCAAACAACATGAGCCAAACCATAATTTCTCAAGGGAGAAGAGTCCCAAACCACAGAAAGATGGAGAAACACTACCTATTTCAAATTCTTTTTTCTGTGTAAAGTCTTTAATGTACAAATGTTGCTCAATATGATATCCAGCCAAATTAAATTCTAAACCACAAAATATTAGACATTAAATAGCGTTTACCCACAGACAGTTATGATCCAAAACAAATTCAAAACATAATGTTGACAAGTTAGACTCGAAAACGTAAAAAAAAAAATCGTCCTTCAAAATCTTTGAAATGGAACTTTTGAAGGATAAATGATATATACAAAGCTATGTGATGACAGAATGAGGGTCAACAGAACCAGCAAGATAAATGGCAGATTGAGGTTGATCTGGTAGGTAAACAACAGCTTCCCTGACCTCACTTCATGTCACTTCTCAGTAGCAGCTTAGCCAGTTTGAGGTAGGGCCACATTCCTTGCAGCTTTTAGCAGATAGTTACTAAGAGGCCAGTGAGTACTCTAAGCTCTGTGTGAGAAATATTTCCAGACCATGTGCTATATCCCATTATCTACCTGTACAACCTAATTATTCATTTCAACACAATAAAAAAGAAAGCAAAAATGCTAATGTTGGCAATGAGTTTTTATATTTGTTTTTTTTTTTTTATCAAGAAATAAATGACTAGCACCTAACATGCATTGACTTAGCCTGGAAGCCAGCACATACGTTGAAATTATTATATGACATGAATGTGATGTGCAGGGAAATTCCTATTAAAATCAATGTCAATCAATTTGTCTCTTGCCAGTAGTTTGTCAACTTCCATTAACTGGGAGGGTTTCATAAATCAGGTTGATAATGATGAATGTAAGGTAAACAGATCATCCTTTTCAAGGTGATATAAACATGTTAAAACTGCTAAAAACTGTTTCACATGGAGAATGAAGTCACTGCATGCTAATGGTCTCTTTATCTTGATAGTCAATCAATAGAAACTCACAGAGCAACTTTGTTTCACACACACATTACAAATCATGTGGAAACCCAAGATACCAAGATATGCTCCATATGTGTTTTGACATGTATTTATGGAAAAGATTTAAGGGAAAGAAAAAAATCACAGATAAAATTTGGCAGTAGATGAGTCTATCAAGGACTCTGTGGAAGGAAAAGCTTAAGGACATGTTTCTGTTTCTCTTTTTGTGTTTTAGCCTGTTTTGTTTTAGCCTCATGTCAATTTGATGTGTTTATTCTGTAATTCCTCAAAATGACATATGAAATGACCCTTACAGTATTGGATTTGAAAGTTTATCCCAGATCCAGTGTGTGAGGCTTGTATAATTTGAAAGCATCTCTTTCTCCCTCTACAGGTCATTCTGTGCTGATGAATGATGGTGGACTTTCCTCATCATTTAATCACTGAGACAGTGGAAGTGGACTAATCTGTCATCACCTTATTTTAGACCCAGTAAGATAATGTGAAACCTTATTAATTCTCCAGAGGAGCTGGTGAGAATTAAAGATTAGAGACTCTGAGATGGGGTTTCAATTTAGTCTGCCTCCCGTCTGCTGGTTGTGTTGAGGAACATGCCAGAACAGGACAAAAGGCCAACTGTTAGAAAAGATATGCATGCAAACGTGAAGAAGAATGATACAAGTGACTCTTTCATCTTGCCAAAACTAATTTATGTACAGTATGTGTATTTTCTATGCAGTGATTATGAAATAACCACCTTGCAAATCATTTCAAATCTTACACCACTGTTTCTAGATTTTACATAATCACATATTGCTGTATATTATTAACATTGTATTTACCTTGAGTCATTGTGACATTATTAGATGTGTATATTGGGGATTTTGGTGGTATAGTGTGACAGCTATTGTCATTTTATTTTACCATCTATAGGTGAATTATGATTGAGTCATTGATAACAAGAAATGTTTTTCAGGGGGCATGGAGAGACTAAAAAACAGCACACATCTGTCTGTAATTCATGTTAGGAGAGAAAAAGGCTACAGTATGCGTCCTAAGTTCTATTGATGAAAAATGTGTGGTCTTTTATGCAAGAAATGTAAATGTATGGTTTGCCATCAATTTAAAATTAAAGCATGTAAAAATCTGACATCCTTGACTGATAAGAGTACAAGTAGACAAGTGCAATAGGTTAATCAATCAAAGGATCATGAAACCCCTAATCTTTGAAATGTGATCGTGTCGCCCACCATCTGCTGTGATGTTATCTTTCTTCATCAGACAGTGTGTGTTCTTACATTAGAGTTTTCACTACACCTCCAGATGCAAAACCATCCCACAACGGGTATTCTGGGTTTACCTGCCTGTCGTACAAGGGAGCTGAGTGTGCTTATCAGACAGCACTTTCCTTAACCAATTACTTTCTTTAGAACTTGAAAAAGAGCCGTATACTTGAGCCTTGATATATAGGGCAAGATGACCACCAGAACCAAATCTGTGCAGGGTTTGGATGCAAAACTGTGTTTTCAAACAGTCAGTTACTCCAAACAGTCAGTTGCTTAACCCTGTTGTAAATTGCCAAACCAGGGATGTGACCACAAGGCAACATGTGGAAATTTTCCATTCTGCAATGGGTCAGCAAGGAGAACTGCCAGTCTGGGGATAATTATAATCATTAGAGACGATGGGAGACTAAGCTAATTAACATCTAAGAACCATGTCTGTTAAATGAACTGCTCAAACAAATAGACTAAATAAACTCAACCGGTGACCACACTCAGTTTACCCTGCTGTGGTCCCTCCTTCAATGTAGGTTTACAGCACCAAACACCACAATTGCATTTCGATCTGTAAATGCTAAGACAATTAGGTTGAAAACTGTTACACAAGACACTAAACGTAAACCAGGTAAACAGAAAGGCTTCGGCCAAATATGCTTCAAAACATATTAGGAGGCCATCGAACTATTATGTTGTTAAGCCTACATGAGGATTTTTAGAACAAACAAGTGATTTGGTCAGAAGAGTTACACAATGCTTTGCCACAGTGGCTAAGTGGACAGCCACGCTTTTAATCCATAATCAGATCTTGTTCGCCTAGATTCACATGTAACTGACACCATGCTGTTATCTCTCTTTGCTCCCTATTTTTACCGCCCTATGCTGCAACATTTGTCAATGTCTCAGCCTTCAGTTTCAATGAAGAAAATTTCTGACACGATATCTAAATATGTAACGTATTTCTAAATCTAAATATCACTAGTTCAGTACTTCTTTTAAACAGACATGTACCTAAGAAATCACATCAAAATGTAGGGAACCAGAAATGCCACATTATAATCCTCAGTGAGCCTTTACGCTCATGGGTCTATCTATAGACTGTTTATTGCATGCCATCTCCAGCTGCAGTAATAATTTAAAGCCCCTCTTTGGGTTAAGCTAGTGGTCTACACTTTTATCACTTTCTCTCAATTACCAATTTTTCTGTCTTCTCCAGAACCCCCAAACACTTTCCCAGCACAGTCTTTACTAAATCTTTGCACCAATTCTTTTTTTTTTTGAGTCTCCTTCCCACCCACCCCCAGCTTCTCTTTCTCTTCCTCTCTTTCTTCATCTCTATTCTCATGAAGTTTGCATTCCACACCTCCTCTGCAGACTGCAGGCTGCTTTTGTGTGCAGACCACACACAAAAGAGCAGAAAGCACTATTCCTGACATGTCACAAACATTCCAGTCCTCTAGTCCTGTTCACAAAGCCAAAGTCCCTCATCCTTCCAGTAGCATCAAATATAATCTTATGTCCAATGTTGGAGCACAGAGATGCCACTAACACGAGGACCAAAACAAGTGATTGTATGGTATCTGTATTTTGTAAATGTAACATTTATATAGAAATGTTGTGGGACAACTATCTGAAATGCACATTATTTAATGATTATTACAAATAAATTGATGTACTTTATACGTTTAGAAAAGCATCTCTATCCAATCACACAATTCATCTTTAATTATATGTGAATATTAAGTGAAAACAGACGCCACCAGCTGGAACAGCAGTGGAAAAGGACCATCTGCTTGTCAATCCTCAAAGTCAGTACACAGGAAATTGACTATTAAGCCATAACTGGGGGTTTGGAGGGGATGTGTCATTTTCTATGACTTGGTCTTCGGCAGAAGGTTTGCGGTTGATTTTGGTTCAGTGGCACAGAAAAATAAATGCTCTAGGATGTCAGACAGAACAGGCAAAAAGTCTGAAGGAAGATGTGAAACAGCATACTAATTCAAGGAGGCTTAAATACTGTGGGTACAGAGGTGAAGTAGAGAAGGTGGAGAGGAGAATGTTTAAGGTGAAAGTGGGAGGGAGGTTTAGAATGCATGCAGTATGGAAAAGCATGTATGGACTTGCATTATTCACTTCTCATTAAACTTTTGCCTCAGTCTTCTTGTCTTACTGCCTTGGTCATAGAAAATTCCACAGCCATAGCTTGAAGGCTGGTAGACATCAGTGGCAACACAGTACCCCTCTTCATCTCTTCAGCTGCATCCACACCTGTGCACTTTCTCAGTTGGCACAAAGCAAAAACATCCCTCACCTTACTATGGTTGACTACATAATAGTGGATTGGCAATCTAAACTAATGTGACTTTTCCTGGAACACCACATTACCAGTTGGTCAGTGTTTATGCTTTATCGTATTATACGTAGAAATTATACTTTCATTATCTCATTATAAAGTACATATTTCCAATGAGATCATTTAGGAAGGTTTTAAAATATAGAAATCAGGATTTGTGACTTTGTGGATGCCGTCTGCTCAACAGTTGATTTATTACAAGCAGTGATTCATTAAAGCCAATAAAAAAGAATTTTCTTGTATTCTCATTTTGAGCTGGCTATGCATCACATGCTTCAAGGTTTTGTTTTGTTTTTTTTTTGTTTTTTTTTTAATTTTCACTGCAAAAAACAATGTCATCCTGCTGGTTACTGGCTGATCATTGATGGATGAAGCTCTCCTGACAAAAATCATGATGTAAATGAAAGCTGCCTGACAGCAGCCTGTCCATAGTTTAACCAGAGGAGACAAACAGGTTTGAAAGCTCAATTACCTGTACCTGATCTCGCTGCTGGTTTCTGCTCTGTGGTGTTCTCTCTGTGTGCTGGATGTCCTTTGCAGTCACCTATTCTCTTGTTTTTATTGTGCCTTGATGCTTTTCACTATGTTAATATGTTAAAGTAAGAATAAGGCTAACGGGGTTAATCATGAATCATAATTAAAACTTGATTTTATATGAATTATTCATGTGCACATTCGTGTGTATTTTGTTTTATTTGCATTAATGGAATACACAGTGACAATAAATGCAAGCATGATAAATTGTGGAATTACAACAGTATGAAACAATATATACCTTCTGTGATATATATATATATATATATATATATATATATATATATATATATATATATATATATATATATATATATATATATATATATATATATATATATATATATATATATATATATACACACGCACACAATATATACCTATCAGTATGAAACAATATATACCTACTACAAAATGTTACACAAAGTGCTCCACAATCCTCCTGAACTATTTTCAAACAGGAAACAAAAGGCATTCGAGCAGCAGAACATCAAGCATAATAGTCCAAGTTCAATAATTTGTTAAAACGTGAAAAAAGACATGAGCTCTTTATTGTATTATTTAATGATCACATTGCATTAAACAATAAAAAGTATACTCGGCAATATGAATCATGTTTAATCAAAATGCAAAGCAATCACAGACTTACAAATATGAAGATGTTTTCTTGTTTGTGGAAACCAGCAGTCAGTTTGATATTTACAGAGAAGGCAGGTAACAAAAGTCACACATGATCACATCATTTTGACATTTTGACCAGTCCACCCATTCCTGCTTAGGAGTCAGATGGACCAATTTTAGATACACTATAGTGCCTGCTGTGGTCTGCCACAGTGTGTATTTTACCATTTGCATGTGGTTGCATCATATTTAGCATATTTAAATCTTAGATCTTATCAAATACACCTTTAACACACCCTCAGCACACACACGCCAACTTCCCTCCCCACCCTCCAGATATGAGTTTGTGCTGCACCTTTCCTTCCCACCAGATGGCGTTAGGCTACAATGCAGCACATGTTACAATGAACATTACCTTCCATTAACATGCTCGTTTTGTAAATACAACAGCTTGAAGGGAACAACATTATTATTATTATTATTATTATTATTATTATTATTATTATTATTATTATTATTATTATTATTATTATTATTATTATTATTATCATCATCATAAATATGTGTCATGCCTTTCAAAATGCATACATGCTGTCACTTCAGAAAGCATTCCAAACACACATTCAATAGTTTCACAACTTACTTTGAAATGGGAAAAAAATTCAATGCGATGTCCCTACACACTATTCCATTATATTGACATACATAACCCAATGTCTGCTATAGCCTAAATGTTATCAGGGATTTCATATCTGATTGTGAAAGAGGAAAGGTGAGAGATGTTGAACTACAGTATGTAACTGTGTCATAAATGTCAGTGGTATTGTCAGCAAGTGTCAGTGTCATTGGTGCCCATAAGGATGTTGACATGATTCCTGCCATCGTAATGTCCACTTCTGAAACCAGTTGAGGATTTGTTTTGTATTGCTGAATCATATAACGGGACTCTTTTTTTATGATGAACTGTCAAGCGTGCCATTGAGCCACTGGCAAAATTACTAAACATTTTGAAAACCCTGACTTACACAATGTTGATGAAACACTTTATTTCGACAGGGATGACTTTCAATATTCTTTCAAATAAGTGACACTTTTGGAACATAACATTTTTGAGTGAGGTTTGTTTGTTTGGTTGGTTGTTTTTGTTTTGTTTTTCTGCTGAGCTAAAGTGTTGTGCTGTTGACAAATGATAAGCTTGGAGTGGTGTTTCAAGGAATGAGCCGAAACTTTTGAGAAAAGCTGTAAGACCAAATTTAATATTTTTAGGTTATAGCAGGTTACAATAAATAATTGATAGGAAATCCTATCTTTAACTTTATTTTATTTAGTAACACCATGAAAAGTCGTTACGTGAATATCACAATGTAAAGTTATTTGTTTTTATTGTTATCAGTTCAGAAATCAAATAAGTACTGCCCCTTCTGTAACACGCACATGAGCGCATGCACGAACACACACATTTTAAGGAATGAACTTCAAGGCAGGCTGCACCTATCAAGTTTAAAATCGTGTCTACACAGCTGTTTACAAATGCCTCGTCTTTTTTTTCCTTTTTTTTCTCCTTTTTTTTGTCACTAATTTTCTGAACATGTGATTGAATTAGACGTTCACATGGCTGCTGTGGTTGCATGATCCGCTTTTCTTTTTTAAAGTCCGGTGATCAGTAGCTCCCTCGGCAGCGACCATCCGGAGCAGGAGACCGCTGAAAAACACAGCGCCTACCCGGACAAATCATGGCGAACAGCGGGCAGAAAGTTGTGCTGATCACCGGCTGCTCCTCCGGGATCGGGTTACGAATCGCCGTCACGCTGGCCAAAGATGAAAAGAAGCGTTACCATGGTAAATGCGCTTTCTTCGACATTGTTTATTTTGATCGAACCGATTAGTAGCAAGTCTGTAATAACGTGGTTCGCTTGAAAACTATTCCGTGTTTACTTTTTCCTGCAAAGCTTTTTACGCACAAACTTCTGTTAAGGTCCATGCGCAACGCTCCGTCTTAGTGCAATAATGATTCTTTGCTGTGCCCATTGAAATAACCTTAGTCTTAGTAATATCGGATCCATATCCTTTTGTGAGGACTGGGTCTCAGTCGCCCCTTTGGTTTAACTATTATCGCCTGAAAGCACCGTTTCCAGGGTATGGCTCTGCAAGGCTGCCGCTTGCCAGCCGGAATTATAAAAGGAGTCTTGTCAGTTCTCTTTCAAGTGACTTCTCCAGCACAAAGGCCCCTTTTATCGCAGTGAATTGTAGACCGCCTGCTCCGGTTTAGTGCCGTATCTAATGTGTCTATAGTCCCCTCACTGGAGCGAGTGTTGAAAGGGGGACAAAGTTTGAGACCTGTACAAGCGAGGGTTCACGCGAAAGCAAGGGAATTGTTTGAAGTCTTCATTGGTGCACAGTGGAATTATGGTGTCCCACTTTGCCATTGTTGGGCTCAGCGTCTCCTTTCTTGCTTCCCAGCCATCATTTGTGTCACTCTAGGAACTGGGGGTCCAAAGCCTTTCCACGTCATGAAGCTTCAGACAGAATTACATTAGACCACCTTCCCACCCCTATGACAAGATATCATTGGTAGATGTGACAGAATTACATAACAGGCTAGACCTAGTGAGTTAATAGTTAAACTATTTAGTGCAGTTACCTCATACATGCTTTATTTAAACTCGTTTTTGCCAAGTTAAGCAATAGAGCCATGTTGCAAATAATTGTACAAGGGTTAGTTAGTTTAGTAGACAGGCGGTTAAGCTATCTTTTCGTTAAGGGACACTGAGATCAGATGACAATTATTACTGTAAAATAGATGAGCAAACTAACTAACTCTGGTTTGAGCAGCTTTTTCAGCTGTGACCTGCTTACTCTAAGGCCACCTCTATGCAATAAAGCTGAGCAGCTGTTTTCTCTGGGTTTCAGGGAATCTAAGAGAGATTAACAATATTGCATTGTGCATGAACTAATAATTGGTTACAGTACCAAATTCAGAGTAATCACATAAAGATCTCTGCATGTGCAATGAAATGTGGTTTACTCAAGAATGTTTAAGCTGCCCAAAAGTAATTCCTCCAAGAGCCAGAAGAACAATGGGTCTCTTGTTCCTTTCTTTACCAATGCATAAATCTGTGTTGCTTCATGGACCCACTGTTCTCAAATCATAAGATTTGACTCAATTAGACATCACAAGACATCATAATTAAACAGTGTGCATTTGATTTCTTGCATGACACCCAGGAACACCGTTACAAAAAGATTTGGCTTATTGTTATACATTGTGAAGTGTTGCATAAGTAACATTTCACAGCAATAGAATCTCCACAGCATGGTAATGTCTTTTTCACTCTTACTTATCCAACTGTGTCTTTTTTCAGACACAGTTTAGGTAGAGACAGCGGGTAGAGTAGATTTAGATCAATGTGTGAATAAGAGGTTGTTTACTCTTACTGATTACCACTGGGTAACAGCACTTTATCTCTTGTCTATGCAATATAGTGACAGTCAGAAATAAATAAGCAAAATACATAATGTAGAGAGGCCATTAAACATAAGTCAACATTGTGATGATAGGTGCTGTCCCTAGTCATGATAGATTTGTGTGCTGTATGTAGGTTAATGTTGTGGAGCGTGTAAAGTTAAGGAGAAATCACTGGTATATCCTGTAAAGGTGTGGTCTCCTAGGAACTCTGACCTGCAAGTCTGATTCTGTCACAACTATGAGCGTGTGGATGTGTTCTTTCCTGAGTGCGCCCGTGTTGAGGAAGTAATTTGGTAATGGCCTTGGAGATCAGCCATTTCACAGTGTGTCACTTCATCAATGTAACAGTGGGTCAAGGGTCTTTTCAAGTACAGATAAGAATTATTTATGATTTGTGTAATGGATTGCGTTCAAATTATAAACCGGGTAAGAACAGTGACAAATGTAAAATGCCCTTGGAGTTCCAGATTTATTTCTGTATAATTCTACAGAATCAATTTTCTATATATTGAGTCTTTTTGTTAACTTTGAACTTTGAACTCCATACAAGTAAAGCAATTCACTTCTCTGTCTCTCCCCTGTAGTCATTGCCACCATGCGGGACCTGAAGAAAAAAGACAAGTTAGTGGAGGTGGCAGGAGATGCATATGGCAAGACTTTGATGTTGCTTCCGCTAGACGTGTGCAGTGACGAGTCAGTGAAGCAGTGCGTTAACAACGTTAAGGATCGCCATATCGATATACTCAGTGAGTGAGACACACCTGAAACTATGCCTGTACCTCCCAATTGAATGTTTATGAATACGATTTGTTTTTTGTTGTTTCTTTTTGACTGTTGATAAATAGTTTTATTATATTGATGCTCCAATACTGTATAGCAGTAATATACTTATTCTGACAGTAAAAATCTACCAGACTTGTTATGTGAAAATCACAGCACTGCATTATGATAATAATTCAACGTCAGTGTCTCAAAAGAGAGAATACTGTTAGTAACACGGTCCTCAATAGTTTTGCAGTTGATATTGATAGTGTAAGTGGGGGGAGGAGACTGGGAGAGTCTTGAAATTCCAGTGAGCAGATAGATCCCTCAGTGAAAAATAAAGGACCATCATAGTCATGTCCTGAGCATGTGAAATATGGCTGAACCTAGTTCTGCAGCTCTGCCTGCACATAACACCTAAAAGTCCCATCTGTATTTTGAAGCCAGTGAAATTCCCAACCCCAACAAGTCAATACAATTTTGACCAGTCACTCCATTAAAAAACTCTTAAGTCCTTAATCATCACAATATGCTACAGGGACAGTAAATTAAACAAAATAATAAGTGACGAATGGATGCTTCTTTTCAGGTCTTATGTTTAAACCTTTAATCTGGATAAAGGTTCTATTTATAGACTTGCCTTCATCTTACTTTAAATCCAACATTACATTCCCCATAACCTAATTACTTAAGACCCACAGGCCCTTCAGCATCGATTGGTATTACATCACACTTCTCTGTTCCTGTCACACACTGACATCTGGTGGCAGTACCAAGTAATATTATATGTCTATCAATGGTAGGGGTCTGCTCATGTATATAGGACATCTGAAAAAAGTTCATAACAAGTTCATATTATGTCAGTAGTTTAAACATTTTGAGAATTTCACTGTGGCAGATACCAACACTGTGTCATGTGTTTGTCTCTGTATTTCCTGTCAGTCAACAATGCAGGTGTGGGCTTGCTTGGACCTGTGGAAAGCATCAGCATAGAGGAGATGAAAAAAGTATTTGAGACCAACTTCTTTGGCGTGGTTCGCATGATCAAAGAGGTGATGCCAGACATGAAGAAGAGGCGTTCAGGACACATCATAGTCATGAGCAGTGTGATGGGGCTTCAAGGTACGATCTGTTTGTAATTCATAATATACGGTGTAAGAAATCATGGTTACAAATGCAACTGACTGTGAAAAGACATGTGAAGACAAATCTTGGAAATCAGTCTTGTAAAGCAGAACATCACACCAGCACAGACATTAAACCTGACATCTTAAATATTAATCATACTGAGTCAAACATTGTAGTGTGCTGCATGCTAAAGAATCTATTAAATTACTGAAGTCAGACAAATTTGTTTACCATGCAAAACATTTCAATGAGAGGAGCATTCTGGGGAAAAAAACTGCAATTAAAATTTTTAGCATGATGATGTAGTCATTTTTTCCCAACAGAAATTATGCTAATGCTACATATTCTAGGTTATTTTAGAAAGTTTGACAGATGTTCAAAGTATAAAACTATTCTATTTATTATCTGTCAGACTGTGTCTTTACAGTAAAGGACTGCTCATGTGACTTGGGTCAGAAAATAAGTAGCTGCAAAGAATTTTGCGTGTTTGTTTTAACTTGTTTAAAGTGCCAGATGGGTGGGGTCTAGTAGAACACATTCTGATAAATTGTTAGTCACATGAAAGTAAGTTAAACAAACTTATAGTTTGTCTGCCACATTCATTGTTCTATTTGACATTTATCTCTATACATGTTTGTTTGTTTGTTTGTTTGTTTGTTTGGGGGGATAAGGAGTGGTGTTCAATGATGTTTACACTGCATCTAAGTTTGCCATGGAGGGATTCTGTGAGAGTATGGCTGTGCAACTGTTGAAGTTCAATATTCGGTAGGTTTTTGTGTTATGTTTATTTCCCCTTTGTTTAACCAGGTCAAATCCCATTTAGGTTAACAATGCATCAAATTCTGGTTATTGTGAAGGAAGTTAAAATGAGCTATAGACATTAGTAAACGAGTCATTCACTACAGTGAGGACACTAACCTGGATTTCAGTCTGGTATACTGTACCAAGTTTTACAATATATTGTCCCTGCAAACTCCCCTCTCTGGCCATAACAGGAACAGACACTACATGCATCTAGATGTGCAATAGGTTTGCAGAAGACAGGAGGGAAGTTTGTCTAGAACACCTTTTTGCCTTTAAAAAAAAAAAATACCAGTGGTTTAAGTGCTGAGAAATGCTCAGCCAACTTCAGAGCACAGAGCACATGATAAAGATTTCCTCCGTTCTTCCTTCACATCTGTCTTCGCTTTGTACTGTACATGTACCCAGGCCTTTCTAAATCTGACTCCCTCCAGGTTGTCTATGATTGAGCCTGGCCCAGTGCACACTGAGTTTGAGACAAAGATGATGGAAGACGTGGCAAATATGGAGTATCCAGGAGTAGATGCTGACACAGTTCGTTATTTTAAAGACGTTTACCTGCCATCATCAATAGATATTTTTGAAGCCATGGGCCAGACACCAGAGGACATAGCCAAAGTAAGAGAAGAGTTTTCTAACACACAATTCAGCAGTGTTTTGTTTCTCTGTTCACTAAGTAATACATTCAACCTGCCTGCATATCAATGAAATCAGTAAAATGTACTTTTGATTCTCATCCCTCTAGTGCACTAAAAAGGTTATTGAGTCGAGCAGCCCTCGCTTTAGGAATCTCACCAACAGCCTCTACACACCCATTGTGGCCCTAAAGTATGCAGATGAGACTGGTGGCCTGTCTGTCAACACCTTCTACAACCTACTTTTCAATTTTGGTCCTCTCATGCACATAACCATGAGCATTCTTAAGTGCCTGACATGCAGCTGCCTGCGTAGACGCACAATCTCACCTAACTGAAGGGGCTGCCCAATTCTGCAGTTTGTTCTGGCCCTTCCTTGAGATTTTCAGGTAGCCTAGAACCAATAACCAGGAGTTAGAAGGTGCCGTTTAGTTTAAAGACTTTACCATGATAAGCTTTGTCAGACAACATGCACAATTGCACAAGTTTTTCACTAAGATGTTAAATGCAGGATGACCTCATCATGCATAGACAGAAATACATACAATGCACACATTGGATTAGTGTACATACAACTATTAAAGAAGAGGCCGTGCCTTAGTGATTGCTACATGGGAGGAAATGATCACATGTTTGTACTGTAAGTAGTTAGATGTTTGTTTTATTTGAAAGAGAAAACACACAGACAGACATGTGTCCCATAGACAACAAAGCACAAAAAACAAACTTAGTTACAGAGAAATACAATCCAACTATAAAGCAATAATAATAATTATCGCTCCAATAACTTTACACTGAGTTTTACTAGAGTTATAACTTGTAAGACAGAGTCGGAAAGAATACTTTTAATTGTGTTCATGTTTGAGTTTCATCTTTTCAGTAACATTGTGTTCTTTCGGTCATAACTGCTGTTAAATCATATTTTTAATCTTTTGATAAAACATGTTTTTGGTTCTTAACATGTTTGTGAATGGGTTTGTTGGATATTTTTAATATAGGAAATTAATTTAGAGACACAAACTTCTGATTTGCCCTAAACTGTTTTTTTTTTGTTTGTTTTATTTGGTTTTGTTTTCTTTTTGTTTAGTTTTTTGTGTGTCTGTAACGAAATGTGACCATATTTACTATTGATGCCTGTTGGTCGCCCTGCAAGGATTTTCCCTCTGCAAAACTCTTTGGGTACCAAAAGGGGGCGGTATTTCACTGTGTTGTTTGGTGGCCGACCTGTGGCTATTGCAGGTTCTCAGTGGCAGTGTCAAGGAATTTGTCCTTCGTTGCCTGGGGGAGAAACTACAATAGAATTCAATAGTCAAACCTTTAAAACTGTGATTAAACAGTGTTGCAGACAGTAGACTTCATGTTTTTATAATATTTGCTTAATTATCTAAGTTTGTAAGAACCCATGTACAATATGGTTTCAACAAGACAATATTTAACATCAGTTCATACTGATGATTATGAATGATTATGATGATTAAAGATATATATTCCTTTATGGTAAGCATTGTGGAAAGTTTTCATGTAACAACACTATCTCAGCTAACACAGACATTAAGGTGTCTGGAACATTGTCAGGTAAAGAGATGCATTAGGTGTCTTGCAAAGCACATAATTTTTTTTAAATGAGCATTTTTGTAAGTGTGCATGTCTGTGCACATAAGTGCATATTTGCATGTTTTTGCATGTATGTGAGTGTGAATGAGCATGTCTATGGGCCAAGTTAGCAATCTGTTGATGGATATAAAGAGGTCATGGCCTGCTCCCCATCAAACCCCCTCCCTTGGACTCCCACCTCTCACACACATACCCTGCTTTGTGCCGTGGAGAGAATGTGACCTGGTTCCCATCCCCGAGGAGGGGTGAACCCAAATGACAGCCTCCTCAGACACATTACGCAGCCTCCCTCTCCAGCTGCCCCCTCAGCCCATCAGCTCAGGACCCCCTGGTCCACACTGGTAGAGGCCTATGGTCTAGCTTGGATAGCCGAGCCAGAATTTTTTGCTGTATGCACAACCTTTATCGTTTTATCCTATCATGTCTTTCTGTGTCCAGGTCAGTTACATGCACCAAGTCCAATTGTATTGAGCTCCGCATAAGAGTACAGTACAGCTGGTCGCAGGTCTGTAGTTTCTGTGCAATATTCTTTGAGTGCAAAGCCTCAGCTCTGTGTATGTGTCTTCATCAGAGGCGACAGCTCCGTACAAAGGAACAAAGATGCTGTCAATCACAATCAAGTGGGTGTGTGTGCAAGGACTGGAGGGGAAGGGGGATAGGGAATCGGAGGAGGTTGGGGGAGAGGTCTGTGTGTCCTGAATGTTCAGGCGGATGCCAAGACCCACTGTGGGACGCTGAAGGCTAAGGGCATGGAGTGGGTAGGGGACTTTGGGATAGTCAGGGGTGGGGGTGTGTCACATTCATAAAAATGAGAATTGGGGTGTCTAGGCCTGAATGGAAGACCTGTTTACTAATTGATGAACACTGGAGTTACAGCAAAGTCTCATTAAACAAGAGGTTGTATCAAACCATTGTTGTGTACCTTTGTTTCACAATCAAGAACATAATTGCAGTGTAATGGGGGCAGAGTGACGTGGTTAGGGCTTCTCTTAATTGTAACCCTGTCACAATTACTGAGCCACTAAACATTCATTAGCTCTGCCTGTGTGTTGCCTGTTGTATTGACTAACAAGCCTCTTGTGATTTTGGTCAGTATATATGGAGAGAAGAACAAATGGGAAAACCCAATAAGGTTTGCCCGGTAACAGGATGCATACTTTACAATCTGCCTGCTTTCTTTTTTGCGAGGTCATTGCGGGTTCAGCCATTTTACCGCATGCATCCTCCTTCTACTGTCATCGTAATCAGGGAACCACACCTAAGCCTTATTCAGAGACTGATTTAATAACCAGGGGAGTCAGAGATCACAAACAAAAGAGAGCTGCATAGATCAGAAAATTGTGCGAAATGAGTTGGGATAAGAAGACAGACAAGAAGAGCGAGAAAGTGTAAATGAAAGAGAGGAAGCAAAAGAAAGAGAGATGGGACACTAGCATTAAGTGGAGCTAATGTCTAGACAGGGTGCTTCAGCCTGATCCCAGGTCAGGGTGGATTAAAATCTTCAACTCCACTAATCTTATTCAGTTATTGCGCCTATTGATATTAACGATCTGTTCTAAATAACTCAGAATCACAGAATCACCATATGAGCTAAACTGTGAGTCAGAAATACATATATTTAAGGTGTAAAATGTTTTTTTTTTTATCATTTTGGCTCATTTCATGGAACAATGATATGCGCGCACAACGCAATAGTTTATAACCAAAATAATAAACCTCACCCAAAACCTTTAGCCCATGTGTTCCTTTAGCATTGTCAAAAAGGTTCTCAAAATGTTGGGCTGTTTTGTCAGAAGTACCATAGAGCACTTGCATTCACATTACAGAGAACAATTGGGTAATATTGTAAAAAAGAGGGAAAAAACAGAACACAGAAACAGAACAAAGAGAAATGTGTACTGTGGAAAATCGTATCATATCGTATCCCAACACAAAATGTCAGTATACAAACTTACACTGCAACATGGAACAACTGAGTCATAAAGCATTATGTTGCTCCTGTCTGATTTTCATCTACATCACATCTGATAGTCTTCCTGGCAAAACAGCAGGGGAACAATCATCTGGTGTGGCGAATCCCCTGAAGGCTTCTGCTGTGACATCATCACACACAGCAGTCGTGGCATCAAGACATTTAATTTGGTCTGATGGTCCATGTTCAGAAATTTCCACTTCCATGCAGAAAGAAAAATGGAGGGTTTGGTGGGCAGCAACTGTTTCAACATCCTTGGGTGGTGAAAACTGACATTGTCCCAAACAACTGCAGAACAAATCATCTCTAACCACTCCTCTCTCATTTTCAGGAATGAGATTCTCTTTTGTGTTGAACATGTTTTTTGTGATGAAAAAGAAAATCCATTTAGAACACAATATTTACAACACATTTAAATATGCAAAAAGTCTCGATACTTTCTAAGGCAGCTGTATTTATGCATGTAAAATGCCTAAGATTGTGCTTGACATATTTTCATAATGTATTGTAATGATGTGAACAGTGAAATAATTATATGTAGAAATGTAAGACTTACCTTTGTAACAGTAATTTTTTATCAAAAGAGCATATACAATTGGCAATTGTTGAGAGCAACGTAGACACATTTGCTGAAGTGTGTTAAACACTTGTTGTCATTTGAAATTCGAGCCAAATATATAAAAAAACAAATGGCCTATCCATAGGTGATCTGAAGTTATTAAGTTATTAAGGCAGAAGAGGCAGGCTATAGTATGACTGACCTGTGGCAGTCACATTCAATAGTTAAGCAGCAGCCATGGAGGAGAAACAAATATGCTATAACTTTTCTTTCCTCCTTTCTTCTCACTCACTCTATTTCTCTCTGAGGCCCACTGTCTGCCTTCTCCTTCCATCTCCATAACTCTGCTGTGCGGTGACCTCTCACAGACCCAACGTGGGTCACTTGTTTATTCACACATGGAGAGGGGGTCATAATCATCATCTCTCATTTTCTGTAGAGCTGCTTGTTTGCAAGGCCAGTTGGGATTGTTTGGAGGTCAGAATATAAATCAAAAGAATCTTGGCTCTTGCTGGCCAGTCATACACATTGTTTTACAGACACAGAACCACTATTGTTACTATCATTACAACATTACCGTTGTCCTCTTACCCTATTGCTCTTCCAGGACATAAACAATCCAGCAGGAATTTCCAGACTGGGCTCAGTATGCCCACTGCCATATTGTTTTGTTCCGCTAAGTTCACTCTCTCAAATCTATCAGCTCCAATGACTGTGAAACTATGTGATTAAAGAGCTCAATCTGTGTACAAGGCTTGTAATTCTCAAACAAGGGGGATGATAGGTGATTGTGCTGGGATTAGAGATGATGTAATCTGAGCTGGGGTAACTCAATCATCTTGTTTTTATTGTGGACAATAACGTATGGTTGGTGTAATATTACACATGAAAAAGTGCAATTGCAAAGCAGCAGGTGTCAGTGCATTGTATTTTTTATTCTTTTTGTCAAAACCTGAAATGCTTGTTTGTAGGAAAGCTGAGCCACTGGTCACAACAGACTCCAAAAAAAGAAATAAAGATTAAGAAAGAAACAAAAAGAAACAAAAAATGAGATTGCATTAGTACATACATGTGCATGTGCATGTAAATGTGCATGTCCGAAAACAAATCTGACTTTTCTCACCATTCTGTGTACTCACATTTTTTCCTCTAACCTATCATCTTTCCTTTGGCTTTCTAACCTCTTCCACCATAGATCAGTTGTTTCTCTCTTTCAATGCTGTAATTAGACGTCTGGGAATCTAGCGCAGAGAAGTATTTATATTTTTAATTTACAGAAAAATAACGATATGCTTTGCTTACTGGTTTGACCGACACCAAGGAGGGAATATGTCAACCAAAGGGTGATTACCCTTTTAATTTGTTTCCCAAGGTTAGCTATGTTTTTCTCTGATGCCATGATTGGCAGTGTGTGAGTGTGTTTAGGGAGTGTGTATGTGCATGTGTGAGTGTGAGTGTGATAAAAAGAAAGTGTGGACAGGAAAGACAGACACAGATGATATACAGAAAAGAGTGATGTAGATAGACAGATAGATATATAGATATCTACTGATGTTGGTACCTGCCTGGTAACCCTTGTTTCCCTGCCAGAGAGACAACCTCACTGTGGAGCCTCTCTGCATCATGGATCTGATCTATTCACTGTGGCAAACCATAAAGATGAGAACCCGAACACAGTGCAGGCACACCCATGCCAGGAAGCCTGTCCTAACCCAAAGAGCCCACATCATTGTTTATTCAGCTGTGCATCACATCTTGGCAGCTAGGGTGAGAGCGAATAGACGTTCAAAACGTGAGTTCATAAGAACATAATGATAACGTACACCATAGATTCAAGTAGCAGCTTACTTACGCGAGAGAAATCTGAATTAGTTCTTTTAAGCCCCTAGATTCTTAAACCAGAAAGCATTCTGTTCATTTGCTTCATTCAAGAGCAGATGAACTGTAGGCTTTGCGCTGCATTCATGGATCAACCCGGGCTGATTTGTTTTCTTCATCAAATTAAAAGAATGCCTCCGTCTATTGACCGTGAAAAGATGTTCGTTGATTTGTCCCCAGTAAAAACGATGTCTTTGTTGGTTATCTCCATTGGTGAGCCGCCTCCATTTGGCTCAGCGTAATCAGAACACAAACACGCCTCTGTCATTTGGCTGCTCTCCTACTCACCCTCCATCTCTCATTCTTTCACTCTGTCTCTTATTATTAACAAACATTACAAATTAGGTTCTTTACTCTCTATTCATTTTCTCTTCTATTTTTTATATCTTCTCTTGTTTATAACACTTGTTTATGAGTATGTGTGTATGTGCCATAGAAAAAAACATCAACATCACACCATTCAGTTATTCTCTCTGGTGCTCTTCTTAACCATCATGGATTTCTTTTCTCTCTTTCATCTTCCTTCTATCTTATCTACTCATCTGGATTGTGTGTCTCTCACTGAGGCCTGTCATACATTAACTGTGCCTGTCTGTGCACAGCCTAGTTTTGGTTGCCAGAGGGGAAGTGTTGCGATTTAAACAAAATCCCTGAGGGAGAAAACTTTTTCCTGATGAATACAAGGTGGTCACACATTGTTCATGACTGCAGTTTCCAAAAGAAGCACACACTGTGTAATGTTCAGCTTCAGATGTGCAGTCAAACATGGCTGCAAATGATGATGTATTACAGAGTAAAACTTTACCAATAATTATTAAACAAGAAAAATGAATCTGAATCCAGAACCAGAATCTGTTTTAAGTCAGCTTAAGTAAAAGTTAAACATTTGCACACTAAGTGTGGATCCTGAAATTAATATACTGAAAAATGAAAGTATCAGTACCATCTCTCAATTAAGGTCTCATAAACTACAAGCATTTTTTAAAATTTCTTTGCACTTCTTTCTAATTGTAAATGCCACCATTTCTACTCTTTTTACAATACACTCAGCATTTTAAAATAAAATGTTTTACACATGTCAAAGGCAATGTCATTCTAATGCTTCTTAATGCATCAGTGCATCAACAAACCAGATGCTCATTAGAAGAAGACAATTATAGAGCAATGGTTTTGCCAAAGATTTTAGGTTTATTCTATTCAGAATGTGTGGCACAAAATGGGTTTAACAACATTAAAAATCTGCAAAAAATTTACTTTTACTCAGTATTGTTGGTGGTGCAATGTCCTTGAGAGAGATTTCAGTAAAACAGTAATCAAAATTCTAAACAGTACATTTACAAATTGTTTGAGGGAGATTTGTATCCTAATGTTATAATATGTACAAGTTTTTACTTATGGTCTTGAAGTGTAATGGCAAATGCAATGCAATGATGCAATACATCGAAATGTTTTTCCACTGAAACAGAGAGACCAGACCATTCTCCCAGATACAGGCCCTCTCAATTTTTCTCCTGACCTGTGGAGAATGGTCTAACTGTGGCAATGATGAAGGTCAACTCTCTCTTGAGTACTGGGCAGGACTCCACTCATGTGATCACCCACTTTCTTGAATATTTGCCAGAAAAGAACAGTGTAATGTGTTTGGTTCATGGTGGGAAAAGCATCCTTTGGAATGTGACTTTGAGAGAACCGTGTGGGACTGGCAAGATGGTCTTCCCTTTCTCACTAAAAAGACTTCTCCTCCTGAGGCTATGGGCAGGTCAAAGGTCAGAAGTACCCAGTGCCTGGTGTGCACAAAACCCGCAGTTAATGTTGAAACTGTATCCAGATACCCTTAAGGCAGTGTTGGAAACAATTGGCTATATGGCTATCTACTATACACAATTTTTACGCCGAGTCTGCCAAAACATAAAAGCATTTGAGAATGTCACAGTAAAAGTTAATTTTTGTGGCTTTTATATATTAATCTTGACTAATAGTGTGGCATCTAAATAGATGAGTAATGTCTACTTAGTCATGTGAAACTAGGTGTTCAAACCTGTATCCAAAAAGTGTTCAATGAGAAAATGACATAAGCTGGGATATCCTTGCATGGCTAGTTTGCACAGTGTGTATGTGCTTTTTTATTATTTTTTTTTTTTTTAGCACTTTTCAGTACACTTTTTATATGTGTGTGGGGTTGGACGGGGCACCCCCAAATCTATTTACCTCTAAATCCAATGCTAATAAAATAAAGGGCTTTCTTGCATGAACTGTATCTTAAACCAAATCTCCAACAGTTTGATATGTTTATGACATCTTCATTAAAAAAAACATATGCTATGTCTCTAGAGGAATTATCAGTAAAACATGGGAGAATATTCTCTGCATCTTGACCTTCACCACCCCCCAACCCCCTTCTTCTCTTAGAACACAAGCCCTCACAAGAAAATAATAAACAGATGAGTAGGATGGGAACGGCTCCCAGCGAAAGCAGCCAGGCACTCAGGCAAGCAGGCATCACTGCTCTGGTTCCCAGGCTGCAGAGAAGAGGGCAGGCCTCAGCTTGAATATCCCAGTCACTGAGTAGAACCAGAAAAACTTGACAGAAATTACCGTTACCTGTCACTTTCATACCCCATCATACCGGCTCTACACACCTCCTTTTACGTCTATCTGCGTGTCTGGACACACAAACTGAGAGCAAAACAACTATTTCTACATTGAAACCATCAATGAGGAGCAGTTGTTCTGTCTTGTTCACTTTGTGTTTTTTCGTGAAGAGAAACCCTCTATGGTTGGGTTTCATAGTTGTTTGTGATGGATTGTGCCCACAGTTGGGTAATCTTGGAGAGCGCTGATACTCCCAGGCTTGTGGGCCCAGGCCTGTGCCAGAGTAATGTGCAGACAAACACAGACTATTAACTACTCGGTTTCACAGTAACCCAGATTAGACACCCACATACTGAAACCTACAACCACTTGCACAACTCTTTCCACAGCAGACACACAGAACCACAAGAGGGCTCGAAATTGCTCTGTCACATACACATCTCAAAGATGTTCATCCTCTGCTTTATCATCTTCAACAGAAACGCAGGTCCACTTGGCACCTAAACACAGAGACATAAGTACTGGCTTCATTACTCTCCCTTTCTCTCTCTCTCTCTCTCTCTCTCTCTCTCTCTCTCTGTCTCTCTGTATTCTGGCAAGATCTGCTTTTGCAAATTAAACACAGATCTCCCGTCGATGCTGGGCTGACAGCTCCAGCTACGTGCCGACACTACTAAATGTCTGGAGGTCAGGGGGGCTAGGAACACAGGATTATCCCTACTGACTCTGTTGAGCCAGACGAGTATTGCAGTTGGCTCTAACTGTATATGCTTTTGTGTCATTTGGATCCATCTGTTGGCTAGTGACAGATAAACACTGCAATCATAGTGGGTTGATCGGGCTTGCAACAGCAGTGACATCATCGAAATAATGAATCACTTACTGTAAGAGTTGGGTAGTAATACATTACTGATACCATGTTAGAGTTTATTTTATTGTTTTTCTTTTTTTAGTGATGAACTATCTAAATTATTGCAATTGTAAAATTAGTATTCTGTTACAGTTATCCGAGGAACATTGCATTAATACCTGAACATATTGTGGCAGGTTTACATTGCTATTTGCCAAAAAACTAAGTGAAAGACAGAGGATACGTTGGAATCCATACTTTAGATGTGTTGGGATTATTTATAGGTTTTAGTCAAAGATGAAAGGATTTATATCAGAAATAACAACAAAGTGCAATGGCAAGCTGCTAGTTATATGGAGATTGCTGAATCTGATTTGAAGGTCACACTACAGAGGGTAAACTTTGTTTCAACCAAGCAAGTTTGTGAAAGATCATGTTTTTTATGTATATTAGCAAACAAGTTTTCTCCAAACTAACCAAGAAACAGGTTACCCATAGAGTCATACAAAAGACATTTTGTATGATATTGTGGCAGAAAATACATTGTAACACTATTATTGAGATGTTCAGCATATTTGTAATTTGCCATTTACGTTAATTATCGACATATCAACATTATGATCAATATCATAAATAAAACAACTGAATCTTGTTGCATTTACATTCCTAAAAAAATATATATTTGTAGTTGCAGTTTATTTCTATAGAATTTTTAGTAGTCATAGCCAACATTAAAGATTTTTTGGGGGGTTCGCTCGACAAACAGTTGAGGGTTGAGAGCATGTGAAAGATTTGGCACACAAACAGTGCTAAATGCATATTTTTACTATTCTTAAGAAGTTCCCCAACAACAACTTACCGACACACACACATGCACACAGGCTGCATGCACATATATGCAAGTACACATAAACAATATACAAGCAATGTGTATACAAACTTAACAGGTGTGAACAAACAAACACCGTAAGTGCAACAACACAACAGCGAGGCTGAAGTGATGAAAGTGAACGTGTCTGTACTTGTTTGTTTCTAAGTGTCAATCTATAGTCTAAATGATCTGGACTCTGGGAGTCTCCTACCCCTTACGTGAAATGCTCTTTCACTTCTGCTTTTGCAGAATTGAATCCTCGCTCAGATTACTCATTAGAGGCTTACTTCTGTTTCCAAGAATCTGATGCCATGTGCAGCCTGTGACTATTTGTGACTATACACACTCACAAGAAGCAGGAGAAAAGCTGGATGCCTCCTCAAATGTGGCTGCGTGTGCATTAAGTGTTTGCACACACACAAGGGACAATGGTACAGAACAAAAGCACATTGAACATTGGTCACTGTGGTGAGTGTGGTGGAGGGATTTGGTAGGGCATTGGGTACAGAAAACCGGCCCTTGTATGGTGAAAAGTTGCAGACACTCATTCTTTAGGCCTTACAGAAGGCTATTTTGGGGCATTTTGAACTCTCCCACGCAAGCACAACAATTTTGGGGTTAGTTCATTTATTTATCTTTTATGTTTTTCAATCTAATGAAGCCCAAGAGACGGACGTGTATAGTTGTTTTTGGCTTTTACGTCTGGAATAAAAGGAGGAGGGGTGTGAGTGTGTCTGCATGCCAGAGTTTGTGAATGTTGCCTGCACAATCTTTGCGTTCTGCACTTTTGAGTCTTACACCAAAGCACAACTGCTTCTATGACTCAACTTTCAGATCTTCAGCATATTGCAAAAGGTGTGGCTGTACTTCAAAACCACTGAGCCTAACCCAGTTAGCATAACAGAGTTGTAGTTCTGCACTGGTCGACACCAAATGTGGCTGTGATTTATGGTTATTCTCATATGCAGAGGAGGGGATAGGGACATAGGGGAGATGGCGTGGGAGAGGCCCGGGGGTAAGCAATTCCTCTCTCACAACCCCAGTGCAGAAGGCCATTACCAGTGTTATAACTTGTGGGTACTACACAAAAACGTACTCATACGCACACACATAAAGTACAGCATGAAGATAAGCACTACAACACAGTCATAGCAAGACCTTAACTGTATTTGTTATCTTTGACTTGTCCACTAATACTGACTGGCTTGAGGGTCGTGGAAATGCTTTGTGGCCCCATATTTTGGAGATGATGATTTTGTTTTTCTGCCACTTTTGATGTGACAGCTATTATGAATGTGCTGTTTTCTCCTTAGTATAACTCTTCTTGACATATTTATTTGCTGTCCGTGAATTGGCGACCATTGACAGTTTTAACAAGTCACGGCTGCCTAAACAGCATACTAACCCTAACCCCATGAAGTATAAATCATAACAGATAAAAATGAATTTGTCTCTTCAATACATTTAAATTATTTGAATCACTGTTTTCCTCTTATGGGTCTGATGTGATCACAATGTAGTTTGTGTCAACACAGTAGTGCATTTATGTCTTAAGGTGAAATGATGAAAGGACCACTAAGGGCCATGTGGACTGTAAGTCACAGAGCATGACAGACTTTATTATACATTTCTGTTTGACCAAGACCCTCATAGAGTTGCGTGTTTTTAAATAGTCAGCCACATGAGACAGAGTGCTTTCAGCAGCAGTGGTGTGTGACAGGCCATCATCAAGGCTGATGACAGTTCGGCTGTAGCTATAAGCACCAAGCAAATTTTCCCCAATGGAACTAGAAAGCATAAATAATCAAAGTGCTCACTCTCTCACTGAAAAGTTGATGATTATGACACGGTTAATGAATCTCCGAAGGTACAATAGACTTTGTTGTAACCTGCTTATTTCAGATAATTTCTTGTCCAATTGTATTGTGTACAGCAATTGTTACATAAATGACAGTTTCAATGGTGTGAAAACTGTTGTCGTTGTATTACTGGCATTTTTAAAAAGTAAAAGTGTCAACACCTAAGTACTACACTGTAAATATCACTGAAGTAACATTATTATTAGCAAACTGTGGTTAAATCATTGAAAGTAAAGCTAAAAATCTGTAATTTGTAAACTAAGTTGTTCGTTATATTACAAGACATAATAATTTACAAGCAATTATGAGCATGTTTTATGTGTTTTATTATTTATTTAAGTCTATATCTAAAAATGATTTGTTAAAAACAGTTGAAGTGTTGTGTAAAATGTGTAATATATCTGACCCGTGGAAGAGTACAGGTTTAAAATAGCATGAAACCAAAGTACTGAAGTAAGATATTAAAGTATTTGAGTAAGTGTACTTGCAATGTATGCTACATTCAGCCACTGAACATTTTATTTAAAAGATTTAAAGCATCAAACTGTTAGACTTTTAGGACTTATCCAGGTGCACACTGCCCTTATTACTGTTCATGAAGCATTCCTCCTCCTCCTCCTCCTCCTCCACTTTGTAGTGTCTAATAGGGATGTGTATTCTGCCTTCTGACACTGGCTTTTTTCACTTGAAAGCTTGTGCACACTTCCATGAACCCTGGTGTGGGCCTACATAATAAAGAAGATAGGAATGAGGTTGTACCGTACCCTTTCCAAAGTCAGTTTTATCCAAGACGTTCCATGAATGGGCCAGCATAGTTCAGATGAAAGTGTAACAATAACACACCTATCATACTCCATTGCCTCTCTGTCTCGTGCTCTCTCTTTCTGCCGGGATCACTGTGAAAGATAAACTGTCAGACTATCTCACAGAGATCAAGTTCCATACCACATCATTAAGCCTAAAACAACTTTCTGAGCAAGATCAAACCCGCAATGTATATTGTATAATTTACAAGGGCAATAAAAAATTTTTTTTCACATTTTCACATTTAAATCAATAGCTTGTCGAATGACAGCCAAACTTTGCAAAATGTTTATTCAAGCTCAGGATCACAGGTCTTATACACAACATTCAGTTTCTTCTCTCCTGCTACACCAACCTTTTACCCAAGTTCTTACCACCCTGTAAACACTGACAGGAAGTAGTTTCACTAAGTGGATCTATTTCATTCTCTGGAGGAGTCAAACTCACACATCCTCTGGGAGGAGATCTCTGACCCTTTTGTGCAGTCAGCCAAGAGGCTACTTCTTCATACTCTCTATTTCTTTAGTAATCCTTCCCCAATCCACTTGTTTTCTACTGGAAGCTGCTGCTCAGCATGCATCCCACAGCACAGGATTCTGGATTTTCCCAGATTGTTACTGAATGTGTTGCTGAAGAGAATGGCAGATTAAATGGGAAATATTGAGATTTCCCAGTGTTTAGGACCCCAATTAGGATTGTAAGAGTGTGTGGGAGGAGGGAAAGTAAGACAACGTATGGTTGCAATTTAAGATGCTTTTTTTTAGTCACTCTTAAATGTGGGAAGTCAAAGTCATTGAGCCTGAGGACACTGTGGGAAGGAAAGCTTGGGATCTGGGAGACAGGGAAGTTTAGATCTCCTGGTGGAATTCTCTCACTTTCAACTAAGGGGGAGGGGGTTGGTTTCCAGGGGCCATAGGTTTGTTGAAAGTCAGCAATGCTTATTTACATTAGATTGATTCAGTCTGTCACAGTAAAGACGGAGGCATACAAAGTTAATCTGCAGGAAACGGAACATGCAGCCCACACCACATGCAGTTCTCTGTCATGTGGGAATCCTGAACCACATGACGCTGTAAATGCTGGAAGAAGGCCTGGAACTGAACCACAGATTACAGTTTAACAGGGGGTAAAAGTCGAAAGCTTGGTGCAATTTGGTTTGATTTTGCTGTGTTTTGTGAAGGATAAGGAGAAAAGAATGAGCAAGAAAAAAGAAAGAGACAGGCAATGAACAGGCTTTTAATGTAGTAAAGTGCATCTAGCCTTTCTCACTGGTTCCCAGAGTCTGGGCCAGCTGGATGGTCAGTATCAAGTCTTTGCTACACAGCTGCCCTCCAAACTGATTAGACAGGGCTAGCTCACTTCACCATTAACCATTGTGCCCTTTTATCCAATTGAAGCTTTAAGAAAATGTGAAAATACAAGAAAGATTAGTTTGGTGCTGGTTTTTCACTGTCTTTTGTGTTTTGAGGATATCAAATGTGGCCAGACAACCTGCCATGGCATTACTTGTGAGTGATTGCTGTCTGGTCAGTAAGAATATTGTGAGTGTGTAAATGGGGGAGTTAATGTGAATTAACATGCCGTGGGATTACGTTCTTGAATGTACATATTGTTAAAATTCAAAAGAATAGTTGACAGCTGTGACAGTTGACCAATGACACACCAGAAATATATTGGCAATGTGCAGGGCTCTTTAAAAAGTGGCTTAAAAAGGGCCAGAGCGGTCTCCTCTCGCCGGAGCACAGCACTATGCAAAAGAGCATCAAATCAGCGTGCTAATTCACAGTAAATCCTCTTAAGAGTCTTCTTTACTTCATGTCACTTACACATATATAAGGGTCACAACCTCTAGAGTGTATGGCTACAGAAGTTTTAAAAACCAGAACGAAAAACGTCACAGTCCAGTCACGGATCCCAAGCCCGAGCATAAGAAATAAGATACTCACAAAACAGACATGCTGCAGGGGGGAAAAAAGCACAAAGAAGGGTTCAAAGACAAAGGCATGCAGATTAGGAGTCATGTTGACTAGGGGACGTGAGTTGGGCTGATGTGGAGGTCACATAGTCGTTGTTGTGGAGAGCAGACCTGGACGCAACAGGGTGGTAGCAGGTGGGAGGCAGATTTGGTTACCTGGAGTATAAAGCAGCCACAATTTCAAAGTGCAGTTGCGGAAAATTGTCATTGCTTCACCAAACAATTAAAATGAATTTTATTTCTGGGATTTCCAATAGTCCTTCTTTCAAGTCAAGTCTACAAGAATTACTTTTTTAAGTGATTACAAAAAAGTGTTCCCGAATAAATACAGACTCATTTGTTTCTTGTGTGGTGGGAATATAATTTTCAGGCTCGTGCATTGAGTCTTTCCATGACTCTGTCCAGCACTGCCACTATCAGTGTGCATGGTTGGTTTCAAGTTGACTAATCAGATTCCGTCTTGGTCAAGTTGTGTTATCTGGGCTGCCACGGTCTACCGGTCTGCCCATTCTGTGAGCTCCTAGTGGGAGTGCAGTTTCCATGCAGTCATGAGCTATAAAGGAGAAGTCATGTTGGCCTCCTGCATTACTGTGGGAAAGTACAGGTCTAACTTCCTATTTAGACCAATCTGGTTATAAATGGACATTCATAAGCAGGCAACCCTGCAAAGACAGCACAGAGCCCTCTACTCACCTTTGTCTGTTTAATATTCACACATCTCAAGAGACATAGGGCCATGTATTTTTTCCATTCAAGAGAGCATTAAAAACTGTTCTGAAACACAGCTTCTACAAAGACATACAAGACAGAAGCTATGGGAGAAAAATCAGCTACAGCTCACAACTGAATGTTTTGGCACATGCCCTGCCTCTTGCACACTCGCACAGTCTCAAACTGCAACTCCATAAGATTGTTTTGAAACCAGGCTTTCTTGTGCAAGTTGCATTCCTGTGCTTACTAGATCCCCATAGACATATTCCATATCATTAGATTACAGGGCTACTGAGGTCGGAGCACCCACAAAGGAGCTTCATTGTTATGTGGGATGTCAGATCAGAAGACTGTGGGAGGGGATGGAGTGGGTCCTGGACTGTGTGCCTGGCTGTGGTTCAGATTGGACCCACAGCTGCACGAGCAGAGTCCTGGGCCTGAGCTGAGCCCTGACAGGTGCTGCATTAAAACTGCCCTGAAACTGCTGTCTTTGGCTTAATGTTGACCCCCTCTTGCAGACGCCCATGGAATGGCATTGTATTTGGGATGATGTTAAACTCTGTTTTGACCTGTGACCCTAGTACAAGCCAGGACAACATCAGGTACCCAGAGGGCCACTAGACGAATGAAGTGAAACAAAGAATAAAGAATGTAGAAAATGACAAAGAGATAGGCTTCGGTCTGAGGATCAGTCTTAAAAGACTGAGGGAGGGAGAAGTGAGGGAGAAGTGAGTCTTTTTTATATACATTTTTTTTATTGTCTCATGCCCTTTTTTCTCTCTTTATTTACACTCTTCCTAGTCTCATTCACTCAAATTCCTTTTTGAAACAACAAAGCAGCACTACAGTTTTGGAATACAGAAAGGAACAAACTCCCCAGTCTTCTTGGGAAGTTTTGTCTGTGTTCCTAGAATCCTTCAGTTGGACGTAGTAGCAACAGCTGTCACTGTCACTCTCTCTCTCTAGCCTGGCACAGGAACACCATTATACTTTTAATGGGTGATTAGTGTCAGATATCTGGCTGTTGCCGCCTGGGCTTCAACTGTGGGAAATAGTTGTGCTGGTTGCACCTGATCCAGGGCTCAGTTTAGAATTTCCTTCTGTCCAAAGAAGAACACAGGGATCTAGTGCACACAAAATCTAAAAGATTGATTCTACAAAATGGTATATAAGCACAGCCCTACCGCTGAGCTGGAGCCCCTCCAACTGTCACTGGGCCAAGAGCCATATAATAGTACTTTACCTGAGGATTTCTAGCCCCTAATCCTAATATTATTTTTATTATACAATATGACAGCTTGGCTAGTTCACTCTGTAAAGAAGAAAAATCATGCTGACAGTTATTGCATGCATGCAACTGGGTTGGCTAAGGTGAATTTCTGGTTGTTTAATATAAAGTTTGTAATGTACAAAAACTTATTTAACCCTGTGAAATAATAAGAAATGTCTAAAGAAACATTGATGAAAAGGTCTACATTTTGATTTTGGGGTTTTTAAACAAATACACATTGTTTTAAGCAGCGATGCTAAAATTGTCCTGTTTCATCCCCGTGCACATAACAATGAGATGTTATTGTTTTTTAAAGTTCACTGGTTAAGAGGAATTGCTGTTGTCAACAAGAACAATGGCATACATATTCTGGTTCCATTTACATAAATATCAATTTTACTTGATTTGGCTTTCTCTCTTTTTTCGTATTTCGTAAGGATTTGCAAACTCCATCCCCTGGTGTCTCCCCAGCAGTATTGGACTGAGTCAATCACAGAGTGATGAGGACCATGTGTAACACTTCTGACAAAGCACCGTCACCTTATCGCCTGCATATTGCACAACAGTGTCATGCAGCTGTTTGGAAGACACGGAGTGATGGGAAGACAGACAACATGCAGTTTTACAGTGAAGCAAAGCACATGCAGAGTTTTTTATGTGCTTTTTTGTTTCAGTTTTTTCCTGTCAGGTCTTTGTCTCTCTTTCTTTCTCTTTCTGACTCTACTGGCACAGCAGTATGTGAATGATGCCCCTCACCAAAGCTTGGAGCAGTGGGAAGACAGCAGTCTGTGTGACGGTTGTGGTGTCCTCTCTAAGACAAAGGGAACTTGGCAGGCTGCTGAGCTGCGGCTGGATCAAACAGGCCTTGTTTATTGGACCTCTCTCTCTTTGCTCTGCGCTCATCAGTGGCTGTGTGTGAGACTGCAGTCTGAAGTGTCTGAGGGATCTGCTCACTCCTCGAAGACGGGAACCACTCAGACCACACACAGGGCCATTTCAACCACGACAAAGGAGGACCAGAACAGAGACTGACACAGTCAATGTGCATGCACTCTTTATGACTTCTTTTAGTCACTAGGTTTGTATTTGTATTGATTTCAGGCAGCCTTATGAAAGAAATTTATTTTTTCACTCTTGACCTTTGCTGTAGTTTTAGCCCAGGGTGTCTCACAATCTAATTTTTTTCCTCACTCACATACCGAGCTCCCTTCCCCACCCCCCCTGCCCCTCTGTCCTTATACTAATTCTGAGAACAATGTCCTGCCTCTTTCTCCATGTTGTCCCATGGTGCTAGCACTGGAATGTTTGCCTGTTAAAGGTGATATATATTTGCTAATGGGGAGAAAGAGTAGGCCTTCATTGCTGCATGATACAGAGACTGGGGAAAAGTCGAGGTCGAACACCAGTTCCCACAGACATTATTTAGTAGCCTTCACTCTGGGCCAGGGACGATATCTGAGATTCCTACGGGATTCCAGAAATAAATCACCACATCAGGCATAGGTTAGAAAGTGCACTTGTGCTTTTAAATAGTGTGATAAGTGAGAGATAATGACCAGCTTTATGAGATTGTGGGGAAGATGTGAATTGTAGTTCATGTATGAGCAGGTTGCTGTTTTATCCTTACATCTACTGTTAAGTTCTCAGAGAGGCAGTGGAACTCAAGGCTTACACGGTATGAAAGATTTGTGATTAAAGTTGTAACGTAGGTTAGGGTGCCTTCGCTGTCTGAGCCCCTTTTCTCTAAATGTTGTGTTTGAGCAACAGGCGGTTCTTATTCTCCCACATACTCCTATCTGTGCTCTTGATTCCCACGCTCAGTAGCACCACTGATAGGAAAGGTCCAAAAAAACAGGGACACTCAGAAATTCCAGAATTCTTTGAGTGTATATAAATCTGTCACATAGTTTAAAAAAATGGAGAGCGAGAAGGAAGAAATGGTACGCTGCAAAAAAATGCCAAATTGTCAAATTTGCCAATTACAGATTCCTAAAAATAATAATTAAGAGAAAAAGGCATGCAAAACAATTTTTATTGACTATGATGCTGCTCCAAGTTGCAAAAGGGGGATGACATTTTTCACACAAGAAAAGAATTTCCATGCATGCTCAGCCAAGGCCACTGACTGCTCTTATCAATCTCTCATTGATCCCAACCATAAACAACAATTTTTCCCACATAGAGTCTCCTCAACCAGCAGCATAAACAAATATACACGGCCTCCTATCTGCATGCGGAGCAGCAGAGCTAAAATGAGACACACTGAGGCCTCATTCATACTGAAACATCAGAGCTAATGGAGCCAGCCTAAAGCTATCTGTCCACAGTGGCCTGACTGTTTTATGTATAGTAAAGAAAGTATCATAAAAAGCATGTGTCATCAGAGATTAAAGTCAAGGGAGGAGTTAAAGAGTTGGAAAAGACTAAATGCTGGAAAACATTACAATGTGCAGGGTGCCAGGCTGAGTCACTTATGGCTGCGAAACCAACCACTGGCCTGCGCAGAGCATGTGTTTCTGTCATCAGGAGGCTTGTATGCGCTGAATTCCTGTCACTTTAGAGGTTCTTGTTGCTTTGAATATGCCACAGCTCCCACTAAGACAAAGAGATTTTGTGTTAGGTTTTAGGTTTTAGTCTTGTTAAAGAAGGGGTGTAGATTTTGTGTGAGCCACACATGCATGTAGAAAAGACAAAACATCCAAATAACTTTTAATCTTCAGTGTGTAACGCTGACAATGCCACCTGTTCAAAGGATTCACTCAATTCAGTCAAGGTCAGACCTATGCCCTCCACATATCACATTACTAAAATGTGTAAGCTGCACTTGGCTAAAATCCAACCAGTTTTAACCTGAGTCATCCATTCTAGTATGAGCCCACTAGAAAATCTTTTTCTAATTAGCAGTTCTCATCAGATTGCAAACATCAAGTCTCCCATATTTCATACTGCAGAGTCATTTAGTATCCCTCACTAAATTCAGACATCCCATCAAAATTCCTTTGTCCAAGACATGACATGATGGAAATGTATTTTGCAAGGGCTGTGCTGAAAAGGAAATCCAGGCATTAGTCACTCAGGCCTCTTCAATGCTCAAAGGAGGAACTGTCTGACTGCAAGTGAACGATAGGATTCCTAAGGACTTTTTGCACATTTTGCTCCCCTCTGATGTCGCCATACTGAGTGTCAGACGTGATCATTATAATAATGGTGACCAACATCCATGTATTCAGCCTTGATTTTTACCAACCAAATACATAATGGTGCTGATGGAATGTGTGAGTGAGGTTTGTTTTATAAGAAAGTTGTAACGGATCCAAAAACTCAAAGGATTTCTATGCAGTGTTTTTCATTTTCTATTGTGTTTGAAAATGTACTTTCACCGGCTTATCCAAAATACTCCTACACACTGTTACTGGGATCGGTATTACACATGGAAACATTAAGGGTGGATCTAGCACACACGGAGGAAAGAGATGTAAACTTGGGTTTCAGAAGAACTTCAAACAGTGTGGGACTGGGGGCCAGTTTGCATAAAACCACAAAAAGAGAGAACCCCATGTAAGGGAGAGAAATTCCCTTCTATATCAGGGTGTGGGCTGCCAACTTTCATTATTTGCGACCCCCTTACTCCTGTGCCTCAAGCCCCACTGTGATTACATTGACCCTCTTCCTCCCTTTGGCCCTGGGGCTGCTCATATTATAGCAATGTGGCTTCAGTGCTTCCTCATTCCTGTTTGTCCTACAGGAGCTTGGAAAGACAGGGGAATTAGAACAAGCTGTCGAAACAGCACTTCCATGGGAGAGGAGGTCAAGGAGACCCCCAAGATGGCCTTTCCCATGTATCTGGGAAATTCACCTCCAACGCATGTGTTCCTCACTTGTAAGTCCCTTTGGATAAAGCATCTGCCAAAGAACTAAATGTAAACATAATTGCAAAGCTCCCTGATTAGGAAGAAGAAACAGTGTTCTATATATTCATACAGTTTCTAAAAAGCAAAAATCTCAATATGAACTTTGGGGCCAATAGGAGAATCTAATGCCAATCAATAGCATTAGCCTTATCACAAAATATATTAGTCATCTCTGACAAAAATCTGTGTTGTGAGTGATGCAATCTGTGCTTTTAACTGCGTATTAAACATATTATTGTATGTCTGAGTGTGTATATGTGCAGTGGAGCCAGGAGAAGGCAAATAAATCAATTTACATCCACTAGTTTGAATAACAGAAAGATTCCTAGTAATTATGTCCCATAACGGAGCCAATAGTGTAATTAGGGGTTAGTACAGAGCAGAGTGTGGCCCACATCTGTGATCCCCCAGGGACTTGGTGTCTCAACTTGTTCGCCAGAGTGTGAGAACCTCAGCCCATAAGCACACCTAATCACATAGGGTTGCTCCAAATACAGTACCACATCATGATCTTACATAACAAGTTTTATATCAAATGATAGAGTTTAATTTTAAAATTACTTAAATCTTTCATCCAAATTTCTCACATATTTATATTTCCAAATTAGGTTGACTCTGTCAGGACCGGCCATAGCCACTGTGAGAACCCACTCATGATACACAGTGCAAAAATCCCAATTTATTTTGACTAAAGGAAATATGAATGAATCAAGCACCAGGAGATTTTATAACTGTTTTTCTCCTTAGAACAGCAGTTGCCTGCATTATTCCAAACTACCCAGCAGGAGCCTTTACTTTCCAGTGTACATTCCAAAGAAAGTCCAACATGAGAGCTGCACTGCTGCCTGATTTTTCCACCGCTCTCTGAAAATGAAATTTGGCCATGCCGACTGTACTGGTGAGAATTTTCACAATCCTCTGCTACTCAAATGTTGTAAAATGCAAAAATGTAAAACAATTTTTGTAGATGTTTTTTTTTTAAGTTTTCTAGTGTTTTTTTGTTATTTAAATTATGCACATTTGTATTGAATAAGTCTTTATTTGTGCTGTACAAAGTTGTATATAAGAAATTAGATGAAGGACTTCTGTTTTTCCTGCTGGGACCTGCAGTGCCTGTCCCCTATCCTGTAATCTAGCCTTCATCTTACCTGCCACAGGTGTTCTGTAGAGATTCTGTGTCACAACTTTGGAAAGTGAGATAGGGTGCAGCGGGTGTCTTCGCAAACCACACCCATTCCTTCTTACCCAGCTTTGATGGTTAGGAGTTTGCAGGACCTGGCAACCACTTCTAAATTAGAGAGTACAGAATACAACAGGACCAAAGAATGTCTGGATTGCCTTTCTCTTCCATAGGGTCCTGGGAAAAGTCAAAGTACCTATGCATAATGCATTTCTGATTTCATATTGTAAACATTGTTAGAAATGCATATGTGCACCTGCTGCCAGCTTGCAGCAGGTGCACATATGCAGGTGATGTATTTTTGGGAGATTAATATAAGTGAACAGCAGGGACAGAGCCACTAAACATGTCAGTTATTTCTGAAAAGCTCATGGTGTCTGCCCTCCACCCAGTAGTCAGGCCATCCTGAGGTGAACCTCCTCTCTTATGCATTATCACACTTCCTTCATCAGTTGCTGGGGAGACAGTGACCGGGTCAGTGGGGTCACTGCAGACAGAGGTGGTTATAAAATTACCTTGACAACAAAGTCAGCCTCAGTAATAGTATAGTGACCATTCAGGAAAGATTAACACTAAAACCTGGGATCCACCCAGGAACACACCCTTTACTTAATGACGAAGACACGAAGACACCAGGCAAAACACAGATAAGCGGTGACAATGGGGGAGACAGCAGAAGTTTCCAGACAGCACAACTTGTTGGTCCTACAGATGTGAGGGATTAGCATGAGGTGGATGAAATTAGATAGTTAGGTCATGGGAGAGGAAATGAAGGAGCAATAGACAGATAGAGTGGGGGCGAGAGGATGGGAGGGATACAATGAAACAGACACAGTAAAGGACTCATAGTTGGAGGTGGGGAAAGGTAGATGGGACAGAAGTAAGAAAATGGGAGGGAGAACCATGGAAAAGACATTCACGGAAGGTCAGAGGCACAAGTTTGTAGTGAGAGTGAAATTCAACTGTATCACCTCATTATTTATTATTTCTCCTGCCATAGACTACCATATTCTTTTTATTTTTTGTTGGTATATTTTAATAAAAGTGGAATTAGTGCAAGCCCTCCTCACTCCTCTGCCCCTGGGTGATGTGTGTGAAGAATGTCTGCTGATATCAAGCCTGTCTGAAAAAATTGGCTTAAAAATGAACTATACCAATATCCAAGGAATAAATACCATAAATAATACATAAAAACTTACATAAATGCTTTTTAATAATAGTAAATGGAAAGCTGTGCTAGTCTTACTGTCTACATTATAGCTCAATACAGGGAAATTAACCAATGTAATGAAAAGTATCTGGAGATAAACATTGATTCAAAAAATCAGTGCTCGACAGGTGTTAGAGAGTTTTGACTTTTAAGAGTTTTTAAAGAAGGATAATCAGCCTTTAGGCACAGAGCACTTAAGCCATATAGATCCCAAACACTTCAGTCTAGACCCACCCGGTTTTATTCCATTACTGCCTGCTTTATCACTCAAGATTACCTCCACGTCAGCCTGAGGAGCTAATCTGCCATTCCTAAATTTACACCATTTTAATATTGACTCAATCCATGTTTTCACTTAACTTCACTAAAAAGCATCATCCGCTACTAATTAATAAAGGTCACCAGCAATTGTGGCATGTCTGTATACCATTACAGCTTTGACTGTATCCAGTTTTGCTCCTGCCTCCAAAGCCTCTTCAGTTTTGAAAAGGAGAATAGTGGGGGCAATAAGCACACATGTAATCTCATGACAGTTGACTCGGCTTGGACAAAAAGGCAAGGTCCCTTCATGACGAATTTTGCAATCAGAGGCTGCTTAGCCAGCAAAGCAAGCATGTCTGTTGATTTTGGCAAGGAGTCAGTCTCACATTGAACAATGTTGGCAAGAGTCATGTCAGACACTCACGAATAGACACTGTCCATCTACAAAGCTAGAATATCATAAAAGCATCAATCAATAATCTGACATGGGGTAATAAACTAACTACCAATACATCAATTACTTGCTGTTTAGAAGTACATCCATGGAAGAAGTAAAAACTGTTGTCTTTGTCATCTCTGATGCACATAGAGATTTATGTGATTATGACAAAAAACCTTTGTTTCATGTGCATGCGTATGTGTAGATGAAGCAGAAGGTGGGTTTGGGGGGGTAGGCAGATACAGGCTAATTATCCCCTTGGTTGCTTTAGTAGTAATTATACCTTAGTGGTGCACTTGCATTGTTATTCAATGGCTAGTGTTTTGATTGCGCAGTAGCAGGTTTAGTGTTTTCTCCCTGTTCTTTTCTTAGGGAAGATTGTGGCTCAGGAAGGCTCTGCTGGGACACGTAAAGGCACAGGTGGGGCTGTGGGTGCAGCCTCTCGCACCTCTGTGTGTAAGTGTGGGAACCACTCAGTTGCCAGTAGTGCATGAGTAACAACGACCCTGAGGGAGTGTGGCGTAATCTCCTCTAACACTCTAGTCTCTTCTGTTTCTTTCACTGAACAGAACACACACATTCACTTAGAAGCATGAGTTCGTTCATGGATTTATCTCAATCAACATACATTCGCAAACAGCAATCTTCAGATGAAAGCCTATTCTGAAATCACATAGACACAGACATATTTGTATTGTAAATACAGTTACGGCCAAGTAAATAATGCCTTGTGTTCGTTCAGTTGTTGAAGCAAAATTGCTGGAATTCTGGCTTTCATGACAAATCACATCATAAAAATTAACCATTTAGACAAGTATGTAACATAATTTTGGTTTCAGTGGGGACAGTGTTATCTCTATTGGATATGAACCATCTTCCTCAAGACTGAGGCTGTTAATGTTAATGTTGCATAATTAAAATGCATTTAACAAAGTTTATTGAAAAAAAAATATTTCAAAAGAACTACCATTGCAAACTCACAATGTTTAAGTAACATTACTGGCTCTTATCCAGTTTCAGCTAGGATAGGCTCCACCAGATGCAAGGAACAAACGGGGTAAAGGATGGATCGATAGATTAAAATACTTTGTGGCTGTTATAAATAAATAAATTGAAACAATAAAGCAATAAATCTTTATTTAGTAGCACAAACATAATGATCTCCGTTATGATTCCAGCAAAAGGTCATTAAGGGTTTATCAAGACCTTTTTTATTTTTATAAGGGAATAAGAATAAGTACTATTAAATAATTCTGCAATTTATTTAAATAACCAGGTCATTAACCTTTTTTTCTCATAAGCACACCATCACCTACACCTCTGGGAAGAATACCAAAATATAGCATCAAAACAACATAGCCACCCACTGAGAGCCAAAGTTTATAATTGTCAAATGGAAGCAAAAAATTATGAAATTAAGTTAATAACATTTACAAGCAAAGTCCCACAGGCAATTGTATACATACATTTTTGCAGTTAGCCACCAGTTTACTGTCCTTGAATAAAAAAAAAAAAAAAAAAGCAATGCGTAATGTGGCCATGTTTGTTAGGGAATGTATAGGAATGACACTGAAATGCTGTCCTAATACAGATTTTATAGAACTGTGTTGCTGGAGCAGTTGGGGGCAGTTGGGCTGGCAGCTGTTGCTGTTGTGTGGGGGCCCTCAGGTCTCGGCCTATCCCTAATGGCCAGACCAGCTGTTGGAGTTCTGTCTGTAGGGGCGCAGGGCTTTAGGAGGCGGGGAGGGCATGAGAACTTCCACCCCCCTGTCCTGGGGGGGCGGGTCCCCGCCTTGTCTGCCCTCCTCTGAAAGGGGGTGATTGATGGCGCAGGGTTGACACCATGCTTCCCCAACAATTGACTCAGGAGGGACAGAGGATGAACAGAGAGCTTGGGACCCCTTCACATCTTTCTCCTCTGGTTTTCAGAGGCAAATGTGGATCAGTTGCCGTTATAATTCAGTCATTTTTCTCAATATGTCCTTTATTTGACATTTTCATTAGAGCATATGCCACTGGAAGAGTTTTTTAAGGTTGTCACTGCAATAATTCTGTGGCCAAACTTAAGTTATTTTCTGCTTTATTTGTCAGATTACATGGTTCTGACAATGTTTTGTCAAATAGCTTAAATGACCCTCTGCCTTTCCTTGAGATAAGCCCTCTTGTTGCAGCAACCCTTTAGTGCCCTTTTACTTGCGCCAGTTCAATTAATCCTGACAACAGAGTGAAGATCTGTGCTGCCTCCGGGGTGGACAGAGCACTGGACTCAAGCGTGTGTGTTGGGTCATCAGTGGATATCAACCTCAAGTCTCGGCACTGGGGCCTGCTAAAACAGACCTGACCTTTTGCACTATACCCCAGGATTCTTTCTGGATCCCTTTCACCAAGTCGCCAACACCTCCGTTCTACTACAAGATTTACAGCCCCATAGAGGAAGAAAGGAGGTGGATGACTGGTGGAGGTGGATGCAGGGGGGGGGTTTCACTGTCCAGCAGCTGTTCACAGTGGTCTTAAGTAGCTATTTCACACGGAAACAGAGTCATAGCTTTCTGAATTCCTCCAGCTGGCCAGTCTCCAGTTCTGTCTGAAACGCATTCCTGCACAGAGATTTCTATTGCACTCTCTGCCCTCCATACTCACTGCTCGGTGAATATAAATTCCTCCAGATCTACTGAGTCTCTGTCCACTGTTCCCCTTTTAGTAGATTTACTTTTCAGAGGGTAGGGACACAAACATTCCCTTCTTGATTAGCAAGGTTACAGGATATAGAAAAAACGATATTATTGCTACAAATTCCATTATTTCTGTGTGTCTTGCTGTTACTGTTATCTGGGACAATTATTCTGCAAGGGGTACAGTATAATGAAAAGGTGTAGAGAACAAAGATTCTCTCAGGTAACAAAATACGTTTCCTGTGTTCCTATCTGTGCCTGTCCTCTGCAGAAACAAGACATATGTACACATACAGGGTTTAATAGCCATTTAGAGAGCTTGTGTGAAAGTCAAACACTTTTTCCCACAATCCAAAGAAAGATCCATCACTCACATGTGTTTACTTTAGGCAAAAAGCTCCAGTCACTAAATCAATGTGTGTGTGTGTGTGTGTGTGTGTGTGTGTGTGTGTGTGTGTGTGTGTGTGTGTGTGTGTGTGTGTGTGTGTGTGTGTGTGTGTGTGTGTCAGAGTGGAAGAAAAAGAAGAAAGGAATCACAATGAAAGAGGATACAGATGAATACCCATACAACTCTGGCTGAAGCTTCTTTCTGTGTGAATTATGCCAAATAAAATAAAAAAAATCACATTGTATTAAGAATAATATGTTATTAACTTATTCAATGTTTTCACAAAAGGGTGACTTTTCACTCCACATCAAACAATATACTTCCTTGCTACATTCATCCTACATGAGCACAGGTACCACTGGAAAGTGTTTACTGTTTCTGTAGAATTTATTATCAAGCTGTCCACAAGTGCAATATACTGGGAAGCAAAGCTTTTTCCCAATTAATGATCCACCTTCATAGAACAGAAACAAAGATAAATTATCTTTTAACTTTGGATTATAGTCATACGATTATTGTTTGTATTGGTGGCTGGCTATCTGGGATACCTATAAAGAGATCATACAGTAATTAGACAACATTCCACCATCAACCTCAACCCTGTGCTGCAATTGGCCCTGATGTCTGTCTGTAGGGGGTCTCAGCTACATATTGGCCGTGACCAGTTTTGTAGAGGGGCATCTAATCCTGTCCGCACTCTCTGTGTGTGCTCTTAGGTCTTTTCCCACATAAATCAGTCTGGCCTGGGTGGTAAAGTCATCACATCTACCGGGTTTACATATACTGCCTTTTAGCAACCTAATCACATGGAGAACACCAGCACTGAAATGTCACTAACTGGCAGCTCCACTTGACACTGCACTGTTGTTTTGATGCCACTTTACAGTAAAATAGGAATGTTAAGTTATGCTGGCCTATGGCAAGATGTAAGGTGGTACGTTTCAAGCTTTCCTTGAAAGCATAGATTCCGATCCCACTTTGTCTAATAAACATTTAGTTTATTATATAGCTCACCTAATGCCTGTTGAGTTTGATAGTTTATGGTTGGTGGCTAACATGCAGTTTCGGACATTAGTAGGTAGAATAATTTGTGCCCTCATTGCAGGCTTTTTGCTCAGTTTCTGACTCCACACACAAGTGGACAAGACACTCAAACAAAACCTTTGGCTTTTAGAAGACTTGCGACCTGTGTAATTTCCTTGTAGTGTACAGACAACCCTGCTGTGTGAGCACAAAGACAGGTTGGGTTACAAAGGACAGTGATAGCATGAGTATAACGTTTTTCCTCTCACTCATGGGTGGTCTTCACTTCGCACACTTTGGTCGGCTTTTACTCTTGACAATGCAAATATACATTATCATTCACATGCAGTTCTGAATAAAAACTGTATTACAATAGTGTAGCCTATCCCAACAAATCAGATGAAGAAGAATTGCAGGGATCTTTGTTCAGCTGGGTGTACAAAAGCAGATGTAGCTAGAAAGGAAGCTTCTAGATTAAATGGCCTTATCTATTCAAATCTATTAACTATGAGGAATACTAACAGTCACTCAAGGCTATCACTTTCTATCCAGTAGAGTGCAAAGTTATAAATCCTGACCTCACATCTTTGTTTGTGTGATTGAAGAATCCCCCTGAGTCCCACATGAGAATTTTGTCACCAGGGTTTCCACTCTCACACTTTCTCTCAAACAAAAACAAAACACTGACTTATTTGTTCTGTTTGTGTGAGAGTGAGGAAAGATGGGGCAAAAGGGAGAAGAGCTAACAAGATAAAGCTGTAACATGGTTAGGAATTTCTTAATACTACACATTACAGACTAGTTCTAAAAAAAATGTCCCAGAGGCTTTGCTTCTGTTCAAGGACAATTGTGTTCACTCTTCACTCTTCTCTTTCATTTCTAAACCTTCGGCAAAAACAGGAATTAAATAATTAATTAATTTAACAATAGAGTTGGCAACTGATAAGACGCAATTTGACCTTAAAAACATAAAATGATAACAAAGATATACCAAAACAACCAGAAACAGACACAAAATGGCTACAAAGGGAGGGGTTATGGCTACACAGCTTTAGAGACAAATTTCTGTTTTGTTTTTTTTTTGGCTATGTGTTTTAGTTGGAGTGTCTTATGGCTCTGTACGATCTGTGGCTTCCTTCTGCATATTTGTACCCAGGGTCCCATTTGCTCAAAATCTGAACATGGAAAAAGACTCTTATTGTTATATTTTTGTTGCGAATACATTCTTAGACAAAAAAAAAAAAACAATTTAAAAATGTAAAAAAGACAGCAGCTGTTTTCCTTAAAATGATCTGGGCACTTTACAGAGAATTGGGGGAGATGGGGCATTTGTAGAATCTGGGGAGGAAGAAAGCAACATACTGTACTGTAAATACAATTGTCTTCCCTGAACGCAGTGAGAAAACTCTCACTGGGACCTCCTCCAACTGGAACCCAGTCAAAATACTGCCAACACCTGCTTGGGTGAGCATTGAGTGTGTCTACTGCATCCCCAGGGGATGACAGGCATAGTTCACAGCCAAATGAAAACAGAAAAACACAGTGTATTACACCTATTTGTAATATACATAAACCGTATTATACTTTCGTCTTTCTCTCTACCTAGTTTTTACTTGCAGCTGTAGATGCAGTCAGAAACAAATGGATACATATCATCTTAGACATAGGACTGCATGAGATTTTAATGATAATTTTCTATCAATAGTTGTAATATCCTTAAGCTAATTAAAAATGCAGAAAATATTAATCTGGACATTGTGCTCAAACAGCCAAACCAACCTAAAGAAAAATTTGCACTGCTCAACTTTAATCACCCTACTGGTGCCAAAGGAAGCAGGTGTCTGAGAGGTCTAACAAGTTCTTTTCCTTTACAGATGATGTCACATGTGCTAACAAACTCCAAACCAGCCTTCTACATTCATGGCCAAACCCATGCCTGTAATTTATTCAAGTCCAGGACGGCGATAGTGTGATGGAGAGGGGGACACACTGTAGAGCAGTGTGCTTGAATTTTAGTGTGCTGCCATCCCCTGCAGAAAGAAACTGTGTCATAATGCCAGACTCCTTTTCTGATTCAAATCAAGGCTATTGTCTATGTAAGCAACGGGCTTCGCACTGTGCTGCAGAACAACCAAGGCACTATACACCGGCTACAGAAAATGAGTCCACTGCCATAGGCTGAGGAGGTGCAGGCTGAGAGAGTAATTCAGTGTAGGGGATGTGTGGATGCCTGCTGTCTGCCTCTTTGCTACCATGTAAACACAATTCACACTCTTATACCTGCAAATTATCAAATGAGATCCAAACTTCGGCTGTACTGCAGAAAAGACACGTTTGTGTTTTTAATTTATTTGCTTTGTTTGTATATTTATTGTACTTTTGAATTTGTCTTAAATTCTAAATCAAGAGTTATATTTTTGTTATCTTATTATTTAACACATATATTGTCACAATACAAAATAACAACCAGAATTAAGATCCAAATAAGTGAACTCCATTTGAGATTTCTACAATTTATGTGATTGGATGTGTAGAACTGGCAGTGGCCAGTTGGATAAATGATCCGCTGTGCCGACCCTGAACTCACAGGATAAGCAGAAAGGACAAAAAATAAAATAAAAATCTAATTAATTATTTTTAAAATAACCCAGTTCAGTACAGATTCTGAAGCCTGGAACAGGAAGACTTTTTATGGCAGTTCTGTTAAAATAACAGCAGGTTTTCAATTAGTACCTCCGCAAAGCACCAATTTCTGGTATGACTCAAGCTTTGAAACTCACCACCACTCAGTCACTACAAACTATCACATTGTCCACATCTCCACACTCAGTTATTAGGAAGCTATGTACGAGTGTAGCTGTGGGCGGTGGAGTTGCGTGTAGACCCAGTGTTGGGAAGCTCTTCGCAGGAGCCATCTAGTGTGGAGGAGAGAGAGGGAGAGAGAGGGAGACACACACACACACAGAGAGAGAGGCGGGGAATACCAGACGCTCGGACAGATCGGAAAGGAAAAGTTTCTCAAAAGTTTCAGGAGGTTAACCGAGAATCACAGCAGCCGTGGTCGGACGGCGGAGGATAATACGAAATTGGGACCTAACGCTACGCGTTCCGGCTGGGTTTATGATCATTTCCCCATCGATTTTGGAGCCTTTATTTTTTTTTTGTCTACTTAATAAAGGATGTATTTCTACTAAAAGTTCAACTTGACACTCTGGAAACTTTTCCACCGAAATGGAAGGGGATATTCCATGGATTATTTTTTCATTTTTATTGTTTACGCATTTCTCTGAAGGTAAGTCTGCACAATTAACACTCCTGGCAAACAAGTGTGCTATAGCCTACATTAATACGGAGACTGAACGTGTCTGGACAGCCCATCACATGTCCGTAACCACATAAATCTGATGTTATTGATTGTTTTATTTCGTAGTTTGGGTTACACATAAAAACGTATAGTTTGATTTCTTAAGAAAAAACTTAAGGGCAGATCTTGAAGGCGTTTAAATGCACGTATATTAGGCTACACATGCACAATTGTTTTGTGAAAAAGTCTCATAATCTGCATGGGAAACGCGTGTGCTTTACAATTCATGACTGATCATTCTGCAGTAGTGTGGGAAAAGTCTGATGGCGCACTGATCGCTGCTGTTCCATCGAGTTAACAAAGCCCGCAGCCACTAGAACATCAGCAGCACTTTACAAGTTTGCTTCAGCACGGTGGACTTGTGCTACGATGTTTAACCCAATAGGCTCACAAAACTGTATTGGTTGTACGTGGGGGCAGTGGGAAATGTGTTTAATCTAAAGCAGCGGGTGATGGAGCCAAGGTTCCCCCCCTCTCTTTCTGAACAAAGACTTTTTAAACAACTGATTATTTACCCTCGAAGCGGTTGAGCAATGAATGAATGATAAATGAACTTCACTAAAACAAGCTTGTTTCCCAGCAGATACAGTCTTTATATATACGCCTGTATTTCTATCAAAGAAAAAAAAGTTTATCTGCTTTTGACAAAGTAAACAACAAACATGCGGGTGTGTCTAGATGCCACAAGTGGCTGTAGCAAATTTAAAGATGTTCAATCACTCTAAGTATCTTCATGCTGTTTTACAAAACTTTTCTAATACTCTGCTGTGATTCACATGGCACATTATGCTCTGCTGTTTATTGTCTATGTGGGTGCATGTTCCTTTTTAAGCCTGAAGTTGATCACATCGGCTGCGTCTTTCTCTAACTGATTTCTGCTATTTTCGCAGGGTTCCGTTGCGCGGATAAAAACAGACCATGTGAAAATGGAGGGACATGCTTAGATTCAACTTCTCGATGCATGTAAGTGGACCATGTATCAGGAGCATCTACAAGCTTCAACATGTTTGCTCAGTTCTTGCACCTGCTGAGGAGCTTTATCAGACAGAAATTAAAAGATGATGCTTTTAATTGTGTGATAGTTGACTCTTTACTAGCAAAAGGGGGAAAAAAACTTTTGGATAAATTTCATTTCCCGCCTGCTCTGGGGATTTTTAGGCTATTGTTTTACAAACTAGGGGGCTTGTGTAGAAACCTATCACAATAGTCAATTTCAATAGCCTATACAGTGTCTTGCCTGGGGGTCATTTGTACTGTTTTAAAACCCTTAACCTTAGGAAACATGCCAGAGTGTTTCAGATGAAGTTGATGATTGAAAAAACTTGCTGCAACAGTAACATTTTTTATAGTGGAATTGCAGTTTTCCCAAAGTTTTTCACAAGGGCAAGCATTGCTGTTCGTATAAAGGTAAAACATCACAATAATGATATTGCATGTTAAACTATTACTTTGCCAATAGTAGCCTTCAGACTCTAGCTAATGTGTAACTCCCCTCCATGTGGAAGAGTATGCCTAACTACAACCCACATTTTTTCAATCATTAGCTGGGGCCAAGTTGGGCAAATGTCATTAAGAAAGCAAATGTATAAGTATATTGTCATGACATCAGAGTTTTTTCTTTTTGTTTGTGTTGTTTTTTTCTGTTGGGGCCCTTGATTCATGCTCTAGTTGCTCTTGTCCTTTGTTCTGTGTACATGTAGCTTACATATTGTATATTAGTGTTCAGAGGTTGGGCATATGTACTCACTATGCTGGGTGAGTTGCAGGAAAAAGAGGCACTATTAAAAGCAGTTCTAATGGAAGGGGACACCATAAGTGATATCACACAGTGTAAAAGAGTCTCATAGCAGGGCAGGGCAGGGGAGCAGAGTGTGCCCATATGAGAGTGGTCAAACCAGTCCTACACAGAGGTGAGCGGTGGTGCCACCCCACCCCTTCCCCTGGGAGTCGACAGAAACAGGAGATCTAAAACAGCAGAAAAGATCCTTTCTTTTACCAGATACCTGGCTGTAACCTGGCACCATTAGAACAGGGTGTAGAGAGCGAGTGAATAAAGGGAACAGCAAAGTGAAGCCAATGTGGGCTGGAAAAACAGAAACAAATAGAGTTTATGGCATATGTAAGGAATTTGGAGAGCCTATAGTAAACAACCCGCTAAATTGCTGCTGTTCCCCAAAACCAATCATGTTGTTCTGTACAGAGATTGGGCCTGTTTGCTTTATAGCAGTTGTGTAATTTAATTTTCTTATGGCAAATAGTTTCTCCCGTAACAGTAATACTGAGTGTGTGGCAGGTGCCATTGTTTCTGTCCCGCATACCAAATATATCCTGTTCCACATTGGCAAGCACAATTATTATACCACACTGTAGCTTTAACATGCAAGAAACCTCAAGGTTTTTTTCAAAGTTCGCTGTGATGCTGCCTTCATGCTTGAGTGACCTGGTAAAGGTCGCAGAGCAGTGTTGCTGATACAGGATTACAATAGTAATCCTCTGTAGACTGTTACAATAAACATACTTGCCCATTTGCGCACTTGTTTCAGTGGCCCAGTAAAATCAGTGTAAAATATGTTTTTTGCTCTGAAGGGTTAAAAATTGCAACCTGACTCAACCTGGAAATGGCTCAATGTAATAGCTTGCAATAGATTTTGGCCACTTTAACTATAAAATCCTTATTTATGATTGCAACTGAACAATTATACAAAGGGACTTTCAATATTCCTAAATTAATCCAATTAAGTTACAAGTTACACATCATCGTGGGCCAGTTTTGGTACCCCAGTGTACAAAGACCACGACCACTGCATTATTTTTGAAATGCAGACTAAGCTCAGAATCCACATCAAACACAAGTTTGTGTGAGAAATAAGATAATCTAAGCAGGCAGCATCATTAATGGGCCTCCTATTATTTTGGCTTCACTGGTTCCTTTATTTATTATCATTTATTTACCAGTAAATTGTAAATTTCACTGCTCAACACAACAGAAAATTGAAATGTAAGCCTTCTTGAATCTTTTAATGTGAAGCTTTATCTACATTTTGATGTCATGATCTATTCTTTTTATATTGCTGTGGCTCAGAGAATTGAACTTGACAGTGAAGGCTTGAAAGTGTCAGAGAGAGTGTGGCATGCTAGGTAAGTAGTCCTGTTGAAGTGCCTTTGGCCCCTCAGCTCTGCCCTGTGAGTAGAAAGTGCTGCCTAGTCCACCGTGTGAGGGTCGGGGGAGGGATAATTAGGCAGATTGAGAGGATCCAGTTGGAGGGATCGGACGGGGGGTAGGGAGTATTAGAAGGAGCCTGGGGAGGGGAGGGGTGGGGGGTTGCGTAGAAGACAGCTGGTGGATGTTGTGATGGTAATCCAGGGAAGTCAGATCTTGACAAAGGGAAAGCATAGGGCCAGGTGCTGCCATTGAGCAGTCAGCCAACCCCATGCTGTGAGAGACAAGCTCGTGGAGGAATGACGCTGGTAGCTTACAGCCTCTCTAACACATGTTGCTTCTCTCACAGTGCAGCGGCGACCACTCTTTTTCTCTCTGTTTGTTGTCGCAGTTCTGGCGGCTCCTCTTCTGCTGCCGTCTCTCAACAAAGTGGCAGATCAGACAAATATGTAAATTTTTTCCTCTGACATCCTCTGAGATGAATAGAAATAAATATGGTGTTTCTCTACTGTGTGAGGCCTAAGGATGGAGACAGTGGTCCTCTATGTGATATAAACGCTGTGCCTTTGACCTCAGTAGCGGAGATAGCAAATTAATTGTTTTTTGTTATGACCTTTACTAAACTCCCAGCCTCATAGAACATGATTAAAGAGGAAATCTTTGACTTTGATATGGAGCAGACTGGCCAGAATGTGTGGAGTGCTGTTTCTCTATTAAAACATTTGTATTTGCCTGTTTTAGTTCTTTTTAGAGCGTAGTAAGAACACTACATGCATTTTATTGACACATAGCCTTTTGCCTTACTTCAAAAAGAAAGGATTTGGTTTTCTCAGGGGAAGAATCAACCTTTCCAAATGGGAAATGCTGAACCTATCTAATTTTCTTTCACATGGAAAACAAATGAAAATTGCATTTCAGGAAACACAAATCACTAAAAGTGGATGTAGACACATGCCAAGACATATGGAGACAGGTTATATTGGTGGCTTAGTTCGGGGTACCTCGGGGCTAGTGTTTTCTTTGGCATCTTTATGGTGGATTAGAAAGGAATGCTGTTCTTTAAGGTTATTGTCCATTGCTCCCATCCATTCTCTCTGGTAGCCCCTTCTGGAATGCCTTTAACAATACTGTCAGACCAGTCCCATTGAAGATGGGGTAGTTATAATGATATGTTTGGTTTGCAATTAGTTACTTTGAAATTTTGTGAAACAACATATAGTCCATATCACTCATGCTCATTTGAAAGGCAGATGGAGCCACTGTCCCATCATGATCCAGGAAAACCTGTGCACTTCTGACCTAGTGGTTTTAGATTACTCAATGAGAAGTCTCATAAACAGTACTCCCCTCCATGTGAAGATGAGTATTTTCTGACCATGAGATTGCACCATCATAGCGAGGAATTCAGGTTTGTTGTCCCTTATTCTCTCTGGCTCTTGGTGGAAAACTGAGAGCTATGGTTCCCATGCCCCATCACAGGAAGTGGTGCCTTCTGACCTTCTAGCTACGCACATTATGTCTTATCTGAAAAGCTTAAGCAGCTTAGTCAATGCACCCAGGTCTCCATGCTCCAGAACTTTCTCATCTTTTGCTTTATTTTTATTTCATTCCCTGTTCTCACCCCATTACTAAAATTGCTCAAAAGCAATGTAGGAATAAAAAGCTCTGTGGTCTCTTGCACACCACGCATACAGTATCCTGAAAGGCATGCTTGACCCACATGCCTATGTTGGGATAAACCTGGCTCTGTAGTCTCAACCATGTTCCTTTTTGAGAGACAGTGACTTTGTTGAGACCTTCAGGCAGGCCTGGCTGGAATAATTGAAATCTACCAGCAAAATTTCTTTATTCTCTCCCTCCCTTTTAGAAGGAGAAGGGATGGGTGCACCATTAAATGATTCAGCAAAAGGCATTCACTTTTCCACTAAGTCCACTTTCCAGAGACATTTTGATGCTAACCAGGCAGCAGTTTGGCAGTGTTCACCTTTTCCTAATTCAACATTTAGCCGGGGTTTGGGGACATTGCCACTTGGAAATGAAACTACATTTCTTCATTTTTTGAATGAAGTTATTCATAACATATAACCCCATAAGGTTCATGTCCTTCTTTAAAATCTCCAGGATTTCTTTTGGGTGACAGCAGTTAAGATAATAGACATTCTCTAACTATTTGCCTGCCTTTCTCTTCAGCTTATCATGAAGAACCTTTGACGCAGCCAGTGCCCAATATACAGGTTACATTCTTTAAGGGCTGTGCACTCATGATGCTGGTTTTAAATGGTTCCGTCAACATTATTAAATTCTGTAGTTTATCAGATGTTGTAGTTCAATTTGATCCACATTATTGTAGAGCAAATGTTAATCATAAATTTAATATCAACGTGAGCCAATAGAAGGTCTGTTTATTTCACATTATTATCCTTTCTGTTAGGATAACTCCAGATGAAACATTGGACAAGGCACTAGTTGATTGTTCATTAGGTTGCATGGAGATGGGGTCTTTTAAATTTCAAAGTTTTACAGAAATCTGGTTCAGTTTAGGTGGTTGGGTGGGGTTTTTGTGGTTGAGTTCAGTGGAGAATGCTTTAAAAGACCTCGACCCTGGGATTCATGCAATGTGGTTATGGGCAAATGGATTGCTATTTGAAAAATGCCAGGCATTATTCTTTCCAAAAATCTGTTGACACTCGTATTTGTTCAGATAGTGTATAAAATACGAGTATAAAAAATGACAAGCTTTTGTCCGCACTTTACATAGCGGTATAACAAAAGTAACAAAAGGATATTTTTATTCTCTTGGTGTAGCAAATTTGTGCAGTCTCCACTGCCAAGAAAATGCCATTAACCAAATAATAAATTACTTTTTTTGACTTTTCAGATTTATATTCTTTGAGGAACTATCAAGCTGAGAAGAATGCTGACAGCTCTCCCAATCTTTTAGTCAGATTCATTATTGCTTTCCCTTAAGAGAAAGTTTAATGTCCTTTCATGTTTAATATTCATGCTCAGGGGGAGTTCTGGAAAAATTCTTTCGGGTGATTTCAATACCTCCATTGTGTATCCAAGCACAATTGTTGAAACAAACATTAAACTGTGAAACACACACCCTCTTACATGATCATACCAGACTGAATAAGTTCTACATGACACTCTGTGCTACCTGCATATGTAGGAGATCTGTCCTCTGAAGTGTTCCAACTGTCCTTACAAAACCCTGTCTCTCTTTGCCCCCTTTTTTCTCACTCTGGCTCTCTCTCACCATGGGTTACTGTTGCCAGGCTACAGCCCAGGCCTGTTGGTCCGTGTAAGCCCAGGTCTGAAAGACTAGCTGTTTGGGTCACTGCTCCCCCTCCCAACACTTTAATACAAAGGAGTTCTGACTACTTTAGCTCTTTTATTTGGGCCACAAAACAGTCCCCAACCCCCAATCTGCTTTAGCCAAGCTGAGGAGAGCAGACAAGAAGAGGCTGGGGGGGGGGTGCAGATAGGCTCCTGTTGGCAGTGTGGTGTTAGTTTGGACTCTAATAAAGGAGTGAAACTGGGTCATGCCAGCTTTTGGCATGAGGGGAAAGAGGGGTGTGTTGAGATACAAAATGTACATTTTTTGAAATATGCTAATATTTTTAAAAACTTGAAAGTACAAAAATTGATGTACTAAGGTTAGTAAGTATTAGTAAGTAAGTTAGTAACTTTTTCTGTTATTGCCCCTCTTCTTCAGTTGTCTAGGAAGCCCTCTCAGATAGGAAGACCCCTTTGTACTTGCTTTGTGGAGGATGATTGTGTAAATGAACCGTGTCAGAGATTACAGGCTCTTTGTTCACAGGTGAGCCACCCTTTGACCTCTGGCAAAGTAGCTGCCATTGTCTAGCTGAGGATGAGCTCAGGTTACCCTGCTTCAGTGACCCAGAAAGCAGGAAAAATGGTATTGTGTTACCCATGTATCGGTCATACACATAAATCACAACGTTTTAGTCAGAATTCCTTATACTTGATGCAGTACAAGTAGGAAATCACAACACAGTGCTTGAATTATGTTTTAATAATAATGTTATTTACACTTTAAACTCTTTACTATTCATTTTCCTACAAAATCGTCATCTCTTTCCTTCTTCTCTTATAATCTTCTCAGTGGATCTCCTGTTTTATGGGTTCACAATATTATCCAACCCCAGAGACTGGTTGTAAGTTCATTTTTGTGTGTTTGGGTGTGTAGTGATTGCTGCATGTGTTTGCTTTGTTGCAGTGCTGCCTTTGCGTAACAGTCTTGAAAGTGTGTTTAGAAGAACTGTAAATGCATGTGTTTGTAAAGGATGACCACATCTCTTGAGTGGTGTGAAATGGCCTGTGTTTGTGTGGAGTAGAGGGGGGCTAGTCCCATGAGCAAAACAGCACATTTGTTTAGGCTTAAAGTCTGGCAGTGGATGCAAATGCCAGATACCCAGAGGTTCACTGACAGATGTGATAGATGCATGGTGCTGGAGCTGCAGCTGCCATAAGCCCTCATATGTGTTGACACAAAAAGATTGCCCACTCTGGCCAGACCCCCTCCCCCCCCTCCCCCTCCCCCACAAACTCACTGAAGGACGTTCTCCTCATGTGTTGGAATCCCTTCCTCAAAGGTCAGAAGTCAACATTCAATAAATACCCATGGGACTATTGCACAACAGCAGCTTGCACCTGCCCTCTACATTCGCCAAAAATAAAGCTGGGCTCAGGCAAAGGCACAGTTCCTGCCTGGCTGTTCCCATAGGCAGTGGAATCCACAAGGTTGTAAAGAAACTGATAAGGAGACTCAGGTGCAGAAAGACAAAGTTCCATGTCTCTCACAGTCTGGCCACTGATAGCACTGTGATTTGTGTGTTTTGGGAGTAGCAGGTTGGCAATGAGTCAGGTCTGGACAAAAGAATGTGTGTTTTGGCTGCTCAGCTTACTGTGCATTTGTAAGTGTAGAGGACAAACAATTAATCAGGCACTACTACTATCACCATTCACACACCCACATGCCCACACACACTTTATAATTGAACGATATCCTACACAAACATCAATGCACTTAATTCTCACAGTTGGACACACCTTCATTCCAAATATGTAGTATTTTCCTTTTCGCCGTACAACATCAACACACTGGTCACATATTACTTTCTAAAATGGTAGTACTGACTTATTTTCTGTCCACAGTAACCCACAGTGGTCTTCAGGAAACAACAGCCTGTTGAGACTGAAACTCTTTAGCACCAGCTGTTAAATTCCAGCAGTATAGAAAAGCACCAGAAGAATTAGACTCCGAAGTGAAATATCACTTCCTCAGTGTCTTTGTGCCACATTTGTTTTTAATTTCTATTGATAACCTCAATTCCAGACATAAGTAATTTGCCCCTAAATAAATCTAGCCAAGCCATGACAATATGCTGTTGGGACCAGAGGTAGGTAGTGAGGGGGAAGGGTGATTAGTTGGTGTCAGGCTTGCTTGTTTATCTATCAGGTTTCTAGGGCAACAGAAGTCATGCATTAAGAGTGAGTGCAATGTTTTCTTAGAGTGAGGAGCGAGGGATTACAAAAAATATGACATGACATCCCTACTGGACAAGGCCACTATCTCTTCCTCTTTATTGCTCTCTCCACCAATTCCACCATCTGAAGACATTCTCTCCTGCAGAGCAGCCACACCCCACTCCCTGCAGCCTGAGTGACATTATCATCACAATTATATGGGGGAACTCTGACATCTGACCTGAGGGGGGAAAGCCAATCTGGCATTCGGGTGTAGGGGGACATTATAGGATGGAACATTAGCTCTACTAACTGTGCAACTGCTTAAAGTGGTTTAACATTGGCACTTTGGAACTTAAAGTGAAGCAGCACCAGCCTAAGTCGCAGTCCCTTACTGCTGACCTTGTACTGTAACTATTGTCACAGGAAAATCCTTATTCCCTATGTCATTTTTTAGTTGTTATGGTTTTATCCTTCACTATTTTTTATATAGCAACAGACTTTGCACAAAAAGGAAATGTGTCCAGTTTTTGTATTTATGTGCATTTTTTTTCTAGATATGCTTGTGTGTCTGGCTCCTTTATGTTTGGCCCTTGGTTCTTCAATTTCTCTTCTATCTTGGTAAATGTGGAAAAAAGCCAAAGAAAACTAAATAGTATCCAACTTTCTGAACCAGAACAGAATAATCAGAGGAAAGGCAGTCTACTTTGTTACAAATCCAGATCTGGATCAGCTCAAACTTTTTAGCCTAACCTAGAGCAGCTGTCTCCTAGCCAGGAATGAGAGCCAAATATTTTATGCTTTTGTTTTGTTTAGAGTGGTAAGGCACATAAAAGATGAGTTAATGCCAATGTAGTAGTGATATTCTTGTAAAAGAAAGCAGATGAAAACCTGTTGATGATCCTGTTTAGGGGTTCCTCTTCAAACAAAGATAGAGCCCAAGGGCAGGCCAAAATCCAGCCTTCACTCCGCTGTCATCAGCATTAAAGTCTATTTCATGAGGAGGTTTGTCCTCAACAAGGGGCTCCACTATTGATGTAGGGTTACCAGTTCATACTGACCTTCTTTGTGCAAGCATGTATGTGCTTTTTCACCAACACATATGTGTAGATAAAACCAGCATCGTTGGCACCATTGTTCACACACATCTTTGCGTACTGTGTGCACATATGCAGGATTTATAAAGTTGTCCACTATACGATTAAGACAATTTGGCATCAAGCAGCGATTTACTCAACACTGCCACAATTGGTTGGGGGGGGCTATAATTTAATTAATTAAGTTCAGTAGGGGGACAACTGATGTAATGAGATGGTCGATACATATCAAGAGATGTGTTTTTCTCATCACTAGTGCACAGCCAGTGCTCCAATGCAGGGTATGCTGGGTTGATAAGAAGTGAATGTGTAGTCACAGGGAGTATATCCCTAGCTTCAGAGAATACAAGGCTTGTCTAGCCTTCCATAGGACCCCTGAAGATATTTATTGGAAGTAGTGGAACCTCTTATCCTTATCTGTACCATAATTAGACTACTAGGTTTTGCTCAGGCCCTGACGGTTTGTATATAGCCCATCCACCAAAATCAGTATCAGAGACAGCAGTAGCTTTAGTCCTCCACCTATGTCTAAACAGGATGTGTTCGGGCACTATATTTGTTACACATTTTGTTGCAGCACCAGTGCACAATTAATGTAGGTACAGTACAGGAATAAAATAGATGAATATTCAAATATAGTGTTATTTTTGTTTGCATGTATAGCTTAAATTGTATTTATATATTAAACTATGTGCATATCTTTATTTGTCAAATTTGGGAAGACGGACAACATTAAGACTTTTCTGAAGAATACAAATGTGTTATTTCCTTCAGATTTCACAGCTGCTTCTCTTATTTAGACATACTGTACTCATTAAGGCCTCGTTTTTGTCATGTGATTATTATTTATTAGTTGTAAGTTTCCAGAGCTTGGTTTTGGGTGTGTTCATTTTTAAATATACGACAAGAGAAACAAGGGTTGAGGTGTGGAAAATCTGTAGCAGTGCAAGAATGTTCACTAATGTAGACAAAAAGAAGCTTTCCAGCTGGAAGTAAGACCTTTTAAGTTGTCTTGTAACAGCCTATAAGTGGAGGAAAGTCCCCAGTTCCCCCACCTTTCCACTCTCTAAAGCTAGTTTGTGAGTGCACTGTATATGTGTCTCATTCCATGAACATCATATTGCATGACTAGTGTGTCTTGGGTAAGCTGTTTTAATACAATTCATTCTATGTTCCAGAAGTATTACTCATGCAACAGGCCATGGCAAGGGGTCACTTGGCCTTGATTGACAAACCCAGAATATGCTGCTAGTTTGTGACCTGTTTTGACCTGCAGGCAAATTATATTCTAATATGTGTATGTCTGTGTTTGTCCATCCAGATGTCGTCCTGGATTCATTGGTCTTCTCTGTCAGCAACTGGATCCCTGTCATCGATCGCCATGTCTAAACGGAGCGGTTTGCAGGAGCCAGGTGGTTAATGGTGTTCCACAATATTCCTGCGTATGCCAGAGAGGGTTCAGAGGTACAGTACATAAATATCAGAATTTGTTTTAATTAAAAAGCCAAATCTAAAAGAGAGAATGAAAGTTCCTAATTAAAATTAACACAATTCACTATTTAATCTCCAGGCCAAGACTGCTCCCTTATTGATGCCTGTGCCACAAGTCCCTGTGCCAATGGGGCTCGTTGTGCCAACTGGAATAACCACTATAACTGTTCATGTCCACCTGGCTTTCAAGGAAAGAACTGCCGCAATGACATTGATGAGTGCCATAAGCCTGGCGTGTGCCTCAATGGTGGCAACTGTAATAACACCCCTGGATCCTTCAGTTGCCAGTGCCAACCTGGATACAGTGGGCGCACATGTGAGGTGTCCACCCTGCCCTGTGCGCCATCGCAGTGTCTAAATGGGGGCACCTGTCGACAGACCAGTGAACATTCCTATGAATGTGCTTGTCTACCAGGTAAAATGGCTCCCAATAAGCATAACAGAACACACACAACCAAAAATACAGTTTATGTTGGGACCCTACTGTTTTTCCAGGCCCTCAGAACAGTGCTAAGGGCATATATATTCTCCCAGCCTGATGACGTAGCTTTTAGTGCTGTTAGTGGGATTACTCTTCTGTGTTAGGTCCACTTCCTGTCTGCTATTAATAGCTGCTGATGGGAGATGGGATGGTGGGAGAGTTGTAGAGGCAGCACGCCTGCACTCTACTTCAGTCTGCTCTGTACACAAAAAAGAATTTACTTTACAGGCCTTCTGGATTCCCACTTGGGAGCTGGCAGGAAATGTCTCTTGCCAGAGAGGAAGTCATTGAAACTGTGAGAGATTATAAAACAAGCAAACACTGTGGGGAGTGCAGACCTCTGAAGCAGGCAGAGGTCGAGGCTGTTGCTGGCATGGTGTGGGAACCATAATGTGTAGATGTAAACAGTCGTCTGTACACTCAAACACCGTCTGAAGTTTTTCACAGCTCTTCTTGCACCACACTTCCTGTAGTATGCTATATGACTCACAGTTGACAGTAGAAATATTTAGTTTCTGGAACAGGCTCCATTGGATGTTTAATAAACTTCTAGTTTGTGTGTAACTGTGTCTGTCATAACTAATTTCTCTCTACATCTTAGGGTTTGATGGACACAACTGTGAGAATAATGTGGATGACTGTCCAGGACACAAGTGCATGAATGGAGGAATATGTGTGGATGGAGTCAACACGTACAATTGCCAGTGTCCACCAGAATGGACAGGTACAGGTCTATTTATCATTTTTTATAATTGTAAATATATATAATATGATAAATATGTTTGAGCCAATAATTCACCTTACTACGTTAGGACAATACTGTGCTGAGGACGTCAACGAATGTCTTATGCAACCAAACGCCTGCCATAATGGAGGTACTTGCTTTAACACCATCGGTGGTCATACCTGTGTCTGTGTTAATGGCTGGACTGGAGACGACTGCAGTGAGAACATAGATGATTGCGCCATAGCCGTTTGCTTTAATGGGGCCACCTGCCATGACCGTGTAGCGTCCTTTTTCTGCGAGTGCCCAGTTGGTAAAACAGGTAAGTGTGTTTGTCAAATGGCTCCTGGTCCACTTTGGATCGTGAGTGCTAAATAGATTATAACTGGCGTGTGTGCCTGTGCTTTTACTACAGGTTTGCTGTGCCACCTTGATGATGCATGTGTGAGTAACCCATGCAATGAGGGGGCAGTATGTGACACCAACCCCCTTAATGGTCGTGCCATTTGCACCTGTCCTGCTGGCTTTGTAGGAGGTGCCTGCAACCAGGACATGGATGAGTGTTCGATTGGTAAGTGTGCTATTTTTTAACACTTTATCTTCTCGTGCACTATGTATCATAAATTGATCACCAGCAATATTTTTAACCCACAGGTGCCAACCCATGTGAGCATTTTGGGAAATGTGTGAACACAGAGGGTTCTTTCCAATGTCAGTGTGGTCGGGGATATGCTGGCCCACGTTGCGAAATTGATATCAATGAATGCCTGTCTATGCCTTGCCAGAATGACGCAACTTGCCTCGACCGCATTGGAGAGTTCACCTGTATCTGCATGCCAGGTATAGAGGCCTATTTAGTTATATTTCAACTCTACTAATAAAACTACAGTATACAAAACAACCAATATCCTGCTATCATTGACATGAGACGGTCCAAAACCAATGGCAGAATGGAACGACTAATTGTTTAAACTTGACCTTCTCCTCCTCAGTGAAAGTGTAGACGGTTATGTAATGCATTGTCATTAACATTCAGGGTATGAAGGCACTTCCCTACTCCCAGGGCACTGTACAGACAGACAGGGTATTAGTTTGGACTAAGTGATGGTCTGGACACTCATTGACAAAAACACAGTGAAACTCTCACACACAGTCCTACATGCATCCTGGGGTTTTGGGAACTATACAAATTAGAGCTGGGAGTTTGGTCTATAGGACTGGATGTGAGAGAGGGCGAGCAGTTAGGGGGAGGAGTGTGCTGTGAATACTAATGAGTGGTAGAGTGGTGGGAATGGAGCAGAACAATAGGGCCCCTCTGTGCTCCACTTTGCACCCCTCATACTCACAGAGAGGGAAAGAAGCCTTTTCCCAGAGCCTCTCCCCCTCTGTCCCCCTCCTCCTTCATTTCCAGAGACTGGCCCTTCCTCTTCACCCTCCTCATCATCAGCCAGTCTGGCAAAGCTCATGTGGTGCAGGCTGATTATTTCTGATTCCATGCTAGACTCTCCCCAGGGGCAGAACTCTGATCCACACTGTTCCACCTCAGTGAAGAAGCCCTCCATAGATTACTAATGTTGAATGTATAACATGCAACTATTGGGACACTGACCCAGGGAGATGTATTCTCAATGGACAGTGAAGCATACCTCTACATGTCAGTAGAGTGGGAGCACTGGGGATTCTCTGTGGATATTTTATTATACCCCATGGTTCAGCAGAGATTTCAGTCAAACTCTGAGGCTGTTCCATAACAAAAGTTTCCCACAGTTCATTTTCCCATCACAAAAAATTGCATGCACATTGTATTGGCTTGAAATTATATATTTGTATGTAACCAGTGAACACTGGTTCCGTTTCAACTACAAACACATACATGAATTCAATTTGAACTTGTGTCTTCCAGGATACATGGGTACTTACTGTGAGGTTGACATAGATGATTGTGAAAGCAACCCTTGTGTGAATGATGGCATATGTCGGGACATGGTCAATGGCTTTACATGCACCTGCCAGCCAGGTAAGACTTTTCCCACTGACTTTTAAATCTACTGTTTCTTTCCTTTCTTTTTAACTAAGTGACCGCAGTAGCAATAAGAACATAAAGCCGAAGTTTAAATGTCCACAGAATGAGAAGAGAGAGGGTCACCCTTGCTACTTCAGCCTGCTGGTGTTTGGAGCCACCACTTTTATAAAAAGGCAGGCCAAAAAAGGCTGCCTATCCTCATGCCTGAACAAAGACCCTATTGTGACCCTCACTCTCCTCAACTGTGGAATGTGGACGGGACAGCAGTCTCCCTCATCCTGTCCTGTTGGTTGGGGGAACAGCAGTCCTGCTAATGAGATTCTTTTCCAGGTCCCCAATTTACATCTGGGACAGACGTCCCCCCTCAACCCCCCATCTAGCTATTGAGCCACTAGAACTGATGCAGGAAGGGGTGGGTAGTGGGCTCCCAAAAGAGAAAACAATCCCACCGTCTCCTCTAACCCCTCCCATTTACCACCCCAAGCATCAACACAGAGACAACTCTGACACTGTTAATCAACTGAGCAGTGTGCTAGCAATGCACCAATTCACCCCTGTCTGGGCCCTGTGCCCACTGATTTTCAAGCCTGCTCACTTTCTTAAAGTAGTTATTATTAGTAGTAGTAGTAATAATAGTAATAAGTTAATATCCACACATTAAAAAATGTACTATAATCTTGAGTTCCATTTTGTTGCCCAGATATTCCATCCCACCTGATAGCAATAGCAAATCATTTGATTGTGGAGGACGTAAGTTCAAAAATATTATCAAGATTACGTTTTCTATTGCATTTTTCACTGGTCATCCCAGCACTGTGATTAAGTGCACCCATGACATGCCCTTAACCAGTCGAGACATTCTCAAGCCCAACCTTAGCCAGATGTAACTAACCTAGCCAAAGACCCCTGCCCCTTTAAGAATACACAAAGCTGCCCCCCCTGACTTTAACATGGACATTTCCACTGGATGTTTTTTCTGACCCTTCACCTTTGTGTTTGCATGTCCCAGGGTTTACTGGCACCATGTGTCAGATCGACATAGATGAGTGTGCCAGCACGCCCTGTCAAAATGGAGCAAAATGCTATGATCGTCCCAATGGGTTTGAGTGCCGCTGTGCTGAAGGTAAGGACTTCTCTACCTAAATCTGCTCTTCTGTCTTCTCAGACAGAAGAGCAGATGCATCTTAACCACTTGTATAGCTTTGTCTTTGTTAAGTATTTTGTGGGGTCAGCTATTTCACTGGATGTCTGCTAACCAAGCAGACTGACTTGAGGCCCCTAATCCCCCTCTTTCCCTCACTGGCTCTGAGGATCATGGGGTCACTGAGGACCAGCAGTTGCCAAGAAAGGATCCTTGGTCATCACCTCGACATCTGTTCATCTTTTAAACCCGCACACACCACCTTATTCTGCATCTTAACTTTCATGCCTTTACTTAAAGTCCATGTGTGAAAATAAGCCCAGATACAGTGAGGTGTGATAAACTTTGGCACAAAAGCTGCAAATATGAGCTGGCTATGTGTATACATTGATATTTTACATGTTTGTTTGGACCCATGCCTACGGCCTTATTGTTTCAGTGGCCAGCTGCTTGGTATTCCCTGTGTTTGTGGGCCCCTTCTGTTGAGTGAAGTGCCCCTGTTTGACGTGGCGCAGTGTATTGTTCCCTTCACCACTGAGAACAAAAGCATGACTGGGAGGCCTCAACCCAGAACTGCACTACACACATAACACGCAAACACTTGCCTAAAACCCTGCGCTGTTGGTATGATAATCAGAACAAAAACTGTAGGAGGTAATAAGGACATTCAACAAAACGACAAACTAATTGGGAAAAGAGGAACTGAGAAAAATGTTTAAAATAAAAATTATCCCTCTTCCCCTTATTGTGATATAGTGCTCTGACTTTGGTCCTCTCACCACTCTCCCTTAACCCGTGTTAGATGTTGGGTAGGTTTTGTCTTGCTCTACCTACTGATAGCGTTAGTTTTGGTTTTATTTCCGTTACAAATGCGGCCATACCAATATCTTCAATGCATTTACTCTTTTTGATTGCTAGCCTGAAGGTGTTATTTCCCACTGCCAAGTACACAAGTACCCCCCCCACTGGTGAAAGCAGAATGATCTTAGAAGGATCGCCGACAACTGTTTTGTATAATAAAGGCAAATACGCCCTCTGCAGTACAAAGTATGGTATTGGCAAGGAAAAAAGTTTATAGTTGATTCTGGACCGGGCTATTGTTCTTCAGCAGTCATGATAAAATTGAAAAAGTAACTGATGTTGACACGATCACTATATATTATTAGGAAAAACAATGTATTTTGTGATTTTTTTTTTGTACGGCGATATATTGAATTTTTATATATATATAATATCCCTACTTAACATCAATCTGCATTTATGTTTTTTTTTCCCTTAGGTTATGAAGGAACTCTCTGTGAGAGTAATATCAACAACTGTAAACCTGACCCATGTCACCATGGTACATGTATAGATGGCATTGCCAGCTACACCTGTAACTGTGATGCTGGCTATACAGGCTATCGCTGTGAGAACCAGCTTAATGAGTGCCACAGCAACCCTTGTCAAAATGGAGGAAAGTGTGTGGATCTGGTAAACAAGTACATTTGCCAGTGCCAACATGGGACCTCAGGTAAGAGAAGAACATAAAGCTACTCAATGCGTACCATAAGTTTTAATGAAGCTGTAGGAATACTGATGTATGTACTGTACTGTTTACTGTTGTAAATTTAAAAATATTTCTATATATGTCTAAAGTAATCTCTTCTTTGTCAACACAGGCACAAACTGTGAAATAAACTATGATGATTGTGCCAGTAACCCGTGTGACTTTGGCATCTGCAAAGATGGCATCAACCGCTACGACTGTGTTTGCAAACCAGGCTTCACTGGTAAGCTTCTCTGAAAATAAAAGCAGACATTTGAATTTAAAAATACATACTCAAAGGAATGTTGACCCAACTTTAATTATCCCTCCCTCCAGGTGCCAAGTGTAATTTGGAGATAGATGAGTGTGCATCTAGCCCCTGTAGAAATGGTGGGACATGTGTGGATGAAGAAAATGGATTTCACTGCCAGTGTCCTGAGGGCTTTAAGCCGCCTTACTGTTACTCCCAGGTGGACGAATGTGGCAGCAGTCCATGCGTCCATGGTTCATGCAGAGAGGACATAAATGGGTATGAACTGTTAAAACCTTTGTCACAGTTACTATTTCCAACTTGAATATTAATTTATGGGTGTGTTACTTTTATAATATGCTATCTGCTCAGTTATTGATTACTCCTGTATTTCCAGTTACCGGTGTGACTGTGTGCCTGGATGGGTAGGAAAGAACTGTGACTTGGACAGGAACGACTGTTTGCCCAGTCCCTGCCAGAATGCTGGCACATGCATCGACCAGCTAAATGGTTTTATCTGCAAGTGTCGTCAAGGTTTCAGAGGTAAGAAGATGGCCTATAGGTGTGATAAAAATTTCCAAATATATTCAGCCTCTGTCTCCGTTGCAAATTTGAACTCCTCTGCCATGTCCAACAGGTAACCTCTGTCAGGTGAACATCAATGAATGTGCTTCCAGTCCCTGTATGAACAAGGGCACTTGTGTCGATGGTGTGGCAAGTTTCACTTGTCTTTGTGAGCTTCCCTACAGTGGACCCACTTGTGCTGAGGTCCTCACCCCTTGTTCCCCTAACCCCTGTGCCAATCATGCCATCTGCATCCACACACCAGACTACTCGGGCTACCAGTGTAACTGCCAGGCAGGGTGGCAAGGTTAGCATCTCAGTGCCTGTTCAACTATTGTGAGACAGTCTGTCTGTTTTTTTTTCAGAATCTCATGCCCACTTATAATGCTGAGTTATGTCTTGTTTTTTATTATTGTATTCTTTAGGTCAGTTGTGTAACATGGATGTGAATGAATGCATCTCAAACCCCTGCAAGAACCATGGCACTTGCACTAACACACTTGGAGGCTTTGTGTGCTCCTGTAGAGCTGGGTACACTGGACTGACCTGTGAAACAGACATTAATGACTGTACTCCTAGTAAGTGGCTATGCAAATTTAACTTTACTGTATTTGTGAGTTGCTGTCAAAAACAACTTCAAGTCTGTATTTGACTAAAGACATCCTTTTTGTGTTGCATCAGACCCATGCCTTAGTGGAGGTTCATGCACAGACGCCGTCAACTCTTTTCACTGTAGCTGCCTGCCAGGCTTTACTGGGCCCCATTGTGCTTTAGAGATCAATGAATGCCAGAATTCACCCTGCAAAAATGGAGGAACTTGCACAGACTATGTTAACTCCTACACCTGCACCTGTATGCCCGGCTTTACTGGCATCCACTGTGAAACCAACATTCCCGACTGTACTGAAAGGTGTGTGGAGATACACTTTACCTGCCTGCTTAGATAAACATGTAAAAATATGGATTTAATAGTACACATACTTACTTTTTATTGTCATATTTTTCTTGTGTCCACAGCTCTTGCTTCAATGGAGGGACGTGCTCAGATAAAATCAACGGCTATTCCTGTACCTGCCGCTCAGGCTTCACTGGCTCCCACTGCCAATACGAGGTCAATGAGTGTGATTCCCAACCCTGCCTCAATGGAGGAGTCTGTCAAGATGCCCTGGAGTCCTTCCGTTGCTCCTGTCCCAAAGGTTATACCGGCAATCGTTGCCAGGTACACTCAGAGTAACACATATACTTACGTTTTCATACCTTTATGTTTTTATATTAATAAAAAATAATGATATTTCCATCTGCCTCTTGCCCCCCAGACACCAGTTGACTGGTGCAGACGCTCTTCTCCCTGCCAAAATGGAGGAAGATGCCGCCAAAAGGATGCTTCATTCATGTGTGATTGTCCTAATGGCTGGTCTGGACGTTACTGTGATGTCTCTCGGGTCTCCTGTGAGACAGCTGCTCGCCAGAGAGGTATTGCAAAATACATTATGACATTTGGTCTCTTGGACTCTGTTTGTGTTGAGACATAGCAATTAAATTTACATTTTTCACAAATCTTTCTTATCAGGGCTCCAGATAGATGAGCTATGCCACCACGGTGGTCACTGTGTCAACACTGGGAATACCCACTATTGTAAATGTCCTGATGACTACACTGGGAGTTATTGCGAAAGCCAAGTGGACCACTGTGAAGACAAACCCTGTCGCAATGGTGCCACCTGCAGGGGATATGTTGGAGGGTACCAATGTGATGTGAGTCCATTGTTTTGTCAATGTCACAAATTTAGAACTGCGGGGATTATGTAAATGTATAAATATTTGCATGTCATTACAGTGTATGCCAGGCTATACTGGACAAAACTGTGAGATAGAGATCAATGAGTGCCAGTCTCATCCTTGCCAGAATGGAGGAAGTTGCATTGATCTAGTGGGACATTACATCTGTTCCTGCCCCCCTGGGACACTGGGTATGCAAAAATATATTCAATAGAAACCAATGTTCATCACTAAAAATACTTCACTGCATATGACCAAAACATAACTACATAATCCTCTTCTCAAAGGTGTTCTCTGTGAGATCAACGAAGATGACTGTGCTCCACCTCTAAGACAACGCACTTCACCTCCTAAGTGCCTGAACAATGGCACCTGTGTTGACAAAGTTGGTGGATACCGCTGCAATTGTCCCCCTGGGTTTACAGGAGAAAGATGTGAGGGAGACATAAATGAATGCCTCTCAATTCCCTGCAATCCCTCCAACAGTCTTGACTGCATCCAGTTGCCTAATGACTACCAGTGTATCTGCAAGCCTGGCTTCACAGGTTAGACAACTCCTAGCAGCTCCCCTTGGCCTCTCATTGTGCATTTGCTTTGTCTAAAATACTCTCTTACAGTTGTAGACCCTTACCATCAATATGCTCTATTTAGGTCGGAGATGCCAGAACAGGTTCAGTGTATGTGAGTCTCAGCCTTGTCAGAATGGAGGGGCATGTTCTGTATCTAGCGGCTCTGCCCTGGGTTATACCTGCACATGTCAGCTTGTAAGTATACTTTCACGTTAAGAGTTGAGAGGGTTTTGGTTTTGTAGTTTGTGTGTTATACCTTTTCTTATTTGCATATTAAGAGGTAAATTATATCTATCTTTAGGGTTATACTGGAGCCAACTGTGAAAGAAGCATGTCTTGTCGGGAGCTGTCATGCTACAATGGAGGTAGCTGTGCACTTACCACAAGGGGGGCACGTTGTACCTGCCTTCCAGGTTTTGGCGGGCCCCAGTGTCAGCACCGTAGTAATGAAGGTTGCTCTTCACAGCCCTGCCGAAATGGAGGGTTGTGCACTGAAGAGACCAGCTTCCCATTTTTTCACTGTCAGTGTCCCAGTGGCTGGAGGGGTAAAAGGTGTGAGCAGGGCAGGTCCTTTGAACCCCCAACACCCTCGTGCCCTCTAGCAGATTGTCATGGCAAAGCAAATGATGGTGTTTGTGACAAAGAATGCAACATGTTCCTTTGTCACTGGGACGGTCGTGACTGTTCTTTAGCAGCAAACCCCTGGGCTCATTGTGCAGACCCTCACTGCTGGCGTTTATTTAACAACAGTCAATGTGATGAGTCCTGCAACCACGCTGACTGTCTCTATGACAACTTTGATTGCAAAAACAAGGAGAAGGTTTGCAAGTGAGTTTCCTTTTATTGGACAGGCTTACACCTATTTCTTCTGCAAAATATTTGAGCTGAACATTCTATTTGTGTTGTCTCCAGTCCAATATATGAGACCTACTGTATCGATCACTATGCTGACGGACAGTGTGACCAGGGCTGCAATACAGAGGAGTGTGGCTGGGATGGCTTGGATTGTGCAGATAAGGTTCCAGAACATCTTGCGGATGGTGTCTTGGTTTTGGTAGTCCTACTGCCTCCTGAAGAGCTTCTCCGCACCAGCACAGCTTTTCTGCAAAAATTAAGTGTCATCCTACACACTACACTGCGCTTCAGACTGGACCAAAATGGAGAAGCCATGATACGTCCCTACACTGGCAAAGAGGCACGTCTCAAGCGGGAGCTGCAGCCTCAACAGGAAGTCATAGGGTCAGTCATACTAAACACAAGGTTCTGATGTTCTGTGTGCAGATTGTACAAAACATTAAACACCTATTACTCTTCTATTTCTGTAGCTCCGTAGTATATCTGGAAATAGACAACCGTCTTTGCTCTCAAGGCTCTGAGGACTGTTTCCCTACAGCTGATATTGCTGCAGAGTACCTGGGAGCCTTATCAGCTGTAGAAATGCTCCGATTCCCGTACCCCATCAAAGAAGCCCGTGGTGGGTAGAGATACTTAAGAACACAAAAAAAATAGTAAGACTAAAGAGGCAAATATATCATACGCAATAATTAATTTTTCTTCTCTCTACAGCTGAGAGACCGCCAGATGTTGAGGTTTTACCTTTGTGGATAAAGCTGACTTTGGTGGGGACAGCATCCTTATTCCTTTTAATCATTCTTATGATTGGCATGTTGATTGCTCGAAGAAAGAGAGAGCACAGCACCCTTTGGTTTCCTGAGGGTTTCTTCCTCAAAAAGGAACCCAGCATCAACAAAAACCGCAGGGAACCCGTCGGCCAGGATGCTCTGGGAATGAAGTAAGTTATTTTTGGATTTAAATGTTAACAGAAGTAACACTAACTTTTTAACCACTCTAGATTTTTTATTGAGTTGTCTTCATTGGGGTATTTTTTTTTAACAAATTGATCTCTAACCAGACACATGCCAAAAACTGTGGAGGAATCTCTGCTTGGAGATCACAGTGACCAGTGGATAGACTCAGACTGTCCAGAAGCAAAAAGGCTCAAGGTCATTTACACAAAATTAATACATTAAAAACGTTCTGATCAATTTACATACACATACATTGTAAATTTTTACAATAGTACGACAGCATGCATTTAAGTAAGTAATGAAAATTGTTTTTCTTATTCTGGGATTTTAGGTTGAAGAGCCGACTATGCTCTCAGACAGTGAAGATGCAGTGGACAGCAGACAGTGGACTCAGCATCACCTTGCAGCCGCAGACATTCGCGTACCTCCCACCATGGCCCTCACCCCGCCTCAAGGAGAGTTTGAAAGTGACTGCATGGATGTTAATGTCAGAGGCCCAGGTTAGTAGTGAGACCATGTAAGGATAACAATACTGGTGATTTGTATTTGATTTTTTTATGTTTGCCACTTAGACAATAAATTTCCCAATGCTGGTTTTCATCTTTCACCAGATGGTTTTACACCTCTGATGCTGGCATCATTCTGTGGAGGCGGCTTAGAGCCTGAGGTAGCAGAAGAAGAGGAGAGTGAGGAGTGTTCAGCCAACATCATCTCAGATCTCATTTATCAGGGTGCATCCCTTGCTGCCCAAACAGATCGCACTGGTGAAACAGCGCTCCACCTGGCTGCTCGCTATGCCCGTGCTGATGCTGCTAAGAGGCTACTGGATGCTGGGGCAGATGCCAATGCTCAGGACAACACAGGACGAACCCCACTCCATGCTGCAGTTGCTGCAGATGCACAGGGTGTCTTCCAGGTAAACAAAATTCAAAACAATCTGTTTATTGTGTGATTAAAATAGAATTAATAAATCTAAGCAGGTAAAAATAATGTTAACCCCAATCTTTACTATCCTCATAGATTCTGATTCGAAACCGAGCTACAGATCTTGACTCCCGTATGTATGATGGGTCTACTGCACTCATTCTGGCTGCACGGCTAGCAGTAGAGGGCATGGTGGAAGAACTAATTACTTGTCATGCTGATGTCAATGCAGTTGATGAATTGGGTAAGTCAGTGTAATTATTCTGACCTGCCACAAAACTATTTGCTGAGACCACAGATTTATAATTAAATTGTCCCCAATTTCAGGTAAATCTGCCTTACACTGGGCAGCTGCTGTTAACAATGTGGATGCAACTGTTGCCTTGCTAAAGAATGGAGCAAACAAAGACATGCAAGATCTCAAGGTGTGGCATTTATTTACTTACCTACTGCTTTAACTACATTTGAATATGTCTGAATGGAGATTTGGTTTTATCTTACAAGGCCTATGTTTGACCTGTTGCTCTGTTTTTCGTTTTAGGAGGAGACCCCTCTGTTTCTTGCAGCCCGTGAAGGCAGCTTGGAGGCTGTGAAGGTGCTTCTAGCTCACTTTGCAAACAGAGAGATCACAGACCATATGGATAGATTGCCAAGGGACATTGCTCAGGAGCGTATGCACCATGACATTGTTCAGCTTCTCGATGAGTACAATACAGTAAGAAGTCCCCAAGGCCATGGCGGAGCTGGCCACCATCTTACTGGGGGACACACTCTATCTCCTCTTATGTGCCCTCCCAGTGCCTTCCTGCCTAGTCTGAAGAACACCCCACAGGGCAAGAAGAATCGTCGGCCTGGGGCCAAGGGGTCTAGCCTGGGAGGCCAGCATGGTACCAGTCTCAAGGAGTCAGTCAAAGCTCGCAATAAGAAGCTGACCTTGGACATGCAGAGTGCCTTACTGGAGAGCTCAGTTACCCTTTCACCAGTTGACTCACTGGACTCACCCCACGGGGGAGCCAGCAATGCTGGCTACATCACCAACCCTACTTCCCCTGTTGCTATGCAGTCACCAGGGCTCTTCCATTCCTCCATGTCTGTTCCAAACACCCCAATGGTACATAGTACCATCTTGGAGGGAGGTGGCCCCTTTGCTGTGTCTCTAGCGCAGCTCAGTGACCTGGGAGCTGGAGGACTGTCCTTGCAGGGACGAGTCTCCATGGATTCAGATGTAAGTCATGGCTATGTACTGAGTTCAGGCCAGATAGGGCTCAACATGGGCATGGTTAGTCCTGTCAGCGTGCCCTTTGACTGGCAACACCGGATGCCCCCCTCCTCCCAGTGTGGTCAGCAGGTGATGAATCTTGTGCAGAGTAGCCAAGCAGGCATTCACCCCCAGAGCACAGTCACGCAGCAGCAGAACATGTTGATGCACCAACAGCAGCAGCTTTACCGTAATCCCATGCTGCAGCCCACACCTGTTACCTCCACACCCACTATCAGCCCTGTCAAGCTACCCTCCATTGCTGAGCAGCAGCAGCAGCAGCAGCAGCAGCAGCACATCATCCACCCCATCACTAATCAACAGAACACAGCCCGCATGGGCACCTCCACCCCACCTACACCCCAGACATCACAGCCTCCACCATCCTTCTTTCAGCAGCAGCAGATGCCTCAGCAACCTTCTCAGCCCCAGCCTCCCACTCAGCCCCCACAAGCACCCACGCCAGCAGCCCAGCCCACACAGGGTCTGCCCTCCCAGCCTAGCAGCAGCACTGCAGGAATAGAGGATTACCCAACCCCTCCCTCCCAGCACAGCTACTCATCTACACTAGATGCCACACCCAAGCATTACCTTCATTTGCAGAGTGAGCATCCCTACCTGACGCCCTCCCCAGAGTCTCCTGAGCCATGGTCCAGCCCATCTCCTCACTGCGTCTCCGATTGGTCAGATTCAACACCTAGCCCAGCTGTTGCTGGCACTGCCCAGACCCAACTTACTCAAATCCCAGAGGCCAATGGCAAGATGCAGGTGTTTGCATGAAGCTCCTGCAGCCTCTGCTTAAAAAGGGACCTGGGGTAAAACAAATTATGGACTGGCTTTTGGGCCTGTCTGTGTTTATTTGTCAGCCTGTTTCCAAGATTTTCTTTGGATTTGGATTGACTATGTTTATCATGAGGACTGTCTGCTAGTGATTTTTGCAGAGAGAAAAGTAAAAGGGAAATGTGTGTTGTCTGAAAAAACAACAGACAATTTAATGAAGTAATTCTGTCACAGATGGACTCGTTTTATTATTAAAAAAAAATGTATATGAAGAAAACCAAGTCTTTCATTTCAAAGACTTAGGGATGCTCTCCTGAAAACTAACAAACATTTAAAAATTAGATAAGACAAAAAATTAAAATGTTGAAGGGATTTCATTTATTTCTATTTATTGTTTTTATTTCTCTGAACTGCTCAAATTAGTTTTCATTTCATCCTTTTTCTGTCTTAGTGTTTCACATATCTGAGACCCCCCCACCCCTCCAATCTTATTTTATTAAGACTGCCTACATTTGTATTTAGTCAGTGTGGCCAATGGTAAAGGAATATAATTCATTACTCAGACCAATTAACAAAGAGAAAGAGGAGCTGTCACCTCTTGACATATATTTAGGATGACAGCAGCTGGTAAAGATAACAAACTGGTCCTAGAAATCTATATTAAGAGTTGCTCAGCAGTAGTGATATGTTCTGAAATAACTGAATTGTGGTAATTGCTTATTTTCCATATGAGTATTATGAAAAAGAATGTAGATGAGTGTCTCTGAAGCACTTCAAGTGACCAGCTTCATAGGGCAAGTATGGGTCAAATATACAGCAATGTATATGTGGAATTTATGGGTGGCATTTAATTCATGGCAACTCTACTCATTTTCACACTAAATGAGTAACATGTTAAGTGTGATGTTCACATTTCAACTGTAGCACCTCACTGTCTCTACAGCACTCTGATTTTCAGTTTGGTTGCCAGCCCTGATACCTTCAGTTTTAAAGCTTGTCTTTGTTCACTTTAAACAGAGAATTGTTATATAAAATAAGCCTGTCACTGCCCTTTTTAGTTTGTTACAATATTTGTTTGTTCTAAATGTTTTATACTCTGTATATTTGTGGGAGCCTTGGATACCGTTTTTAATACCACTTCGGATGTACTAAGCTATGCTTATCAGCTGCTATTTTATATCATTCTTTTATATCACTGCAAACATTCCTACACGTTGCCTGTCTTGTTACTGTAAGTCTGAACATTGTGCCTTTTATCAGCGTCCAACACTGAGTGGAGCCAGACGACAAACAGGTAATATTATTTTTTGAGGCCACATCTGGTCCTTCAATGGACGATGTGTGGTGTGGTGTGGAAGTCTCTTTGAAACTCTCACCGTGTGTCTGTCTGTGGTGAAGTAAAGGTCAGTAAACGTGTGGCTGCTGGGCTGTGTCTGCTTATGCTCTGTCACTCCTTAGGGAGGTGTTTTATGGCATGCAGTGGGACAGTTCCCCTGCATCTACAGTAGCTTCCAGTCCAGGAGCTGTGGAGTTGCATCTTAAGATGATTGTTAGGAGACCGAAGTTAAAACACTACTATGTAGTGCTGCACCATTTCACTTTTTACAAAGCTCTGAGATGCCCCTCCCAGCCACCTAGCTAACACCTTGTGTAATGTCTGACCAGCTCCTAACATGACCTGAGGGCATAGAATAGAAGCCATCCTCTAATAATTATGCTGTCAATGTTTCAGCATAAAGTCAATTGAGAAAACATGCAAAAAAGGAATTGTTATCTTGGGACATTTTGAAGACATTTTGAAATGCTTAGGCTCCACTCTTGGCTTCTACTGCCCTAACACCTCCCCTAGCTGTGTCATAGACTGAGTTTATCTTTCACTCATTGTTTTATTCTGTCCAATCTAGACTTGTCAGACCTGGGAAATTTTTGTTGTTCACAGTTCATTGCAAAATACATTAAATGGAAAGCTGTTTTTGTCTTGTTTTTTTAAATATATATAAATATATATACGTATATTACTGGTCTTCCAATTTCCCTACTAGGTCGCACTAAGTGTTTTGTACATTTCAACAAATTCCTGCTTGTAAATATTTTTTTTTCTGGGTAGATCTTTGCTCGAAAAGTCTTACATTTCTAAAATGATTGTTATGTACTAAAAATGACAAAAATAAAACATACTTCACTTAGCATTATTTGAAGATAAAACTGTGACTGATATTTTATTGGTCCTGTGTTGTTTGAGCAGTCATAGATATTTTTTATCAAAATAAATTTCAATACTTGTTTAAAAGTAGTTCAAAAATCATCGTACATGAAAGAGTTTTTTATTATACGGTCAATAAGTTACTTATAATAAAGTGGTAGGGAACTACATGTTTGTGTCTTTGTGTGCAGTGAATGCTTTATATTATGATTATAATCATTAAAATTAGTTTACGAAGTGTAAAACTGTTTTGTAATCTGCAGTGTTACTTGTCCAGTGCAACAGCTCAACAATAAGTGTTTTGGATCCTTGATATCAGAATTTGTAGGTAACTTTTAAGTTGCCTATAATTTTGCAATGTCAAGATAACTCTGATGTGTCTGTGTCAACAAACTGTACGGCATAAGTTTCACAATTACTGTTTAAGTTGCAGGGTTATTGTATAAATTTGGATTTATACAGAGGTGATTGGGATAGATTGTGGCCACAATATATCTACAGTCTATGTACAGTATTTTAATACTATTGATGCTTACAAGGAGGTTTTAAATAACCTACCAGTCATCTTACTACAGACCGCTCTTTCATTTGCATAAGCATTTGTACGAAGACTTCTGTCAATTTACCTGAAGTTTAGTTGTATTAGTTGTAGTTTGACACACACGAAACACCCAAACTGGGGCTCAAAAGCTAGCAACCACTCATGCACAGATTGCTATAAATTGTGCGGCTTTGCAAGAGTAATGGTGAATATGGTGGGACTGATTCAATATCTTACAATTAAAATACTCTTGCTGCACAATATTCCAGATGGTCAGAGCACGTGTTGTGCTTTGATTACAGGGTTTTATTGTTTTACTCCTCCCGATACCAGTGACAGTCTGCTACCGTGCATTTCTTCCTTTTGACTGCGGTGATTTGTAAAACCGAGGCTTTGGTCACAGTGGGGTTTACAGCATCTACCCAGCAGGACCACTCTCCTCTGTCCAGATTTACTGTGACATGGGTTGTAAGGATGAACCTGATGGTGGTAAATGCACAGTATGTATGCTTATTATTTATTATTCAAGTATTGCTTATTAAATATTTTAAGGCACATCTTCAGAAAACATTTAACTGGGGGATAACACACTGCACTTAGTGTGTTATTTTGGATAAATAATAATAATCTTGAGCTACGATTTAATTTCAGTGCAAATTAAAACTTTATTGTTTTGGTTTAAATAGCCATGTGACTGAGCATCTGAATTGCATTAGCAGTATACACAGTGAATTGGCCACAAGGTGTTTTGTTAATGACACAAAAGCTAAAACTACAGCAGTTTAGTTGCTAAGATGCAAACATGATGTACTAACAAAATAAATTTGTATTTTTTGATAAAAAAATGGGGGACATAATTTCTGTAAACTGGGCTGCTCGGATTTAACAAAGGACAGCTGCTAATTATCCATAAAAAGAGCTTCCACACCAGATCATTTAGAGGAGAGAGGACGGCACCCTTAACTTTTACCGAGGATGGGAACAGTACAAAACTGAATTTGGACAAGCATCTGGAGAATGCTGGTTGGGTAAGGGATGAGTTTGTTGATTTTCCTTCTTGAATCTACTAACCTAAAGAATTTGAACAAACACGGTTACAGTTGTAGCTCCACCTCACTATTCTTGCAAAAGTAATGTATTCCAACACTTTTGTTATTTATCGTTTTATTGTTATTGTCTTTGTTCCTTGTGTATGGTCAATGTCGTCTCTCCCAGGTCTGGAAACATTCATCTCCTCACTCTAAGAAAGACCTATGAACTGAGGATTGAAATGGAAGGTTTTGAAGGGGCAAAAGCCTACGTCCATTATTCCTGTTTCTCTGTGGGTCCAGAGCAGGAGGGCTACAATGTCACAGTGTCAATGCCAATGGTGTTTACTCATGGGGCAGCTTCAATTATGGGATTGGAATCAACTGGGCATCTTGAAAAGGATGTGATTTTTTTTTTTAAAGCCATAGAAATGCAGATAAGACCCAAATAATAATGTGAATATTAAAATAATCACTCTTATTATTTTTAATGGGGAGCATTTGTTGGTTTTATAACATATTATTTATTTGTTTGTTTACCAGTGTGTTTGCTAATAGGACTAAAAGACTGCTAATTTGTCAATACTGATCTCTTATTTTGTGATAAGATTACATGAGATCTCCCTTGTTGGAATCATTACAGCAGAGCAAATGTGTTTTGTTTTCATTTTATTGCTATGTTTGTATTTTTCTCAAAATAAAGAAAAATGAAATAAGATTAGAAAACAGAACTGTGCTTACTATATATTTCAAATGTTATCATACACTATTTATTTTTACAAATCGATAGAAAGAGTTTTAAAATTTTTGCTCAGCAAGGATGAAAGCCTATACGTGTCATGTCTACTGTTACTGTCTCACACATACAACAGACAGACAACGTCCTACATTCCGGATCCATATTCATTAATGCTCAGAAAGACATTACGCCACCTTACAGTTAAACATTGACAATAAGTTGTACCTACCAAAGTCAATCACTGTCTCTAAGAACAACATTTAGTCTGCACAACTGAAATCTTTATCTCTTCCCCACCCTCCTCTGCACCATGCGCAGCACCCCGAGGGTGGCACTGAACACACTGTCATGTTTAAAGATCATTTTATAGAAAGTGTCCAGAGGCAGTCGACCTGTTGGGTCTGCATGCTTCAGTGCTGTCATGGGCATGTACAGGCGGTTGGTCTGGTGGCGCAGAGGAGGCTCCTCGGCCGTGATCACTTTAACCGTTTGCTAAATAATAAAAGTAAAAATGTTTCACTACTGGACAGGTGTTGTGACTAGAAAAAATAAAACCAGTTCTTTTAAATTGCTTTAAACTTAAATCGAAATCATAGTTGTTGTCACTTACCTCAGCAACTTCCTCTGGTGTCTGGCCTAACGAGGTGAAAATCTTTTTGGAGTATGGCAGGTAAACTTCACGGAATATTTTGGCAGTCTCCTCATCCGTCCCTGATAGATCCATCTTCTCAGCATCCTCATACACTTTCCTTTCAAACTCGGTCACCACAGGGCCAGGTTCCACTAGAGTTGTCCTTGTGACAGAGACGTGAAAAACATTCATGCTGTATGAAAACACACACTGTATAGGACTCCTTGCACGTTTAGCTGTGGGGGGCTGCACTCAGTTGTTAAAGTGAATATATATTTTAGGACACATAATCACTTGATGTTAAACTTCATGGCTTGCACTGCCAGGCTTTCACAAAATCCTTCCACAGCAAATTTGGAGGCAGAGTAGACGTCATTAAAAAGAAGCCCTAAGTGGGAATATAAGGAAACTAAGTTAGCAACTTTTTGACTTTCTTTTAATTGTTGGCTCATGCAGTGTCACTGAAACAAACAAACACACCTTGTATTCCCATGACGCTGCTCATCACCACAATATGGCCACTCTGCCGCCGCTTCATGTCAGGCAGTACCTCTTTCACCAACCGTGCCAAGCCAAAGAAGTTTGTGTCAAATAGTTCTTTCATGGCAGCAATAGTTTGGCACTCCAGGGGTCCAATCATGCCAACACCTGCATTGCTCACTACAAAGGCAGAATACACTACATGTTAGTGAAGTTTAGCCTTGTAAGGAGAGCTTAGAAAGTGTTAATGTGAAGGGACTGACCAAGAATATCCACCCGTCTATCGGGCAGGCTGTTGACACACTCTCTGATAGAGACTTCACAGCGGGCATCTAGCTGTTTGATTTCTAGATTTGTCTTTAAGGAGTCACCCGCTGCTTTCTCCAGAGCCCCCCGTTTCTCAAGATCCCTCATTGTGGCAATCACTGTCTCAAATAAAATAAACAAAAACACAGAGTGTCAGTAGTTGTGGTTATTTCTATGATCTCATCTCTTAATTTCTGGCTCAGCACAAGTGATGCCTGACCTTTAAACCGCCCCAGCTCATCCTTGGCCAACCGTGCAGCCACAGCCAAGCCGATGCCAGACGAGCACCCGGTCACCAGCACCCTTCTGGTCCCCATGGCTTCTTGATTCTGATTATTGAGGCAAAGAAATGCTGCAAACAGACATTAAAGAAAAATTTCTATAACAATATTATGTTATCAAACCTTCTAGGAAAAAGATCTTATTTTGTGATGAATTGAATTACTACTGAGGCCTTAGCTGTCCTAAATGCTTGGGCATGGCTTAATTGCCTTACAATAGCAAATGTTCAAATCTTAATTTTGAAACTTGGTTTTCAATGTTTGTATTTGATGATGTTGGTATACGCAAAAAGATTTTGTATTACCCAACTTAAATTTTGAAAACCTGTATTTAGCTAATTAAATGTAATTTATTTTAATTTTAAATATATATTTATGAACTGATATGAAAAATACGTCTTGACAATTTAACTACTAACAATGACAATTTAGTTGTTAATAGTTTAGGAGTCTAAATTCAGATTTTCCAAAATAAAATATTTCAGTAATTTGGATTCTATGTTGTTCAACAACAACATAAATAGAAATAGTGTTAGTACTGCAGACACTGTAAATCCCTACAAGATGAAATAACGACATTCAAGTCCAGACTTGGAGGCCTGTAGGTCTGTTGGTAGGTGGTGCTGTAATCATCCAATTCGAACAATGAGCAGAGCGTCCTCTGCAGCGGCAGATCTTGGAAACAAACAGTGCGATTAATCAAAGGATCGATAAACTTACTTTACTTGCAGCATTCAGAGAGGAGGAACACCACCAAGTTCCATCGGGGGCAAGCGACTACAAAATAAGCCCCGCGATTACCTAAATGGGTCACGTAGGACAGTATGTGGGAGTTGTAGTTCTTTAGCTCATTCGTGTCCGTAGTGTGCCCCGGGTCACGGATCACTCACCGCACCTACAACACTTTAAGAACCGGGAGTATTTTCATTATTTTATTGTGTTGCTGCTTTTAAAGACCTAGTCTAAATCGTGTGCATTTTGGTGTGAAATATTTAATAAATCCAAAATAGTGTTATGTAAATTATTTGAAAGCAATTGTTTTGTTTTGTTTTTTTTAAAAAAAGCTTAATTTCCTTCTCCATGTACATCGTGCAGGTTCACTGTGAGTTCACATTCTGTCAATTATTCAGGATCTTCTTCAATTGATTAAATCGCTCATCAGAAACGCTGCAGGGTTTCACATGGCTTTATTAAGCGTTGTTAAACAATTAAGCCTTAGTGACTATAAATGTCAATACTTCTCCAAAGTAAGAGGTGGAATAGATACCTGTATTATTCCCAGTAAAAGCGTGATACTGAACAGTTGATTGGCTTCACTTTGATCGTTTTATTTTGAAAGTATATCGGTATATTAAGTCTGCCTTTCGATTAGTCGACAGAATACAAGAAAGCATTATTAAAACATCATAGAATGACTAAATTGATACAGGTCATTGTGTTAGCCACTAATGCAAGTATGTATGTATGTATAATGTAGTTTCAGTTCTGCTCTGTGGCCGCTGGAGGAATGTTTCCATTCAACATTTAAAGTGGCCTTTAAGTCACTGTTTGTACAGCTCAACAGCATCAACAGGTAAACAGGTAAGTTTCTGTCTACCATGGATTTCTACATAAGTTGGACAAACCATTACTGTAGCAGAAACGTATACTCTACAGTTTTTAATAACCATGGAATTTCATTGACATTATATATATATATATATAATTGAAACTGTAACTTTTTCTTCTCTGTGACTACAACGGATACAGTCTATTTTTCCATGTAACATCAGGGTAGAGGGATACAAACAAACAGTTAAAAGAGACTGACAGTTAAAATCTACTGTACAATTTCTGTAAAACTAATCCAATTTAAAAAATGTATTTTAGAAAGCATTTCCGTTCATTTGCTTTAAGCTTTGATGTCAGCTTGACAAACGTAATCTACTGCAGTTCTTCAATCACCACAAGAGGGCAGAAAACCCACATTGGCTCAATGGAATGACCCACCAGCTGTGCACGATGAATTCAATACTGTGGTTGCCACTTAATGTGTAAGTAAAAGTTTAAAAACATTCAAAAGCTGAGGCACTTTCAGTTTTTCATTACATGTGTAGGGGTTTGGTAAAGTACACAGTAGAAGAGGCTAATTAGCATTGCTAATATCTGTGCTACCAATCATGTTAGCTTTGCCAACACATTGGAAAACTATTTATAAAACGTGGATTTATCAATACAATTATAATCAACAATTAATCCACTGATATTAGCTGTCTGAAAAAGCTGGTATTCACTCTATGACAGTGTGTGATAGAGTAGATTGTGCTGTAGTTATTCACTGTGGCCACAGCAGGACAATCGTGATTACTACATCCGGTCAAAACTGTCAAAATAAAACGGTGAAATAAGTAAATTCCTCTCTCGAATTGAAAAAAAGAAAAACTTTGTAACTTTGCTGTTTTAGCTACTCAGGTTACAGTACTTTTATTTAGTTTTCATTTACAAAACAGTGATAACTTATACTTTGAAATATGTAGTTATTGATAGGATTATAATCCATCTGAAGATATATGGTGGAAAACATCTACAACTGTGACATCAGATGGGTGATATTACTGTCAGATTTATGTTTACCAGGGTAAAGGGACTCTACACTTGTCCAAACACAATATCTGAGTCAGTTAGTCAGAAATATTCCCGCTATATTCTAAAGTGCCTTATCTCAACTAAGGAAATGACCGTGTCTTCAGAGTGCTTAGGGAAATTAGCATTTTGATACGTTGCAGTGTTTTTTCCATTTTTGTTGGTATTCTTGTGTAGTTTGTATTTTCAGTTCCATTATGATGATGATTTAAACTAATCATATTTCTGACAATTATAATTAAAGATTGATTTACAGTTACTTGCTCTATCAAAATCAGTGGTGACACATAGACTTGTCCAATTTTAGTTTAAAAAAAAATGTGTCTGTGCATACTTATGATTGCAAACTAAATCCTCTGGTCTGTTGTTGTGGGTGTGATTGGAACTGTTGTCTCATGGTTGAATGCATTTTCTCAACATGGAACCCACTCAGGGGATTTGCTGTTCTGCAGATTAAAAAAATAAAAAGGTATCATGTTGTCCGTGCCAACAAAAGGTGAAATGGAAGTTATTCTCTCGTGACATGAATACGGGTATAGTCACCACCATCATTACTGTCTGACCCATTGTCTATAGCAGAGGCAAGAATGGTCAATGTAGGTCAATTTGTACAATGTGGTGATAAATAATATTGCATGAGAACTAGGCGATTCAGTCACTGTTGAGATTGAAAACATAAGCTGCCACAACATCATCTGGTGGTCTATCATGGTACCAGCTCTTGTGGTTATTGAATTAATTACTCTATTTATCACTTTTTCAATGTTTTAGAAAGAACTTTAATGTTATTGACATTTTTTTTTTAATTGGAAACAAATGACAATAAGAGTTTGTTTCTTATTTGTTGGCTATTTTTTGAAGTGGAACAATAAAGTCAGAACTCTAACAAATTGACTGTGTCTTCCCCCTCATCTAAGATGGCATCTTCCATCTTCTGATTGAGTGAACACACTTGATCAAAGTGATCAGCAGTGAGTAGTGCACTGATTTTGAAACAGGGACTAAGAACCACTGAGTTCAAGTATAGAAGTACAAGTACAAAGGGATCAGTAAAGATTTATAAAATTTTAATCGTTGTTGTTGATGCTGTGCAAGTCTAATCCTGATTTGTTTAACACAACTTTCACATTTTCACAGCATTTTCTAGTAATTAAGAAAAGGAAGAATGAAGGATCTCACTATGCAGATACTTGGTTTGGAACTAAAACAGCACAGATGTTAAAGTTGGAGCTGATTTAAATCTGTTATTTCTGACAGATGGTTTATAAATAAAACAACACTGTAAGTTCTCTTTGCAAAGTAAACTAAACTCAATTATATGTAGTTGAGTAAGATGTTACAATATTTTCTATCTGAGTGTAAAAGTAACATAAAACTGAAAAACACATTTTAATTTATCAAGAACCGCAAAATTGCACTTGAGTACAGTACTCAAGTAACTGTACTCAAGTAACTGCACCACCTCTTACAACCTTAATGTTGGTCTGCTTCTCTGGCTTTTTTGTGTCCCTGATAAGGACTAGACATTTTTAACCTTAGAATCTTATACAGCACATTACAGAGATGTGGCTGCAGAAGCAGAAGATTTTTAGCTTCCTCTTGCTCTCATTGGCCCCGATCCTCCACTGTCTGGTATGTTTTATGGATTCAGGGAGGGGCCGGTTTTCTTTTCATAACCTTTGTTGGAATAAATAGTTGCTTTGGACCAAAGTGAAATGATCCAGTGTGTGAAGGCACAGAACCCAACACTGCCACAATGTAAGTATCACTTGACTTTCTAGGCTGTGTAAGATTAGAGTCGCCAAATAAAAATGCTTGTGTTTTTGTGAACTAATTTTAAATTGTCATATACCAGTTCTTTTTACACTAAATGAAAAAAAAAAAGGCTTGTAATGTCGTGTTAATGTGTGTCACAGGATTTATCTCTCAGGGCTGGTTGGCTTTCTGCTGGTGCTGTCAGGTGAAGCCAGAGTTGGGTGAGAAACTTGAATGTGACACCTATTTCAGTAGAACGTTGCATGTGAAAAAAGTTACAGAGCAAACGTAATTAGGCAAATACCCAATACTGCACTAAAGTACAATCGTGACCATCTGCCAAAATATTTCCATTTTGTTACTTTTACTCAAATTCAGAGGGAATATACAATAAGCTTAACCCAATAATATGTTTATTTATTAGCATAGGCCTTATGTTCTAACTTTCAAAGTGTGCCTTTTATAACAAAAATCAAAAATGAGTGATATCAATCATAAAATTTATCGTTTTAATCCTCTCTCCTAAACTTATGAGAAGACAAAACTGAATGAGACTTGTAGAATTATGTGTAACAACAACGGCATGTTTTTGACAGATTTTTTTTCCAATTAGTTACTCCGTTGGAATATCCAGAAAAATCTTTTTTTTTGTTGTGGAGCCAATGTACTTTTGTACTCAAAACATCACAGGATGTTACTCAACCTGAGTAAATATTTTGAATTGGTACTTTAACTTATAGTGGACTAGGCAACTACTTGCACTTTTGTTTGGATATTGATTTTGTGTTAGCCACCTCTGTACATCAGCTTATTAATTACACTGATTAGCAGCGAACTGACACTATTAATACCTTCTAACGTCTGTATCGGTGCCTTTTTTAAAATACTTCCTCTCTAATTTCCCAGAAACTCCTCTCAGTTACCATTCTGCTTCGAGACAAAACAATGCCTGCTATTTGATCTTTTTTGTAAGACTGACGAATTTGAGGTGAGTGTCTCTAAATGACAGAAAAACATTTTTACATTTCAGGTGCTGGAAACTTTAAAAAAAAAAACAATCCACTGTGTTTGCTCATGTCCCTCAGGTCCGTCACTATGACTCTGTGAAATGGGTTTCAACTGATGAGGCATCCTTTTTAATGGAGGTTGCCATATACAAATCTTCTGGACGACTGTATGAATACATCGCTGGTTCCAATCTAAATGGTGTGTGTGCATCTTTTATTTAAGCATCTGGGAAAACAGCTACAAATACCATTCAAAATCATTTTGTACATTGTATTGTAATTTCCAAAGCTATACAAGACATTTTAACTGCAAAAACCTTTTGTAACTGATTGCATTTGTATGGTGAGTAGTATTTAAAGCCATTCTTCCAACCTCTGTTTGAATATGTGGTCAGCTAAAAAAAAAAATGTTCTTTTGACCAGCCATCATAATTACTGTATTTAGTTATGGTTATGGAGCAGAGATGGTTTAGTGGTTTCAAGTTTAGAACAACTACATTTATTTTATTCTGTTTTCTTATGCTACTGTGTGCATTTAATGTTGTGTATTTCCAATTTGTACAATTTCTTTAAAAAACAACTATTTTTTGAAATGTTTACATTTAGGACACAAAATTGAAATGACTGCTCCTGTTGTTGTAAAAATTCCTGACAAAAGATTTTGGGAAATCGGTACATACACTATGAGTATCTTGCTACCAGCTGAATACCAGAAGAATCCCCCCCAACCTACTGATAATAAGGTAAGCTTCTCCAGCACAATAATATGGCAGGACGAAGAGCACCAAAACTAATAAATGCCTTGATTATGTTAGAACTGATGTGGTATGAAACTGCAATGACTTGTAGGTGTACATCAACAAGACTCCAGAACTGAATGTCTATGTGAAGAGCTACGGAGGCTGGGTGACATTCTTGTCAGACAAAAACACTGTGACCAGGCTGTCGTCTGCCCTTGACTTAGTTGGTGCAGAATACAAAAAAGATTTTCACTATGTTGCTGGCTATAACAGGTAATCCTATCACCATTATTTTCCTAGATATAATTAGATTAAGAAAAAAAAAATCTGATGATAATTTTCTATTCTTTATTAAATTGTGTATGTGTGTATTTGTCTCTTGCAGTCCAATCACAATCTTTAACAGGCACAATGAGGTGTGGGTTGTCGCTGAGGATGACCCGGTGTGTTCCAGCAGTGAAGAATTGTTCTCTTAAATAGTGTAAACCCTGTGCAACAGCAGACAGTGTGTGGAGAGTTGTTGCCTATGGTTTGGTTCTTAGTGTTTCATATAACCTGTCAGTCAGATCCTAAATTCTGAAATGTTAACTGAGTTAAATACACTCTATGTTAGATCTGATGGTTTTATGTTTGCATGTTCTATTATATTCAATAAAATTGCTGTCTTTTTGCAGTAATGTTTTCATCACTGCTGTCATATCCTTAAACATTTTTAAACCAGCTGCCTAACATAGGTCACACAAAAGAAAAATCCAATCTCACTCCAGTTTAGAACAGTGTTTTAGAACAGATGGCACCAATAAGTTCACCAAGACCGTTACATCCGTGTGTGCTCATCTATACACCTACAGAAATTGAGGCTTTTTCAAGCATTAATAAGTAATGCTAAAAATGTTTTTATTCAATGAATACTCAACTTAGGGTAAAAGAGATTGTTTTAAGGGTCAGAGACTAACCACAGTTATAAAAACAGTAGAAAGACTATTTTATTGATGAATGTCATAACCCATTTACAAGCTAATGTGCAAGTGTCATAACCATCCACCCTTGAACTGCGTTCCCTATCGTTTTTGGCGTCACCTTGAGCTTCATCAAAGCTGACTGTGCCATCTGGGCTGTTGAATAACACCTTATCACCTTAAGCACTGGCTGGGAATGTGGAAATATATTACCCCAGTCTGTGATTTCTCTCCTGGGGTAGCATTGTATAATACTGAGTATAGTTTCAGATTGTATTATCCTTTCCAAGAAGGCATTATTAAATGAATGAAATTACATTTTCCTCAAGGATCAACAACATGTGCAACACTGCTATTGAGCAGGCAAGCACCTTGCATGGCAGCCGTTGCCACTGGTGTGTGTGCATGTATGTGTGTAGGAATGGATGACAGTGAAATACCATTGTAAAGTGTTTTGGGTAAAAGTCCTATATAAACAGACCTTCTACCACAAACATACATGATCAACTTTCAAAATAGTTTAAACCAGTGACTCCCAGATTATTATTTTTTTGCCTGTAATCATTGACTTAATAAAATATAACTGCGCTGCTTGATTTACTTTTAGAGTTGTTAGTGCAAGGAGATACAAGGCGTGACATACCCTCTAAACAAGACTACGCATATTTTGAGCTGAACTTTTTTATTATTGTTTTTTTTCCCTTTGACGAATTTGAAATGCCTCAGACTTTTTTAATTTTTTTTTTGACTATTTGAATAGGTCCTTCTTGAAGGCTGGGAACCAGTGGATAAAACTACGTGACTGTATACGGTATAAAATATTTACAATCTGCTCCATCTTCCCCAGCTACTACAGTAAAATGCTACTTCAACACTGATGCACAAGTGTGAATAATTTACCAATGTAGTTTTTCAATCATAGTGGTCTTTTTTGCTGCACACCTACTTTTACTTTTGATAATTCTAATGTCACAGTAATGTAAGTTAACTTTTCTGATTGGCTGGCTGGCTTGCTTGCTGACTTACTGACTAGGTGGGAGTGCCAATCAGGAGAGGTTTTATGACAGTCACTACAGATCGAAGTCCACTTGATGTCCTCAAACAATCATCAGTCCATCGGGGCTGTTGGACCGGCCTGTCAGCCTTTTCCTTGCTTGCCTGCAGCTTCTGGTCTCCCGTTCACTGCGACAATGAAGATCACGGACTGACTTGGTAGTTCATGTCCCACAGCCAGAATGGACCTTACTGGTTATCACCCACGGCTGCACCAGTCTCCTGTCCCTCACCCTGGCAACTACACAGACAATCTGTTTAATTTGGAAGGATCATCAACATGTGAGTGCTATAGTGGAAGTGCACTATGGGTAAATAGTGTAAATAGATAAAAACTTGTACAGTGTTATAAAGGTATCAATGTTTTTTAAAGTCTTGTTTTGTATTTTCGAGTATAACAGTGCTGGAAATAAAAATCATATAGTGCATAAAGGACAGTAATCACCTCCACATGAAATCCCAAATAAAGAGAGAGCAAGAAAGAAAAGAAAAAGCAATTAAAAGTACTTTACTAATGTGCTTTACTATTGTGTATTGTGTCTGTTTTGTTTTTGTTTTTTTCATTTGTAAGACTGGCTTCTGTCATAACCAGTGATCTCTGAGAATTACCTGTGATCAAACTAAGAAAATCAAGTGGAGTGATGGTTCTATACTGCCCATCAATCTCTTATCCAACAGCCAAAAATACCCAAATATTCTAACAAACCCGCCCAAAACAGTGGCAACTCTACTCTTCTTTGGCGTTTCTGTATTGTAACAAAAAGATACTGATTTTACCAAAAGATGAAAGAATTACTGGAGAAACTTCATGTAAAATCTCAGTTTAACTATCAGCACTTGTTATCTCACTTTGTGCCACGTTGGCCACCTTCAGACACAGATGTTTGTGTCATACTGTGCATTTGAGTTAACAATAAGTATGGTGTGGTTCTCCAGGTCAGGAATTAAAAACAGAGCTGGATGGTAGACCTGAGTCAGGGGAGGGCTGTCCTGTCTGTGGAGACAAAGTATCAGGATACCACTATGGACTACTCACTTGTGAAAGCTGCAAGGTAAGAATGTTTTTGTTGTTGTTGTTGTGGTCTAAAGGAACCATAAGGCACTTTCACCAATTGTCAGCCATAAAATTTACATATATTATTTTTCAATTCAAAACAGCCTTACAGTCTCGTACCTTCTTTGCAGGGATTCTTCAAACGCTCGGTGCAGAATGACAAGCACTACACATGTGCAGAACAACAGAGCTGCCCCATGAACCTTTCCCAGAGGAAACGTTGTCCTTTTTGCCGCTTCCAGAAGTGTTTGGCAGTGGGCATGAAAAGAGAAGGTACACCCACTCCTCATTCAAAATACAGTCCTCACGCAGAAAGAGATTTAAACATGTGTACTGCTTCTTTGAGACATACTTTGACAGTGACATTCGTGCATTTTTTTCCCCTGACTTATCTAAGAATTCATAAACTGATACTCCATGAAATAACCTATTTTATCTATGATGATTTTTTATTGTGGAGCTAATCTGACCTCTCAATGTGGACATTATGAGGTTTATACACATCTGTGGAAATGTAAGGAATCTTGTAGTAAAACCTTAAACATTTATTTCATGTCTTGTCAACAGCTGTGAGAGCAGATCGTATGAGAGGTGGCAGAAATAAATTTGGCCCTCTGTATCGACGAGACAGGCAGATGAAAAAGCAAAAGGTGTTTCCTCAGGCAAATGCTGCTCCCTATAGGATTAAAACAGAAACTACACATACACACCGTCCAACAGCTCCAAGTGATCTTCATCTTTTAAGCAGTCCCTCAAACACATCATTTTCCTCTAATGCTTTTCATCAATCCCACATGTATAACTCTAGCATGGGGCAGTCAGGTGCACCCATGCCTTTGGACTGCACTCTTAATGAAGACAGGGTCCTCCCTCCACCATCCTTGCCCTGCCCCAGCCTGTACTGCTGCAACTTATCAGAATTTGTCCAGGAGAAAGAAGAAATGCCATTTAGCAACTCCCTGGGTCCTGCAAACCATTCAATGCACTCAAACCCAAACAATTCTTTCACACCCAGCTGCAAACCAGCCTTACCCAGCTTCAGCCCGACAAGCTTAACCACCCCAATTTCTCAAGCTCAAACCAAAACTCCAGACACTGCATCAGATACTCTTTCAACCAACTTTTTAAGCCAACTGTTGGAAGGTGAGCAGGATGAGAGCCAGCTGTGTGCTAAAGTCCTGGCAAGCCTGCAGAGAGAACAGGCCACCCGAGGCAAACACGACCGCTTGAATACATTTAGCATCATGTGCAAAATGGCTGATCAGACTCTGTTTGGCCTTGTGGAATGGGCCAGGAACAGTGCACTCTTCAAGGAGCTCAAGGTGATTGATTATGAAATGAATAAAAATGTATAAGCTTGTTCTTTGCAGTAGTAGAAGTCTCAAATTGACTCTGTGAGCAGACATAACTTTGACTCTTTGTGTGTTGGGTGTTTTCTGGAGGTAAAGGTAATAGCTTACAATTTATGGTTCCCACAGGTAGAGGATCAGATGGTTTTGCTGCAGAGCTGTTGGAGTGAGTTGCTGGTCCTGGATCACCTCTGTAGACAGGTGACTTATGGCAAAGAGGGCTGCATATATCTGGTCACAGGACAACAGGTGAAGTCTCACATTAACTCCACAAAATGCTTATGATTTTCAAAAATGTGTTTGAACAGATGACTACATATCATGAAGAAACTTAAACTGTGACCACCGCTTTTCTCCTATTCTGATAGATTGAGGTATCAACCATCATCTCTCAGGCAGGAGTGACGCTGAGCAGCCTGGTGTCAAGGACTCAAGACCTGGTGTCCAAGCTGAAGACACTCCAGTTCGACAGACATGAGTTTGTCTGTCTCAAATACCTGGTACTTTTCAACCCTGGTGAGCATTTTCTTTTAATCAGTTTTTTGAGCTTTTAGCAACTATTGTATGCAACTGTTGTATGTGGTAATGGTAATGTTCCTTCTGCTCTAGATGTGAAGTCTATCCAGAGCCGAAGACAGGTGGAGCAGACTCAAGAGAGGGTAAACAGGGCCCTGATGGAGCACACACAGCAGAGTCATCCAGGACACTCCGACAAGTTTGGCCAGCTGCTGCTACGGCTACCAGAAATACGTAGCATTAGCTTACAAGTTGAAGAGTATTTGTACCAGCGCCATCTTCTGGGCGATTTACCTTGCAACTCTCTGCTTACTGAGATGCTTCACACAAAGCACAGCTGAGAAAACTGTATTGACAAGCACAAGAGTAGCCTGGGGTTGCTTAGCATTTTCTGCCTTCATTTTACTTGTGATGTAACAGGCAAGTTCCTTTTAACAGCCCTTCAATCAGATTTTGATCACACAAGTTATAGGATATGTGATCCAGTATCAGCATTCTTCTTCTTTTCCTTTTGGCTGTTCCCTTTCAGGGGTCGCCACAGCAAATCACCTGCCTCCATCCAACCCTGTCCTCTGCATCCTTTTCTCTCACACCAACTAACATCATGTCCTCTCTCACTACATCCATAAATCTCCTCTTTGGTCTTCCTCTAGACCTCCTGCCTGGCAGCTCCAACCTCAGCATCCTTCAACCGATATATTCACAGTTTCTCCTCTGAACATGTCCAAACCACCTCAATCTGGCCTCTCTGACTTTATCTCCAAAACATCTAATGTAAGTTGTCCCTCTGATGTATTAATTCCTGATCCTGTCCATCCTTGTCACTCCCAAAGAGAACCTCAACATCTTAAGCTCTGCTACCTCCAGCTCTGCCTACTGTCTCTTCTTCAGTGCCACTGTCTCTAAGCCGAACAGCGTAGCTGGTCTCAAAACTGTCTTAAACACCTTTCCTTTCATATTCGCGGATATTTTTTTATCACACAACACATCTGACACTTTTCTCCACCTGTTCCAACCTGCTTGCACATGTCTCTTTACCTCTTTTCCACACTCTGTTGCTCTGAACTGTTTACTCCTTTCTCTCTGCCTATGAACACGCCTTCCTCCTCTCCTTCTTCGACCAACAGTAGCCCAATTTCCACCGGCACCCTGTATGTCAACAGCACCGGTGGCAGTTGTTAACCCGGGCCCTGACTTATCCGATATGGAAGTCTTGATTTGTACGTTTAATTTGGCACGTGTTTTACATCAGATGCCCATCCTGACACAACCCTCTGCATTTATCCATACTTGGGACTGTTACAAGACGACACTGGCTTGTGCCCCCTTGTGGTTGCATTAGCATTGAGGGGTATATTTACCTGTGCAATCCTGCACCACACTTTCTAATTTCAACGGTACTATGTTGTGCCTAAGTGGGTATGCTTTACAGTAAGAAAATAACAGTGTGTCCATATAGTTGTAGCATGAACTGCTAGCAACAGCTTTAGTGCACTGGCTGAAGTGTTCAAGGCAAGCAGAAAGACCAAACAGTGACTCTTCAAAGATGAAATAAAAAGTACCACTGAATAAAAGCATTGGTTTTTCCAACTATGTACTCAAAAATTAATTTCACTTAAGTGTGTGTCAACATTTATCACAAATCTTCTCTGCAGGGTCATAGTTTCTGCACCAAAATGTTGCCAACAATCGTAGGATAAAGACACTGTACCCATTCAAAATTCCTAATAGTAAGAAAAATGCTTGAGTAAATGGGAAATTAAATATAAAAATGAAAAAAAAAAAAACAGATATGATGGTGATTTAAAAAGGATTTTTATTTGTGTGGTCCAGTTGCCAAAAGTAGACAATTTTTTTAAATCAACATACATAATGTGCTGGCACAGACTAAATAACACAACAAAAGGAAAACACATGACAACTTTCATGAGTGACTTGCTACCTTAACCAAAGGAAAAAAGGAAACTGGAACTAAACGTCAAATGCAACATCTAATGGAAAATCAAATAAATATACCTCTGGGTGATATGGGGGTTTCTAAGGGAAAGTTGCACAGAATCAAAAAGTTTTAAACTAACATTCCACTTTTTACAACACATAAATACATCCACCTTCATGACACTCCCACACACACACATATTTTTAATCAAATTACAATTTTTCCTAAATGCTGCTCTTGAAATCTTTTCACATCTGTATTTGAACAGTTCTAGCAGCACATCTGTTGGATGCAGACAGTGACTTAAGAGAAAACAGCTGCACCATTGCAGCTGCTGTAGTGCCAAAGACTGAAAAGGAAGTGAACAGGACCAATTTTCCACAGAGGAAGTGGTGATCTTGACCTGATTACATACAACCAGCTGCAGGGTAAAGTGTTTATAGCATGGACACGAGCAAAAACAACAACAACAAAAAACGTTTGGCAATCTACATTCCCCAAGTTATTAATGAAGGAGTCTCTAGAAAATGTGTGGGTAACACGAGGGCTGCTACAGTCTGGAAGTTTTCTTCATCAAGTAATCTACTGTTTATATGCCAGGACACACAAACAGGGAACAATATAAGAGGAAACAGACTCCTGGTGACCTAAAGGATTTATTAATCCCAACAATTGAACAATTTTCAGCTGTTTGGCAAGGTCTAATTATTCTCAATCATTCTCATCTCAAACATACATCTCAGTAATGCTAAAGCAGCAGGCTAGCTTATTCATAGCTTACAAAGGTCAACTAACTTTTTACAAATCATTGTCAAAAAAAAAAAAATCAGTTATCAGCATTCAGTATATATTAAATCAGCATTCATTATTTTTAAACAGTTGTATCCAAGTAATGACAAACATGACAAATTCCGCCTTCGAGTTTTCCAGAATTGTTTTTTTGTTTTGTTTTTTTTAAACAAGCTTGGCTAACATTTCAATTCATCACGTTGATAATGAGAAAGCAAGTTAAGAGAAAAAACAATTCATGAATTTCATTCTTCTTTCAGCTCATAAAAGCTGAAGCAAATTACCTAGCAAAAATATGTCAAAAAAGTATTAAAAAACATCCAGATGTCTACAGCTGAAAGAGAGTTGGAGTGGAGTGCATGAATAATGGGGACACAGGCAGCCCACTGAAAACAACTGTAGCCACCGACAGCGCAGCCCAAAGATTAACCAACCCACTATGGTATGTTCTGGTCCTGCGTGAAAACACCCCTGAATGGAATGAGTGGTTAGTGTGTGCCCTACATTCATATGAGAAAATTGTTACCTGCTATTAATTTTCAGCTGATATCGCCTATCAGAACTGAGCCACTTGACTGAGAAAGAAAGCGAGAGAGAGAGAGCGAGAGAGAGAGCGAGACCTGGAAGAAGAAAGGCAGCAAAAGGAAAAAACAAGCGAAACTGATTGGGACAGGAACTACTCTGGCCCAAAATACTGTTGTGTGGGCAAAGGCAGTGTGGTTGTCCCCCTTTTTTTGTGTTTACCTAAGAGTCACAAAAAGTACTCCGTGGGGATGGTAAGGCAAGGCATAGGGCAGGGTACAAAGAAAAGAGAATTCTTCATCCTGACAGAACCTTCACTTCATGTTTTACAATCAAGGCAGAGCCAATCAGAAGCTCTCAAAAGAAAAAACCCTTTGCCTTGGCATGTAGAGTTGACTGGATTGTTCTTAGGGTCCAGGCTGATAGCTCAGTCATGCTGTTGACTGCTAGTCTAACTGGGTAAGAAACAATTTTAAGTGCCTCACTGGTCATTGAGAGTCAAGTCAGGAGTTGGTTCCCTGAATGGTAATATATCTACCAATTGTACATTAGTCGTTATTTGGGGGTGCCAAGCTTCTTCGGAGTTCCTGGGCGCTTTTGCCAAAAGTGACCAGGGATGGTAAAGGCATCGACACTCATTGACATGGTTTTGGACGGGATGGCGGTGAACTGCTTGCGGTCAGAACTGTACTTGTAAATGGACTCTACCATCTCAGGTGTGATGATGCGGGGGCCAATACCAGTGAGTCGTACCATCTCCCCAGCTTCAGGGTTCATGGTGTAAACTGCTCGGAATTGGCAGCTGGAATCTCTGAAGAGAATGAGAAAGTGATTGCCTGGGCTTTTCTCCATTTCCTGAAGAGAGACAGAAAAAAAGAATGTTTTTTAAAGCAGCCTACAGCCAAAATCACAGTCAATTATTGCCTAGTTACGCAGGACCTCTTTGTTGGTAACAGCAGGATGGCTTACCTCTACAATCTTGTTTTTTTGTGGTTCATTGACCTTGCCGGCCAGGCAGCAGCGAGTGATGGCATTATGGATGATGAACTTGTTGGACTTAAAGCTTGGCTCCTTATACAACTTTGGTCCTGCAAAACCCAGCACATCCAAACGTTATATAAGAAACAAGAATGTCTTCTTAGTTAGTTTTCTAATACTCTTTAATTTTGGTAAAATATTAATGACCTGTGTATTCAGGGATGGAGGCTGGGGAGGAAATAGTGGAGCCATTCTCCCAGTCCTTTTCTCCATTCTGAGCTCCCACTCGTCCGGGTGATATTAATCGTGAAGGAGAGTGTGAACGACTAGAGGGAGAAGGTTTTAGTGAAGAAAGGCAGTAATAGACCTTGAGACTGTGTGTTCAATTCATGCACCTCTGCCCTGGTAACACTGATAAGACCTACCACAGGGGCTGTAGTTGGCATACAATAATACATGAACATAGATGTACTAGTGCTGGCAACTGCAATATTATTAGGGATGCATCCAAAGCTCTAAGTTACTGTAACAAACGTCTTAACAGTGTATAACAGACATTTATTTACTTTCCTGGACCTAAAAATAATTACAGTTTGTGTCGCTCATTTTACCAGTAAACACTAAATAAACAAGCCCTTTGGCACATTTGGACCAGTGAAACCTTTTTATAAATTTCTTAGAACTGTTCATGGCAGTTGCCTCCTTCTTGTTGTGTCTGCATTGCATGAACTGCAAACTTAGCAGTTATTCATTCATCCTGCAATTATGCCACTTTAGATTTTTCATGCAAGAAAGTACCAATTTAGATTTACAAGATGTGGTCAATTTAAGTCATTTGTTTTTATCTAATTTTGTCCGACATTTTCGCGGTGACGGTGAGATCCACTCTGCCAGGTGAGACAGTGGTGATCACAGCAGCTTGTAGCATGCTCCTGAGAGGGCTGACCAGTCACTGTATGTCACCACCCTGGTAACCCACAGGGCATCCTAGGACTGCTATTATGCTAACTTACTAGGTTTTGAGGTTTTTGTATGTGAGAAACTACAAATTTGTAGATTTGTAGTTTTTTAGTTGCCTTAACTAAGTTGATTGTTTATAAATTATATAAATATAATATGTTTATAGCACTGACATTCACTGCTAAAGAGGAGACACCAGTGAGCTCAGCAGCTCAGCAGTAGCTTGGCTCCTTAGTGGACATTACAAAAGTCCTAAATAAACAAAATAAAACTTCTGGGGGGAGCTTCCCAGTTGGGAGTCTTTAGAACTGTTTCATCCAAAAGCACCCATTATTAATGTGGTGGTTACCTGGGAGACTTTCTGACTGTCAGGCCTCCAGAGTCGTTAGCCATCGAGGATAGATTCATGGATGAGTGAGAATACACTTTGTTCAGCTTGGTGCCTAAACGGGGGAAAATAGAACAGAAACCATATTAAAAAATATCAAATACACTTGAGTATACAAAAGGGCATATAAGACAAAGACCACTGTGTGTAAATAAAACAAATATTTACCCATCAAACCCTTGACAGGGCTTTGAAAGAGGACGGAGTCATCTCTGAACACAGTCTTAGGTCTCTGCTTCTTGACGCCTCGAACCGTGGTGGGTTTCTGCCTCAGCACCTTGTCTAAGTCTTCCATGAGTTTCAGCTGGTGTCTCCGTTCATACTCCTGCCTAGTGAAGTCTCCTCTGCGCTGTGGAGTCCCCTCTATTGGTGGGGTGCATGATGCTGGAGGGGTCCCTGGGGTCTGAGGTCTGTCCTCATTCTTATTCCCCCATCCCTCAATGGTCATCCACTGAGGCTTGCTGATAGTACAATAAGTTAATGTGCATTCAATGTGTGATACTGACATTTGAATGACAAATGAACAAGGTAATCTGTTGTATCAGAAAGTTAATAGCAACATGTCATTTAATTTACTAAACATTAGGACAAAAATCTTCCTAATCACCAGTTATATGCTGCAAAACAACAACAACTACAATAAAAGTTAAAACATTACAAATATGACCATTTTTGATACATAATATGCAGTGCTACACTCTTCATTTGTTCACAAACAGTGGTCTTAAAATGTAAAGGGTCTCACTTTGATTCTTTTTCTTTTTCCTGCTCAAGTTTGCGCCTTTTCAGCTCTTCTGTCCTTTTCTGCTGTTTCTCCAGCAAAGCTGCTCTTCGCTGGGCCATCTCAACCTCTGTTCGCTCCTGTTCATCCTAATGACAAAACAGAAATAAAAGGCATGAATGCATCATCCTAACAATAAACAAAAAATTTAAAATGACATACTGGGTAACAATTATTAAACACCTACCTTGAAAAAGAAGCCAACGCCTCCTTTTGTCTCTGGCTCTGTCTGGTCACTCATTGAGTCAGAGAAGGGGTCAGGTTGTTGGTCATCCTCATCTCCATCTCCTCGCAGGGATGACAGCGAGATCTCTATCAGACTACCTCGTTTCCCATTCAACATCCCTGCAGTGGCATCACTCTCAAAGGAGCACTCTGATGGAGCACCAGAGCTGCATCCGCCACCGGCTAGCCCTTCCTTTTTAGCTGTACCACGTAAAGGCCCTGTCTCCAAATCCATGCTAAATATACTATGATCTTCATTAGACCCCACCTCTGACAACGAGTCATCTGTACCTGGACGAGGAGTTGGAGCTGGAATAGGGGTCTGAATTGGTGTGGGGACAGGCGTTGACCTAGATAAGCACAGCTCATCTAGGCTGTTAGAGTCACCAATGGAAAATGAGGATGAGGTCTGAACTTGGGATTGCCAGTTATTTACACGCCGAAGGTGGGGAATGCGGTCTACATTTTGATGTGGGGTGAGAACCCTGGACAGAGTTGGGACCTTAATGTCCAAGGGATGACTGTGTTGGGGATGTTTGGGGCTTTTAGGTGGCACAGAATGCGCTCGACGATGAACTTGAGGGGACTTAGGAGGAGGGGTGTGGTTTTTGATTTTGCGAGAAGGAGACGGAGAGGAGGAAGCAGAATTTAAATCTCGGGTACTTCCTCGAGATACACGTGCAGGAGGAGGAGCTGAGGTGGAGGTTTTGGGGCTTGCTGGAATAACCCAGGATTTGTTGCTAGAAGCTGGAGCTTTCTTTTGGATTAACTGGTTCTGCTGCTCAGTCAGTCGCTGCATGTCACTCTGCAGAGAGCTTAGTGCTGCAGTCAGCTTTGATACAGCATTATTATAGTCCCCTAGTGGAGCTACCATTTTTTCACCTGGTATACCTGATTTTACTTGTAAAAGACTGACCGGTTTGTTGAGATTAAATCCTCCTTTGACATTACCCTCATCCCCCACTGAAGGTCGCTGCTCATCTTGCTCCCGCTGCTCTTCCTCCTCCATTCGAGCTAGTCTATCTTCAAGTGTCAAGTGAGAGAGATCTTCTATGGATGAAGTGTTGACCTGGTTATCTATGCTTTCCCCCTCATGTCCATCCTCACGTGGTTCCTTTTTTAACTGCAGAAAGGCACTCTTCCCTAGTCTTTGCCGATGCTTAGCAAAAATTGCTTCAATACGTTTCTTCTGGGCTTCAATTGCTTTGCGCTTTTCTTCCAGCCGAGCTCCCAGCTCTGACATCTCATTGTTTAGTTGTGGGCTCTTGCTGGGGCTTTCCTCAGACTTTTGTGCCCAAGTGGTCATCTGAGGAGGAGAATCGCTGGCTTTTGGAGAATCCATAATCTGCTTCTTTTTGCGTTCTGCAAAGCTGGTCATTTTCACACCACTATCAGCCACCTCTTTGCCTTGGCTGCTAGCAGAGTCTGCACCAGTAGCCAGCATTGTTGGAGTGGACTGGAACTTAGGCAGATCTTCAGATGCATCTGAATCTACACTACCATCCCTCAAGACAGAGTCATCATCTCGTGAACATTCAGAAGTGTTCCTTGTGCGACCTCCAGTGGGCCGGTACATCAATCCTGAGCGTGTAGGGGCAGAACAGCTAATGGGAACGGGTGATGCTAGGTTGCTCTTATGTCTTGAACTAGCAGGGTCATCAGGAGAGTGGAGGTAGAAGCCATCAGGAGCACCATCAGGGTGTAAACGAGGTTCCATCTTGCCCTCGTTGTGGATAATTTGGAGTGCTTCTTCAATGGTAGGTAGCTCTCCTCCTTCATTTGCGGCAAAGCCATTCTCCTTTGCCACCCTTGGAGTACTCGGTGTCTGGGTGGACCATGAAGCTCTCTGTGAACCACTGGGGCCAGGGGATTTGGTAATCAAATGGCTGAGGTCTTCAGGGGGACTGTAGGGCACCCGAGTTCTGTTTTGACCCGCGGGGTTAAGTTGGTCTGAGCTCACAGAGCGCGTTATCACAGGGTTGCCCATCACAATGTCAACATCACTGTCCAGGCCAAAAGGAATGCTGAAGGATACAGCTGACAAGGGGCGGCTTAGAAGAAAAAAAACACAGGTATAGAGTAATTAAAATAATAATTTTAAAAAAATGTAAATGGGACTGAGTATGCGGGCCCTACCTTAGAGGTTTCTTGCCCCATGTCTTTCCAACTCCTTCTATATGAGACATTGAGGTAGACTGAGTCAAAGGTCCTGAGTACAATAGGACACACAGACACTTAAAGGCATGCACACCACACAGAGACGCACAAATCAACCAAGGACTTAGGACGCTAATAAAAAGGAAAAATAGGTACTAAATTTCAACCTTGTTAAAATTAAAGAAACAAGACTAGCATTCAACACAAAACATAAATAAATGACAAACAAGCATTAGGAGAAATGGGCAACTCAGATTAAAAAAAATGATGAAACGTGCATAACACTGTAGCTTGTTGTAATAATGACAGGACACAGTGTAAATCTTACCTGACACAGAAGAGGAGATGGGGAGGAAAGGCTTCTTAAAAATAGAAGGGGAGGTACTGGACGGCAAAGAAACGAATTTCAAATAAGTATCCAAATCCAAACAAGTACTACAAAATCAAACTCACATTTAGAGAACTTTTGTACCTGTTACCAGTCAAGCTACTTGGTGTTGCTGGTATAGATCCATCTAACAAAAAAACAAACAAACAAAAAAAAAAACAGTAAGAATTTCTCACACATATTTAATGTGATGTTCTTAACTTACAGCACAAAGTTAGTGACACTTACCTAATGTGTCAATTGTCTGAACAAATTCTGGCCTTCGAACTTCAAACCAGTTAAGCAGTTCAGACAGAAAACTCAGCATGTTGAGCTTAAAAAATTACAAAGAATTAAATTAGATATAAAGACAATACTTTCTGTTAACATATCATTCAGCTGATTCATGGGGTAAGTGTGAATGAAAGTACCTGAAGCTCCTGTGGTGTATATAGCATATCCTCTAGTGCCAAGTGACAACAGCTCTTCAGGCAGCTGTCACAAAATTCACGAATAAACTGCAGGTTGTACAGGATCTCTGATACAGACAAGGAATCCTTCATACAAACATCTTATAAAAGGAGATTTAAAAAAAAAAAAAGTGTTAAAGTGGCATAACACAATAAGTACTAACAAACCTGTAGTATTTTATCTTACAGTTGAGGGTTATAATGTTTGTTGGTACCTTCAAGCCTTAGCAAGCCAGGGCAATAGTAATGTATGACAGCAGCAACAGCACATCCACTAGACAAGTCTTGGACTCCATTCACCACTGGAAAGATGGGTTTTTGTTTTGGTTGAGTTTTATCCTTCCTGTAGCGTAGCTAAAGACAAGAACAACAGACAAACAAGACCTTTAAATGTTGCAGCATCACCAAATATTTTACATATGTTTAATTAAACGAATGTTTAATTATACATTATTTCACACTGTCCGTAGTTACCGAAAGTTTATTACAAATTGTATGTTTTAGCTGATGAATAAAATGGTCAAGGAGTGTATAAAAAATAAGTTATAGTAAATAATAATAACACAATTTTTTGTGCTTATGTTATTATTATTATTATTATTTATTTACCACTTTAAAAAAAAAAACGTTAGTTTTTTTGTTAAGGAACTTCGCCATGTAAAATCAGGTGTGTGGTTGAAAAAAATAAAACAAACAAACCTTGCCAAACCTGCCAAAGCTTGATAGGTGGGAACAGGTGTGTTAATTTGGGCCTGTACTACAAATTTGCAAGTGTGTAGATCACCAGGGGAAGACCTCAAAATTAATTAAACCTTCATACAGCTGGAGAGGGATATAAAAAATATTTTAAAGCATTTAGAGATACCAGTAGTAACTGTAAAGACCATAGTTCAAAAATGGAAAAACCTGGACATGCAACACCTCTTCCAAGAGGAGGAACACCAAGAAAAATAATTGAAAGAGGTGCTAGGAAACTTGCTTGAGAGCTATATAAAAATACAGAACAAAACAGCAGGGGACCTATCCAAAGCCTTAAAAGACAAATGGAATTAAAGTCTAGATCTCAAGAGTCAAGCATTGTCTGCACAAATCTCTAATGTCTGTGAGTAAACAATAGTACATAGAAAGCCATAGATAATGTCTAGACATAAAGCAGTATGCTTGGAGTTTGTCAAGAGGCATGTGCACAAACCAAATGAGTTTTAAATAAGATTATGGGGACTGATGAAACCAAAGATTACTTGTTTGGCCAATTTCACACAGATAGAAAAGAGGACAACTAGGGTTGCCGGTGTTTTGGGGGCGTATGTCTGCGTCAGGCACTGGAGCTCTGTATAAATAAGTGGAAGAATGAATGCAACCCAAAATCAGAAGATTTTAAAAGCCTCCTACAATCAGTCAAAAAGCTAAAAATGAAGAGGCAGTGGATCCTTCAACAAGACAATGATCCGAAACACTTCTCAGACTTAACTATCATTGAAAACCCGTTGATAGATTTGAAGAAGGCTGTACATGGCAAACAAGCAGGCAATGTGGTAATTTTGGAACAATTGCACTATGAAGGTAAGGCAAATCGAGGACATACAAATTAAAGGAGATTTCAGATATCATAAAGGGGGATTCAGTTTTGCAATGATATAGTTTTTATACTAATAACTTTCTTTTTATACACACCTTGACCATTTTTGTTATTTCTGATAATGAAGGAACATTTGTACTAACTGAATGTGCATTAAATAGAATGTTAATAAGAATTTTAAAGCGGATGCAAGGTTTTGCACTCAACACTAGCAGAAAATGTTATAAAAGACTGCACTGTGAACATTAGAAAGAGGAAAAATAAAGGCCATGCTTATATGTACTATAGCTCAACTTAGTTGACAAATGACAAATGCAGACACTGACCTAACCAGAGGGGGAAAATTAAGGTTTTGTCAGGAAAAAAGTGAGAGTCAGAGAAAAAGCAAGTCTCAAAAAGAGAAAAACAGTTTCAGGTACAACTGCAGCAGACAAACAGAACACATTTAGTGTGGATCAGCTGACGAATTCTGTCTCTGTTAATCTATGCATTCTAACACACACACACACACACACACACACACACACACACACACACACACACACACCTCTGTAATCCTGACAACCAGAGGAACCAGTTGGACATTGTACAGTTTCATGGCCTGTTTGAGTACCAACTGTGACTCATGCAGCACTCGTGTGACAACAAACGCCTTTTGCACTACTTTCCTGCCCCGCCCTGTGAAACTTATGCTCTGACGTGCAATAAATTTTTGACTCGGGTGTGATGCACACTACCATTCTTAGAAAAAGCATATGGAAGAAAAAAAACACACCTGACAATAAAATATTGGCTGATAAATTTGATGAAGACACTGGAAGGATGAAGGGACAGGGACAAGAAGCAGAAGAAAGGAAGGAACTTACAGGAACAAGTTTCCAGTACCAGCGATTAGGACACTGTCAAAGAGGAGAAAGAAGACGAAAAAGAGAAAGGCAAGGAAATGGAGAACAGGAGCACAAGGAGAGCTATTACACCTACAGTGGAGGAACTAGACAAACAAGAGAAAGAGTTGTGATGACGCTAATTTCCTGGCATGACATGACAAACTTGTTGACAAAGAAACGACACAGTCTTTTGTTTTACTGTGTCAACCAGTAAGTGATTAAAGGCCTGCAAGTGCAGCCAACACTGTGTCTAGAAATAGAAAAACACTAGGTGCGTAAACCCATACTCACAGACGGCTGAACAGGTTGGGGCTCTGTGATGGCCTGAGATGAGTCATTCTGGGCTCCTTCAGTATGCTCTCTTAACTTCTGGTTTAACTGAGAGCATGAAAAGAGGACAATGATTAACAGACATTGGTTAAGGCTCTGTTATATGTGTTGTAACATTATTAAAACATACTAGAGCAATGAGTGGATTCTAAAGCAGGTTCTTTAAATAAGCATTGTTTTTCTTTGGCTTGCTCCTTACCTTATTAACCCAAAGGAGCAGAGCATCCTCCCAGCTGGAGGCTCCACCCAGCAACTCAGCCGAACCATACGTCCTTGCTGCAGACACCGTCTCCATGGCACCCACAGACATCAGGGCATCTATAACTGCCAGGTGAGCACTCTGCACCAATAACATGGAAGAAATAAGGGGTTTTGTTAAAAATGGGACCATTCAAATGAACATTGGACAGCCTAGACCGCACTAATCAATAACAGTTAGCATATAAATGGTAGACACATTTCTACTGCTCTGGTTGGGCAGCTCTTACTGCAGACACAGATCAGCTCTGCTTGCCACAACACTACTGTTATTTACCACCGGGATCCTCTAGAGGTCACCAGAAGCCAGCTGTGAGTCAGCAGAATGACAGGCGTTCTCAGGAAACAAACATACTGTACACATCAGTAGATGTCGGTGAACTTTGTACCCATGTTTGCACAATCATTACATAGACCTGTAATTACAAATGTCTCCCATGGCTGTCATTCAAACCTACTTCAGTCAAGTCTTCCCACACAAATACAACATTAAATCAAAACATTCTTGCTTACATATAAGTTTTTTTTCTCAAGCATTTGTGTATTGTGTAATGTATTTAATGTACTGTATTGTTGTTTAAGATGAAATTGTGTTGTCTGGAACAAAATAGTATCTGTATCCAAAGTAAATTTTCTTGATTACAAAGCCCTTTCTAATGGCCAGAGCCTATTAAAATCCACCATCAATATTATCGGCTCAATCAGAGAGAGCACCTTAACTCTATAAACCTGTTAGCTCATTAGAAGTTGTGCTCCTTTCATTCCATGGAGCTATAACCAAAAGTAAGTCTAACCGCCACATGACTGTAAATGATTCAGATATTTAAAATATGGAAACAAGCTCCTTGTTATAATAATTACTTCTTGCTAGCAGAGAGGACAGGCAGGTTTCAAACAACACATTCTTTTCCTTCCTTTAATCTCAAAAAAAAATTGAGCCTAATCTGTGCAAATGAATGCCTGTTCCTTTTTACTACTTACAAATTCCACTTTAGAGGCCAGACAGACATTCTTACTCAAGCCGCTTACGTTGCCCCAGATGGGGGCTGGTTGTAGTCCAGCTGCATGCAAGCTGGAGCCTGGTGTAAAGTGCTGACCTAGGCAGACCCAGAGCTGGGGCAGGCAGGGCCAGCTATGCCAGGCTATGCCAGCAAAAGCTTGTCAGATCGCGTTTAGCCAAGCTCTGTGGATTTGTTGCAGTCAGTCACTGGGAGCTTTGTGGCCCTGGCTGATTTGACCTCTCATAATGTCAGATTAAATGGGACGTGACTTTTCTGTTCCCTGGAAATGTCTGTGGTACCAAAGGGGACAAACAACGTAATACAGGAAATAGGATTTCTTATAGCTATTCACGATTTGATTCAGAATATTAATAATTAGTACTACTGGAACACAGTAGAACTGAATTAACATTTTATTTTATTACTGTGTTGATATGAATCTGCTATATTATCGTATTACCAATGTGTTCCAAAATGATAATGCTGAGCAAATCTGCATTATGTGTTTACACGTATGAAGAGATCTAGACATTTACTACATTTATTGTACTAAACAATGATTTACTTTGGCATGTGTTTCTCACATACATTTTCCATATTGTTATATATAATTAGCAGTAATATTCCAATCAAACATTTATTCCAATGAAACTTTATAAAAAAAATAAATAAAAAACAACAAACAACATGGGCCAGTAATGTTACAAAAAGCTATTGGAGACTCTGGATCAAAACAAAGTGATGTAAGGGGTGAACATATTTCTGCATTTAGCCACAAAGTGTAATAACAGAAAGGAGACCAAATAACTGTGTTAAAGAGGAAGTAAACACGAGAGAATAAAAGAAACTGGCTGACCATGTTGGCATACTGTACAGTAATTATTCAGAGGAATAGAAGGTAATTCATGACAAAGATGGCAGAATGAAAGGGGGTTTGCTTGTGGATTTGCCATTGCAGACCCAGGGGAGCTTACTAAGCTTCCTAATGAGAGGGAAGAGAAGAGAAACTTAGGAACAGAGCATAGAGCCTGCCAGGTCACCATAACAACCATCCAACTGACCTACAATGCATTTCAACACAACCCTGACCACAGCACTGTTCCATCCTTCTGGCTTAACACCAGCTCTGTGCTCAGCACTCCTGTCTCCAATGTGATATATAGGAAAAATTTGTATTCCATCAATTCACCCAATGAACGTTTAATCTTTGCCCATTCAGTTTATCTGCTTAAATAACCATTTCAACAACATGGCAAACAAAGAATACAAAGTTATATTGTGGATCATTGAGTGATATGGGCAAAATCTGATTATGTCTATTAAGACTTAACCCCACCACTCTACCCTGCCTGGTGCCTACTGGGATGGAGATAAACAGGCGATCCGGCAGGACTAGGGCAGCAATTATACAGGCATTGCTTTCTACACAAACTGCATCCTTAACAAACGAAAACCAGTCTAGTTTAACATCATACCACTTTAACATACGATAGAGAAAAGTAAATACTACACCACAATAGGTGCCTAGCAGTGAAGCCCAAACCAGAATAAATAGTGCAAGATGATGGTTAGTGTCTCTGATAGTCTGCCACTTCTATTTTCAACTAAGCTCCTGACTGATGCTCACTTGACCAAAAACCTGCAAACACAGCAGTATGAGTTAAGACAAAGTGTCAGTGCCTATGCAAAACCAACAAGGGACAGGAAGAGGGTTAGCTGCTTAATGGCTTCATGACTTCCTATGTCAATGTGGGAATAAATGCATAACCCCGTCTTGAGTGTAATCAGTATTAGTATGTTTGAAATGGATGATTAGGATCACATTCTCCTGTCTCAACACACAACAGAAATTACAAATAACTGATGTTGTGAGACATGTTAGCTGATCGGTGAGTCATTGGTCATCCCTGTCACATCATCCTGTCATGGATGATGGCGTTTAGTTTGCACAACAGATTATCTGTAATCTTCACATATCTTTGGCCCCAATCTGAAGAGCGGTGGGGGCTAGTTGTTGACTGATATGTGAATACTAAAAAGAACAGAATTATTTCAATTGATTACATTATAATTTAAATAAATGTAGAACATCATAAGATTTCATTTCTATTTTAAAATAATCTACTTTACAGTCATTCATCTAAAATACACACATTTGGTTAGATACAAATAACTAAAAGTAATCCACTAATAGATTTTTATTGGGTGAGCCTAAAATATTGTTTCATATGAGCTGATTCAACTGGAAGGAGAGTGTAGGTTTTGATGCTATTGAGTTTTGTTGGTTTCTACTGACAAGAGTTTATATTATTTACATCACTGAGCTAGCTTGGCTAAGTACCCAAAGGGCAAAATAACCAAGTATCCAAAGTGCAATATAACAATGTTGCTTTCACACACAAACATGCTCACCTAACCGACTTGGGGTTCAGTGTCCTGCCCAAGGACACTTCACATAGCCAGGAGTGACCAGAAGTCAAACCACTGACCCTGTGGCCCGTGGACAACTGTCTTATCAACTGAGCAGTGGCTGCCCTGTAACTAACCATTAACCTTGCTGTGATTAATTCGACAGTGAATGGGAGAAAGTAGGGAAAGAGATGATTTTACTTTGTTTTCCTTGTTAAACAGCTGCACTCGAACCATTTACTTGCTTTTGTTGTGCTTACAGTAACATGTGATGTGTACCAATGTACAGTCATAAACTAACCTTAGTGTAATCTTACCTCACTTGGGCTCCCTGTGTTCTCCTTCCTCTGTCTGGTCTGTGCATGTGAAGCACCAGAGCTCCACCCTCCAGCACAGAGAGCAGACAGAGAGGAGAGCCTGCAGCATCAACATCACAACTATATCTTCGAATCTAATAATCTTACTCACTGCACTGTTCGCCAAAACAATTTAATCAATCTGCACTTTATAATTTTCAGTCACATGTAGAGTGAAATACTCAGTAATTGCTGCACGTGTCTGCAGACAGTTTTTTAAAAAAATGGCTGGCAAGAGCTCATATCGACCAATGTCGATAAATTAAAAATGTCAAAGATCATCACAATTAATCGGTCAACCACTAGTGGGGGCTGGGCTGCCACCAGGAGGACAACTACTAGTGGGGTGTGTTGCACACACAGTCATAACAGCAAGTAGGAGGTGGAGGCAGCTTGAGGCTCTACTGATTCAAACAGGCTTACATTTTGTAAAGTTTGTAACTATTTTTATTTAAATAACTGCAAGATAATATATTTTATATTCATATATATGCACAGTCAACAATATATTGTGTACCATGTACACAAATGTTCAGCATGCAGTGATTACAAGACTCTAAAATGGCCATAGGTGTAAGCCTGAGTGGTCTGTCTATTTGTGTCAGCCATGTGATAAGAGTGGTGACTGGATCAGCTCCTCCATGTGAAGCTTAACAAGAAAAGTGGTGTATGATAATATATAAAAGTAGAAAAATATATATAAATGTAGAGGTACTCAAAAAAAAAAAAAAAAAAAAAGACAGAGGCATCGTGGCAGCTTTCTCTCAAGCTTTCAGTTTTACATAAAAACCATTATCAAGAACAGGCTGAGCAATCAGCTGACACACTTTATATTATTAGCTGCTGTTTCCTTCTGACCTTTAATCCTTCTGAAGAATGTTTAAAGGTAAAGCTAAAAAACTACCACTATTCTTTTGTTTTTTTTTAAGTAATTGTATTTTTATATATGTTGAATACGATATGTGCTCTTGGTTTAATTTAAACTAAAACCACTATTGCAAGTTTTGCAACACTACAAAATTAAGTTAAAATAAATGGGCATTTTGCATTCTTTTCTGTACTTATTGAGTGAAAAGTATTTATTTTGGATTTGACCCCCACATATCACATACAGTTCAAAGGAAATTTGGGATTCACATTGCACTTGGCCTATTTTACACAGCTCACTATATGTGCTACATGATTCTCTTGTTGGACACACATATTTGAAGCTGTAATAAATGGCAGTGCTGCAGCAAAGCTGCCTAAGACCCACATTGATGCTCCATCGTTCTAATGCTGCTGCAGCATGACCCACTTTTCTTTTTTGCAATACAGTAGCTGCAATGCCAGTTAGTGGGAGCCAAACTCAGGGAGCAGTTTAAGGCCAATCACTGGCCAACAAATACAACAAAAACAACCGCATTAAGAGTACCCATGATTAATTTGACCTGGAAGTATCATCCATGGAGAAGTGCATGCAAGCAGACAAGTGACAAACAGTTTTTAAGTTTAAACTATCAGAAAGGTGATAATTCTACTCTGTTTATTATTGAGGTCATAGTGGGTAGTGGAGTTGTACTGAAGTGCATTATAAGAAGAGGTGGTTTTAAAGTGTTGTCCCCTTCATTAATTTTAAACAGGGTGGCCAAAACATTAGAACTAACTTTAATATGATGCAGTCCAGTACAACTCCCCATTATGACCTCAATAATAAACACATAGTAGAATTATCAGCTTTCTGACAACTTCAACCAAAAAAACAGAGAAATTATAACATTGTAAAAGCAGAATTTATGGTAGAGCTGCTGTATTGGATTAAATTATATTTTACAGGTGTACCTAATAAAGTGGCCAGTGAGCGTATATGACAGTAAAATGCACAAAAAACACCTAAAGCATCATTGGGCCATTATTACTGGTGCTGTACTGATATGTCAACATTTCTCATGCTTTCATGCTCATTTTTACCACTTTTGTCACTGAATGCCTTGTTTAAATTACATCTATCACATCTGTCAAATGGTAACTATCAGAAATCCTACAAGTGCGAGAGCACAGATCCCTAGTTTGAGCGTTGACCACTAATTGGATTTAAGTGGAGGGTGCATGTGATATGTTTTAAGGTTCAGCTTTTATTAAAACACTAAACCATGGAAACCTTGAATATAGCATACCTAAAAAGAACAAAAATGGATAGCTAAAAATTGTAAGAGATAATGAAACTAATTGATGAATTATAACCAAAAAAGTAGATAGAATAAGGCAAGAAAAACACTATGTAATAAGAGATCATGTCCTGTGCCATGTCTCTCATGTTTACCGATGTAACCATGTTGTCTGGTTTTAAAGAACAAGTAATGTTCACACAGTTTCTATGACATCTAGTTTAAAACTGCCTTTCCCAAACTCAAGGTTACAACCCAAACTGGGTAACAGACCGTTTTTTTTTCCTGGATCGCCAACTAGCAGTGTAAAATACATAACAAGACTATTATAGATGGAGTATAGTAAGGCAAAGCCATGAGGCACCCTGCGGCTAACCATGGTAGAGTGACAGGGTTCCCTGATTATTCGTCATGGTCAACTACTGACCAGAAGGTGCATGTAATCGAAACTTTAATGACGTCAACAACGTATGACACTGTCAGGTAAATTGGAGCAGCTCTCCATGTTCAGACATAGCCATCACATCCTCAGCTCCTTCAGCATCACATTTCTTATGCAGCTGTCACACATTGCAGCTGACAGACACTGTCTTACACTGAACAAACAAAGAATGTAGCATTTTTGACATTTGCTGATCTGAGTACAAACAGCAGCGTTTTTACTTACATCAACCTTTTTTAAAATCATGGTACATACAGGTTCCTACTGGTGGACCGAACAGAACAGAACAGATCAGATCAGATCCCACCCCTACTACAGACTGTAGGTAATTCTTGTTTCGAAAGCCAAAGCAACCAGTAACCTTAATATGTGACAAGTACACTGGACAGTTTGATGTTACTCCTCTGTGTTGCACCTATAGCACCGAAACAGTGCATAAACCATCTGAATAACAAGGGAAAATCCTAAAATTTAATACCAGTTAAATTACTTGCAGCTATTTTTATCATTTAATAACTGCTCAATTTTTCCACCTGCCCTGATAATAAAATCCAACATGGGATATGTTATGAGTCATATGTGAACAGGTACCAGTGCAAAATAAACAAGAAGCACCTCAGAGGTAGCATTTATTAGTTTAGTGTAAATTAATAGAGGTACCTTTAAGAAGGGCCAGCTGAACACCAATACAGCTGTGTGTCTGTATAAACAGTGCCAGAGAGATAGAGAGAGTAAGAGCAAGAGAGAGCGTTCCATTGTAAAGCGTAAGAGGACAAACCAGTTTCTCTTGATTTAATTCACTGAGCCCAGAGTACTTTCTCAACACAGTATCTAAAGTTTCACTAGAACTGGCAAGTCATTGTTCTGATCTGGACCATCTATTGTATCTAGACTCTCCCTCCCTCTCACACCCTGGAATTAAAGTGGTCTCCTTATGTGTCACCATGACTGCCCTAGCCTTACCAGCTGGATCCACTCATCCTGCGGGATCAGCTGGGGCAGCATAGAGGAACAGGGGCAGGGATGAATGAGTGGGGGTCTTTTGGATCTTCTTTAATCCATAAAATCAAAGCATATACTAGCCCCTATATCAACAACAACAATTCCATGCAACCCTGTTTGCTTTTCCACAGACTCATGGATAGCAGAGCATCTGGTTGAATGTGATCAAACACTCACCCCTTGCTGTTAGAACCTATGTGTTTACTGTTCATACATTCACATAATAAAATGTCCACATAAGCAAAACAACTTTACCATTTTGATGGGTTTATATTGGAGGTCTGCATCAGTCACCGATGTATCCTGGTCTTTGGGGACTATGCCTCTCTCAGAGAAACGCTGGAGCAGGGCAACGTAGTCTTTGGGGTGTGCATTGTCTCCGGTCTCCCCCAGTAATAGGCTATAGGTCCGGCCATAGAGCTCTGAGGACTGCAGAAGGCGAGTGACTGGTGGTTTAAGGTGCTCCTGCTCATACTGGTCACAATAGAAGGGGTCACGCAGCTCTGCAGGTACATTATCTACCAAGAGAAAAGTATACAGAAACAGTGTGATAAACTTCTGGAGCAATGATGCTACTAGAGCCATGTTTGGTGGCAGATTAAAACAGTTGGTGTATGGCCTAGAGCCTTAATCATATATGAGTGAGTAGAGCAGAGGAACCATCAAGGTCACTGGGCCATGATGAGCTCAGAGGTCGAAGTCGGCAGATTACAAGATGCTCTGCCACTTGTTTCTTCACTTCTTTTTAAAATCCTTGGTGTAGCTTTTAGACAAGGCTTGTGCGGAACATTTTTTTATTTGGTAAATATCAGAAGTAAAAATAGGAAAGCTCAAAACTATCAATGAAATTAGAAAAAAAATCTGTCTCACTTTAGAAAAAGAATAGTTGGGCAACAAAGCACTGTCTGTATGTGGCTAGTTGAGGATTCCTAAATGATCTGTTTGGGCTTCTGTAAATAAGATGAGCACAATTCATTGTCCTCAAAAACCCACAGGTGACACACCCTCTGTGAAACTGGTTTCTCTGCATCCAGAGTAAATTGGCAGCAAAGTTAACAGCCTGAGTCTGTGTACAAACTTACTCAGAATAAAGATCTCACTGTTTCAGTAAAAAAGTTGAAGTTACCACCAATTACCTGAAAACAAAATGAAGAAACTAAAAGCAATGTTTGATTGTGCAGTACCTACCATACAAAAAAATAAAGGGATTATTACAAGGGAGGCATGTTATGCTGTTGTTTTTATTTTTAAATAACTAAGTCACATTGTAAACATACAAGCAGTTTCAGAGGTGAAACAATGCCTATGCCTAGTTTGTTCTCTCCAAATCCTAAGTAATTACAGATGTCAGAAAAAACATCATGCTACATGGTCTATTTTGTTGTAAATATGCTCGTGTGCCAAAAATAAAACACTTACTTTGCTGATTTAAACACTGAAACAGCAATCAAAATTTTAACATTCATTCTAAAAGGTCCTCACTGTTACATAAAACAATACATATTCTTCCCACGATGACGTGTATATGAAGGAAAAAAAGAAAAAAACTTTCCCAGAAGGCAAAGCAGGATGCAAATGTCACAACTTAGTGAGATGAGAGAGACTGATATGAACATAATTTCCCTATAGGACAGTCTGGCCATCAATAACGACTTTGTTTCACATAAGGTATATCACAAAGAAAAACTAGGTAGCAACTTAAATTTGCAAATCCATGAACAATTTTCAAAAATGACAAACCTGCATATTAGAATTATCAGCAATTATTAGATAACAAGAGCAGGTAAAAACAAAAAAGTGAGAGAGACAAATATAAATTATCAGTCTTATCTGTAATCAGGCATGGTCAAAGAGGAGTGTGAAGACTCTATAATGCCAACATGAATAAACGTCTATAAGTCATGGTTTTATACAGAAATGTGTATATGTGCGCAAAGTTCATTGGCACGTTATCATAGTGGGTGACGGGGAGATCCCTAGAGCAAGCATTTACCCTCAATAGAGGGTAAATGACCTGCAGGAGCTGTGCTGGAGCTGACCTTGATCTCTTACCTTCCTGTGTAGAAGGAAAGCAAATAGGTTTCTTACAGCAGTGTCACATGTTGTTATTTTCCACTTAACCAAAACACACACACACACACTCTAAAACTGATTAAAGCACTGCTTCAGTGATGGGGCAATGTGAACATTTAGTCCTGTAATATTTTTCATAAACTCTTAACTGTACAGTTAAGTGGAACAACTGCAGCTCGTCATGGTGGCTGTAGTCAATGCAGCTTTGTCAGCTCTTATCTGTACTGACTTCCATTGCTTGATGGCCTGCTAATAACATGAGCCATGTGTTTTTCTACTTCATTGACTGGTTGAGCTATCATGTCACAGGCATTACCACATGTCTGACATTAATCAACAGACACAGAGCCCATAAACAGATCCAAACAAAACTGGTTGGTATCAGTCATAGTTTAAACCAAGATGGCTTAGCGGAAACATTACATTAGGGTCCAAGAGTGCTGTCACTTCAACAGCTATTATTATTATTGCAAAGCAGTTTGCAATAGGGGGCAGCAGTGGCTCAATTGGTAGAGTGGCCAGCTACCGACCCTAGGGTCTGAGGTTTGGGCCGCGTTCTTCCCGGCCACATTTTGAAGTGTCTCTGGGCAAGACACTGAACCCCCAAGAGCCCATCCCCATCCCCAGCTGTGCAGTGCCGGTCCCAAGCCTGTTAGAAATTGGGGAAGGGCTTCTGGCGTAAAAACTGTGCCAAATCAACATGTGGAAAAATGGTCCACTGTGGCGACCCTGAAAAAAAAAAGAAAAAAAAAAACAGCTGGACAATATGACAATCTGTCAGGCTGAGAGATTAAGCCCTGGCACAGATTATTCACAAAAATTCAAATGCAAAAGGTGCAAGGTAAACACACAAGTAGAAAGTTTAAATAACACACTTACCCATTTCCACCCCACTGTCATGTTCAGACATTAGTGTATACCTGACCAAACAAAAAATAATAACTCTCTTCCTACATATCTTCTGGAGAATCTTTTATGGAATTAATAACTCAGCATTACACTTTTTTGATAAGGCTGTAAATTCTAAATGTGCCTTCGAAAATTGAGCTATAAACAACCTCATCATGTGGTGAAAGGTTCAAACACAGATGATTATGTGCTCTCTTAAGAACAAAGCAGGTAGTGTTTTGATGCCACAAAATCTAGCAATTGTAAGAACAATGTTTGCACCCTACCTTACATGTGACTGTTAGTTCTGAAAGAAATGCTAATTCTACCATAAACATGAAACAACATCTTCGATAACTTGGACTCACAAGAGTCATCAGACTTGTCTATATGACAAGACTGTAAAGTTGCTTTTACAATAACAATATTGCCTAATTTCAGGACACTTCAATTGCCGACTACAAAAACAAATGATAATCTACAGTCTTCAAGAAATGTCAAAATATAAACATTTTACTGAATATGTGTAAGCACATATTCAGTAATATGTGTAAGAACCTGAGCCAAATCCTAACAGTCCTCCTCTGTGGCAAGCAACTTTTCTTAAAAGTGTCACTATTTCTTGAACAACCATACACAACTCAGTAACTGTGTCAAGGTGTTTTCCTAAGTCTGGAAGAGCATCATATCATTTACCAATTGAACGTCCTACCTCTTAAATAAACATTAAATGTAATAGTAGAAAAACATCCTCCTCGGATCCTTGTCTCTTGTTGACTCACCATAGTTACAGTGATTGGGAGCTGGTGAGCGATCATTCCAATAGGATTTCGGTATGATCAGGCAGCTTTTTAGCTAGGTGGAGCCAACATGCTATAGAAACAAAAGGTTAGAAGCTGGGCCTTAGGTTGTTTTGTAAGTGGTGGTTAAATCTACTTTAATATGCAATATAAATTAGGATAAGACTAGAAATCAATCCTTCTGGTGTGCCCAGCTGTGCTCAGTCTGCTCTGTTTTTTCATGCTTTGCATTAGTTATTATCAAATAACAATAAATAGGAATCTCCAAAACTTACAAATAAAGCAGAAATCACTGATTGGTTAGAAGGGCAAGCCTCATTTAAAAACCGTCACAAGGTGAACATCTCTGTACTTCGACCAGTACTGTTCTATGAGTCTGCCTTCACAGGACCCTATAACAGCATCTCTCCACAATAAGGGGTGAATGGGCACCTCTGTGGTGCTGAAAGAAAACATGATTTTTTTTTTCTCCGATGTTTCCTATTGTTTATACTCTTATTATTAATAATAATAATAATAAAAACTTTTCTCTGGCAAATTTTAAATTCTGGCCACATAAGCGTATAGAAAGTGAGCTCCCCCAAACACACAGTACAGTTTGCACAGTGCTCGTACATGTACACAGTACACAACACAGTCTGGACTCATTAGTGGAGCTAAAAATAACTACCTTGTAGTTATTATCATTATAAACATGTAAACTTTCTCCTAAGCCTACAAACTATTGAATTATGTTTTTGGTTACATTCCAATTTAAAGACACAAAGCAGTCTGAGTCACCCTCACGTGTTCTGTTACAAGGGAAGGTCTCCAAATTTATTCTTGCCTGTACCAGTTTTCTAAACCTTATAATAAATGTTTTTTATTTCAAATGGTTGTGCTTAGACAACCTTTAGGTTTTGTTGTGATGAAACTGACTAACAGTGTGAGGATTTTTGTGTTTCAGTGCTGAGTGCACTTGTCGTCCTGAGCTGGAAACTTTTAAGAAGCTTATATTTTGCACAGAAATTAATTTAGGGTTGTCTCAATAAGACAGATCTTTTTCTAGGTAGTTTAATTGTCATGTCATTATAGGCATTTGCCAGATCCTCTTTAAAGCTACTACCTAACGTTTAAACATTCTTCTATCTAAATAAAAAGCCTGACGTACACAGTATGTGGTCCATATCAAAAGCTGAATGTTAAAGTCAATTTGGTTTTGTAAAGACTAAAATGCCATCATTAGTTCAGCTGACCTAAAAGAGATGAGGACTAGATGGCCTGGTCTGGTTCCTGCTGTGCTTCCCAGCAGAGTTTCTGGGCAGCAAATGGATGATGTCATCTTGATTTGACCTGACAGTTACTATCAGTGAGGCCACTGAGTCGATTAAAACAAAAAGCACACATATTTCTATAAGTTGACAAAGACAGTGACTTTGACCAGAGGGTGTGGTTGAGATGCTAAACAGAGCGCACAAGAGGCTGCAGTAGCATGAAGTCCAGGATCTAGGGTCTTGGCTGGGATTTTAGAATAATATTCACCCCTTTCCAGCCAAAACTCTACATATTAGCAATCATCTCCAACTGATTTACATAGGTATTTAAGGAATGTCAATATCTGTAAACGTCTGGGAAAATACAGTTGAGCACATCATGTCTTTCTCAACCAGGACAGTTTTTGGTGTCCTCTTTGTGAAAACTAATCTTTAGCAGATATGGCTGAAACAAAGGGACTTGTTATCAACCCAGGGTCAAAGCTGACGCTGTGCTAAGACAAAGCAAAAGTCTGTGTAATGATATGCAGCTAAATTATTTTCCTTAAGGTGGCTGTGTTTTAGAGTTTGGGTGGCCTCAAGCGCCTCTTGAGGTTTGTTGATTATTGGCAGAGAGCCGCCAGTATATGTGCCAAATCTTTGTACGTGGATCAAAAACATACACAGTAGCCTGCAATTTCTGACTGAAGCCAGTTAACGTGATAACGCCTAGGGAGGAGGCCCGTTTCTCTGAAACATATAAAAAATGTGACCACCCACTGAATGAGAACAAATGACATGTGTCAGAGTTGAAAAAATGCATTCAATGCATGGCCCCCTTTCATATTCGGCTCTTTGTGCAGAAAATCGCTGAGCTATACATACTGCAGCGCCCCGAAATGCATTTAGTTTTTACTGTGTATGCTGTTTCAGAAACATATTTCGGGACAACAAATGTCTTCATACGACCTCTGAATAATAATGTAAGTTATCAGGCCTGCGGCCTAAACTAACACCTACCTGCACTGCCGTAGGACTTTGCCAGTAACCATCCGACACTTGCGCATATTTTGGCTTTAGTGGAGTCATACAAATCCAATGGCTTTATGTCTGGGACCACAAAAGTCTTCCTCGTGGCAGAGGAGTCCACCATAGCGAGCCTATGAAAATGGGAAGCGTGCAAGGGAAAAGGGCTACAAGAACGTATAAAAATATTCAAGCAATCATTATTTCAGAAGGCTGTTCCACACGACGGGAACTGGGAATACGGATGTGGGGTTTGTCGGGAAAATATCCGCCCCGGAGCTGTTTCCAAGTCACTTAATGTCCTTTTCTGTGCTGCCTCCGAAACGAAATCCCACTAATATTCTGCCTTATGACCAAGCTGAGGGCCGACCAGCCAGGTTATTGAAGAAAAACGGATTATTCCCCTCGTTTTTGCACTTCTTCGTCCGCATTGCTGTGTAGTCGCTTCACTGTACGCAGGTCCAGTAGGACCCTGTGGATGACTGACTACCAGGTGCTCCACACTGGCATCGCTCGCTCATCCCACCATCCAATGGAAATTCAGCGTGTGTAGGGAGGGCGGGATCTCCTCATGTCAACGCAGACAGCAGTGGCAGAGGTGCGGTGTGACTATTGCTACAGGTGCATCTGCATCCACACAGGTGAACGCCTGAAGAGGAACCTTTCACAAGAGTATGACATTACTTAATCGCGAAATAATCCAAGGACGATCATCCAATTAACTTTAATACATTTATTATTGTATATGACACTGGTTAGTTTTCACTTCGGTTGCAGCACCAAAATTTGAACGTACTCCAACACAACAGTCTTGGATTTCATATGCTCTATGCCATTATTACCTGTATAACCTAGATGTCACACAAATGTTTTCCAGCGGTACAATATTTGAATACATTTAGTTCCGTAGATATGTAGTCAGAATAATTTACTAATCTACGCAGGAAAACAGACAAGAGAAAATAAGTTGTTTTGTTATCTTCTAATACGTTACTATTGCTTTTGAAGTCCAGTTTCCAGTTGCACCATCCGCATTGGGAAACATAAATCTTAAGAGTGCTTCATCACATGATGTTGCTTAAAGTTCCAGGAGCCCTGCTGCAGTAACTTTGTAAGAGGATTACCTCTCAGCTAGTTTAATCTAATTGCAAAAGAAAGAATTTCTTCCTAGTCAGTATTTTTTCCAGTCCTCTCAAGTTAAATTGGGAAGGGAAAGAAGAATTAAAAGCATGAAGCCTTTTTTAATCAAAGGTGTATATCTTTCCCAGCTGGAAATAAACTATTTTAATATGCTGAATACAAAAGATGTGCAAAACTAAACATCAGTTATGTGAAACATGATTGCATTGCTCCTGTTCCAGTTAAATGATCTTTCACTCCTACTCTGTTATCAAGGGTAGCTTTCACCGTCAAATTAAAGTTAACATATTAAACATATATAAATCTATTTTAAAAGGTACTGTAAAGGTTTCAGAGCACTAGAGACCAGCTTCTTAGGTACAGAACTCCTAGAGTATAATTAATAAAAGAAAGATAGGAAGTGTTGCGATTTAAAACGACTTAAGATACTTGTATACAAAATCCCAGAAATTTTTGTAAAGTATAATAATAGCCTCCAAATTGGCTACAGAGGAAACAAACAGAATTTATAAACTACTTACTGCAGGAATACTGTATTTCGAGCCATCTTTAAAGAAAAAATTATACCACTCTTTTTATCCAAACCAGTCATATGAAATGTACCTTGTGTAAAATAAATGTACAATTAAAGCTTGAATATAATACTTGCATAGTGACATATACACGTTTTAAAATCTATACGAAACCAGTAAGCTTTGCAAGACACCCACCTACAAGTGATCCTTTAGCAGAAAATGCAGAACTATGCTCCTCCCCTATGTTTTCCAGAGAAGGGCTTTTTCTCAAGAGATTTCTTTGTTTATTAGGTAAACAAAAATGTTTTCACAGTAAATCTTTTTATATACAATGTTGTCGGTAAAAGACACGAACGACATCAGACATTAGTTATTGTTATTACATAACCACATACAAGTATTCCAAAACAGAAAAGAGCTCAACTGCAATTATTCTAGGCTTTATACTTTACAAAGACTGACACCATGTGGCTAAAACTAATTTAGGTTAATGTATTTGTGTACTAAACTGCAAAGGTCCTAAAAGAACATTTAAAGAAGGCACAAATGCTGTCCCAAAATAAACTGATACAACTTAACATTTACACAATTTTAAAATGTCTCGATGAGTAATTCAGTGAGTAAGGTGTCTTCAGTCCTCTTTAAGCCCACCAAAAACAGCTGTGGGCACACTCTTCTGTTCAAGCTGGACTTCTGCAATGCAACATGTCAGAAAAATTAGCAATCTTTTGTCCTTAAATTTTAGCAATTTTAATACTGAAACCATTGTCTGTCACTCACCTTCCGGTCCCTGGTCATCATCTTCATCCTCGTCGTCATCATCAATATCGATCTCATCAGGATTAGCTTGTTTGGAAAGCTCAGCCAACTCACTGCGAGAAGTGTCACTCCTGCTCGAGGCGATGATGAAAATATTAATGAGTTTATCTTTCTTTATAAAATGTAGCAAATTTTATAAAAGTCATACATTTCACAGATTTGTCGCGTATGTATAGAAAAAAATACAAACCTGACAAAGAGAATCTTCTCTTTTGGCTTTGGTTTGTCCTGCTCGGCTTCTGCAGCAAGCTGCTGTGCCTTCTGCTCTAACATCTTCATGTCATCAATTCCCATCTGGCCTGGAGCAAGATCTGACACTGTACACAAAAAACATTTAAGAAAATATACATACATTTTTGTGAGGTTCTGGAAATATAACTTGAGGGTTGGTGAAATTTGTAGCTTGTGACACACTAATAATATAATTTGAAACCTTTTCTCAGTGTTTCTAGCACAGGATGAAAAACATTTTACAAATAAGTTCTGCAAGCCCACTCACCAGTGCCTGTGGAGCTTGTAGTGGCCTTCAGCATCTGAGAGGACATAAAGTTAACCTGAGTGTTGTATGTGGCCTGGACACTGCGTTTAATCCTTAGCATCTCTCTAATGGTGTCCTCATTTCCATGGCGGATCTCAAATTCTTTCCAGGTCTGCCAGAAATGAGCCGTTACCTGAAATGATAAGTTCATAAATATGTCAAGAATGAGGAAGAGGTCACTTTATTCATATAAACATAATGGCAGGCGATGGCTCACCCTCGGGTCACAGATCTGGGAACAGTAGGAGTAGATTGCTCTGGCTCGATCAATCTCACCCAGTTTACTCTCCATGTCTGCAAATCGCAGGCACATGTCCCTTGCATGCTCATCAGGAAGAACCTGAATAAATACAAAAGGGACAATTAAAGTTACTTATCTTTCAGTACTGAATAGAACCATTTAACATTACATATTCATAGTTTTCAGTTTTCCAGAAAGAGATTAAACAAGACACCATAGGTATTCATCAAACACTAACAACAGTGATACCATACCTCAATAGCTTTCTGGTAAATTGCTCTGGTATATGTAACTCCATAAATTTCAGCTGCTCTCTTAATGTAGATGTTGAACATATGATGGCGCTCTTCAGTTTCAACTGCCTGTGTTGCTCTTTCATAGACAGCCATGGCATGTCGTGCCAGTCCATACTCCTCCTCCAATTTGGCATACAACAGGTAAATGGCTAAAAAGCGAAGAATAGAAGAATTTTTGTTTTGGGTGTATTAAGTGTATTTCAATACAAATATGTGCAATGCCTGTCCATGTGATTTTAATAAAGCTACTTACTCTTTGCAAACTTAGCAGGACAGCCATCCAGTGCCTGTTCAAATAAGTCCCTAGCTCTCTCCAGCTTCTTGCCGCCATACCGATCAATGAACTTGGTGAGGTAAGTGTTCCAGATATCATAAACATTTGGCCATCTGAAGAGAGCGATACCACGTTCATATGCCTAAACAAGCATTGAGAAAGACGAGAAAGACTGATTTAATAATAATAATAATAATAATAATAATAAATAATAATAATAAATAATGATAATATGGATAATGGTAATTAGTGGTATGTTATTACTTTGAAGCTTTCCTCAAAGTAGTTGTGTTCTTCAAGGAACATGGCATAGTTTATGATGATCTGTGGTGTGGCGATGCGGAGGTCAATAATGCGATCATACACTGCTTTTGTAGACTGAGGAGAAAAAACAAAAAAATTAGGAGTAAAACTCTAGGACTGCTCCCGACTAAGATTTTTTTATGGTTGAATTTGAATCCTCCAGTCTTCCCTTTCAGGTTTCTTTTCCCACAGTGATTAAATTTTTCACTTGTGAGACAAAACACACACACACCGTGAGCCACTAGTTACATCTGTACAATCCAATGCAATCTATTACAGCAGCTCTGCCATAAATTCTACTTTTAGAAGATTGTATCCGTTTTTAAGTTTAAACTGGTAGAAAGGTGACAATTCTACAATGTTTTTATTAGTGGGTGGTGGTTTCTCACTGGAGTACATTATTTAAGCCACATTACATAAAGGGTGGCTTCCCCAAATTTCAACTTGTTTCTATGGCTTTAATTTATTGTGCAAATGTAAATGAATGCTTTTAAACTTCCCTGTGAATTCCCTATATTAAAAGATTTCTCTGATTCTAGCTGATAAACTCCTCCGGGTGGCGCCAGCCAGACGAGTTTATCAGCTGTTTTTCATCATTAGGAGTTCAGATGATGTCATCTGGTAGCTCTCAAAAAAACAGATTGACAATGATTACAAACTCCATAGTGTAAGCAACAAGATAACATAACCTGAAGGTTCGTCCAAGTCATGTCATCTGGAGGAATTTTTTTGCTAGAGTAGAGAAATATTTAGATATAGGAAATTGAAAGGGAGGTTTAATGATATTTATGTACATGTGCTACCCAAACTAGAAACACAAAGAAGCACGTTCAAAATCAGTGAAGGCGTCTTTTAAAATAAATGATCGCTCTGATGAGAGGCTTCAGCAAAATTAACAAAAAGTAATCTGAGAATCAGCTATTTATTAGTAACAAATCTGCTGATGTGTCTTCAACATCCGAGACAATAACACTGAACTATATAACCATGTACTTTTATCTAGGGACTCCTGAGAGTACAACTGAATCATTAAACTAAATTACATTTACTTACATCTAATCTTAATTTACATAGGAATAACACCAAATTGTGAATATGTACATTTTACTTACTGATTTAAACCACTTTGTGTGCTGAGAGGTGGTTAGGCCATTATGATAGATCTACATTTTTCAGTCCATAATAAAAAAATAAATTAAAAAAAGCATGATATTTTTATATTAAAAACATGAGGTGAATATTGGCATTATTGTTGTGGCTGATCAGAGTATAGCTAAATACAAATATGCTCCCGACTTCACTGTTGTTTTTTCCTCTCCTGTGGATTCTAGTTTTCCTTACGTTTGTTCATTGAATAATCTTTGGTACTTAACTTCAGCATTACCACAGCTTATGCAGATCTGTACTAACCTTCCAACATCAAAGTTGTATCATTTTAACAAGTGTGCGTCTGTCCTAATCAGTTCTCATGTTGCACACTAATCATCACAGCAATGTACTAAAGACTTTGAGAAAAAATATATTAAAAAAATATATAAAATGAGGTGTATTCCTCAAATTAGCTTAGCTTAGTCTGCATCATGTCAAAATGTATCATGGTTTTAAAAGAAAAGTTTTTAAGACTGTGGGTTTTTGTACCACAGAGATGTGGACAGTATTGAGAAGGGAGAGAGAAATCCTGTCTCTGAGTAATTCATCAGTCATTCAGGATCCCTATATAGCTGGAATTAAAAAATCCTTGTTTCATAAACACAATTTGTCACAGTTTGACAATTCGGGCTCCTTTGATAGAACTGTTGTATATTTTACTATGTGGGTCACCCCTATGAGCAAAACTAAATATCTCGGAATATATTTGCTTGTGATTTATAACCTCTGCACATCACTTTCATATACTTGAAATCCAAAGATATGTAGAAAACATACCTGGAAAGTGCCAAGACTCTCCTCCAAATCTGCCAACATAGACCACACCTTCAAGGACTTGTACACTCTGTTTTGGACTGGCTCAGAAGCATCAAAGTACTCTGCTTTTTTGGATGGGATGGCTGTAGCTTTCTAAATGAAAATCATTGGGGGAAAAAAATTACAATTATATCCACATACCATATACAAATAAAATGACTCTATTTGCATTGTGTGCAACTGGGAACATGATAACAAAAAAACCTTAACTAAATACTAATATGAGATTTTTAGTGTTGAGTCTAAAATGTACCAAAAACATTTGAAGGAAAACTATAGTTTGCCAGTGTTACTGTAGTTTCTCAGTCCCACCACTAGAAGCTACTCAACATCTATCATAAGGAAACTATCATGTTTCTAATAATGAATGCAGATTAGTCACAAGTGTCTCACCCTCAGTATGCGTAATGCCTGCTCATAGTTCTCATGGCGAAGCTCCATCTCTCCATACTCACACCACACAGCAGCAAGGTCATCCACCTGCTTGTAATTCACCTTGGTAGCCTTCTCAAATATCGTCCTTGCCTATTAATGATCAGTTAATATAAGACATTTCACAAATGGAATAATATACAGGATCTGATCTGAAGTGCAGAGGCTTTGCAGAAGCCCTGATGAAAACTCCCTATAACTTACATCATCCAGCTGCTCATTTTCCTCGTAGAATTTAGAAAAGGAAACCCAAAGAGAGTGAGGCTTCCCAGTGGCCTTCATTGGGTCCACAGTCTGTACTGCTTCAGTATATGTGTTGATGATCTGCAAGGAATTATAAGTAATGCATTACATTAACAAAGTGTGGGATATTTGGTGTTCATTTGTCCCTGATCAAGCAATACGTACAAAAGTACTGCCCACTTACTTGCCGTGGATTGCCCTCATACAGTTTTACCCGCTTGTGCCACTCATGGACATTATGGGGGTTCTGCCTCAGTAGTACTGAGTTCAAAAGGAGGGGCCGCCGGGCTATCAGCTGCTCAAAGCGAGCCAGTCTAAGCTCCAAATCTATGTCATCTGAGAGGCAAGGAACAAACAGTAAAACATAAATACATGAGAAATTAATCCAAAGAGTAATATTAATTTGAATTAATCCACGCATACCATCTTCATCCTGCCCCATCTCAGCAGTGGTCTCCATCTTTGCAGCAATCATGCTCTCCTCAAACTGGGCATAACTATCAAAGACTTGTGTGAAATCTCTTACTGTTACAACAGTAAGGATGGCCTCCTCATACACATCACGGGCCTGAGAAAGTAAATACACATTAGTAGTCAGACTCAATTCCTTCAATCAGCACAGGTAATTAATGTTAATGCAACCAAACGCAAATAAAACTCGCTATCTTAATGTAAAAAAAGTGCAGAGTAAACCATTTTCAGTATGTTGAATGTATATTTAGAGGAAAAATACTTTCTCAAAGTGTCCACTCCTAATGTAGTAGTCAGCTAACGAGCACCAAAGCTTTCCAAGTTGATCTGTGAAGCGAGTGAGTCCTCCTCTGATGATTGCTCCTACATTCAAAGAGGTCACCTTATCGGGGTTCTGGGAGATCAAATCACACAGCTCATGCCAAAGCTGTGAATAAGAAAAGAGATTTATCAATTTTCCTGCTTAGACTTTGAGAAATTCTTGGGATAAGAATAAAATCTTACTTGATAGTTAGACTTTCCCTCTTTGGACACAAAGCTTTCATCGTTGACAACAGCTGCTAGTCGCACAGCTGCTTCATCCAAGCGGCCAACAGAACGTAAGTAGTCGATGTATTCCTCTGAATTCTCTGGAGAAAGCTATAAGACAAAGAGCAAACAGCATATTCTAAGGACAATTAAATTTTTCTAGAAAACATACATTACTATAATCTATTGACATATTTTCTTTTCAACAGCAATTTTACTAATAACAGTAATCAATTTTGTGTGATGAATAGAATTTTAGAAGGTGTGCTCAACTTTATGTTAATGAACATTAAAGCCCTATATAGTTTGTTGGTAAAGCTTTTTACATAACCAAGTAAAAATTCCACATCTAACTGAGAAGCAGTTTATTAAACTGAAAATCTTTAGATATTTAAAAAAAAAAATATTTACACTGCCATACCTATTATACCATATAGTTACATTAGTGTTTACAACTGTACTCAAAATACTCAAACCCCTTTAAACTTTCAGCGGTTTGCAATAAACAATTCAAACAAGAACAATTTAAATAGCTCAACACACCTAGTTTTACAATGGATTTCTCCAAATTCAACACAATATGCAAGTAATAATAAATACTGCAGTACCAAATTATTCAACCCTCTGACTAGACTCCCTCATAAAAGCACATGTTGATGCAACTAATGAAGCTTGAGATAGACATCAAATACCTAAACTGGTTAGAGGTTTGTTGAGTTTCATGTTTAATTATATTTATAAATATGGTGTGAATTAAAAGAATAGACAAAAAAAAGCTCAAAAAGATAAGATCATTGACTTTCAAAAACAAGGAAAAAAGAAGCAAAAAAATTGCAGTGGCACTGAATGTTCCTAGAGACACTGCTGGAAGAATAGATTAAAGTCAACAGCTACACCACCTGACCATGGCAGAAAATACGAAGCCAACAAGGGCTTCCAGCAGTTGCATTTCTGAAGAGGCCGGTGAAGAAATGACCTCAAGCTAAAAAAATTGTAGTAAGATTTAGTGGCAGCAGACGTTGAGGTTTCAATTAGCACAGTAAAGCCCATACTAAATACTGAAGGTTTCCATGCCAGAACTCCAAGTCATATACAACCATGACCCAAAAGCACAAAACAATTGGCTTCAATATGCTTAAAATCATGAAGACGCACAGACATTTTCTGAAGGATTATGTTGTGTGGAGCGATAAAACCTGAACTTTTCGGGGCTATGGATAAGCAGAATGTCTGGGGGAAGAAGAATTAGGCATATGCTTAAAAAAAAAAAAAAAAAAAAAAAAAAAAAAACCCAACAACACCCTGCATAGCATGGTGGTGGCTCAGTGATGCTCTGGGGCTGTTTCATCTGGCACTGTAATCATACAGCATGTGGAAGATGAGATCGTTTAATTCAAGTATGCTGAAGCTTGGGCGTCATCGGACCTTCCACCTCAAAGATATTCTTAAGTATACCTCAAAATCCACCAAGGAGTCCCAGAAATCCCGCTGCCAGATGCCCATGTCTGGCTATGCTATGTTATGTTTGCAGTAGGCCATAACTGCAATAAGATGCTCTTCAAAGAATTGAAGATGCTAATCATAGAGCAGTTAAATCGTTTTGAGACTGCAGTAGTCATTGAAAGTTGCATTTAGTGTTGACTTTGGAAGTATGGGCTATTTAAATAGAAATACAAATCAGCTTTGACTTTTGAGAGAGGGAGCACTGACACCGTTACACAAACAAAAAAAAACATAACATGGGTCCTATCGGCCTGACTATTGTAAATCCAGAATTTTTCCCCACCCACGACTTGTTTCTGACAGGAAAGTACACTTTATACGCACATTTTTCTTTGCTGCTACTAAGCTGCTGTGACACCAGAACTTAACTTACAGTTTAGAGAGCATTTCGACAGAAATGCTTATGGACATGGCTGGCATAAGAGTATCAAAATAAAGGTCCATATTTAAATTTATATACACATTAATGTGTATATTTTGCAGCAGAAACATTGTGCGTTATTTGATTGATGCATCGATCGACATCATTGGATTGTTACATCACCTGAGTGATGATCACAGAGATGTGGTGTCACAAGAGCCAGCATTAGAAATTACAAATTTGCCTCATGGGCCTCTAAACTGAGTACAGCATAGGACATACTCTGTTCTTAGACCCTTGTGAACCTCAGGAGGAGTAAATTTCTTTTCTAGGACACACAGAAAATACATATAATCATCCTGCGTTGTCATGACATGGCACTGACATACATATCAAATATCGGTGGTACATAGAATGGGGTTATGTACTATGCTCTCACCTTAAGGTACCTGCGGTACACTCGGATGGCTGTCTCAGGCAGGGGTAGGTTGCGGACAAAACGAAGATACAGAGGCCAGATGCGTGGGTGCTGAGTAACAGGAAGAGCTCTCAGTGCACGGTCAAATGCTCGCCGACTTTTTGTGATCTTGCACTGAGACACAAGGAACTGGCAGTAATCAAGCCATATTCTAGGCATCTGGTATAAGAAGAAGGAATGGTTAGTTTCAAGCACAACTTATAAAAACTAAAGCATACTGCAAACTGCCTTTGAGTATGGAGTTTTATAGAAAGTTTTACTTTATGCATGAACACCAGTGCCCTTTCATGGCAATTATTGATCTCTTCATAGACTGGTTCAGTGATGCATTTCCCCTTGACTTGCTTCCGCCTCTCCCTTAGATAATTGTACCACAGCTTATAGCTGTTAAAAAAATAAATAAGACAATTGTTGTTAAAAAGATAGGAAATCAGCAACTACAGCCATATCATACATACTTCTACATCACCACAATAGCTTTTAAACACAATTAACTTAAAGCAAAGCCTGTCAACCTTAATTTAAAGGTTTTGCCCAGCCATTTTCATTCACAGACCAATTTAAGAGACTCAGAAATATTAAGACAGATGGCTGTTTAGCTGTGCCATAGTCCGGTGTATGTTTTTGCCTTTCAGCTAGTGATATAACGTCACTTATAAACTCGTAAAAAGTTTATCTTTAGGTTTGGCAAGTGCATTTTGAGACTGTTTTCAACAATCAACATAAAATTCATCATTGTTTTTGTGGAAAAGTAAACGCTACACTCCAGAATCTAAGTAAAAATACCATCAAACGTTCGCCATATAAGTTACTGCTTTTCGGCGTAATCTGGAAAGGTAACACAATAACTAATGTATGAAATACACGAGATACACACTATTCAACAATTATCCTTCGGTAAAATGCCGATGCTCACAATACAAAGAGTGATATTTACCTGCCAGGTAGCTCTTTGAGAGCTCGTTCATATATCATGTTGAGTGTGGATTTGGGTCCGTTCTGTTTAAATTCGATGTAACGCATCCAGCACTTAACAGAGTATGGGTTCCTGATAATTTCCTCCTCATAGGGAAGATCATCATCCTCCTAAAATAACCAGAATTTAAAGAATAACAGTGTAACACTTGAAAAAAAATAATTTTCTAACAGCTAAAGCTAACCTTACTCGAAAACGTAACGTCAACATTTAAATTTAATTATACTAAAACTACTTCAATACATTGCTGGCAACTACTGTGAGGCCAGATTTTAAATACTCCGCCAGCAAAGTATGTCTAACTAACTATACTGAACCATAGCAAGCTTACTATTAAACAAACTAACGTTAGCACACAGTATAACGTTAAGTTAGCCAAGATAACACTCGTTGCCAACAAAACTAGAAAAACTAGATTACACCTTATTGTATAATTTTACTTACAAATATAACATCGGCTTTTCCATTTAATGACGGCATTTCTTCACAAGTTAGAAAGTTAGAATATCGCGCCCGTTTTAGATAAATGGAATGCTATATTAAGCTAACTCTTGTCTGCAGACTTCCCACAAACGTGTTATCCCTCCGCAATATTTCCGGGTTCGTCACAAAGTACGGAAGCGCACAAAAGCGCGCACAGGACTCTCGGAAAGATAACAGTATTAATCTACTCCATTATATTTTGCGCTCGAAATATGGATTTTGTCCAATTTTCGCTTTTTAAAAAAATCACATCGAGTACCTTAGGCAATATTTCCATGTATACGTGGAAGGTAGGTTGGTTGAGCATATCTGCCTCTTCACATCATTTAAAATGTAAAATCTACTACAAATCAATTAAGGTTAAAATCCCCTCCATCTTTACTAACAGTAATATTTGACTATTCTGTTTTATTAGTTACTGTAGATTTTTTGGCAATAATTAATATTTTACATAGTTTTATTACTGGACTTGTATATTTTAGTAAAATATAGATCTGATTACTACTGTCAATTGAATAAAAGTATTTGAAGTGGTACTTGTAATGGAGAGTATTTTCAGGTCAATACTTGCACTTTTACTTAAATGAGTTTGTGTACTTCTACCACCTCTACACAAAGTGTATTACATTTTGCTCTGTATGGAGCAGTGTAGCTGCAGACTGCTCAGATCCTGTGGCTGCAAAACAAGCCCAAAAGATTGCCTCTCCATTTGACAGTGGGTATGAGGTGTTTCTGCTGAATAGATGGGTTTAGTTTTCACCAAACATGGCACAGGCACAAGTTCACACTTGTTTGATCTTCTTCTAATTGTGCTGTCACGGACTTTAACATTTAACATGCTCAGTGAGGCCTGAGATGTAGCTCTTTGGGTTGTGGGTCTATAACCCAACAACAATTGTTTCTTTATGTTCATTGTTTGCAGCTGCCTGAAATCACCCTCTACTACGTAGTGTACTATGTAGTGTGTAGCATCCAAATGTTAAGTGTGTATCTATCAACTATTGTGCACTCTATCCCTTCATGCATTACTAAAAGTAGTGTAAATGGCTTTTAGACTTCTTTCTGCTAACAATACCACAATGCAATACTCCCAGTTTTAGAGATGAGAAAATTACTTTTGCACGGCTTCAGCAGCTGTTAGTGATGAAAATACATGACAACAGTTATTAAGTGTTTGAAATGTCAATTAACTCTTGAGTGAACTACTTAGTGTACATTATTTAAGGTTTAGGGAATGAGTGAGGAGGGGATGATTTTGGACAGAGCCTTAGACTTTTCTACCTTCCACAGTGTGATACATAGCTCCACCTTACCCTCTGAAATCTTATGAATCCACTAGGGGGATACTTAGTATTGCCCTCATGTTTTCATTTTTTTGGCTTCATTTTTGGCAAATACTTAATGGCTTGGCAGAAAAAGTTGTATCTTTTTGTATGTCTGAGGTTGTATTTGCCTATTACTCGCTACTCAGATGATTTTTAGGTTTTTACACAAAATAGTATAGGGTTAAAAGAGGAGGTACTAATTTTTGCACGTGACTGCACAGTCCAAGACCCCCATGTTTTACTCAAAAAGAGGAATGTTTGTCTTTTACCACACGCATTTTTCATAATTTTAATATTGTTCCATATAACTAAATTAACCAACTGTAAAAGTGAGCTGCAGATAGCCTTGGCTTGTCTGTAGACATAATTAAAAGGAATGCAGACATATAAATTTGTAGTATTTACAAAAATGGCTAAGTCATGTTTTAAGCTTTAATGTTCAACACAAAGTTGTAAAAAATATACATTTAGAACAGTTTTTGTGTCTGTCATTGTTAATGCTTCAAAAGACAGTTGCCAGTTTTTCCAAGATTTGATACATTTATTATGATGCCAATTTCAACAGTGACAAAAAACAGAGTTGCATAGTTTTTAAGGACACTTGGAGTTTCCATAACAGCAACAACGTCCTTAGAATCAAATGTACCACTGGGATAAAGATCTTTGATATTCGAGTGGGACTTATTATAGGTCTTATCTCAGCCTGGTTGGCAAATGTGCTTCTAGTCCTTTTAAGGAAAGGTGTAATACCACTTGAACTTTATGCAATGGCCCTTACATTCAGTTTTAATAGTGGAATACGAGATGTGCCAATGCCCTGCAACCATATACCAGCGGCACTTGAGTGCTTCTCCAAAATTAAGTTCCATTCTTGGCTCTGAACATGTTTAATTGCAAAGGTTAGTAGAGACAACATCTCTTTATAAAATGATAAAATCCTTCTTGAGTTAGTCAACATCTAAATTTATATCCATAAAACATTTATTGTAGAAAATGTGAGGTTCAAAAAATGCACACAATCTATTTAGGGACATATTTTGGACATTAAATACACACATCCATTTAATAAACGGAAATAAAGTCCAATGGTTTTTCTTACTGTTATTTTATATAATCACTTGCTGAATTTAAAATAATTACATTTCATTTAACTTGTTTTATTACTACTTCAAAAGTCAAGCAATGTTATATCTTAGACATAAAATTGCTTACTAAACCTCAAATGTCAGGGGATGAGTCTTAAGATGACAAGGACGCTTGACCAAAACGAGTGGGAGATTGCTGCTGAACAGGCAGTTCAAGCCTCTATAAAAGGAGCAACTTCAGACTTCTCTGAGAACTGACTGGCATCCCACACAGGTTAGTGTTTTGTGTGTGTTTATGCTCACATAATTAGCTTTTATATTTCCTTTTTTAGTCATTTATCATTACTCAAAGATGCTAATAACAAAGATGTAAAAAGAAATCCTACAACTACCATAGTTAATTTTTAAATCAAAAGATTTACAATGAATCTGTGATTTTATATTTTTTTAATGATCAAAATATTATTATATGTATATAAAAATGGATGAATTGTTACCTTTCTAACTGTGTTAGCTATAAAAGCCTATGAAGCAATATTAGGTTGCAAAGTTATTTTCTAATGTAAGTAATAGTGCTTTTGTACCTCACTTGTAAGTCCCTTTGGATTAAAGCATCTGCTAAATGAATAATGTAAAAGTAAATGTAATGTTTACTTTTGGAGAAACTAGGCAGATGAAAATATTTCAATTGTATGTCCTCTGCAATGATTATCTTAATCTCTCTTTAAAAGCATTCTTGAACAACAACAGGTCTGTGCCATTCATTTCGAATAAGCTTAGGTAAGACATGGCTGCAGTAAACAACCTTCAAAATATATAGATAGAAAAACAGTTTAAATCATTTAACATTATTGTGGACTCTTCTGGACTCTCATTTTTTTAGTCTTGACTAAAGTGCCAAAATGAGCACTGACGCAGAGATGGAGCAGTATGGCCCTGCGGCCATTTACCTCCGAAAACCAGAGAGGGAGAGAATTGAGGCCCAAACAGCTCCATTTGATGCCAAAACAGCCTACTTTGTGGTTGATCCTGATGAGATGTATGTCAAGGGTAAACTTGTGAAGAAAGAGGGTGGCAAAGCCACAGTTGAGACAGTAACAGGAAAGGTAGGTGTATGAGTCCTTTACTTGAAACTAATGAAACTGTGAAACAGGATGACATCCACTCCATAAAAGGTTATTTGTAACATATCCTGATAAACTGAAGTATTTTACTTTATTTTTAAATTTATGGCATCAATTTGATGAACATTTTCGTTGGAAAATATTTCTCAGAAAATCTCTGTTTCCTATTCAGACATTAACTGTAAAGGAGGATGATATCCATCCGATGAACCCTCCTAAGTTTGATAAAATTGAGGACATGGCCATGATGACCCACCTCAATGAGCCTGCTGTGTTGTATAACCTCAAAGAGCGTTTTGCATCATGGATGATCTACGTAAGTGTTAAATTTTACAGTTAGATTAAACATACAGATCAACTATATGCAAACATTTAAGAGATTTACCAAATGTATTTTTGAATACAAACAGGATGCCCTTACCAACCGGCTTTAGCTCAGTTGGTAAGGGCAGTTGTCCACGAACCACAAGGTGAGTGGCTCAATCCCTGGCCCTGGCTATATGTCAAAGTGTCCCTGGGCAAGACACTGAACCCCTAACAGCCCATTCCCCTGCGCAATGCTGGTCCAAGCCCAGTAGAAATTGGGGAGGAAGAGCACAGCAAACTGTGCCAAATCAACATGTGGACAATGATCCACTGTGGCAACCCTGTACTCACAGGATAAGCCAAAGGGACAAAAAAAATAAATAAATTTTTTTTAATACAAACAGGACTCCACATCAAGTTGAATTGAAATGCTGCAGCTCAAATGAGTGAACTTTCTTTTCTCCAGACCTACTCTGGCCTGTTCTGTGCTGTCGTGAATCCCTACAAGTGGCTTCCTGTGTATGATGCTCAGGTTGTTTCTGCATACAGAGGCAAGAAGAGGATTGAGGCTCCACCTCACATCTTCTCCATCTCTGACAATGCCTATCAGTTCATGCTCACTGGTAAGATGTTTTTTGTAAACAGATCACATGTTCATTTCTCTTTACGTGACACACAGACAAGGCACAACAGATATGACATGAATGTGACCCTACTATTCATAGTATTTAATAATTAGTATGTAATTAAGTGCTTGGTTATTTCAGATCGTGAGAATCAGTCTATCCTTATCACGTAAGTAATATACAAATTTCTAATTAACATTATACATCAATTACAAGAATTAAAAAGAAATATAGAAGAAAGATGTCTGTCTCTTCCCCCAGTGGAGAATCTGGTGCAGGAAAGACTGTCAACACCAAGCGTGTCATCCAGTACTTTGCAACAATTGCAGTGACCTCAGGTAAAAAGACAGAGGTAGTTCCTGGCAAAATGAAGGTAAGGAAAGCTGCCTTTACTGAGAAAGTGGAGAGAACAGTGTCTGTGTATGGTCTTTATAGTCTGTCTACAAAATATGTTTATTTAGGGTTCACTAGAAGATCAAATCATTGCAGCCAACCCACTGCTGGAGGCCTATGGCAATGCCAAGACCGTGAGGAATGACAATTCTTCTCGTTTTGTAAGTGTTTATAAAGGCGAAAAATATACATAAGCCATTTGAGCTGCAAATTAAAAACCTTACTGAAATAAATGTAACATGTTTAGGGTAAATTCATCAGAATTCACTTCGGAACCACTGGCAAATTGGCTTCGGCAGATATTGAAACATGCAAGTAATTTTGAACATTTTGTTTAGTCATTCTGGAAGTTACACTTATGATGCCAAATCAAATGTTTGGACAACTGTTGCTAAGACATATTAAACGTAGTCTCTGTATGATGTGCACGCATTACACTGTTACATGACATTGATTTGAAGAACTTCTGAAATTATTGTTGTTAGATCTGCTGGAGAAGTCCCGGGTCACCTACCAGTTGTCTGCTGAGAGGAGCTACCATATCTTCTATCAGCTGATGACTGGCCACAAGCCTGAGCTCCTGGGTATGTTATGGCGTATCAAAGACATTTTTAATTAAACTGTACATTTAAGGCAGTGGAAAAGATATTCATGCATTTATTATAATATTTTGCAGAGGCTCTTTTGATCAGCACAAACCCCTATGACTACCCAATGATCAGTCATGGTGAAGTGACTGTCAAAAGTATCAACGATGTGGAGGAGTTCATTGCAACCGATGTAAGACATAAATTAATCTAAACAGATAGTATCCCAAAAAAATCTTTAAAAAATACAAACAGCTTTCTTTTCATTTCAATGGAATAGATTGCAATTGACATCTTGGGCTTCACTGCTGAGGAGAAAGCAGGCATCTACAAGCTGACTGGTGCTGTGATGCATCACGGCAACATGAAATTCAAGCAGAAGCAGCGTGAGGAGCAGGCTGAACCTGATGGCACTGAGGGTAAATCTGTTAAAAGGGTCTGTGCAACATTTAGTGTAACGCTAATTATGTCCCAGGTCACTAATTTTGAGCTTTGTTTTTCATTAGTGGCTGATAAAATCTCCTACCTCATTGGCCTAAACTCAGCTGATATGCTGAAATATTTGTGCTACCCAAGAGTCAAGGTTGGAAATGAGATGGTGACCAAAGGTCAGACCGTGCCCCAGGTAAAAAGACTAAACACAAACAAAAAACATCTACAAGTATTCATTACTAATGTAAAAAGAACCAAGAAGGCATTTCAAACGATTGCCATTACTTCTAGGTCCACAATTCTGTCATGGCTCTGTGCAAGTCTATCTATGAGAAGATGTTCTTGTGGATGGTCCAGCGTATCAATGAGATGCTGGACACAAAGCAGCCAAGACAGTTCTTTATTGGAGTTTTAGATATCGCTGGATTTGAGATTTTTGATGTGAGTGAGTGAAAAAACAAACGCAGTTTAACAAATAAATACAATTTTGCGTTGCAACTAAAGACCTTTGCATAATTACAGTACAACAGCTTGGAGCAACTATGCATCAACTTCACCAATGAGAAACTGCAACAGTTTTTCAACCACCACATGTTTGTCCTGGAGCAAGAGGAGTACAAGAAAGAAGGCATTGAATGGGAATTCATTGACTTCGGCATGGACTTGGCTGCCTGCATTGAGCTCATTGAGAAGGTAAGCAGCCCTTTCTCAAGTGTCTTTTTGTAATTCATATTAAAATTGTTGTTTCTACTGGTTAATTTTGAACCTAATATTTAAATTCTTCTCAGCCAATGGGCATCTTCTCCATCCTTGAAGAGGAGTGCATGTTCCCCAAGGCCTCTGACACAACTTTTAAGAACAAGCTGCTGGATCAGCATCTTGGCAAGAGTAAGTGCTTTGAAAAGCCAAAGCCTGCAAAGGGCAAGGCTGAGGCTCACTTCGCTTTGATTCACTATGCCGGTACCGTAAACTACAATATCACTGGCTGGCTGGACAAGAACAAGGACCCCCTGAATGACTCAGTTGTTCAGCTCTACCAGAAGAGTTCAAACAAACTTCTTGTTCATTTGTATGCAGCCCATCCTGGAGCCGAGGGTAAGTTGACCGATCCAAACTAGCATTCTTATATTCATGTTCCAAGTTATTATAAACCTGAGCATGACAAGGAGAAGCAATGATTCACTGGCACTGCTTGTGTATTTATTTACTTGTGTTTTGAAAAATAGAGGCTGCAGCTTCTAAAAAGGGTGTCAAGAAGAAGGGTGGCTCATTCCAGACCGTTTCCGCCCTTTTCAGAGTAAGTATTGTTTCCTTATGGGATAAGAATAAAATAACATGTAAACAAAAATGTAGACAGACTTTTTTGTATTGCTGATCCACAGGAGAACTTGGCCAAGCTGATGAGCAACTTGAGAAGCACTCATCCTCATTTTGTCCGTTGCCTCATTCCCAATGAGACAAAGACCCCAGGTAAGACCTTTGTAATGTATCTTTTTTGGCTAACATAGTAACAAAGTGAAACATTTTAAGCAATATACATTTGCATTATTCAGGTCTTATGGAAAACCATTTGGTCATCCACCAGCTGAGGTGTAATGGTGTGCTTGAAGGCATCAGAATCTGCAGAAAGGGCTTCCCCAGCAGAATCCTCTATGGTGATTTTAAGCAGAGGTATCATTTTCAGTTCAATCACCATCATTTAATTATATTTTTACTTCAATGTCTGAAATGAAGAATCTCAGACTGCACTGAAATTCATCTTGATAAAACTTTAAAAATGATCTTTTATAGATACAAAGTGTTGAACGCCAGTGTCATCCCTGAGGGACATTTCATTGACAACAAGAAAGCTTCAGAGAAGTTGCTGTGCTCCATTGATGTGGACAACACTCAGTACAAATTTGGACACACTAAGGTAAATTTGGACTTTGGAGAATCAATTTACTTGTTATATAGTATGCGCCATTGTATCCATGTGCTAAACAATGTCCCTTACTGAATGTCATAGGTGTTCTTCAAAGCTGGTCTGCTGGGTACCCTGGAAGAGATGAGAGATGAGAAATTAGTTGAGCTGGTAACCATGACTCAGGCTCTCTGCAGAGGATATGTCACGAGGAAGGAGTTTGTTAAAATGATGGAGAGAAGGTAGGATTCTCAAACAGTACTTCAGTTTCCAATTACACACATGTTTTGGTTGAATTGTCATCCTCAACAGCTCCAAGAAATCACATTGTAATGGAATCACAATGGAAATTTCACATTGTCTATTACTATTTTTCCAGAGAATCTATCTACTCCATCCAGTACAACATCCGTTCATTCATGAATGTCAAGAATTGGCCATGGCTTAAACTGTACTTCAAGATCAAGCCTCTTCTGAAGAGTGCTGAGACTGAGAAGGAGCTCCAGGAGATGAAAGATAGCTTTGAAAAGATGAAAACAGATTTGGCAAATGCCCTGGCCAAAAAGAAGGAACTAGAAGAGAAAATGGTTTCCCTGCTGCAGGAGAAGAATGACCTGCAACTGCAAGTGGCTTCAGTACGTAAAATTACATATTCAGTATCATTTCTTTAATTCTTACCATATTATAATTGTAAATAATTGGATATGACTTAATATTAAAGTAGTTCTGTGGAAGTTCAAGGAGACAATATGCTGTGGATACATTATGTGCATACTTTACCTATAGCAAGAGATCACATAATCATATTATCTTCTTTGTATATTGTGTACTTTGCAAATGAATATAAAACTTATTATACTGAACATTGATTTTTTTTTACTGTGTGTTTAAAATGTACTATAGGAAGTTGATAATCTCTCTGATGCTGAGGAAAGATGTGAGGGTTTAATTAAGAGCAAGATCCAGCTTGAGGCCAAACTCAAAGAGACCAGTGAGAGACTGGAGGATGAAGAGGAAATCAATGCGGAGCTCACTGCCAAGAAGAGGAAGCTGGAGGATGAATGCTCAGAGCTAAAGAAAGACATTGATGACTTGGAGCTCACCTTGGCTAAAGTGGAGAAAGAGAAACATGCCACAGAAAACAAGGTTTGCATCAATACATAATGACCTAAAATTATTAAATGTTTATGGCTATCACTATGGAGTTATGTGAAAATAATGTGGAATTTATACCATTTTCAGGTGAAAAACCTGACAGAGGAGATGGCTTCTCAAGATGAAAGCATTGCCAAGTTAACCAAGGAGAAGAAAGCCCTCCAAGAGGCCCATCAGCAAACACTGGATGATCTACAGGCAGAGGAAGACAAAGTCAACACTTTGACCAAGGCCAAGACCAAGCTGGAACAGCAAGTGGACGATGTAAGTTAATAAATGCTTTTCAAGCCATTACTTTATCGCTTGAGTCAAATAGACTTCTGTTTCATAGTAAATATAGAATATACAATGTGCTATAAACAATTAAATACACAATAAAACCTTTTATTTCAAAAGCTCGAGGGTTCACTGGAACAAGAGAAGAAGCTCCGCATGGACCTTGAGAGAGCCAAGAGAAAGCTTGAAGGAGATCTGAAACTGGCCCAGGAATCAGTAATGGATCTGGAGAATGACAAACAGCAATCTGAGGAAAAGATCAAGAAGTAGGATTCTTCAATATTTCTCTTTCCTCACACACTACACTTCCGTACTTAATTTAATAGTATATACTTTCTTGATTCCCTCATCAAGGAAGGACTTTGAAATCAGCCAGTTCCTCAGCAAAATTGAGGATGAACAGTCTCTTAGTGCTCAACTTCATAAGAAGATCAAGGAACTCCAGGTAACATATGATACCAATGTTCTACCTAATGTTTTTTTAAACATGCTACAGTTACCGCTAATTAATAAGTCTTCTTTATCAAACTCTCATCAAATCTAGGCTCGTATTGAGGAGCTGGAAGAAGAAATTGAGGCTGAGAGAGCTGCTCGGGCTAAGGTAGAGAAGCAGAGAGCTGACCTCTCCAGGGAGCTTGAGGAGATCAGTGAGAGGCTCGAGGAAGCTGGTGGAGCAACAGCTGCTCAGATTGAGATGAACAAGAAGCGTGAGGCTGAGTTCCAGAAGATGCGTCGTGACCTTGAAGAGTCCACCCTGCAGCATGAAGCTACTGCTGCAAGTCTTCGCAAGAAGCAGGCTGACAGTGTGGCTGAGCTGGGAGAGCAGATTGACAACCTCCAGCGTGTGAAGCAGAAGCTGGAGAAGGAGAAGAGCGAGTACAAGATGGAGATCGATGACCTCAGCAGCAACATGGAGTCTGTTGCCAAAGCAAAAGTGAGTGGTTTATGTATAAATGTGAACTGCTACCAGTGAAACTTTACAGTATCTTTAATGTTGGATAAAAGTAAAACTTTAATGTTTATTTGCAGGGAAACTTAGAGAAAATGTGCAGAACTCTTGAGGACCAGCTCAGTGAGCTCAAAGCCAAAAATGATGAGAATGTGCGTCAGCTTAATGACATTAATTCACAGAAGGCAAGACTCCAGACAGAGAATGGTGAGTAACTTTAACAAAAGCTAGTAATACAAACCTGTAATGATCATTTTAATAAATATAATATTTACGTATTGTCATTCAGGTGAGTTTTCTCGCCAACTTGAGGAGAAAGAAGCTCTTGTTTCCCAATTGACCCGGGGCAAACAGGCTTTCACTCAGCAGATTGAGGAGCTGAAGAGGCACATTGAGGAGGAAATGAAGGTATGACATGTGAAACTAATAGTTGTAACAGGGGAAGATTTAAGTTTTTAAATGTATTATATTAAAAATCTAAGCTCAAGAATCTTTGCAGCACAAACTTCCATGCTTCCATTATTGCTAACTGAAACCTTTTGTGAACAACATTAATGTCTGATAATGAAAAGAAGATCCATATGACATGTATCAGTTCATGTCTTAACTTTATTTGTAAGTTGTAATGTTTGTAATGTTTTTTTTGTCATGTTTAACAGGCCAAGAATGCCCTGGCCCATGCTGTTCAGTCATCTCGCCATGACTGTGACCTGCTCAGAGAACAGTTTGAGGAGGAGCAGGAGGCCAAGGCGGAGCTGCAGCGAGGAATGTCCAAGGCCAACAGCGAGGTGGCTCAGTGGAGGACCAAATATGAGACTGATGCTATCCAGCGCACTGAGGAGCTGGAGGAGGCCAAGTAAAATATTCCTTTCTACTTTTTACATAGATAGATCAATGATAGATTGTTGTGTTTAGTTAGGTATAAGTGAATATTCTTCTACAACAGGAAAAAGTTGGCCCAGCGTCTGCAGGATGCTGAAGAATCCATTGAGGCTGTGAACTCTAAGTGTGCCTCATTGGAGAAGACCAAGCAGAGGCTGCTGGGTGAGGTGGAGGACCTCATGATTGATGTGGAGAGAGCAAATGCTGTGGCTGCCAACCTTGACAAGAAGCAGAGGAACTTTGATAAGGTAACATCAGTCAACATCAAACTGATTTAAGAGAAACAAAACTCTTTCTTAGTGAGAACTGATTTCTAATCTTCAACATATTATTAGGTCCTGGCAGACTGGAAGCAAAAGTATGAGGAGAGCCAGGCAGAGCTTGAAGGAGCACAGAAGGAGACTCGCTCTCTCAGCACTGAACTGTTCAAGATAAAGAACTCTTATGAGGAGACTTTGGATCAGCTGGAGACCATGAAGAGAGAGAACAAGAATCTGCAGCGTATATTAACTTTTTAAATTACTATAAGAGATACTGATTATATTGTAGCTTTTAAAAGAGTAATTTGTTTTGGTTATGTATTGTTATTTGTTTTTTAGAGGAGATCTCAGATCTGACTGAACAAATTGGGGAAACTGGAAAGACTATCCATGAGTTAGAGAAAGGAAAGAAAACAGCAGAAACTGAGAAGTCTGAAATACAGTCAGCACTGGAGGAAGCAGAGGTAAAACAATTTCAGTGTTTTACATGTTGTCATTGTCCAAATAATCTTATTCATAAAAGTCTCTGTTATTATTTAGCCTCACATTACTTCAAATGTGTTAATATGTTTAGAAAATATTATTATGAGTTATTCACTGTTGTCATTTCTTCCAAGGGCACACTGGAGCATGAAGAGGCCAAGATTCTTCGTATTCAACTTGAGCTCAACCAGGTTAAAAGTGAAATTGACAGGAAGCTGGCAGAAAAAGATGAGGAGATGGAGCAGATCAAGAGGAACAGCCAGAGGGTGATTGAATCCATGCAGACCACTCTTGATGCTGAGGTCAGGAGCAGGAATGATGCCCTGAGAATCAAGAAGAAGATGGAGGGAGACTTGAATGAGATGGAGATTCAGCTGAGCCATGCTAACAGGCAGGCTGCTGAGGCCCAGAAACAACTGAGGAACGTCCAGGGACAGCTCAAGGTGAGGACTGCATGAGCATTAAGTTTAAAAAACAAGTGCAAAGAGTTTTATACAGAAGTTTCATTACTGATTTTTGTTTTCTTGCCAGGATGCCCAACTGCACCTTGATGATGCTCTCAGAGGACAGGAAGATATGAAGGAGCAGCTTGCCATGGTCGAGCGCAGAAATAGTCTGATGCTGGCTGAGATTGAGGAGCTGAGAGCTGCTTTGGAGCAAACAGAGAGAGCACGCAAAGTGGCTGAGCAGGAACTAGTTGATGCTAGTGAGCGCGTTGGCCTGCTTCACTCCCAGGTTTGTTTTCCAAAATTCACAAAAAATGTATGTTTTCTCAAGATACAGTACATTACAAATATCAGATTAAACTTTTTCTCAAATATGTAGAACACCAGCCTTATGAACACCAAGAAGAAGCTGGAGGGTGACCTTGTCCATGTTCAGGGTGAAGTGGATGATGCTGTTCAGGAAGCAAGAAATGCTGAGGACAAAGCCAAAAAGGCCATCACTGATGTACTTTTGCTGATTGAATTATTTTTTCAATATGTGTGCCAATACAAGACATGTATTAAAAATAAATTATTATTCAACAATTTAAGGCTGCCATGATGGCTGAGGAGCTGAAGAAGGAGCAGGACACCAGTGCTCATCTGGAGAGGATGAAGAAGAACCTTGAAGTCACAGTCAAGGACCTGCAGCATCGTCTGGATGAGGCTGAGAGCCTCGCCATGAAGGGTGGCAAGAAGCAGATCCAGAAACTGGAGTCCAGGGTATGAACTATATTAGGCTTTAAATTCAACCTGGCTTTATCATCCTGACATTCTTAAAATCATCAAATAACAGGTCCGTGAGCTGGAAGCTGAAGTTGAGGCTGAGCAGAGACGTGGAGCTGATGCTGTGAAAGGAGTCCGCAAATATGAGAGGAGGGTGAAGGAGCTGACATACCAGGTAATTACAGTATACTAACAAAACTGTACTTTGGTAATATCTGTCCTCCTTAACTTAAAAAAGTTTATTTTTTTTATAAATGTTCATCTTATTTTATTCATGACATTTTGTATAATTCTTAAATGTATAGACTGAGGAGGACAGGAAGAATGTGAGCAGACTTCAGGATCTGGTGGACAAGTTGCAGCTCAAAGTGAAGGCCTACAAGAGACAGTCTGAGGATGTGGTAAGTTTGTCACACAAAGGTCAATGTAATAATAGTATTTAACTTTCTTTTTAATAACTTTTATTAAATCAATAAAGCAATAAAACCTAATCCTTAACAGGAGGAGCAGGCAAATACCCACCTGTCTAGACTCAGGAAGGTTCAGCATGAGCTGGAGGAAGCTCAGGAGCGTGCTGACATCGCAGAGTCCCAGGTCAACAAGCTGAGAGCCAGGAGTCGTGATGTTGGAAAGGTAAAATTGTTATAGATTGTTTATATCATTACAATATAAATTATGCTAAATCATGTTGATTGTTATATAGCCTGCAGTTATATTAACCAAATCCATATATACTTGGAAAGAGATTGTTTTACATTTGCTGTTCCTCTTTTTCCTCTTTTTTTAGTCTGAGTCTGCTGAGTAAGAATCATCAACCAGTGGAGTTCCTTCAAGAAAGTTCATAAAATATGAACCTGTGATTGGGGAATATTTACTATTTTAATAAAGATAATGAATGTTATCACTATCCCGAATCCTGTCATTTTCTTTGTATTTGATTGAGTCTGAAACAGTAGTAAAGCGATGTTTTAGGTCTCCTGCTACAGTACAGGTTTTCAGGACTTTAATGTCAGTGTTTACTCTGAGGTTTTGCAAGTATAATAAATTTTAATATTAATGTTTTGGGTATATAGTATAATTTGTCTCCAATCAAAGCTTATTATGTTTTGCATTTGATTAATATTGAAAAAAGAAACAAATGCATTTTGGTTTCCTCAGATTAACTACAGTTTGGGAAAAAAATTCTGCTCAAAAAGCCTTTGGTATATTTGGATTTCACATCACCTTTGTATGGTGACTGATGTCAAAGGATACCTCATGAGCCACATGATCACATTTTATCTGAACAATTACCTGGTTGTGTGTAATTCTATTAGAAATATAGCAAACTCCCTGAATTATTTTTATTCCTTACAGCTGGGTGGGTTGGAGTTGTCCTGGTAAACAGGTCTCTCCACTCTTCAATTTCAGTCATGTGTTGGATAGTTCTTCTTTCTGTCTCTGTCAGTGTATGTCTCTATTACACCCCCCCCCCCCCCCTCTCTCTCTCTACACATGCACACATGCAGTTTGGTATTTCTATTATTTTTAGGGCTTGCTTTGATATTATGAATTACATAGCCCCTAAGACTCAAAAGACAAGTATTCTCCCCTAAACAGACATTCAAATTTGTTAAGACTGGCAAAATGCCCTCACTTCGCCTAAATCATTTAGGAAAAACTTTTTTTGACCTTGACTAGGTAACAAATACAAGCCCATGTGCGAACACACACAGACACACAAACACACACACACACACACACACACACACACAGTGTTTTGTAGTAGATATCCTAAAGGCCAACTTCAAACAAGTAAACAAGTAAGAGTTAAGAAAAAAGTTCAGACTATTCCTATGTTTATATGTTTTCTTGATCTGGCACTTTGACTCAAAAAAATTGGATAATGGGCATAAGCCCTCACAATTGTTTAGGACACTTGAATCATGCTTCTTTAACAGATGTCTTCACATATCAAATGTAGTAGCTGGACAAAGTACATTTTGCCTTGTGTGGAACTTATTTTGGGCTTGATCTCAAATGAGTTGCCAACGGATTTCATGTCCTTTTAGAGAGTTATATAACGGGAGATTGAACTTATATGGATAGTAGCCCATCTTTAATTTTATTACAGGAATATGAGATGTGTCAGTGTCCTGTAACTGTAGACACCAAATATTTGGGGACATTTCCAAAACTAAGCTCCATGCATGGGTTTTAAAAGTATTACAGCAAGATCACTGTTAATAAATTGGTTTGATTTTGAGTTTGATCGGAGTATGCAAGTTTGTAACTGTGAATGTCATGGAATATATTTGGAATATATTTATAGCATTTTTTATGTATTGTTGAGAAGTTTTTGATAAGCATAATGAAAAATATTAAATATTGCATATTTTTAGGAGTTATATTTGTCAGGAGTATCACAAATGAGTTCACCCCAGACTTGCTTTAACCTCTACATTTATATCTAAGATGAATATTATTATTTCATTAATATGTGCTGACAACTGGCTTAAAATAGTGTCATCTAGGGGTAAACTCTCTTTTATTTCAGAGATCTCAAGCGTGCAAGTCAAGTGTCCTGCAACTGTATACCAGTGGAATTTGAAGACTTTACAAAACCAATGCCCAGAGCTGCCTATGAATAAAAAACAAAACAAAAAAACAACATGTGTGGACTTTAACGTCTGTTAAATCCAGAACTGCATTATTTGGTAGGGTATGCAAATTCTATTTTCTACTATTTAGTGAATGATCAACTTGTCATCCTTTTACAGTTGGGGGCAGCAGTAGACCAACATTTAAAGCTTAAGGAGTTTTAGTATAATCTAGGGAAAGAATAAATTACCATCTATGTCTTCTCTCTAAAAATCTCAAATAAACTTTTCTTTAGGTGGACCTTCAAACCTAGTTGGGTTTAGTAAAATGTCTTTCTATGTAATGTTATAGTCAACATTACCTGCTAAAAAACCTCAATTTAAACTTTTAACAAATTTTAACACCCATATTATGTTGGTCAATATTAAGGTTTTAATTGTATTTAGAAAAATCAAATGACATAACATCATAATTAATCCTGTAATTTTTAAACTTTAATTTATTAGTTACAAAGAATTATGCAAATCTTTTCCTTCAACATCACTGCCACAAAATAAGCAACAGGGTGAAAAGAGGCCATGACCAAATAGAGTGTGAGAATACTGCTGACCAGGCCCTCCTACCCTCTATAAATGAGGCAGCTCTGGATTTCTGCATGAACTGATAGGCTCCCAGCACAGGTGAGTATATTCCTTGCAGTCTCAGTTTGTACACCTAATGACTATGTGATAAAGTAAATGTATTGCTTATTACATACTGTATGCATATTTTCAAGAGTATAGTTCTCATATTCTATGCAACAAATCAATCAAAGGATTCTTGAATTTAAAACATTATTACAAAAATATTTTCCTAATAGAATCTTAACAAATTAAAAACAAACTTATCACACAATTATTTTTGTGTTGGTATTCAGTGCACATCTTGTTTCCACATTCATACATTAAACTCAATTGGAGTCATTTGGAGCCATGCTATGCCTCAAGTTAAAAGGCAGATGGGATCTTTAATGACTTAAATGCAGTTAAATAATAATACAGTTAATACTTAATACAGTCAGCATTTATTTAATTCAAGAGATTTTATATCAACTGTGTATTGAGATTTTTCTCAAATTAATTGATAATATCACAAAATAGACAAACTAAAACACTTTGTTTTTTTAGCATCTTGAGACTCTTCCAGCGATTGCACCACTCATATTTCTTTGGAACGAGCTGAGGTAAAATATGTCACAGTAGAAAACATTATGGGTTTAAGGCAATAACAACACTGTGTTAATAGGTTAACACTAAAGTGGACTCTTTTGGAATTCTTCTTTTTAGTTTCGACTAAAGTGCCAAAATGAGCACTGACGCAGAGATGGAGCAGTATGGCCCTGCGGCCATTTACCTCCGGAAACCAGAGAGGGAGAGAATCGAGGCCCAGGCTGCTCCATTTGATGCCAAAACAGCCTACTTTGTGGTTGATCCTGATGAGATGTATGTCAAGGGTAAACTTGTAAAGAAAGAGGGTGGCAAAGCCACAGTTGAGGCAGATAATGGAAAGGTAGGTGTCATTCTTTAAATAAACATCCTACTGTATGTTCTTCTATTACTTCTTCTGTATAGGAGCAGTGTTTATTAAGATTTATTTAAAGCAGTGGTTTGGTAAAACATTCAGTAAAGTCTTTATCAAATTAATATCACGCTGTGAACAATGACATTATTTTAATAAATGTTAATGTTGGAAATCATTTCTCAGTAAAAATAATTTCCTGTATTAGACATACACTGTAAAAGAGGACGACATCCATCCAAGAAACCCTCCAAAGTTCGATAAAATTGAGGACATGGTCATGATGACCCATCTCAATGAGCCTTGTGTGCTGTATAACCTCAAAGAGCGTTATGCATCATGGATGATTTACGTAAGTTTCTATTATTTTATACTGATTTAGTGTAAATATGTTGACATCAGTATGTTAAAAATCTGTTTATTCTCTCTACCATTACAGACCTACTCAGGATTGTTCTGCGTTGTTGTGAATCCATACAAGTGGCTTCCTGTGTATGATTCTATAGTTGTGCAGGGGTACAGAGGCAAAAAGAGAATTGAGGCTCCACCCCACATCTTCTCCATCTCTGACAATGCCTATCAGTTCATGCACACTGGTAAGAATAAAGTTACAAATGTTTAACTTTAAACTTATAATATATTTATAATACACCAATATTATACCAATATTGAATAAATATTGAAAATAAAATTCGTGTGTATGTGTGTGTTTTAGACCGTGAGAACCAGTCTATCCTGATTACGTGAGTATTACATAAACTGTCATGTAAAATCGTACTTAAGTTATGATAAAGAAGCAAAATATTGACAATGTGTTTCTTATACTCCAGTGGAGAATCTGGTGCAGGAAAGACTGTCAACACCAAGCGTGTCATCCAGTACTTTGCAACAATTGCAGCTCTTGGTGGTAAGAAGGCAGAAGTAACACCTGGCAAGATGCAGGTAGAGTTGACTATTTAATAGAAAGTTTTTCTGCAATGTACATGAATCAGCAACAACTTTAAAACCACCTGGTAGGTTTATTTTGGAGTTAACAGGGGTCACCCTGGGTAGCCTGACTGGACAGTGGCCCTGCATGTAGTAAACTGTCAACTGTCAGTCATAGCCAGCATTAAACTTTTGCCATGCTGACCCCTGTCTACCACAACATCAAACCCACCAGGTGATTTTGAAGTTGTGGCTCCTAAGTTTATATAGTAGCTAATGTAACCACAACCTACCCTTGCAGGGATCCCTTGAGGACCAAATTGTTGCAGCCAACCCGCTACTGGAGGCCTATGGTAATGCCAAGACTGTGAGGAATGACAACTCCTCACGTTTTGTAAGTAATTCAGGAAATATATTTAAATAGTTTATTGCTGTTGTTTGTTGTCCCTAATTAAAAAAAATAATGGTATCAATTATCTGGCTCTCTAGGGTAAATTTATCAGAATCCACTTTGGCTCTTCTGGAAAGCTGGCTTCAGCTGATATTGAAACTTGTAAGTTTGTTTGGTAGTGTGACTTAATTTATGTGGACTTAAATGTGATCTTCACTACAATAGTACTGTCTAAAGGAACCCAACAGTCACCCACTTGCTTTATTCTTAGATCTGCTGGAGAAGTCCCGTGTCACCTTCCAGTTGTCTGCTGAGAGGAGCTACCATATCTTCTATCAGCTGATGACTGGCCACATGCCTGAGCTCCTGGGTATGTTAACAGATCATCTAAATTTTGAAAGTAACTACACAAAGAAACAATAAGAGAATAAAAACCTATGGATTTCTTTTGTGCTTATCTAGAGGCTCTTCTGATTACCACGAACCCCTATGACTACCCAATGATCAGTCAGGGTGAAGTCACTGTCAAAAGTATCAATGATGTGGAGGAGTTCATTGCAACCGATGTAAGACATAAATTAATCTAAACAGATAGTATCCCAAAGAAAATCTTTAAAAAATACTAACAGCTTTCTTCCATTTCAATGCAATAGACTGCAATTGAAATCTTGGGCTTCACTGCTGAGGAGAAAGCAGGCATCTACAAGCTGACTGGTGCTGTGATGCATCATGGCAACATGAAATTCAAGCAGAAGCAGCGTGAGGAGCAGGCTGAACCTGATGGCAATGAGGGTAATTACCAAAATATTACTATTCTTATAACATTTACTTAATGCTATTCAATGGGGTTTTAGGTGTGGGAAATTGCTCCAAAGTTGGTGTGTAATTATTCCTTTGTTTTTCTTACCATCAGTGGCTGACAAAATTGCCTACCTCTTGGGTTTGAACTCTGCTGATATGTTGAAAGCTCTGTGCTACCCAAGAGTCAAAGTTGGAAATGAGATGGTGACCAAAGGTCAGACCGTCCCACAGGTAATAAAACAGAAAATATGCATCAAGATTATGTTTACATTTTGACAATATTTGCATTTTGACATGAAAATTCTATTCTGAAATATTCCCATGCCTAAAATCTTATTTCTAGGTCAACAATTCTGTCTCGGCTCTGTGCAAGTCTATCTATGAGAAGATGTTCTTGTGGATGGTCATCCGTATCAATGAGATGCTGGACACAAAGCAGCCAAGACAGTACTATATTGGAGTGTTGGATATTGCTGGATTTGAAATTTTTGATGTGAGTGAAAAGAAAAAAAAAACGCAGTTAATAAATGTATAACAAATAAACACAATTTTGCGTTGCAACTAAAGACCTTTGCATAATTACAGTACAACAGCTTGGAGCAACTCTGCATCAACTTCACCAATGAGAAACTGCAACAGTTTTTCAACCACCACATGTTTGTCCTGGAGCAAGAGGAGTACAAGAAAGAAGGCATTGAATGGGAATTCATTGACTTCGGCATGGACTTGGCTGCCTGCATTGAGCTTATTGAGAAGGTAAGCAGCCCTTTCTCAAGTGTCTTTTTGTAATTCATGTTAAAATTGTATATTCTACTGGTTAATTGTGATCCTAATATTTGAATTCCTCTCAGCCAATGGGCATCTTCTCCATCCTTGAAGAGGAGTGCATGTTCCCCAAGGCCTCTGACACAACTTTCAAGAATAAACTAAATGATCAGCATCTTGGAAAGAGTAGGGGCTTTGAGAAGCCAAAGCCTGGAAAGGGCAAGGCTGAAGCTCACTTTGCACTGGTTCACTATGCCGGTACAGTGGAATACAATATCACTGGCTGGCTGGACAAGAACAAGGACCCCCTGAATGACTCAGTTGTTCAGCTCTACCAGAAGAGTTCAAACAAACTGCTGTGCTACCTGTATGCTGCTCACGGTGGAGCTGAGGGTAAGAAATAGGGGGGGAGCAGAGTGATTAAACAATTCAATATCCAGCACAGATTTGTTATCTTATTAAAAGAGTATGGATACTGCTGGCAAATGTTTGTAGAATAAGAAATTCTCTCTAGTCAAAGCTATTTTCAATTAATAGTTTTAATATTAATCTCCTAATTAGTAAAATTTCACTACTACTACAAAGCTGAGAATTATGTCCATTCATACAAAACTGACACTTTCACAAAGAAGGCTTACATAATGTAATAACTTCAGTCCCCTTAATAAAGCTGAATGTTTTCCAAAATAGAGTCTTCAGGTAAGAAGGCTGGTAAAAAGAAGGGTGGCTCCTTCCAGACAGTGTCTGCCCTTTTCAGAGTAAGTATTTTTTCATATTCTAGGAAAAACAGTTAAATATCTCATAGTGAAATAATACTGACATATTATCTAATAATGCTGATACACAGGAGAACTTGGCCAAGCTGATGTCCAACTTAAAGAGCACTCATCCTCACTTTGTCCGTTGTCTGATTCCCAATGAATCTAAGACCCCAGGTAAGAATTTTAAGGCCTGATTTTTGTAACATACTGTAAATGACACAGTGGCAGAAATAACTTAAAACTACACAAATTTGCCCCTTTCAGGTCTTATGGAGAATTTTCTGGTCATTCACCAGCTGAGGTGTAATGGTGTGCTGGAAGGCATCAGAATCTGCAGAAAAGGCTTCCCCAGCCGAATCCTCTATGGTGACTTCAAGCAGAGGTTACTGCTGTTTTGATTACGCGAACATCACTTTATTGAGAACTGCAAGTACTAAGAAGTACAATAAAGGTTAAAAAAAGAATAGATGCATACAAAACATAATCATAAGGACATACTTCTCTCTTGTAGATACAAAGTGCTGAATGCCAGTGTCATCCCTGAGGGACAGTTTATTGACAACAAGAAAGCTTCAGAGAAGCTGCTGGGCTCCATTGATGTGGACCACACTCAGTACAAATTTGGACACACTAAGGTAAATTTGGACTTTGGAGTATCAATGTACTTCACTTGTTTATACAGTACTCTATGTGCTATTGTATATGTGCTAAACAATGTCCCTCGCTGAATGTCATAGGTTTTCTTCAAAGCTGGTCTGCTGGGTGGCCTGGAAGAGATGAGAGATGAGAAACTTGCTGAGCTGGTAACCATGACTCAGGCTCTCTGCAGAGGATATGTCATGAGGAAGGAGTTTGTTAAGATGATGGAGAGGAGGTATATTTCTCAAACAGCATGACTAACTGTACACTATTTTTGTTCAACCATTATTTTCAGAAGTTGCATAAAATTACACTGCAGTAGAAATTATATATTCTCAATAATTTTTTTTTTTTTCAGAGAATCTATCTTCTCCATTCAGTACAATATTCGCTCCTTCATGAATGTGAAAAATTGGCCATGGTTGAAACTGTACTTCAAGATCAAGCCTCTTCTGAAGAGTGCTGAGACTGAAAAGGAGCTGCAGGGGATGAAAGACAACTTTGAGAAGATGAAAACAGACTTGGCTACTGCCCTGGCCAAGAAGAAGGAACTGGAAGAGAAAATGGTTTCCCTAATGCAGGAAAAGAATGACCTGCAACAGCAAGTGGCTGCAGTAAGTAAAATTAAACATCCATTACTTTTTACAGTACATACAAAATATAGTGTAGATGACAGATACAAGCTCCTGATACAAAAAAGTCCTATAAGTGTTTTTTTATTCTGAATGTGCTATTCCAAAGCTATGAAATAACAAAATATTGCATAAATTAAAACCATTAACAATGAAAGTAATTGATTTCTTCTACTGTGTGTTCAAAATGTACTATAGGAAGTTGATAATCTCTCTGATGCTGAGGAAAGATGTGAGGGTTTGATTAAGAGCAAGATCCAGCTCGAGGGCAAACTCAAAGAGACCAGTGAGAGACTGGAGGATGAAGAGGAAATCAACGCTGAGCTCACTGCCAAGAAGAGGAAGCTGGAGGATGAATGCTCAGAGCTGAAGAAAGACATTGATGACTTGGAGCTCACCTTGGCTAAAGTGGAGAAAGAGAAACATGCCACAGAAAACAAGGTTTGCATCAATACATAATGACCTAAAATGTTTAAATGTTTATGGCTATCACTATGGAGTTATGTGAAAATAATGTGCAATTTATACGATTTTCAGGTGAAAAACCTGACAGAGGAGATGGCATCTCAAGATGAAAGCATTGCCAAGTTAACCAAGGAGAAGAAAGCCCTCCAAGAGGCCCATCAGCAAACACTGGATGATCTACAGGCAGAGGAAGACAAAGTCAACACTTTGACCAAGGCCAAGACCAAGCTGGAACAGCAAGTGGACGATGTAAGTTAATAACTGCTTTTCAAGCCATTAAAGTATGAAATGGCTAAAATAGATTGATGGGAATGACTGCTTATATAGAACAAAATAATTTAAATCTAAGGATACATTTTGCATTGTACAAATTTAAAATACAATGATAAATACAATACAAACTTTATTTCAAAAGCTTGAGGGATCACTGGAACAAGAGAAGAAGCTCCGCATGGACCTTGAGAGAGCCAAGAGAAAGCTTGAAGGAGATCTGAAACTGGCCCAGGAATCAGTAATGGATCTGGAGAATGACAAACAGCAATCTGAGGAGAAGATCAAGAAGTAGAGTTTTTGCTGTTTTCTTTTTTACTGTGCTACTGACTTTAATCATAGGTGTGATTCTTAGTCAGGCTGTATAGCACTTAATGTTCACCTAATTATGGATTATGATAACATTGGTGATCTTTAACTTTACAACTATTTCCATAAATTTAAGATTTTAATATAATTACATTGTGTTAATTACATGGTGTATGACAGAATACTCAACAAATCCATTAGGTAGTAAAAATAAGACAGAATTTAGTAAAGATTATACTTTAGCTGCCTATGTATGATCATATATAGCAGTTAGTATATTAGCAGTGTCGCTGTGACCATGTTAGCCCAGTCTCAAATAACTACAAAACTTAATGTGATGATTTAATTATTAATGAGACTTTAATTTGACACCTTTTCCACAAGAATCCCCAGTCATCTCAAAACATGTTTATTTTAAAAAATGTAAACAATGAAACTCTCAATCACTTGCAATCACTTTTTTAACGATGTTTTCTTAAAAGAAAAAGGAACATTAAATAAATTCTTATTACAGAAAGGACTTTGAAATCAGCCAGTTCCTCAGCAAGATTGAAGATGAACAGTCTCTTGGTGCCCAGCTTCAGAAGAAGATAAAGGAACTCCAGGTAAAATATTTGATTTACATTAAAGACTCAGTAAATTATAAAAATACATTATATTCCAGTAAAAAAAGTATTTTTAATGTTTTAACCGTTAAATCTAGGCTCGTATTGAGGAGCTGGAAGAAGAAATTGAGGCTGAGAGAGCTGCTCGGGCTAAGGTAGAGAAGCAGAGAGCTGACCTTTCCAGGGAGCTTGAGGAGATCAGTGAGAGGCTCGAGGAAGCTGGTGGAGCAACAGCTGCTCAGATTGAGATGAACAAGAAGCGTGAGGCTGAGTTCCAGAAGATGCGCCGTGACCTTGAAGAGTCCACCCTGCAGCATGAAGCTACTGCAGCAAGTCTTCGGAAGAAGCAGGCTGACACTGTTGCTGAGCTGGGAGAGCAGATCGACAACCTCCAGCGTGTGAAGCAGAAGCTGGAGAAGGAGAAGAGCGAGTACAAGATGGAGATCGATGACCTCAGCAGCAACATGGAGTCTGTTGCCAAGGCAAAAGTGAGTAGTTTATGAATAAATGAGGAAGCTGGCTTTCATTATGCTCATAAACGTGAACTGCTACCAGTGAAACTTTACAGTATCTTTAATGTTGGATAAATGTAAAATATTAATGTTTATTTGCAGGGCAACTTAGAGAAAATGTGCAGAACTCTTGAGGACCAGCTCAGTGAGCTCAAAGCCAAAAATGATGAGAATGTGCGTCAGCTTAATGACATTAATTCACAGAAGGCAAGACTCCAGACAGAGAATGGTGAGATACTCCACCTGTATTAAAAACAAGTTAATAGATACTAAATATAGGAAATGTACTGTTGGTCATACTGTATGTTTACTGGCATTCTGTACTTTTAAATGAATATGTAAAATGCTAAGAAGATGAAGACTAACTTCAATAATTAAACATGAATATTTGTCATTCAGGTGAGTTTTCTCGCCAACTTGAGGAGAAAGAAGCTCTTGTTTCCCAATTGACCCGGGGCAAACAGGCTTTCACTCAGCAGATTGAGGAGCTGAAGAGGCACATTGAGGAGGAAGTGAAGGTATGAAATAATAGCAGTTGATCCTATGCAATTACACTTTATAAGACAAAAATTAACTAATCAATTCGGTGCTGGCGTAAACAGTGTAATGATTATCTGAGAAATATACATAAAGAGATGATTAAGAGAGGGAGCGATAGGTAGGGATCAATCTATTTAAAAGAAGAAAATATTAAGTTAAGCAAACTGAGTGACTCAGACATTCCTCTTTAACATGGTTCTTAAATGTTTAGAGTGAATTGGACTGTGTTGTCAACAGGCCAAGAATGCCCTGGCCCATGCTGTTCAGTCATCTCGCCATGACTGTGACCTGCTCAGAGAACAGTTTGAGGAGGAGCAGGAGGCCAAGGCGGAGCTGCAGCGAGGAATGTCCAAGGCCAACAGCGAGGTGGCTCAGTGGAGGACCAAATATGAGACTGATGCTATCCAGCGCACGGAGGAGCTGGAGGAGGCCAAGTACAATATTCCTTATTACTTTTTCCATAGATAGATTCATTTTTACTAGCATTTTGTTACTTTAAGTAAAAGCAAATTTTCAGATCCATGATAGATTGTTGTGTTTAGTTAAGTAAAAGCATATTTTTTTCTACAACAGGAAAAAGTTGGCCCAGCGTCTGCAGGATGCTGAAGAATCCATTGAGGCTGTGAACTCCAAGTGTGCCTCATTGGAGAAGACAAAGCAGAGGCTGCAGGGTGAGGTGGAGGACCTCATGATTGATGTGGAGAGAGCAAATGCTGTGGCTACCAACCTTGACAAGAAGCAGAGGAACTTTGATAAGGTAACATCAGTCAACATCAAACTGATTTAAGAGAAACAAAACTCTTTCTTAGTGAGTAACGCTTGCTACTGTTCAACATATTATTAGGTCCTGGCAGACTGGAAGCAAAAGTATGAGGAGAGCCAGGCAGAGCTGGAAGGAGCCCAGAAGGAGGCTCGCTCTCTTAGTACTGAACTGTTCAAGATGAAGAACTCTTATGAGGAGACTTTGGATCAGCTGGAGACCATGAAGAGAGAGAACAAGAATCTGCAGCGTATGTTAAATGAAACTTCTGTGACCTATACTTTCAAAATAATATATCATATTTCTTTGACAAAAATATACGTCAGGATTAACAAATTTTTGATTTTAATTGTTCTGCAGAGGAGATCACAGACCTGACTGATCAGATTGGTGAGAGTGGAAAGAGTATCCATGAGCTGGAGAAAGCAAAGAAGAGTGTGGAGACTGAAAAGTCTGAAATTCAGTCTGCACTGGAGGAAGCAGAGGTACAATCTTGATTACAATATCAAAAATCAAAAATATTTAAATATTTAAAAGAATATATTATGTGTAACCCTGCATTCATTTAGATTTTCATATTCCAAAAAGTAATTATCAGTATGTGTGTGAATTTTTAGGGGACACTGGAGCATGAGGAGGCCAAGATTCTTCGTGTTCAGCTTGAGCTTAACCAAGTGAAAGGTGAGATTGACAGGAAGCTGTCAGAGAAGGATGAGGAGATGGAGCAGATCAAGAGGAACAGCCAGAGGGTGATTGAATCCATGCAGACCACTCTTGATGCTGAGGTCAGGAGCAGGAATGATGCCCTGAGAGTCAAGAAGAAGATGGAGGGAGACCTGAATGAGATGGAGATTCAGCTGAGCCATGCTAACAGGCAGGCTGCTGAGGCCCAGAAACAACTGAGGAACGTCCAGGGACAGCTCAAGGTGAGGACTGTATAAGAATTAAGTTTAAAAAACAAGTGCAAAGACTTTTATACAGAAGTTTCATTACTGATTTTTGTTTTCTTGCCAGGATGCCCAACTGCACCTGGATGATGCTGTCAGAGGACAGGAAGACATGAAGGAGCAGGTTGCCATGGTGGAGCGCAGAAATGGTCTGATGCTGGCTGAGATTGAGGAGCTGAGAGCTGCTTTGGAGCAAACAGAGAGAGGACGCAAAGTGGCTGAGCAGGAGTTGATTGATGCTAGTGAGCGCGTTGGCCTGCTTCACTCCCAGGTTTGTCTTTGTTAATTAAACAAAATTGTATCCCAATAAATATGTGAGACATTCCATTAATTATTTTCTTATCTTGGTCAATATGTAGAACACCAGCCTTATGAACACCAAGAAAAAGCTGGAGGGTGACCTTGTCCATGTTCAGGGTGAAGTGGATGATGCTGTTCAGGAAGCAAGAAATGCTGAGGACAAAGCCAAAAAGGCCATCACTGATGTGAGTACAAATCTCAACATCTATTTTTTATTTTCATGTTTAACGTGTACAGCTGGAGTGTGTAAACATTTTGGATATTCACTATAATTTTAATTTTAAATAAAAAAAAACATTTAGGCTGCTATGATGGCAGAAGAGCTGAAGAAGGAGCAGGACACCAGTGCTCATCTGGAGAGGATGAAGAAGAATCTGGAAGTCACCGTCAAGGACTTGCAGCACCGTCTGGATGAGGCTGAGAACCTCGCCATGAAGGGTGGCAAGAAGCAACTCCAGAAACTGGAATCCAGGGTATGAAAAAAAAAATATTTGAATGGTCATAAAAGGTAATTTAAAGATGCATCTTCTGTAGTCTATCTGTAGTAAAATATTTGATCAACTATTTCTTTCATTCACTACGCTATAGGTCCGTGAGCTGGAAGCTGAAGTTGAGGCTGAGCAGAGGCGTGGAGCTGATGCTGTGAAAGGTGTCCGCAAATATGAGAGGAGGGTGAAGGAGCTGACATACCAGGTAATTTCTGTTTAATCTAGAAACTATAAGGAGTTTCAGAATCTTTTAATCAGTCTCTTTACATATATGTATAAAAAAAAAATTTATATTTAGACTGAGGAGGACAAGAAGAATGTGTTCAGGCTCCAGGATCTGGTTGACAAGCTGCAGCTCAAAGTCAAGGCTTACAAGAGGCAGTCTGAGGAGGCTGTAAGTCCAATGTTTTGTGATATAACAGATAGAAAGTGTCACAAATTAATAGAGGTATAAGGAAATCCTACTAATATAATCTAATTAAAGGTATGGCAATTTTAAATCCTTTACAGGAGGAGCAGGCCAACACCCACCTGTCCAGACTGAGGAAAGTTCAGCATGAGCTGGAGGAAGCTCAGGAACGTGCTGACATTTCGGAGTCCCAGGTCAACAAGCTCAGAGTTAAGAGCCGTGACACTGGAAAGGTAATTTATTTTGTTGAAATATAAATACAAATGTGGCACCTCGGTGTTATAGGGGTTTTCAATTAATAAACCAATTGAAAATACAATACTGTTATTATCTTTTAGAGATAATAGAAACACCTATACAATGGAGTATGTGTCTTGTAAAATTTACTGGACCACAAAATATATACATAGATATAGCTTAAATGTTAGTACTACATGCTGTATTTTTTTTTAAATCATTGTATTTTTTTTCCTTTTTTCCAGGCTGAACCCAGTGCATAAGAGACAGCATCTTCTTGAAGCATTTTGACAGTGTTCATAAAATATGAATGGGCTGTTGAACTGTCTTTTTACAGTGTGTTATCAAATAAACTGTTTCCTCTATTATCTATTTTTCCTTTTATCTATTAAAGTCACATTAGAGTTCAGCACAGCAGTTCTGTGAAACTGCATAAATTAACTTAAGTTAGTGATGAGCGCGTTCAGTTCAATAAGAAGCATTTCTCTCCTAAATGTGGTTAATACCCTTGTGACAAGTCTCATTCTGCTTAGTATTCCCGTAGGTTTTAAAATGAGTGATTGAACACTAAAGACAACTTCACATTTTACAAAGCATAAATAAAGACATGAATTGAGATTTATTATTGTTGGAATATAAATACAGCATCATAGATAAAACATAACATTTAAACCACAATTAAACACACAGATGGATAATAAACATTGCTGAAAATCACTACAGCTTTAATTAAAATGTGTTAGATTGAATTAAACATTTGATAGATAAAGAATGTGTTTCACTATATCTGATATCTTACGAAATAGACCAAAACACATGTTTTAATTTACTGTATCTACATTTCGTTAAAGTTAAATCACAGTAGATTGTGCAACATGTAGCATACAGCCTAGAGTTGATAGATTCTAAATACCTTTACCAGCAGCTTATGAAATTAGCAATTCTGGTTCTAAGTGGGATGATAACTAATAGCAGTAGCTGTTTATTAACCCTAAAATATCTACCAAAGAAGATAATCGTCTCATAATCTACAAAATACTGACCACTAGAGTAGTTTTGCATTTTGCATGTCATTGAAAATTTACAGATAATGTAGAACAGTCAACAATAGACAATAATATTTGAGACTTAAGCAGTAATTAATTTTGCCTTTGTTTTCTTATTGTAATTACGCATGCAAAACAACATTTTCTTTAACCCTAGGAATTACAGAACTGTCAGAAAACAACCAACATAGTTTTTTTTTTTTTTTTTAAAGCCAAAACAAAACACACATACAACCAAAGCATCATTGCAAACACAATGCTTCTTCAAACACTTACTGTGGGAATACATTCTAAATTCAGTGGCTCTACACACCATTGTGTCTACCATGCAGTGAAGTAATATATGTGGCTGTGGTTAAAACAGACGTCACACATTAATGAGCCAACTCTCCAGGCATATGTACCACCTTATATGTACTTTAGAAGTCTCTGTCATCAGTTTATACTTACTGACACATGAGGCTAGACTTGCAGATACCTTTCTATTTCTGATCATGCTGTACAACCACTAGATATAAATGTGGGCAGTCATTAAATAAATTACTTGAGCCCCTTATAAAATCTGATATCTCCCCCACAGCACATTTCATACGCACTCAAAGTCATTTAGGGAAACGTATAACTTTTAGTTAAAACTATTATAAAGTTACAATTTTAGGAGAATAGTATATTGAGAATTTTTTAATTATGTGATAAATGTTTTCTACAGTTAAGATTCACATCAGCAATTACATGGATGGAAAAAGTCACTGTTACAGAGATTGCGTTTCATTAATTTGAGTTGGGAGGCCCACTTTCATGAAACAATACTTATGTTTCCCTTAAGTCAAATAGTCTTAACATATAGGTATCTGGTGAATTACAATATATATACTGTCATGCTTCCTTTTTAAGCAAAATGTTAACTTCTAATGAAGGATTTAATGCCCAAACATAACATGTGAAATGACAGTTAGCATAGTTTCTTCCAATTATGTCATTCACCACATTACATTTAAATGTGTTATATATTGCCACTACCAACCCCAATAGGAGATTACATATTTAGTTCAGTAAAGAATCAGAGAAAACAACTGTCTATAACCTGCAAATGTATTTCAGGATAACTGAGCTCTGAGGGCATTTTGAGCCATCCCTGCTCTGAATCTTTACACGTGACTTTTAAACATTAACCTGCTTTCACAAAAGCATGTCTGCTACATTACATGGGTACTATGGTCGTATAATGCTGTACATGGTATTAAAATGTCATATTTACAACATTACAATCTATAAAAGACAGTGTAGAACAAACTGCCTGAGAACAAGACTGAGCTTTCTGAGGTTTTGAAAAGACTTTTCGGAGATATATGGTTTCACTGTACATTTTTGTTTTATACCAAAATAAATATGCATCCATGTACACAGTACAAACAAATAATTTATAGAGTAGTCTAAGTACAAAGATTATGAGTCCATCATCAGGAGAACATTAAACAAAGATGGCATGCATGGCCAAGTTGCAAGGAGTAAATCACTACCCCCCACCAATGACTAATCTTACACTACTCTACCTTTTAGGGGGAAGAAAACAAGGGGTAGGGGTACAAGAGCAAATTGACATTAAGCCTTTGTCTTTGAACTAAGTCTCTACAAATCTGGGGTCATATTCACAAACATTCTGGGAATACTATCTGAGAATTCCAACAAAGGGATGGTGGAGGGATTATAGCGCTGCCACCTAGGTCCCCGGTTCGAATCCCTGACTGGCTGCAGGATTTCTGTTTGGAGCATGTTAGGTTAATTGGTGACTCTAAATTGCCTGTAGGTGTGAATATGAGCATGAATGGTTGTCTGTCTGTGTATGTCGTTCTGTGTTGCCCCTGGAATGTACTGGAGACCTGTCCAGAGTGTACCCTTCCTCTCACTCAATGACAACTGGGATAAGAACCAAGTCCCCCTGAGACCCTGAACAGGATAAATGGATGAGATAATAGATGGATTGAGTTTCTAACTTGGCCTAATAAATACTACCAAGGAGTCCTAGCCTAAACACTCTCAGACTAATTCTGTGAGGTGGTTTTTGCAATATGACACATTAAAAGTGGCCATTGGTTGATCAAAGCAATATATGTATATATACATTGCACACACATAAATAAAAATATGCCCTTAGTGGTAATGAGCATAGAATGGACAGATTCTTTTAATTATGTGTGCTGCCCTTTCAACTAGATTTTAGCTGTAGTCTATATATGATAACAAATTGTGATCGGCCATTATTTTCTTGAAGGATGCCGTTACTGATTTTGAACTTGAAATTCGTTTGGTTGTACTATGAGTAGTACATGTACATAAATGCCATTGAGATTCCCACTGACTTCCCCATATCAAAACATCTCTCTACTTCTAGCTGAAAAATAACTCAAGATGACATCACTTAGAGGAACCTTCAGTTCAGATTGTGGCAACTTGTTGCTCACAATATGGAGTTTGTAATCATTGTCAATCTGCTTCTATTTTAATATAGAAAAGTAAGAGGAAAGATGGACAGCATTAATGTGCATTTAAACCCCAAACTAAACCATAGAAAGCAAGTTGAAAATTGGTGAAGTTGAAAACCTATGGAGAAATATTGGAATGGGATCAACTGAAAAAGATGACAGGTAACAGTACAAAGCAACTCTGTAGGGGGGAAAAGTTGGTGACTGTTGTTCACTGACCTGCAAATTTCAATGTGCTATTCTGTGAGTAGAGCAAAGGAGCTCCATGTGTGTTTTTACATCTATAAACACAGTGCACAAACCTATTTAACATTAATAATAAAGGACTACAACACAACTTGATACTTTAAAATAATTAGACTGCACCATATGCCATATATTCTACTATAATATCTTGGCAGACTCACAGTCACTCATTTTCCTTTTCTGGCTGTGACTCCTTAATAGTGTGTGCTAGCTCTGCACTATTCTGGCAATGCTATCCGTCCCTGGGGCAACTGAACAATAAATATCCAGAAAACATTGTAAATAATAAATCCCTGACAGTGGTTTTACCTTCCCGACTTATATACCATTATTTTTTATAATCTTTAAATATTGTTGAGAACTAAAGAGATTTATGTTCTTAGTTAAATTATTTAGTTTATTATATGATTTTATTAACATAACTAAATGTGTCCTATAAATATATTACTCCTTGAATGCCAAATACGAATCACAGCCCCCTCCCTTAGCTGGATTTATTTTTACCCTGGTAATAACTTGTGATCTGCTGGTAAGATGGCAAGTAATAAGCCACGTCCATGAAAAACCTGGAAATGAAAGTTGATACTGAAAATGATGCCATGCTTTTTCTCAATTAAATTATTTGTCAATCAATCAGTCAGTATTAAACTACTTAAAAACGGCACTATTTTCATTCCTCACAATACAACCTTATTGTCATCTGCTAGGAAAATATTTTTGGTATTAAATTATTTATGTTGGCAATCCTTCTTAAGTCTGTTCCCAGGAGATATATAACACTTCCAGCGTTAATGGAAAGTCCATGAGCCAGAATTTTATAGCATGTATCTGAGATTTGAATCTGCTGCAACTATATACCAGTGACATTTTCATGCTTCTCCAAATTTAAAACTCATTACTGGCTGCAGTATCAGAGTTAAAAAAGACTCAGGTGTCAATCATAAACTGTGTCAACTTGAAATCATTTTGTTGTCTAGATTTATTGGAGTAAATAATCCACAAACTATGCAGTTCACTTTTACAAATTATCACTGAGTATACTGGTGTCCTCCATCCATAAAAACCATCCACTTCCCAAATATGTTTTAAATTGACAGTCCCTTTTCAATTTGGAGTACAATTATAATACTTTTGAAGATTGTGAGATAATTGTATTGTGTCAAAAAATTATAATTTGAGTTATACAAGAACAATGCAAATGTATTATAAATATACATTATTGACATTGTACTTAGTTTAATTAGGTTAACATCATGAGAATATTCAATTAAACCTATTTCCCAATATCCCTCAAAAACCCAAATATTTACATAGTGTATGTCTTAGTAATGTAAAATACAAGTACATTACTAAGACATACACTAGGTAAATGTTTGGGTGTTTAGGGATATTGGGGATATCCTTATGTAAATAATTATATAAATAATATTTTTTTTACTCCATACACATTTTTTACTTTACTAAGACATATGTCTGTTTTATTAGAACAAGGTTGAAATTTTTTTATCATATATGTTGAAAGTGAAACATGTGTATAATTAATATGCACTAAAGCATATCACTATCAAGCACCAAGGTGTCAAACATTCCTGACCAAATTGAGTAGTGCACATATGCTGAGGAGGCAGACTCGTTGTATATAAAAACACCAGCTCTGGACTTCTCCTCTAACTGGCAGGCATCTAAGACAGGTGAGTGCAGTCACCCATTTCTATAGCATGTCTCTAATAAATGATTATACTGTATTCATTAGTTATATAGTTATATAGTTATATAGTTATATATATATATATATATATATATATATATATATATATATATATATATATATATATATATATATATATATATATATATATATATATATATATATAAATTACTAATGAATACAAGATTTTATTTTAGATATATATAAATTACAAATATAAATTACAAAACAACTTATGTTGGCTTCCTGTTTCTTTAATTTGTAGCATCTTGACATACACAAGATATCAAGGAATTTCAGTTTGCATCAGTTGAGGTAAATTCTCCATTGTTGAAAAAAAAATCATGGGAACGTTATGCAACTTTTAAGAACACATGATTTATGTGTAAATCTCTATATGTTGTTTGAATCTTCTTATTTTCAGTGTCGACTAAAGTGCCATCATGAGCACCGACGCAGAAATGGAGCAGTATGGCGCTGCGGCCATATACCTCCGAAAACCAGAGAAGGAGAGAATTGAAGCCCAGACTGCTCCATTCGATGCCAAAACAGCCTACTTCGTGGTTGATCCTGATGAGATGTATGTCAAGGGTAAACTTGTGAAGAAAGAGGGTGGCAAAGCCACAGTTGAGACAGCTGGAGGGAAGGTACGTAGGAAAAAAAGGGGTTTTGTCCATGAAGTTGAGTCACCTAACTAACAAACTTTATATGAAATATCGTTGTACTGTCAAACAAAACTTGTTAACTTTGTTTCCTATTCAGACAGTCACTGTAAAAGAGGATGAAATCCATCCTAGGAACCCTCCCAAGTTTGATAAGATGGAGGACATGGCCATGATGACCCACCTCAATGAGCCATCTGTGCTGTATAACCTCAAAGAGCGTTATGCATCATGGATGATTTACGTAAGTTTTTACATTGCAGAAATTCTTGTATTGTAAAGATTTTCTTTGCAAATGTTAAAGTATTGTTTATTAAAATTATAACAGACCTACTCAGGATTGTTCTGCGTTGTTGTGAATCCATACAAGTGGCTCCCTGTGTATGATGCTACATGTGTAGGAGCATACAGAGGCAAGAAGAGGATTGAGGCTCCACCTCACATCTTCTCCATCTCTGACAATGCCTATCAGTTCATGCTCACTGGTAAGATCCTAAACTGTGTATAAAGAATTTAGCCCTTATTGAATGAATGACTAAAATGGAACTTGTCTTGTATTTTAGATCGTGAGAACCAGTCTGTCCTGATTACGTAAGTACACAACATGTCATTCAAAGTCTTGACAAAATGTATGATAATGAGTCTTGACAATGTGTCTCCTATACTCCAGTGGAGAATCTGGTGCAGGAAAGACTGTCAACACCAAGCGTGTCATCCAGTACTTTGCAACAATTGCAGCTATTGGAGCTAAGAAGGCAGAGGCAACACCTGGCAAGATGCAGGTAAAATTTACTGTTTACATTGAATCTGCCTGTTACAAACCAAGGTTCTTTATATGTTTAGTTTGTCTAAATACAGTTTTCTTACCTAGGGATCCCTTGAAGACCAAATTGTTGCAGCCAATCCTCTGCTGGAGGCCTATGGTAATGCTAAAACTGTGAGGAATGACAACTCTTCCCGTTTCGTAAGTGGTCACCTTAAGGAAACATTATAATACTTTGTCTAATTGTGCTCCCAACATATGTTGCTAATAAAAACATTATTATCTAGGGTAAATTCATCAGGATCCACTTTGGCTCTACTGGCAAACTGGCTTCAGCTGATATTGAAACATGTAAGTTGTCAACACAGTGAAGTTGAGAGCATCTATGCAAAAAAATTGATTAATCAATGACAAATAAATGTAGAATGAGAAGTGGACTAGACTAGAACTTTAGCATTGCATTTTGGATAAATTATAATAACAGCATACCTGAAGAAACACGCTTTTGTTTATTCATTAATAAATGGCTGTGTTTGTTAAGTTGGGTTGGATATAGTACAGCTGATAAATATACATGTTTAGGATTATGAACTAAACATAGTTGTTCTATGAAGACTAATTATGTTATGATAAAGCTTGTGCATGGGTATGTTGTGAAATTTCAAATATACATGACAGACAGCTACCAATATGTAAATACATACACATACTGTGCATAAACTCACTAATTAACTGCCATCTGGTGGTCTGTCAGCACTCCCTGCAATAATGCAAAGGACTTATGGTGACTACCCTTAAATGCAGCAATAGTCTACATGAGCGTTTGTTTGTGGAGTACATACAGTATGTAAGTGTATGAACTGAAGCTCCCCAAAACTGTATAAAACATAAAAACATTTAATTCATGTATTTATTTAATTTATATCAACAGTTACTGGATTAAGAGTTTACAGAAAAAAGTAAAGTGCACAAAAGATGTGTTTTAAATGTGTACATGTAATATATATGTTTATGTATTTTGTTGTCATAATTAATAATGTCACGATTTTCATAGTTTAAAATTCTTAAATTGAAATGATTGTTCTTAGATCTGCTAGAGAAGTCCCGTGTCACCTTCCAGTTGTCTGCTGAGAGGAGCTACCACATCTTTTATCAGCTGATGACTGGCCACAAGCCTGAGCTCCTGGGTATGCTGTGATAAATTGAACTTATATTTTGCCTCAAACAATGTCGTTAAAAACCCTAATAAATTTGAATTGTCTTCTTTTAGAGGCTCTTCTGATCACCACAAACCCCTATGACTACCCAATGATCAGCCAGGGTGAAATAACTGTCAAAAGCATCAATGATGTGGAGGAGTTCATTGCAACAGATGTAAAATCACTAATCTATCACAAATTGTTATACTTTTAATGATAGGAAAGATGTTCAACATATATGATAATTTTTTCATCATGTAATGCAGACTGCTATTGACATCTTGGGCTTCACCGCTGAAGAAAAGATAAACATCTACAAGCTGACTGGTGCTGTGATGCATCATGGCAACATGAAATTCAAGCAGAAGCAGCGTGAGGAGCAGGCTGAACCTGATGGCACTGAGGGTAACTATTGAAAATAAACCATTCTCATCATGTGTTGCATTAGTGGACAAAAGTATTCTAGTCAAAGCTGGTCTGCTGGGTACTCTGGAAGAGATGAGATATGAGAAACTTAAAAATTTACTCTTTCTTTCCATCAGTGGCTGACAAAATCTCCTACCTTTTGGGTTTGAACTCTGCTGATATGTTGAAAGCTCTGTGCTACCCAAGAGTCAAAGTCGGAAATGAGATGGTGACCAAGGGTCAGACCGTCCCACAGGTAATAAAACAAAAAATGTTTTGTTAATAAAGAGAAATATTTAGATTTTAATAGATGGCTCCTCTGAGAAATGACCATACTTATATCCTTATTTCTAGGTCAACAATGCTGTCATGGCTCTGTGCAAGTCTATCTATGAGAAGATGTTCTTGTGGATGGTCATCCGTATCAATGAGATGCTGGACACAAAGCAGCCAAGACAGTTCTTTATTGGAGTGTTGGATATCGCTGGCTTTGAGATTTTTGATGTGAGTGAATTAAAAAAACAAAGGCAGTATAACAAAAAATATCAATTTTGCATTGCAACTAAAGACCTTTGCATAATTACAGTTCAACAGCTTGGAGCAACTCTGCATCAACTTTACAAATGAGAAACTGCAACAGTTTTTCAACCACCACATGTTTGTCCTGGAGCAAGAGGAGTACAAGAAAGAAGGCATTGAATGGGAGTTCATTGACTTCGGCATGGACTTGGCTGCCTGCATTGAGCTTATTGAGAAGGTAAGCAGCCCTTTCTCAAGCCTCTTTTTGTAATTCATGTTAAAATTCTAGTTTTTACTGGTTAATTGTGATCCTAATATTTGAATTCCTCTCAGCCAATGGGCATCTTCTCCATCCTTGAAGAGGAGTGCATGTTCCCCAAGGCCTCTGACACAACTTTCAAGAACAAGCTGCATGATCAGCATCTTGGCAAGAGTAGAGGCTTTGAGAAGCCAAAGCCTGGAAAGGGCAAGGCTGAAGCTCACTTTGCACTGGTTCACTATGCTGGTACAGTAGACTACAACATCGCTGGCTGGCTGGACAAGAACAAGGACCCCCTGAATGACTCAGTTGTTCAGCTCTACCAGAAGAGTGCAAACAAACTGCTGTCCTTCTTGTATGCAGCTCATGCTGGAGCTGAGGGTAAGCAAGGGAAGCGGCAAGGCAAATAAGAGGAACCAGTAATCAGAAACTTCCATGTCCAGTACAGTAACATAATCCTAAACAAAACAAACAAAAAAAAACTATTACTGTATACTGCTGAAAAATATGTATAGGAGATATATTCCCTACATTATCAACGGAACATTTCAAAGCTATTTTAGCTATCAGCTGTACAGTATAGAGATTCATATAGAATTTTTGTTTTCGTATGTCATTACATGGCATCCTCAGGTAATGACATGCAAAAACAAACATTCCCGCATTTCTGCTTCAGAGTTGGATTGTGTAATTTGACTTATGTTTGACTCATGTTTCTGAAGCGTCCATATGTCATTGCACCTTCCATAGTTCATCAGTAGAAGTGTGCGACTGTAACTTTGCTTCATCTCTAACAAAATTGAACAATTTGAAACACTTTAGCCAGGAAAATCTAAAGTTTCTCTAAACTAAGAAAAATTAATAACATTTAACATTCTTTAAAATAGAGGCCTCAGGCGGTAAGAAGGGTGGTAAGAAGAAGGGTGGCTCCTTCCAGACTGTGTCTGCCCTTTTCAGAGTAAGTATTGTTTCACATTTTGGATAACATTTAAATATCTCATATTAAAACAGTACAACCTATTATCTAATAATGCTGATCCACAGGAGAACTTGGCCAAACTGATGACCAATCTGAGGAGCACCCATCCTCACTTTGTCCGTTGCCTGATTCCCAATGAATCCAAGACCCCAGGTAAGAATACCAAAGGCTTTCTTGTTGCACTATTTATACCAAAGTGACATATTATACATTTCACGAATTTGCCCCTTTCAGGTCTTATGGAGAATTTTCTGGTCATTCACCAGCTGAGGTGTAATGGTGTGCTGGAAGGCATCAGAATCTGCAGAAAAGGCTTCCCCAGCAGAATCCTCTATGGTGACTTCAAGCAGAGGTTACTGCTGTTTTGATTACGTGAACATCACTTTATTTAATTTTTTTAAATTTTATGTATATGTATATACATACATATTGTATGTATAAAAAACATAATTATAATGACACAATTTTCTCTTGTAGATACAAAGTGCTGAATGCCAGTGTCATTCCTGAGGGACAGTTCATTGACAACAAGAAAGCTTCAGAGAAGCTGCTGGGCTCCATTGATGTGGACCACACTCAGTACAAGTTTGGACACACTAAGGTAAATTTGGACTTTGGAGTATCGATGTACTTCACCTGTTCATACAGTACTCTGTGTGCTGTTGTATCCACATGTGCTAAACAATGTCCCTCGCTGAATGTCATAGGTTTTCTTCAAAGCTGGTCTGCTGGGTACCCTGGAAGAGATGAGAGATGAGAAACTTGCTGAACTCGTAACCATGACTCAGGCTCTCTGCAGAGGATATGTCATGAGGAAGGAGTTTGTTAAGATGATGGAGAGGAGGTATATTTCTCAAACAGCATGACTAACTGTACACTATTTTGTTAAATTGTTATCTTCAGCAGTAGCATAAAATTACACCTCAGTAGAAATGATATATTCTCAATAATTATTTCTTCAGAGAATCTATCTACTCCATTCAGTACAATATTCGCTCCTTCATGAATGTGAAGAATTGGCCATGGTTGAAACTGTACTTCAAGATCAAGCCTCTTCTGAAGAGTGCTGAGACTGAGAAGGAGCTGCAACAGATGAAGGACAACTATGATAAGATGCAATCAGACTTGGCTGCTGCCCTGGCCAAGAAGAAGGAACTGGAAGAGAAAATGGTTTCCCTAATGCAGGAAAAGAATGACCTGCAACTGCAAGTGGCTGCAGTAAGTAAAATTAAACATCCAGTACTTTTTACAGTACATACAAAATATAGTGTAGCTGTCAGATACAAGCTTGTCTGATACAAAAGAGTCCTATAAGAGTCCTATATGTTTTTTTATTGTGAATATGCTATTCCAAAGCTATAAAATAGCAGCATATTGCATATATTAAACCATTAACAATGAAAGTAATTAATTTCTTCTACTTTGTGTTCAAAATGTACTATAGGAAGTTGATAATCTCTCTGATGCTGAGGAAAGATGTGAGGGTTTGATTAAGAGCAAGATCCAGCTCGAGGCCAAACTCAAAGAGACCAGTGAGAGACTGGAGGATGAAGAGGAAATCAATGCGGAGCTCACTGCCAAGAAGAGGAAGCTGGAGGATGAATGCTCAGAGCTGAAGAAAGACATTGATGACTTGGAGCTCACCTTGGCTAAAGTGGAGAAAGAGAAACATGCCACAGAAAACAAGGTGCAATTTATTTAGACTGTTTTAAATAAAATATCATATTGTTCAGGTCAGGTTTCTTTATTCATACCTGTAGCTGAATAAGTTTTGCAACACAAAAGAAAAGACAGAAAATATGTTATGTTGTGTTGTAAATTGAATATAGATGTTGGGAGAAATATTAAATCTTTACACTATTTCAGGTGAAAAACCTGACAGAGGAGATGGCTTCTCAAGATGAGAGCATTGCCAAGTTAACTAAGGAGAAGAAAGCCCTCCAAGAGGCCCATCAGCAAACACTCGATGATCTACAGGCAGAGGAAGACAAAGTCAACACTCTGACCAAGGCCAAGACAAAGCTGGAACAGCAAGTGGACGATGTAAGTCAATAATTTTACTATGTGATTTTACTCCATTACTAAATTCTTGGATTGTTACTATAGATGATCTATCTTTAATAGCCCCCTAATTATGTGTCAATAAAAACACATTTTAAAGCTTGAGGGTTCACTGGAACAAGAGAAGAAGCTCCGCATGGACCTTGAGAGAGCCAAGAGGAAGCTTGAAGGAGATCTGAAACTGGCCCAGGAATCCATAATGGATCTAGAGAATGACAAGCAGCAATCTGAGGAGAAGATCAAGAAGTAGGTTTTGTTGGTGGAGGTGGTTTAGTTTACTTTATAGAAGATTTCACATTACATTCCACACACATTACGAACTCTGACAGCTTTCTTGATTTGCTTATCAAGGAAAGACTTTGAAATCAGCCAGCTCCTCAGCAAGATTGAGGATGAACAGTCTCTTGGTGCTCAGCTTCAAAAGAAGATCAAGGAACTCCAGGTTGAACATTTTACATGATTGTTAGAGTCACAAAATTCCAAACAATGTGTTTGAGTTAATAAATCTTCTTAATCCTACTATTATTAAATCTAGGCTCGTATTGAGGAGCTGGAAGAAGAGATTGAGGCTGAGAGAGCTGCTCGGGCTAAGGTAGAGAAGCAGAGAGCTGACCTTTCCAGGGAGCTTGAGGAGATTAGTGAGAGGCTCGAGGAAGCTGGTGGAGCAACAGCTGCTCAGATTGAGATGAACAAGAAGCGTGAGGCTGAGTTCCAGAAGCTGCGTCGGGACCTTGAAGAGTCCACCCTGCAGCATGAAGCTACAGCAGCAGCTCTTCGCAAGAAGCAGGCTGACACTGTTGCTGAGCTGGGAGAGCAGATCGACAACCTCCAGCGTGTGAAGCAGAAGCTGGAGAAGGAGAAGAGCGAGTACAAGATGGAGATCGATGACCTCAGCAGCAACATGGAGTCTGTTGCCAAGGCAAAAGTGAGTGGTTTGCCTATAAATAACAAATTATCCACTTGTGTCCACAGTGTACTGTAAATGCAGACATATATTGGTTTTAACTATAAAAACATAACACTAGTCACCCCTATGTTAAGTCATCAATACTTTTTGAGTATTCCACTGGTTATGAAATACTGATAATAATGCATAAAGTTTTATTGTTGACAGGCCAACTTGGAGAAAATGTGCAGAACTCTTGAGGACCAGCTAAGTGAGCTCAAAGCCAAAAATGATGAGAATGTGCGTCAGCTTAATGACATTAATTCACAGAAGGCAAGACTCCAGACAGAGAATGGTGAGATACTCCACCTGTATTAAAAACAAGTTAATAGATACTAAATATAGGAAATGTACTGTTGGTCATACTGTATGTTTACTGGCATTCTGTACTTTTAAATGAATATGTAAAATGCTAAGAAGATGAAGACTAACTTCAATAATTAAACATGAATATTTGTCATTCAGGTGAGTTTTCTCGTCAGCTTGAGGAGAAAGAAGCCTTAGTTTCCCAGTTGACCAGGGGCAAGCAGGCTTTCACTCAGCAAATTGAGGAGCTGAAGAGGCACATTGAGGAGGAAGTGAAGGTATGAAATAATAACAGTTAATCCTATGCCATTACACTTTATAAGACAAAAACTAATCAATTCAGTGCTGGCATGAACAGTATAAGAGATAGGTAGGGATCAACCTATTTAAAACAAGAAAATATTAAATCAAGCAAACTGAGTGATTCAGACATTCTTCCTTAACATGGTTCTTAAATGTTTAGAGTGAATTGGACTGTGTTGTCAACAGGCCAAGAATGCCCTGGCCCATGCTGTTCAGTCATCTCGCCATGACTGTGACCTGCTCAGGGAACAGTTTGAGGAGGAGCAGGAGGCCAAGGCGGAGCTACAGCGAGGAATGTCCAAGGCCAACAGCGAGGTGGCTCAGTGGAGGACCAAATATGAGACTGATGCTATCCAGCGCACTGAGGAGCTGGAGGAGGCCAAGTACAACATTGCTTTCTACTTTTTACATAGATAGATCAATTATAGATTGTTTTGTTTAATTATGTACAAGCAAATTTTCTCTACAACAGGAAAAAGTTGGCCCAGCGTTTGCAGGAGGCTGAAGAATCCATTGAGGCTGTGAACTCCAAGTGTGCCTCATTGGAAAAGACCAAGCAGAGGCTGCAGGGTGAGGTGGAGGACCTCATGATTGATGTGGAGAGAGCAAATTCTGTGGCTGCCAACCTTGACAAGAAGCAGAGGAACTTTGATAAGGTAACATCAGTCAGCATCAAACTGATTTAAGAGAAACAAAACTCGTTCTTAGTGAGTAACGCTTGCTACTCTTCAACATATTACTAGGTCCTGGCAGACTGGAAGCAAAAGTATGAGGAGAGCCAGGCAGAGCTGGAAGGAGCCCTGAAGGAGGCTCGCTCTCTTAGCACTGAACTGTTCAAGATGAAGAACTCTTATGAGGAGACTTTGGATCAGCTGGAGACCATGAAGAGAGAGAACAAAAACCTGCAGCGTAAGTTAACATAAGTATATTTAATATCACTATTATAGCAATTGTTTCACTTCTAGTCATGTATTTTATGTACTTTTGTAGTAGTAAAAAACATAAGGTATGTCAATTACACATGTCGTCAAAGTAACTGTTTGTATGTGGTTTGGTTACTCTATAGAGGAGATCTCAGACTTGACTGAACAGATTGGTGAGACCGGAAAGAGTATCCATGAGCTGGAGAAAGCAAAGAAGACTGTGGAGACTGAAAAGTCAGAAATTCAGACAGCACTAGAGGAAGCTGAAGTAAAACAATCAAACTTAGGTTTATTTTATTGTGATGGAAATGACTAGATTAATACATGTGATTTTTTTTGTATTAATTGTGGCTTTGATTAACACAGTTGCTTGCATTATTCTAAGGGCACACTGGAACATGAGGAGGCCAAGATTCTTCGTGTTCAGCTTGAGCTCAATCAAGTGAAAGGTGAGGTTGACAGGAAGCTGTCAGAGAAGGATGAGGAGATGGAGCAGATCAAGAGAAACAGCCAGAGGGTGATTGAATCCATGCAGACCACTCTTGACGCTGAGGTCAGGAGCAGGAATGATGCTCTGAGAGTCAAGAAGAAGATGGAGGGAGATTTGAATGAGATGGAGATTCAGCTGAGCCATGCTAACAGGCAGGCTGCTGAGGCCCAGAAACAACTGAGGAACGTCCAGGGACAGCTCAAGGTGAGGACTGTATGAGCATTAAGTTTAAAAAACAAGTGCAAAGAGTTTTATACAGAAGTTTCATTACTGATTTTTGTTTTCTTGCCAGGATGCCCAACTGCACCTTGATGATGCTGTCAGAGGACAGGAAGACATGAAGGAGCAGGTTGCCATGGTGGAGCGCAGAAATAGTCTGATGCTGGCTGAGATTGAGGAGCTGAGAGCTGCTTTGGACCAAACAGAGAGAGGACGCAAAGTGGCTGAGCAGGAGTTGGTTGATGCTAGTGAGCGCGTTGGCTTGCTTCACTCCCAGGTTTGTCTTTGTTAATTAAACAAAATTGTGTCCCATTAAAGATGTGAGACATTCCATTAAATACTGTCTTATCTTGGTCAATATGTAGAACACCAGCCTTATGAACACCAAGAAGAAGCTGGAGGCTGACCTTGTTCAGGTTCAGGGTGAAGTAGATGATGCTGTTCAAGAAGCCAGAAATGCTGAGGACAAAGCCAAAAAGGCCATCACTGATGTGAGCTTAAGTTTATGAGTCTTCCTTTATATGGAAAATAAAACTTCATCAAATGCCTAAAATTACATTTTCAATTATGTTTTAGGCTGCCATGATGGCTGAGGAGCTTAAGAAGGAGCAGGACACCAGTGCTCATCTGGAGAGGATGAAGAAGAATCTGGAAGTCACCGTCAAGGACCTGCAGCACCGTCTGGATGAGGCTGAGAACCTCGCCATGAAGGGCGGCAAGAAGCAACTCCAGAAACTGGAGTCCAGGGTATGAACTGTATTAGGCTTTCACTGGGTACAATATTTCAACCTGGCTTTATCATCCTGACGTTTTTAAAATCATCAAATAACAGGTCCGAGAGCTGGAAGCTGAAGTTGAGGCTGAGCAGAGACGTGGAGCTGATGCTGTGAAAGGTGTCCGCAAATATGAGAGGAGAGTGAAGGAGCTGACATACCAGGTAACAAATTACAACAAATTACAACCTAAAAAAATACTTTGGTAATATTTGTTCATCTTAACTTAAAACAGTTTATTTTTGCAGACTGAGGAGGACAAGAAGAATGTAACCAGACTTCAGGACCTGGTGGATAAGTTGCAGCTCAAAGTCAAGGCTTACAAAAGACAGGCTGAGGAGGCTGTAAGTCAATTATATGAAGGAGTAGTTACAGTTGTAATTATATTGTTGCCATTAAAATCTTAATCTTAAAATCTAAATCCTTATAACTCTAAACCTTTCATAGGAGGAGCAGGCCAACACCCACCTGTCCAGGCTTAGAAAGATTCAGCATGAGCTGGAGGAAGCTCAAGAGCGTGCTGACATTTCTGAGTCCCAGGTCAACAAGCTCAGAGCCAAGAGCCGTGATGCTGGAAAGGTAATTTATACGAAGAAACACATGTGTACAATCTATTGTAAAAAAAAAAATTCTGCAGGCACAATACCAGTGTTAGCCAAACTGCAGTTTTTATAAAAAAAATTTCAGGAGGCTATTTTTTGTTTGTGCCTGTTGCCTTTTTTTTTTTACATACAGTAATTACGCCATGCACACTTGTTTTACGCTGAGAAAAATTACCAACAATCTATCTTGGACAGCTATCTATATCTGACAGCACACCTGAGGTTATTTATAATCAAAATTGTAGTGTTGTGTATTTTTGGCCTATTTATCTCACTTGCTGTTTTTAAAGATCATGAGAGGAATTGCTGTTATTGGCCAATATTAAATCACACCCCAGCTCTGCCGGCTTATAATGCATTCCTGCCACCGGTCTTGCACATTTTGTCTAGATGCCCCTTTCGGCAATAAAAATCCAATTTTAAAGCATTAAATAACTTATTTTTCTTTTTCCAGGGTGACACTGCTGAATAAGAAGAGACCACATCCAAATGAAGCAGTTCGACAGAGTTCATAAAATATGCATCAAAAAAATCAATAAACATTTTGCCTACTACTAATACTGTTGCATTTATTCTGTTTTTTCTCTATAAAATGAATGTTTATGCTGTAAAATGGGTTCAACATAGCATTTACCCTCCTAAAAACCTCAGCTGAATCAGTTTAACAAATTGCAGAGAAAGTAACTACTTTATCAACTTCATGCAGAATTCTTGATGATAAGTGCATTTCAGTTTAGATAGTAATACAGTAAAGCTGTGGAAAATCCTTGATTCATCAGTCTGAGATTATACTGTATATTTTACTATTACACAGATTATTTTTACAATCACAACTAATTCACTGACATTCTGTGTCACATCACCCATCAGGGCAGCATGATTCAGTCAAAACATCATAGAGTTTATTGTGGACAATACTGCACAGTTAGTATAAAAGACACATTCATGAGTCTACTGGCCTAGTCATCAAGGAAATGAAGTAATATTGTTTAGAAATGTATTTTGCTCATCTCATCTAAGATATGCAAACCTAAAAAGATTTGAGTCAATATCAGTGGCCTGTGTATTATGTTATGAATGAAATTTTCTGCTCCAATTGTCAACAAAATGCAAGAAGAAGGGTTGCAAAAAAATACGTTTAAAGAATAAGTACTTGCGGCCTCTGGTAAAATATTTTAATGCTCTGTTACGGGGCATTTCTGCAAGTGTTTTGGTGATACTGTCTGAAATAATGGGATTGTGAATGCTGAAAAGCACAGACAGGTTTTATTTTACCATATCATTCCTTCTAGAAAGCATGTGATTGGGTACAGTTATTAGGTTGACAAAAACTTCAAGCACTACAAGGTAGAAAGGGAAGACATGCATTATATGCATTTACTTATATGACACAATACCTTGCAAATGCCTTTCCACTTTTGATCAGGCTGTATCACTTTACCCTCTTGAAAATTATGTACAGTCAAGTCGAGATGCCTGTATTAAAATCTGATATTATTTCATAGCACATTGCATAGCTAAACATATTAGCCATACTCAAGCTTAAAAAATATTGACTGTATTATACCTAACTTGTTTAAATGTGAAAATTTAGCTGAGAAAATATTGCTGCAAATCTGACATCCACATGTAGTGTGGTGCTTAAGTTAAATGTGGTGCTACTTCATGATATTTGATTCACATCATATTTTTTGCTAAACCATTCCCAAATCACATAGAAAATTCCTTTTTCAGAATTTGTACCTAATTTAAAACTCATTTGGTCTGTTCAGATATTATTTAGCATAGTCCAAGTGCACAGGATGAGGAATGGCTTTCTGCATGCTTTTCTCCCAAACAATCCAGAGTTGTGTAGACTTGTGACTTTTATTCCCCTTGCCAGTAAGGACTTTTTTCAGGTAACCTGTTGTTTGTGGCAAGTTTCCTATCACCTCTTGGACATCATGGACAGGAATTACTGATAATTACAATATACAATTTAATTTAAAATGACACAGCAGAGTGCTAATGTACCTTATGTAAAACTGTTATGGCGGTCATTTGGGAAACACATAGGAACTTGGAAAATGTGGCAGAATGTGAAAAATATGTAAAGGAAGAAAAAGTGGTAGTTTGCAGAACATAAGCACCACTTCAACTCAAGTCAAGTCAAGCTTTATTGTCAGTTCTTCCACATGTACAGTACATACATACAGGGAACTGAAATTGCGTTTCTCTCGGATCCATGGTGTGTACTTGAATAATAATGCAAAGAAATAAAATATTGAAGAACAAGTCCAAAGTCCAAGTGTAAGTAAATATAGATAGGTATACTTTTTTAAGAAGAAGAAGAAGAAGTAGTCAATGCTTAGTAGTTAGAAAATGATACAAAACTTGCAATTGTTTTGTAATAAGACTAATGTTTTGATTTCAAGAATTTGTAGCAAATTTGGAAAATTCATTAAAAGCTTAAAGAGCAAAAAAATCTGAAAGTAATCTATTTGTGCTGAATTAATTTTAAACCAGAATTTCTTTATTTAATTATGTAGTACTATATTTTTTTTTCTCTAAGTACAATTTTTATCTTAGTGAGCCAACAAAATAAAATTGAAATTATTCTTTTTGCTGAGTTGTACCTGTGATTTGAAAGTTGTACACAGCTTAATTCTAACAAGCAACTTGGTATCAGATAACACGGTAAGTGTAAATATTCCATGAAATTGCCATTTCATCAGGAAAAACACGTAGGGGGGACTGTGGCACAGGAGGTACAGCGGTCATCCATCAATCCCACAATTGTTGGTTTGATAACCGGCTTCTCCGGTCACATGTCGAAGTGTCCTTGAGCAAGACACTGAACCCCAACTTAGTTGCTCCTCGTGAGCGCTGACCATCGGTGTTTTTATAGTTATTTTTGCTCTTGTCAGACTTGGTAACTGTTGTTATATTACACTTCCAAGAAGCTTGAAGCACCACTCCAACTTTAAAGTCAAGAGCAGTAGTGTGAAATTTGTATCAGATATCTAAAACATGTACCCTGTAACTATATTCTAGTGGCCTTCTGATGTTTGTCCAACATGATATCAAAATTAAATGAGCATGTCTGCATAAAATTTGTCAACTCTGCAATGTAATCTTTGAATAAATCTTTCAAGATTCATGATTCAAGATTCAAACAACTTTACTGATCCAATAGGGAAATTGTGTTGCCGTGTTACCAAGACAATAAACAGATGCAAACTATTGAGTAAGTAGAAAAAACCCAGCTAGAGGAGTAGAAATATAATATATATATATATATATATATATATATATATATATATAAAGTAAAATAAAAGTAAAAATATAAAAATAAATTAAATTTTAAAAAATCGATGAAATAGAAACAGTACAAGTTGTCCATTTGGACCATTCAGTCCCCCTCCTTCATACAGAAAGGGGATGAGTTGAACAGTTTAATGGCCACTGGGAGAAACGGTCTCCTGTGGCGTTGTGTGGAGCACTTGACTTTGATCAGTCTCTGGCTGAAAGTGCTCCGCTGTGCAGCCAGCACACAGTGAAGTGGGTGTCAGGGATTGTCCAGGATTGAGAGAAGTTTGGATAACGTTCTTGTCTCAGCCACAATATGCAGAGCTCAGCTCCTCCCCCTGAACAGAACCAGCCCTCCAGTCTGTTACTGTCTGCCACCTTCATATTGCTGCCCCAGGAAACCACAGCATAGAGGATGGCACTGGCTACCACGGACTCATGAAACATCCATTTGTATTTATTGGAACAAATGCATTATAAATCATGCTGTGCACTCCTGGTATGTATAGTACTCAGTGAGATGTGAACACTAGCATGCAGTGGTTGATATTTAATTAAAGCTATAGTTTGCACAAGTAAATAATTAATACTGGGTGCATATCTAATATAACAGATATATACAGATTTTTTTCACCAATTCACATTAATACATTTAACTACTTTACAAAACAGAGGTAAGAAAAAAAAATAAATTGGCAGCATTTTTAGTATAGTAACAAAAGCTTGCAATGTGCAGGTCTTATAGAGAACTACTTGGTTATTCATCAGCTGAGGTGTAATGGTGTGCTGGATGGTGAATCTGTAGATAGGGCTTCCCCAACAGAATCCACTATGGTGTCTTCAAGCGGAGGTGACTAGCATTTTCACCTATACAGTAAAGTTAAATTCAACTATCTGAACACTGATCTGTGTTCAAAATTTAAGAAACTGAGGAAAGATGTGAGGCTTGATTAAGAGCAAGATCCAGCTTGTACCCCGCCTCTTGGCTCCAGATAGGCTCCAGCCTCTCCGCAACCCAGAGAAGTGGTGACAGATAATGGATGGATGGATGATCTACTACCCAATGCTATTAATATATCATTTATCATACACATGTATAGACTGAAGAGGACAAGAAGAATGTACAGACTTCAGGATCTGGTGGTCAAACTGCAGCTCGTCACCACTTATGGTATCTAAATCACTATAATTCCAAACCAGGAGCAGGCCAGCACCCACCTGTCCAAGCTCAGGAAGATTCAGCATGAGCTGGAGGAAGGACACTCAGGAGTGTCGATGAGTCCCAGGTCATCAAGTTGCTGGAAAGGCTGTGCTAGCATAAGTTATTATTGGATATTATTTATAGGTAAGACTAGGCTAACTAGACTAAAACTTCCCTCTAGTTCTGCAACATACTTAGTATACAGTAGTAATCTGTGTCAAAATGTAATCTGTGTTCAGATGTTAGCTGTATATTGACTTCTCCTGTGATCAACAGCTTTCAGCTTGTCCTTTCAGGGGTCGCTCCAGTGGAACGTAATTTTGTATCAGTTTTTACACAGGATACCCTTTCTGCTGCAACCCTTCCGTTTTATACGGCCTAGGTGGTGCCACAACTGGTAGGGTGTGATTCGAACCCATAGCCTTCTGTATCTCTACGCAATGCTCTACCACTGATCCACCAGGCCCCCTATATGGACTCCTCCTGTAGCTAACATTATTATTATTATTTAAATTATTACATTATTATTATTATTAAAAGCTGCATGGACTGGAATGGACGGTCAGGAAATTAAGCTAACACCACTCACTTAGGAGAATGTAAAACAGAAACCAGTGACAAGTTGTTGTCTGAGATTATGTTAGGACTTAACAGTGAGTCACTTGTAGTGCTCTGTGTTATGGCATGACAATTGGCTTAAGCTCAGAACTGTAGCAGGAATTCAAGTACTCTCTTGCAGCTACTTTTTGGCTACAGTGCCCTGAGAGTTCAGAGAGGTGACAGTTAGTATAAATTAATAGTAATCCTAATATCACTCTATATTTATGACCAGTATTTGTTGCCAACAAAGCCCATTCATAAACACAGTGCTGAGTGGTCTGTTCAATTTGAAATGAAACCAGACTCACACTAGAAGGGACATTCGCCAGAAGCACTAACAGGTGTTCTGACAGCATCTGGTGGACAATTTGAAACAGACATAATAACATATGAATAAACAGTTAAAATATTTTTAACTGGTAAAATGTGTCTTTTTAAAAGATTTCGTGACTGCAAAGTGGCTTTTTGTCCTTTTTTCTTCCAAAGCCAGACAAATGCATAAAGGCAGATTTGTTTATTGTGAAAAATTAAAAACATAAAAGTATAAAGCTTAACAGAACTCTTGTGCAAAATACAACATCACATTTGATTTATTCATTCATTCATTCTTTATGCTCTTATGTATATGAGCTGTTCATCATAGACAGCATAGACATAACAGTTGGTTTCTTTTTTATTTTTACATATACATAGTACAGTTAAGATGGTCTCTCAAATAAAAAGTCACAATTTGAAGTTCATCAATGTAGCTATATAAAGCATACAATAAGCTACATGATGTTATAACCAGGGAGGTTTAAACAAAAATGTAAGGTGCTTATGGCTTGTGAGCAAACTCTCACACATGCACAAGTGTTGTTATTGGATCCTTGGACAGATGATATTTTTATGGACAGGTCATACTAAATGGTTGTCCATTTGTGTGCCAACATATTTTTAGCTGTGAAGCTGAGCTTTGTTGTGACTATACACAAGTGCAGGGAAGTGTCCACCAAAGCGTTAGAAGTACAAACAATTTAGAATGATAAATACTGTACATATATTTACAGGACATGACAGGATGTATCCATGGTTATCCCTTTCAACACTACTATCTGCATGATCTAATAAATGCCATACTGCTGTGCATTACCACAATTATATGGCTAAACTGTACACCCATTAAATACATTTTAATACGGTATTGTGTTTCTCATTACATACAGTTACATAAATTACATACAGTTTCTCATTACATACATATTTAAATTGAAATTAAACACACCATTCAAAAATTTGTTAGAGCATGGTAAATAGCATTTAGTGATTACTGATGTTGAGCACTATAATTTGCTAAAGCACAGTAAGCTTTACTGTTAGGCCCAGCTTCTAGCATTTTCTTATCTAATCACAAATTACTGTCTGTCAAAATACTGGTCATCATTTACAAAAATCCTGAAATCTGCAGCTCATCCCCTTTTTCATCAGTGACCTTTGTTTTGAAATAACAAATAAAACAACAGAAGCTAAATCAGACAAAGAGAGGGAACAACAACCACCATCTTTAGTTTTCTCTGTGTTATTACGCTGAATTATCATGAAAGATTCTTACACTCTTTTAAACTTGACCAGGCTCCTCTTCACCAGACATGTTTGTCATGCTTTTCAGTTCAAGGGCTTAGTGCAAAAGCTCAACTCAAGTACACACAAAGAAGAACACTAGTCAGGACAGTCTGTCCCCTCTTGAGCGCCTCACCCTCTGAAGAATTCTAGCTTTATAGCCTCTGAAACTGATAGACTAAAACATTTACAGATTATAATTTCAGTAATAACATGGACATGAATAAAATAGGTTCCAGCTTTCACACATTACTTTAGATATGTTTAGTGAAAAGACTAAAAAAATAATAAAAATAATAACTAGAAACAGCTGAAAATGACCAGAAAGAGATAAAAACTGATAAAGAAAAATGAGAAAATTGCAGACAATATGATTTTGTGGACCTGTGCCAAGGAGCTGTGTATTTCTTAATCTCTCCATGATTACGCTTTAAGAATCGCGTAACTATCACTGTGAAGCGCAACATAAACATTAATCAATCACCAATTGTTCTTTTATGTTGTTTGTAATAATGATGTTTAGGGTATCGCTGATAACTCAAATAAGATTCATAAATTTTAAATCAGTTGGTGCATTTTGCGACAAGACACTCCGCTAATGAGTCCTGTGTGTGCAACGAGCTCTCTATCAAGGGGACACAACATAGCCAGAGATACTATCTTTAATAACTTTTCAGCTTTTTTCCAGGAAATAAATCCTGCTAGATGTATGTGCTTAAGGGACAGATTCATATTTGTGTGACACATGCAACATGTAACAAATAGTGTTCAACCATAACTAAATATAAAGCATCAAATGTATTTGAGGATATCAAGGTGATCCTCATACAAGCTGACTAAAAAAAACATTGGACACATGTTATTCATGTTGGCTGAAAACAAACGGAAAACCTTTAACCTTACTTGAATAGCAGGTGACAACCCATGTTCAGACAATAGCTTAAGGATGACATTCTTCAAGGTCATCTTTTTTTATTGAAGAAAGCTTTGGTAAACTTAAAGAAGAACAAGAAACGTGCACTCAGCAATCTAAATATATTTCTTAAAAAAAGACAAAGACATCAGACACATTTTCCCAGCATTAATGATGCAGTAAACTTTTACTGCCCTAATCCCAGATATGCTTTTCTTTCCTGGTAGTATTACAGTTCTGGCATCTCTAACATGTTGTTTATTGGCACATGACTTATTTTGAGTCTTATCCAAGCCTAGATGGCAACTGTTCATGTACTCCATTCCAAGGCGATATGTAATCCCTCTTCAGCTTTTATGGAATGGTGCTCAGTCTCCATCTTATTTCAGACACTTGAGATGTGTGCATGTCCTGCAACGTTATACCAGTGACATTTACATGCTTCTCCAAAACTATAGCCTGCTGTCTGCCATGGCATACATGAGTAAAAGCATTATATCTAACACTGAAGGTCATAAAGAATTTTTTTATTGAAACAAGTAGGTGACAGATTTGTCTATTATTAAAAACATAAACACTGTTTTAAACTCCAGTACATTCCAGACAAATCTCATCTAATTATTGAGCAATACTTCATGACATACTGTACAGTTGTAATGTACAAATATCCAAATTATTTTTATAACAGTTTGCCTTGACCCTATTTTATGGAATGTTTGACCCTGTTTTATTTAGCTGCCATATGTGAATGTCCTGGAACTGTACACCAGTGACATGTAGTGCTTCTCCAAAACTGGTCGACTGTTATTGTTTTTATCAATTTTATTATTATACATCAACCAACAAAGTAATATTGTAATCCAAGGACACTACATTTTAAAGCATGTAATTCTTTTCTAAATGTATATATTTCAAATAATGTCACTATCAAGTCAGTGTTTAATTTCTGTTTCAATATTAATCTGCGTTACAATATTTCAAGTTCAAACCTAAAAAGATTAATCCTGCTCTTTTGTAACTTAATGCATAAACCTAATTGTCTTGTCTTAAATTTAATAGCTTGCCAGCCATAAATTATAATCAAATCTAATCTAATATGCATCAATTTATAGATTTAAATTATGATTAATATTCTGTATTTTAACCATTCTGACTCAGGTGTAAAATAACCAATGTTACAAATGTGCTTACAAAGCAATATAACCACAGTAAATGTCAATGTCACGGGATTAGTGGCAAGATGACTAGAATACATGACCAAACTGAGAAAGGCCCACCTACTGTGGAGACAGTCCTGTCTCTATAAAAGAGACTCCTTAGGGCTGTTGTTGATAACTGGTAGGCCTCCAACTCAGGTGAGTTCATGAGCTTCAGCCTATTAGTTTTGTATAAAAATTAATAAATATATAAATAAACCATTGATAATGATTATGTACATCATTTCTTCATGGTATTTTTAATTATTTATTTGTTTTGTAAAAGCCATTTTTTTTATTAATTGATAGCTTTTTTTACTGACTTGTAAATTAATCAACAGGATCAGAAGAACTGACGTGACTGTATTTCGTCTTTTGTTGTGACCAAGGAGGTACAGTAAATCATCCTTATCTTTGGGAATATCCACATATTCACATCACATTACAACTAATTTCAACTGGGAGCATGTTTATGCTGGTTAATTTATTTATTAACCTAATAAATTACTTTCTTAAACAAATACAACAGTAACACAGTGTGTGTGCCGTCTTCTTATTTTCAATCACTTGAAGTGCCATCATGAGCACAGATGCGGAAATGGAGCAGTATGGCCCTGCGGCCCTTTACCTTCGAAAGCCTGAGAAAGAGAGGCTTGAGGCTCAGAACACTCCATTTGATGCAAAAACAGCCTACTTTGTGATTGATCCTGATGAGATGTATGTCAAGGGTAAAGTCATCAAAAGAGAAGGTGGAAAAGCCACAGTCGAGACAATTACAGGAAAGGTAATAAAGCTTAAAATGAAATTCTACAAATGTAGCAAGAACAAATTGTCCCATTGGCAGCTAAGACAAACCCATAACAGTTCCTCAAAACATGATGCACTACATTAGTATATGTTTAATGGATATTTTCTGTCTTAAATTGTATTTCTTCTTTAGACATACACTGTAAAAGAAGATGATATCCATCCGATGAACCCTCCTAAGTTTGATAAAATTGAGGACATGGCCATGATGACCCATCTCAATGAGCCTGCTGTGCTGTATAACCTCAAAGAGCGTTTTGCATCATGGATGATCTACGTAAGTTAAATCTTATAATATGGTGTTGTTGTATCTATGAATTCTGTGCATCAGCTATAAAAATTTTTCTCTCTTTTGCTCTGTAGACATACTCTGGCCTGTTCTGCGTAGTTGTGAATCCCTACAAGTGGCTTCCTGTGTACGATGCTCAGGTTGTTGGGGCATACCGAGGCAAGAAGAGAATTGAGTCTCCACCCCACATCTTCTCCATCTCTGACAATGCCTATCAGTTCATGCTCACTGGTAAGATGATGAAAATTTAATATGATAAGACAAGAAGAGTTATCCATTAAAGGTTATCTGAGTGTTTGCTTGTATTTTAGATCGTGAGAACCAGTCTATTCTTATCACGTGAGTATAACGCTTACATGTCAATACAACTTTTAAGCAACTTCATGTGCATTTTGGTAAGTAAGCAAAAACTACCCTCTGTTTCTCCAGTGGAGAATCTGGTGCAGGAAAGACTGTCAACACCAAACGTGTCATCCAGTACTTTGCAACAATTGCAGTGGCTGGTGCTAAGAAATCAGATTCAGGTTCTGGAGGCAAAATGCAGGTAAAATTGGTTGTTTGCTAAAAATCAGGTTGATTAAATTATTTCATACAGCTGCATAACTACTCTATATAGGGTTCGCTAGAAGATCAAATCATTGCAGCCAACCCCCTGCTGGAGGCCTATGGTAATGCAAAGACTGTGCGAAATGACAATTCCTCTCGTTTTGTGAGTGCAGGTTTTATTATTCTTCACATAACTTTCATATATCTATTGTTATTTTGTTATAGTCAAACTAACATTATCTGGTAAATGCCTAGGGTAAATTCATTAGAATTCACTTTGGCTCTACGGGCAAGCTGGCCTCAGCTGATATTGAAACATGTAAGTTCTATTATTTTTATTTATTTATTTTCATTTCGAGTGGCAACATGTAGAGTATTGTATTTTCTGATGCATATTCATCATCAAATCGTATCTAAAAACTACTCACAGATCTGCTGGAGAAGTCCCGGGTCACCTTCCAGTTGTCTGCTGAGAGGAGCTACCATATCTTCTATCAGCTGATGACTGGCCACAAGCCTGAGCTTCTGGGTATGTTATAAAACAACAAGCACACAAGACAAAAATTTAACAAAGCAATAAATGTGTCCACTTATTTCCTTTGACTTTTTTCCAGAGGCTCTATTGATCACCACCAATCCCTATGACTACCCAATGATCAGTCAAGGTGAAATCACAGTCAAAAGCATCAATGATGTGGAGGAGTTCATTGCAACAGATGTAAGTTAAATGTAATACTAATTTGTAGAATAACAGAGGATGCATGCCAAAATAACACATTCTTTAAAACAAATATTTACTTATGCTATTTATGACCTTTAGACTGCAATTGACATCTTGGGCTTCACTGCTGAGGAGAAAGCAGGCATCTACAAGCTGACTGGTGCTGTGATGCATCACGGGAACATGAAATTCAAGCAGAAGCAGCGTGAGGAGCAGGGTGAACCTGATGGCACTGAGGGTAATTGTATTGGATGTTAAGTCATATCATATTACATCAAAGCACAACATTTTAAATAAAAACTCCTAACAAAATGTTTTGTGCATTAACATAATCAGACAGCTTCAGTGCAACAGGGTGTTACATTAATCTGGATAGCTGCATGAAACCAGAGAGGTAATAAGATAAAAGTACAGAGGAACTGATAACTGAACTGCCAGTAACTACCAACATGCAGTCTTAATGCGATGGCCTAAACATTTACCTGTGCTTTCACTGGTTGTCTTCAATAATGGAAAATATAGTGTTTGTGTTGATTTGGTAGTTCTTGTCCATTTCCTTGCATTAATGAAAATGATCTTGGTACATTGTTTCTTTCAATCAGAGGCTGATAAAATAGCCTACCTCATGGGTCTTAACTCAGCCGATATGCTGAAAGCTCTGTGCTACCCAAGAGTCAAGGTTGGAAATGAGATGGTGACCAAAGGTCAGACCGTTCCACAGGTAATAAAACATACATTTGTTAAGTTTAAAAAGAGAAATATAAAGATTTTGAGAAATCTCTGAGAAATTATAATACTTATATCCTCATTTCTAGGTCAACAATGCTGCCATGGCTCTGTGCAAGTCTGTCTATGAGAAGATGTTCTTATGGTCAAATTATCATACTTATTTCCTTATTTCTAGGTCAACAATGCTGTCATGGCTCTGTGCAAGTCTGTCTATGAGAAGATGTTCTTATGGATGGTCATCCGCATCAATGAGATGCTGGACACAAAGCAGCCAAGACAGTTCTTTATTGGAGTGTTAGATATTGCTGGATTTGAGATTTTTGATGTAAGTTAAACACATCAGTAGTGATTATATTTGAAAATCTTGTGCCCAAAAAAATTATATCTTACCTGTATCCTGTAGTACAACAGCTTGGAGCAACTCTGCATTAACTTCACCAATGAGAAACTGCAACAGTTTTTCAACCACCACATGTTTGTCCTGGAGCAAGAGGAGTACAAGAAAGAAGGCATTGTCTGGGAGTTCATTGACTTTGGTATGGACTTGGCTGCCTGCATTGAGCTCATTGAGAAGGTAAGATAAATCTGCCAGATATATCTTAAACATTATACACTGGGTGCATGCTAAGTTCGATTGATTTGAATATGATGTATGATACAATGTTCTTTTAGCCAATGGGAATTTTCTCCATTCTTGAAGAGGAGTGCATGTTCCCCAAAGCCACAGATACTTCTTTTAAGAATAAACTGTATGATCAGCATCTTGGCAAGAGCAAGGCATTTGAAAAGCCAAAGCCTGCAAAAGGCAAGGCTGAGGCTCACTTCTCCCTGGTTCACTATGCTGGTACAGTAGACTACAATATTACTGGCTGGCTGGACAAGAACAAGGACCCCCTGAATGACTCAGTTGTTCAGCTCTACCAGAAGAGTTCAAACAAACTGCTGGCCTTCCTGTATGCATCTCATGCATCATCTGAAGGTAAGAAGACTTTCACAAAATGCCTAATTAGTTACACACCTAATTTATTTTACTATGTGGTTTTCTTTAGAAACAACCCCAAACACTGAATAAAAGTTAATGGTTTGACGGTACTATGATTCTTAACAGACTCGTCGAGTGGTGGTGGCAAGAAGGGTGGTGGTAAGAAGAAGGGTGGTTCCTTCCAGACTGTGTCTGCTCTTTTTAGGGTGTGTTAAATGTCTACATAATATTAAGATTTGATTTGGTTACTTTTTAGAGTACAACTTTGCCTTTAAAGATAATATTTCACATCAACAGGAAAACTTGGGCAAGCTAATGACCAACTTGAGGAGCACTCATCCTCATTTTGTGCGCTGCTTGATTCCCAATGAAACTAAGACCCCAGGTTTGTTTTTGTTTTTTTGTTTTTTTTACCTTTACCTCTTAGAAATAACTATTTAAGATGAGTCTTGCAAATGTTTATTAACTAGCCTTGTTTGCATAATGTGCAGGTCTTATGGAAAACCATTTGGTAATCCACCAGCTGAGATGTAATGGTGTACTGGAAGGCATCAGAATCTGCAGGAAGGGTTTCCCCAGCAGAATCCTTTATGGTGACTTCAAGCAGAGGTAACATTTAGTATAGGGAATGCAAGCTGATTTGAAATTAGTTAATTGAGTGTAAAAATGCTAAATTGGTGGTAAATAATTGCCATATATTTTAATTCAGATACAAAGTACTGAATGCCAGTGTCATCCCTGAGGGACAGTTTATTGACAACAAGAAAGCTTCAGAGAAACTGCTGGGCTCCATTGATGTGGACCACACTCAGTACAAATTTGGCCACACAAAGGTTAATTTATATGCACAAAATTAAAATATTACTTTTACATGCTGTCACACTTTTGTGTTTACTAATTTTTTTTTTCTTAGGTGTTCTTCAAAGCTGGTCTGCTGGGGACCCTGGAGGAGATGAGAGATGAGAAACTGGCTGAGCTGGTAACCATGACTCAGGCTCTCTGCAGAGGATACCTCATGAGGAAAGAGTTTGTTAAGATGATGGAGAGAAGGTAGGATTATCATACAGTATATTGAACTGCCTAATATATTCCAGTTATATGGTAAAAGAAAAAAAAATGTTTAATGTTATTTTTGCAGAGATGCAATCTACACCATCCAGTACAACATTCGATCCTTTATGAATGTGAAAAACTGGCCTTGGATGCATCTGTACTTCAAGATTAAGCCTCTTCTGAAGAGCGCTGAAACTGAAAAGGAACTGCAACAAATGAAAGAGAACTATGAGAAGATGCAATCAGACCTTACTACTGCCCTGGCCAAGAAGAAGGAACTGGAGGAGAAAATGGTTACCCTGCTGCAGGAAAAGAATGACCTGCAACTGCAAGTGGCTGCTGTATGTAAAATACAGAAACAGATTATTTTTCACACATAAAAAAAGAAAAATGCTATATAAATGTCTTACTAAAAATCCACAGAGTGGTGAAGTGCAGGTAATTAAAGACTATAGCTTAAATATGTTTAGCTTACTGGTTAATTTAATTGAAATTATACCACATTGCCACATTCAAATTTTCATAGTAATTCAAGTAAATTGTAATTTTGTGTATTGAAACTACACACAAAGATGAGATTGTTTAGATAGGTTTATATCTCAGGGACATTCAAAAGGGATATTCTTTAGACTTAGATGTTGGTTATCGAGATTAGAATGTTTATGATTTCGCATTAATTTAGAATTTTGTTATTTTTTTAAGTTGGTTTAATTTTTAATTGGGAGCAGCTGCAGACATATTTAATCCCAAACCTGAAAAAGGCCAGATTTATATCACAAACTATAACTTTCAACTGTATTTCAGTCAAAATATTAACATATTTATGCTCAAACTATAGGAAAGTGAGAATCTCTCTGATGCAGAGGAAAGATGTGAAGGTTTGATTAAGAGCAAGATCCAGCTCGAGGCCAAACTCAAAGAGACCAGTGAGAGACTGGAGGATGAAGAGGAAATCAATGCGGAGCTCACTGCCAAGAAGAGGAAGCTGGAGGATGAATGCTCAGAGCTAAAGAAAGACATTGATGACTTGGAGCTCACCTTGGCTAAAGTGGAGAAAGAGAAACATGCCACAGAAAACAAGGTGCCATTAATTTAGACTGTTTCATATAAAATATCGTTATGTTCAGGTCAGGTTTCTTTATTCATACCTGTAGCTGAATAAGCTTTGCAGAACAAAAGAAAAGACAGAAAAGATGTTATGTTGTGTTGTAAATTGAACATAGATGTTGGGAGAAATATTACACTTTTACACTATTTCAGGTGAAAAACTTGACAGAGGAGATGGCTTCTCAAGATGAGAGCATTGCCAAGTTAACTAAGGAGAAGAAAGCCCTCCAAGAGGCCCATCAGCAAACACTCGATGATCTACAGGCAGAGGAAGACAAAGTCAACACTCTGACCAAGGCCAAGACAAAGCTGGAACAGCAAGTGGACGATGTAAGTCAATAATTTTACTATGTGATTTTGCTCCGTAACTAAATTCTTGGATTGTTACAATAGACGATCAATCCTTAAAAGCCCCCTAATTATGTATCAATAAAAACTAATTGTAAAGCTTGAGGGTTCACTGGAGCAAGAGAAGAAGCTCCGCATGGACCTCGAGAGAGCCAAGAGGAAGCTTGAAGGAGATCTGAAACTGGCCCAGGAATCCATAATGGATCTAGAGAATGACAAGCAGCAATCTGAGGAGAAGATCAAGAAGTAGGTTTTGGTTTGTTTTGGTTTGTTTATTTTAATGTACTTTCAGTATCTCCAACATGACGCTCCAACAACATTACAGACTGAAATAGTGAACACTTTTTCTGTCTTCTCATCAAGGAAGGACTTTGAAATCAGCCAGCTTCTCAGCAAGATTGAGGATGAACAGTCTCTTGGTGCTCAACTTCAGAAGAAGATCAAGGAACTCCAGGTAACATTTTTTTAGACAAATATTAGAATCAGTAAATCTAAAACAACACATTTACGTCAATAAGCCTTCTTGATCCAACTCTCATCAAATCTAGGCTCGTATTGAGGAGCTGGAAGAAGAGATTGAGGCTGAGAGAGCTGCTCGGGCTAAGGTAGAGAAGCAGAGAGCTGACCTTTCCAGGGAGCTTGAGGAGATCAGTGAGAGGCTCGAGGAAGCTGGTGGAGCAACAGCTGCTCAGATTGAGATGAACAAGAAGCGTGAGTCTGAGTTCCAGAAGCTGCGTCGTGACCTTGAAGAGGCCACCCTGCAGCATGAAGCTACTGCAGCAGCTCTTCGCAAGAAGCAGGCTGACAGTGTTGCTGAGCTGGGAGAGCAGATCGACAACCTCCAGCGTGTGAAGCAGAAGCTGGAGAAGGAGAAGAGCGAGTACAAGATGGAGATAGATGACCTCAGCAGCAACATGGAGACTTTTGCCAAAGCAAAGGTAAGCACTATTTTCAAGCCATAAATACAAATATAGACACAACCAGAGTGTGAATATTTCAACAAAAACTGTAACAGAACAATAAACATGGAAAATAAATGAAGAATACCTGATAAGTAACTTCTATGTTAACTTAACTTTAATTGCAGGCCAATCTGGAAAAAATTTGCCGAACTATTGAAGACCAATTGAGTGAGCTCAAATGTAAAAATGATGAGAACATTCGCCAGCTCAATGACCTGAGTGCACAGAGAGCAAGACTGCAAACAGAAAACGGTGTGTATCGAAAAATGTTAGATGTGCAATAATTAGTGGCTTTTTAAGGATCAGATCAAAATTATTTGAATTGTCGCAAAGTAAAAAACAGGTTCTGATGTGAATGTAGTTTGTAATAATAAAATGCTTTTGTTATTGGGATTTTATGTCACAGATTGTAATGTTTTGTGTTGGACAAAACAATCATGCCGAAAGAAAAATTAAATCCATGTTTATATGATTTATCTCTGTTTTACTATCATGTGAAATTCTATACTTTTTAATGGAAAGTATAATTCTTTTAGCTATTTTTCTTGTTTAAGGGTAGCCAACCACATCTTACTCTAATTATTGTTATTCAGGTGAGTTTACACGCCAGCTTGAGGAAAAAGAAGCTCTTGTTTCCCAGCTCACCAGAGGCAAACAGGCCTACACTCAGCAGATTGAAGAGCTTAAGAGACACATTGAAGAGGAAGTGAAGGTAGGCCACTTTTTAATGTAATGCCTTTTTAGGTAAACTGTCTGTTTATTAGGTCTGATATCTGAGGTACAATGGCCTTGATTTTAGATGTTTTGTGTTTGAGTATCTACCACAGTATGTTAACGAAATGAGTTAACACTTTCAGGCCTCTAATTTGTAGGCCAAGAATGCCCTGGCACATGCTGTTCAGTCATCTCGCCATGACTGTGACCTGCTCAGAGAACAGTTTGAGGAGGAGCAGGAGGCCAAGGCAGAGCTACAGCGAGCAATGTCCAAGGCCAACAGCGAGGTGGCTCAGTGGAGGACCAAATATGAGACTGATGCTATCCAGCGCACTGAGGAGCTGGAGGAGGCCAAGTACAATATTGCTTTCTACTCTTTCATAGATAGATTAATTTTTAATAGCATTTTGTTTATTTAAATACAAGCACATTTTCTTCTGCAACAGGAAAAAGTTGGCCCAGCGTCTGCAGGAGGCTGAAGAATCCATAGAGGCTGTGAACTCCAAGTGTGCCTCTTTGGAGAAGACCAAGCAGAGGCTGCAGGGTGAGGTGGAGGACCTCATGATTGATGTGGAGAGAGCAAATGCTCTGGCTGCCAACCTTGACAAGAAGCAGAGGAACTTTGATAAGGTACATTGTTGAGCTGGAAATTAAAACCAGATTTGTAAGAATAATCGCATACAATCATGCGCAAGTTAGTAATTCATTGCAAATAGAATAAAACATTATCATAATATTTAATGCTCAGTTAGCTATTACAAATGTCTCTTTATCAGACATTGAAGTTAACCTACTTATTTGACCATAGGATATTTTTATAAGCACTCTTTGAATATTTTTTTTTATTTCTGATGATAAAAAAACTTTGTTCTAGGTGAATGTACAATGTTATTGTGTTAGGGTTAGGGTTAAGTTTGCATACCTTTTCACTGAAACTGCATGCCCAGATAGCTAATCATCAGAAGTAACAAAAAGGATCAGAAGTGTATAAAAAAGTTAAATAATGAAAAATAAAAAAGGGCATCCTATTGATAAAATAATTAAAAATCAACTTAATTTATAGTGAAGAAACTGTGTAATTGCAACAAATTTTCACATTTAATTAACCTGTACAAATCTAGGTCCTGGCAGAATGGAAACAAAAGTATGAGGAGAGCCAGGCAGAGCTGGAAGGAGCTCTGAAGGAGGCTCGCTCTCTTAGCACTGAGCTGTTCAAGATGAAAAACTCTTATGAGGAGGCTCTGGATCAGCTGGAGACCATGAAGAGAGAAAACAAGAATCTGCAGCGTGCGTCAACAGCTATCTTCATTAGGCAAATATCTTTATTACTAGTTGTGAAAAGTTTAACAATGTTTGTCTTTTGTTCCTGTTCTCTAGAGGAGATCTCAGATCTTACTGAACAGCTTGGTGAAACTGGAAAAAATATACATGAGCTGGAAAAAGCCAAGAAGACTGTAGAAAGTGAGAAGGCTGAAATTCAGACTGCTCTGGAGGAAGCTGAGGTTCTCTCTTTTATATTTTATTGATTTGTTGTTATTGATTTGTTGCAATCAATTTTAGTGTTGCTGTGAAGTGCTCTGCTCCAGTGGATCTTTAACAGTCCTTATGGTACTTAACTATACAAACTTTTTGGACAGGGCACACTGGAACATGAGGAGTCCAAGATTCTTCGTATTCAGCTTGAGCTCAATCAGGTTAAGAGTGAAGTTGACAGGAAGCTGGCAGAAAAAGATGAGGAGATGGAGCAGATCAAGAGGAACAGCCAGAGAGTGATTGAATCCATGCAGACCACTCTTGACGCTGAGGTCAGGAGCAGGAATGATGCTCTGAGGGTCAAGAAGAAGATGGAGGGAGACCTGAATGAGATGGAGATTCAGCTGAGCCATGCTAACAGGCAGGCTGCTGAGGCCCAGAAACAATTGAGGAACGTCCAGGGACAGCTCAAGGTGAGGACTGTATGAGCATTAAGTTTAAAAAACAAGTGCAAAGAGTTTTATACAGAAGTTTCATTACTGATTTTTGTTTTTTTGCCAGGATGCCCAACTGCACCTTGATGATGCTGTCAGAGGACAGGAAGACATGAAGGAGCAGGTTGCCATGGTGGAGCGCAGAAATGTTCTGATGCTGGCTGAGATTGAGGAGCTGAGAGCTGCTTTGGAGCAAACAGAGAGAGGACGCAAAGTGGCTGAGCAGGAGTTGATTGATGCTAGCGAGCGTGTTGGTCTCCTTCACTCCCAGGTTCATTTTTAAAATTCACAAAAAATATATATTTTGAATATATTACAAACTTTAGATTAAAAATCACTCTTAATCATTCAGAACACCAGTCTTCTGAACACCAAGAAGAAGCTGGAGGCTGACCTTGTTCAGATTCAGAGTGAAGTGGATGATGCTGTTCAGGAAGCAAGAAATGCTGAGGAGAAAGCCAAAAAGGCCATCACTGATGTGAGAACTGTTTGATGTGATCTTGTTGTATGCGTTGGTTAATTTTTTTAGATCCATGTGAATTACAAACCATTTAACATTTTAGGCTGCTATGATGGCAGAAGAGCTGAAAAAGGAGCAGGACACCAGTGCTCATCTGGAGAGGATGAAGAAGAACCTGGAAGTCACCGTCAAGGACCTGCAGCACCGTCTGGATGAGGCTGAGAACCTCGCCATGAAGGGTGGCAAGAAGCAACTCCAGAAACTGGAGTCCAGGGTATGAACTGCATATAATTGCTCACCGATCTGTTTGATAATAAAATTTACACTTTAAATTTAATTAAATCATATTTTTGTTCATGCTCTTTGTTTTTTGACTTAAATACGTGTACAAAACTTACTTCCACAGGTACGTGAGCTGGAGGCTGAGGTAGAAGCTGAACAGAGACGTGGAGCTGATGCTGTTAAAGGTGTCCGGAAATATGAGAGGAGAGTGAAGGAGTTGACGTACCAGGTAAACCTAGTTTGAATACAAAACTCACTAATTGTTTTTCAACACTAAATGACTGACAATCCTTCCATGTGTGCAGACTGAGGAGGACAAGAAGAATGTAACCAGACTTCAGGACCTGGTGGATAAGTTGCAGCTCAAAGTCAAGGCTTACAAAAGACAGTCTGAGGAGGCTGTAAGTCAGCTACAGTTGTTTTCACTGCTCATTTACATGTGAAATAATAATAACATCATTAGCACTTAAATTAATATAACTCCAAACTTTTGACAGGAGGAGCAGGCCAACACCCACATGTCCAGGCTAAGGAAGGTTCAGCATGAGCTGGAAGAAGCTCAGGAGCGTGCTGATATCGCAGAGTCCCAGGTCAACAAGCTGAGAGCCAAAAGCCGTGATGCTGGAAAGGTAACTTCCATTCTCCCTTACATTATTATGTACTGACCATATTGACATTTTTGCATTCTATTGTGAAATACTGATGTTTAGATACAAACATATTAATAACTGAAATTGATGAGTTAATTCATGTGTGCCCGTCAGAAGCTACACTTCTGATAAACAATGTATTATTAAATATTATTTTGTAATTCAGGAATTTCTTAAACAGCAAAAGTTAATTTAAAATACTGTTTTCAAGTATGATTAATCCCTCGTTTTTTCAGGGAAGTGACTCTGCTGAATGAGATGCAATGTCCAGCTGAAGCAACTGGATTTCATACTGCTGTGGTGTGTACTATCTGTAAGAATTTGAATAAATGTTAAAAAAAATTCTCGTGTCCTCTTTCAATTGTCATATTCATCCATTAATCTTGGTAGCCTTGTAATATGTCAAAATCAGTGTGTTGCCCAAGGACACTTCGATACATGGCCAGGAGGGTCTTGGAGTTCAATCACTAATCCTGTGATGCGTGGATGACCAATTACCAGTTACCAATTGAACTACAGCTGTTGATGCACCAATTATTTTTCTGAAAGCAGGTTTGCCCAAATGTGATAAATGACTATAATTTTGTGAAACCAGGCTTTAGTCCCATTTATCAAATATGTGATTCTAATGAAGACCAAATGTACACTGATGACCAGTTTTAGTTTTTATTCTCTTATTCACATTTTGGCAGAGTTATGAAATTAATTACAACCAACCTATATTTTCCCTTCATTATACAGTAATTAACATTAAGTACATACATTACATTGACAATTTAAAGAAGCAAATCAAGGGTTCTCACCTACACCACTTACATATTGTATACAACAAAAAAGAAAAAGGAAATTCATATATATTCGTATACTTTATAAACATTCTTCAATCAACTATTAATCCATTACTGACATTATATTTTAAAGAGAAATTTTACAGATTTTCCACTTACTTCCCATAGTTTTTGAGAAGCATATGTATATGAATGATGTTAAACTTCCCTTCTGCCTTCTCTATATTAAAATATATCTCTACATCTAGCTCCTCTAGCTGACATTATCTTTTTAATTTTTTTCAGTTTAGATGATGTCATCTGGAGTAGCTCTGGAGGTGCAGGTTAACCAAGGGTACAACATTTGTAATATGATCAACGATATGACATCATCACCAAGAGAGAGGCATATTTAACATATAGAAGGCAGAGGGAAGTTTAAATGTACCCCACTAACTAGAACAATAGGATGCACGCTGAAAATTGGTAAAACGACCCTAGAACACTATTTTTTTTTCCAGAACATAATTTACAATGTGGTATACTTAATTACTATTTATTACCACCATCTTTACCATCTTTCTTTCCAGCCCCCTTTACCTTTCCTTGTTTTGCCTTTTCCCTCCACAATCCCTTTCCACGATCACCTTTCCACTTTTGTCCCCCTTGAGCCACCCATTTCTGTAGCTGGGCTGTATGAACCTTTTCAATCAGAGAGGAACAGTCTTCATCTGGACTGATTGGTCTGGTCACAGCCTTACCCTGTTTAGATGAGCATGAGATTACAGGATTTGCTGTATTGGTTACAACTGGGTTGGGAGATAAAGGCCTTGAGAGGGTTTTCATGGGGCTTGCGAATCTTGGAGAGCTGTGTCTGGACTTAGGATCTTCTTTTGGGACAAGGTTTAATATTAAGGAAAGGGATCTGCCAGGTACTGGGCTCAGAGGAATTACAAGGTTATCTCCAGGGGCACCTAGAGTAATGAAGACTTCTGGGAATGTACATGGTTGATCAACATCCTTTTGTCCCTTTGACATATAAAAAAGTCAAATGAGCATTGATGAAACCACACAATTTTAATAACACACAGCAATACCCTTAGCAATTACATCCAAGTAGTAGTACATCTTACCTGCAGTGGTGTTAAATTCATAGATACCCTCACTGTCACCTGTGAGGAGTGTGTTTAGAAATAATGCTTAAAATCACAAAGAAACAAATGGCAAGACCACCACATTAAGAATGAAACTCACACATGCTCCAAGAAAACAGAATAAGTTCCCCCTTAACTTAAACCTTTAGTTGGGTTAAGGTATGATCACTGTGAGTGACAAACACAAATTAAAACTCACAACTGTCACAGATTTGGCATCCATTAGTGCAAATTAACACACACAAGTGCAGGGAGAACATGTAAACTCCACACAAAAGGACTAGTAAACAACCCCGTTATACTACAACATTAAATCTATTAAACCATTCCCTAGCAGTCACACCTCTAATTAATTCAAAACTCAAAATTATTTTGTGGTGAACAAGGTACCTGTGCTGGGCAATTTTGCTTCTTTTGATATTCTGTGTCAGGGGTAAATGTAGCAGATTTGGGCAAGGTTCTGGGGAAGCCTGGTTCTATGTCCTCCATTTGATACTGAGTGGCATTTTTTGAACAGTCTTTCCTCAATGTTGGTGCTGTACTTTCAGCCATAGTTGTCTGAGAAGGTGAAGCCTTGCAGAAGAACAACAAAAAGGCAAGACAGATGAGCTGTTGAATACTCCACCATGGTCTGGACTAGTAAAAGCTACGTATCTTATACTACAATTTTATAACCTATGCTTGGCAATCTGAATTATTTTGATATTCTGTCTCAGAGGTAAATTAAGCATATTTGAGCAGGGTTCTAAGGAACCCAGGTTACCAAAGAAAATTTGGGATTGAGGACTAGGTTAGAAACAGTCCTTTACAGATGTTGTGAGTGTACTTTGAGATACTGTTATGTGTTTTGGAGAAACCTTAAATAAATAAAATGAACAGCGAAGGCAGCTGAACTGTGAGATATTCCTAATTGATGTGATTTGTTTAATCACAGCTGGTGAGTTATTGATTCATCTTATAGGTGAAACTCACATCTGGGGCTTCAAGAAAGGATCATCACTAAACCCTAAGCCCCCTAAAGGCTTCAGTCAGTGGAATCATGACTGAAACCCTTAGGTGGGTTAGTGCATGGTTACTTTGATTCAAATAATCAAGGGATGGACAAACAGAAGTAAAACTCTCTACAGTAAATTATTTGGTGTTATTCATTGCAAATGAAAATATATAAACTGGACCATTAAAATGCATCTGAATGAGGCAGATGTGGGTACACCTCTGTGGGTGTCAGATTCTGTATAATCCATTTGGGATTGAGAGGCAGGTTTAAAAGAGTCCATACTGGATGTTGTTTGTGTACTTTCAACCACAGTTATCTGTAACTTTACAATTGTAACATTTATCTTCTGTAAGAAGCCTTACAGAAGATAAATGAAAAGGCAGTCAATTATTCCTACTGGAATAAAACTCCAGTTGAGATTTAATTTCACCTTTTATCACTGCCACTCTGCTATAAAATTTACTAATGAAAAAAATGGGCAACAGTTGTTGTTTGCACATGTTCTATCTCAGAAGCTGAAGTTTGTACCTCATTTAGAGGAGTCATAAGTCTTTTTTTACCCGTGCTGAATTCCTTGTAACTATAGCCAATTATCTATACTCCGAGAGGTACTGTATCTAGTAGTTGGGAAATTTTCTTGCATCAATCTCCTGACATCTGCTTTTCAATACTCTTGGCAGATTTTTGTGTTTTTTCAGCTCATGGAGTGTTTTTTGCCAACATGGTGAAGTTTTGGCCAAGATTCTGATTCATCAGTAACTTGACCTTTGAGACAAAGGTGTACTTATTGTATACTGCAATCCATACAATCCCATTAACTGCACACAGGTGATTTGTATTTAACCAACTGTGTCACGTTTAAAGCCAAATACCTGCACCAGTGATGACTTGGGTGAGTTATTTAAAGACGGTGAACACTTATGCAAACAATTATTTTCTCTTTAATAATTAATAAAAATAATTTTTTGGTCATAAAATCCTAATAAAGCCTGCATCAATGTAACACAGTAAATAAAAGGTGAACAAGGGGCGTGATTATTTGCACTGTTGTTGCTAGTATGTGGCTGCACAGTAACTCATAAGCACAGTGGTCTATAATTCATTTTCTGGGAGTGTTGGAGTTAAATTAACAAGGAACTACAGAACATTTAGCAAACAATTGTTAATACTGTTTGATCTGCTGCACCATTGTAAGTTAAATGTTGTGTAATGTCCTGAGATTCCTACCTTTGTATCACAACCATTTTCCTTTTCTTCAAAATCACCACCTATCCCTGGCAGTGTAGGAAGTGTAACACGCTGATCATCTAACCGTTGTGCCTGACTGGAGGCAATAATTGCAAAGAATGCTTCAGCTTCTGCACCTGTTATGGGAAGTCAAGGATTATTCTGTGACATTACAGATGATAAAAAAACATACTTTATGCCCTTGTGTTTTTCTAACCAGAGAATAGATTATTTAGAGCACTTCCATTGTGAGTAGGAGTGACAGGTGTACTTCTGCTTAATTGCAAAGGGCAACGTTGCTCTTCCATACGTCCGCTTTGTGCATGACTTATCATTTTTAGGAACTGCTCCTCATCTGCTGGAGATATCACCTAAAAACATTTAAAGAAAGTATAGCAATGAGAAGTCAGACAACTCAAAAACGACTTAGCCAACAGAGGGCTACCACTGTGCTCCCAAATGAATCCTCTTAAACAATCACCCATGTCAAGTCCTTTTTCAAAAAAATTACAGGATTGTGAAAAGAAGTACGGGGAACAACCATGAGCTGTACATTGTGCAACATAAAATCTCACCTGCTGATGTTGGTCAGTTTTGATACAGTTTAAGGACGCTGATTTCTGGAGACATTTATCAGATGCATCTGAAATTTGTTGCCCTTTGCACTTATAAGACGGGCTATTCAAATTCTGGAAAATGTTGGGTGCAGAACATCTCTGTTCATCCATCCTTGAACCCTGGGGGTAACACATTTATTTCTGTAAATTAACAAAAATGTAGATAGAGACACTTTGCACCAAAATAAAACCTTTTTCCCCATGCATGTTCTTACACCATGCAATGTAACGGCCAACCTGGACTTTGGAGACCATGTAACACAAGTAGCTTGCATCTATCTCTGCAGTAGATGCTGATGTGGTGGCTCCATTCTGTATGCCTGGCAATGAAGGAAGAAATGCTCGCTGGTCATTAAGCCGTCGCCCCTGAGAGTTAGCCAGCAGATTGAGGAACTCAGAATCTAGACATGGAAACGTCAAAAAAAAAAAACAACAACTATGTTAATACATTATTAAATGAAAGGGCATGAAATTATCAATGTATAAATATGATCAAAATAACAGTAGATGAAACATGTTTTTATTTTAACCTTTGGGCATGGTGCTCGGACTAGGACTTTGTTCACATGTGGACTGGGGATTAACGTTTATGGCAAATTGTCCTTGATCTATTTGATGTTGGGATTGGCTCATAGAAAACTCTTCTTGTTCAGCTGCAGTCAAGTCCTAGAAAGGTGTAGAGTACAAACAGCATTTAGGTCAGAAAATAAATTATAATAAAATAGAATTTACATCCAAACGATGCATGCAAGCTCAAACAGGCATTCAGACTGCAAATGTAAGACTTCATTGTGTGATGTATGATGTAATTTCATGTATTTTCTTGGTTTAAAAATGAGTGATGAAACTGTGATATGAGCAAAAATCCATTTTTGAAATCCTGTATGTTTGGTCATTCTATGTCTGAGCTGGTTCTAAAGGTGGCTGAATGTGGAGGTCGTAATACAGATGCTGATTTACCTTTTTTGCTGAACACTGGGCCTTCATGTTTAGGACCTGAGGTAGAAGGCACCTTTGGTCCTCAATTCTGGAATCCTGGAAATACATTAAGGCTACACTTTTTAAAACATATAACTTTTCATAGACCACTGGATAAAGAATTTCTACTTGTGGGAATATGATTATAAAACTCTTATCCTAGAAAACTACACAAATTACATTGCAGCTTTCAAATATCACATGTGAAAATTATATAATCCTTTGCAATTTCACTGAAAACTGAAGACTCAAAACTGCTTTCTTTAGCGTTATGGATGTTCATTTTTTGTAGCACCAAAGACATTAAATATTTTGTTCACATGCTAGTTTCAGATTTGTGTGACAGACCTGACATCACTACATTAGGCCAGAATTTTGGAGACATTATTAATGTTGCTAAAAGTGTTAACTATTTTGTTTACTAAATGTTCTAACCTGGACTTTTGAGACCATGTAACAGAGGTAGCTTGAATCTCCTCCTGCTGTAGATGTATCAGAATTATGTAGTCCTGGTAATGATGGAAGAAACAGTCGCTGGTCATTGAGCCGTTGGTCCTGAGAGTAGGCTAGGAGGCCTAAGAACATGTCAAAATCAGGACCTGAGGAGATGAAATGTGAAACAGTTAAGGTACTAATAGAAAATGAATATCAAAAGAGAAAATACAATTTTTCTGAACCTGAGCCTGTTGGGAAGAAATCACGATTGCAAAAAACAAACATCTAGCAATGCTGACAGAAACGAAAATTTACAAACACATTGAGTTTTATAATTCACCTGTGTTTAATGTGTTTTCAACAAGCTTTTTGTCCGTGTGTTTAGGTGTGCATGGAGCACTCTTGCTGGGATCCAGAGAACAGCGCTGGTCATCAAGGCGTCCACGCTGGCCTTGGATAATTACATTCATTAACTTTTGTTGTTCCTCAGGTGATTTTGCCTATTGGATGAAACAGTGTGGTAAAGATTTGATCATATGATACTCAGGTCTATATAAAAAGATCGATAATGATTAAAGCAATCATAAAAAAAAAAAAACAGACCAATGTGGAATTAGAGTGGTTTTGCTGAGAGAGAATCTGTAATTTGTTGGCTGGTACCACCGTAACCTTCATGTTTCTGTTTCTGGAACTAACAGCCTCAGAGAGCTGTGGTACAGAGCCATCAAGGATGTTACTTCTAGGGTTCTGATAAAAGAATCACATTTTGGATTAGACTTCAGTCATTAGGTCATAACACAAGCTGTTAATTCCCAGGTCTCGTTACAACTTGTAGTATAATACCTGGTAGTTAAACACCGGCAATGACACTTGTTGGTCATAAAGACATTGTCCCTGTGTGTTGTCCAAGGCATCTGAGACTTCCTCATAGTTTAAACCTACAGGGGTTCAGAGAAGAAACAATCAACAATTATTTTAAAAACTGACACTCAAGTGTAGTTTTTGTGTCTACTGTCCCAACCTGCAGATGTAGATTTCATTTGACCAGTTTTAATAGGACTTAAGGTGCCATGCTGCTCATCCATTTGTCCATGTGATAACTGATTTTACAGAAGATCTGCTCCTGTTCTGAAGATTCCTGTGTTAGATTGTCAACAAAATGTGATAAAAGACATTCTACAGAAAAATACACATTTTATAAAATAAACATTATTCTATTATTAAGAACATAAAACATGGCGTTTTTTTTTTTAAATACAATAAGTAAATCTAAAAGGTAAAAAGAAATATTATACTACAAAGATCCTACTGTACCAAAAGTGTTGGTCAATTATGAATTTGAATCCACTTCAAGCAGCTGCCATTATTAAAAAATAACTCCAAACAGTGAAAAGGTCCCAAACTGAAAAATGGGTTAAAACTGTTACAAAAAAGTACTTCCTGTGACTGAAAGAATCCATTCGATATTTTCAAAAATTCTTGATTAGAACAATTGTATGTGCAATGGATATGATGATCCTGATGGATGTTAGTCCAATGTGTACTAGATATGGTTTGGTAGAAAGCTTTTAAATTGAGTTAAGTCCTGAGTATTAACCCATTGCCATTAAGACCCCAGTGAATGCTCCGTTCTTAATATTACCATCTTTAATCCCAGATGAAAACATAATCCTCAGCATGAAGAGGGATGATCTTTTTGTTAGGTGTTCACCCTTATTTACTTAAAGTTCATGTTTGCATTTTTAAGCCCTCAGATAGTACTGAAATAAACAAACTCACTGTTTTAATAGGTCAGTGTGTAGAATCATAATATAGTTTTTAGTTAACAATCGGTTCATTTCAACGGGGGATAATAGGAAACAAAACAAAAAAAAAAACATTGTTGATCCTGCATGCCAGGAGATTGATCAGAATGTTCTGAAAAAGTATTATAACAAACTAAAACAAGTACCCCAAGACAGATGTTAATGAATTTTCCATTTGAAAGAGTGGATGAAATGTACAGTTAGGATTATAAGTATGTCACAAGAACAAAAAAGTTTTCGGGCTTTTAGCCTCTCTAAACCACTACATTGAATCTAATTTGAAATACTCCTGGAAACACTAACATAATTACAAACATAAGGATTTCCTTTAAAGGACCCCTTATTTTGGTTCTAGTTTGGGTAGTACATGTACATAAATGCCATTAGAAGTCCCATTGATTCCCTATATCAAAATATTTCTCTACTTCTAGCTGAGTGATGTGATGTCATCTGAATGTCTCCAGATGACATCACTTGGAGGAACCTTCAGTTCTGATTATGTCATCTTGTTGCTCAAAATATGGAGTTAGTAATCATGGTCAAACTCCTCATCCAGAGCTCCCTCACATGATCATCTGAACTCCTAATGATGAAAACCTCCTCTCGGTGATGTTATCTGGAGGCTTTTACCAGCTCGAAGCAGAGAAATATTTTAATAAAGGGAAGGCTGAAACTCATATTTTCCATGCTCTTCTAAGCAATTTGTATTTGCTGAGGTTTCCTATCAATTCTTTCTTTTTAACAATATTCCAAATTGTTGGGTTTGCAGAGTCCCAGTGAAAAACTACTAAATGCAAGTGTTAACACTGCAATTCCTGAATGGTTGATGACAGAATTTGGTGCAATACCCTGCATTAAAGCTGAAAGTCTTGACCATGCTCACATCTTGAATGTTTCATTCACCGTTGTGGGGTATAGAGACCAAATGCAAATGCAAAAAAATAAATAAATAAAACAAAAAACACCACTTCCAATATTTAGGAACCTAAATGCATATATAAAACACGCCCTTCTCCGCACCTAAACAGTTTTTGAGAACACTATTACAAAAAGTTTTTGAGAAAACCTATTACACTTGGATTTAATAAAAACTATACAATTTGAAATGGCTTGGATCTGTTGAAAGCAAAAATGTGAGAAAATTAAACATTAATTTGACTTTTTAGCCACATATGGCTTCCAAGTTTTTTTGTTCTTGGCATTTAATAGCATTAAATGCCAAGCATTTTTATACTGTAAATGCAGAACTCAAAAATGCACAGTTTAAATTTTATTTTAATTATAATTCTGAGTGTGGATATTTATTCTTGATAATTGGATGAGTATGAGAGATTTTAAATTGACAAAGTAGTAAGATTAATTTTGTTATAGTTCAAGATGTTTTTTTATGCAGAATGAAAGTCTACACTACAATTATAGATGCAAGACACAATTTAACATGGTTATTTTATTACGTATTCTTAACAACAACAAAAAACAGCCACCAATTTCTTTCAGCAATATATTAACTTATATGGCAAATGTGCAAGATATGATAAGACAGCAGTTGAAACATTGACATTATAATTTCTGGTGGGGCTACCTAAATAAACAAAAACACTTATTTTCACAGAATATACAATACATACTTCTATTAATCAATGTACATCTGCGATGAATTTCAATGACATTTTTGTTGTGATATGTTCCAGTTTTCTGGAAATTGTGCATTTTTTATATAAAATAAGGCAAACAGGATACTACAATATTCAATATATTAAGTGTCTAATTAAATATTTTAATATAACTTTAATCATAGACTTCTACATAGTCCAATTTCCATGATACAATAAGATAAAGTCTGAAATAATCACAAAGGTTTCCCCTTAAAGTTTTATCATAGATGTCAAAGATGTTGTAACAGAATAAGTCATCTCAAATGAAAGGCTAAAACTTAATTTCAGTGTTCTCCTACCTGCCAATTATCTATCTAACAATCAGGATTAGGAACTTGGTCCAGACTCTTCAGGTCATTAAGGAAGCTGGTTGGAGTCAAGACGTGAGATGACCCTGTCAGGAGGAAAAGGTTACATGTATTATAAACGGAAAAAAAACAAAAAACAAACCAATACTTAATACTGCAGTTAGAGGAATTATGACCTTTTTGGGGCTTGCTTACCAATCAGCACTTCCCATTTTCCATCTGTGGCTCGAGTTACTTCATAAGCAGAGCGCATCTCTGAGTGTGAAACCCCGCCAATCACAAATATAATCAGCCGAGGTCCAGAGCGATATTCTGTTGGGGTTTTATTTTTGTGCCAGTGTCCAAAACGTGCACTGCTGTAAAGCCATTAAAACAGTTATTGAGCTACAGGTATATAGTAATAAAAATAACTAACTCAGGCTCTATTCGTAAAGATGTTTGTGAGGAGACAGTTTTTCTTCATGATCCACGAGGTAAAATTTTTATCCCCCCTAGTCTGGTGGCAATCAAACAGCTATATTATATTATATTATAAGGTTGTAATGCTTATAAGCTCTGTTATTACAACATGACAAAAGAGGTAAAATTCACATCTTTTCATCTGGCAAACTACAATTTTAGTGAAAAATTTGAATTTCACGTTCTTCTTCCTTCTCACAAATATGCATTAGTACATAAACTGGTTTGTTACATACATTGTAAACTGTAATAAAGTACCAATATGCAGATTATCCAAAAGAAGAAATATTTTTTCAGTACCCACCTGACTGTAGTGTAATTTGTATTGATAGGAGCAGGATCAGAGATAAATGGCCACTGTTTCTTGTCTAGTTTGTCTTCTATGGCATTCTGAAACAAGGAAACGGATGCTGTAAAAACGTAAACAGTAAAAACTGTTAGACGTAAAACCTGGGCTCTGGATTTTATACCTCCATGACATCTTTGATGGTGGGAGTCCATCGAGAGAGTTGGTATGTGCTCTCTGTGCGCTCCTTGCGGTCTGGCAGTGTTTTCCCAGAATTGCGGCCCTAACAAACAATGTGAGTCATTTACCAAATACAGATGCAATAAATTTAGAGTAAACAACATTAATCCTGCCAACATGTAGCCAAATTTGATTAGGTAAATTTACCCCAGCTATAATGTTACAGCCCAGGTTCTGTAGATTGGTAATGATGTTACTGTCGTTCTGTATGTTCGCGTGCTGGATGAGCTTGGCAAGGTTCTCCTCAGTGATGCCTACATTTAAAAAAAAAAAAATAGAGACTCTTTAAAATGGCACCTTAATATCTGCCATTTACTGAATACTGTATTGAGGCTTCATGTCACATTAACCCGTCACTTTAACCCTTCAACTTAGTAGCACACACAAAGTGTATTAAATATGACATTCCTTAAAACATTTTGACAGTAACAAAGACACACCTTTTCTCTTGTGGAATATGTATAGCAGTATGATGCGGATTTTGTCATAAGCCTCAATTTCTTTGTTCAGGAGCACAGGAACAATGCTTTTCATTGCATCTTTTAGAGGTTCCCCTTCTGCATTTATCCCCATCGCCAGGTCCTGTGGAAAATAACAATGGTTAAACTAATAACTGTTACTGCAATCTGAGTTAGTAATTACAACTTACTCAGCTCTCAAGGAAATTGACAAAAGATTAGAAATGCGCATAGACTTACAAAATTACATTAATTATTGAAAAACTATAACAAAATTTGGGCACTTATCTTTGGATTTTATACTTAAATCTAGCTACGGGATTTCCCTGTAGTTCAATAGCAGGCTATAAAAACCCTCGCTAAGCTTTATAATCAATGTGGACTAAGCCTTGTTAAGGACTTATAAGAACTTTTTGGGAGCGATAAAAAATTAAAAGACAGCTCATAGAAATACAGTGCATAATTTGGGAGCAGTTGCAGCTTGGATTATACTGCCCATCTTGGAGCCACAACATGTCCGCTGGATTAAAGAGGCAGCTTTCAGACATGCTGAGAGTCCATTAGTGCAGTCAAATGATTCACTCACATAGGAAGGACCTATTAACACTTGTATCTTTTAATGCCACAAACTTGCATAGCTTATTGTATCCTGTGTTAGCACATCCTGTGGATTAAATGTGGCACAATAGATCTTCTCAGGGAGGCAAACAAAAACAAAATGGCACGGCAGAAAAAAAAAAAAAAAAAAAAAAACACTTTATACTAATATCAATGGTGACTTTACTGCTTTGGGATTTTCCCCATTTTCAAGCAGCACGTGTATACATGTGTTATAAAAATACCTTTACAGTTAGTAATAATATAGCAGGTACTTCTGTATTTCTGTGGACACATGGGTGTTGATGTTGGCTTCTAAGCTTCTTATGTAATATTATGATTACGATGCTCCATTAAATATCACAAGGATATACCAGTAGCTTTTGAACATACCCCAGTGGAGCTATAAATAAAAGACATTATCACATCAAAGTCACTCAGTGTGCAGGATTTTCAAAATACTCTCAGTGACTAATAAAGTGAGGATGTAAACATACAGACTAACAAGCTGTTTTTTTAAAAGAATGTACAGACAGTCCAAGGCTCAATGGTCATCTGAGGACTGTCGTCTTCACAGTTTAGGAAATAGCATGCTTTAGTATAATTTTTTATTATCTATCCAATTAAGTTCAGCATAAATATAGCTTTGTGAATTTCATTGCCATACAAGAGTAAGACGAAATAGAGGGAACCAGGATTTTATAAATTCAATATGTTGCAATGATGCTATATTTTAAAATCTATTAGAACTGTTTGTTGCTGGATGACAATGTCGTTTGTATCCTACTAGCACAAAGTCAAAATACTAATGGTTCTTTAAAACATAATGAAATTTGACAAACCACAAGGGCACTTACCTGTTCCACTTCACAAAGCTTATCAAGGGAGGCCTTGAATTTTTTCATACAAGCTTCAGCAAGGTGCAGGTGGGTAGAGTACTATAAATGACATATGTGAAACTAATTAAAAGTATTAATTGAATTAATTACATTCTTATAAATAAATCATATTTAAACAGTTTTTCAAAGCTACAAATGTGACAACTTGACACACAAATGCCACTCACCAGGCTCAGCTCCTTTTGATACTGAGGCATCTTCTTTAACATCTGAGACAGATCTTTAATATTTGCCTGAAATGTAACACATATGACCAAATGTGGAACATAGCATGATAGTTCTCATCTTGTGTTCGGGACATCTGTAACTATAGAACAAAAATGTATACTTCACACAAATACTCACATTGTCTGTGCACATTCTCTTGCTTTCACAAAAGGTACGAAGAAGCTCAGTCACCTTCCTGCAACAGTGGGTTTAGAATTTGACTTGTCACTTAGTTTTACATTACAAAATGAAATTTTAAATCTAGTTTTATGTTTTTTTTCTAAGTACCTCAAAGAAAAATATATTTACCCTAATTGTTAGGGTAAATATATTATATATAATAAACAAACCAATCATTCCACTTACATGTGTGTTTTAACTTATCAATGCTTCTTTAAAAGTAACAATAGCATGTTTCTGAAAATGCACACATTTCCTAAACCAAATTAAAAAGCCTGGTCATTTATACACAGAGACCAAATACATTTTACACCATCTCTCTGACATTTTTCTGGCACTCTGAAAAAGGGCTGAAGTATGATTTTCATAGATTAATTCTATTCATTACTCACGAATAAATGAATGGAATAATATTCATGTTATTATATAATTTCTAACATCAGAAGCACACATAAAGCAAAGTATGTGCTTTAAAATTTTATGGATAACAATGACAACAAATCGTGAGAAGATATGACAGATCTGCACATCTAATTGTGAAACATACTTTGTGACATCTGCGATGTGCATGTGCCTGAGCTGTATCCAGAGCTCATCATCTTCGTCCAGTAAGACTTCTCTGTCTCTTGAATTCCCAATGCCAGTTGTCTGATAACTTAGAGTAAAAAAAGCACATGTAAACAACACTAAGTGTAGTCAAATAATAGTATTTCCCGTACAATAGTACAGGCATTGTGGCCTGCAAGACTTATGAAAAGAGCAGTCCATTGTCTTTCACAACTGATATAATCTTGATTCGTGTGAATTTATGTTTCGTATAGGCCATATGCATAAACAGCTGGTTTAAAGAGGTACACCCCAGAGGGCTTTAATTCAGGGCCCCAGTGAGACATAAAGGAGAAGTTATTTGCATGCAATAAATACATCTCCCTAATACTTTACGAACCAAAAATGCTGCATGAGAAATAACCAAACATTTGTGTGTGCACGCACAACCTCTAATATTCTCTTACAACTGTGCCTGAGAAATTTTCTAGAGAAACACTGAATAGGATTTTTAAAACAGCACATTGTTCTGGGAAGGTAAAGCAAATTACCAAAAAAAAACCAAACAAAAAAAACCACACACACACACACACACTCAGTCTCTCTCTAAACACATTTACTTACGTATAGATGTCCTGTTTGATATCTAGCAAGTCATAAGCCATTGCCTGGAAGGTCAACTCATGTAGAATAGGTGAGATGGGATCAAATCCACGATCAACAATCAGTAGCTGGGATCGTGCCTTATCTGTACCCTAAAAACAAGGAGCATAAGGGATTAATTTTATTACAAACAGAAGATCAGATGTACTTCATAAATGAAAAATAAATAAATAAATTAATTAATTAATTAATTAATGAATGATATATCTATAGTAGGAATCCAATTTAAGGCCCTTTAATATATCTGTTATGTAGTGAAGCCTTTTATCCATTCTTAAACAGTGAAAAATACTGAGAATGCTTAGACAGCATGCTGATGCACTTCAGATGTATTGGGGCAAAAGAAAACAGTAATACATGCCTGATAAGACCCATCTCAGGAACATGGAAATATCAGCTATGAAAGAAAAGAAAAGAAGAGGAGAAGGACAGGTACAGCAAAGCTTGAGAAATAATAAAATAGGAAAAAACCTCACAAATGTCCACAACCTGTGAAAGTGAAAACTGCATAATGCCAAAGGAAGTATACTCTCAGTGAGGAAAGTTGGTTTCAGACAAATAAAGCCATTCATATATTCAGTTAACCATTTAAAAAGAAATAAAAAAAGAACATTTTAATAACATTAGGCAGAGGAGAGGAGTTGTGAATGGTTGGTTTAATTAGTTTCTAACCTCTCCCATGCTTGGATTGTCAGCCTTGTGAGCAATAAGGCGCTGATTGACCTCTTCAGCCAGTCTAGCGTTCTCCTCTGGTCCTCTAAAAGGCACAAGGTATAAAATAGAATTAGCAAATGACTTCAGTGCAAAACTACTGCCAGTGTACTTTTACAGAAGGCTTCCATACTTGCGGTAACGAATTGCAGGGTATTCTTTGAGTGTGTCACACAGGGTTGCAATCTGCTCAGCCAAATTTTCCATCATCTTGTCTGTGTTTTCTTTTGGCTTAGAACTATAGAACGAGTACAAGGAAGATGGATCATCCAGAGAGAATACCTGGGGTGAAAAAAGGTTGATATTAATAGGTATATGTATGTTCACAACACCCAAACTGAACAATTCAATATTGTAACATAACAATGAAAATCGTGATGTGTCGCAGTAATAAAAAAAGGAACCAGAGCCACATATAAAAAGCCATGAGCTGAACATAGTAAATCATTTGGCAGCCAAGACAGATTATTTTTAAGAAGCTTCTGGAATGCAAAACAAAGCTAAAACTAAAGTGTCTGACAACTGCTTGAAAATGATTAAACCGGTTTAGTTAAAAGGAGGATAATTCCCTACCTGGGACTCATATGGCAAAAAAGCAACATTGATCTCTTTTAAAGTCTTGATGACCTTGGCAACTCTGGATTTCCCAATCTTGGCAAAGAGACCATCTGGACAAGCTAGCAAGAATTCAAAATATGTATATACACATTTTCAGTTTTATGTTTTGCCCAGTTAATTTCAACTAATAAACAAGTCTTCTATAAATTTTAACACTGAATGACATCTATATATCTATAATTTCAAGATCAAATAAATTATGCAAATATGCACTGTAGACTATACACACATAAGCACAAGAAAACCTTACTGTCAGTGAAGAAGATGTGTGCTGCTTTGTAAGTAAACGCAGCATCTTTAAAGTCAGTAATGAGAGCATCAACGGACTGCAATGAAAATAACATTTTGTTTAAAAAATTAGAAATATGAGTTTAAAAAAAATAAATAAAAAATTAACACAAAAGAGAACAACAAGTAAACCTTAAAGCTAACCTTCTCCACTGGTGAAATCAAATAAATTGCCTCCAAACTAGAGATGGGCTCCCTACGTTTGTTGATGTCCTCCACAACTGAAAAGCAGAAGAAAAATAAAAAGTCATAAACAATCGAACTTGACTTATATTAGATCTGCACATAAAACACCTAAAACATCATTACCTGTATAAAAAGTGAAAAATAATATGATTTACAAACTATTGTGAATGCTAGAATGAACTTGAAATGTATTTCGCAAACTCCAAGGAGAACATATAGCTCTTGGCAAATATTTGGCTAATTAACTCAATATTTACCTGCTTAAGCAGTCTGTTAAATTTTATTGTTGTTTTTACAAAACAAACAAACACAAAAAAAACACAAAGCATTTTTATTTGACAAAGATCATTATCAGGTGTTGTCAACCCAAGAAATTATGCATCCATTTGTGCCTATATGATGTCTGTCTGCCAATGCGTGATGAAGATGGAATCTTTGCTTTATTTATACACTTTGGGGGTGGGCTTAAATGCAGTGTGCAGATCGTAATTTGTTTTGCCTTTATTATCCGCAGATTGTTCTAGCACCATCTACACCAAAAGAGCATGACATAAGCAAAGCATAAGCAAAGTCTTATGTGACACATTTGTGTTCTTACTAGGAGAATGTTTGGGCTCCTATCAGTGAACACGTGAGCCGACACATGGGCAGTGTAGACAAGACTAATTAAAACAGGAGCATATCGCGCAGTGTCGCTTTTGGTGTAGATATTGTGCAAGATGACAGGTTGAAGAAGCTGTCAGAAGAGGCACTTGAAACAGTGTGTTGAGATCTACATTAAAAAAATAAAAAATAATTAAACATAACTGACTTCCTCTTGTGAGATGACGCTTCATGTGAATACTTACTGGTAACACCTTCTGCCAAAATGTCAGACATCTTGCAGCAAGAGGACAGGATTCGCATGCTCATGTGATCTACAATAAGAACCTGAAAAAAAAAAAGCACAAGATAAACAGGTGTTATAAAAATTACATTGCGTTATAAACAGGGGATTTTTTAATTCCCACTGGGCAACTGTTACCTTCCATTCTCCATCTTTCTTTACACTCTTGATAACTCCATTAAGGATTTCTGTAGAGAAAAATTCATATTTCGATTAAATAACTATTAATGAATTTTTAGGAAACTATTCATTCACTGCACAAAAAAGTAAAGTAAGGCATCTACATATGGCAATGATAAAAGTAACATAATATAATCACAACTTTCATGATAGCTACAGTACAATACATTCAAAACTATGTATATATCATTCATAAATTATAGAACTTACACTTACTCTGTCATTTAATCTATAGCTTAAAAAAAAGTTTTGATTAAAAAAAAAAAAACTCAGTGAAACACAGTTTCATAATTCTAGATACACAAGTGACAATCTATCAAAAGTACAAAAGGTTACACAACAGATAAAGAGCATTTTAAAATCAATTACAACCTTTTTTGGAACCAAATCATATTTAGCCTTTATAGTTAGTAACTGTCTGCTGGGTGCAACTTCCTTGTGTTATAGTGCGAGTTAAGTTTACAGTGTATAATAAAAGACAAACAGTTTTTTTTCTAATGAAAAGCAAAAGCTGAGATGTGGTTCTACTGAAACAAATTGCAAAACTAAGTTTCCTGAAGCGTTGTATAGTGCATGTGGGCCACTTGGCCTATACACTTCTATTATCAAACAAACTTTTTCAATAGAACAACGAAATTATTTGACTGTAATGGGTTATCACAAGAATCTCTGTGCTCATCCACCACAGCTAGTTACCTCAGTAAAACCCTAAAACCCATGTCCTAAACACCAACATGAGTTTCTTAACTCAACCTCCTTGTTTATCTTTTAAACACATATTTATTTAAGACACAGACGTGAAACCCTAACTAGAATCCACTATATTATCAATAGTTTAAAAACAAATATGTACTGTTGAATATGTCAGTGGGTACTGAATATCTGGATTAAGACTGTTGAGATAGGGCAGAACTATCATCTTGCTTGTACTGAGGTCAGCCAAATATAACTTTATGCTTTATGGAAATAAACAATAACATAATTAATTACTTTGTTTCATTACTACTAGAAAACGAATTTGCCAATTAAACTGACAAATTAATTTGAATTAAAGTAAAAAGGTCAAGGAAAAGACTGTTCCTTATAACGAGTTGGTTTACTTGGTTTTTATTCCATCACTGCTTTGGTTTCACAACTAGTAATGAGAGATTAGTAACATCCAAAAAGCCAAATAAAAGGATTCTACAATACCATGCTCTAATTAGGTGGACAACAATGTTTTCACACATCAGATTATCATGGTTATAGGCCTTGATCAACTACACTTCATGATATTGTTGGTCTGATCGCTGAATTTTGGGCAAGACCAGGACTACTTGTATAACCAGCATAGACCTGGAGATTTCAGCAACTTTGAGCGACACTCCTACTACAGAGGAACAACATCTCCTAACACTTGACACGACCAACGGCGAAGTTTCTGAACTTCCTTCTCTGTTTTTTAGATAACTAGCTAAAGTTAGCGTTAAACTTGGACCGTCACATTTCCACTGCGACGTTTTCTGTCGTTACTTTCACCAAAATTCCCAACAACAAATCGCAGTTCCCTTCGGTAAATGTTGTTAACAACCATGTTAAGCACCAATACAACGTTTGATGGATGACTTGGTTTGCGATAAATTATTTCCACTGGTAACGCTAATGTTAGCATTTCATTTGGACTGGAGGCGGAAGAGACATTTAGTGGTGCGTCGACGTACCCCGCAGTTAGTTGAGCCTTAATTTATGAAACTGCGGGAGGGTGAATAAAGTAGCTCTAATTTATCATAAAACCTTCTGTAGGCAAACAAAATAAGACCAAAGCGTCACTTACTTTCTCCAACTACCGCCTTCAGCCCACTCGGTGCCATTTTGACAGCAGTCAGCAGGTTTGACAGTTCACTTCCTTGTAGTTAAAGCCCATAGATATTTATGCCTCAGCACACGGCTTTTGATAGTGAAATACTGCAGCCTACTGTCCGGTGCCACTATTGCAAGAACACCTCTCATGTTTGTCTATCTATTTATTTGTCGGTTTGTTTATTTATTCATTCATTCATTTGGGTTGTTACACCACAGGCCATAAAAGTTTTAATCATATTAAAATTTTATATCTGTTAAACAATATAATTTCAATGAGTTTAGTCTTGAACTTGTGTTGTTTTGTCTCTTTTTTTTTTAGACGTGTCTCGCTTTGGCCACAAATTTGCACTCATTTAGCATCTTTTACACATTTTTTGTTTTCTATTAGTTGAGCCACTGGGTCCTTGGGCCTGTGCAGTAATTCATGTGTTAGTATAAAAAAAAAAAAATCACTTGGCTTCCATTTTCTTAATCAATTATGACAAGGGAATGGCATTTATAACACTAGCACATCGTAAAGTATTATAATAGCCCATTTTAAAGACTTCTAATGGCAGTTATAAAACAAACACAGCTGCTGAAAGAAATACACTCTAGCGCCAGTGTCTCAGCATAGCAACTGTCACCAGCCAGTAATCTATGCCAAATATATTTAAGGGTATCATCTGATGAGTGTTAAAACATGTCATCACTTTATCATGATGAATAGGATCTTTGGCTGTCATTTGGAGTGTGAGACTTAACAAATACCTGTACCCACACAGCGCTGTTATATCTACTTGGGAGATCAGAGATTTGTGTGTGGTCTGAAGAGACTCATGGCGTAATGGTATTTTTGGTATGCCGTATTTAAAATGATTCATTAAATCTTATTTTTAGGCATGTAATAACAAGTGTTGACTTTTAAAGCACGTAACACCTTGAAACTGCGGTTTTTGGAATTCTATTCACATATTCATAGTGACATTCATAACTACATTCACCAATTAATAGTGTTGGACAACCAAAAGCACTATAGCATCTAGTAGTACGAACAATCGACATCCAAACAGGGTGATAAATACATATCATGAAGATATTAGCATAAAAAATATATGCATGGAATATTGCAAACAGAATTTTTGTTTCATTATTCTAGAAGCAGGTTTATGAGGTATTGTCTGTAAATTCAGTAGTTTGGATCCATCTTTGTTTGGACAGTCATGACCTCTGATTATGATGCAAAGTCTGCAGTTTTATGGTTCATTTTCTGAAAAAAAATTGAGAACACAAATAGGTTACTATTGTACAAACCCTTGTGTCAGTGGCATTCTGTAGTGATGCTCATTCGCAGCATAATCTAACTGAACCTTGTGAAGGTACTTAAGTTTACAATAAATAAAACTTTTACCCAATAATAAATCCAAAACCTAAAGATGAAGCTATCCAGACTTTACAACCAAGGTAATTGCTACCACAGGCGCCTCTAATGAATAGTGATTTGATAGGGGTGCTTTTCTACCTAGCTCTTCTAGCTCTTTACCAACTAGGTGTTTAGTGTCTTGCCCATCCACATCTTGAAATATTTACAGGAAGAGGAGTAGGGGGTTAAACAGCCGACCCCAGGATTGGTAGACCACTGCTATATGTTGTGAACAACACACAAAAATCCTAGGAAACAATATATTTTGTGAGTGCTGAAAGTTAAAATATAAATACACTAAAGCCAACTGGATAAATAACATTATTTTATGACAGTGCAATTACAGTTTAACTGACAAAGCATTTAAACATAAGACTTTCAAATGCCGGAATTCATTATTTGTAAAAAGGTCACACAAAGTCTGAACATGATATAGACAATAATAATATGGGCTTTATAAGGATACTTATGCCATAAAAACCACTCAGCCAGCAAATCTTTTGAGGTAACCCTGTAATGTTAGCAATCTTGCTTCTGTCAGAAAACAATACACTGCCAGTGTTGCCAAATAACCCTCTATTAGAAGTGCTTAGAAGTCATAAATTCTTTTGGCACATAGTCCTCAGGTCTCAGATTCAGCAGAAATCTCTTTAAATATTCTCTGCTCCTTACGAAGGCGCATTCGCTCTTTGAAGTCTTCTAACTCTTTCCTCTGAAAAATAAAAACATGATCACTGTCATTAGATCATACTTTACCATAGCAATTCTGAACAGAGTTCATTACAGTAAACTTAATAGAATCAGACTTTTTAAAAAGCAACAGATAAGTTAAAGATCCATGTAGATGCAGCTAACTGTAAATATAACAATTATTCATTGTAAAATGAAGAAAGAAAAACAAAAGAACCATCTATACAAACTTTTCAAGACTCCTCCAAACTTGAATAATATGTAGTCAGTCAGTATAATGAAAAGTATCACAAGTGATATTTCTGATTGCTTTGTTCTTCACTTATAAGCTGCTTTGGATAACAAGGTCAGTCAAATTCCTAACTGCAAATCTACTTCTGAGCATTGCTTTTATCTACAACCCCAATTCCAATAAAGTTGGGAAGATGTGTAAAAAGTGTATAAAAACCAAATGCAAAACTTTGCAAATCTCATCAACCCATTGTGAATAGAATTCACAATAAATACATAAATATGTCAGATGTTGAAATTGAGAAATTCTAACATTTTATGGAAAATATTATTTAATATATTTTTTTATTTGATGGCAGCAACACATTTCAAAGCTGGAACAGGGGGATGATTACCATTGTGTAGCATCCCCTCTTCTTCTAACAACTATCTGTAAATGTCTGGGAAGTGAGGAGACCAGTTGCTGGAGTTTTAGGAGAGGAATGTGGTCCCATTCTTGTCTGATGCAGGACTCTAGCTGCTCAGCAGTCCTCGGCCTTTGTTTCTGAATTTTTCATTTTATGATGTGCCAAATATATTTTATTGGTGAAATGTCAGGAGTTCTATTCTGTTGCCATGCTGTTATAATAGATGGTTTAGCATTGTCTTGCTGAAATATGCAAGGTCTTTCCTGAAAGAGACATTGTCTGGATGGGAGCATATGTTGATCTAAAACCTCAATGTACTTTTACATTGATTGTTTGCAGATGTGTAAGCTGCCCACACCACATGAACTAATGCCCCCCATAACATCAGAGATGCAGGCTTTTGAACTGTCTGCTGATAACAAGCTGGATGGTCCCTCTCTTCTTTAGTCCGCAGGACAGGGCATGGTTTCCAAAAAGAATTCCAAATTTTGATTCATTTGACCATAGAACAGCTTTCTATTTAGCTTCAGACCATCTTAAAAAAGATTTGGGGCAAAGAACGGAGCAGCATTTCTGGATCATGTTCAAATATGGCTTCTTCTTTGCACTATCCAGTTTTAACTTACATTTGTGGATTGTATGGCAAACAGTATTCACAGACAGTGATTTCTGGAAGTGTCCAGTAAAGAATCATGCCTGTTTTTAATGAACTGGATTTTTGGATGATATATACTGTAGATGGTGGGATCTTCAGTCATTGCAGTTTTACATTGAAAAACATTTTTCTGAAATTGTTCCACAATTATCTGCTGCAGTTTGTGCCAGATTGGTTAATCTCTGCCCACCTTTACATTCATGAGGCTCTGCCTCTCTCAAATGCTTCTTTTATACCAGTCATGTTACTGACCTGTTGCGAATTAACCTAATTAGTTGACCAATGCTCCTCCATTTACTTTTAATTTGCAGCCACTACTTTCCAGCCTTTTGTTTCCCGTCTTCCAACTTATTTTTAAAATGTGAAATGTTGGCATCAAATTAAAAATAAGCTAATATTTTCTCAGTTTCAACATCTTGTTTGTTGTTTATGTTCTATTGTGAATAAAGTATGGGTTGATTAGATTTGCAAGTCATTGCATTCTGGTTTTATTTATGTTTTCACATCTTCGCAACTTTTTTTTGGAATTGTAGTTTTATTTGTTTCTTAAGAATACATAGTAAAGAGTTGTTTAGAAAAAAAAACAACTCTTCCACAAGATCTACTGCATGGTATGAGTTGCTTGCAACTACTAAATAGTCATTAATTAAAGATTAAAAGCAATTTTTTTTCCATTAGTGAAGTTACTGACACAATTCGTGTTTAATTTTCAAAGATAGTACTGACAACAATCACGAGCTTTATATATTAAACTTACATGCAGTCCCTCGTCTGGGGGGAAGATCTCCCTCTGGATACCATAAAAGGTTATACCATAATACAAAGAAAGAAACACGTATTACAGTAGGCAGCATAATGAGTGGTTCGATATAACATTATATGTTTATTATATTATGATTATATGATTGAAAAACAAACTTACCTTTCTCTTAACTATATACTCTTCAAAGTACTCTGCTTGATTTGAAATCCAGAACATGGCGACGGGAAAGGACAGATACAGCATCATCTGATCAAAACACACACAAATAAAACAGTGTATGCTATACGATGTAATACTTGTGGCAACAGTTAGCCTCATGCTATAACATTAGCTGAACAAGACAAATAACGTTAGCCCGGTCCACATGGTTTTAAACTTTAAGACCTACACACATTAACTGCCCGTGATGTCGAAAAAAATATCTAAAACTTACTCTAAACACCTCTATTTTAACACCCATTTTCACACTGATATCGTAGACTACAAAGAACGGTTATCTAAACCATTTATTAATAATCGCCAGACATCGCCAAAGACCTTCACACTACTTCCGGGTTTTGTATAAGGTCCAATCTATAGTCATGACGCATGCGCTTCTGTAGTGGGAAATTTAAATAGCTTACAGTTAAAATCGACAGGTATGATAATTTGCTCCTATATAGTTTACATATAAAACGGAATACTTTAAAATCTTAAAAACGGAAACTATTTGGATCGCTGAAGTTTAGGTTTAGCAAAGACATTCTAACAGTTGTTTTCCACCAAGGGGCGCTGCAAAACACCAGGTTTGCGCAGATGAGGTTGCCTTTACATTTAGCAGTAATTGTCCTACAACACTGAAGCTTCTGTTTTAAGTAATGAATGATCAGAGCGCCTTGCTCAGTGGGTCGTGAACGACTTCTCTACCAACCGAGTTTTAATACTAGCTTTTAAATACAAAATCTGTAAACACTGTGGTTTTAGGTAGCCTAATGATTTTTTGATGCAGGTTCAAAATTACTTGAAAATCCATTTTTGTAAATAACAGGTTTTCACGATTTTCCTTGCTCACGCTTACCCAAGGAACATTGTTCTGTCTAATCTAAAATAAATATCAAAATATGGTAACAAAAATAATTAAGACACAAAACACTGTAAATCCTAAAATTGTTATATAACTCCACAGCTTTTTGTTCGTTCAACTAGTTACAAATCCAATGTATAGTTTAATGTACACACCCACATAAAGATTTGCCGTTTCTTTTACATTTTTGATTAATCTACAAAATTTGTTCGCAATGATAAATTATTTAAATCGTTGTATTTACATGTTTTCATATTAAAAGTAGTGATGGAAACAATACATTTTTCCATATAAACCTACATTTAGGGTATATATTATCAACAATAATTCTATTCCATTAATAAATCTATTAAGCATTTTTTAATGAGATTTCTTTGATTTTTCTGGTCAAAACGAATGTCTCTGGCAATAACTATACTCGGTCACATTCATTGTGTCCAAAAAACTAGAACAACGGAGTGTTGTAGGAACAAATGATCGTATAATAGCATTATTTAAAGTTCTGAAAATAGCAATTACACTCGAAGGGACAGCTTCAAATAAGTAGCACTCTGTGACGCGTTCTTTACGTACTCAACGAAAGGTCTACGCGTGACGTCATCAACAACGAGAGGTGTTCAGGATCCTCGGAGAGAAAGATCCCGCGCGCCCTGGCAATCTGATAAACCCAGGTAAACGTCGTTGTTTTAAAACATTATCGTACACGTCACATTGTCTAAATAAACTGAATAAGTGGACAGCAAGAGACACGGTAACAGCGGTTTACAGTTTTAAGGGATATCGCTTATGCCCGGCGACCACTGAAACCGTTCACTTGTGTAGTGGCCTGCTCTGGCAGGCTAGCTAACTAGCTAAGGCTACTTGGTAGCCAGTTGTCTATCAGAAGATACAATAACCGCACCTACATTGTGTGTCTGTTTAACATATCTTGTCTGTCCCATCCCATGTCTGCTACAATAACGTTACAAATAGCCAATAAATGCTGCTACTGCCACCACGTTGAACATCTACTGCTAGTTTGGTCGAGTGTCTTGTGTTGTGGGAGACAGTGACGCCGTCACGGCGATGATGGCGCACACTCAGACTGAGGCTATTTGCAAAGAATGCAGTCATTTAAGCAGATAACACAGAATGGAAGTTTCACGTACATTTTCCAGAATTTGCTGGCATGATCTTGGAAGGAAATTACGTCTGTCGTCATTCGATTTCAATTCTGTAATGCTTGACACTGACGTCCATTACGAAACACGGGCAATAATCTATGTCCTGTGGCCTAACGTTAGGATCTTTGCTCATCGACGATGTCGCTCGCCAACAGTCATTACTTTGCAGTTTATTGTTTTATTTAGTAATGATCCCTAATCCAGACAGAAACGTCCGTGTCTGTGGCGTTCGTGTGACTTATGACTCTGGTTTTCGTACACAAAGCAGTGGCATTCAGCCGACTTGTGTGTTCAAACAGATTACTCATGCAGAGGCCCGTTACCTAGCATACTATTCTTACTGTTTGCCTTGTAAGACAAATCCTCACTTTTACACGCATGAAACGTGCTTTTTATATTTTAATTTGAGTCAATGACAATTACTCCATCATTGTAATCACAGTAACAACATCTTAAACACTACAGTACCTACAGTCATGTTTGTTTGCATAGGTTTATCTGACTAAAGTGCAAACAGTCTAAAGCAGTTTAAAGCTGTAGATATACCAATACTGGTTACTCATGAATTTCTTTTGCCATATTCCCCACACTCAAACCTGTTTGTATTAAGAATGAAATTCATTAGTCAGTTTTGTGAATAACCTGTCATTGGTTAGTCATAAAAGGTTTTATCGCTTAATAAACAATGCGTGTAAATAACGAAGATGAATTGGGTCAAATGGCATGCGCAAGATTAGCAGAATCAAACTAGGGCAGAACTTTTAATCCAAACAATTTTTCCTAGTTGAAATTGACCAACTGCTTTATAGTGCTTCACTTTTAAAAATGTGCTTATAAATACCAAATAGGAGGGAAATTAAACATGTTAACAGAACTATTCATATATATCTCAAAATTAAAAATTGTATGTAATGACTGCTTGTTTTTTGATCAGCTAGTCAGTATATTCTGGGCTGCCTAAAAATTGCAAGTTAGAAAAGTGCATATGTGTGCTGCTTATTCTGCATTGGGGGTTAGGCTGGGTTTTTAGTCTCTATCATATCCTATTCTAAATATGATACTTATGTTCCTCTTCCTTTTTTTATGAGATTCTTCTTTTGGCTCCGTTCTTTTGGTTAAGTTGCCATAGAAACAACATCCTTGGCCTAGTTGTACTACTTGTGGATGACCTATGAATGAAAAGGAGAGTGGTATCGGAACAAACGAGTGAGCAAACAAAAGTTTTAGTGTGTATGAGTGTACGTGTTTTGTGTATCACTTTTGAGTCGCAGTCAGAAGTGTCATGAGACTTTGTGGCACTATGTCACAACTCCTACAAAAACAATAATAAAACAAGTGACATTTTTGGTTCCTCCTTATCCACATTAAGTCTTTGTATTACAGTTTCATGTTGGGATGTAGCTAACATTTTTTTAATTGGTTTCTGACAACCAGTCATTGAGAGATTTTATTATTTTAATTTTTTTTAGCTAATGTCTACATTTATATCTAATGTTTTATTGTAATCAAAAGATAAGGTGACTAATTTCTTTACTTTCTCATGGCCCATGAAACCGTCAAGTGGCATTTCTATATAGTGACACTGCACATATAACATCTAACAAGCATGTAGCATGCATGTTTTGCACTTGCATTACAGGAAGGCAGGAGACTATCCACAAATTCTAAACAAAATCGCATTAGATATTTAGATATTTTTGATAAGTTACTGTGTTGCTGCCGTTCATAGAAATCATCAGGTTAAACCAGTACTGATCATTGCCTTTACCTGTTAAATTGTCAAACATCCTTTCAGATATATTTCTGCTAACTAACATTAATTTCATGGTTAAAGTTGATAACAGGCCCAAATGCAATGGATTTCTGTGTTCTTTGCAAGTTGGTGGAGAAACAGACTTTAGCACTACTGAAAATCTGGAGGTTGCGAAGAGTTTTTGTTTTATTTATAATTGTTGTATTTTCTTAAGATTGAATGTAGGGGTGTAAAGATCAATTGAAACAGATTTTTTTTTCCCAGGTCCTTGTTACTTGTGTGTGTGTGTGTGTGTGTGTGTGTGTGTGTGTGTGTGTCAGTGTTAACAGATACTTTCACATTAGCAACATTATATAAAAGGACAAAAGTCCTGTGTTTTAAAGTTCTGTGTTTTAAAATGCTGTATTTATAATGTTGGCCACCAAACCGAGGCAATGTTACAGTAATAAGTTTGCAGCTTTTCAGAGAAAACTACATCACAGAACTGTATGATAAGGTAAAGCATCGGGTTGAAACAGTAATGACCAGGATAAGCTACTGTTCACTGCTGATGAAAACTGCATGCTGTGGTTTTTACTGCTTTTCAATGTGCCTAAGTAAATATAGCCTTAAGTAAAATTACCACAAAGTGTCCAAATGTAGTATCAGCATCATGTTGTACATAAAGTAGCCGAGTAAAATTATAGTGCATTTTAGAATAGTACATATGACATTAAGGGATTATATTTATTGTTCCACTGTGTAAAAATCACTGTGGCATCTTTAAAGGTAGAGGAGATTTAAAGTACTTTATGAATGAATCACCTGTAGGTATATAATCACAACATTAAGACTCTGCATCTGACGTTACTAAAGTTGTCAAATAAATGTAGGGGAGTAAATAGTACAGTATTTGCCTTCAATGTGTAGTTGAGTGAAATGGAAAAATTATTGCTACTTCAAAATCATTAGTCAAGTTGATCAAATGTTTTTAGTTGCAACACTGACAATTGCAAACATTTTATTAAATGTGTAGTTGAAAAGAAGCTAAATTAAAATGTATATCAGCTGTTTACAGCTAGGTTGCTGTATCTGAGCTAATAAGTCATCCACAGACCACAGGGTCAGTGGTTTGATCCCCGGTCTTGGCTATATGTCGGAATGTCTCTCAGCAAGACACTGAACCCCCAACAGCCCTTTTCCAGGGTTGCATCAGGACGGGCATCTTGCGTAAAATCTGTGCCAAATCTACCTGCGGACAATGACCTGCTGTGATGATCCTGAACACGGGATAAGCCAAAACCTTTTTTTTTTTTAATCAGCTGTTTCGAATCAAATTGAATTTCTCTGTCCTTCTTCAAAATTTTTAATTTACGATTTAAACTTTTAAAATACTAGTAAAGATGGAAACTGTGTGTGTGTCTGAGAATTAAATTGGATACTCATTTTAATGCACCATTATGTATTGATTATTTTTGATAGCTCTCTCTTATCTGTTCTTACTCTGCAACATCCCACCCCTTTGCCTGCACAACTCCCCTTACTCACAAATTCGCCTGCAAGACGGAGGAACATACATTTTCGGCACCAGAGAGAGAGAGATAGATGGATATATGTGTGTGTGTGTGTATGTGTGTGTGTGTATATATATATATATGTGGGCTTAAATAGCTCCATTTGGAAAGAACTGATCATTTTAGGGTGATGCTGTTCAGATAGTGTAGGGACGCACATCAAGTAAAAGTATTTGCCTCTCACGACACTTCTGTGAACTGGCTTTAGTTGTATGTTCATTTCACAGTTCACCGAAAAAATATGCACGTTTAAAGGCAACACTTTTGTAGTGTGTCCATGCACAGTACTTACTATATAGTTCATTTCAGGGCCCCAAGCACCGCTGTGATTACTATTCTAAAGTTATTCTGAAATAAAGTAGTTTAATACTAATAGATAATATTAATTAAATATTAATTAATAATTTGTTTCCTCACCACAAAAGTACTGTTGGACAGCGTTGTCTTTTTGGTTCTAAAATATTACATATAGTATCATTAACTAACCTCACTTGATATTGCATGTCCTGCAAGGAGGAAATTGCACATGTGCTCATTACAGTCATGATACTGAAACATATCATGAGGCTGTAATTTCTCCTGGATTTTTATATATTTTTTTTAGATTCTGACAGTTCCTGTGGTGGTCTTTCTCTTTTTGGTCTGTCGCTGCTGGCGGGAGACACAACACCCAAAAAAGAATTAGAGAAGCATCATCTTTTGTAACTATACAGCAATATATTTTTTTTATTTTAACATCAAACTGATTTTTACTCTGAACTCTGAGAGATGAAAACAATGTATGTAACCACGATAAGCGTATACAACAAAGCTGCAGACAGCTGTTTTCTTAGCGTGCAAATATATTAATATTATATGAATATAGCTTTCAATATAACATATTGAATCATAAACATATAAATATCTTTGAGGAATCAACATTAAATTACTCACATTTGACTAAAATAGGCTTTAATTCTACATTTAAGCTACATTTATTTATTGTGACTTTGACTTACACAATATACACTCAGCAGCTGAATTTATGTTTACGATGTTATAATTTCCTCCAAGGGCCTGGTGGATCAGAGGTAGAGCATTGGTAGAGCACTGTGACGTAACAATTTCATGTGTAAAAATCATTGCTATGCTGATTTTAGCCCCTGTCAGACATGCCCTGGAATTCTGGCATTATCCTGACTTTTTTAGGAGGGGGCGTATATGTGAACGAAATTGTCTGAGTGAAACGATGCTGACGTTACCCGGACTATATCATTTGATCCCTCTAGTGCAATGTCCGTATTATGTGCGTGACCTTGTGTGACGAATCATCTGGAGAATCGAAAGCAAGCCTGTGGGTGTGTTGATGATGTTTCTATCTCTCAACTGATGCTGTAGTCAAGTGATGGAAGCTTTTTTAATAGTTGCATGGCTCCGATGTGCTGTACACAAAACACTATTTCCCTAAATTTTATATCACGTTATACCTCCTGTGCACGGGTTTGGAGGAAGATTTGTTTGACGTTGATGATGACGTGTAAAATATATTGTAGTAGTGAAGACAAGGCATGAAAGTGCCTATTAAAATAAAGATTTTCCCCTTTAATGCATGAATGTAAAACACGGAAGTCCAAGGAAATTTCCTGTTCCCTCTTTTCTCCATTCCCTCTATGCTGCTCCAGAGCTTTTATGAGTAATGGAAGTGCCCTCAGACTTGGTCTTAGTCTTATCTCTGTGTGCACCACTGCAACTTGTCTGACCCAACCCCCAGTCCAACTGCAACCCTCACCTTTGATTCCTCCTTCCTCTCACTGTCATCCTTTGCTCCCTCCTTCCTTGTCTGAATACGATCCCCCCCCATTTCCCTTTAAGTGACATGCCACCACTGAATTGCTGTAGGTAGGAGCTTTTCCACTCGGGCAGCTGCTTTATTGTCTCTGGGAATGGTGCATATGGCACGTGCACAGAGAAGTGGGTCTATGGGGGACATGGTCCGTGTCTGGTTGCAGCACAGAACAGTTGCATTTTGTTTTATTTAGGAAAAACGGACATTGTGCAGTGCACTCACCAGTCACCTGGCTAGTGTACATTGCATGCGGTGGGTCTTTCTCACCGCATCTAATTGCATTTTGATGTGTGGTTGTGTGCCTGTTTGCATGCGCATGACGCTGAAAGGTGAGAGGTCACTAGTGAGCTTGTATGTTAGTGTATATTAGCTACATAGACATGCGTTGTGTGGTTGATGTGATAAACCATGATGGAGATTGCACTTAAACACTCAAACTCACTATTTTATGGTTTTAAATAACATCATGAGATGTAAGTCGACTCTGCATCAGTCATCTCTCGCCCATGTTCTGTGTTGCTGAGTCATTAACAGGAAGGTAAAATAATCTGCCACTCATTTGTCTGTAGTTTGTCATTTGTCTGTAGTTTACACATTGAGGATGATCTTGGCGTATCCGCTATTGCTAGAGATGCCATATACAGAGGTGAGGTTTTTTCTAGACTTTTTTTTTTATGTTAAAGTAACTAAAGACACATCAAAGGAAATTGGAAAGGCCGACCTGACAACCGGATGCTTTAAAATTGGCAAGACCTCAAACCTTGAAAATTCCTGAAGAAATTCCTGTGTGTTCCTCTGCTAATACAAATATGGTTGTGACATTTTCATGAATGGAATCGAGCATTTCATAAATGGGATCGACTTCCACTAACAAGAACAAAAAGAAAATAAAAAGACATAGTACAGAATTGGGGTGAGATACTGGATGGAAAGTTACTCACTACCCAGACTGTGGAGTTTACAGTGTGGCTGTAGCTCAGTTGGTAAGGCAGTTGTTTGATTTCCTGTTCCTCCTGGCAATGTATCGAAGTGTCTTTGAGCAAGCCACTGAACCCCAAGTTGCTACTGGTGGGTCAGGTGAGCACCTTGCGTGGCAGCCACTGCCGTGTGTGTGTGTGTGTGTGTGTGTGTGTGTGTGTGTGTGTGTGTGTGTGTGTGTGTGTGTGTGTGTGTGTGTGTGTGTGTGTGTGTGTGTGTGTGTGTGTGTGTGTGTGTGTGTGTGTGTGTGTGTGTGTGTGTGTGTGTGTGTAAATGAGAAACAACACAAGTGCTTTGGTTAAATGTGCTATATAAGTGGCCATTTATAATTTACAAATATGGAGGTAAAATAACTTTGTAAATCAAACCAAGATTTACGTAATTATTTATGTACGTTAGTTACTGTAGATTCCCTCAGTTGTCACCAATGACAGTTGTAATTATTAAACATGTTTAAAATAATCTTGAGAAATATGAGAATGACTTGATAAGTGAATTATAAAACTGTAGGTCATTACAATATTTTTTCTTTCTGCAATATACACAGATCAGCATAACATTATGACCACCTGTGCAATTAAATGCATTCCAATACAGTGGTGCTGCCATAAGTTCTACTTTCACAAGGTTATACTTTTTTCAGTTTGTAGATTGAAATTGTCAGAAAGGTGATAATTCTACCTTTTGTTTATTATTGGGGTGGAGTGGGAGTGGAGTCATACTAGAGCACATAAGAATTGGTGGTTCTAATGTTTTGGCCACCCCATTCATTTTAAATATGGTGTTCGTAATGTTAAGCGTTATCAGTGTATATTGCAATATGAAACATGGGGAATTTTCAATTAATGACTTGAATAGCTAAATTGGGAAGTAAGTATCTGACAGTTTTGTTTTCAGCATGGTACTTTAAAGGCCAATTTATACTTCTCCATTAATTATAATTAAGGCCCCAACATGCACACCTCCCAAATCTTAACCGCATTGTATGGAGATGTGCAGTCAAATTGACTGGATAATGTCAGCAAGCGGAATCGAAACGAGAATAGACCAAAGAACTGAAAAGTAGAACAAGAAACGTAACTGTTCATGCCTGTCTAGATGTTCACACTGATTTTATAAAATATTTATATATGATGTTAAATATATTCTGTTGTTGTCCTGCTGCTTTATTCAGTCTTTGATGTATTTATTTTGTTTTCATTGTGTTTTGAGATGTGTAGTCAATCCATGACTTGTTTGTTTCCAAAAAGGAAACGGAAAAGGAAAAAAATAAATAAAACTAACAATAAGAAAAGGCTTTGTTTGGCATACTATATTTCACATGGGACACAAACTCTATTTGGTTAATGAAAACTGAAACAGTTTCACAATTTACTATTTGGTGAAATGATGACTCCTGTTACCTCTCAAAATATTCATAGGTTTATTCAATAACAACAAAGCACAGGACATTGTAGTTCACTATGTCTATCAAATACTTCACATTGTCATCTGAGCAATGAGTGCAGAGAACGAAGGAACTTCGCATACTTTCTCTTGTCATTGTAATTTTGTGCTATGTAGCGGAAAAATTTAATGAGATCCATTTTATCGTTTAAGTCCTGGTTCACCTTTACAGACGTTGAGTCTTATGAATTGTGGAACACGCGCATTTAATTTCTGTTTCTGGGGCTTCATTTTCAGTTATAATTGAGATTTGTAAAGGCAATTTTGCCTTCCTGTGAATACGTATGTCTGCTGTTTATGTATAAAAGAAAGACGTGTTAACATAACCGATCGTAGATCCATGTCGATGTTTACGTGTGTTGATGGAGAAGTATAATTTGACCTTTAAAGCAGTAGGATGAGAGAAGGATAGGGGCTGCCTGGTGAATAAAGGGACACGCATTTGGCAAAAAAGTGGCCCGTCATGTTCACCATGTGTGTTAAGACACTCCTGTTCACTGTTTTTTGTTGTGAATGGATACATTCAATTTACCAAAAAAACATGCACATTCTATGAGGAGCACGTTTTTAGTGCATCCATGCACAACAATGGCTATGCGACTGATTTAAGTGCACAAAACAGTTAAGTTGTTTTCGGTCAATGTTATAATTGTTTTTTTAAATAAATTAATATCCTAATGTCATTCATTTGCCTTACTTGATATCACATATGCTCCGATTTGCATATTGGGCGTCTGCACATGACAGTGACCATGCTGAAACTTTATTATGCAGTCCTGATCAGATCCAATACTGGTATTGGCATCGAGACATCGCTAGTTCAAAATTTAAAAAGTTCCTTTGCAAAGTAGAATCAAGTAGAAAACGGCTCTGTTCTTTGCTAGGTGTTTTGTTAAATCTGTGTACTGGCTTGATATTTAGTGTGTTTACATACACGTAGGTAACCTGCTTACTTGGTAAAATAGGAGAAACCCAATCTCCCACCCGAATTATATATAATCAAGTTTTTGGTTTAAAAAATGGGAAATAAAATTAGCAGGGCTAAAAGAGATAAGAGGATGCAAGGCTGAACTGGCATTCATGCTATTAGATCAGTAAGTAATAACCTAAATAAATTACTGCCTTGGGTTTTGCTGATGTGCTTGCTTAATGTATGTGTTGTATGGGATGATTGTGCTACTTTTGACTGGTGCACAGGAGGAATATTGTCTGAGCATGCATATTTATTTCAAGACATACATTTATTATAACACTACAAAGTTTGAAGTTTCGAGTCATAAATGTATAAAATAATGTAATTTTAGGCTGCCATTTCAGTCAATGTCAATCTCTGGCTTTAATGAAAATCTTTGACATGTTCTTTACTGGTTTAGTAACAACCTCAGCTTGTAAACAGATGTACATGTACCACCGTTCCTGAGGAAGGTTCAGATTTCAACTGGTATTTATGACCGTGTTGAGAACATGCATTGCACCCAGCAAAACTAATGCTAAGCACAACAACAAGCACTACATTATCTAAAATATTGGTCCTGGCTTTGTGAGCCAGCATTGGCACCTGAACACCAGTATTCAAACTCATATGTGCTGCCCTCCATGATGGCTATTTTACTGTGATTATGTCCTATACACACTGTAATTATTGCTACCTAATAAATCTGAACTTACAGTGTTAATATTTGCCTTCCTTAGCCTTTTAGTAAATAAGTAACATTAAAGCCAATGGTATTGCTCAAATTGCAGTTATACAAATCTAATAAGTCACATAGATGGTTTCCTTTACCACAAAGCGGCCCCTGACAAAAGTGAATTGTGGTTTTAGACTGGCAAACTGTTAACTACCACTTGGGAACAAGTTTTCCTGGACCAGTTTCACTGGCTCTAAACCAGCCCTGGAACTAGGTCTGCCAGAGTACCCTAAGGAAACCGACGCAAGATACACCAGGAGAACATGCAATCTCTACACAGTAAGGCACCCTCACTGACCAGGCTTAAATTACTGTCATAACTCTAGAGAACTGGTGCCAGTGGCATTTGAGTGACAGTGGAGAAGGCACTAATCTCAATTTTGAGATTTAGGCAAAATTTACAGCATTCTTTGACCTAATACGGTAATTGAGATTTCCTAGTTGTGTTCTCACTGTGTCAGCATGAGGAGGACAATGTTGTGCAGGTCAGACAGGTGTAAACTATACACACACACTGAACCAATTATCTTTTCATGGGCACAGAAAACCTGACAAAAGCAATGAAAATGCTATGCCGCAATAAAACATTTTTTTTTTTTAAAGTGGGGGGGGCACAGTATTGTTTTCGATTTCAAAAATAGTAACGCCTTTATCATATGAATTCTTCAAAAGTAATTGGTATATTTATGGTATTAAATTGGTATTGAATCATGGATATTTAGTGGTATTGACGCAAACTACACTGCTACTATTACTGGTGTTACAACATTCCTATGGAACAGTACACATTAATGTAAAATTCTATTTCTTCACGATACAGTGGATTTGACTTGTTAAAGTATTCTCTCTACTTATTCTATCAGAAAACGTCAGGATTTTGCAAAAAGAGCTTCTTGAATATAAGTTGTCCTGCCACATTATGAATGTGATGAGTATATGCGAATTGGATGGAGTGCAGATAAGGGCTCCCTTAAATTGGTGGGGGAGGGCCTACACAAGATCACTCTGAGGAAAAAGATGAGTGGATGGGGGTGGGGGATGATGAAATGGACTAAGGAAAAGATGGGAGGGGGTGGGGTGTTAAAGGTGTTACTAACAGAGGAGAGGAGAGCACAAGGACTTCTAGCTATTGATGGGGAAAGAGGGGAGGGGTGGAATGAGCAAGCGCGTAGGAGGAAGGGAGGGAGGGTGGTGTGTGTGGGCTGAGGCTCCGTTGAATGAGGAAGCAGCAGAGCCATTTTTAGTGTTGAGTAACTGCATGCTGGTCTGCCTGTACTAGAGAGAGGTGAGAGAGCGAGCCAGCTTTATCCAAGCCCTCTATCCCCTTTCTCGCCTTCCGTTCTCCTCTTGTACACCTTTCTTTTGCTGCTTGTGTCCTTTAAGTTGGTGAGGCCCTGGAGAGGACACACAATGGAGCGAAGAGCTTGTGGCAACTGGGCCGTTGTACTGCTGAGAGGGGGATGGGGTAGAGGGAGGACCGGTTCACACAGCTAACACAGCCTACTGGCTGTAGGCTTTCACAGCCTCACTTCCCTGCCGGACCCACTGTTTCCCGGCCGGGGCCTTTTTCCTGGAACAGCCACCAACACGTTTGGACTATACTAAGGATTACTCACTATGTTTTTTGGGGTTTTAGGACACATACCGGAGCCTAAGGAATAAATCTCTTTTATTTTGGGTGAGAGAGAGGGAAAGGAAACTTCTGTGATGTGTATTTTTTTTCAAGCCCTTTTTTGATTTTTGGTTTCTGTTTCTGTTTAGTGGAGTTCATTAATGGATTACAAGATGCATGCCAAGTCAAATGATTTGCTGGATTTTCAAAAACTGGACGCACTCCTGGAAAAAATTGCACATTCAGTCTCTGTGAAAAGGTAATGTTATCTATCCTACAGCATTTTCAGATATTTCTCAATCAGTGAACTTGCAATTATACCTATACAAACTATTATACAATGAAATGCATGATGAGAATGGTACATTTAAACACAGCCTGGAGTTGTCCTTCCAAGGATTATCATGTTATGTTGGCCCCGTCTTAAGATTTTATGTCCTACCACAATAATACAGTTTAGAAGTATGTCTTCTATGTTGTGTTTTATTGAATAGTGTAGTTATCCAGATTTCAGTAAGAAGCGACAATTACCTCCTGATGAGAGAAGGGGTGTGTGGGGGGAAGGGGGTCTATAGAGGAAGAGGTGTGTGTGTGTGTGGTGGTGGGGGGGGGGGGTAGAAATGTCCCCTGATTTCTGGTTGACTTTGGCTTGCTCATACTCACCAGCTGTAAATCTAACTTAAAAGAGCTTGCATGACTCTTCCCTTTTCCTGCTATAATGTGCCTGACTCATAGCTTGTCTATTTGAGTCAGTTTGTGTGCTCATGCTCTGATTCACACAGTATAATCTTGTGATCCATGCTGTGGAAACTTTTTAAGTTTGTGACCGTGGAATCAATTATAGGTCTTACATAGTCCTATTCTCATTTGTACTTTATTGCTCTCCTTAAAATTAAGGTATCCTTCCCTTTTTTAGTTTACATTTGTGTGCCTTCCACATATAACAATCATTAGTGTGTTTATTTTGTTTGTTTGTTTTTTTTGTCTATGGACATATCTAGTACTAAGGAAAATAACCAAATTGTGGACTGCTGTAGACAGTGGCTCAAAGTGTTTTGGATTTTAATCTGTTTCTCTATCTCACACCAGGGACATGGTGTGCGAATTAGCCTCCTGCATGTTTGGCCTGGTTCTGAACAGACTGCCACCTGATATTTTCCTAAATAACAAACACTAAACAAATGAAATGTATAATGAAAACAGAAGTTTCATTGGCAGCACAATTGATGTTCACAACCTAGAGCTACAACTTTTAAAAATTAGCATAAATTAATGATTAAACATAATTTGTCCTTTTTAAAAGACATGTTTGTTCCAGAGATGCTCAGCATCGATTTTAAAATACAAATATAATGTATGCATAGCAAGCTAAGACAGGCATATGTTGATTAAATTTTGTGTTTACACATATTTACACACAACCTTCTACTGTCTTTGCCAAATTTTTTTTTCCAACAGCGTTTTGCTTTGAAGGTCCTGATTTGTTGATGTGATTGCTTTATTGGCATGATATGAATAAAACTAGCTGATGGCTTTACTAGAATTGCTTGAATAATGCTTCTTGTCCTATAAACAAGGTTTCAGATAAAAGGCATCACTGTAATGTTAACCATATGGAAAACATCAGGAAAAATATTTCTTCTCCAGTCTCATGAAACAGAGAAGCAATGTTAATGTTTGCATCAATGGCACTGTCAATTGTGCTGCTGCTTTTGGATTCAAATGTTTTTATTGAGTGTCACCAATGTCAGTCAATTTAGTTATACATATGTGCTTTACATTGCGTGCTCTTATGTTCATATAATTGACATCTGACTAATAGTAGAGGTGCCCGGCCATGTAGAAGGAGAGAGAATGTGTTGTCATTAGTTAACTGTAAATGTCCAAATTATAATTGCTATATTTATGCGAATCTTTGAAATTATGCCCAAATTCCACAATGCTGTTGTAAAATTCAGCCCTGGGTAAGCATCCAAAACTAGGATTTCGAACTGACAAGAATAAAAATACAGTGCACTGGCCAAGAAGTGTTGCCATAGAAACCTTGGCAAGATTTGTTTTTCTTGAAGCCAACTTTTAGTGGTAGTTAAATAAAGTTGCAGTAAACCCATCACACATGGCAGGAAGTGAGCAAAATCGTTGTAGTTACGTTTGCTACATAATGCCTCTTTGATTAATATTGGTGTAAAATTATCCTTTCAATACTCAGACCAACACTATACAATTTTCAGAGAAATGGGGAGGTTATTATGATGAGTGTGTACATCCTCTTTTGTACAGTTATGTAACAGTGTTTTCCATTAAGGTACTGGCTTGAGTCATAAATTATTGGTAATATTGGCTTAAACCGTTATAAATGCATAAAGCGCTTGGGATTTGATGAGACGCATAGCTGAATTTGGAAAGAGAAAGCATAAGGAATACAGATTTTTAAACGTAACTACAAATCAGTGACTAGTATATAATTATTACTATTATTATTTGTATAGATATTGCATTCATTGAAGCTGTACTCCCACATGTACTCATTTTTATAACACGATTAAATTGAATGTATGATTAATAAATGTAATTAGCACTATATTATATTCTTTATTAAATAAATGCAATGATGCGATGATGATTGTTGCTCTTCATTGTTCTTTCACTGAATATATGAAATCTTATATAGACAGCTTGCCAGCTTATTGGAGAACATAACATGAAGGCCTTTGCCACACTTTTGACAGTTGGACTTCAAATGCCCTTTGGTCATAATTTTTTGTCTGGCTGGTCTGGTGTGATTGCTAGTTCACCCTTATTGGCAAACATGCGGACCTTTTAACCAATAGCAAAGTGATGCTTTTACTCATTTATTGCAGTTTCACCTATTTACCAATGTCACTTGCTTTTCTCATCACAATTTCTGATCACAGTTGTTTATGGTATGTAACTGTCTGCTGAAAAACGGCAATAACTAGTTACCTAAGAATGCCCCAACTTCGTGCAGGGGTCACTTAACGTTTTAGTGATTGCTAAAATTCTATTTAACCTTATCTTAGTTCATATTTATTATTTTTGTACATCTTTTTTTTAGTATAATTTGGCAGAATGATCTAGATTTAAATACATTTAATTTTATTTTAATACAGTCTTAGTAGTAGTAAGGAAAATCAATAAAATGCTAAACTAAACACAAATTGAAAAGCATAGAGAGGAATGTATAAGAGCCTGGGAGCATTTGAGTAGAACTGCTTGTTGTAGTAGTACTGAAGGTAGTTTTATGAAAGAGTGAAAAGGCTGGTGGAAAAGTAGGCAATGGTGCTCTTGGCCTTGTCACTATGGTCCTATTAATTATTTAAACCTTTGCTTTCAAGCAATGCACAGGCCAGTGTTCTGACACTTAGTATTGGCCTCATGTGTATTCTGCAGGCCTACATTTTTGCCTGAAATTGACCCCCACCCCCAAACATGAATAATTAATAGTTACATGTGAAAATCAGTCCTCTTCCAATTAAGTTTATTTTCAATGTGGGACTGTCACTGTGATGCTGCACACAGGTCCAGATTTCCTAGTGTGAGGTGTGTACCCCCCCCCCCCCCCCCCCCCCCCCCCCCCCAACAGCAGTAACCAGAGCCACTTCCTTCCCTGAAAACATTCCACAGCAGTCTGCATGATGTATGTCCAGTTCAAAGGTCAACTGTTATTCCAGAGCTCAAAGCAATGTAGGACATGAAGCAGCAGGAAGAGGACCTCTTGATCGACCTCTGCTGTGGGCTTCAGCAGACTTGATTAGTCTCACATGCCAACATTGCTCTAACAGCAGAGAAGCAGTGGTTTATACTAAAGTGAAGATGACACTATTGACATCAAATATTACTTGAGTATTAAGTAAAATAAAATCATAACGTGTTTATCTGTAATATTGACTTTTTTCAACTGCCATACTTGTGTATGGCATGTAAAGGAGGTTTTAAGGTTCTGTTACTAAATGTTGCTACTTGGGCAAAACTAGTCATGTCTAGTTTTTCTACTATTCGTACCTACAAAATGTATATTGCTGAACAACTGGTGAAATGAATCACTCAGCTGGGTACCCAACCCTGAAAAAGGCTACAAACAGACACCACTTTCTGTTAAAATAATGTGTTTATTTAAAATAATTATTCACAGGAAAAAGTCCTTAAAGAAATGATTGCTGATTAATTGCATTGCATAGTGAGGGGATGACTATTGGCCGAAAGGTTGGCGACTTCAACTGGGAAAGACACTGAACCTCCCGATGGCGTACCCCGAACTAATGAAGTTGCACAAGCCAGCCCACAGCTAAGCGCCTGTCCCAAGCCCGGTTAAAGTGTAGAGTGTTCGAGATTTTGAATCATTCTGTGCCAAATCAATATCCACTTTGGCTACCCAAGCGTGAGAGGCAGAGTAACTCACATTCTGTGGTGTCAGAGAAACTGATACAATCCTGCCTTCGAGTACTGGTACTCGTAAAACATCTAATACTGCACTCGTTACCACAGTGAACTCCACAGGTAGCTGGACATGGAAAAATGTCTGTGGTTTAGAGCTGTTTTTAGATAACTGATGGGGACAAAAGTGAAGCCGAAAGCAGAAATATGTTTAATATTTCCGATTGATATCAACAACAACCGAGAATTATATACTTTACCTGAAAATTTGCTTTGCTATATTTTACTTTATTAAGTTATTTTATTTCCATATTTCTTTTCAGACTTTACAGTCCATGTTGTCCGCACCTCACCATCCAAGATCTCACCCCAAATCTTTGCTTAGTTGGTCTTTGTTTGTTTTCTTTTCTTTTTGTTATTTTAGGTAAAGGTTATAAACACAGGTCATCTACATATTTGCATATATCGTATATTTTCTTTGACCGAAGTATGCATGAGAATTTCCGTTTTTGTGAGATTTGTTTCACCGCAGTGGATTGATGAGGATTTTACTGCGCAGCTACTCTTACTAGAAGCAAAAAAAGTTTAGTGATTGTATCCGTACCCGGTATTGACAAGCTCTCAAATGTAAGTTACTTGTCCTTGTACCCAGTGCAGTCTTGTATAAACAAGTCACAGACATTGTTGGTGGGTACTTTTGTAAACAAATGTCCAGTTTTTATCCTTGTAAGAGACTTCCTTAAGTCTTCGTTCCAGACCTGTTGATGCTGTAGATGCATTTGTCTCAATCGTCTAGCCACCAAAACTTAACCTTCCTATATATATTGCAAATGCTGTCTTTTCTCAGACTACCTGCTTTTTTTGTATCTAGAATTTAAGTGAATTGGACTAAACATTATCTTTAGTTTAGCTAAAGATTTTAAACAACACAATAACAATGTTAACATGTTAGTTGAAACAACTCAGTACTAGCAGTGAAACTTTATTTGACTTACAACATTGTTGGACAGGGCTTGAAATTAACGATGTCCTGTTTTCTCGAGGACAGTAAATATAGCACCTGGGACACAAGAACATTACTTTATAGTGAGTGTATTTTATTTTAAACAAGTTAACTAAAGCATGCAAATATAAATATTTGTGTTCTGATTTCATGTCAGTTCTTCAAAACACGACTTAGTTTAGCAAATACAAAAATGGAGTAGCTTATGATCAGTAGTAGTATGAGCGAGGATGGAGCTCAGCCAAGTGTCCCTGGCTGAATCACAGAGTGCAGACAGCTCATGTAAAGTTAAACTAATGCCTCAACTCGGCCGGACGACATCAGTGCTTGTGCGGGTACCTGTGAGAAAACAGCCCGTAAAAGTAAATTATTGTATCACTTGTTACACGATACCAAGGTAGCCCTGCCAAGGTCCTGCCACACTTAGTGGGGTGAGATTTGATCCTGTGGCCTTTGTATCCCAACCCAATGTTCTTACCCATTGGGCCCTCAGGGCCCCTTCAATAATAAATTTTCAGAAAAGCAATATTTTCAGCTCTGCCTGCGGCCTCCCATTTACTGTCAGGTGTTAGCTACAATAAGTGTGCTGGATACAAACACATTATGCAAGATTCGTAATGCGCTAACAATTCAATCTAATGTTCCACAAGTTCTGGTGGAAAGAGAGCAACTGCCTCCACATTCCCAATCCAGGCCGGACCCTGTAGCAGCTGTAGATGTCAGCAAGAGGGTGCCCCTCAGCAGCACACAGAGGACTACTAGGATCAGTGATAGTGACTGATTTCATGTTTGTGCTCATTAAACTCAGTCCAATTTCCATTTCATTAAGGGAAATATTTAGTGTATGTGGTGACTATGCTGTGTGTAGATGTGGATGTGTGAATATCCGTAAGCTTGTGAGGAGTTGAGTCAGTTTTGTAGGCTGCTTTTTGTGCTGTTGTTGAACTGTAGTACAAACGGAAGATTTTGTTATTTAGCAACTTCTCACTGATATATTAAATATTTAACCTCCGGTTAAATCTGAACTTTAAGTTGCCCCTGATGGGTCAGGGGTGTGTGTGTGTGTGTCCCGAATTTCTTTTGCTAAAATCTTGCTTATATAAGATGGGGAAATATAATTTAGAAAAAAATGTCTTGCAATAATAAGAACATATTATAATGATGTTTTGATTTTTGCTGGTTTATTAATTGTGCAATGAAACAGAGAAATATCTTTGGATACTTTCATACTAAAATTATGTACTCCTGACAGTAGAATAAGCCACAAACCTACACAAAAGGCCAAGACATGCATAAAATTAAAAAGACTTACTTTAATATAGCCTAACATGACACCTTCTTAATCTTTTTTTAAAAAAGTGATCTAAATTTTAGCCATAGCACCAGGAAAACACATGGAAGCATGGCTTAGAATTTAAATTGTCAGACAAGAAACTAAGAAGGCAAAATATGTGGAACTAGTGTTGCTATGATTATATTTAGAAGGGGTTAAAACTTATACATCTGTATTCTTCTAATAATTACATTATGCAAGTCCAATATTGCATTCCTTTTTTCTTTTGCCAAAAAGAAAATAGTCCTGTGCATTTTATTTGTAATTTTCTTGGCACTTGTCAACACAATAGTTTGTTTCTTCATAACACAGTTAACACACTGTTATTTTTACAGATGTCACCTCTGAATCAGTTGCAGTTGTACAGTTGCTAGAACTAACCACAATTTAGAAATTATTTTCTAAAACTTTAATCTTTTATGCTTGTTGTACCAATGGTCACATTCAAACACACTTTGGTCAGGTTTTGTTCCTTTGACAATTAATTGAAATCCCCTACTAGTTTCAGGAGTGTCACAATGTTTGTTTGTTTTTTTTTTAATTACGTTATTCGGGTTACCTGCCACATATTCCTCTACATTATTGTTTTCCCACAAATGTGAGCACGAAATGATTAGAGAGATGGGGAGTGAAATTTTTGTTCTGTTTTCAGGGTTTTAGAGGTAAAAATGACATAGCCCACCCGTCAGATATCTAATGTGATTGGAAACTTTTTTTGACGCCCACAGAAACTGGATTGGTTAGGCTGAAAGCTAAACTTAAGGCTGACAAACTTTAAAATCATTAACCTGACACTGCTTTATCATATTTCATCTGTTCAGATAATGAAGGAATGCTGTTCTTAGTTCTCAGTAGCAACGTCTATGTAGTCAAGTGCTCTTGGAAATATTAGTCTCTTTATTGAGAAACAAGGATATTCATTGATAAAGGAAATGTTAGTTTCACCCCTACATTTGTTTAATCTTTAAGCTTTGAAATGTATTTCCCCCGACTCGTCCCTCCCCACAAAATATGTTAGCCAACTGTTTAGTTTTGCTAAATTGAGCAAAACTAGCCATGTAATCACTGTGCACATTTGTGCCTTGGGCCTAGACAGTTTGTGCTTGTTTATTTTGGTCATCATGTTTTGTTTCCACCAAAAGTCCCATCTGTGGTATCATGTGTTGTCATTCAACATATTGGTAAGTTAGTCAGATTCTCCACTGTGCCTGAGTGCCGCAGGGAGGCCAAGACAGCGGTCATGTGGTGTACAAACTGCTTTTCACTACTCAGAAAGTGACTCATCAAGTAGATTAGTCACAGATCTTTACAGCGGTATGTGTTTATCTTTAAGGGCCTTTTTTAGGGGAGATTTCAGTGTGTCAGACTGAAAGACCAGCATGTTTCTATTAGAGGTTTAAATACAGAGCCTAATTTTCAGTGCTTTTGTTTGTTTGTTTCGTACATTATTTGGGTTTGTTGATGTCTTAACAGTCTTATAAATGTGGTACCCCCCATTATGAAGTAGAACACACGACCCCCCCCGTTGATGATTGCCCCTCCCAGTCCGCACCCCGTTCTGCCTACATTCCTAAAAATTCCTAGGTCCTGTGACAGAGCAGGAAGACAAAGGTCCACCAAAACCACACACACGCTAAACCTAAAACTGAACAACCTCTAATCAAACTTTTGAATAAATGTCTTCAGTATTTGGATGTCATCACTGAATAATTTAGTTAGTCTAAAATTTAGACTTGACCTAATTAATGAATAGCAAGATTATACATTTACGTTTTGTATGAGATCTGATACGTTTTGTATCAGATCTCATTATTAAATGCATACTCTATGATTTCAGGTCTTTTTTTTGTTTTTTTTCTACCTGCATAATTTAAAAAGTAGAAATTAAATTGATGGAATGTGTATCACTGGGAACTGGGATACCTGTGTGCTATCTCAGTTATTGACCCGACAATATACATATTAATTGAAACAACAAATAAAAAACAGCATGCAGTCCCATCCAAAAGTGATGGATCAGCAAGACAAAGTTGTTTGTTTTATGCTCTACACTGAACAAATTTGATTTTAGGATTAAATGATAGATAGCAGATGAAAGTTTCTTTTAATGGTATTTACACATCCACACATCAAACAATATCAAACAAGTAAAAATGTGTGAGCCTGTTTCAGCTGCTGCCATGGAAATGCAAGACATGGCACTACTTTCACTGTTTTTCACACTTTGGATTCACTTCATAAGGAGACCTTTTCTTCCTTCAAACCTTGTCCTTTCTATCACTTTGATAGAAGCTAATCTGATATTAGGTGTTTGCATCTTGTAGTATGAACTTTTACATTTCTTTGCGAGCAGATTGTTCTATCTTCACTCCACTGTGTTTTTCTTTACAGCTCTCACAATGCATCTGTCATTAGCTGCTTTTTTTCTTCCTTTATTGTATGGTGCTCAGTAAACCAGTGGTTTCTTTCTTTTTCAGGAGATTTTAAATTGTTGTGTTGGTTGTGCCCATATTTGTGCAAAGACTTTTTCATTTCTTTTCTCACATCCAAAATGGGTCATTTTTATCTTGGTTTGTGATGATTTACCTTTTTTCAACAGATACAGTTATCTGTAAATCATGTAAATTGCAAGTCTAAATCCAACAGTAGCCATTTGGAGCCAGGCTGAATATTGTTTGAAAATAACTCTAAGACACAAGAAAGAAATACTTGTCAGTTCTATGTTCCAATATTTTGTGAAGAGAGGAATTTTGTGTGATCTAATAAAAAAAAGTGCTGCGTGAAATTTTGTACTATAACTATAAAATGTCTTAGTAAGGTTTTAGGCTGATGTGTGCCTAGGCACTGATTCTGCAAGTCTCTGCATCTCTGCCTCAGCGATAAAAAAATATTCTTGCAAAGATGATCCTTCATTTGGTTCTGATGATGGTGGTGGAGAGAGCTGTCTATCACTGTTCAAAATCTAATCAAACCAAAGCAAAATGAAGTGGGCCTGCTCAGCATTTTCATGAACATTACACATTATGTTTGGATGTTAATTCCTAGGTTGTACCATACTGTACACCCATGTAGAAGGATTGTTTATGTTTCTCTAATATGAAGAGACTTTAAAAGTTCAAACTTTGTTTTTCTCACCTCTGCAAAGTTAGTCATTTGATGCATGAAGTTAAACTACTAGTCTACATTTAGCCAGGTACATTCTGAAATGCTCTGTCTGTGCCAATATAACATGCGTCCACACCAAGTCCTTTAAGTTGCTGCATTAATCTCTATTCACATTAAAACTGAAATGGATTTACAAATTGGTTATTTTCCTCCTACTGAACATCCGTAAAAGTCTGACAGCAGCAAAATTGTCTTTTGTTTCTGGCGTTAAAGCTTTGTCACAGAACAAACAAAACTGTAACGGGGAACAAGCACATCAAACTTGTGGTCCGAGTGTAACTGCTTTTTAAGAGTAAAATGCTGCACTATAGCCCTAGCTGTTTAGGTACTGATAGAACGATATTTATAAGAAAGCTCAGTTTTTCTCCTACACACTACAATCTCAAACTAGCAGTCTCAGATTTACACTTTCTGGAGCCTGGCTTGGAAAATCTGCAATCCAAGGAAAGGAAACCCTTTTTTTTTCTATTATAGTTTGAAGAGGGAGAGAAAGATGCGGTTACAGATTTAATCAGCTTAATGTAGACGTGGTCAATATAGTGTGACTTTGTGCATTTACATTAACTGATGTAACCTGGTCGCATTCAGATTTCACAAGCAAACTGATTTCTTAGTGTATCTAATACAGGGGTGGGATATTAATAAACCTAATTTTTCCTGCTGGATTTCTCCATGAAAAAAAGCTTAATGACAAGAGTCCTTATTACACGGCTTGTGAGGTGACTAAAACATTAGAACCACCTCTTTTTATAATGCACTCTGTAGTACGACTCTACTACCCACTTTGACCTCAATAATAAACACATTGTGCAATTATCATCTTTGTGACAGTTTCCTTTTGTATAAATGAGATGTCAAATGTGTTTACTCGAATATGCAATAGCTATTGATTAATAATTTCTAATTAGCTAATAACTTGTACATAATAAACTGTATAGACATACTAGTAATGTTGTGCTGTTTTAAATGTATTTATTTTTCTCTTCAGAGAATCCAGTGAGGAGTGCAATGGGATCAGCAGTACTCTGTCAGTGGAGTCCGTGCCAGGGCCAAGACTAAATTGGTGTCCTGCCAACACCACTACCCCTGCCCCTGCTGCAGCTGCTGCTCTGGGGCCAGAGCCCACGCCCAACCTTCTTAGAATGGGGGACGGCCTGGATGCAGCGCAGATGTCGAGTAGCAGCAGTAGCAGTAGCCAGGCCCAGGCCCAATCAATGGGTAACCCTCCACCCCCAGAGTATATTAACCCCAGCAGGCCAAAGCGCCAGACTAATCAGCTGCAGTTCCTGCTCAAGGTGGTAGTGAAGGCCTTGTGGAAACACCAATTTGCCTGGCCCTTTCATGCACCAGTGGATGCAGTCAAACTTAACCTGCCTGTGAGTACTTTGCTCTTTCAGTCCCACACTTCATAACACAGAAGAGATTTTAGGACTTCCTTTTCTCTGTTCAGAATAAGTTAAATGGAACACAAGGAGGAGCTGTGCAACAAAAAAGTAATGCCTACCCAATAGTTGCAAATTAGGCTCTGAATACTTCCAAAACAACTTGCTCTGTACTGTCCCTGAATGCATCAACAGTGCACCATCATGTAGTATTGATTGCTAAGTGGCTTATTTATGGAGACGTGTTGTTAAATTGTTTTGATGTAATGCCTATGCACAAAACATGACCATTTTATTTATTTTTTAAATTCTTATTTCATTGTCTTTACTGCTTCGGTCACAGCCAGCATGCATGCAGCCATCTCCAGAAAAAATGGTGACAGCTGATGTTCCTGTCTTATTTCCATAGAACTTCTGGTTCTACTGTTTGAGTGACAAAAATCAAGATTTTTCGAACGAAACTTCTAATATATAAATTTATTTGATAGCTCAGCTGTGATTCCAGTATAAGAATCTTGTTTTATCTCTGAGATATGGATTATGATCTTGGCCTACTTTCCTGCTTCTGGATCAGGATGGGTTGCCATTATTGATTAATCTAAAACTTTGTGAGTTGTACAAGCAAATGTCCTGTTTTGCATATGAACCCCGGACAATGTTAGGAGAATTCAGCCTTAGACATTATCTGCAGTGGCTTTTCAGACATGTAGCTTATAGCAGTAGATCTCCCGAGTGGGAATTTGAAATTTGAAATCTGCTTGATTTCTGTGCACGATCTGCGTGCAAAGGAGGCACAATTTGATAGAAACTGTTTTTATTTACATCACATTGGAGCCATGCATCTAATGTAAAATGGTTCAATCAGTAGACTACAACAACAATCGCTTTTAATGCTCCTGACTATTCAGGACAGACTGAATGCACAAGGTCAAGAACATAATACAGAAATTGCCCTAGGGCCCTCGAAGGATAAAGTCCGGATAATGTCGGCAGCATTTTAGTCGGACATTTGCGTTAAAAAGTCAGGTTAATGTCAGAATTCCAGTGCATGTCAGAAAGGGGCCATGGTATCAATTTGTGGACTCAAGCTCAACAGAAAGCAGATCAGCAAGACAACAGTCCGGAATACTCAGGTTGTTGTAATTATTTAGAATCGTCCTGACCATGATGTGGAATGCTGTGGAAGGACCCAAAATTCATGCAAGGAAATAACACCACTCAGTTAATACTGTTCTCTGAATAGAAATGGGCTTATATCTCAAAGCTCATGTGAAGACTTAAACATTTAGTTGACGTTACTGCTGCAAAAGGGGGTTACACCACTTGTTAAAGTCAGAGGTTCACATTCTTTTGCCATCATGTTGTAGGTTACATTTGTACAGAAATAAAGACAATTTACTAACTTTAAAGCACCACAGAATTTGGAGTGTGTTTTTTTTTTTTGTTTTGTTTTTTTTGTTCTTGTTGTTTTTTGCCAACATAAAAGTTTACTTTGCTAGAAATGTTAAAAGATGCATGGATTTTGAACATAATTTTGTTCAAATTCAGTCACAGCACCTTCATCATGCAAGAAAAGAATTTGATGTCGTGTCTTCTTGCGTTCTTACTATACTCCTATGCAACCATTTCAGGACTACTACACAATAATCCAAAATCCTATGGACATGGGAACAATCAAGAAAAGGCTTGAGAACAGTTACTACTGGAATGCCCAAGAATGTATCCAAGACTTCAACACAATGTTTACCAACTGCTACATATACAACAAGGTAACACAAGTGTACACTAAGGTTACCTTAATTGCCATTTTCTGTACTCTACCTTTGCTAAAAGTGTTTGTCTCCCCCTGTAGGGTGGAGATGACATAGTCTTAATGGCTGAAGCTCTAGAGAAGGTTTTCCTCCAAAAGGTCACAGAAATGCCTCAGGAAGAAACGGAGATTGTTGTCATGACAGGGAAAGGACGTGGCCGGGGCCGGAGAGATGCAGGTATGCGATTTACCTTTCTATATCATGTTATTTTGTTAGTACAAATTTGAGATGACTTTTATCGAAGTGTCTTGTTTCCTATCAAGGTCTGAACTTGAAACCAGGGGCAATTATTGATTCTTCGTCCACAACTCCTCAAACACGTGGTCTTTCAAACCTCTCAACAGTACAGCAGACCAGAGGACCAGTGCAGGGTCCACCTTCACTACCTCCCCAGCCTTTGATACAGGCACTGCCGTCCCATATTCCCCCGCTGTTACCTAACCATGCCCCACAGCTCGGAGCTCCCTACTCCCTGGGTCAGCCAGACTGTCCTCCTCAAGTTCCCATCATGACTTCTGTGCCTACCCCTGCTCAAACCTCCCTTCCCCCAGCATCGATTCAGAGCACTGCCTCTATGGTGCAGAACTCTATCACCATGACCAAAGTGAGTGTGACTGACACATTGAAATATCCTGCGGCAGGCACTTTTTTGGTAATGCATGTGAAGTGTTGGATGTGTGATTTAAAGTTTGCAATTCAATCTCATTGCCCTTTTTCTTGTGTTGTTGTCCCATTTTTCTGCTTTCTTTATGTTAACTTTTATGTAGCAAAGAAAGAGCCAGAAAAGAAAAGCAGACACTACAACGCCTACAACAAACGATCAACTGAGTGAGTCTTCACCAGCAGACTCCAAATCTGGGAAGACTTTGCCAAGACGAGAGAGTGGCAGACCTACTAAACTTATTAAGAAGGATGCCCCAGACTCTCAGCATCACATAGGAATGGGGATCGGACTTGGTGGACCAAGCGGAGGTCATAGCCCCAAACCACAGGATCAACTGGGATATTGTGCTAGTCTGGTCAGGGATATGTTGTCCAAGAAGCATGCTGCTTACGCCTGGCCATTCTACAAACCTGTTGATGTGGATGCACTGGGTCTACATGATTACCATGATATTATTAAACACCCCATGGACCTCAGCACCATTAAGGTTTTTGTCCTTTTGTTATTTCATTTATTTTTAATTTGTTAACATACGTAACAGCCAACAGCAACTTCATAATCCCGGAAATATAATGCTCCTCATGCATGCAAGTAAATAAATAAATTCATAAAATAAATAAATACAATACAAATAGAACAATATTAAATATGCACCATTATGGTTTGATGGTGTCATCCATTAAGGGTACCATAACCTTTTACAGACATGACTTGTTTTTAATTAGTATGTTTGTGTTTAATAGGTAAAGCTGGAGAACAAGCAATATCGGGAACCCCAGGAGTTTGCCGCTGATGTGCGATTAATGTTTTCCAACTGCTACAAGTATAATCCACCAGATCATGAGGTGGTGGCTATGGCGCGCAAATTACAGGTAAATGTAGTCCAACATACAAGCAGTGTTTCTTTGGTATAATTGAAGAGGGACACTTAACCTGTACAGTGTGTTATTGATCTTAAAGCATCAACTTTAAGAGATGATTGCCCAATTGCAGAGATTTATTTTGCATTTGAAAGAAAACCAGGGTGCTCAATTAGACATTAAGCTGACATGTTCAGATGCTATCAGATTTATAGAGGCAATGCATGTCTGAATAGAGCTAAATATTCATGCCAATATGCTGCATTATCGCCTAACTGAATCTACTGGTAACCTTAAAGGATTCAGGTGTTACAGCATCAGTTTTATGAGCTGTACTACAGCACCATGAATTGATCTCATTCTTCCCATTTAACATTGGTTTTTCAAATCATATTTATTCAAAATACTTCATATCACCCTTGAGCAATTAAAGACAGCAAATCTGCAAATACACAGTTATCTCATCTGCATATGTAAGAAACAAAAAAAGATGTTATAGGCAATTTAAAACGATTTGAAATGCAACTCTAAACACAGATGGTCTGTATTTGGACCAAAAAATCCAGCACTGAAAAGACTTATAATATGCTTTTTATTATTTTATTTTTCAAATAGGACGTCTTTGAGATGCGCTTTGCTAAGATGCCAGATGAACCTGAGAGCAAGCCTCTGGTTTCCGCCCCAGCTCCTCCTCTTCACCATCCTGCCCCTGTTAAACCCCAGCCTCCTTTGGCCCATGTCGCCTCATCTTCAGACAGCTCCAGTGACTCTTCCTCTGAGTCGGAGTCTTCCACAGATGACTCTGAAGAAGAGAGAGCCCAAAGGTTGGCAGAACTCCAGGAGCAGGTCAGTGGCCAGACATGGCTCAAATTGGTGCCAGATTTGTTGTCCATACTCTGTTACCCTTTGTGGAAAACTGGTTTCTTTTCCTGATATAGTTAAAGGCTGTCCACGAGCAGCTGGCTGCCCTGTCCCAACCACAAACCAGCAAACCAAAGAGAAAAGAGAAGGAAAAGAAAGAGAAGAAAAAAGATAAGCATAAGAAAAAAGGAAGCATGCCTGGCCTTGTAGATGATATGCAGGATGCAACACCTGTTTCTCAGCTTTCAAAAAAGACCAAGACCAGTAACAACAACAAAGACATTGTTAACAAGAAAAAAAACAGGTGGGTTTTGAACTTTTTCCATTGTTTTTTTTTTTCTTCTTGATATTTTATTGTTTTTCTTTAGCTATCAGTGGCATTGCATAATTCAGTATTACTCTTTCTCAATTTAGTATCCCTCTTCCTATGTTTTTAATTATTCTTTTAATTTATAAATCAGGGTGAGAATACATAACGGGCCTCTGTCACTTGATAACATGTTATACACAGGTGTCGTCTTGTAAATATGTACCCCCCTGTGTATGATTTCAAGATGATGATGGGTATCTTTGAGCTGACACATTGTCATTTGTATGTCACTAATTAATTTCAAGTCTTGCAACACAGTTGTTTTATTTAGTCAGCTTTTATTTGTTTCTTTGCCTCTGCAGTAAAAAGGAGGGGATGAAGAACAATCATCCCTCCAACCTGCAGCCGATTCCCAGCCTGGAAGATGAGCTGGTTGTAGCTGGGTCATCAGCTATAGGGGAAAAATGTAAGCCTATGACTTATGAGGAGAAGAGGCAGCTAAGTTTGGACATCAACAAGCTTCCTGGTGATAAACTTGGCCGTGTAGTGCATATTATCCAGTCCAGAGAGCCCTCACTCAAAAACTCTAACCCCGATGAGATTGAGATTGACTTTGAAACTCTAAAGCCCTCCACACTGCGTGAACTAGAAAGATATGTGTCTTCCTGCCTTCGCAAGAAGAAAAAGGTTCCAGGTAAACTGCTTTAAGAAATAAGTAAAGGGGACTGGTCATTACCTTCACGTAATTCTATAGTTTATCTAAAAGTGCAGAATTACTACAATATTTGTTGTTAGTCATTTTGTATTTTGTGTTTAATTGTGGAAATCCATGGACACATGTTGTTTTGCAGTTGAGAAGGCTGTAGAGTCCATGGCCAGCTCCAAAAAGACTGGCTCGTCATCTGAGAGCAGTGGCTCCAGCTCAGATAGTGAAGCTGAAGGCCCAGGTAAATTATCACTAAAAAAAATGCAAGTCATCAAAAACACACAGATAAGTGATTAATTCTTATTTCACTTTTTTCAGGAATAATAAAACATCAGAAGAAGAAGGGCCAATCTGTAAAGGAAGGAAAGAAGATGCATCCTCACATTCAGAGTGGCCCTGGACATGCTGGGCTTCAACCCCAGCCTGTAGGCCTTCAGTCCACCAGTCAGATAAAGCAGCAGCAGCAGCCATCTCCTGTGGGTTTTATGGCCCCGGCTGTAGCTGCTCTGGAGTCTTCACAGTTACTGGAGACTGGCTTTGATACCCTGCCTCCATTCGGCCAGCCTCTCATGCATCTTTCCCACCATCCAGGCAACTCCTCCTCACCTCCACACATCAGTGCTCAGTCTGCAGGGCCAGTCTCTCCTGAGACCCACCCCTTCCTTAACCAGCATCCCATCCTCCCATCTCCCGGTAAGATTGTATGAAAACTACAACACTTTTAACAGATCAGATCAGACTTTTTGTACCAGTGGAAAACTGGCATTTTCTTTGTCTGCACAAAATACAATGGTACATTTTTGTTTTTATTAAATCTACGCTAAAAAAAAAAAAAAGCCATGCTTTTCATCTGGTTTCATACTTTGCAACTAGTAGAACAATCCCACCTCATGTCTAGAATGAAGTAAAGGTTTATTTCATGCATCATAAAACTAAAACTGCAGGATCAACTGGGAAATTGTGCTAGTCCAGTCAGAGAGATGTTGTCCTAAAATGAATAGGACTGGTGTTTGCAGCATAGCCATTTACGTTATTTTCTTTTTACCTTGTCATTTACTGTTGTTCAAAATATATGTAAAAAATGCACGGATGTCTCCTTCGGTAGTATCTGTAATACACCATTTGCCTTTACACATTGCCAGATGAGACATTAGGATTCACCTGGGAGGCATTGTCCTTAAATTGCACCTTATACTAATTCGTATAAATTATTCATTAGGAACATTTTGTGAGTAAATCCAGATAAAAATGTATTAATGTATTTTGATGTTTCTTCTTTACTTGAAATATTGCAACCTTAGCCTTGCACAGTTCTATGCCTCAGCAGCCTTCTCGACCCAGTCACAAGGCAGCACCTCTTCATCCCAAGCCCCCTCAGCAGCAACCTGTACCTCCTCAGCCACAGCCAACAATGCTGCAGCAGCAACAGCTGCAGCAGCAGCAGCAACAACAACAACAACAACAACAACAACAACAACAACAACAACAACATCAACAACAACAACATCAACAGCAGCAGCCGCAGCAGCAGCAGCAGCTCCAGCTCCAGTCCCAGTCAGGAGTGCCACCACAGCACCAGCTCTCCTCTCAGATCCTCCACCCTCCTCAGCCTCTGCACCAACGTCCCATATCCCCCCCAACGCTCACACCCCAGGGTTTGCTGTCTTCTCAGCCACCCCAGATGCTGTTGGAAGATGACGAAGAATCAGGGTCAACAACGCCTTTGAAACAAGTACATTTGTATCTACAGCAGTTCCAGCAAGCACGTCAGCCCCAGCAAACCATGCAGGCACTCCAGGCGCAGGCTCGTCAGCAACAGCAGCAACAGCAACAGCAACACCAAACAGGACAGACCTCTCTTCTGCAGTCTGCCCCAGGACAATCTCAAATCTCTTCTCAGACAGTGTTGCCTCCTCCCCAGCTCTCTGTTCAGTCCCAGCCTCAGCAATCACTTCAGTCCCCACCCCAACAGATACCCCTACACCAGGCCCGTCACATGACACATACACAGCCGCAACAACAACAGGCACAGCAACACACACAACAGCAGCAACTGAACTACCAGCAGGCTGCTGGGATAGCTGGTCAGTCCCAGGTATCACAACACAAGGTTCCTATGCCTACCAACAAAGCACAGCAGATTATCCCGCAGCAACAGCAAGAGCAGCCCTCCCCTAGGCCAACCAAGGCTGACCCTTATAACACAGGTGAGTTTGACAATATGAGACAAAAATATGTTACGTTATAGAAGAAACAACTGTTTTGACACCAATCCCCTTCTATTGACAGGTCACTTGCGGGACAATCCATCCCCTCTCATGATGCATTCTCCACAACTTCCCCAGTATCCACCTGTGTCCCACCAGTCTCCACCTCATAACATGCAGCCCAAAAAGGTAAGGTATCTGCACTAGTTGCAGGCACTTTTTTGTGTGATCAGTACAGGACTGTTTTATCTTGTTTTTCTTGCATATAGCAGAGGGCCCCTGGGAGCCAAGGTGGGTTAAAGGAAGAGAAACTTCCTCCATCACCAGTGATGAGAGGAGAGCCTTTTAACCCTGCAATGCGACCAGACTATCACAAACCTCCTGAAAGCAAGTCTTCTCAGTCAAGTCACAGCCAGCAGAGTGAGTACGAAGAATTCATGGATGTCTGTAGTTACACCATGTAGGAAGTTAAGAAGTTAATGGTGTGTGTGTGTGTGTGTGTGTGTGTGGGTTAAAAAGATGTGAAGTCCACAGACAGCTCACGACCTATCATCCGCTCCTCTGAGCCCAGTGGACAACTGTCCTCTCTGCAAGACAAGGATAAGTTTAAGCAGGAGTCCAAGGTGCCCATTGGTCCCAAAAAGGTACAGGTGAGTGTCATATTTTAAAATTACTACAATCAGCTCTTTCATATGTTTGTGTTTCAACATTCTGCATACTAAATCTACAGCTAGTTAAATGTTGGACCTTTTAATGGAGTCCCCCTTTCCTTATGCATGTGTGTTTTCTCAGGATGTGAAACTAAAGAATATGGGCTCATGGGCAAGTCTGGCCCAGAAGTCCACATCTACGCCCTTATCTGCAGTAAAATCATCAAGTGATAGTTTTGAACAGTTCCGTCGTGCTGCCCGCGAGAAAGAGGAAAGGGAGAAGGCCCTAAAGGCCCAAGCTGAGCAGGCGGAAAAAGACAGACTACGCAGAGAACAGGACAAATTACGGTAAAGTTGTGTAGAAGACTTGGAGACCAATGTCTGCAATGTTGACCTTAGAGTGACAGGTTTTTGTGGCTCTTTATCGAGTTCATATAAGTAAAGATTGAGCACAGCTGTCTAAAAAAAAAAAATTAAAAGTTGTGTTGTTGATGTAGGAATTATCAGTAATGTTAAAGCAATATACATAAGTTAATAAACGATACTAAAAATAATTTACAAAGAGAAGCTGTTTTAGAAGCTGGTTTTAGAAAATGAAGCCTTTCACCACTGTACGTTTCACCAGTTTTTCATACTGCTCTGCATTGTACTGTCACATCATCTAAAACAGTAAAACCACAGACTTGTTAGATAAAACAAAACTTTTCATTAAACGACAGTGAGACGCCTGCATACAAACTTTAGCTCACTGCTCATTAGATCTTTTGCTTCTAACATCCCATGTTTACAAATCAATTAGGTTCAGTAAAATCAAAAAACACATCCATATCTTGATGGAACACAGTGAACTTGAGGGCACCACAGAAGGTGGACTGTTTCAAAAAGCAGAAAAAGGCTTTTTTTGATCATAAAAGCATATTAATAGGACGCTACTTTGTTTTGTTTAGTGTTGTAATTTATGTTCTATGATTTTTATTATTTTTTATCCTTGCTTTTAATCTGTGTAGCACTTTGAGACTACCCACAAATGTAAAGTGCTTTATAAACAAATTCTCGTTATATTTTATATTATTATTATTAATCCTATTATGTGTGCGGATATTTATTTTTGCTGCTTGATAAATTAAAGCTTCAGAAATTATCTTGTTGTTCTGGCCTTGTAGTTTTATGTCTAGCTATTTCACCTTTCACTAGGATAGCACCACATGTAGCAAAAACATATTTCTTAGTCAGCTTTGAAACCCCTACAAGCACATGAAAAGTGTGATTCACTTGTAGAGGTACATTGGCTGACGAAACATTATGTTAATGTTTTCCAGAGGTCGAGATGAAGAGGACATTATCGAGCCTACCAGAAGGGTGCACGAGGAGCCGCGCAGGCGCCTGGAGCAGCAGCAGCAGCAGCAGCAGCAGCAGCAAATCCAAGCTCCTTCACAGCAACAGCAACAACAGCAGCAGCAGCAGCAGCAGCAACCTCAACCGGAGCCGCAGCTGAGTGCAATTCAGCAGCCTCCTCAACCCCCCACACCTCCTCAGTCCACCACACAGAACTCACTAGACCAACAGAGAGAGCTAGCTCGCCGCAGAGAGCAGGAGAGGAGGAGGCGAGAAGCGGTGAGATGATGATTATTTTACTATTTACTTTTCACTGACATTGAGATAAGCTACATCAGGTGCTCAGTTATAACAGAGTAGCAATATTATTTGCTTTTACATTTGTAGGTCTAGGAGCAGTTTTCCACAATTTGAGTAATGATTCTTTTCCCTCTCTAGATGGCAGCAACTATTGACATGAACTTCCAAAGTGACCTAATGGCTATCTTTGAGGAGAACCTGTTTTGAGGAGAAGAGCAACTGAAACGTAACTGCAAAAATAATGGAAAATAGAATATAATTAAATGATGTACACTTCCTCTAAAGTGAGTTAAGGTGACCACACACCACAGGGGAACACGGATTCTACCAAGATGTGACAGGTGTTGGGCAAATAGTAGAGTACAAATGCTGTACAGGCCCCCACAGCTCGCTTTGCCCTTGTGGACTGAACACTGAACACAAAACACATGGAGATGGTCAAATCTTTCTGGATGTGATTTCCTCAGAATTTGGCATCGCCTGCTTGGCATTGCATAACAGGGGAGAAAGGACCATTGATGGCACAGTTGCCTTTGTTAGAATTGCTTCTTCCTCTGTTTGTGTGGGTGCAAGACTAAAAACATCCCAATAAGTATGAAAATGCTCTGATAATGTACGGACAGACTGTGCAGATGACTTAAAAATCTCCCAGATGTCTGCAGTGGTGAAGAGGATCTGGTCTTCTGTTCTGTTTTGTTGTACGTGAACACGTAATGGTTTTTTGGGGGGGAGGCAACATAAATACTGTAAATCGTGTATATTTCTCAACAGAGAAGGTACAGTTTGCCTTACACCTGTTTCCTAAGCTGACCATTAAGTTAAGTGGCCTGCACACATGGTCAAACCAGTAACATTTACAAACAGGAGTAGAAGCAGTGCAGACCTTTTTTCATCATCTAGTATCTACTGTAAAAAAGTATTTTCTTATACTACAATAACTGTTTATTTTGGCTCTTTTTTTTTCTCTTTAGGTCTTTGAAAACCAACACACTCCACAATGTATGTCTATGCCAAACCACTCATTATCTTTTATGCTAAATTACTTGTCCTAAAACATGGTAGGTAGTGGAAACAAAACCTGAATATATGCATTATCATAGTTCAAGCAAGTATTTATCAAAGACAGAATCAGTTGAAGTTTTTATTCTGCCTTGTATTTTTCACTTGGCAAGAAGGGTCCAGTTGTTTCTGAGCTTTAGTTGGGGAAAATCATTTTACTACAAGTGTCGCACCATTATTTGTATTACCCTTTGAGATATTGTGGGGAATCTCATTGACCTCTTCACAACAGTCACACTACTGGATCAGTTAAGAAATGACAAGATGAGTAGCCCCTTGCTGTTCCCTTTTTGTGCACTCTAATCTTACCTAAAAGGTCCTGATCAAATGTCAACAGACAAAGTGTTTGAGGCAGGAAGGGGACAATCAGGGGAAAAGTCCAATGCTTAATACTTTTTTGTAGCTGTTTCTGAAATCTGGTTAGTAAAAATAGTTGAAGGGACCATATTAAGCTCCCAGTAAGTTTTTGCATCAGATTGTCTTCTAATTAACTGAGGGCATGTTGTTGATAATACAAAATAGACAAAAGATTACAAAAGTAAAGAAATGGAAAACATTGAAAAAACAAGTTTCATTTATATATTTGTTCTTGTTAAAATTGTGGCTGTGAGTTATAATTCTGTTCTTAGAGACATTTTTGGACCGGGGATGAGTTGAAATCTGAATGCATCTCGTCCTCCACTCGTCTCGTATGGTGTTTTTCTCCAGTGCCTGTATTGTATTGCAGTTCTCGTCGGCTTATATTACACTTGGAGGGAGGGTCAGAGAGGGGTGAGTCAAGAATAGGTTGTGTAATATTCGAACAGGGAGGGAGATTTTTGGAAAAAGTTTGTGTATAAAATAAAAAATAAAAAAAAGAACAGACAGCATTTTATATCTTACCCGTTGTCAATATTCGGGTTTTAAATTTAGTTTTAGCTGGACTTCTATGAGTGTACACACCTGACAACTACTTTCTAATTTTGTTCAATCAAATTTTAGATTGCCACATTAGCATTTAAGTCTGGTCTGTAAGTGTGACTGTAAATTTGGATGGCTGTGTGACTTTTTTTTTTTTTTTTTTTTTTTTGTTAATTCGTTTTTAACTGTGTGGTGTAGGGAGGCTTGTTCCCCGATGTAGATAAGCATCCTATTAACGAGAAGAAACTGATAAACTACTTCAGAAGAACTTGTTCCAGTGATTTTACACCTTTTTCATTTCTATGAAGTCCACCATTTATGAATATCATTTTTATTTTTAGACTGGTTTTAAAAGGTTAAAAAAAATCTTCATTCCTTTTTAGCCTTTTTCTTTTCATAGTAACTGTTGGACATAATGTGCCATGAGTTCTACAGAGAATGTGCTGACTTCTAGCTCAGCCCAGAGTTTGCTTTATTCAGGTATTTTATTTTGTGTTACGTTTGTTCTGTTTTCTTGGGGATTTTGTTTACACATTTTCCTTGATTATCATTTGGTATATGAGTGGTCTGTTGAGGTCCCCAATTAAGTCTGTTATGATCATTGAATAAACTCATCTCTTTTATAGAAAAATAAATAAATTGATGTCTCCTCTGTCTTTATATAAAAACCCCTTTTTAACTGGCATGTAGCCTTAAATTCTCGTGAGGGAGTTTTTGTCACTGTCAAACCAGTTTTTCCATGCATATACTGCAAACTTGCCAGAACATTTTTAGTTCAAATACAAGGTTGAAGACGCCTGACCATAAGTCACCCTCCAGGGATCTGACAAAACTTTATTATCAATTTATACTGTGTTTAGAGGGCTAATTGTGCATTGTCGCCACTGTTATATATATATTGGTACAGCTCATTGGCAATGTGATTTTTACAAAATAATTAACTAAAGTGAAGCAATCAGAAACAAATTAGGAAATTCCACAAAATAAAATAAAAATACGTGTTGCAATTCCACAAACGGCCTGGAATTAATGATTTGTCCACCAAGACAGACGATCGGAGGGTTTTATTTTGAAGGTAATATGCGGAAGCAGTATGGACTGACTGGAGACCTGTGTGCAAATACTTTTTTCTTTACCGACATCCAGTGGGTACAACGGGGAACTGCGACTAAAAAAAGTTATAGTCCACATAAACAAGTTATTACTGTTATGTCCGGTAATAAATATAAAAAAAATGCTAACAGTTGCATACTGGTCCTTGCCTAACTTTTCTAATTACTGCACTTTCTGTTTTACATTTGCTCTCTTAAAGCTCTAGGCCATAAAATTATCCCTTAAATCCTTCCAATAAGAAGCCCTGTACTGTAGACGGGCATATATACCGTAAATTAATTATTTAAATAATCCCTAGTAACTGTGTTTATAGTGTAGTTATTGACCGTTTTCCTGAGGAGACAAGTTTACAATTTCCGAGAAGCGTTTTTGTGGCGTAAATGGTTTTGGTCGGTTCGAGTGCGCTGTAGAATTAAAAAAAATAGTGTTCATTGGTTCTTAGTGGTCACAAATATGAACTACAGTATATTAAATCAGTCCTCAGCGTCACCAGATACGTAGCAGCAAACAGTACTTCCGGTGATCATTTAGAAACGAAAAGTCGCCAACCTTAAAGAAACAACACAAATCCTACATGTAAGATTTAAACAGTGTATTAATTAAATTAATTAATTAATTAAACAATTAGTCACGAATATAATGTATTATTCCAGGTATATGTTGTGACCACTAGGGGCAATAATTCGACGTGAAAACTGTGGCAAAAAAACGATCCGCTGTCGCGACCGTGATAAGCCGAAGGGACAGAAAAAACAAAAAAGTCAAGACCTCCCTTTACTAACAGGTTAATCCTTGTAAACAGGCCTTAAGGCCTGTATTCTTATTAAGTTAAAATCTCCGTTCAGTTTATCAGCTCCATGAGATGCCTTCAGCCATTGCCTTCATCAGGTTTGTAAGATTATCGCATGACACAGTCAAAGTTTAAGTATAAGACAAAAATGGAGATGATCGATGTCATTTGAGAACAAAATAGATCAAAGTGATTCAGATTTGATGATAACACAGTTTTACAGGATTTTGAATTTAGATAATGAGCTTAAGTTGATTCTATTCTATAAATAATACAGTATTTTAAACACACGAAGGTAACAAATCACAGGACTGAATAACAATGTGAACATTTTAATGTGTCATAACGTTTTAAATAAACCGATTATGATATTCCTGTACAGGCCTATCGCATTACAAGTAAGTTGTAAGACTGTTCATTATAACTTATTTAAACTTACCATCAGATTGGTTCAATTTGGTTACTTTATTATAAAAGTATTCAGCAGTAAAAACAAATTGTGTCATGGCAAGTTTTTGTTTTTTAATTTACATTTAAATCAGTTCGCTGGAACTACTGCGGGATATGTGTTTTGTTTTCTTCCTCAGTAAAATTTAGGTTAAAACAAAACCTAGCAAGAAAAACCAAATATGTGTACTCTTACAAACGCTTACAAATTGTTTTTACATAATAGAGCTCACTTACTTCTACAAATACCACCAACATTTGCTAGGATTGTAAGCATGTAGGCTCTCCGGTCTGACTTGGTGTCTGTGTAATGATCAGATTAAAGTGGTGTGACAGTCAAAACGATTACATTTTTGTATTTATTTATTTTATTTCTCATTAATTACTCAGTTTGTACCAATAATAATGTCGTAACTGTTATTTGTGATAATCACAGCGATATTTGTCCTGCATATTGTATTTAACATACTATATTCAAACGTGGTAATGCATTACCAAGCTGCGGCCAGTCGGGGGCGGTGTTTCCTCGATACTCATCGCCCAGGCCTGTGTGACACTTCCGGGCAAACGTATTTAAAATAAACCGAAAAACACTAATATCCATAGCTGACAGTCGGAAACTAACACCCTCGTAGCCACGCATAATTAATAGATTCAAAAATAATAAGTATGACTAAACATCGGTTGTAGCCACTCAAAAGGAGAAGTTAAACTCTTCCTACAACTCTTTGTTGCCTTCAGGTGCTCCTCCCAATTTTTTGCTTGTTTTTTTTTTTGTGTTGTTGTTTTTTTGTTTTGTTTTTAATGCTACCTGACAAACATCACGAGTTTGGTGGTCTCCAAAACAACAAGTAATTTTTTAGGCACAAACAGACAAAACCTGACTGTTTGTATATTTTTTCCGGGCTTTTCATGCTGCGCTGCTACCTGTGTGTTGGCTGCAGCTGATCGGTTGGACAAACGAGAGTGAGACCGCATGGAAGTGAGAGCAGCTCGTGGACTTTGTGTTTAAATAAATGGCAGCTTGGACTTTCGTATCGGGCCTGACTGAAGCGTACAGACTCTAAAAACGGTATGTTATAAGGTGTAAAATGTTTCTTTTGTATAAAACTAATAAACATGTCTGTGAGTTTTGATTTTTCTTTGACTGATGAAAAATACTCAGTTATCAGTTGCGTACAAATTCCTGCAAGTTGCACCTCGGATTATTACACAATCTTAAAATATTCTGTCGGTCTTGTAACTTGTTTCCAAATGTCTTTCGAGCAAGTTTAGCAATGTAGTACTATTTTAATTGTTACTTTTGGAATTGGCGCTATTTGAATTTTTGTAACTGATTAAGCTACTGATTTGGATATTATGAAAGAGATTTCATAGAAAACTTTTCAAATTAACTGGTGGGCGATTTACCTAACATCTGTCACCTACACAAAAGCTGTGTGTGTGTGTATATGTGTTTGCTACCCATATTTAATTGAGGTTTAACTGTCCAGGAATCAAACTGACAACCACTGTGCTGGACGGAACTCGTTATATGTAGACAGCAAACGTCATAATCCACAACATCCACAGTTAAATGTATTTTGTTTACAGCTAAAATGACAGTCTGAGAATGACATATTCCTATTTTTAAGTTGTAGCATTCAGTTTGTAAAGGCATCATTTTTGAGAGAGGTTTTTTTTTTAAGGTGTGTCTTGGTTCTCTTGCATGGTGAATTTTGAATAGAAAACTTTATGTTTCAGTATTGAACAGTATCACAACTATCTGTTTTATGTTTGCAGTAACTGCAATGGAAAACAGTGTGTCGAATACCTGCTACTACAACCACAATGTCACCTTTTTCTACAACTGGGTGGGTAAAAAGATCAGTGAGGCATGGACGACGCGGGACTTTGTGGTAATTGGACTGGGCTTAACTGTGTCTGTCATTGTAGTCCTGGCCAACCTGATGGTGATGGTGGCCATCTTCATAAACCGCCGCTTCCATTTTCCCATCTATTATCTCCTGGGCAACATGGCTGCGGCAGACCTGTTTGCAGGTATTTCCTATATCAACTTGATGTTGAACACAGGCCCCTGGACCCCATTACTCACTAAGGAACAGTGGTACATTCGAGGGGCTCTGATTGACATCAGCCTGACAGCCTCTGTGGCCAACCTGCTTGCTGTCGCCTTGGAGCGGCACCAGACCATATTTACCATGCAGCTGCACAGCAAGATGACCAAGCGACGGGTGGTGTTGCTGATAGTTGGCATCTGGGGTGTGAGCATCATCATGGGTCTGGTTCCCTCTACGTTTTGGAACTGCGAATGTGATCTGAACGACTGCTCCACTGTTGCTCCCCTCTACAGCCGTCGCTTCCTCATTTTTTGGGCAGTTCTCAACCTGCTTACCTTCTTCATCATGATGTCTATGTACACTCGTATCTTTATCTATGTGAGATATCAGAGCCAGCGCGCCTCCCAGCACGCCTCAGAGATGTGGCACAACGAGGCTGTTGTCAATCTGATGAAAATTATCTCCATGGTTCTGGGTGAGAGAATGTTTGTAGTCATGAAGTGCTAGGTCAGAGGTTGGTCAGAAGTTTAGTTTTTTAAGCAACTACAACAAAAACAGACCAGCTGACTCAGCCTGAAACACATCTACAAACTTGATATGTTTGAAGGCTTTGTTTCCTTCGGTGTTGCACAAACCAGTTTTTCAGAGTTAGTCTTCATTTTTCAGACCTCGTCTGTTTATTGCAAGCGTTTATGGGTCAGAGGTTGTGAGGAATTTGCACTGAGGTGAAATGAAAGTTTGTGATTGCTCAGATGACTCACCTTTTAGTATGAAACGATCAGGGTGCAGCTTTTATCTAACAGAACTACACCTTGAAACTGGTGTCTTATTACATTACTGCTTTTGTGGAAGATTTCTCTTAATAGTTTTTGTTTTTTTTCCTTCTTTAACAACCCACATCTCTGCAGGTGCTTTTGTTATCTGCTGGACCCCCGGACTTGTGATTCTCTTATTGGATGGGCTGCTGGGTAAAGCTAGCCGCGCCAACGATTACGAAAAGTTTTGTTTGGTGATAGCAGAGTGCAACTCTCTGGTCAATCCTATCATCTATTCTCTACGGGATCATGAGATGCGGAGGACGTTCAAGCACATCCTGTGCTGTCTGTGTCAGAGAGGTGCTGATCAGCGGAGGGAGTCTCCATCTGTTGAGATTGACTCGCCCTTGCCAGAGGTACCTTCTACTATATTACAGCTAGATTTGATAAAGGACTTAGCAGTGCACAATATAACTACTAAAACTAAATTACACTAAAACCAGCAACAAAAATTTGAATCAGGATTCGTAGGCCTTACAATAAATTCTTAAACTCTCACCTGAGGGTTTTTTACATTGCCTCTCAATGAGTCATCTAGGTTTTCATCTACTACGCGTTTATTAGAAATCTAAAGTTTGAGATCGCAGTCAGCAGGAACTAGCAGGTTCCTAATCTTGTTTTATTTAGGTAATCAGTTTAAATACTGTTTGTTTGTTTTTTTGTCACCATTTTAAAACGGGTCTAGAAACTGTCTAGACAGAAATTCAAATAGTTTTGTCTAAGTTTTGTAAAATGTTTTGTTTACAGGACAGTCAGAGAAAATACGAAGCTCAGGCCTTGTGTTTGTCTGCCGACCCCAACAACATAGAAGACAGTTGGACAAAGCCAGGGGTATGATGCTTGTCAACTTTATGGCCATCTAACCAGGACACTTGTTTTTTTTTCCTGCTCAGCATTAGTCTACCTCTTCTATATTTAATTTGAAATGTATGTGATATAACTATTAAAACGCTGATGTTCATCGATGTTTGACGATATGGTTATTTCTCAGGGTAGAGCTGAAAGAGGCACATATTAATCATCAGATGGTGCAGTCTCTCCTTTTATTACATTTGACTATCACAAGAGCATTTGTGACAAATTATAAAATGAAACACTCCTAAAATCAGAAATCAAATACTGAAAAAAAAAAATTAAAAGATCACACTAAATTATTTTATTAATTTTCTAATAAGAACACTACAATTTGTCATATTCTTTTTGTTTTACTCTTTCTAGAACAATTCTAAAGTTGAGGTATAAAAGGAGTCATACAGACTGACAAGTCTGAAAACAGTGGGGTTATATACAAGAGAAATGGAAAGACAGAGGTAGAGAGAGGGGTAAATACAGGGGAAAGAGGGAAGATACAAATATACTAATAACAAAAGTTTAAAAACAAAAACAGGTTTAAAGGCCATTTGGTACTGTGGAAGTCATTTAGTCACTTAAGAATCCAAACAAGATTTGACAGTAGAAAGTAAATTAAGTTTTTGTATCTGTTCACCAAAAAAGATGTTTTAGCTTTATTCTGTTGTATCCAGATATACTGCTTTCACATAAATTTGTTTTTAGGTTTTAGGAGGATAAGTGTTAAAACAGGCAACATCAGCACCTCAGCTCTCACTTGTACAACTGTCAATGTTAAAATGTTTTAAACCTATTTTCCAAAAATCTTTTTTAAAACCCACTTAAATTGAAAAAGACATTGAACTGACTCAAGCACAGATGTGGGCTTGCTTTGGGGGAAAAAAACTGTACAACTGAGGGAGTGTGGAAAACGTAGAAACCGAAACGTGAATCAATACAGCAAAATGCATAAAATCACGTCCATTACAGAGCCTCAATTTATGATCATCTTTCCACAGCACCAAATGTCACACTTGTAAACCCTACATTGCCACCCAGTTATGTAACAAAAACTCAATAATATTCAAAATTAATATAGCGTTATGAATCCTGTGACACAAATACAAATAAAACTGCCATATCAACCAAACATCAAGTTTATAAAAGAAAAAAACAAAACAAAAACAAATTACACAACCTGTACAGTGACATCCATTACAACAGGTACAAAAGGGGGGGGGGGGGGGGGGGGTGTCATAATTTGGTGTGGTGATAACATTATTCCTAAAATACAGTTGTATAAACTGCAATGAGTAACAAAACAAGTAATTATATGTGGGATATCACATGTGACCAGCTTGCAAGCTCAAGTTTTGTTCTGTAACATAGTTCAACAAAGTCTAGGCTGACAGTTAAATCTTCATAAGGCTTTTTACCTTACTATCAAAATGCTTTGTTATTCACATAACAGTTAATGTATAAAATAGTTCCAAAGAATGAAAACCCCCTCAAAACACTGCAGGTTTGTCTTAAACATGAGTTAAAACTTTTACTACACCCAGTGCTGCCTCTTTTTTTTTGGTAACAGAGAAGAGAGAGAAGCCCTTGCCCAATTGGCTGTTTAACTAAAAACAATATAGTTGTGGTTTTACCAGGCGTTAAAGGATGGGTAAAAGGGGAGAGCATATGTTCTAGAGTCACAAAATACAGGTGTGATATGACAGTCCTCACTCCACCCACCCTCCTCCCATGAAGCCCCACAACAAACCCCCCCACCAAAAGTCAAATTAACTTGAGGCATGACAATAACACAATGAGACACACCGATATAAATGTAATTCTCTCCTCTCCTCAAACTGAAAAGGTGGCTGTGCACCAACTTTAGAGACACAGAATAGCATTATTACATTGCTGAACATTGTATTTTTGGTTTTCGGTACAACAGAAGGTTGTAACGTGTTGCCTCAGGCTTAAATGTTTCAAGATGGGGAGGAGATCTCAGATGAATCCCACATGGTGTGTCATTGGCTGGTGGGAGCACCCAGTCTCTATAATGCTGACAAAGATCAGAGGTTTGACTAAAACATCCCAACAACACTGTACACACGCCCATAAAGAGACACATATTAATGCAATACATGATTCACTTTATCCTTTTTGGTCTGACTGTAATAATAACCTTTATTTTTTGTTAATAAAAATAAAGATAAAAACTTGGAAGGTTAAATGAAAACAATATCACGCCTAGAAGTTCTACATGCATGGAAGACAGTCACATTTCTAAATTCATGTCACATTTGTCCCAATAACATCAATGCCCCACAATCTTTCCACCCTTCTAATGTCATCTAGATGCTTTATTGAGCTCATTTTTGGTGGTGGCTGGTGCATTCTTGGTGTAACAGCATTAGAAAATATTCTACAATCAAATAAACTAGTGGACAGAAAGGAAGAATTAAAGTCTACAAGCCATCTAACGACACCCTCTATTGGTTAGCAACAAAAAGGGTTATTAGTTACATCCACTCAACCAAAGATATTCTTCTCTCTCTGCCTTTTCCTCCTCTTCGCACCAGTCCTATTATCACCTGTCCTGCCTGGCTTAGAACAGTGATCCCCTTAACTACCCTTTTACAGGTAGGGACACCCACAACAAGGATGCTAACTTGTGCTTGACACAATTTTTTGTCAGCCTTCTGTTAAAATGACTGAAAAGTTGAGGCGTGTGTTATGGAAGAGGGCTGCATGCACCTTTTGTGCATATTTAAGTTATTCACTTTGAAATCTCCAACAGAATGAAACATCAAGCGATGAGGACAGGAAGATACAATGGTGTCTTGTGTTGAGTTGGCAGAGGGTGATTTCAGAGGAACAGATGTGTTGACAACTACTGGGGCAGCACTTTGGTACGAGCAAGGTGAGCAGAGCTCCCTGGTGATCCGTGTCAACAGTTTGGCTGTCAAACGCCAAGGCTTCAAGAGATGCAGGCAATCACACAGTTTTCCAAAGCAAAGGGTCAAATGCAGAGGTCAACAGCACATTGACAAGCTGTGTGAGTACTGCATGACGTTAACGTGCATATACACATAATGTACAGACATCATGATCACCTACACAGCTGGGTCAGTGGTTTTCAAAATGTCCTTGATAGTTAAGACATTTTCTCTGTCTCAGCATCAGGAAGCTCTATCCCTCTTCTATTCTGAGCTATAGAGCTTTGAGCATTGATGTGGAGCTGTGGGGCAGAGGAAGCATTCCTCACAAATATTGTTTGGCTGTCCTGTGTTCCAGCACAGTGTGTGTTTATGAAATGCAAATATAGCCTTGTGTGGCTGTCTAGTTGAGACACAAGAGAATATCTGAAAAATGGGAACAGAGAATGGTAGTCAGAGCAGACTGCAGTGGGAATGAAGTGACGGCAGGGACAGCCACCAGATCAGTTGGAGGTATCTGAGTGGACGCTGCCAGGAGGACCAGGAGGGGAGGTGACCGAAGGGGGGTTGGTGGTGTCCTGCCAGCTGTTAGCCTGTCAATAAACAAGAAGAGAGTATTCTGTAACAGGAGCTAGTTTATTGGTTGTATAAATGAAGTTTGCACTTTATAGCCAAAAGATGCAGACAAAATACTATCCATTCTAACAGCTACCTATTTAATTCAACATAATCTTAACTGACTGATACTGTAGGCTCGTTCGAGACAAATAGCACCTGGTTTTGAAAATTACTGAAAAACTTGCATCCTATCAGATACGATCGTGTAATAAAACTGAGGTTAATCTTTTTGCCTTGTACAATGGCTGTTATAATATTCTTCAGTAAGCCAGACAAGTGTTTTAGATGCTTTGGTCATAATGACTCCATATTAATCACTTATTTTACATCAAACATTTGCTGCAGTATATTGACTTGGTAGCTGGACCTGTCTACCTCAAACTACAACAATTTAAAGCAATTTAAAAGTTGACTCAAATAAAAATCAAAAATCAAAAAAAGGAAGCAGAAGAAAAACAACACTGTGGCAACAATAGTAGTGTTATCTGTCAAGAACATTCTTTACACTGTCAAGAATTAACATCAAATCCAATTTTACTCAAACTGAGGAATAGAACTGTCCTAGATTGAATGCAGCCTGTGAGAACTGTTTAAAGGGAGCTTTTTTTTGACAATGATCAATTTAGTGAAGGCCTTTCTTATCCCAATCATTAGCCATAAGTTATTTTCTAGAAATAGGACTAAGTGGTGTCTTGTCAGATCCTAGTACATGTTGATTTGCAAGATAATCCTGGTGGTAAAACTGGCCTAGGTTTGTATTACTTAAACAGACATGTTTAGCATTTTAAATCTGATCAACCAAGGTTTATATGTCTAGAGATTTCTCCACACATGGTTTTAATTTACTACTCACATCCAGGCAATGAGGGGTGTAGAGGCCACTACCCGACAGCTCCTCATAGCCGCCCGTCAGGTGTGTAGCACGGTGCAGGGTATCCTCCTATCAGAGATAAAATACATCCACAAATTTTAACAGACACTTCAGATAACTGAATCAATTTGCTACCTGTTTTTTTCTTAACTATACAACCACACACAGAACAGGGCACTAAAACATCCACAGACCTCTACTGCATGCATGAGAACCAGTCTATATCCCTAATGCTTTCCGGATGGTGCCCCCCCTTTACAGTCAGTGTAAACACTCAACATTGCGTTTACCTGCAACAGAAGCCAGAGGGCTATTTTTGTGTGTTCTTGTAATGTATATTTTTGTAATACTATGTAACACTTAGCAGAATTATGATGATCTGACAGTTATTAACAGACAGCACTCATAACAAGTATTGGGGAAATTCTTTTTGGTCTACACATGAACAGGTAAATACATGGAGGTAAGGGATAGAAGGATGTTTCAAAGGGCAGGTAAAAGGGGACCATTTTAGGTGGCAGAACTAACTAACCATTAACCAGAGGGTTGCAGACTTAACCTCCAGTAATATTCCAGTTCCATCAAAACTACTGAGGATAGCTTTGATGACCCTAAAGTGAGTCTGCACTGAAGCTGAAGAAATACGTAGGAGTAGGGAATATGTGGAAGTGTAAATATAGAGGGAAATGCAGGAACACAATTTTAAAAAGCCGTTAACAATCACAGTTCATCATGTGTGAAGTCATATGCTCCTCGGGTGACTGTGCAGTGCAAAGAAGTACAAGTCTGTGTTTGGCAGGGATCTGATGGGGTCAAAGGTAAAGACAGGACAGGACATCTGAGGAGAGGTCAAGGTTAAAGGAGCTAGACTAAAGGTGTCCAAGGAGTCTGGATGGCTAAGTTAAAGGCAGTGAGGCCAACTCTGCAGCTGCCCTCAGTGCATACCTGGTGCAGAGAGGGGGTGATGTTGAGACCCTCCCCGTTGATAGAACGCAGACCAAGGTAGGCATCGCCTGTGTGAGACAACCTGTATGACCCCGGTGACCCTGCAGGCAATTTATATAGCGAGTATCCAATCAGCCCCATCAAAGTCCCAAGGGGTCAAAATGTCAACACTAGTCATGGACTAGCATATTGTAATAACGTGCTGTAATATAAACGTAACTGATCTTAGCTTCTGAATCCATAATTGTACAAGTACAAAATCAGAGATTCTTCACAGCACACAGCATCAGAAACTGCTTTTTGTCATAGCTTGCCAAAAAATTAATTGCATTGCATTATTTATTGCATTGATCTGTTTTGTTTTCTTTTTAAGTTCGAGAAGTGTTTTGTTACAATATTGTTTTAGTTTGTTTAGTTCAGTGTGGATTACATATATTGGGCTTTTGATAAAGGATTAGAGGATGTAACCATGACCAAAGACTAGAACAAACTCATCCAAACTACTGCTTAGAACCTAATAGCAAAAGTAAACTACTTTGTGATTATATGCTTTATTGCTTGCCAAATGTAGATCCTGCTCAACATCAAGAAACCAAAATGTTGTTAAATGTAAAAATGTAGAAATATTGTTAAATGTAATTCTCTACTAATAAATAAAACAAATACTGAATGACTCTAGTATTTTGTATAATCAATGTCAATAGATGGTTTGTAGTGTACATTTGCATTTCTTGTTCTGTATACATGAACCCTTGTTTGAGTAATATCTTATGAATAGAATAATTTGTCATTAGACTATTGTAGTGGTGAATGCAGATCTCAACACAAAGGTTCAAAATGATGAGATGTATTTTATTATGAAATACTAGTATTAAAGAAACTAAAATGAAAAAAACAATGCATTAAAACAAACTGTCAAGACAGATGATTGACATCTCACCCAAACAGACTAAATGCAGCTTTCTTATTTATAAAATATAAATGCTGTCACAGACAGCTTCTTGCTCAAGCTTCACATTCAGGTACTCTACAAAGGCTTAAACAGTACCTATTTAGAGGTGAAGTTGACAAAGGAAATTAACTAACTTCCTTTGCAAATTTAGGTCAATATAAAATTACTGTGTGCTGTGAATAAAACATTTATAAAATGTAAGATTATGTACCACAAACCGATGCAATGTACTGTAGGCAAGTTACACACAATCTTGTTGTTAATTGAAGATTTTTTACAAATTATTTAAATCAAATTAAACAGCATAATTTCACAATACACTAATCACCCAATGCTGGAACAAATTTCTTGTACAGTGTTTGATTTCCTTTAAAAATCAAGCCAGTCCATTATAGTTATTGTATAGTATAATCAGGTTAAGCTGAGTTTCAGAACACTAGTTTATATGAGGGAACTGAAGCCTGTTAATGAGAAGTAATAAGGCCTGTGGGTAGATGAGACTGAGCACATGGTACCTGAGTTGGGCGTTGCCGGAGAGTTGGCCTGGCTAGCCTGCGCCGACACATTGGCAGCATCCACCGCTGTTTTAACTGCGTAGAGGTTTGCTTCCTCCTGGAACTTACCAATGTTCTTCTTGTAGCGTATTCTCTTGTTGCCAAACCAATTAGAGACCTGAAGAACACATTTTTTTATTAATAACAATAAAACAAAACTAACAAAAAAAAAAAGCCTCGCTAAAACTGATCTTGAAACAAAATAGCTGCAGTATGCGTTTACCATCATTGATAATAAGTGTGTAACCAATTCACCTGAGACACAGTGATCCCACACTTTTTAGCCAGTTCCTCCTTAGCTTCCTCACTAGGGTAAGGGTTAGATAAGTGGGAGTAGAAATATTCGTTCAGCACCTCAGTAGCTTGCTTGTTGAAGTTACGCCTCTTACGTCTGACAAACAGAGACAAGACATAATGACCAACATATTTGCAATGTACATGTCTGACAACAAAGTAAAGTTGCTCAGATTACAGCACTCAAGAAAATAACTGACCACCTAACGCACACACAATACAAATACCAGCTAGACACACACATACCTGGCATCAAGGAAGCGTGAGCGCAGGATCATGACTGCCTCGCAGGTGCTCTGTTTGAGCTGCATCTGAATGGAGCTGAACTTGCGGTGGATGATGGCCACCATGCGCTCAATCTCCTTGGGAGAGATGGGCCGTGTGCGAGACTGCTCTCTCAGCAGGTTCATTACATGGTTGGTGAACTCACTGCAGGCCTGGACCAAAGAGAGAGAAATTAGTTGAAAAAACCTGTAGATACCTTTACTTCAATCATCTTCGGACATTGTCCATGGGAGTTCATATGTGAAAGTGGCTCTACATTATCAGTGAAGCATCAGGAAAGTGGGGCTACTGCTAAATACCAGACGTAAAGAACGCAAGCTTGTTACATGACCATGTTTTCTCAATGTCTGTCAAATGCAATTATGAAAATATCGTGTGTAACAAAATGTATGCATGTTAAAAAACTGGTTATGTATTAGACGTTGTTATTTCATAGTACTTTCAGAGTATTTTCAAGTACACTATATTGTACAACGATGATTAATAATATCCATTTCAATTCTATTTCTGCAGAAAATTTTAAATAACTGTTAATGACTGAATAAAGTTTAAGTCATCTGTTAAAGTATTAAAGGTTTAATAATAATCCCTGCACACACATCAAAAAGTACAATCACAATAATTTAAATGGAAAGAAGTTTCTAATTCAAGCTGATGTCCTAAATAACATTTGCCATAACATGTTAGCATTTATGTCTGCCCAGCACACACCTGCTCATACTTCTCCAGCTCAGAATGATATATCTGGCGAATTTGAGCAAGCTTGGCTCTGTAGTCAGAGTGTTCAATGCTGCTGTCGGTGGGCGAGCCCCCAGCTGCTGCTGCGGCTGCAGCTGCTGCAGCCGATCCTCCACCTTTTTCTGGTCCTGACACACCCTCAGCAAGCAACATGTTGTCCAACCGCATGATTTGGGGATCTGGGGGGTCTTCCTCCTGCACACCTCGTATACTCAGCACTGGACAGGGGAAAAGAGGACTGTAGTTAGGCAGGAACATTAGTAATCATGTGTTCACGAAAAAAAATTAACTCTATTATTTCAGTACAATTGCCATGCCAGAATAATGTTGGTTTCACCTGAAGGAAAGAGCTGATATCCTGGGTTCTAGGTGTGCATGAGAAGATGCTTTATCTAATTCTAAGAAATGCAGCCCTGTCAAACCTTAGTCAAGTTTCTCCCCTGAGTCATGAGTAAGAGTGCCTGGGTGAATTCTCAACGAGCCTGAACTTCCTCTATATCAACAGCAGAGGGCAATGTGGTCCCTCAGTGGCAAGCTGCCAGGGCTAGGGCATGAGGCATGGGACCAGTAATGGGAGTGCATGTGCTGTCACTATGAGCCCCAGTGGCCATAAGTATAGTTATCAGTCCCTGCTCTCCACCACTGTATTATACTAGGACCTCTGTCAGCCAGCAGCCATGCTCTCATCTCTCTCTTTCACACATACACACTCTTTTACAAATACCAGAGTTACCTAAAAGTTTTAAGTATAGGGAAATGTATCTTCCTCAGAACCAAAGCTTTTAACACTTGACTCGTTCTGCCACTTTTGCTTTTCAATTATCCAGCTACAGAAATAAGAACTTCACAATTCAATGTCTTAGACACAATAGTTACCAATATGTTATGTTATGTAAAAGGTAATAATGACGTATGAAAGCATAGGGTTTCAAGATGGTTATGACAGTATTAATGCATTTAAATAAAAATATCTGTAGAGGTAAATTTTACTATGAAGTGGCTTACAAATAATGTACTTATGCATTTAAAAGTTTAAATTAATTAGAAAAATGAATTGAAACAATAGTATCGATGATTAGTAACTTGCTTAACCAATAAGGCAATTTACAATACAGCAACTATTTGATAGTGAGTAAAACATTAAATAAATATTTGATAGTGAGTAAAACATTAAATAAATAAATCCATAATCATGACCTAGTGATGCAGAATCAGAAATTAGTGTCTATGTTAATCTCAATGTTTATAACTAAAGACTAAATTAAGAAAGCGAAGGACAAAATAAACATCAGTTAAACCAAATGGGATTCTCCAAGAGGCAGATGCAAACAATATGGATGAAAAGATTAATCCCAGTGGAAACTGGGTGGTGCTAAATTCTTGTCCTCCCTAAAGATTTTTGTAGTTAGTCAAAGCTCATCATCAAAGGTTAGGGGGAGTATAAACTCACCCACTCAGAGTTTCTCTAGTTAGTACAACTTCAATAACCTTGTAAGTCTTTTTGTTCTCTTAATTTTGCCATATATTCAAGCTGAAAAACAAGTTTCCAGCCATGGAGAAGTCATATCTAACAGATGAGTGGAACTGTTCTGTCGGGCTAACAGATGTGAAAGAAATGAGGACAAAAACAGTTTTGCTTAATGTTTCCAAGGGCTATGGAGCAGATGAGTTTGTGCTTTTTCAAACTTCATTTGATAAATGAGTCTGTTCCACCATTTAAGGCCTCTTGTAGCAAAGTGTCCAACTTTCACTCCCCTCCCCTTTCCTTCTTGTTCCTTCTTGCTTGTTTCTTTCCCTTTGCTTAGGTCTCTTCTCTCTCCAAGGCACATTCCTGCTCTGCTGCTCCCCCATCTCAGGGCTCAGGAATGCAGCAGACCCAGCCGCCTGAACTAATGACCCTGATTCGCCCATCTCTTTCCCTCCTTATTTTCTTTTCCTTTTAGTTATTCACAACCTCTACACTTCTTAGCAAGAGAACTGTATGTTTTGTAACTGCTACATAATCTTTTTAATAATTTGCCTACTCATGGTTGAAGTTCTACGTATTGAAAACACAACATTTTTGATTTTATGCACCCACATGTGGAGGGTTAATATTCACATCCACTCACCGAGAGGTATAACTGACCTACAGTAAAGAGGGCAACTGTGGTTCTTAGCTTCTCACCTCACCCCCCTCCCTTTTGCCCCCTCTACTCATTATGCCCCCCAGCTGTAGCCTAATGCCCTTACATTCCCCTAATTACTCCAATTAAGCTGTAATTACCCACAATTGCAGTCATGCACAGTCTAGTGGCCTAGTAGTATTATAGCAGCTGTTGAGATAAGTTAAGACACTGCACAGAAAAGAACCATATGACATAAGCACGGATAAAAATTACTCTAAAACTCTTCACAAACCCGTGATGATACCTCTAAAGATACAGTTATGCAATAACAAAAAACCCACGTCTGAAAACCAGTGAGCTGTTTTGCTGCAAAATTTATGCAGCGTTTCCTTTTGATCAACTAACCCTTGACATTGCTGTTAGGCCCGTTCTGTTACTGGGAGGCGGCTGAATGCTGTAAGTAATGATACTTAAATTTCCCCCCTAAAAAGAAAAACAAATAGACAACTTAAGACGCACAGCCTGCATCTACAGCTCTTCGAAATCATACCATTATGCACACTATAGCTAGGCTGTGTGGCACTGGAAGTGGGAGTGAGCAACGCATACTATGAAATATTCAGGGTATCCAGCTGGGCTTTCACTGCATACATAATCATTCTCATTTCTACACAGCCAATGTGGAAATAGTGTGCTGTACCGAGACACAACACACAATATATGAAGTGGTGCAGGTAAGGGTGAACAACCTAACCAGTAGTGTAGTGCTGTACATTAACTGTAATGCCTTCCACACACAGGGACAGATAAGACTTAAATGCAGTCAGTATATCATTGCTCAGCTCAAAGCACAAGCTTTATCCTTGTCTGTTGTTTCTCTCGCTAGCATCCCCCTCCCCCTTCTCCCTCTCAGAACCCCCTCCCAATATCACCACAGTGGACTGCCCCCCCCCCTTCTCCATTTCAGTCGAGTTCTCCATGTGAGCCGCAATCCCTCATGCTGTCAGCCCCCCCTCTCCCTCTCTCTGTAGACAGACAGGATTAGCATTTTAATTGCATCAGCTCCCTTGGGTATTCTCAGCCTTTCACTGGGAGAGAGCAAGAGAGTGGGAGAGAGAGAAGGAAAAAAAAGGGAGAAAAAGGTAAGGAGAGAGAGTAGAAGGAGAACCAAGGAGAATTGGAAAAAAGAGTCACAGGAGAAGATATGTGTGTGAGAGAGCAAGACACAGAGAGAGAGGCAACAAGGATATACAGGGTACAGAGGTGCCAGAGAGCGAGCGAGCCAGAAAGAGAGAAAACATGGGCCTGTGAAAACATCAGTTTTTCCTTTCATTACAGACAGTGACTTCAGATAAAGAGAATGGGCCATATAAATATGGTTTTCACAATGAAAATATGCTACATGAATATGCAAATGCACTTTAGAAAAGCTGCACAAATAAATCTCAACTGCAGCTCTGGAGAGGTAAAACTGAGTTTAATAAATAAAACTTTGCACAATATGGAAAAAGGCCATTAGCAATACAACTTCAACTAGATAAAAATAGGAACTGTGGCCAGTTTCTTAATTAAACTATTTTTCACTGTTTTATTGTAAAGATTTTCACCTTTATTAACAAATTACATGGGTGAACTTATAAAACCATACATGACCCAGCAGATGCCTCCTGAAAACCCACCCGCATGAATATGGTCTTGAGTTTGATGAAACATTGCTCTAGATGGCCAAAGTTTAAGGGGGGGGGGGTATCTGAAGCAAAACCTAATCATTTATTCTTCCCGATTTACTTACTGGTGTCTTGTTGGTCTTTGAATATGCTGAATGTAATAAGTTACATCTTAAAAGAAAAACAGCACTTCAAAATAAATGACATCCATGTTCATTTAGTCCCCAGTAACATAACATGACAACTAGTGGGCCTTATACTTTTTTCCCCACTTTCTTTACAAAATTATATTTTTAAATTAATTAATATCAACTGTCACAACTAAACTGTCTACAAATACAGCATTTTAATTTACAATGTAATTTTGGTACGTTATGGGTTGTTAAAAAAAAATTGCTTTTGGAATTATAACAAAAAAAACAACAACAACAAAAAAAAAAACAAAACCAGCATACGAGTTGTTACCCAAATGCAAGTTGGGAAGAGGTGCAGTTATAGTGCAAACTTGACATAAAAAGTGTGTACCTCATTCTTCCAAAAGGGTATTTTTCGTAGAGTACAGTCCACGTAATAAGCCCAATCCATATGTCCATTCCTACTTTAAGCAGCTCACACTAATCAGCATCTGTTTGGGTAGTTCATCAGAGCCCTGTCGAACGCAGCCCCCAACTATAAGACAAACTGACCCACGCTCACACTTTCACACAGAATAGGCATTGAGAGTAAACAGTGTGGTCTGATTACAGTGTGAATTGGAGAACTCACACCTTGGGCAAACACCACTTCCGTCCAACACATCATTCATCAGCCCTTAATTAACTAAAGAGTGAGGCTTAGACACTCAAGCGATAATTAGGTGATCCCCTTTGAATTGTCATACATAAACACACTGTCACACACACACACACACACACACACACACACCAATACACAGACCCTAATGGGGGAAAGATCTATTTGTGATGCCACTTAATTTACACCAGTATAAGACAATAAGGGATCTGCAGTCTCATTAATGGTTAAATTTACTATATACTTCAATTCGAAATTAACACTAAAATCTAATTTTAATCAGCAAATTAAAGTGCTTATTTTAAAATGCTAAAATGACAATATAGTCTGGAATCACACAAGTAACAAAATGAAAACAAAGATATAAACTATTACCCATCCCCTCAAGGAAACAAATGCACATGTAAATATGATCCAAACATGCTACAATCCAAATTTTAAAATGTTATTTTAACTTTTAAAACTAAACACACATGTATCTAGATGAATGTCATTAAAAATTAAAGTGATTAAAGTGATACACCTATTAAATGTGAGAAAAGTAATCGGAGTAAAGCAAGTAACTAACCAGAATGAAACAAACTTAAATCCCATGAAATACATCTAGCAGTACAATCAAAAACAGTCATGCTTCATGCATCTGTATTTTCTTTATGCAAATTATGGGCTTGTAACCCTTAAAAAGCTCAACATTCAGCTTCAGTTACTTAAAAATGGACAGGTTAAGGAGCCTTTTCTACTACCATAATGACAACATATTTCTTTCCCCTAATGATATTGAAGAATTTTTAAAGTTTCTTTTCCACCTTGAATTGCAGGCTCATCTGGATAAGATGACTGGTAAGGAACAGCAAATTATTTCAGGTAACAAAAAAAAAATATTGTGGTGTCAATATAGGAAACGGGATTAAATGTTTGATGTTTATAAGAGATATAAAAAGAACCGCTAAAGCACCTGTGACTAAATCTACAGTCCAGTCCAGTTCTGCACAAAGACAAAGTATGAGAGAAATGGAATATAGAATTTCAAATGTCACCAAGAAGATGAAGAGAATGACAAAGAGCACCTAAGCAGGAGGCTTGTTAGAGCACTGCTAGGATCTTCCCCCAGTCAACTCTCATCAGGCCAGCTGCCTCCTGTGCTCATTAGCACAGACTCTTAAGGAGCTCCTAAAGACTTTGTGAAAAATGAACGCTCATTTGAGAGGTCGTTAATTTGCACTGTTATGCAAATTAGGTGGCAATTAAGCGATAGATCAGAAGAGCAGTGCCCATTTATAACAAGTGAACAAGCATTATGACACAGTCAGATGGTGCCAGAGAGAGCTAAGGCTACATGGTAAGTCTGCAGGGTCTTATGTACCATCTTAGTGCGGAATAAAAATAACTGTGCCTATAATATATATGTCTGATCAGGAAAAAAATTACAAGTGGTTTTGCTGGAGGATATCCATAACTAGGCATACAAATACATAGCATTCCATGTACACATATATAGTATACATATAAATTGATACTGACATATAAAATAATTGTCCTCCAACACCATGGCTCTAATCTAAATAACCCAAAATTAATAAATGTATCCATCCATCTAGACTAAGGAGCACCACTAGCTGTAAACAGAATCAGTGGCTTACCAGGATCTGTAATAAACAAATACATATTGCTAACCTTGGGTAGTGTAATCCCCCCACCCTCCAAACCATCTCTCCACCAACCCTGATGTTTCCATTTCTCCCCTGCATTTATGACATGGTGTGAAATCTACAAACACACTGTCTGGGACAGCAATGTGTACTACTGCAAAGGGGTGGAAGGCTCCCATCAATTGTAATTAATCTTTAATTAGTCAGGATTAGGTGCTAGGCTCCAGCACTCTCCCACCCCACCGCCACCGAACTAACGCAATCCAGCTGAGACTACATTTACATATCTTTAATTAAAGAGATGCCAGTTTCCTTTAAGAGCAAAGCCTAAAAGCCGTGTAAAAGGCATAGACATGCTGAGAGGGAGGGCAGATAAGATGAAGATGTTGGAGTCCGCCCTGTGGGTGATCTTCGTCCAGTATTGATGGGTCACTCAGTATTTCTAGTTACTTGTTACAAATAAGTTGCAGCACATTTGTGAATTGAAATGAGCCATAAGTACCTAAAACATGGCACCTTTCCTATCACGTCAATCTAGCCAATTACATCCTAGCAGCATCTGTCAAAAGTATGTATGTCAACTCAGTGTTGTTGAGTTTTATCTGCTTTTATTTTAGTAGGTAATTCCAGTGAAATGTAAAGCAAATTAAATAAATGTAGACGTTTTTTGTTTAGTTAAAATTCTTTATTACTCCTATCACTAGTTTTAACTATTAAATCCCCAACTTGTAGCATTTTTAGATTAAAAAAACAGCTATAAAATCATTGTGATTTTACAAGTTACATTTATAAAAGGAAATTGGCACCTCTGCCACACTCAAAGCAGGCATGGATCGTGAATTAATAGTTTATGATTTTGGAGTCCCATCCCAGAGACCTCTCAAGAGTACTAAGTGGGCCGCTATGGCAAAGTATAAATGCCAGCATGGATGGCACAACACGCCAGATTATGGCAACATCAGAGGAAGTGAAGAGAAGGTGGAAAAACAGAGTGACTGGACAAGAGTAAATATTGGACTGGCCTGCATTTGTTGACAAGCTCTACAAAAGATACAAAGACTCAAAAAAGATCCAGTGCAGGAATTATTGCTGTGGTACCATTAAGTAATAACTTACAAGCTGGCTTGTTATGTTTCGTGTTGTGTTTGCTTGATGTGTTTTGATCACCTACACAAGCACACAGAGTTATACCCAGAAGCTGAATATCTCAAGGTTAGCAAAGTTAGGAATCTTTCTAAATAACACTATGAAACTGGAGCTACTAGCACAAGCTTTCGTGTTAGTTGCTACATAGCTGTGTTGGTTATCTTTTACTTACTTTTAACTTTGCCTCAGCTAATGCGTCAGGTTTGTGAGGTTATTTTAGCTGTTCTGTTTGTGGAGACTTTGGCAAACAGGAAAGAAAGGGTATGAATAATCATATTTTACTTCAAGATAGAATGTAGAAGTAAAACATTAAAGAGTTTTGTTTGTGGTTAGCATGGACATTGCACTGCTATAGGTGGTATTCTTCAACGCAATCATATCTGTAATCAAATCCTGTAATGTCTTTGGCTTAAGATGGTTTATTGGCTTTTTATTAACAGCTTTAGCTTGTCAAAAAAATATGGTTCAAACAATGACTAGTTTCTACAATAATGGTCTAAAAACTAATTCAAAGACCAATGGCTTTCAGCTTACTCTTTGAGGGATCTCCACAGCGAAACGTGTTACGCATGTTGATTTGTCCCTTTGTGCCGCAACCCTCCCAATTTTTTTTTGTTAATCCAGGCACGGAACCAGCACCAGGGTAGCCCTTGACAGCTGGCTGGGGTCACACCTGGTAGGGTGGGATTTGATCCTGTGGCCTTCTGCATCACACCCCGATGCTCTATCTATTGAGCCATTGAGCCAACAGGCCCCCTACAGCCAGGCCCCCTATCAGGTCTATCAATGGTCTAAAAACTAATAAGCAGAATATTGTTATAGTGGCGATCTGGCTCCACTTATTGCGGCTTCAAGCAAATGGCAAAATGCTTGATCAATATTTCAGATGCACAAGACAGAGATTACACTTATTTATTACCTGCTGCTATCCATGTTTCCTACCACTCTTTCAATGAACCAACTGTGGTGGCATCAGAGCATAAAATTTGTCTTGCAAACTATACCACCCCCCCCCACACACACACACACAAATAAAATGGCCATTTGTCCTAATCTAACCATGCAGTACAGTAACACAGTTCATGCTGTTAATGCTGTCAGTTATTAAACTCTTATACCTAGTCTTCCGTATCCAGCTGAGGTGGTCCCCCTCAAATACGAAGTAACAGCACCACAAAAATCATTGCCGTTGGTAAATCATAGCCAAAGTCATATTGCAGCAGGCTAAAAGGAGAACATTCCCACTGAGCCCTTTTCTAGTCACACCAGACAGCAGTTGTCAATATACAGAAAACAAATTCCTACAGGAATAATACCACATGGGGATATCAGTTGGCCCACACACCATTAGGTCTAGGCTGAAGGTTGGGGTTCTCTGCCTCCCCAGTTTTAGTTGGGAGTGGGGGTAGTGGTGTGTCTGTCAGGGCCAGGGGTCTGTGTGATATTAGCCGTCTGCCAATCTGGCTTGGGGAATGGACACCAAGTAATTACTCCTGCTCTTACTGCCTCATCAATCTCCCTGTATCACTCTTGTACCCCTCCCAACACTCACTATCTTTTTTCATTCTTCTCTGCAAAAGGGATAGTAAGAGAAAAAAAACAACCAAAAAAAACCTAAACAACATCAAACAAAAAAACAACAACTGAGTGGCAGGACACCACAAACACTACAGATTCCCCCGAACAACTGATGAGACAATCCTGAATAAGTATAAATATAAAGTCAGAGTATTTGATCAAGGGATTAGATAATATGACTATAATAGTCAGTGTTGTATCATTTTTTTAAGACCCTAGTGGTAGTAAAACTGAAAATACTGTACTGTAAGCTTTACATCGGCAGTATTGTTGCAACAAACTATTTTTTATCTTGTTAACACTTTTGGCTTAAAAGGCACTGTATGCTTTGCCTCATAAAAATATAATAAAACCCTCCCACAGGTTCCTAACAACTCATAAAATTTAATGGCTCTGTTCCAAATTAGGCTCTTCGAAACCTAATAATAATTAAGTTGCTGTAATGAGGCATGTTATTCACTAGACTTCAATTACTGTACTCAATTGGTGGAATAAAAACATCTAAATAAATCACTGGATGTTCACATTTGAAACTGGATAATCTCTACTGTGTAATGTATTGGTCTCAAATTTTGTACACTGGTGTTAAAATGTAAAAGACAACAGATTTCTAGACTCTAAAAAAGTGATTTCAAGATGTGAACATACACATACAGCAATTACGTTATTTTAATAATATTGCTCTGATTTTGTGTTTTTATGACTACAATCAAGCTGTAATTTTATTAACTTTATTAACTAAGGCCCTTTGGTTTTGTAAAAGGAATTGTAATGCATGCCAATAATATGAGTACAGGTGGGGGTAAGAAAGGATTTAATTAGAGAACTTCAGTAATTTGCAAAAATCACTACAACACCAACCTTTTGTTGGGTTAACATTTAAATGGTTGTCAAGTTAAATCAAAATTCAATTAATATAAATGTTACACTACATAGAAACACAGAAAAGATGGCTATGGGTGTGTTGCTACAGGCCGAATAGGAAAATATGAACCACTCTAAAGGCTTTTTTAAATCAAAGATATTGCAATATGATTTATTTTCTGGTGCGATGTAGGACTATAGGAAGTCAAAACATAATGATCTTTTAAATGTACAGCAATAAATCAAAAAACATTTACTATGAAAATCTTTGGTTTTATGTAATGTGACAACACCATACCAGCGTGCCATGGACCTGTTCATCAGTTATGATTGTAATTAACATTAGTTATGTCTAAATGGAAGAAGCTTTTTTGTAACATGCAGCCAGAAGTAACACAAAAACAACAAACCACATGAGGAATTCATTGTGTTGAGAATCTCACCATTCATCTGTCTTGTCAAAACGTTAATAGGATGTGATGATGGGTTGTCACCTAGCCGCTTTGCCAACATACTAGATAAGTGCTGCAGGCTCTGCTTGCAGGCACTGACTGAGATTTTTATGGTTAGAAAAATAAGACACTGACACCCAAGATAGATAACTATCACACTCAAATTAAACCAAAATTACAGGACTAAGCTTAATTTTTAACCTGTTGACTCATCATTTGAAGAATTGGGTAAGTTATCATTTCTTCAGTCAACTCAAAATGCACAGAATGGAGTTGACCTGAGGCAGATGGCAAATAACCAGTGCACCAGACACACTGTTAGGATACTGGCATAAATGGGCACCCAACAGTGCGATCAGCTGGCTTAAGTTAACATCACACTGGCAACAGGCCATCAGGATGTCCTTTTTGTAAAAAAATAATAATAATAAATATGTTGCTGCATTTTAAACCATAGCTATATAAATGATGGTAATACAGTGACATGCATATCATAAAAAAATTGAATGATGCATAGACTTTTAATAAGAGGCAACACAAAGGCAGCCAGTCTTAGTCCTAGTCAGTAAGTTTCTAGCCAGTTTGGCAACTAGTGGCATTACCCAACTGTGCTGTTTATCAGACAGCTTATCAAGATGAGTAGCAAGTTTTGGGGTGTGAACTTGTCCAAGTGTAAGAGAGTTGGCAGGTGACTCATAATACATTTTGGTGTCTCTAACCCTTACGCATGGAAAATAATTACTTCCATTTAAAATCTGCCCAAAATAAAAAACATTTCACGCTGAAGCACAAGGGACAAAATATACAGTGAGTGACAGATTCACTGCTTTCACGTGTCAAGTACATTGAATGCCTACAAATAAGTAGTAATGCCTCAAACATTCCCAAACTAAACAAAAACTTCCCTGAGTAACTGCAGTGGCTTGCAAGAGATTTTGGCATAAGCTGTCCCATTGCACCAAGAGCTATTTTTACAGCAAATACCCATGAGAGCAAGGGAGAACAGAACTGAGATGAGGCAAAGCCACTGGCTCTAAACTTTGATCACTTCTCCTCTCAAGTATTTCAATTGGTTTAATTTCTTTTTTGAAATCTATCTTTAATAAAAGTATTACCAAGAATCAAGATTCATGCAGATGGAGGTCATGTTTAATTCGAGAACTCAGAACAACACAAGCACTGTTTTAAAATGAGGGTGTTTTGGATTTGAGGCTGTGTGTGTGTTTTTGTTTGTGTGTGTTTTTGTGTGTGTGTGTGTGTGTGTGTGTGTGTGTGTGTGTGTGTGTGTGTGTGTGTCTCTGTGTGTGTCTGGGGGGGGGGGGGGGGGGGGTTACTGGCATTTGCACAGAACATTTCCTTTACAATGAAAACAATCTAACCAACTGCAGCACTCAAAGGAATTCACCTCCCATCCCCCACATCCCACCTCCCCTCCTCCACTACCACCATTACATTACCATATCAAAGCCCTGAGTTCAGAGCAAGTCTTCTCTTTCAAGAATGGGAATGAGGCAGAGGAAAGGATGGGGAGAGGACAAGTCTGAGGCGGTAGGAGCAGACCCAAGACAGAGTTTGCTTTTATCCCAGTTTGGTGTGTGTGTGTGTGTGTGTGGGGCTGTGCAAACACAAGTGCATGTTCGTTAGCAAAAAGACTGCAGAAAATCTGTGAAGATACTAGACGACTACTGATTGGGTCTTCCACAAGCTGCACTGGAGAGAAGTCGATTCACATTCCAGAGGCACATAATGGGGCCTGCAGGGGGCCTGATGGAGTTGCAGAAAAATGGCAAACCAGGTACACAGTGGTGTTAGGAGGGCCCTACATGGCAGATGGCCAGAAGAGTACAGGCAAAGCCAAATATCTATATTTCATAGTTGGCATCTTCACCTCAAGCATGAACCTATTGTTTACCCATCTCCATGTCTTGTCTGTTTTTCTGTTCAGCTTACTGTACGGGTACTCAAAAGCACTGTCTCGGGTTTGCTGGAAGGCTAAACGTGAAAATCAAAGTGAATGGCATTAGGGTAAATAAGACTACTGGTTGCCTGGGAAACTGTGTACCCTGCCCCACTCACTCAAGCCTAGCCTTTACTTTTCTCCAATCACAAGAGAGCAATAATACATTATTGACAGAGGGCCACAACAGGCAGCAGTGCAGCATTTTCAAATTGTGTTTGAACAAGAGACATTTGCTGTTAGAAGATACACAAGGCAAGTGAGAGAAAAAAAAAAGTAAAACAAGACGAGAACAGAACTAGCTGAGGCAGAGCATTAAATTCTTTACACCTTTACCATCAATCAGCCATGTGTCCCCCACAACACAACTAGAATATGAGTGTTTACATGGACTTAAGTGGCCAGATTATAGAACTGATTTCTTGTAAATGGAAAAGCGGGTTTTCTAAATCAAAGTAGGGCATTAGGGAAACCTGGTTTCCCCAGGTAGATTTTTGTTGGAGATAGAAGATTATATGTATTTGTGTATTCCTAGTACCCAGCTTACTTATCAGGTAGCTGACTCAAATACCTAAAGGCCAGCAAACACTTCAGAGACTGGTTGTGTGTGCTGTGTAAAAAAATTTAGTCTTCGGTCTTAAGACCCAGTCTCTGCCAGATGTTCTCACAACAATTATTTTAAAAAGGTTTAATATTTATGACTGACAGATGAAGTCACGGCTCAATAGTCTGCGTTCTTCTCACTTTACATCCATGATTTTGGTGCTTTTTTTGTCTTTTGTTCTTTTACCTACAAATTGTTTAGTTAAAGTTCCCAGTTGCCGCCATATTTTGTTCGGCACAAGAACACGGGGGAAATCCATTCTCGCAGGATTTGGAAAGTAGAACTTTCAGTTGTTCCCGGCCAGTCGTTAAGTGTGCTCTCTTTGACAGTCTCTGCTAGTCTTCAGATCCCCAGCTTAACAAGATGAGAATAAGCAGTAACTACTTTATATCATTTTAAGAGTAAGAGCAAACCTGAAATAATACCACAGCACACTATTCTAATCAGATGGTCTATATCTGAAATGTATTTGTTGTTTTTTAGGACAGGATGAGAACACTTTGTTGTTGCTTTGCATGCTGTGTTTGTATGAATGTATTGCCTCAATAGGAATAGAAATTTAATTCCAATGCACAAATACCCAATACTTTGTTTTGATGTAGCAGATTTAAGATGGGTGAAAGAGACCCCTCTCGTAAAAAAGTGTGAGTATAAAGCAATAACTACTGATAGGTTTTTCATATCTGCCTGGTGTCAACTAAATGTCCATGAACATTGTCACGATCAGGTTTGATGTTTTAATGCAATAATTTGGATAGTTTGCAGTAATACAAGTATTAGTATCAACTTTGCAAATTTTCCCTTTGGTTCAATTGTTCTTATTTCTGAAGTGTATGTATAGAAATAGTAACAAACTTCTCTCTGCCTTTCCTATAGCAAAATATCTATCTGCTTCTATTTTAAACAACTTCAGATGACCTTGTCTGAATGGCCTCTATTACAGAGGTTGTAGTCTTTGTTGACCAGCTACTCCAAATGACATCATCTAAACTGATGGTGAATAGTTGCTTATAGTGTGATGACGGTGACTGCCGTGCAAGGTGCTCACCTGATCCATGCACGACCCACCGGGAGCAACTTGGGGTTCAGTGTTTTGTCCAAGGACACTTGTAGCCAGGAGCGGGGATCGAACCACTGACCCTGTGGTCCGTGGAAGACTGCCTTACCAGCTGAGCTGGGCCCCGTACCTCTAACAGTAAATATTGCTCTGACATTAAATTACCATCTCCCAGCGCTCATCTCCTGATTCGATTAGATTTTTATATACACTATATTTTTCATAACTTTTCCGTTTCATTTATGATTTACTTATGTCAGATTATTAGCAATATTGCATTAAGGTTGTCTAAGAATCTTATAGTTCATTGGTTATAATTCACATAACTAAACATTTTCTGTATAAAAACCTGGAGAAATAGGAATATTCAACATATTTATACATGTTTAAATAAATTCTATCCCACACATGGATTGTCAGCGGCAGGTGCTCCAAGTAACTACAGCATATCCACTTTAATGATCACTTTGAGCACAGGCAAGACAGAAACTGAGTTGACTACCTAACATTAATTCATCTGCAGTGTTTGTGTTGATAAAACATCACTCTGATGTATGCAGACAGATGTTAGCTAGTTAGCTAGTGTTAGCTCCCACCATGGACAGACTGAATTAAGTTAAATCCACACATTGTTCACTTGTATTCTATCTCCTCATGTCTCTTACGGCACTGTCAGGACTCAAAATGTAATATCATCTACTAAAGTAGATGCCATCATCTACTTTACCCAAAATAAAAGGTTTGTGCACTTTGTAATAACTACTTGCCAAGAAAGTAGACATTTTACACGGAATCAGAAGTTACACATTTAATGTTTCCTAGAACAGGCATAGCAACGATCGATCTCTAAATTTTATGAATCAATATTGACTTGTTTAATGGAGAACTGCAATCAACAGGAGAATCTGTACATTTTTCTTGAGCCCTCCATTTGAAAAATTGTTAGTTCTGCTCAAGGTTCAAAGACACCCATCTACTAAGACTTGCTTAGCAAGTCACCGTGAAATCTGGACACCAGACAAAATACAAAGTTTCAGCACTACACTAAGAAACTGTAATGCAAAAATAACAAGAAACTGTAAAACAGAGTGATTGTGAACTAAATCATACAGAATACATACAGCTAAAAGAGTTTTACCACAAATACAATCAATATTCAATATTCAAACGAGTTCTGAGAAGCTAATAAAAAAGTAAGTTGGTGCCAGGGAAACTGGAGCAAAAGCACTCTGCAACTACACTTGTGTAGACTGAAAAACAGAAATACTGAGTGAAGTAGAAACTCACCCGTCTTCTCTTTGATCTCACAGAGAACGCTGAAGAGGGCTGGCTTCATTCTGTGACAGTTCAGGGCATGCTTCCTGTAAGAGAGAAGAGGGAATAAGAGAGGGAGAGAGCAAGGAGAGTTGCGATAAACAGACCTCCATCTCAAGACATTCCATGTCCTCCCCCATAAACAGGTAGAGGAGCTGTATGTATTAAGCATACAGCATTTCAACAGTGTAGTGTAATACTACAGGACAGAGCAATGTTTTTTAAAGGCATTTTCAATAGCCAAATTGCTTTTGCCACTGCGGAAAAATCCCTGATGTGTCAATCTGAAGTAACAAGAGTAATGTTGTCATTTGGATGCTTTGCACTGTGGGACAGGTAATGATGCCAAACCTCAAGGTCATCATTATTGAACACAAGATTCTAGAGTTAATGCACAGCAATCTAATAGTTTCCTCTTACGGAAAGACCTATTCCATGAAACTAGATGGTACATTGAGAGGATTAGGATAAAGTTGCATTTTTAATTTAATCACAGGCATTCTCTTTATTGCCGAACAGTCTAATAGCAATTAAAAGGAGAAAGACAAAATTTCTGCAGGTCACCGTAATCAAATCAGAACACTTTAGCAACAAAATGTCCTTCTAATACACATCCATGCACCCACACACCTACATACAGTTTATTAAAAACTTCAACTTATTAAAACTTCAACTGGAATGCTGTAGCAAAGCCCTGATCCTAATATGTCCCTAAATAACTTTACTCTATTTCCACTATTGTTTCTCATTTTACCGAGAGGGATGTATTAATTTGTAGACCAATATGAAAAGTCCTTGATTTAACATAAAAAAAACAATAAAAAGTCAGACATAACATAAATATGCAAATAAACATAGAAGACATTATGCTACCCCTTTGTATGCGTTTTAAGTTTCAATGGCAACTGTGTGGCCATAGTGTGCAGTGCTGCCATACTGCGTTATCTTCTAAAAAATGCTTCTGTTAGTTGTAATGACTTCTGCAATAAATACAGAAAACATCAGCATTTGGATGTGTAGAGTACAAATCATAAGAGGCATATTTTACAACAAAACAGGGTTCCGTGGCAACAGCTTACCCATGTAATTGGAAATATGGAACATACAGTTAAGGTTTAAGTGAAAATAAAAACAAAAACAGCATGAGGCCTCTGTTTGCAATTAGCATAAACAGGAAAAGATGAAACAAAAAAAACCTTAATGTCAACCATCAGTTAAACATTTCTTTCAAAATAACATGACCACAACACATTAAAACAACCAGAGATGAATATGATTTGGCTATGCCTGACCTCAACACCAATTCCAGTTGTGAATATAAACTGCAGTATTAATGAGGGGACTCTGGTGACTAGCAAATAATGTGTTTATTGAAGAATTGAGAATATTTAGGCAGTATAGTATAAAGAGTTATGTGTCTAACATTAAATATATCATGTTGTCCACCAATTCTGTCACTGCTGGATTTGAGTTGGGGGGAGGGCTGCCTTCAGCATGGAGGGTATGAGCAGGAGGGGGAGAAGGAGGTGCTCATGCGGTCCTGTACTGACCTGTGCTGGAAGTTGAGAGGCAGGCCACCCCCTGCCATGCCCCCCCCTGCTCTCCCTCCCTCTGTGGGGTCGTCTGCTCCACCCCAATGCGCCGGCGATTCCTCTGGCCAGCATCTGAACATATGGCGACAGGGTGAGAGGATGAGGGCGGATGGTGCGCATGATGTGTACTATGCAACACCAAGTTGTTGCGCTACCCTGCCCACTCCCCATCCCAACACACTGCCACCCTGCATGACAAGGACGTCATGCTAACATAAGCCATTTCAGAAATTAATCTGTAGATCATGACCGAGGAAAAGACTGATAAGTGGTTGACAAGCTTGTTTGGAGTCAAGTATGATATTTATTAGGACTATAAATTCTGAATCAATACTTCCATGTACAACCTAAATCATGTTATGTTTTGGCTTTTTAACTGAAGTAAACCAGAAACAAATGCCTAAACAGCCAACCAACTGCACACTTACTCCAAATTAATCTGTCAGCTAATGCAAAACACAGTTCTGAGGAAAAATATATTAACATATAAAAATACTAAATTACTATACTAAATTATTATTTACGAACTCATGGCAGCATCAAGGAGCTGAGCAGAGGAGTGGAGACAATTTGTATAAAGTCCAGTGAACTAATGTTAGGCTGCAATCTATTTAGTATTAATCCTCCACACATGCTTTATTAGGAGGACATGCTCTGGTATTGTGAGTTTAGATTAACATAAGCATACACCAAGGGAACTAGTGGCACTTTCAAAGCAGTTAGAGCTTTAATGAGTGTTTCAGAACAACATGCTAACTTCTAAAATTAGGTCTGCTGCATCCATATGCTGCATTATGTTTCATTACTTTATTTTATTAATTATTGTAGATCTTATGTAAATGCTCTCTACAATTCACAAAAGAACAAAAATAATAGACTACAAGACATATTCCAAATATGTGCATTTTGTTATGAAATGAGGCTTAATTAAGTCTTCAAACTTGTACTAAATATAAGTTAATATCCCAGTGTTCATAGGCTGCTGGTGTAGCATCATCCCTCCCCCTCACCACCATCTCATTAATAGAAACTCGATTTGCGGACAGCTGCACTCGCTTACACATTATAGGAGAATTGATTGCACCCAGCACACAATGAAAAGGATGAACACCAGGGAGGGAGGGAGTGTAAGAGGAGTGAATTAATTAAGAGAACCAGGTGGTCAAATGTTGGGTGGAAAATCACTAGCTAATGACACATCACACTGTGGCCACAGTCTTGCAGTCGAGGGTTGTCTATTGTTGAAATAGTGACGCTTCATCTGAATCTGACCTTATGCTCCTTGAGCCACATGGTAAGTGAGTACGGGTCAGTCACTCCCTGCAGAGCATAGTCACTATGATAATGTTACGTAAAAACACCTTTAACACAAACATTGACTGAGGAGTGATATGAATGAACGACCGCTGTCAACACCGATAACACTGGGGTGGTACGTTGGGTAATTGAGTAATCCTTAGCCTTGCCTTAATTTACTCCCTCGCGCATTTCAATCGAGATTTTTATGACTTAAAGTTGCATTGTTGATACACACGTTATCAATAGGTAAATCTAAGTTGGCCTAGTTTGATTAGCGATACCAAGGCTTTGCAAAGTGACCAGAAAAGATAATTTCACTCACTTTGCTTGATTCTAGTCACTTACAAAATATGTACTATAATAGAAAACATGTATACTACTGGCTTAGCTACTTCTTGATAGTTTTTATTAGTGGTGTGAAGAGAAAACTGGCGTCACCAACTTTTATATTGTCCTATAAACCAACAGGAAGATACTAGAAACGGTCTTTAAACATTTGTTTCGTTTTCTAAATGCAATGCATAATGCCAATCAAACCAAAAGGTCCATGCACCGTGAGCACGGTTTAGCTTAACGTTTCTAGAAGCGATTTTAATGCATTTACACGGCCCCGATTGTCGAACTCAAAAAAACTAAACTTTAGATGTGGCACTTTGCTAAAACCAAATAAGCATTTTAATCGCTGTATTTTTTTCTTCAAGCATGTATGCAATTACAACGTTCAACGAAACACAATCTGCAGAACCTTTTTTTCCAAAGTACAACAGCAGTGTACTGTGGGTGTTCAAGTTACTCCATAACTACATTAACCACTACTGGCTTACCAACGAATTACAATGCAACATAAACTTCAATTAATGTTTTATTTAACCTTACACATCAACTTAAGTCGATCTTTCACATAAACGCTTAAGCCCTATAACAAAAAAATAAGATTCATACAACACAAGTAAACCACTGGAAAATGGCTCTTCCCCTGTCTTACCTGGCCTGTGCTTCGTCCAGGCTTTCGTCGGTGATGGCCATTATTTGTTGTAAGATATCCCCTATGTCTTGCTGAGGCTGCCCGAGAGACTGCTGTTTCCTGACCGAGTCTGGGTCACCAACATCGCCTTGTGGCAGTCCACCTAGTCCGGTGAGACCCGTCATCATCCTGGTCTGATCATCCATACTTTAAAAGAAAACTCGCCGTTTTCCTCAGTCGAAGAATACACACAAATAGCTAGCCTGTTAGCTAGCCAGCAAAGTATCTTCTACGACAAATCATGCAACACTTCTTACCGTACCCGACAGCGACGATTAGCCAACGATTGAGCACAATTACCGCTAAACAAATCGAAAAAAAATCGTTTTACATACGCTTGTGTTTCCCCCCTCAAGTGAATAAACGCGGCCAGGCTAACGTTAGCTACACACCGAGTGAAAAGCAGCTAGGTTAGTAGCTGTAGCCCAGCAGAAAAGCAGCAGGGACACACATGCACAGACTGTGTGAGCTCGCCAACTGCGCCTCGCACATTTTCCAAAAAAAAAAAAAAAAAAAATGGAAATATACCACAATAGCGTTAGACGCGGTCTTTTGTTTTAAAATAAAATTCACGAATTCAAAAAAAAAGGCATACGACGAGAATAGAGCGACTACGCGTTCTGACTGTGCAGCTCCAATCAGAAATCTCCTACCAAAACAGACTACGGTTTGCCATTGTTGTTGATGTCGCGCGAGTATGTGGGATGTGCTGGGTTGCGCGAGCGATGTTGACCATTGAACTAACCACAGAGCGAGAACTTGCAAATGAGTTTATCATTACTAAATAGAAACGCATATACTAAAATAGTGACATTTCTTTATAGGCAATGGCAACAAAGCAAGAAATGTTATTGTTGCTTGTCCTAATATAATTGGTTGAAGCAAATGTTCTCATTAACATAAAAGGCCACCCAATTAACAGTGTGCTCTTCCTATTAAAAGATTCAAGTAAAATCCCTTAGGACATTTTACAGACTTAAGAGGTTTTCTATTTAGGCTTAGTAAAAGCTGCAAACGTGGCTATTACCTCCGTGTAAGCGTATAATAACAGGTGTTTAGCCTTCTGGGCCATTGAGTATTTATTTTACAATATTTTACAATTCAATGTGTGAATAGAAAACAACAAAACGTCAACACGTAAGTTTTTGGAATTAAAAATTAAAGGGTGGTAATAAAAACTGATTTGATGTCTGGTATTAAATTAGTACACTGGTATTCATATTTGTGTGGGCAAACTGTGCCAATTTGGAGGGTAAAAAACAATTTCAAGTAACAGTCCAACCCAAGAATATCATTCTGTCCAAAACCCCCATGAATGAAACATCCCATCAGTTTTCAGTATGAAAATGTTGACAGCAAAGATTGAAAACAAGTGTCCTTGTTTTTTTGCAAACCGGGCAATTCTGGTGTAGTTTATCACTCAGATCAGAGAGACAGCTTTCCAAGACGAATGGCTGGCTGAATGGATGTGGAGGAGAGTTGCAGCTGCCTCACTGTACAGAGAAGAGATGATGGGTGTGCATGAGGGAGTAGGACCAAACTGGCAGTGGTTTATGCTGACTCTCCATACATCCATCTACTACAATCTGTAGCTAATCAATCTAAAGTTAAGGACAACAAGAATAGAGAATACAATAAACCCAAACAGTTATTGTTCTTTGCATGTGCATTGTACATGTCACAATTCAGGTATGTTAGTGTTGGATTTCAAGCCTAAAAAGTTACAAGCTACCACCATCAAACCCACAATCTTGTAAATGTAATGGTTTAAACTGAAAAACAAGAACAATCAATTTTTTCTGATGAACATTTTTGTTTTCAACAAATAAGGGAGCTGGAGAGATGAGTCAAGTAAAGTTTATCTAAATCTGCATTGGATCTAACTCAAACACCCTGATAACTTCTATTATGTGGTTATGAGGTTGTTATAAACAATGCCCTTACAAAGCTTTAAGTAATTGCAGGGGTTTCCATCAAACACCAAAATTGACCACTCAAAGAGAGGCCTTGCTCGAAAAGACTATCAGTGGCTTTGTAAACTTCTTTATAAGTTTTAGTGTTAGTGATTCATTTAAGGATCATTTCTGTGAAAACTCTATTCATTTGGATGCTAAAGCTGCCCTCCTCTCACCCCACAAGCATCAAGCCTCATTTTCATCTAAATAAGAATCGATCTTTCCTGCTGTGCACCATCCTTCCTTTTTCACAACTCTTACGGTCACAACCCCACTTGTCTTCTCTTTGCTTGTTCTTGTGCTCTCTAGTCACGCTCTTGAATAAAATCACAAGGAAATTTCACAATATTCCATGCTGGAGATAATAAATGCAAAGCACAAAAGCCCATTCACACTTATTTACTGTTGACAGTTGGGGAAGAGAATTAGAACATTAATGAGTGAATGAGTCCAAGAGATAGGAGTGATAGTGAACAAAGCTTTGACTGACTGGTACAATGTCAAAGCTTCGTTCTGCATCAGTGACCCAGTCAAACGCAAGAGATGGGGGTGAGTCACTGTGGGGGAGGGGCCTCCTCCTGAATGGTCAGGGGACACTGATGAAGTAAAATAGATGTGGCACCAAAAAGAGAGTAAATATGACTGAGGATGAGCATGTAAAATGTACTGTAAATAAGACTATGAGCAAACAGCAAACCAGAAACATTTGATTTTAATACACTCCTGATGTACTAGTCAGTTCCAATTGAAAGACTTGTTTTTTGTAGGTTTAATGACACTTGTTTTTGAAGAAGAACCAATGTACAGTCTAATGTTTATCTATTCTTTGTATAATCACTTTGGAGCTCTACATAAAATGTAGTAATACCTTAAAAAGATCACCTCTAGGATGTACCTTGGCCAATTTAAAAGGTACTTTATTTAAAAACAAAATCAGTTTTGGTTTCCAATCCATTTGTTATATTTTAATATTTCAGAGTGAACAATCAGGTTTAACAGGTCATTCTTACAGGTGGGGAATTTATTTATTTCGTGAAGATTAACGCATTTGACTGTCAAATATCTAACAGCTAGCAGTCTTTTACAATTTCATGTTTTACAGGTGAGAAACCATCGTCACACAAAGCTTTTTACAATTTTGCTTAACCAACCACTGCCACCTCCTGGTCAAAAACATATATTACCTGGACAGGCTCTACTGCTGACTGAAATTGTTTTATTTGACACAGTAAATATAAAATTATTATACGGATTGACAAAGAGACAAAAATACAGCAAAGAAATTCTATGTTCCCAGATTACATAAGAGAAAACATTTCCAAAAATGCCAAATATACAAGCTATAACAAGTACTGACTGTTTCAACATGCCTTCTGCTATAATGACTATGAATATTTAGTTGCAGAGGATAATGGTGCCCTCATGAAGTTCCTGATGAGATCAGGTGAAAGATCCTGGAATCCTGCCTCGGCCGCTTGTGGAAAAAAAAAGAAATGTCAAAGATTAAATGTCAAATTGCACGATCATTAGAGAATTAAAAAGTTTCTTAAAAAGTTTCAACAGAGACAAAATGGTTACCAAGTCGACCACTGGTCTCTTTCACCAGTAACTGGGATTGCTCTCTGATGGACAGAAGCTCTCTAATCATCTTACACTGAGTGTCCATCTACAGATAATAAAACAGGAACATAAAATACAGATGATGTTTTTACAGAAGTCTGGTGCCTTCATATTTCATTTTTTCTTTTTATAAGAAACACACTAAAATCTGATTTTAAAACGTACAATCATTTCCACAGTGTGAAGCATAGGCTGTTGTCTACGGAGAAGCTTTTGGTAGTCAGGTTTACTCTGTATGAAAAGGCACTGTGAGGACTGGGCCAGGGATGTTGAGTCTAATGTCATACCAGTGTGTTGGCACTGTTCCACTTTCCTATAAAAAAAATAGAGAAAACATTACGGACTGAAAATTAAGAAGAGAATATTTACAAACTATCTTTATTATTAGAGTATTACTCAGTGAGTACACATGTTAACCTTTCCAATTCCTCTGCTTTACTCCGATGTTTGTTCAACAGTGCCTCCCAAGATTCACTCTCAGTCTGAAGCCTAAAACACAATACAGTTCAAAAAAAATAAAAGTTTGCACCATTTGTGTTTTTAAGTTTGAATGCCTTGTGTGTGGTATAGTGATACTACGAGCAACATGCCTGTTCATGGCTTTGTGAACTTTTTCCATAGCTGTCTGCCACACAAGATTACTAGAACAGCAAGCATGACAAAGACAGAAAAGCATTATAAATACCTAGGCACAACAAACAAAACATTATCAAAACAATACATAGAAAGTATTTCATAAATTAAAAACAGCTACAATACCTGGCTGCGTTGATAGAGAACTGTCGACCCTGTGGTTCACTGTGTATGCTTTTACCTAGACAACTCCACTCTCTCTGCATGCGTTTAACTACACCACAGAAGACACAAAGAATTTACTTAAACAATTTATTTCTATGACAGCTAGATCCCTACGAGATATGTACTTAACAAAGCAATGCAAAAACTAACCTTGTGTTTGAAAAGACTCCAGTGAGGCATTCGGCACAGAGTGGAGTGAATTCTGAGTTCTTTCTATTGCCACCTACAAACAAAGTGGAGGTCAGTGAGTTATTCAGAATTTTTATTACAAGTAATCAAAAATGACTTTATATACCACTCTAATTGAAACTAAACAAGATGCTTTCTACTGTCTGTGGCCAAAGGATTCGCCTCATGAGTACTTTATAACAACATTATAAATCCATAACATTTGAGATGTCTCTAAAGTTCTGCATGTGGATTTTACTAAATTAAATGCGTTGTTCTTATATATTATGTTATATATTAGACCTAGCTGCTGTGTGCAGTTAAATTCTGCATTGCTGCCAGTGCTAGAGTGCTTGCAAAATAAGAAAACACCAACGTTGTTCCCCCTACGGTCTTCAACACAAACAAACATAAACTGTGATCTAAAAAGAAAAAGTGTTTCTCCTCTTATTTTTCACATTTTCTTGCAAGTTTGTCACTAATAATTACGTACTCTGTTTATAATCCAGCCACACTCACCTTCACTGAAGAGTCCATCAATTTCTCAAGCCTCTCATGTTGAGACAACGATGTACTTATGCTCCTGCACAAAACTAAAGTAAACACATCCCGGCATAACTATACCACAAAACATATATGCACATGATCATTCTCTTCTTACGGAATAAATGGGGCAGCTCAGACCTCACCATCTCACCTTGATATGGATTGGGAAGGGCGGGGAGAGAGCGTCGGGTTATGGTGGCTCTTCTCCAGGATTTCCTGCGTCCACTGGGGCTTCCAGATGTACGTGAAGGTCCCTCGGTGTTTTCCGCCTGCCTTTTTGCATCCGTCTCTGATTGTTCTTCTTCGGCATGTGGCGTGTGTGTGGTTGGCGACTGACTGTTGGTACGGGGGGATTTGTTTGGGGGAGCTGTGCTGGGGATTGATGAAGCACATCTTTTCGACATTTGTTTCTCGGAGTTCCCCTTAGCATGCGGAGATTGAACAAAAACAAAATAGCAATGAACCTGTGTAGCATTATGAATCCACGTAGGACTGGTTGTCCTAGCTACTATAGCAATTCAACGTTATCATAAACGTCAGTAGATATGTCTTAGCGTTACCTCATCTTGGTTATCAGCAACAGCGACAAATCCGCCTCTGCAAGAAAATCTTTGTCAATCTACATCCTACTGTTACGTGTAAAGACATTACTGAACATTAGGAAAGTATAACATTAGTGTTTCAAATTCTGTTGCATCGTTTCATTGGCATGTTTAACGTTACTGTTGCGTTAGCAATGAAAAGCACAATACAGGTTATTACAACAATTTCCCAATAGTACTTAAACTATCAATGTGTTAAATCGGTTATCGCAACGATGAGAAAATATACAAACCCGTCTTGTCCGTACACCAAATGTTTTTCCGCCATTTTTTTCTTTCAAATACTTTTCTTCGCTGCGCGCCCAACAAAACGAACACCTCTACGGGACTATGCACCATGGGATATGTAGTGTGATGGTAACACAAAGAAACGCAAGCGAGATCCTGCGTAGTTGTTGATTATTGAATTTAAAAACAAGTAATTTAATTTAAAAAAAATATGTCATATCGTATGAAAAAATCTTCCAGTTCTCGTGCCATGGAGCAGTAGTTAATAGATCTTGCTTAGATCATTTACGTATTAGAAATCTCCCTGTGATATGATTTTCACAAACACAATTGAAGCCCTCCATGTATAGCATTAAAAGGGTCTGTGGCTGTCATCATTAGGAGTTGCATGGTTTGCCACACATCTACTGATGGGACTCTTACATTACATGACACGTGGCAATTTTTTCAGCTAAAAAGAAATCTTAAAGAAGACACTGGTCCTGAGAAATTAAAAGCCACAAAGTAGAAAATACTATGACATGCTAGAATATATATTTAAAGATATCCAATAATTTAGTAACTGCTCTACAAATAAAATGCACAGGTTTCTGTACATTGGTGTGCTTGTCGTGCACTAGCGTACTGGTCAAAGAGGTCAATCCAGTCTCTGATCCTATTGCCCATTTGGCAGAATGTCCAGTGTGTTTTATTATAACTACCAAAATACTCTCCCTGGCACACTACATCTCGTTCAGTTGTTCCCTTTATCGAGGAGAAGCTAACCCACACTTACCCATGATGACATTTTCTCAGAATTTGGGTGGGTATCATCACTTGGCACATCTTCTGACCCAAAACATTATGAATCCAGTATTGCCTGAGAGGCATCCTAATCTATACTTTTATTATAAGGCATATCTTGACCCCTGAGTAGTTCATAGAGTAGACGTTCAATTAAATATATGTTGTAAGTAAATGCCTTGTCTTGTTGGAGTGATTAAGAAATCTTTTTTATTTTTAAGCTTTTTTTTTGCTAATTACTTGTATGCACCATTGCCATGTTAATGGTGCTTGTGAACATATCTTAAGTAAATTCTGATAAATAAATGCTATTTTTTTTAATACTAAAATGCACTTGTAGTAAATGATCTGCTGTGGCGGGATAAGCCGAAAGGACACAAACAAAAAACACAAAAATCACTTGTAGTGGAAAGACAAAATAGCCAAGTAAACAAGTATAAAGTTTAATGGGAAAAAATTAAAAGGGCTTAACAGTTTCAGTTTGTGTTAGAACTTTAGATTGTGGGTAATTAATTAAGACCAATATTTATATTATATGAATTACTTAATAAACTAGACAATAAATTCTTCGTTCTCTAAAATGTATCAGCCTGTTTAATTTGTTTAACTGGGGAAAAGGTCCCAGGATTTGGTGACAAGTGAGTGACAAGAGCAGATTCTCAAGAATCTACTCTGAGTCTCCACTGTACAAAATATTACAATATTACACTATATAAATGTTGACATCTGTTCTGCATGATGGTTTGGGATAGGTATCAAGAGTGCAATGCTGCTGATCATTTATTAATCTTGAAATCCCTTGAAAGTACAATTACTACTGTAAGCAGTGTAATATTACAAAATGAGAGTAGCATTACAAAACAATAGATGTCATAAATTTCCAAATAACTATTAAGAATGAGAAAGAACACAATTTAAGCAATGACTCTTTAGAATGTTTAAATGAAAAACAAAACTAAGCAATTAAAAAAAAAAAAAAAAAAAGTGGTTTATCCAAGATGCCTAGATTGGTCTACACCTGTCCAGGTTGTTTGAATGTACAATACCAATCCTACCAGGTCTGGTAGGACTGTTAGCCTCCACATGCCGTAATTTACATAAGGTCCAACTGGATGAGAAGCAAGGATCAAGGTGTGTATGAAGTAGTAAACTATAGTAGAAACAGTAGATTGAAAACCCTACAAAAGGTACAAAAGTATAATATAGACTCTAAAGATGCGTAAGTCTTAGCAACTTTTGTCAGCGGTACCCAGTGTCAGTATAGTCAGTGAATTGTGTTTGTTAAAGCATAACGTTTTTTTTTTTTAAATAAAAAAATATTATCCTTAGGTCAGCTTTGAACAAAACATTTTTGTTAGACTTTAAATTATATATTTATTTTAAATCTAAAATTGGAGGTTTTTGTCAGGCACACAGGCTCTACACCATAGTTTCAAACACTGTATTTCTGTTCTTTATTAGCCTTAAGTTACTTCTACCAAAATATTCAAAACTCAGTGATACACTTTGTGGGTTTATATCCCTGAGAGGAAGCTGAAATTTAGTGTCATAAATATTTTGAGATCCATGAACAGCTCTTTGTGTACTGAATGTTTGATACTGATTTTTGTTTCCAATGCAGGGGATTGGATTTTTAGAAAAAAGCTGTTTGTTCAACACGCTCAAATTTGTTCATGTTGAGGATGAATAGTAAACAGTTGCTCTCCAGAGATCAGCAAATTTCACAGTAAAGATCAGTTGGCATATAAAGTGAATTTCACAAGCTTCCAGACTTTGATTGTCTGATGCTTAATGAGATGGCATGTTTTGTTACAGCTAGTGTTGTGTCCCATGAGATTATAGGTTTTTTTGAACATTCTTTACTTACCTATTTTGGTAGTAGAAATATTTAGCATGTAGAATAATTTATAATCCGCTGGGTATCCCCATCCTTTCCATGTGTAGGCACATCTGTACTTTTACTTGACAAAACACTTGACAAACTTAAATATTTTTATCTGTAAGTCTTTATAAGTCTGTTAGAGATGTTTTCACTTTTTACAAAATCAAGGAGAGGAATCAAACAAAATCAAAAACACTTTTGCAATTCTCTTAGAGAATGCCCCTTTAGTGTGCCTGTGTGTTTCACTCTGGGTGGCACAGTCTCACACTCCACTCAATACTGCGTTCTTCATGGCCTTTTGTAGCAGTGGGGTGGGAAAGATGACGAGGGAGAAGAAAATGTAGAAAAAAAAAAGAAGAGTTATGAAGAAAACAAAGAGGGCATTGAAACCTATCTGATGAAAATTCTGAAATACAGATGGTTAAGGAGTGTACAGTACTGCACGCCATGACTGTCTCAGCTGTCTTTTGTTTGTAAAAACAGCTTTAATCCTTAAGATCCCCCCTTTAAAGTCTTCTCTCCCTTTAAAGTTTGTTTGGTAAGTGCAGCAGTTGCTGTTGGCACTGAGTTCAAGAAGGCAGCCTGAGAGTCCCTTTGCCCAGCAGGAACTGCAGGACACGATCCACTAACAGTGCAGTGACAAAGTCCACCACCAGCACCTGGGCAATAACCAGTTTGAACTGAAAGCAAAATAAACAGGTGGAATGTTACCTCATGAGGTACATCATTATTAAAAATTTGTTATAAAATAATTTGATATTTTCAGCTCACCTCAGTTGGAATATCTACAAGAGCAAACTGTTCATTGAATTCTGGTGAAGAACCAGTAAGAAGTCCCACAATAGCTAAGCCCGACAGACCAATACTCCATAGTAATGGTCGATTCTCGCAGAGAGACTCCATGAAGGGGTGGCCCTATAAGTCACAACAACAAATGCCCAAAGTCTTTCATACTACAAAAATGTAGAGACAACAAATTTTACTGGCATCAAGAATACATACCTTGTAGTTAATGGCAAAGGTGGCCATTTGCATTGCCATGGACATTATATACACTGTGCTGTTAATTAGGCTGGGCTCAAACTCTTTATATAGATCTACAAACTGTTCAGCTCTGTAGGAGAGAAAAGAAAACTGAAATGTTAGTATAATGTGTCAATGTCATGTTATTAATTGAAATATTAAACAGCAGTTTATTTTCTTGTTCTCGTTCCGTCCTACCTGGGCGGACTTCTACTTTGGGCCTCTTTGTAAAGGTAAACCAGGCTACAGAAGTGGACAGCAAACTGAAGCAGCACAGTTAGCACTGTGTAAAGATTGAAGATGTTTGGCAAAGGCCGCTCTCGTGACAAAGTTTTTAGTGGCTGTGTAAGCAAAAGGAAAAATTAATTAAAAGATTCTTAATTTGGTTGTCATAAATAAAACAGCACATGTCATGGTAGGAGAACAATCACAAACATGCGGAGCCTCCATTTTCTTACTTAAGTTCTCACCTTTGATCTAGAGATAAAGAGGAAACATCCAGCCAACAGAAGACCCTGCAAGGTTGCCTGGAAATCGCTGAACTTGACCCCCTCTAGGTAGAGTACAGACTGGCTATAGGCGAGTACCAGAGCATTAAGAGCGAGAATCTTGAACATCTGAAGTGTTGTCACTAGTGTGCAACGGCCTTGCTTTATTACATGGCAGACTGGGGGCAAAGAAAAAGCAACAAGAAATGGAGAGAAACTTTATGTTTGGATCTTTGACAGCATTGTAAATAGCTGAATAAAAAAAAAAAAAAAAAAATCAAATACTCACTGCACTGTATGGATGAGAGTTTAGAGGTGAAAGGGGCTGCAATGGAAGCATCACCCAGTTTCACTACTTGTACCTGATCCTCTTCAAGTTCCCGTAAAACCTGAGTAATCCTCTCCTGTTTTAGAATAAAAACTGACATATAGTCATGTGCTCTAGTATCCCATACCTTTTTGAGTTATAATTATATGGTTTTATTAATGCTAGCAACAGAGGGGAGACACTTGATGAGAATGCCGGCAGTGGCAGAAACAGAGTTTAAGTTACCAGTAAACCATCACACACACACACACACACACACACACACACACACACACACACACACACACACACACACACACACACACCTTTTGGGCTGCAAGCTGCTCTTCTCTCTGGGCCATCACCCTTTGTCTGGCGGCCCTGGAACTCAATTTGCCTCCTGAACCAATAGGTGGTGAAGGTCTTGATTCTGTTGTTGATGCTTCCTTCTCTCTCCCACGTTTCTTTTTTTCAGGCATGCGCTCAGGGGCATTGGCTAACAGAGCAACACCTGGGCAAGAACAAAACTATAAATCACTGCACACACTGTTGTATTCAAGCAAAGCGACAAAAGCTTTATATTGGGACTGATAAATCTTACCTATGTGGGCATGTTTCAGAGCTCCAACATCATTGGTACCATCACCACACATTAGTGTCACATATCCAAGCCCCTTTAGGCTGGTGATCACAAATTCCTGAGAAACAACAATTAAAAATTATTGTTTATCACTTTCAAAATTAAAACGTGCTTAGTTCACACTTAATGATACATTGTTAGTAGGGCTTGGCGATTTGGAACAAAACCATATCTTGGTATTTTTTGGCTGATTGGCAGTAAATGATATGTATCTTGACATTTTTGACAAGGCAGACTAAATGTTCAGTTGTAAGTGAAAGCCACATGTGATCATCACAAACACTTCTATTAAAAGTGATCTGGAGTGAATTTCAGCACATGAAAATGTAAAGCCTCTTATAGTAAGACTTGTTTGCTTTAGTCTCTTTCATCAGACTTCTTTGTTTAATTTTTGTCCTGTCCTTAAATGTAAAAGTATATTCATATAATAAAATCAAGGCATACAGTTACCACAGTTATAGATGATGTTCATGTTGCTCTCAAGATTATTGTAAAGATCTGTTTGATGATTAATCGATAAAGAAACCAGGTTTCTCCGGTATTCAAGGAACAATGTACAATTTAATGTAGTAAACTAGTTATTGGGAAATTGCTTATACATGTAGCAAATGAGTATTCTGATTTCTCCTCCACCTTTATTATTGTATAAGCATGTCTCTGCACAGTCCATTATAAATTAAATTAAAAAACAAAACACAAAAACCTCAATAAAATGTGACTTCTTTAGATTGTTGCAGGTGACTTTCTGTTCATTTCAGTGTACTAAAACTTTGGGCAGACTTTGATTTAAAAACAAAGAGGCATCGCTACATATAATGATCTCTTCTTCTGGTCGGTTTTTCATTCTGCTTGCTTGCCTGCTCTGCAGGCTTTTATGGTGTTGCAAAAAAGCTAATTAGAAACCCTGTTACACATATATAATGTAGAGAAATAGCATTCTCCAAGAAAAAAAAAGATCCAGGGAAATCAGCTGTGGACAGTGAACTTGTGAAATAATCTGTGCAAGCAGAGGGACAGGAGTTTTGAAGGTTTTAGCAGAGAGAGCAAGGACAGAGAGAAGACAATGGAAAACTGTTTCATTATAAATCGTATTATCTTGTAATACACCTCCATCCACGCACCTTTAAAAGTTGATACACCACTTTGTCCTAATTGTTACATACCATACTATAAATGTAACATACTCAAAATACTGATTTCCTGTCAAAAAATATGAGTGGTAGTCCCAGTTAAATACCAGTGGGTGGGTATTGTAGACTGCTGATAAAACTATCTGTCTAAACTCTGCTTTGTCTGTAATGCTTACTGTATTATTCAGAAAAAAATACATATTTAAAAAAAAAAAAAGAAAAGAGCTCGTCTAACATTGACTAAATTATGGGAGCAGAGAATTTTTAGGTTGAGCCCAAGGTTTATCAATATGAAGACATATTGTATATGTTTGTCCAATTATCTATGGCTGCAGGACAATAACATATCATTACTCATTAAATGAGACCCACAAATCTACAGTCTGTTTTAATAATGCATGGTTTCACAGTAGGCAATCATTTCAAGACAAAAAGAAACCTAACTGCTGCTTTAGCACCTACCTTCTGTTTTGGACTGACACGAGCAAACACTTGTATATGAGGCAAGAGGGTGTGAAGTAGACGTGGATCACAATTTAGTCTGGCAAGCCCCTCCCCTGTTACACACAAGTCAAACTTTCGCACAAATGAAGAAATAGATGGAGGGGGCACTGGTATATGCACACTTCCATCTATGGATTCCCACTGCCATTCACCTGGGGAAAAAAAAAAAAACACATCAGAAACATGATTCAAATTCATAAATCCTTTGTATCATTGGTGAAAACACCTACTGCAAATGGATTACTACAAGAACTACAAGATTACACACTTCAGCAACAACTTGCCTTACCCTGATCTGGGCTTGGTTGCAAGATAAGTGTGTGTTCTTTCTGGATAAAGTGAAGCTCTCTTGCTACATGGCACGCAGTTAGAGGATTGTCACCTGTGATCATTACCACCTGAAAGCAGAGGTAAATTCATTAATCATTTTAAAACTACAATGTTCGAATATGTGCACACAATTGTCTGTTGTCATCTTAATTACATGATGAGATGCTTCCTGGATTTCCCTGATGACAGCCTTGCTGTCACTCTTGAGGGGGCAGGACACAACCATGAACCCAGCAAAATGCAAGTCACACTCCAGAGCATCTCGAGTTATCTCCCGGACCTTTAGGACCCAAACATATCCACCTCAGTTTCTATCTAAATGTATGTATATTCATTTGAACTGTGTTAGTTATGATAGAACAAGAACAAGAACCTGCTGATGACTGAGGTGTCCAATCTCTTTGTAACCCAAGGCCAGAACTCTTGCCCCTTCTCGAGACATTTCCTTGTGGACTTCATCATAACTTGCCGGACATGCTGCAAACTACAATCACAGCCACATTGGAACACCAGTAGAGTACACTTGATAAAGCTAGAACCTAAATAGTATTTTAAAAAAGTATGGTGGCTGTTTGTACCATTCTTCTGAGTGTCTCTGGAGCTCCTTTAACAGTTGAGATGTAGCAGAGTTCAGTGGAACCCATTTTCTCATAAGAGGCCAGGACTGACATCCTCTTCAGAGCACTGGCAAAGTGGAAACGCTGGTGTATCTTAAGTCCCTGGGTTTTGATGCCTCGTGGAAACACCTTTTCATCTGGTCAACAGCCAAGAATCAATGATGCACACAGTGAGTAAAGGTGCACAAATGCATTATCATCTCAAATTGAAGACACTGAAGACCCATTATTAAAGTATAAAAAGGCATCTCACACGCACGTAAAATGCAAAGATATTTTATTATATGTTTAAGATACACTAGTCACATTACACCACTAAGCTGAATACAACAGGTGTTGTGACATCCGAATGATGTATTGCAAGGCAACAACAAATGCAAATATAAAAGGAACATATACATAGCCCCAAATAAACAAGAGAATACACATGCTCTACAACACACATCTGCCACTACCCTGCAAGTGCATTTAGTAATAACCCTTTACCTTTAGTGAGGGTCCAGTCAGCAGCAGTCAGCATAGCTTTCTCAAGTGGATCTCCAACCAGCTGTCCATCATCCAGAGTGACCAGAGAGTGACACGTGGCCACCACTCGATGCGTCTCAATTGGAATCTCAGACACAGGCATCACCTCTTTTCCATCCCTGTCATGAACAAAAACATCAGTCAATATGTTCTACACAGTGCTAATGTATGTAAATCTAAACTACATCATTTTAAAAGCATTAACAGTGAGAATGAAAAGAATAATTTACCTCAGGCCTGCTACTCCTCGTACCACCAGACTATCACTGGTCAGTGTTCCCGTTTTGTCGAAACAGCAAACCTCCACTTTTCCTGCAAATGGTATCCTGAAAGGCTCTGTACAGAATACATCTAGGCAGGAGTAAAACAAAATTCTCAAATTAACCACTGCTGTTACAGGCTTTTCATTACAAGCTGCCTTGTCCAGGTCTATTGTATATTCTACACGCATGTAGGAGCAAACACAGACTTACAAAGTTTGGCCAGGGCAATAAGAGATGTGTTAACTGCCAGAGAAAGCTCTATGGGAAGTTCTGGTGGAACCACCGAAGTAAGAATAAGTGTACACTCCAAAAACAACTTGTAGCGGTTTCTGCTTAAATCCTTGGTGCCTTAGGAAATAACGCAAAAAACAAACATTTTACTTATTCCATAACCTCTGGGTACTAGTTAACATTCTTTCTATAATCATGTAAATTACATCATAAACTGATTTTGTGGATCTCACCTTCTACCCACACATAAGCAGCTGCAGCAATGGCAAACACAAGGAGGAAGAGGATAAAGATGAAAGTCTCCAGGTTGTTTGCTGTCACTCTTTTCACACCAAAGAGGATGGTCCGTAACAGCTTACCCTGAAGGCAAGTTTTTATACACTGTAAGTACACTCTCACACAGCACGTCCTACAATGACAGGAAAATAGGGAGTGGTGTAACATAGATGTGCTATGCAGCTTCCTCACCTGAGAGGTGTAGAACCCAGTTCTCAGTACATAAGCCACACAGCCATTGTCAACAGCTGCGAATATAGGAGATATTCAATGATAAATAATGGCTTGTTTTGCTGATGAACATTGGTGACTGATGTACAAATTAATATAACAGCCATTATACATTTTTAAAAAGAAATTAGCACCTACGTTTGAGCCCAGCACTGGCCTTTAATGGTGGGCTATGTTGGACCACTTTTGTGCCCCCAGAAATGACATGGAGTCGAGAGTCTGTTTGAAGGTCCAGGATTTGCTCTGGGTCCAAGTCCTCGACTGGCTCCTGTGCACCCATATTGTCATTAGTTATATGATACCCCACAATAGCACATGCCATTAAGAATAATAAAGTTTTAAATTCCATAGTTTAAGCTTTTAGCTCTGTAGACTGGAACTCTGTATATATTTGTTTGCCTAACCTTCATCTGGGGTACTGACTCCCCAGTCAGCATAGCCTCATCAACAATGCATCGGCCCCTGAGTAACAGCACGTCACACGGTACCAGGTTGTCCTGTGGTGAACGTCCTACAAAGAATACAGTATACACATCATATATATATCACATACATATATGTGAAGCATACATCTGGTGTTTGTGGAGAGAATACAAACACTGATATGGCACTTACCTATTGAGACAAGGTCACCAGGGACAAGATCATCACTTGAAATAGGTCTCCACTTCCTGTTGCGATATACCTGCCACAAAATACATAGAATATATATTTTAATAATATTGCAACAATTTAAAAAAACATTATTTGAAGTTATAACCCTAACATTTAAAGGTCAGGGGCAGCACAGCAGTGGTGTGGTTAGCACTGCCACTTCACAGATACAAGTTCTGGTTCAAATCTACCTGCCAACTACAGCCTTACTGTGTGGAGAGCAGGCATGTTCTTCCTGTGCTTGCTTGGGTTTCTTGGGTACTCCAGTTTTATCCCACGGTCCAAAAGCATGCATGTTAGATTAACTGGTGACACTAAATGCCCATAGTTGAATAAATTAAGAGTTGAATAAATCAGGTGGATATCTACCAAAGTTAGTTGATAATATAAATTCTGTGTTTCCTTCCACATTGTATCCATGTTGTGATGCAGTAAAAGCAGTCAAAAAAATGGGTATTCTGAACTAAAAATGCTGCAGCTTAGAAATATATCAACATAATATAACAAATTTGCAAGGCTCAAGCCTTCAATTGTCTACAGATTAACTTTTTTACTATGTTTTTGTACAAATGGAGGACTTTGGAATTTGGCCCCCCTAACTTACATAGGAAGCGTTATTTAAGAGGTCTCAGAAAGGCCTGTATTAACAGGAAGAATGGCTAGAGCATGTATAATATGTTTCAGTGATCATATGAGCATCGGACTGCTGTTTTTAGACAAAAACTGTTCTTTAATATACTGAAGTTCTGTATTGTATTAAGTCTACCTGAATCATGTACGGCTTGTTTCCCATGCGACGGATCTCAGACATATTCCTCATCTGCTGCTGGACCAAGGAGGCCTCAAATGCTACCAGCATGAACAGTGTAAAAACACTGTAGTACCAATACTCGTCCAGACACCACAGCCCCACACAGAACACCTGATGGATTACAGAGGCTAAATAACTTCACAGGGATAAACACATTATTATAAGGTTAACACTTTTTAAAATAAAACTAGTCAAATCCTAATAAACATTCACTCATGCATACCTGGAAAACAAAAAAGGGAGCTGTGGCTCTCTCTTTGAAGAGTTCCAGGAAATCTGGCACCATCATCTCAGCACGATTGGTGCCATAGCGTTTTTCTGCAGCTCTGAGTTCGGCCTCCTCCTGGTACCCACGCCAGGACTGAAAGTAGCCAATTGGGTGACTGATGGGAAATGCTATTGGAAGGAAACGTTTCTTCTCTTTATGGTCAAAAATGTAGCGAATCTTTTGAAACTCAAAAGAAAGAATTCTCTCTCCATTTTCATCCTGTTGGGCAGAACAAGAGAATTACACAAAGTGTAAGCTTTTCTTAGATTTTTTTGTGTTTGTGAAAAAAGAAAACATCAGTTTATACACTATATATATTTAATAACAAATAACATTATTGTCTACCAAATCTAACAAAGAAATGACTAAGTCAAATTGGAGGACTCCAGTGTAAAAAGGTGAAATGTGTGAACTTACCTGGTCCCTTTGTAATGACACAAGCTCAGCCGAACCATTGTTGGGGGTAGGGACGACCTTCGCCAGCGTAGCTTTGTTTGGGTCTGGTTCCTGTGCAAACACATAAACAGGTGAAACAGGGCCCTATTTATGCTCACTTGACAGATATGAAGTTCAGGCACATTCTTAAACCAATCCTTGTCCTCTACATGTGCCAGCAAAACTAAACATGATTACACTGCTAATATAAAATCTGCAATATAGTGACTTTTTTTAAAATATAGAGTACATCCATTTACAAAGAAAAATACACAAATTTGCTAAACAAAACTAATTGTAATCTGTTTCATTTTTAAATAACTATAATCTTCTAGTATTTCTGGCTGAAACATTACTACTTTGTTTTTGGTCAGTAACGGAGGTCTATGGCACAGACAAATACAATCCTAGTATAAAACTGAAACCCATGAGGAGATGACACAAGTTTACACTCTGCTTGGCAGAGAGACAAATGTTAGCAATCTTGCATTTGCTATAAAAGTGTTTAAATGAAATAATCATGGGTATCTTGACCAAACTGACAATGGGGATAAAAACATAGTTGTCAGAACTAAATAACCCCTTTTTATGAGATATGCCAGTTGTGATTCAAGGTTATAGACGAAGTGTACTCACTGGTGTGAAAACAGCGTTACAATGCATTAGCCAGGGTTACAGCCCATCAAAGTTCTTGCTATAGTGCCTTTAAGTAAGTCTATTCTGATACCTACTCCTACTCCCATAGTGTTAGAAGTTGTACACGTACATGTACATGTGATGGGGTAAAATTGGATCCCCTATAGATATAAAATTATTATTGAAGTTATTTATGATGTTTACCTTGGAACAAGTGAGCCAACAATGCGCATGCACAGACCAATAACCTGAGAGAGCTGTGAGGACGTGCGCGATCCCGATAGCAGCAAGCGCCAGTAGGCCTGCCTCTGGATAGTCGGTGGCTCCGTAAACTCCTAACCATATATACAACCAGCTTGGGTAAAGGAACGCCAGAAACGGGAGGATGGTCCCGTGTAACAGCCGGGGCCTCCGCCTGTAAAGCGTGACCGAGCTCACCAGCTCGTCACCGGTGCTAGTATCATGTTGGTTGTGGTTCAAATAGGGGGCCATTCGTAGCTCACCCGGTCCCCGGATCCCGTCTGCAGCTATACTCTCTTCTTTCTTGGCCTCGTCCATTGCACTTAACTCAGTCCTCTGGCCCCCTCTGTCATCCAGCACCACCCCCGTTGAGCTGTAACGGGCCAGTAGGGTTTAAAAAAAAAAAGATTCTACACAATGAGCGATGCTCAGTCCTCCCTTCGGAGCCCGTTTACTGAATCGCTAGTCCTCAGGCCGTGGCTTCCGCATACGTAAATACGCAAGGACACGCAATGGTCTAGTTGGCACAACACGATTGAACCACAAAAATAGACGTCTTCCACGTTGTTGTTTAAGTCTTCTAGTAAAATTGCATATATGAACGCCAAGGTTTCTTCAAGAAAAAGCACACTAAATTCGTCATTTAATGTTTAAACTTAAAAAGTGAGCCCTTTAATAAAAACGACGTTATTATAGGGGCGTTGCCAAAGTGAGAGATTGACGCACACTTGAACCAATAAAATTAAAAAGCAAGTTCCCAAAGTTGTGTTTTCATCCAATCAGATATTAGTGGGCTTGTGTGGCGTAGTCCGCGCACAGACATGGCTTCACATCATGTGCTGGTGCTTTAACCTTGACTGACTAGTTTTGCTGAAGGAAGAAATCCTACAAGAGCAACATGTAAGAACCCTAATCATTGATTATATCAGTTATACATGCAACGTTATCATCTAGTCTAGACAGAGAATGTTTTACATACAGACTGTAAATAAAGACATTTGTGATATTGTGAATTAGTATCTGTTCTCCAATACAACTTCCTACCGTTTTAAATAACGATTAGCCTTCGGTTGTTGTAACACTTGAGGATATGTCAGGCTTATGATTAATCATTGGGCTTGTCTGTGTAATCAGAGGCTGAATTACACAAACATACCATGTTTCAGGCAAGCTGCTATGGACATTACGGCGAAGTATTGCCATAAAGAAATGGAAGCATACGGGTCATGTGTGGCTTCCAACCCATCAACATGGCAGCAAAGGTGTAATGAACTGAAGATGAAGGTTGCACAATGCACATCATCACAGTAAGGCAACAGACGTGTGCACCCATTCCCACTTCTGTATAACCCGATTTTCTAAACTTTTCTAAACTTTCTAAACCCCTAAACTTGTTTTCATAGCCCAGTGATACAGAAGATCAGACAGGACTGCTCCAGTGAGTTTATGAAGTTTGAGCACTGTCTCAGAGAAAACCAGGATAAACCTACCTCCTGTTCACCACAAGTGGCTCGCTTTCTGGGTTGTGCCGAGACAGTGGATCTTAGTGGAGTGGGTAAGTTTTTGCGGTAACAGGACATAAACAACTCAGTGTCACAAACAACTATGGAATGCAATTTATTATACATAGGACAAATGATTGTGTATAATGTACTCTTTTGTTAACTCTCCAAGAGGCAAGGGCTTTTTTTATAAGTGCATGATTTGTGCATGCTGGAACTTGTAATATATTTACTAGTATCTTGGATATATTGAGAATGTGAATGTAAAAACACATAAATTATGTCAGGAAAATTGGACTATTGCTCTACCTTCTAGTGGTACTCCTTTTCCTTCAACATAACAATAAATTATTTTTATTTTTCCAGCTGCAAATCCAGTCCCATCATAGGATTAAGTCATCTTCTTCACTGTCAGAATACACTTGTTGTCACAGCTGCTCCAGTGTGCTAGACTCACATCTTTTCCAGCTATTTTACTGTGCATATAGTGTTACTTAATGTATTTGTCTTTATATGAACATATAGGGAATTGAAGCCACAACACTGTGAGATAGATCGGTTGTGCGGATTATTCAATTACTGTGTTTTTTTTTTTTTTACTTCATTTGTAAATGTGTGCATGTAAAAATAACATTTCTACTTCCCTGTAGGCAAGGATGTCTGATTTTTTTTAATAATCTCAATCAAGACATTTCATAAAAGTTGGCTTCAGACTGGTTACTGATGGTAGTGTGGCCCTAAATGCTTGAAAAAATTAGAATGTTGTTGGCACAAACCTTGGACCCACAGGATCAAATCTGAGTAGTGCAAGCTTCTGTGGAACTGCTCAGTGTCCAAAATGTCAGGGTGGTTTTACCTAACAGCTTGAAAGTATAAATGGGTTTAAAAATGTTATTATGTGTTATCAGAGAAACTCAAATGGATGATTAAAGTTTTTTGTTTTCCAATGCCTATGTCTATTCTTCTCTTGCCATCCTCTGGTCTGAGTCAGAGTCAAATATTAAACTGGAATGTATCGCTCCCACATAAACACTCTGGACTTCTCAATGACTGAGAAATAGGGAGTTTAGGAAGAAAGGAGAATTAGGAGGTTGTCCACCTCTAATCACCAGGACTACTGAGAGAGACAGAGGGAGGATGTTGAGTTATGAGCCCTGTGACCACCAAGCAGAACAGATCTTTTCTGGCTCAATTATTAAGGTGCAGACAGGGGTAATGGAGCGGGAAATGATTCATTCCTTTCAAATGTAACATCTTTGGTTCATACCAGATAAGCAAGTGATCAGTGTGTCATCGTGTAGGACAAATAAGGCAAGAGCAGTTCAAAGATGAAACCAAAGATTGTATTGAACATACAGCAACATTACATTCAAAGCACATCACCTGGCAGTCACTGAACAAAAAAGTAAGATAGGATCTCACCGAATACCACACAAATAAGTTACATTCACAAAAATATCACTGTAAAAATACTTTGAGCCAGTGATCAGAGTCAAACATCATGAAAGAATGTCAAAAGCTGTAGCCTAAACAGGCACCTAAATGAAACAGGTATCACCTTATCCTATTATTCTGCACCACATTGTGAGTTGGATCCTGACGCTCCATTGAAACACTTGCTATCCAGTTTTAATTTGGAGGCTATGTCTTTAGACCTACTTTGTGACACATAAATAACATGCTACAGTTTAAATAGTTGCTGATTATTACAGAAGAAGGTACAAAATATCTACCTAACAACATCTAATTTTAGATGTTTCAGAAATTATTACAGAAAGTGACTACAATTAATTGTAACACAGTTATACTCACATTTACATTTGTGTCCTAAGTCTGGGGTATTATGGATCTATTGGTTGTCATTTGCTGCACTGCTTCTTAGTGATTTCATTACAAAAGAAAAGAGAGAGCTAAAGCAATAATTACTTTACAACCCTGTTTTCTCATAAGGCTTTTCAAATGACCATGTAGTGTAGGCTACATATTAACAAAATGTCTTAGTTGGTGTTGTTACTGCCATGCATGATCAAAAACTAAATGCAGTTTCACATTAGCATTTTACATCAAGAATTTCTTCTTCTTTGCAATGTGCGTTCTTGAAGTCATTGGGCAAGTTAAATTGTAATCATATCCAGCGCAATATCCTGAGTTATAGCTCAGGTTACATAAACATACACACACTAACCTGAGAGCAAAATTGTACTCCATTCCATATACAGTATTGTATATGCTGCAGTCTTTCACGCACAATAAGTAATTATTAGTCCAGTCAAAAGAACATTTAATGCAATATTCTAATTTAATTTAAATGCTCAGCTGCACATACGTCCTCCCGGACTCCTAAATACATGTTCTTTGATTGATGAACTAACTTTCAACAACCAATTTATGTCTGTAATTTATGATATACATATTATGTGTCTTTTGACTTTTTTGTTGGCAAGTACCATGACAGACTTAATTGAATGTCACATAAATACAACAAGAGAAACCGAGGTCCTTTAACATATCTTGGACATTTACAGTGTAGTATGTATTTCCAGCATGTGATTCTCAACTTGCAAAATGGTGGCAACATTATGCAAATCGACTGCAAAGTGATACGACTGACTTGTGTTAATTTTAATAAAAGCATTTGTTTAAATTGTGTTTGGGTTTTGTCTATTTATGGACAGTGGTCCCTCAAGCTTGTTAATGGACAGACTCCATTAGCTCCAGTTCTAAAGTAATAGATGGAACAAGAGGATAAAATGTTTAGAGTTTATAAGGGTCAGGAGGTGAAATAGGAATTCTGCATTGAGTAAAGGCGGTCTATAGGGTTTCCAACTCGCCCTTGCAAGAGGCTGCTGTCCCCTGTTGCTAAGAGGCAGTCGCCAAGGTGACCAAGGCTTCCATCGCTGTCCAAGTCGTGAAACACTGTCTCTGAGTCTGCAGTGAAAGAGAGTAAGATCGTGCACAGCCAACATAAAAACAGCTTTTATTAGTACCAGAGAACACAGAAAATTAATTTCTAAATATTTTCTAAAGAAATAATGAATTAAATATTGAGCAGACTGTATTCTGACTGTATACAAAACACCAACAAGCTCTCTGAAAGTTTGATATTTACTGTAACTACAGGGGACAAACTTGCTGGTTGGCCCCATGACCTTGCATTGTTTTGACTGTCATGATGGTAGGAGAAATTATGAAAACATTTTACTTTCAAGGGAGATGAATTTGCATCAAAGACCACCTGTCTTACCATAGGAGTGCAGTTGGTCATTGTTCAGTTGAGGTGGTGTTAGCCCATGTCGAAATGGCTCTCCACTGTAGATGTTAGGGTCTAGAGTAAGTAGTTGCTGACGTGGCAGAGAGGGATAGCCTAGCATCCCATCCATGCCGTGGGTGCTAGATCCATCTGTGGGAAGATGAAAATTATATCAGTTATACAATTAAGCTATTTTGTTAATGTGTCTGTACTAATTCAATCTTCCTGATCCTGCCACAGCTCTTTGAGCTCTTACCCTCACTGTCATCATTGCTCTGTCGCCCCCCTCTACTTGGTCCTCTTCTGGTTCCTCCAAGCTGTTCCTGCTCCTGCTGCTGCTGCTGTTGTTGCTGCTGTCGGCGAGCTATCTTTTTCATCTGAGGCACCAAAAAAAAAAAATATTGTTATGAATCGTTATTGTTATGAATTGTCTGTATAAGTTGAGTGTGGCAAAGTGTGAAATAAAACCAATTCTTCACGAAACACGTCAAGTCTAACCTTTGCTCTCTGATTTTGAAACCACACCTGCACAACTCGTACCGTGAGCCCAGTCTCAGCAGCTAGTGTTTCCCTTACCTACAGGAGGGAATGACAGCATGAGATTAACTGCTCTACCCTAGACAAAGAAATGCAAGAACAGTTAAGGTTAAAAGCATAGGAGTATTATTCTGGCATGCATTTCCAGTGATAAGACAAACTGGTTCACCCACCTTGCGGCAAGGTTTGGCAGACACTTCAAACGAGGCCTTGAAAGCCCGGCGTTGCTGTGTGGTCAAGATGGTGCGGGGTCGTTTCGAACGCTTGTGTTCCTTCCCTTCATCGCCACCCTTCCCCCCACCAGAGCCCGTGCCACCGTCTTCATCCTCACTTTTCACTGTGCAAGGTAAGCAGAGAGCAAAACAATATGACTAGCATGCATGAGAAACGTTTTTCAGTGTACCCCTAAATTAAAAGCTGTAAAGAAGGCTAAGAAAACACATGAGAAGGTATTTAACAGTAGAGTGACTGATCACTAGTAGGTGGTTAACTGCTGAAAAAAGCTTCTAGAGTATTTTAATTTGCTGTGCACTGGAGGTTTTGCTTCACATACTGTGGCCTGTTGAAGACAACATACTTCAGCTACACAAATGGAAGTAACATTGTTTAAAATTTAAGAATGAGCGTGTATCTTTTCTTCTTTGTTGGTTAAAAAAAATTTACTTTTTAAAATGTTTGCTGTTGTGCTGAGAAGAATTGTACATCACTGACTGAGTATCTTATTAGTCAGTGAATTAGTAATGATCTCAGTACCTGAGATGCAGTTCACTGTATACATTACTGAACAGTGTGAGACATAGCCCCTTAAAACTGTAATTGCCCTCCAGAAGCTGCTTGCTGTTCTGCAATGCATGAAGGTGATTGAGATTGGTTAGAACTTCTGTTGCTTCTAGGAATGTATTCACAATAGACAGGGAAGTTTTAGCAAGTGTTTTGTCAAAGCAGCCTCATAAGAAACCATTACCTGATTCAGTCGGTGTAGGACTAATTGCGGCCAGCATTTCTCTTTCCTTCTCGTAGTCCATGCGGCAGAGCAGCTGGCCTTCTTTCAGCACAAACTCATCACCTCTCTGCAGCCGACGTTCACACTCACAGCAGCTAAAGCAGCCCAGGTGGTACACCTGGCCTAGGACGCGCATTATCAGCTCTGAACGTCCAATCACCTGCAGGCAAGCACTGCATTTCCTTACAAACAACCTGAAGACACAGAGAGACAAACACATGGGTTTATAAGTGAACATGAACCACAATATATAACTTGTAAAACATGGCATTATGGGAGTCAGTGATTGCAGAAAAGGTGAGGTAATTAAAGATGGAGGCACAGATTGAGCTCAGACACATTTACCCTCGGCCCCAATGATTCTAAAGATTAGCATAGTCTCTTAATTAAAGGTCATATGAACATTACCCAAATCACAGAGCAACAAGAGAACATCTGCTGCAAGGAATTACTGTAGTTTTCTTTTTTATATTGTATTTTTTTCTCCTTCGTGACAGTAGATGGCAGTAGTTAGCTTCATAAGAGAGCTGCCTGTTATGTGTCTTTTATTTCTTAAATGTTTAGATCTGTTTGATTAGGCGAACTTCACCCTATCCATAAATCACCCACAATCCTGTTAGCATTATGAATAAAGCTTTATACAGAGTATTACGCTTTAACTTTCTCAGGTCCATTGTTTTCCCCATGAGCAATTTCTTTCTTTTGTCCCTCCGTGAAAGATGGTAGTTCATCAGTTTCTCTCCTGCTTCACCATCTCATCAGACCCTTATTTCTATTCACAGTGCCTAAGTATCTGCCATTAAATTCCTCTTAAATCCCTGTTCTTGCACTTGGGTCCTCCCCCTCCCTCCCTAGTATTTTCTGCCAGCATTCCCAGTTCTCCCTCATGCCCTCCAAGCCTTCCTCCCCAGTTCACTGAAACTAATAAAGACAGGATTAATTAGATTGTTGTTTAAACAGTGTGATGGCCAGACAGACGCTGTAAACTCATAACCAGGGATTGGGGATAGCATGGGGTTAATCTCTCTCCTCTCACTTATGCACACTAAAAAACACATACACACACTGAAACATATACTCACACACATCCATGCACCCGTGCACCCGTGCAGGCATGCACACAAACATTTGCACACATCCAAGTATAGAGCTGCAGATGCCACGTGAGTATTTCTGTGATGGCAGAAATAGATGGCGCTAATATGGATTTCAAGCCGTAAAAGTTCTGCGCACTTTAATTTCAAATTTCTAGAGCAACATCTTGCAAAACGTAATGGACCAAACATTTCGGCACTTACAGTACCCCTGCCCTGCTTTTAGAATGGTTGGAACTAGGAGTGTAAGTGAAAAATCAATGATTTGATTGACTGTCAAATCATTTTTGTGAGAGACTATTTTTGAACATCATAGAGAAGCGGAACTAAAGTTAAAACAATGTTTCCAGTACTGCACACAGACCGCATGCACAGCTGGGAGATATGTCAGCAGGCAGATTCATCAAAATGAAGCAAAGTGTGGTGTTATTTTACTCACTTGGACAACAAAAGTGAGTGCTCATTATGGGGGATGAAATATTTTAGACTTTACATCACGATTATTCAAATAATTAACTTGATGCCCAGATTATTCAACCACATAAAACTATTTTATTGCCCAGCTCTACTTCAAACAGCCAGAAATGACAGCAGGATAGACCTGTAGCTGCAACTTATGATAAATTATTTCCCCTGGCATTGGAATGACTAAGACCTGATGACAAAATCAAAAAAGACTCAAGTTTTCTGAATCTGGAAACCACCCAAGCTCAAATGATATTTCCCAAATCCCCATAAACTTACTGTCTGGATATTGTAACTAAATGAAATCATAAGTACCGCTAGTTGGCAATGAATTACGGTCTAAATCCAGGTGTAGGGGGAGATTATGTTCCTTTAAGAAAAAGCTAAAGCTTCATATAAGTTTAATACAAAGCACCCAATTCTGACCAGTGATTATTTTTTGTCAGAGATTGTACCTGTATTGGCTGGTTACCTATGTTCACCAGAATACCGATCATCATCAACATAATTCTGGTGGTGCAAAACACACCTGCAGTAAGAAAATGGTATGAGATACACTAGAATAAGATTTCAACCAGAATATTTCTAAGAATGAGAAAGGTCAGTGGACGCATAAATAGCACCAGGACAAAATACAAAGCTGGACAAGAAAAAAGATAGTATGGCAAGGAACAGGGGGAGGAAGGGGGGAGGAAGGGGGGATGAAGTCAGAAGTGTTGAAGCTCCCTGACTGAGTGATAGGAAGGTGTTGCTGCCCAAATCTGGAGTTTAAAGAAGGAGCCAGGTCTGCACATTAGAGCTCCTAATCTGTGATTCTGTCCCAAACGCAGCTGCTACAGCTAATCTTTTTCAATCCATCTGCCAAACGCTCCTCAAATTCCCCAAATGACAGTGTCGCTAATTTAACATCATAACGCAAACACAAGCCTCCTTATTAACAGCAATACAAACATCTATCGTGACAGGATCTTGCGTTTAGCTCAACCTATTTTCTTTTAGAAACATCACATCACACATGTGATGTATGTACTTTCTGCACAAAGATACATGTTAATAATTACATTGATCATCTTATACAATCCACAAAACTAACACACTGCCTTTCATTTTTTAAACAGACTTCAGCGGTTTAAATGCTTTCTTTCACTCTGAACAAAATACAGCATAAAAGAATTGTCACAGGATTGCTTGACATAAGACTGATGATGTTGCTGGTTAAGTCCCACACTCCCTAATCGGGGTGTACACAGCACGGTAGGAATTTACTCAACATGGCAATGAAGGCAACTTGGGGCAACTGCCACAAAGGGGGGTCTGTAAGTAGATCAGTCTAATCCCTCTAATAGAAGTATCATTCACACGGGCTTTGACCAGAGTGTAGCTTCCAATAAATCATACTGGCCATAATGGTTAAAGTGCAGCCACACAAATGCACATTGAGTTATATTTAGCTGTTTTTCATGCTAGTGTATCTGAATACTTACAATTACGTATTTAGTTCAAAAGTTTTGTTTTGAAATAAATATTTTGCAAAAAAATACACAGATCTTAAAAACAAAGACACCTGTGTTTTTGATCATATATTTGGTTAACAAAAAAATGGTATTAATAATTACAAACTTAAACGTTTGTATATATAATTAACATAGCAAACATCAGGAATCACTGGAATTGGTTTGTATGACATACAAAGTTATTTTTTGCATTTGAATTTCCATTCTGAAAAGTGACCTTGATACGGGAAATTAAATAGGTGAGAAATAGTAAAGACCAGCTGCATACAAATCTATCTGAAAAGATATTTTCAACAGCACAGGACTGCTTTAGACTTGAAGTGATTTCCTTTAGTAATGCAGTTATGTAATATTCTGTATGTATATTCTGTATATATATATATATATATATATATATATATATATATATATATATATATATATATATATATATATATATATATATATATATATATATATAGATAGATAGATAGATAGATAGATAGATAGATAGATAGATAGATAGATAGATAGATATAGATAGATATATATAGATATATAGATATAGATATATAGATATAGATATATATATATACAGTGTGACAAAGAACAGCAAAGTAAGTGACTCTCTCTCTCTTTCGAATGAAGACAAAAGAGAACAGTCAACATTGAGAGCTTCTGATATACAATACCTCAGGAACCTTGGCTGCAGGCAATTTCATGTTGAGTGCCATGGATTTTGGAGGGGTTAGGGGGCACGACTAATTACAAGCTCACTGCTTATGAGATCAAATGTAGCAGAGGCAGAAAAAGGTGATGTATTGTAAGTACTGGAAGGGTATAATCAGCTCTTTCCCTCTTGTGTTATTGTAGATCCTAGGCATACAAACAGAATAACAGAATCATTGTCATCTCTCTAAGCTGTGTCATGTGGCATTGTTTTGCCTGTGAGCTCTGACAAGCACAACACTGTCTGGACCACAATGCAATCATTCCATAAATATGGATGTGTCTCTGAGTGAGTACAGTTGTTGTGCTTGCTTTCATAATTGATGACTATTTATACAGGTACGGGTTTTCCTATATTGACTCAAGCTTTGGATCAGTTGTGTGTAAGCAAGTCCAAAAGAACGTAACTGGGACAGGGATATGCGTCACCATGGGACTGATCAAAGATATAGCACTGTCATCTATTTAAATTCCTATAGTTTAAGATACATTTCTTTCTCTAAACATATGCTAAGGTATTCATGTACAAACTTGTTTCTACCATTCATTATGTGCTCAGTATGACCATACTGTGACACACAAATGGGTGTTTACATATTCTGTAAAAATGAAGGTACATCCAAGGATTCGTGCGAGAGTTGCAAAAAGAACAAATGATATACAACAATCTTACTTTTAAGTTGTATTCTGTTTAGTATCCACTTCTCAGATGTGATTGTATGTTTGTGTGTGTGTGTGTGTGTGTATATGTGTAGATGTGTGCACACTTTTGGCGGATATTGCTCTGTGAAGCAAAATGGCTCAGAGCCAGGGTTCAGTAATCACATCATCTCCTTTTATTAAATCTCCCTGCACTGCTTCTGTGTTATTAAAATCTCCCAGCATTCCCCACGATACTCGCTACCCCTGCCGCCACTCACTCACACTCACACACATGTATATAAATATATATATAGTACAGTCACACACACACGCACACACACTTGCACATTGGTTTATATACAGTCACATGCACAGATAAACACAAATATGCACAGTTTGTGTAAACACAGATAAGGGTCCTGGATACAAACATCAATAAAACAAAGACAGATGCTGTCATTTGTGCACCGTATCCATCCATGCATCATTAAAGTAACATCATAAAAAGACTTCTTGCTCAAAGGATAGCTCTTTAAAATTTGTAAAAGCTGTGTAATAATAATTCTTTAATGACCATGAGGGCCTGCTTTGAAGGGGAAATATCATCAGAGACATTTCTGCACTAACACTCAGACAATCTTCAAGTTATATGGCTACATGTTATAACTCTCACTACAGCGGTAATAAGTCCAGCTCTCCATGACAGCAGCTCTGAAGTCTGTAATATTCATGTCCTAGTGTAAGGTACCTGTGTAAAGTAACAACTAAAAATCTGTGTGACGTACATGGTTTGCATGGTATGCAACTCTGGGTGTGTGCAATCTACACCTGATGCTACCAAGAATGAATGCTATGTGTGAGAATATAGATGTGTGTTTGTGTGCGTGAGTGAGAGGCTGTGTGTGTGTGTTAGTTTAGATAAAACAGTTAATCCCCAGGCCACCAGAACGCAATATCCTGTCTGCCCATTTCTCATTTCCTGTCTGTCTCTGGTGGAGCGGGAAGCAGCAGGGAGGGGGTGGCGGGGGACAGCGGGACCCGTTGCCCCAGAAACAGGAGATACAGCCGGTCGATTTGAGAAAAGTCTATGTCGATCTCCCTATCTCTCCCTCTCTGGTGCGACCCCCTATTCTCTCTCTCTTTTTTCCTCTCCCTCTCTGCTTTTATTATCTCAGATTTAATAAAGCCGAGACGAGCAGCTTGTTCTGCCATGAAACATTTATTAGCTGTCTGTTATAAAATTGTTGTGGGGGAGGAAAGATGATGGGGTCTCATCTCACATTATTCAAAAACAGTGGCAATATCACACTCCCACCCCCCCACCCCCATGCCCTCCTCACATGCATACACACCCAGACAAAAATCTGCCCTTCCCTATGGCTGGTCCCATCCTAAAACTCTCTGACACCTTGGGTTCACCTGCCTTATCCCACTTCGAACCCTTTTCCCATCACTGAATTTTTTTCAGCCTGATGTTCTTTCATTTTTGCTATGAAATCTAATTGGTCTTCCAGAGCACACGTTAAACAAAATGAAGAACTTACAAGTTTCCATTCCTCTGGCAAACAATTAACCATTATCTGCTGAGCTGCAGGTTTAGACACCAGGGTAAGAGAAGTCTTATGTGTAGCCAATCACTGGGATTTGTGTATTTTGTACACTCATAAATCATGTAAAAACACACTAGACCACATACTTTTCCTTCACTTTCAGCCACATTATATAAACTTAAATGTTCAATTGCCTAAGGTTATATTTTGTCTTTTTTGTAATCATAAAGAAAGTCTTTGGTTACATAGGTCTCTGTTTCTTATATTTTTGTGCCAGCACAATACAACCAGGATTTTGATTCTAAAAAAACACACACAGTACTGTATTGTTTTTGTACGACTGTAATTTTATCTTAAAATGTAAGCTGTCATTGGGCATCAAAACAGAGTTCTATCCTTCGACATCTTCTCTCTAATATCAGAGATTAATGTCTCAGAACAAATAAAATAAAAACTATCTGCATGCTTAGAGACCACAAAGGATAAAGAAGAAATGAGTCTTCTTGTAATTTAGTTGAACAGCCCTTTTAGAATGGCAATAATTTCAGAATTCAGATTTCTTTTATTAAAAGTAATTAATTGATATGCCAGTGAAGCAATAAAGTTTTAACTGATAGCAATAAGGCTTTTATGGTCTCTCTGACATATCATTACGTAATTCTCTCTAGTATTTCCCCGCAGCTTAGCGTCAGACCTGTCATCAAAGGACAACACACAGCATACACTGAATGCTGGGTAATTAGCACTGTACCCAATCAGCCTCTCCACCTCCTCCTCCCATTCTGATCCTGAGACACAAAGAGGCGCTGGGGGGGCGATTAAGAGAAAACAAGGGATAAACGGGGAGATAAACTGTTTGGTGTCATCGCTGCTATCAATCTCAACGGAAGAAAATGAGGTTTGGGATAGAGAAATATTATTACAAAGCAGACAGTGATGAATGAGAAAACGGATGGAGAGGCAGGGAGAGAAATGGGGCGGGGTGGGGTGGGGGTATAGAGGGAAAAAGAGGGGTCGAAGCAGATGCATCCTCTGTTTTAAAGCAATAAGACTCCGAAGTTTGCTCAACTAAACACAGTGTGTTGGTGTTGGACTTACATAAAACTATACCTGGTCAGCACAAGGAGATTCCAATGCTTTGGCAGTGGGGTCTCTCTCTTTCTGAAGTGTGAGGGTTTTAAACCTCACTGTATTCTCACCCTCCACCCCACAGAGTCAGGTATTAAACTAAGCATTTAGGGAATATCCACCCTGGTGACTTGTATTCCCTCGGACTAAAACTGCCTTTATAGGGCTTACAAGGGTGCTGCAGGCTTCCAACAGCCAGAAAACCCCTTCATCCTGTTTGGGCTCACCACTCCTGATCAGGGAACTTTTACTATGCAGTTTGGCAAGGAACCACTCAGCCAAGCCAGTTTGTGAAAGGCAATGACCTTGTAAGAAGTGCAGGATACTAAGAATATCTCACTTGAAATCCCATTTTCTGCCTATTACTATTGAGCCTTTACTTTCTAGTGTATTAAATATTTTTCAACCAAATTGTTATTATCTGGACCATCTTCAGCAGTTAAAACAATTCCGACAAACATACTAATGGGAATTTAGTGTGCAAGAACATATTGCCTCAAAATCGTTTCAAAGCCTCATGTTGAACATCTGGTCTATAACAGGCTAGAGTTCCAGAGAATTTCTTGAGATTTCAAAACAAAAATAAATCCACCACAAAAATCCACAAAATGCATTTGAGTTTATTGTGTCTAAATCCCCTTATTTCCATAACAGATTGAGACCAGAAACCTCAAAACTAAAGGCATACCACCTGTTTTTTTAACATAGATAATGAATAGCAGTAATATGACCACTTATTTATTACCAAGATTCAGGTAATGAACAGCTTCGTAACAACTCACAAATGAACCTTTATTTTATTTTATACACTTTGAAAAATGTAGTTAATTGTTTAAATTGGAATTCTTCACCTCAAAAGTCTACTGACATTTGAACACATTAGAATGACTTGAACATGCAAATGTAGAATATTCTTTTGCCTAAAAGGTAGTTTAGACCAGATGAACTAAGTGGGGGATGGGTCATATTTCAAAATCAGCTGTTTTCTTCATTGATGTGAAAGGCATGCATTTGTTTATTTGTTTTAGCTCATTAGAATAAACTAATTGTAAAAATTTCAATGAGCTAAAACACATTTGCATTTATTTATTTTTCATCGTTGTCATACAGAGTACAGATGAGCAGGGTAGCAGCGCTGTTTGGCACGCTGACTATACTGAGAAAGAGTCAGGGAGGAGAAGTCTGCCTGTGTGTGCTCGGCGACGTAATCAAAGCAAGAGATGAATTAAAAAATATTTTGACAAGCCAGAGATACTGCATGAGGGAGATAGAAAATAGCCACGTATGAGCTAAAAAACCTGCAAGACGCCATCATACCATGCATCCAGTTTATCCACACATTTTTCGAGGTAATTTAATAATTATAACAACTGACATGCAAAGAAAGTATGTGTACAGACATAAAGTAACGGATCTGTGCGTCTACTTGAACCACCTGAAAATAAACTGAAAAAGTTAATAGAAAGGTATAAGCACCTTTAATAATTGTACAAATTTCAAATGGGTTCATACCCACATTTCAAATTCTTGGAGATGGTTGTCTGTTACAATGCACACACCTGCTCTACATGGGAGGGAAGCGTGTGTAGTGTAAGGCGCTGATAGACAGGCTGCAGGGAAAACAAGGAGACATTGTTGCTGATCTGCTGAAGGTCACAGGCAGTGCTGTGTGGCAGACTTGGCATAGACTCACACAACAAGACAATCCATATGCAATGTATAGGGGACTAAATCAACGCCACAGTGAAAGAGATGCAGACTATTCATTTGGACCTGCAATTACGGTCATTACAACAAATATTTTTTTTAATTCCGTCACTGAAAATAAACCTAGAGCCTCATTTCTGATAACTTATTGCCTCCCTTTTTCCCACTCATTTTTCCAGATAAACGTCACACAATGGAACTTTCATCATCCTCTCCCTCACTCTCTTGTATTCTTCCTCTCTTTTCTCTGTGGCTTTCACTCTCCCTTTCCTCCAGATGTCAGGTACAGTGCGAGAGTCTGTGCTGCTGGATGTCGTCTGACACTTTTCAAAACAATGATAACAAGCTGCAGGCTTGTCCTTCAGCCGTCTACCCCTGGTTCTCCCACTGCAGGCACACTCAGTGACCTCAGCACACAACCGAAACAAGAAGCACACAGCAAAATTAACCATACAGTTGAATTGTCAAACAAAACACATGAGATTTGACGAAGCAAGTATTGACTTTGTGTTATTATTTAACATTTCTGTGTTCCTTTTTCCAGATGCTGTATATTAAGTATAAACTATGACAATTGATGCTGTTAATTCAAAGAAGATTGGTATTATAGACACCAATTGTCACATAACACTAACAGCTATTTGCCACTAAACACAATCTAAATCTCCAACAGTCAGCTACAAATTACTGTCATCAATGGATTATTATGATTCTTAGCACTCTCACCACATTACGAACTGACAACATAGACTGTTGAATGTGCAACAAAGAACCCGAAATTAATGATCTGAATCCACAATAGTCTATTAAATCTCCTCAAGCGGCTTCACAGATGTGTACTATCTAACAACACCACACAGCATTCTACATAAGAGTGATATATTTTAGCTGCGCTTGTAACTGTATTACAATTATACTTATATTTTCATATTTAATGTTCATGTTTGGTGTAAAATGAAATGTGAAAATTTTTGATTGGCTACAATTGGATATCCCGCTATCTAGGTTTGACCAAAGCTGGTATAGGTACTCCACAGTGACAAACTTCCATTTTTAACATTAAGTATGTAATAGATAAGAGGGTCAGAAAGGTTCTTATTATTGATAAATAAGAAACTCTAAGAATAAAAAAATAAGTTCTTGTCAAGCCACCATGACATATTGCTCATAACTGTTTGTTGTATTTAAAGAATTTTTTTTTTTTTTTACAAAAAAATGTTGCTTATGTTGTATTTTGAGTTAGAACAGGATTTAGTTTCTTTTGTCCAAATATTTTCTTCAATTTACAGAAAGAAACCTATATGCACAATCCTGTCTTTAAAATCATCATATATGATTAAGGCTGATAATTATTTTTATTATTAAAAAAAATTGTTCTAGTATTTACTGATATTTACTTTCGGCATTAAACTTTTATTCAATAAAAAATAGGTCCAGAATTAATAAAATCTGGGCAAAATTGTTTTGTTGTGGTAAAGGGAGGGTTGAGTCGGCTATTTATTCCACCAGATACACAATAAAAGTAGTGTGTGTCTGCTCTTACTTTTCATAGTCGTGCTTGCAGTACAGCAGGCGGTCCCTGCAGTAACAGGTTCCGGTGAGCGCGCTCAAACACACGGCGCACTTGACGCAGGTCTCGTGCCAGGAGCGCTCGTTCACGCGCAACAGAAAGCGGTCTGCGATGGGAGACTCACAGCCTGCACACACCTCTCCCCCTCCCCTGTACTCCGGACCTGAAGAATAGAGACAAGCGACACACAAGATACCTAAAATACTGGGGTCAAAAGTCAATGTCTCCCACGGTAAACCTCCGGCTGACTCCTTCCAAACTGCCTCCATCGTCAACTGTAAAGCAATAGAAATTTAATACACTACCGTTTCATTGATTGTAATTGTATGCAAAAAATATATGGTTTACACTACCTGCAGTATAATTGCATAACCACCCAAACGCTGGAGGAATTATAGAATTATTTTTATAAGTCACTACAAGTTTGGAAAAGTCCCTGGAACACTAATTTAATTCATATGTAAATGGTCGTTTTGTGTACAAATATATCCTTAGAAAACATGTTGAGTCTCTTTCCCATTCGAGTTTAAAATTCTCTTGCTACTGCTGATGGCTTTGGTGCTGTTTTTAACTTGTCAATTAAATTATCTTATTTTTTTAAACTTTTGATTTTTACATTTTGTCACCAGTGATGTTCCATAATATCAACATATATTGTTTTTCCTCGGATAGTCAAAAGGTCTAAACAGTAATAACCAGTTAATGTTGTAAATTGTCTGCTAATATACAAGTCTTATATATTCCGCCAATACACACCAGCGAGGCTTGAGTATTCATCTTTGTTGTGGTATTTTTTCCATGTCACATTATTATAGCATACATGGAATAAGCACTTTTCTGTGTCTTTATGACTTTTTTTTGTCTGGGCCTTGAACAAATCGTCACGAAAACTCACCAAACGGCGTTGAGGATGGAGGCTGCTGCAGACAGGACTGCTGGCTCTCCTCTGTTTTCATCCCTTCTCTCCTTCCCTCAGTGTGATCGCTACAGGAAGAGAAAAATGCAGCAAGTCCATGTAAGATTCTTCAAATAGGCAATTAGTAAGACAGAATAAACCGGTGCATTTGAAGTAAACACTTTATAACAAACAAAATTGAACTGAATTCGCACACACTTTAACGCGCGCGACTTGGATTTAAATAAAGTTAATAACTGCAAAAATAACAATGACAAATATAAAAACGACGTATTTCTAATAATATATTAACAATCTAAATTAAATAAATACACATGAGCATCAAACATTAGCCCGAAATGTTAACCTAAGTTTGGTTTATGTTACAAATCTGTTTAAGGCCCTAAACATAGTCAACTGATATGTATTTTAGAATTGCATTTCACCCTATAAATGAGTAAAACACAATTATACACCAGAGATAAGACTACAATAAAATGATAATGAAAACGTGGAAAATTTGTTTCATCAAAATAACGGTGTATAACAATTTCACGATAATCTAAAAAAATGTTTAAGTTATTGGGTAAATAGACTTTAACAATGGCATTAAATAAGTGACTTAGTCTACTTACTGAAGTTATTTCTAATTTGAAATTCTTTTATTAAAGCAAAAGTGGTAGAGGCATCATAACCCGTGACGGCATTTTGTGTTTTCTACAAAATAATTAAAACATAATTGACAAATCTGGCTAAAATAAATGGGGATACACTGACGAAAAATATTTTTAATATTTCTACAGGCATCTTGATCAGGTAGATTATTTGAAGTAGTTATTTCAGACTTTCTAGTGTCGTCTTGCTATAGCCCATTCATACTATAATATTCCAATCGGATTACAGGCCATTTTATTTATTTATTTTTTTTGTTTATTGCAAACGATACATGTGCTTTGAAGCATCACGTTTAGGAGGCCTCCAGGGTGAGCTTGTAAAATCCTGTAAATGGGCTTCTGACTTCTGGGTGATTCTTGCATTGCCACAGAAAATTATGGAATAAAATAAAATAAATGAATTATGTAAATACAACTAATCTGATTTGGCATTTTCCCTAACTGCAGGTTGAAGACATTACTGACATATTTGTGCAATGCAACGATAATTACATGTTGAGAACAGCCTGAAATCCTGATGATTACTGCGATACAAATATTCAAAATGATTTAATTACCTTTCCTGCAGACTTCCTGCAGCTACAAATGAAGGAATTATAATTGTCATTTTCTATGATGGTCAAAAGCGTCAATAAATGATTCCATTAAGTTTATGTCTAAGCAGCCCTCTAGAAATAGAAAAAAAAGTCCAGACGCTCATCTCGGTTTGAAAGTACTGAGAACTTTTCTGTTCTCAGGAATTTAGATTTTCTTTTTTAAGCTGCTAAAAGCCAGATTTACCCTCGTGCTGGTAGTAAAAATGTACAAAAACCGTCAAGCAAAACATTATGTGTCCAATAATTGGGTGTGAGTGCTGCACCCAAAACATCCGTAAACTGATAATAGAATAGTCCTACTTTTCACGCCAAGCATCACACAATGTCCAGCGCTACACATTTGACACCGAACCACTACCTTAAACCCAAAACTGGTTCTCTTCTCCGTTATCTTTGCTAAGAATAACAACCCCAATTAAAGAGTATGCAAGCCATCAGATAAAAGCTCTCTGTGATTTAATCTTCTCTTTTTCGGAGTTTTTTTTTTTTTTTAACCAAACAATGCAGGAATGCAAAACACGAGTCAATTCAAGCAACACAGTTTTCTGAAAACCACAGGTCTGCGCTCACAACCTCTTCTTGAGTTGCGGAGTCCTACCTTGAAGTGAAACACACTCCTGCTGAAATCTCCGTTGGCAACATTAAAACGTGGGTAAACTTTCGGTCGGTAAAAGAATAGACGCGTTTACAGATGGTTCACCTGTGTCTCACAATCCGGCGCACAGTTTGCCTACGGTAAGAATCCAAATACCATGATGACCCAAACTATTGTCTATTGTCTCCCTCGTTTTCTCCGCCAGCCGTGTGTGCGCTCCGACTTGTTTTGTGCGTAAAAAGGCGCAGAGGGAGGAGATGGACAGACAAGGAGGGAGGGAGAAGGTGCAGAAGATGATGAGGGAAGATGAGCGATGATGCAGCCTATTGATAACTCGGATGAGGATGATCTTTTGCATTTGTGTTCCAGGTTAGACGGAAACCTTAAAGAGTGCAGCTGATATGTGGCAGGATTCGCGGTGATAACTCCCTGCACATGGAAAACGATTTACGGAGACTCCACTATTTTGCTATCACCTACGCCTAAACGGATTAATTCAGGTGAATTGTTATCAATAGAATGAAGAAAAAAAACACAAAAAACAAAAACCATAATGCCACCCCGCCATCAGAAAAATGTTGTCTCACTTTTTGGCATCATTATACCGAAACTGGTCCAAGGCTGATGTTTGAAGGCTGATGTAATAGGACCAGTGACATTTAAAAACACCGTGCTTGTAATTAGAAAATACATTGTTTATTGTCCTCCTACAATTCTGTCTCCAATGTTTTCATATCTTCAAATTGGGACTAGACCGCCCCCTTGTGTTAAAACAAGAAGGTTGCATTAAACTTTAATACCAGTGCTGAGATACTGTTGTCTTAAAGTACTAATAACTTTTCCAACAAAAGCACAAACAAACAAAGTACAACTAATAGAAAACAATAAATTTTAGACAATAAAATACTTGAACCCTTTATGGCATTTGTATTATGCAGATTTGTAGTACAGTTTGTTTGTGACAAAAACTGGTATGACTCAATACTAGAACTGCATTAGTTTGCATCTGTTCACCTGCAGTCTCAAACGCCTACTACAAAGTGTCTACTACATTAATATGCAGTAGAAATCTCATCCTTGCAGGAATTAGACAGCTGGATGGTCAGTCGAAAATTCAAAAGAGGATTAGTGGTAATAAGGCTGTTACAATCATTGGGCTTGAATTTAGCAAAAATGTTTCCTTAGAGTCACTTTAGTTTGAAACATTTAATGTTTTGGTAAGGAGGATATTTGAGTGTAAAATATGTAAGCATTTCAGTCTTAATGGTAGCAGTTATTAAACACAGTAATTGTAATATTAAGAATGTTATAGAGATTGTGTTTTCTCAAACAAAGAGCTGCTCATCCTTCCCTGACTGACTGCGTCTCAGCTTTAGACCAGACAGGATCTTCTGGGCTGGAGCGGTCAGGTTGTGCTCAACAGAAAGTGTCTTTGGTGACTCACTCAGTGTCCAACTCTGTTCACCCGTGTTTCTGTTATTGGTCAGAGTTATGTTCTGATCAGCTTGAGACACAGATGTCCCATCCGGAGAGGACTTCTGTGTTGTACCAGCTGTCACAATTGTAGTTGAAGTACATGTGGAGTCTAGTCCCAACATGTACTGCACAACCTCACGGGGGCTTAGTGGAACAGCACATTTAGTCTCTGTCGCAATTGTGGCCTGATGGGGTAGGTGAATCTTCTCACTGTGGCCATTTAAGTTTTGAGAAAAGCTTGGTGTCCCTAACTTTGGAGAGGCACTGCGGCTGCTGTCAGCACTCCCTGGACAGTCCCTGGCCGGTGCTGCAGACTGTCTGGCTGAATGTCCTGGGTTGGGGAGTTGGGTTCCTGGGTTATGATGGCGGTGATACTTCACAGGCTGTCTGGTGAAGCGATAGTGTGGCTGGGCTCCCAAATAAATATCTGGTTCTCCCAAAGTCTCACCTAAAGGATTGCTTGATGCCCCTCTCATAGCCAGGACTGGGAGAGAAAAGGGAGGGAGGGAATATGATGTAAACAAACACATTCTCTAACCTCCCTATGATTAAACATTTCCCGAGTTCTTCCGGAGCATCTACAAATTATTTGCATTTGAGGTTGATACACTCATGTATGTAGTTGGGATTATAAACCTTAGGGCTGCATGCTGTTTGTAGCCAAAAGAAAGAGAAGACATCAGAACTACAGCACAAATAAAGGAAACAAACAAGCATGAAGAAGCAAACAAAGAAAAAACAGACCTCCAGGGCAGCAAAAAGCAAAAATGTCACTATTTTGAAAGCTTGTTGCCACAATTCAACCAAGACTCAAAATGTAACACTAAGATTTCAAGCAAAGTTGAAATAATCACATTATCAAGAGGTTGGAACTACACATCAAGGAATTTCCATTAACAAAGTCTCTAGAAACAGCTAAGTAACCTGACTCACAAACTTCTACAGATGAATGCAACTAGATGGTGTCGAGTGAAAAAACAAAAATGGAAGGAAGCTTTTTTTTCCTAATAATAGCTGGAGGAAATGTGTAATGTGAAAAAAGGAACTGCAAGAGACCCTTGAAACTGGCTACATAGAAACTGTAAGCTGAACAAACCATCAGTCTAAGAAATAAAATAAGCAACTTGGGATGTGTAATACATAGTGGAACACCAACAGCATTAATTAAAACAGCTCCTCAAGCAGCAGTGGCACATGTTGTAACTCATTATACCGACAACTAAAAACCCCAACATATAAAAACTATTTGCTAACTCATTCACCCATTCTAGTGAGGAGTACCTGCCCTATCACTACTTCCCCCTACCTGCTCTCTCATTGGCTTCAGGGCTGAGCTGGTCCACTGCCTCATTGGATGAAGATTTGTCAGATATATAACCCTCGCTTGACTCTCTCTTGATAGTTCGACTCTGTTGGAATGACATAAATTATGTGGTGGATTTTTGTAGTATCTACAAACCACATCTAATCTTGCGACACTACAATAAGTGAAAGGGATTCCTGTTGGGTCAGTCTCTAAATGATTATTAATGATTAGTCTGGCCATTTTGTATCAGTTACCATCTAAACCTTGGCAGGGGGATTTTAAGCCACCTGATAACATTGCTAAAATCGAAGTGAACTTTCTTAGTCTTCCTAAGCAGTAGCTTTGTTAGGTCCACCTAGTAAAGCTTTAGAGAAGGTCATGCAGGTCAGAGTCCATGCAGGCATTGCAGCAGAAATGCAGCAGCTGGGTAGCATGTTAATCCTAACAAAGTAAGCATCAGGTGAGGATGTCAAGTGCTCTTGAAGCAAGAGGTACTGTATATTAATCAGGAGAAGTGGTTCAAGTACAAACTCTCCCTGTCGTATGCCTATGCTAAGGAGCACAACCTTCTTTCTCAAGTAGTCTGACTAAAGACTGTTGTCCTCTTGTAGTCTTGAATATTTGCTCACTATTGTACTTACTTCTAGTGAGTGTGGGCGTTCTTTGGAGTTTTGTTGTTCTGGGCTGGTATAAAAATCCCCATCCAAGGGACAGGAAGCTCTAGGAGGGGTGTCCGGAAGAGGTACACTGGGTACTGGGGGAGGGGGAGTACCGGGTCTTTGCTGAAGGCCAAACACCTTTTCGTGGTGTGTGATGAGAAACTCAACAAGTACAGACTGGTAACTGGTCTCCAGCAGGGCAATCATTGACATGTCGGTAGACACCAGAGGGCGCAATAGTGTAGGCCCGAACACAATACCCAAATTAACAGAAGACATCTTGTTCTCGTAGTTCTCTGAAACTCTGTGAAGACAGAAAGTGGATAATTAAAGCAAAGGACAGGTAATGTTTCATATTTAACATAAATAGATGTTCATGCTGTGGTGGTCAATTAAGTAAATGTAATCTATTCTCTTGGGTTAATGAGAAATCTGTTGCCCAGCTGCATGCTCACTTGTGCAGGTGAGACATCAAGTGCTGCAAAGTGCTGTAACAATATGAAGGAAGCTTCTGTAGTAGCTTTTGAAGGTTGTGAATGATGTCCAATATGTCATTAGTGTCTTGCGTTGACTCCCTTTCACTCAGATGCTGAATTGTCTTTCCCACCGCGATGAAATCATTGTACAAGTCAAAGGTTAGTAAGGGCTCTGGGAGCTGGAAGAGATAATAGTTTTTTTTTTTATTCAGAGCAGAGAGACATATTCATTCACAATAACTCTTCATATAATCCTATTCAATTTAGTGACATGCATTTGACAGTGACTCCTGTACCTCTTTGAAGAAGTGCTTAAGGATCGAGGTGATATCGTGTGGTGAAAGGTCAGAAAGGTCCACCTGCTCCTTTTGCATCTCAAAGGCCTGACAGATCTTCTGGATGCGAGGTTTGGATCCACTCACACGATACACCCCCTCATAGGGAAGCAACAGCAGAAAACGTTTTTAGACCACAGCTAACACTTGACAGCCTCTACAGTTTAATCACTGTTGATGAACCATACCTGGATGGAAAGAGCACGGCTCTCAATCTCAGATGTGCAGCGTAGCACTACAAAGGGCACCTCATCTGGTCTGTCACGCAGTAGCAGAGACAGGTCTACTCCGAACACAGTTCCCCTCCTATGCTCACACTCCAGCTGAAACACCTCCATGCATTTTCTGTGCAAAGCCAGCCCGCACTGAGGTTGGAACAAGATTAGCACAGGTTACGTAACCAACATTACCCCAAACGACACATTTTCTGTCCATGTTAACCAGAGTTGCAGTGGTTTTTAAAGGCTTGGTTGCTTTGAATGGTTTCTGTTGGTTTTAATGCTTATGTTTGGCCTCGTACCTCTTCACATTCAACCCCACTGACAACAATGTAGTTGTCACACTGCTTGCATTTCATCATCTTGCTCTTCATCTTCCTGAGTCGGTGTGTCAGTGCAGCCCGTGGTAGTGTACGCACCTTGGGAGGATCCATGTACTCTGTAGTGAGAGGGAGGATATAGATTTATGAAGATTATTGTCAGTGGGGAATTAGAGGAAGGCATAAAAATGTAGTATCAAACCTGATTCAGATGCAATATCTCGGTCATCCAGGTCGTCCGATGACACAGTCAAAGTTGATGCCGTTTTAGGCAGTCTCCTGTTAGTATGAGCTTCAATTATGTATTCCCACGGAGCAATAAGAGAAAAATAAAAGCTGAAATAAACACTGACTTTGCATAGTTTTCATGTTTAAGTCAAACAGAAGTTATAGAAACAAAGGGAGGCTTGCGCTTACCAGGGCTGGACAGAGATTCCAAACTGCCTCCAATACTCTCACTGTCACTGTACCCAGTCTTCCCTAAAGGGAGCCACATAACACAAGAACACACACATTTAATTTAGGAAGAGAATTTTTCTGTTAACATAATCATGTCATATTTAATTGTGTTGAGGTCTTACTTCCATCACTTGGTCTCCTGTAAGGGCTGTCATCTGTCATAGTCAAAGAGTCCTGTACAGCACCGCTCGTTTTTCGTTTGTGACTTTTGAATACAAAGGGTGGTAACAATAGTTGTAATAAATAAAGTGTTATTAGAAGGACTTAAATGTATATAGATATTTTCTGCTTTTATTCTATTTGACTGGAACAAACTTTGAACAAAAACCATTAAGGACAGAAAAATGATTGTTAATCTGGATTTACTGCATTCTATCATAACATTCTGTGCTTTCACCAAGTGCTAAATTAAGGGACGTGGAAAGATACATTTGAGGTATGTAAGTCTTTCTTTCTAACACAATATTATAATAAAATTACTTTTTTGTTTTTTAACTTGCTTTCATATCCCCAACTAAATCATACTTTTTCTTATGCCTTTGATCTGCAAAGATTACAGCCAGAGTAACAAAAGATTCAGTTTAATGTACCCTTTGTCATGAGGAACATATTCCTGAAAGGTAAAGACTTGGAGAGGCTGCTCGGGGAGGTGCCTGCTAACTATGAAATGTAGGTAGGGCTCTCCAGGTTCCAGGGACCTGCATGTCAACTCCAGGTTGTGAAAGCCCAGAGGAACAGGCTCTGTCTGCTGTCGCTGGAAGTAAAACATGTTGACTGTGGCCTGATGAAGAGAGAAGATGCTATTTTGATTTAAAAAAACAAAACTTTAATTTACTGTGCATAATTTATTTAAGAAAGGCATCGATGGTTGTAATATAAAACACCAGAACACTGCTTTTCAAAGCAGTTTCTTTTTGTAATGTAAAATGCATAGTTAATCTCATAATCAAAGGAATAATGAAAATTCAGTTTTTAATATAGTAGAACATGACTGATATTTAACAGAGGAATATACTTTGTTTTTGATGCAAAGAATGCATTTGAAGCTAAGTATATTTCAGTAATGACATGCATTTATTTGTGCTGATATGAAGATTGAGATATGATTCTCATCCTTTAAAATATTATGTGTATAATTGTCATTTTATACTTAAGAGGAGCTGACACACAGAATTATAATACTTAGCTGATATTACTATTAATAATTGTTTAGTCACCCTTGCCATATACTATGCACTACATTTATATTAGGACCAAGATTAAACCTAAACACAAAGAGGTCAACATTCTAAATGTATGCAAGCTGTCAGGAAGACACGTTTAGCTTCTTTAATTTCATACTAACCTCTTTGAGCACAGTGTCTCCCTGACAGATGAGTTTACGGGTGTGAGAAATAATCCTCTCTTTGACTTTTACTAACTCGTCTTGGTGAAACTTTGCATCACTCACACACTGTCTGTACAGAGTCTCTGCCTCCATCACCTATAGGAGACAGAGAGAAGATTTGAGAGCTGCTGTACATTCACAAATCTGTATTGTTTTTCAAATAGTTTACACAAACACATTATGACCATCTTGACTAATTTGTTGAACTGCATTCCACAAATTATATCAACATAGTGCATTAAGAGGACATTCACCTTAGTCTGGGCTTCATCCTTCGACTTTCTCCTTTTATCCAGCGTTTTTATTCCAGCTGTGTCATCCAGAGCTTTAGCAGAGACAGCTTTAGCCTTTTCTAACTCCTCACATCGCTGAAAGTATTGCTGCCGAGCTTTTTTTAAAGCTGTCACTGCTTCGTTCTGAAAATGCCCGAAGACACTCCGGTTAGTTTGATTTTACTCCATGTCCTATGTGAACACTAACATGGCCTTTATGAAAATTAGCAAAGTCAAAACTGATCATTCCTTTTCAGAGACTGATACTTAGGTTTAGATGTTTGTTCAGACATTCAGTAAATAGAAAGGTATTAAAACTGTAAACATTTGTTTTGACAGCTACCTGAGCTCTACTTCAGTTAAATCATTTACCATCCTCCTTTGTTCTCTTGCCCACTGCTCCTTAAACTCTCTGCGCCACTTGTCAATCTCATTCCTCTTGGCAGCCAAGGCCTTTGGGACAAAGATACTAGGTTAAGGGCTGCACAGAGAAAACACACAAGCCTTTTATTTAAAATTAAAACGTTTTGTATGTATGAGCGTCTATACTTGGTAACAGCGGCTGTGTATCGTTTCAAAAGTCTTTCTAGAGGTCACACTGTTCTTGATGTCTTGCTCTAGTGCCATGGTGTAGATGTACTGCAGGGGCATCCTTTCCTATGGAGTCAAAAGCAATTTTACACAGCATGGTGACGATATAGACAGGCTAATTATTACAAACACAATAAGAATCAATTTCCGTGACAGACATTATGATAATCACTACAACATTTCTTTGGCATATATCTAATAACAAAAGCCATACCTGCTGTGTCACATTTGCTTTTGCTCCTTCAGATGTCTTGATCACATTTTTTGCAAATTCTTGCTCTGACAACAAAAACCCTAGATTAGTTTTTCTTCAGCTTCAAGTCAAGACAAAACACTAGACTGTACATTAAGACAAGCAGAATTGGACTGTAGACTGACTCCGGAGAGGGGGGCTAGAGGATACCTTGTGAGAGTGTTTTAGCAACCCAGCAGATTATCCATACATAGAATTTTACTTCTCCCCAAATCTACATATTATTTGTTTATATTTATTTGGAGTTAAATGTGTAGAAGTTACATATTTGACATTTCTGTCACCAAAAAAATACACTATTAACCTATTAACATACAGTAAATATTTTCATAAAAGATTTTTAATTTTGAGTTTAAAAACATTTAAATAATTGTCTAAAGGTGCCACCCTATTTTGAATGTGTGCCTCAGTGTGGCAGTGCCAATAAAGAATTTCTGTGTCCACCCCTGACTGACTTCAACCACTGTATATTACTGTGCGGCCACCATGTGCTGTTTGATTTTGGGTTAACCAAGTGGTATCACCTAGTTCATTCAAAATGTGGAAGTAAGTTGCTTAACAACAACTGTAGTCTGTATTTTTGCACTAACAGGAAGAACTACAGTAGGAACTAAATTCAGAACCGCTTTATTTATATATTGATGTTTGCAACTGTGACATAGCTTGTAGATATTCTGTGTTTAAACATCACAGACCATAGCCTAATTCTAGCACTTCTCTTACATTGGTTCGTAAGCTGAAGTTTTTCAAAAAAGTTCACATTACTTCTGGTATTAAGGAGCTCAAAATGTCGCCCTAGTGTGTGTAATCCAATTCATGGGCACTGAGCTTTACCCTATGACTCGTCTGTTGTTTTTGCTTCAACACTGTTCCACAGAGCTCAGATGGGGCATCCCTGTTTGAACACGGGGCACCTCAGGTCAGGACCAGGACCACCATCACTGTTGAGGCACTCCAAAGAAACACCCTCACCTTTAATAAACTCCTATAGCCAGATAATCTTCCCATTAATCCTCTCTCTCTTGCTATCTCTCTGTGTGTGTGTGTGTGTGTGTGTGTGTGTGTGTGTGTGTGTGTGTGTGTGTGTGTGTGTGTGTGTGTGTGAGCAGTGTAGAGCTTATTGGAGTGACTGCACTACCCACAAATGTTTTTGCTGAGTGAAAAAATACATGCTTCATGTTAGCGCTGGATACTGAATCTTTAAACATGTGCGAACTGTCTGATCTTTACTAGGTGATGATATGATCTCATCAGACCTGATGACTGCTGTTCTTAAAGTGTCTGTGAGACTTGTGGCCATCTTGAAGATGCAGAAAATGTTACATGTTCTAAAAATAATAAGTCCTTGAAGTTTGTACACTTCTAAGATATTATGATTTTCATGATCTGAACTCACTATAGTGCAGAGACTGTCATTTGCATTTTGTGTGCATTTGTGCAGTTTATATTCAAATACTGGACACAGATGTCTTTATAAAGACACCACAGATAAGCTATGACAATAATTTGCATTTTACTCTAATATGTCATTTACACTAGCTGCATTTCCACTTACCCAAACTGATTCTCTTCTCTATCCAAGCAAGGAGATCTTTAGCATAACGACACCACATCTTGGCATACTGCAGTGCTGTCTCGACTCCATCCTCAGAGCGACAGAGGGTCAGGTCTGCTTCCTGGGCTGAGAGGGAGTACATCAGCATCACTGCAGGCTCACTTGGAGCTGTCCCCGGGAGTCACACAATGTCCACTGGGCTAAACCCCACAGTTCCTATTTCTTTACAGTCTCCAGCCTCAGAAAAAGACACTACTATTTACTCTAGAGACATAAACTCCCAGCTCTCTGACTTTATCAACTTAAAAATAATACAAATCACTTAAAAAACAAATCCCAAAACAGAAAGCAATAACTGCATATAGTATGTCTTAGCTGTTCCTCAGAATAAAGGTCCTGTGGCTTTCCAATAGATCCCAACATATTGTACATGTCACTTGCATTTAAGCAGAGAAGATATGTACTGTTGTTAGTTGGCAAAAATCTCTAATGAAGCCCATATCTCCCAGTTGACTCAAACGGGGATGTGACTGGAGAGAGCAGGATCAAAGATTTAGAGCTTCAGTTAAATAACTTCCCTTCTCTCCTCTCTTCCTCTCTCTGGTTGGCCCCTCCCTCATACACCTGTTCACATCTAGTAAGCTACAAGCTGTATCGTGATAGCAAAGACACTAACATCACTCATTGGGAGTGTGCAGTATCAGAGACCGCCATGTCACAGCTCCTCTGTGTTCATGCAGGCAGGGTGTTACATGTCAGCTACTCTGGTTCTTCCTCTGTGACTCACACCAACACAGGCCGGATGATGTATGCGTGAGAATCACGTGGTATCTCGAATGCATGATACACCCTTTTTCTCTTGGTGCTTCTCTTTCAACCCAGGCTTTGCAAATAAATGTCATTAAAATGTATTGAACATATGTTAATTTTCTCCTGTAGCTAAAGCTTAGGACACAGATTTGCTCCAGGAACTTTCACTTCTTTTTACGACCTAAAGTGCAGTTCCAAGTATCTGAGCAAGCATGCATTGGCAGAAACAGTGACGACAACAACTTCTCTCTCAACTTCCTCAGTCTGACGTGCAGATTTAGTTCGGGTCTGTTTTGGTTACACAGAAGTCAAATCCAGTTAGTGTGGGATAAAAGTCAAATCAGGGTGACAATTCTTCTCTATCTTTAAGCAAAAGGCAAAACAGGCAAATCCAAAAGAATTATGGACATGTAGCCAATCGTGACCTCTCTTAGCCTTTCTGCATTGTTTTGTGTTTTAGGCCATGCTCTGAGCTCTTTCAGTAGTCAGCCTCCAAGCAATAGCCTGCACTTGTGCTGGGGATTATCCTAACCAGGTCCAGATTGTGGAGTGACAGGCTTTAGAGAAGCTTCAATTGAGGTTTACCTCCTGGAGCGTGATCTAGAGGGAACCAATGGGTTTTGTGTCCCAGTCAACAGGAAATGCATGAAACCAACGTGCAAAAGAACATGTTTCCTTCATTCATAAAACTATATGAAACTGTGTATACTCCAAGTATTTTGGTGTTTTACCAAAGTCTAAAAACATGAATGTTAGGTTAAATGGTAAATCTAAAATTGCCTGTAGGTGTGAATGTGAGGGGGAATGGTTGTCCGTCTGTGTGTGTCTCTCTGTGTTGGCCCTGAGATAGACTGGCAACCCGTCCAGGGTGTACCCCGCCTCTCGCCTGATGACAGCTAAGATAGGCCCCAGCCCATTCAAACTGAGATTTAAGTACATCGCAGGTAATCCCTGTTTGGACTATTTGCAAGCCTAGTCTTTTTCTTTGCTTTCCCTGGGTTTACTGTCTTCTTCTGTCTACCTCTGATTCCTCCTCTTTCATTAGACTCTATCTTTCCCCTGTGTCTAATGTAAAAACCAAGAGCAGCTGTCTCCCGCTTTAATCCTCTCCCTTTATCCTAATCGTGTTACAACATGGCAATTACAACTCAGAGCTAATTATAAGAAAACAAGATACTCTATTAAGTGTGACAGAATCACAGGATGGTTGATGTTAAAATAAGCAGATGATTAAATCAGTGACTTAAGTCAATGTGACAATACAACAATTTACATGTGTAGGATGAAAAAAGTTTGCATTAATTGACTGTAAGTTAGATCTATACAGACACACACTCTGTCTTTCTCACTTTCTCTCTCTCTCAAACACACACACACACACACACACACACACACACACACACACACACACACACACACACACACAAATCATACCTGATAGAGCTGATCCATCTGCCTCGTTGGGTTCAGAGCGTGCACAAAATGCATCTTCATTCTGCTGGAAGAAAACATGGATTGTTACTAAAGGCATCATTAGTGCCCCCACAACAAGACAAAAATATTCATTAAGTACAAATCTATTTGTGATATCAGTGAGATTATTAATCTCAGCAACATAATCCAGGCTAAACCCAAACTTATTTTTTTTAATTACTTATTTTATTAATTTTTATAGGTATGGCTTACCGACTCATGGGGTTGGTTGGTTAACTCTGAGCTTTCTGCAGGGATGAATCCAGAGATGGAGTCAATTTCTCCCAGCAGATCCTCCCCTGTACTGAAAGAATCGACGCACAGTCAAATAGGTTCAGGTTTTCATTAACAACATACTACACTATAATGTATACAAACATTTAGAAACATATTTGACTTTAATCTAGTATATACTTTACAGTATTTATATATCCTGTCTGTTTAATGTCAGTGCCACTTAAAAGTCAATGCTATGATCTTTCTCAAATGGACGTATCCAGCTACTTTTTAGGCTTCATAGTCATAAATATTGAAAATTAAGTGAGACGACATTCCTTAAGGGATATTCTCTTAATTTGCTCCCATCAGATAATGGGATGGCTCAGATCTGAACATTTCTCATTTTAAGCCTACAGGACCTTTGAATGACACCTCACCAGCCACTACATTTGTCAATTAGTATAGTAATCAAATCAAAGTGTGTTTGTGTGAGTGATGCAGCAGAAAAGAGAAACACATTGTAGCACGGTTTGTAACTGTAACTGTAATACTTACGAGGAGATTAAAGATAAATCAAGATTATCAAAATCTCTGAAGATCTCACTGTATCGCTTGGTTTCAGATCTATAAGGCACCTTTCTCACTTCTAAAATGAGAAATAATAAAGGTAAGATACTGTTCATACAAAAGCAAAGGCATGGATTGGGGCATTCAGCCAGAGTTCTAATAAACAGCACATTAAGAGTGCAACCCTTTACCTTCTTTTTAGAGGTAAGATATAAGACTTTTGCTATTTATTACCACTGTAGATTTCAGATCACCTCTGATAATTTCATAACACCCCCACATTATGCTGTTTTTTAATGCTCAAAGACCGAAATATGCTGAGGAAAAATGTGGTGCATTTTGATGACATAACAATTGTACTTACACTAATTTACTGGTGTTTCACCTTGGGGTCATACCAACTATTCAAAAACTGAAGATTTACAGCACATGCAACACATAAAAAAAATTTAAAAAAGCAATCTCTCACTCTCAGAGACATCTCCATTTTGGTTTACCACATCCTGCTTGCAATTTGTGTCACGTCCCATAATGAACAGAGTCCTTGTTTTTCACCCAAGCAATGTCTTAGTATATGAAAGAGTAAGATGGTTGAGCCAAGCTACATACCGTCACATTTGGCTTAATAAGAATCTTATCTGTTTTAATCTGTTTCATACATTATTTAAAATAATGGCATGCAATTTTAGGTACATAAAGTTAGATTTTGAAATGGAAATGGAAACGTGTGAGCATAATGCAAATAATTCTTACTATATGTATTATGAGCCATTACACAAAGCTCAATGGTATCTTAAAGTTAATAGATTGTTCGCTTTCTGTAAAGTTTAAAGTCAGTCATTTAGTTAAATAAGATGGAATAAGTAATTCAAAACAGAGAGAAGAAGAAGGTGTCAAAATTGAGAAACAGTTCAGGAAGTTCACCCATTTTGCTTTGAATAGTACTGTGCCACAGAGCACCACAATGCATCTGACAGACATATTGACAAAGAATATCCAAGAAAGGTGCACACAATACCTGCATGCTGCCACAAACAATACCCATGTAATAATGGCACTACCGCAGTGTCAGCTATTTTCCTGTCATAAAAAAACAAAACACCTAAAACATCACATCACATTTTTTGTGCTCACCTGTGGTTTGAGAGGAATCGTTGTTTGGTGTTTGACCTTCCTCCATTTCTACACTAATACAACAGCAGCAAGTACTCTACCAACACCTCTCAGACATTATCTGCCCTACGGGTCACACTACAAGATACAACAAAGAACAGTATGGTTTAAGTGGCAGGAAATCTGCTCTGCAGTGTGTACATGCACGCTTGTGATAAATTATTAGCATGCAGCTCTAAGCCCGCTGCCGTTTGTGCTCTAAAGATTATCTTCCTTTGGTGAAGTGTAGGTTGGCCAATGTTTTCACCACCATAGGAAGAGGAAGTGTAACTTGCAGACACTGTATGCCCCACCTACGCTATCACACCATACATAGTGAGAAGGTACAACTGTGTCCAGATTAAGTTGTCTACAAATTCTAACATCAGCACGATGTAGGTAGTTTCAGCTTAGGATATTGTAATATTTAACCATATTTGACCACGACTTTGGCAGGTAGCGATGTACCAAGTTAGGTCACACTGATCAACATCAAATGACATGATTTGGTTAAATATTGGTGTCCAACTAAGATACTCTAATTGGCTTCATTAGAACACCATAGAACTTATAATGTCTTAAAGTACAGATGAGTATTACTTAATATAGATTAGCACAAACATATCACAAAATGTCCTCCAATTGGTTGTGTTCACCCGCCTGGCTCTCCCCTAACAGTTGGAAGTAAAGTATAGTAAAATGATGACACCTTGAGGGTCAACAAGATAAAACATGTGCGAACGACAAGTGCTATATAATTGTCAGTGGCTACCATTCCAAATGTGTTTCAAGTGGCAGTAATAAAAAGTGTATACATACAACCACCTTGGAAGATGAACATAGACCTTATACTACATGTAAACAGTTAAATCAAAACTAAAATACTAAAGCTTTGCCACAAAAATAACTTTCTATTTTAAACTTCTGAAGCAGAGTAACATTAAGTGAAGTGTCCTCATAACTTTTGTCTTTCATCTTGTTACTGACTACTAGTGGAGATATTATGAATTCAACTGGCACAGTCAGGAGGCAAAATTGGTTACACTGTGATAATGTGCATCCTATCACAGTAATGACAAAGCCAACTTTTTTAAATAAAAACATTTTATTTTTGTTATCAAAATGCACAAATAACATTTTTTTTGCAGGAATTCTAATCAAGAGTGAATATAGCTATATAAGACATGAACCATGCCCAAATAAAGATGTAAAAAGCAAGAGGATTCAAACTTTATATGTTCTCTTTGACCTCAGTCTTGCTGACACAAATACATACATTCAGATCTAACAGAAAATTGTAACGAGGTGGAGGGGCTAAAGTGGGTTTGGATGTGGTTGAGTGGGTTCTTAAGGAGGGGAGTTAAAGGCCACATATAACGATGTTCTTCCCAAACCATCAAATTTTAGGCTTGTTCAGTGGTTTACCTGATCTGTCACAGCATGCTATTGGCAATCCAAAAGTGGCAGATGAATAATTTCTTGTGGTGGCATTCGCTCTAGAGTATTTCTGCAGGTCTACATTTTGCTTCTGAGCTGGCAGCAACTGTTGCTTGAATGTTTTGCTTTGGTAAAGTTCTGCTGTAAGCCTCTAAAGTGTTGACTTATAAATATTGAAATAATGTGAAGTTAAAAAAGAGAAAACACTAAATATCAAGGTGAAAGATATGCAGATGTTTTTTTTCACAACAGAGTCAAGAACTTAGAATGATTAGTGGTTGAATTAGTCTCAGGGGTGAGAGTAAGGTCATATATCCCAATTAATTTTAGTCTTAAGAAATTTATTTTTAAAGTATTTCACAGTGTAATGTCCCATCAGCACCCACATTACTTGCCCAATGACTGAATTCTGAAAACAGCCCAATTGCAGTCTAAATATATGATTTCATTTCTGTATGACAGACAGAAGTTGGGTACTGCAAATGCCATCCTAAATGGCAAGTCTAGTGCCTTTCTCAAGTTTATACTTAACAGACAACCATGACAGAAAACAAATAATGCACCTGATAAATGTCTGCCTTGTTACATCTGGATAAATTAAATGTTTCCATAAAGTCTAATGTCACATGCTTGTTGTGACGCAAATATCTATCATTTGTTTCTCATAGCTCGTCCCGTGCTGTACTATCCAAGGGTGACTGAAGCACGTCTGAGTTCTGGGCCTCAGTGCTTATTGTAGCTTGCTCCCTGGTTTTTCCTGAGCGTGTTCTGTCCCAGTCTGTACGGACTTTGTCATTGTCCCACACTGTGGAGGTCTCAGTGTCGCTGATGTAACCTGGGTCACCTGTATAGTGTGTTGGATATACTAGTAGAGGCTCTGCAGAAAATGCCTTCAGGTCCCTAGTTTCAAACTGTTCCATATAATCAGACCTGTGGGGGAGAAGAAAATACCTAAGCAGACGTTCTGTATTTGCCATTTGCGTATGTGCACTTGCCAGGTAAAAATACTTACACAGGGTGTTTGTTGAACATTATAGGAAGAAACTCATCCACTGGTAAAACCTTCTTTAGCGGTTCTGCTTTCAAAAGCTTCTTGGCACCTTGTAATGATATCATATAACCTAGTGTCCAATATGAATAGTCTGCTTCTACTAAGTTGTGTACATTAGGGACCGCTTTCTCTGGGCGATCCACTTGCATTCTCTTCCGACCAATATAACTGGAAAAAATGAAATAAAAGGACAAGGGAGGCTTAATAATCACAAGGTCAAATTAAAGATGGTAAAGGAAGCATCGACTCACATGAGATCCCAGTCCAGCTCTTCACCCTCCACCTCACTCATCAAGTTCATCAAGCGGCGTTTAAAAAATACTTCAAAGCGCAGATCATCTTCAATCACGAGAGAGGTGCGCAAGCCTCGCTCTACAACCTTAAGACAGAAACGGGTTTATCAATAAATTATGCATGAATCTTGTTCACAAATGTTCAAAAGGTTGGCTTTTAGAATTTACCTCCTTCCAGATATTATAGTGGGAAAGAAAACACCCCAGCTCTCCTTTTGTTATTGGGCGACCATGATAGGGATCACTGTAACCAGGGAGCATGTGGATACCCATAGCATATATTTCACTAACATTCATCGCTCTGAAACAGAGAGAGAATACCAAATATTTAATGAGGTGGTATAGACAAAGGAAACTACCCTGTACTGTATAAATGTATGGCAGACTGAACTTACTTCCCATCTACAGCTGCAATAATTTTACAAGAAATCTTCTGCTCATACAATGCCAACAGCATCCGTTCCCGGCGATCAGTGCGCCTCTCCAGGTTTATCATAAATACCTGCACATGTGGCCAACAGGACAGTTAGAGCAATTGCTGATGTCTTACAGGAGGGGGAAGGCATTCAGCAAAGAAGAGACATGAGCCATTTTTGCAGATTCCATCTTCACATCACTCATTACTCACCTCATCAAAGCCCATTTTGTCAAGTTGTTTTCTAGGAACACGTATGAATTTGGAAGGCATCACTGGGAAATTTCGCACTATACGGTGAGAAGGAAGATGTATGCAGAAATGGTATAAATAATATATAAAACTAGATGCTGAACTGTGTCTTTAGATGAAGAAGCAGAAAGTAGAATACAGATATAAAAAAGGGTGGGAAAAAAAGAGTTAGATGTAGAAGTAAAGCGCTCAGTTTGAATGAAGACTACTCACCATTAACCTCCAGCAGAGTGTGTGAGAAGCTGTCAACTTCATCTTGCAAAGTATTGTGGGATCGCAGTGGCACAGGGAAGTAACCATAGGGCTCTTTGTTACATACAAACATTTGGACATCTGTAGAGAGCAGCGGTTGGAAATGCGTACTTAATCTGATGCAACACTATTCGGGGTTTAATACAAATGTTCATTAATAAAAACCTTTTGATTCAAGCACTGAATAGTAACATACCTGCCATTCGAGCAGAGAACGCAAAGACAATGATGTCATCAAAAGCCCAGTTGTATTCTGGGTGTGGTGGGTGAAAGGCCAGCTCCCTGGATGCCTCTTTCCTGAGGTCTATCAGGAAGGTGGAGTGAACCATGGGTACTGCAAAACAGCCTTTTCGCACTTGTTTCCTCATGGGTATGTAGGCAGGGGTACGCTTATAGTAACCCTGAAGAAGCAGAAGTGATCAGTTAGTTCAGCGAGGGTCTGACATTCATTAAAGCAACTAATCTCGGTACATCTGTACATCAATTCATCACCACAGTACCTCTATGGTCATCCCACACCAAAAGTTTGAATAGGCTGCGCGGGATTCAAGCATTGGAGCAATAATGGTCTTGTTTTCTTTCATGAGCTTCCAGAGGACATCGGGATTGGTGAGGAGGTTATCACAGTCTGACATCTACCCAAAGAATATCAAATAAAGAGCAAAATATGTTTGTGAAGAGTTAAAGAGGTGTACATATTATATAGCAAACAACAAACTGACTCAAACATCTTAAAAAAGAAATGCTGAAATGTTTATGAAGATTAAAATAGGCACAAAAACTAGGATGGTAAAAGCAGAACATTTATTTCCATTTGGTTTCCAAGGAAGAAGGCTAGGAGAGTTTCCAAAAATTTGCAGCACAAAATTATTGCAATTCTGTATGTATTTTACTTCAAAATTATACCCCACTAAAGCTAGACAATGTGGGCAGGGCTCAGGAATACAAATAGAAATGTGCACAGAGCTGCATTTTAAAATACAGTTCAAGTTGAGTCAAGGTCAGTGTAAGGATCCAGATGAACTAGACTAAACTTTAGCCATAAAAGACATAAAATATAACCGGGACAATTTAACCACCCTCCTTGGTGCTTAAATTACAATTCCACCAGTACTTTTGACTCTGTACTTATCCCTCTGCTGCTATTATTGAACATATTGAACATGGAGATACTCTGGGTAGAAGCATTGGCTAAGTGCTTAAAAGGGAAAAGCTTTCAGGTTTACCGTGCTTTCATTTGGGCATGTAAACACTACGATTGACCTACCAGAAAGTAGTCCGCCCACATCTCACGAGCTGCCTCCAGTGCTACTTGCCGAAGCTTCATAACATGCTCGTAACGAGCATCTGGCCAGTGCTTTGGACCATCTTCTTCTGCATAACGTCTGTAAGAGACATTCGGATAGTTACAGGATCGACTGTATTGGCTGTGTGGGTCTTTTTAGCAAAAGAAAGTTTCACCAGAACATTTCCAACCTGGGTTTGTCCTTGGGCCTCCACTCCACATAATGGTACAGATTCTGTACCTTGACAAGCCAGTCACGCAGGAGGTCTGTGGTGTTGTCCTCATTATGGTCAGTTGCTACCCTGTATACCGAAATGATAAGAATGATCTGATCAACAAATGAGGGTAATAACAGGACAGTAACAATGGGGAAATGGAGAACTATTGTAAGCTGATTCAAGCTGGGACAAGAGCTGAAAGCCTATACCACAACTCAAATAACAATAGTCTTGTGTCCATTTTTTGTAAGCTCATTGTCTGCAGCTGTGGGAACTAAAACATGCAAAAATAATACCCACGATACTCTTGCATGTGTGATCTAATTCTCGGAAGAATAAAATGATCGACCTCTATCAAGACAGTGATAAATTGTGCTAAAATAAACATGAACAACCTTTCTTTAGCCTAGTGCACTGTACTGTAGACCGGACATCTGTGCTTGACAAACAACATCTGTACTAAAGTCAGTCCAGTTAGTATTTTGTTCAGGTGGATGAGAGCCAAGCTGGGCTCAACAAATTTCCAACGAATCAGTGAGAACACTGCAGCTCTTTGATAAACCACTCCTTCCCTCACTACTGCTGTCCAGCACTGCTGCTGCCGACTCATCCTTACAAAACCCTAAATTTAAATTACACAGACTCTTCCGTTTCATGTTCAGCACACATACTAAATATTTGTTAAAACCATAGTTCCCTAGCATAGCATAACATAGCATAGAACCCTGTACAGCTGGTGCTCTAAACATAGATCTCCAAGTGATGTGTCACTTCCATCTGGTCTATCGTTGCTCTAGTGGAACAAAAATGCGGGGCTAATTGCAGACACTAAAGATTTAAATGACAGTCTGGCCAATTCTGATCCTGGGGCTTTGGCATGCTCATTGCAGCTGCAAAAGTCTAACACAAAGCACAGAACATGTAGTGTTTATTTTGCACTGCTGTTTCCATTTACAGATGTAGGCCGAGATGCTTGGACAACATGCCAAAACAAAACTATCCTTACCTTAAAAATATTTACATCCCAAAGCCTCTCAAAAATATGAAACCTGTTGATGAGGTTGATGATTAAAAAGCATACTTTGCTGAGCCCTCTAGCAGTCATGGTTTGCCCACAGCTTTAATTATATAAGCTTGGGTGGAGTGTTGGAGATGTTAAATGATCTTTAATCCATTTGCACAACCACTAGGCAAATAGTTTAGAAAGTGAAGGGTTGTTTGATAATGGCCTGAAAAGTACATGCTTGAGGAGCCATAATGCTGGATTAAGAAACTGGGATTTTGTTTCCAGAATCACTAAAGTTTCAGTCAAGGTTGTCTTGTCTAAGCAGGGAAATTATTAGATTTATTTCATTTCATTTATGTTTCATTTATAGAGGATGAATATGTACAAAGTTTAGTTTGCTACACTTATTTTCAAATGTGTCCTGTCCAGTGACCGCCCCTTTTTTTTAATTTGGTCTTGTAACTAGATATACTTAAAAGGATAAATATGGATTACCAAAATGTCTAAGGCCACTGAATGTACGTAACTTCGTACTAAATGTTCATATCACAGATTCAGAGATAGGAAAAATCATTTACTTTATTTTTTTAATTAGATAGTGTACAAGTTCCATTTCTCCCAAGAGACGAAAACTCACAGCAGCCCCAAGATGTGTGTGGATTAGAAATGTTTATAAAATATTCCACTATGCAGGATTTCTCCGGTTCACATGGCTCCCCTCGTGGCCAAATCATTCCTGTACCCTCCTCTCCACGTACACAGATCAACGGTTAGGGATCAGATGCGCTCACCTCTGTCCAACCTAGGTGGTATAATCGTCCTCTGACATTTTTAGCGGGGAAATAGCCTGTCTAACACCACTTTGACACACAGTTACCCACTGCGCTTCCCATTTTTCTTAAGACGCACCGAGCAATCTGAAACGCCGTTTTAGTCAAAAGCAAAATGTTACACTTTTTGAATTAACTTAGAGGTTAAATGGATTCTTGGCTGCCATCTAGCCTGCAAGAAACCAACAATTTCTAATAACAACTTACCACAGAGCCATACGGTCCTTGGGGTAGTTGAGACGCTCAATGGTACCGAGGAAATACGGCAAAGAGTGCTCGGAGTTTCTGCAGATGAGGGCGACAAGAACCCGGGGAGCCTGGAGCGGAGACTCGGGGCTCCAGCGCTCCTCAGCAAAATATCCCCGGGCAGAAGGGCAGCAGTAGTGGAGCAAGAGGAGCAGGGTGGCTGGGAGGCAGGCGAGCCCGTGCATTGCAACAATTAGTAAGTATAAAAACGATACAAATCTCGGTGGGTAACGTTACTGGTTGTGGCTCGCGATGACACAATGTTACATAAAGATTACCTCTTTACTTTAAGCGGTCATCACAGGAAAGCAAAATTTTGTCCAACGACTACTGATGTGACAACACTGCGAAGAGATTTAAAGGGGTGGGGTCTTAAAGGGGATGGACTAGTAAACTTGAATACAGAGTCAACATAAAAGGAAGATATTTGATTAATATTTTATTATTTTTAAATGTCGCTTGAAAAGAAATGTTATGGTTGTGTGTGTAACATACACCCATCTTCAAATGTATAGTAATGTACAGTCATTTTGTCAGGTTTAAAGACTGCATTGTGAAACAAAGTGTTATCTGAATATTAAATATCCTAAACTTTCCAGCCAGAAAAATGTTCCACTTCACTGAAAAGACCATTGTCTCCCCGTTCGCTATATCATGTTTCCACATCACACTTGTATTTCTTGCAGTTATTAAATGTCAATATCAATATCCAAACTTTAATAAAGCTTAACATCTGACACACACACATACACACACAGAGCTACCCAATAGGTAATAAATCTAATGCGTGACCTCATTTTTATTTTTTTTTTTAAAATTCATGGCTTATTATCTCAACTTTATAAACTAATTGTACTTTCATGTTAAAGTAGGAATGTCGTTTAGTGTTTTCCAGTAATTTCAATCAAGTATTCTCACCACTGTTGAGTGACTGTCTTTATTTGCCAGATGAAAAGCTTTACAGTTTGGCCCCTGAGCCTAGTCTTTCTACCTGTATAGTTAAGGAGGCAGCTGCAGGTTCATCAACAAGCCAGAAAAGCTCACCATTGGTTGGGACAACACGGGCTGCTGGAAATGCTGGTCCCTCTCTACCCTCCAGCACCTCCTGCAAGAAAATGGTTACAATGCAACACAGGGCTGTGGGTCACAAAGCTGCTGATCCCTAGGTTATGTTTTTTATACTAGCCTGATTTGTTTTAATTGAAACATTCACTAGTGCAAATGTTCATATTAATTTTGTAATTCCAGCAAGGTTTCTATATTGATCACTTGATGTTACCTTTAAAACAGTTGCCTTGCTTCCTCCTGTTGATACAAAAGCCACACAGCGTGCAGAGTTAACCACTGGAAAAGTCATAGTTACACGCTGTGGTGGTGGTTTAGGAGAGTCACTGATGGGGGCCACAATCTTTTTTAGTTCCTGAATATGGGGCATAAAATAAAGTCAGTATAAAAAGCCCAAACCAAAATTGAGAACTCAATCTGAGACCAAGAAAGTCTAAGACTGTACTCCAACATTCTTTACATACATTTAGCATGGGAGGACATTGGATACCACACTGTTTAAGTTGTGCCTAAATCAAAATATAGGCTATAAAAAGTGCTGGGGAAACATTGTGTTCCTATAAGCTAACTAATTAAGCACAAGTAAAACCGTACATCACAAAGTGTCCATAATTTATGGGCACCACTGCCAGAATTAAAAAATTAGATTCATATAATACCAGTATCTAGAGATTTTATCCAGGCATTTCAAATCCTGCCAGTATATCGAGCTGAGTCACTAATATGGTCCTCACCTCCAGGACAGGGTGTTCTGGAAAGAGAGAACAGGTGTGACCATCAGGCCCCATACCCAGCAGCAACAGGTCAAACGAAGGGAAGTCATCATCTGGGAAGGCCTGTGTGTTTTAAAGTAGTAAAACAAAGCTCTAAAACATCTAATAATAATGAAGACTGAAAAAATATGCCTGTGACTTTAGAGATAATCACAAACTGTATAAATATTTGTAACAGATGTCTGCACCTCCTTCAGTTTGCGGGTATAATCCTCAGCACACTCATTCACTTGCAGTGAAGAGTTGATGGTTAAGATCCCACTATCAGGTATGTTAATATTGGAAAACAACTGACTCTGGAAGAGAAACAGGATTACATTTGCCTCCACTTTACTGGAATGGCATAAATTAATGTAACTAAGTGCAAACAAACACTCCTGAACACAAACCTTGTACAGTCCATAAGTGCTCTCAGGATCATCAAAGGAAACCAGTCGCTCATCACAAAAGCCAATCACCCACTTGCTGCAGTCCAAGTCTGGCAAAGCCAACAGCTCTTTGCTGAGCATTGACACAAGGCTGCCTCCGGAGAGCCCCAAGGTAAACCTGCCATGAGAGCTGATGGCATTCTTAGCACGAGATATCACCAACTGGGCCAACACCGGACCGAGCTCCGCTGAAGAGGGGAAGACCACAACTCTTCTGGCAGCCATGAGAAAACTGTCTGAATTAAGTTGCTGTTCACAAGAAAAACAGTGATGTAAACTGTTTTGCGCAATATATAAGGAAGTAAATTACAAAAGAATTTTGCAAGTCATCATGATGTGTTGCAACTATACGTCTTTCTTATTAGTTTGGTGGAAAAGGCAAGTAGCTTTTTCTGCCTGTCTCAGCAAAGGGTTCTTCAATCTGAGTCATTAGACTTAAGAGAACCTACTTTGATGAATGGTGCAACGTCTAATTTTCCCAATTCAACATCAACTTCTGCATATTTCGCACTGAGACCTTAAATAAATGAATGAATGAATAAATGAATAAATAAATAAATAAATAAATAAAAATAAATAAATTACACATACGGGTATTTTAAAGGCAATTTTTGACTACAGTGTTAAGAGTTAATACCTTACTGCAATTAAGATGAGACAAAGCTAAAACGAACACCAGGATACTACATTAACCACTATCAGAAATTAATGAAAAGGGAAATTCATGCTAATTAAACAACCGTGTCATTTGGACACACAAGATTCCTGCAAAACGAGCTTTCACCTTACCTCTTAGGAAACTCAAAAGCAGCTTGTCATGAGACGGATTTTAAGTCGGCAAATGTAATTCGACAAGTTAGTTCCTGAAACGCGTTCTCACCAGCCAATCGTGTTCTGCGTTTGAGCCGCAGTGCATTTTGGGAGCTATAAATGTATTGAAAGTAATCTTACAAACTAACAAGTATAAAAAGACTATTCATAAAACATTTGGGAACGATTTGGAAAGACTTTTACAGAAAACAGCTTGAAGCTGGCGTCAATAGCTGTAAATGTTACAGATCAGTATTTAAATGTGCTTGTAAGGATTCCTCCCATCCGGCAGATGGCAACACTGTATCCACTCCAACCTCATGAGTTTTGAAGAGACATTCGCGTATCTTGTGTTCACGCACCCGCAGCTCTCACTTCACAATACATTGTAACTATATTTTAGAAGGAATATTAATAGCTCCAGACTTCAACAACTCGACCGGGGGCATAAATTGTTTCACAGAAGACAACAACAACTAGGAAAAACAATGTCGACTGTCTTCTCTTTCCAGACACAGCTTGTCTCCATCATGGACGCGTTATCCAAAACAGCTGTGATGGAAATAAGCAAACTGGTGGAGATCGAGTCGAAAATGTTGAAAATAGAGATAACTCGAGGGCGAAACGAAATCGCCTCTCTCACAGAGAAACTGCAACTAATGGAGAAATTGCTTTACATTGCACAGGGTGGCGGGCAGGACGCAGCGGCAGCAGCAATATGTTCAGTGGTAAGAGACGGTACAGAAAACAGAACCCTGGAGCCTGAGAGGACTAGAGCTGCTATAAAAAGGTATTCTTGGAGATTTGTGTGTCTCCATCGCATCTTTACTGCCAGCTCCAGTCTGCCTGATGTATTAATATAGGTTTATTGCATCGTAGTGAGAGCCCATGGGAAAGCACAAGTTCTTCCACTGAGATGAGCAGTTTGCAAGGTGAAGCGAAAGCTGTAGCTGAAGTACGTCTGCACTGATCATACATTATTAGTTCATATTGAACTGTGTCATTCATTTGTAAGAGGTGTGTTTCATGCTGTTTTCTCATTAGCTTCCAAACCCGCCCAAAGATCAGCCTGAACTTATTGTGGTAAAGGAGGAATTTTCTGAGGTGGACAACAGAGACACAGAACAACATAAGCCGAGTGAGAACAGTGAGTATAAATACATGTAATGAGTGTATGAGCAAACTGTTACTCAGGACATCTTTTTGAATCGTACTATTGACCTTGAGTGACTAGAGGTGAATTTAAAAATGTTATTGTCAAGAGATTGTTCCGAAAGTAGTTTCAAATCTCTCATATAATGTATTTAAAAATAATGTTTTAGAAGGTTGAAAACCCGAAGAATGCATTCAGCTTGTGGCATACATCATGGTCATTAAAACCAATGACGTTCCAAATTTTAACATATTTATTTGCTGTCAAAAGGAACAGAAGTGGACACAGACATCCAGAAGAGTTCAGCTGTGATGCAGCATCACAAACCCATCCCAGAACATCAGCAGTCCATGTTCACTGAGAGCTTTGTTACCCTGAACACCCAGTCACCTGTTGCTGGACCAGGAAGGAGGGAAACAGAGTGGAATTCACAACTTACACCTGAACACACAACCTTAGAGGCTGGGAAAAGCTTGGCTCAAAACATTGCCTCCCAAAGCCTTAATGTCCTAAGGAATATGAAGATTCACAATTTTAGGAACTCAGCTGCAAAGCGGTTCGGCTGCTTGCAGTGTGGCAAGAGCTTTAGATGCTTTAGTCAGCTTGAAATACACCAGAGAAGTCACACAGGAGAAAAACCATTCAGGTGCACACTATGTGGCAAGAGATATGCACAAAAGGGGCATCTGTATACACACCAACGCACACACACTGGAGAAAAGCCGTACCGCTGTCCAATTTGTGGAAAGGGCTTTATTCAGAAATGCACTCTTGATATGCATCAGCGTACACACACTGGAGAAAAACCTTTTGTTTGTATCAAATGTGGCAAGGGTTTTACGAAAAACTGTAATCTAAAAAAACACCTAGCAGTACACCTAGATCCTAATTTGAACATGTTGGATAGTGAACCTACTTCAGCGTTTAGTGGGACACTCTTAAATTGAACCACATAAAGTAGCAACTGGCCAAATGTAACCAGTTGTTTGATTTAAACATTTTGTACATAATAAAGGTAAGTTTTCTCTAGATTTGACAGATGTGACAGACATTTGTGCGTCAACTGCTGTGTAGTAATAAAAAAATGTGTCATTATGTTCTCTGCTGCATACACTTTATACCCAATTGTCACCCAAACCTTCAAAATTATTAGAGACACATTGTATGAATTCACTGTGAACACTGAAGTAATCAGTTAATCTTTTTTTTTGTTGTTTGTTTAATGACAGCTTTTAATACTGAATACATAAAAAGCAGCTGAATTTTTTTTAACTTAGAGGCCAGAAAAAAGTATGAACTGGTAACCCTTCTTCCTCAGCAATTGCAATTAGGTTGATAAATGTATAAAATGCCACTTAGTGGGACAGTGCTCCAACAAAACCCCCTTCAAGAGAATAGATAATCCTGGCTCATTAGGAGCAATCTGCCCTTTATTAACTGGGGAACATCAGAAAGCTGGACATATTGTGGGACATGCTGTATATGACACAAATCCATGACCAAGTTTATCAATCAGGCTTTGATTTTCATGGATCCTTTCATTGGTACTTCAAAACTTATGACCTGCAGAACAAACTAGGAAAAAAAACAACTTTTGATTACTGAAACTGAAACCATTGCTCATGGTTTATAAGGTGACAACTTATAATAGCCTATATTTAATTATTTTAATACAAAAATATAATTCGTGATGCAGTTCTTAATAGTATTAACTTACAATAATTATGCTGATAATAATTGCGCAACAAGTGTAATGAAGTGCTGCAATTCTTGTGACGCTCACTGCCACAATTGTAAAGGTTGATTAAAAAACTAACTCAAACTTCCGGTAAAACATAAAACAAAAAAGACACAGATGTCTGTAATATTCCCACTAAGCACAGACAGGAGGTTGTTGTTGCATGTCTGTTCACCGAGTGTACTGCGTGGTGCTCATATTTTCCATTACAGAGTGTCTAAGATTATTAAAGATTATTTTTAGATACACATTTGTAACGTTACTGTGCTGCCTTCAGGGACTCTTCGTAAACGTTGAAACGCAAACATAGCAATTTCCCACAATCCCTAGCGATACAGCGTTCTCACAAATTTGATGAAGGAGCAACGTTGCTACACCGGGAATCTTGCCAACATTTCGAAATACTGAGCCTATTTATCAAGATGATGTGCGACACCACAAACCGAAGTTTTCGGACCCAGTTAGCCGCTATTCTAGAAAAGCTAACAAAGGCGGCTTTGGTTGAAATAGGAAACCTGGCGGACGAATGCTCCTCTGTCCTTCACACCGAGATATGCCTGCATAAGACGGAGAATGAGGCGTTGAAGAAGAGATGTTACTCACTGGAGGTCCAGCTGAGAGCAGCCAGGGAGGCACAGACCTATCCTGCACAAGTCAACAATGTCAGCCGCCGGCTTCCTGCAGGTTAACATGATCTTAAATATGGTCGGAGAGTGCAGCCACACCAGAGAGCTTAGTAAAAGGACAGTTTGTCACTGTTGTAACAGACTAGATACCGTTAGACTAGACCAACCTCAAATCATATTCATAAGTGTAGTATCTGCACTGTTCCAATTTTACTCATGGATTAAGCTTAAGTTGTATGTGTTGAAAGGAAAACCCCCAAGTGCAAAACCAGTGGGATGTCAACATTTATATCCGCTTCTTCCTCCAGAACAGCAACAGCAGCCTGCACCAGCCATTGATGGAGTTTTTGGAAAGGACTGGTGCATGGACCTTTGGAGAGAAGAAAAAGTTCCCTCTCAAAGGAAAGGAACGATGGAGTCTGCGGCCATGACAAGCTTGGGAGCACAGGTGAGTGAATATTTGATCAAGGAAGTGACTGTACTCTCAGCTCTACCTGAGAGCTGAGATGACTGAATGATTCTTGTGATGTTGGTAGGCAATAGACTTGATGGAGAGAGAACCTGATCTCATCTTTATCAAAGAAGAGACATATGAGGAACATCCTATTGGCCAGCAGATGAAGCTCCCAGATAACAGAAAAGGTAAGTTTGAAAAAAAAAACCTCTAATACAATCCATTATAGTCCTAACAGTTTATATGAATTAATTATTTTTTTTATTTGACAGTCGGAATTTTCGAGGACAGCATGATTCATAAATCTGTTGATGAGCTGCAGCTTCACTCCATGGAGTTAAATAACTTCCCCATGATGGCAGACAGTCAAACACAACAATGCACTCAACCAACAATTATGGACAAGTTGATAGATGATGCAACAATGAACACTCTGGTTGACAACGCAAATCCTCCTTCAGCTGTTGCCGAATACTTGGACTATACGAACGATATCCACATAAATGCAACCAAAGAACTCAACATTCAGCCAAAACCTTTGAAGCCAACAAAACGGTTTGAGTGCTTATTCTGTGGCAAAATGTTCAACTATTTGAGCAGTTTAAAAGTCCACATCCGGCGACACTCCGGCGAGAAGCCATTCAGCTGCTCAGTTTGCGGGAAACGATTTGCTCAGAAAACGTACCTGAAGCTGCACCAGCGTGTGCACTCCGGAGAAAAGCCATACAGTTGTTTAGACTGTGGCAAAAGTTTTTCTCAGAAAAGCTCTCTAAACATACATCTTCGAACACATACCGGTGAAAAGCCTTATAGCTGCGTGGATTGTGGGAAATGTTATGCATACAAGTACGGTTTAAATCACCATCAGTGTTTTAACTGACAGGCTGACAAACACACCAGGAACTTAGTTATTGCAGAGACATCTGACTATAAATAAGTTCAGTAGCCCGTGTGGTAATATGTTGACACAAACCTCACATGTGGATAAAAATGTACATATGAAATACCACATCTATATCAAAGATGTAAATTCTTAAGTTGGTTCGGTGGACTGTTAGCATTAGGAAGAAAAGTGTATAGATAATATACGTTTTAATGTACTGTTTGAATGATTGGGTTTTGGTTTATTTGATAGGCTGAGGGCATTTAGTGCCACAATTTTCATGTGTCATAGATCAGATAAGACGTATTTGCTAAACTTTGACCTCATCCTTGCATGTTGTCATACAGTATGGTTACATGTTATACATACCTCAATGTCATATCTCAGGCCACTCAAGGCCTGCTTCATCAGATGCCAAAATAATTACTTGACAAGTGCTCTATTGTTTGCACACATCTAACAAAATCCTATAAAACTACCTCTTCACGATGTAGAAGTAAAACAGTTCTGTTCGCTTCATTTCGCAAGTCTCACCTCTGCTTTCTGATTCTGTATGCCACACTTCATTTCTTGCCATTCAACTGGGCAGAGTGCACAGGCCATTCTCTTCAAAAAAAAATAAATATATAAAAAACACACAAAACATGACTGTGTGGCTGCGACTTGGCCACACACACACACTATTCAAATGAATTCCGGAAATTGTTCAGGTGTAATATAAGCTACAGTTACTGTTCCAAATTGTATTTATATGGCTGCAACATTGTTGTACAAAAACAAGCTGTTATTGTTTTTTCCCGAATGTAAGTAATTTCAGTCATCAACTAGTGCAATTAATTGTGCTAAGGATTTATTTGGCTTCTGCTAGGACCTGTTTCCCCAATACGTAAAGATTAAATTAGTTAAATAAGATTTTCAGTTAAAGGAAAATTTGGCCTTTTTAGATTAGTCCAAAAAAAATTATACATTAAAAGAACAGTTCTATCTGTCTAATAAAATTTTAATCACAGTGGACGTGTGTGTTTTTTTGTAAAAACAAAATTTAAGACAGTGAACTGTTAAAGGCTAAAATAAGTACATTATTAAAATGACATTTTGATTCTGATTATTTACGCACTATACTGCAGAGTGCAAGTCGTTACAAACATGGAAAAATGTGTGGAGCAGAACATGAAGCATTCAGATAAATAAAGCTACTGATCCCACAATCGGTCTCTGACAGGTTTAGGTCATTATGTTTCTAAGATGTCTCCTCACTGTAGGCTTGTCTCCCACAAACTCACGATTTCTGTGTGCCATTAAATGGTGGTTGAGGTTGACCTTTTGTGTAAAGGTCTTACCACATTTAACACAGCGGAATGGTCTTTCTCCAGTGTGGATGCGTAGGTGACATTTCAGATTGCCTTTCTGGGTGAACCCTTTCCCACATAAGCTGCACCTGTAGGGTTTCTCCCCTGTGTGGACGACATAATGAATCCTGAGAGCTGACGGGTTTGCAAAGGTCTTCCCACACAGCTCACATGACTTTGTGACTCTCAGAGAGGGAACTGGAGGGACGCAGGTGTGTGAGTTTAACTTGTTCCTATGAGGGAAATGCTGCTTACAAATGTTGCAGAAGTTTGACTTATGTGACTTCATGTGGTGTGTTAGAGTGCCCTTGTGGAAAAATGTCCTGCTACATATTTGGCATGTGAATTTATTTTTGTTTGGATCTCTGGTAACGCCAATATTGGGCATTTTAAAGTCATTATGAGAATCTTTATTTGGAGAAGTGCTGTCGCCAGTATTGTCTGCTGTTAATGTTTGTTCCTTGGTTTGGCTGGACACACCTGCAGCAATTAGTGCTGGCTCCTGCTGGCTTTCCTCAACAAATTGTACATCATCATCATCATCATCATCGTCGTCGTCATCATCTTCAATCGGAATGATGTGGGTGCTGAAGGCCTCTTCTGTGTCAGTAATGGATATGAGCTGTATGGACGGTTCCACATTGCCACGTGCAGTTACAACCCGGTCCCCATCCTGATCAAATGGCAGGCTGCAGGTGCTGCCACCAGCCAAGTAACTGGCTGACAGTTGCTCTGGTTCCTCAGGGACAGTTTCCTCATGTTCTGTTGCATATAAACACAAGCTTAATAAACTTCTAAAAGCTGCTAAATATGCAGTGTTTACTTCTGCATGCCAACACTCCTTCACTTCCTTACCTTCTGTATTGAGGGTTTCCTGCTGACAGCTGACAGCAGTATCCTCCACATAATCCTCCTCTTTGATCTCAGTCACAGTAATTTGGTCAGACAGTGTTGCCAAAGACTACAACACAGAAAAAATGTTCTATGCTCATATTTTTATCAGTATTCCATTAATATTCCAGAGTGTAATATTATAGTGCCATCAAAATCCCCATTACAAAAACAAAAAAGTTGTATTGATATTGTAAGACATCTGTAAACTGCCTTTCCCAGGTTTCGTGCATGCACAGTTTTCTTTTGAATAATAATAATAATGATAATAATAATAATAATAATAGCTTTATTTATAAAGCATTTATCAAACAGAGTACAAAGTGCTGTACATTAAAAAGGACAATAAAGATAATTAAATAAATAAAATCAGGTTAAATATAAACTCAAAGAAAAGCACAACGTAAAATACATCAAGTGATATAGATATATACTGGCTATATGTCGAAGTGTCCCTGGGCAAGACACTGAACCCCAAACAGCCCATTCCCCTCCCCAGCTGTGCAGGGCTGGTCCAAGCCCGGTAGAAATTGGGGAGGGTTGCGTCAGGAAGGGCATCCGGTGTAAAAAACTGCCAAATCAACATGCGGACAATAATCCGCTGTGGCGACCCTGAACTCACGGGATAAGCCGAAAGGACAAAAAAAAAAAATAAGACAAAAAAGAACTATTTTTTATACTAAAACAAGAATCTCACATCTCAGGAAAGGCAAATCTATAAAAATGCGTTTTCAGACGAGACTTAAAAGATGACACTGAGTCAGAGAGCCTGATTTCCTCAGGCAGGTTATTCAATACTTTTGGAGCCATGATGGAAAATGCTCTATCCCCCATGGTTTTTAACTGGGAAGTTGGAACAGACAAACACTGATGATCTTAAGTTTCGTAATGGCATATACGGAATTAAAAGATCAGAAATATAGGATGGCACTAAACCATGCAGTGATTTATAAGTAATCAGTAAAATCTTAAAATTTATTTTAAGATGAACAGGGAGCTAATATAGAGATGCAGGACAAGGAGTAATGTGGCTGAAGTTCCCGGTTCTAGCCAGGAGCCGAGCTGCTGATATCTATAAACACAGATATTTTGCATTGTATTCTAATGTTTGTATACTTCATATTATACCTGCATATTATCTGCTGTACTACATGTTGTACAGATACAAATACAGTTATTACTTATGCCCATTAAGAAGAATCAAATACTTATGCAAACCGTCCTCTCACCTTATCAGAAGACTGTGATGAGTCTGTGACTCTCTCCAGACTATATGGGTCTCTGTCTTTCCAGAGATTCATACACCAGTCTTTTCCAAATATCCCCTCTATGGTGGGAGGCCCAGACACTGAGAAGTCATACAATAAAAGCAAAGAGAGAAAACACACTAGTAAACACGGAAGGGACTCATATCATCTACTTTCACCTCATCTGGGATTACGCTAGTGTGAAAGCAAAAACATAAGTACCATGGGGATCCCCATCACTGTAGCAGGCAGTTTGAACACCTACGGTGCGATAACTTTTACACAACTTGGGGGCGTTGCTTCTCACAATCGTTAGCTCGCACTCCAGACTGTTGACTTTTTCCGCCAGAGCAGAATTAGCAAACAAAAGGCGAGACAACTCGAGCCGGAGTTCAGCCGAGTCTTCATCCACCAATTTGCATACCTGACTGAGGGCAGACCTGGCCAACGTCTCCATGATGGAGGAGAGCTGGGAGTGAAAAGAGAGGCGGCTGGCCATCGTTGTTGCTGGTTAAAACAACCCTTTTCAACGACAAAATAAAAAGGGGAGAGTTTAATGTCAAAAGGCGTTTATTCTAGGTGGTATTCGATGAAAACATGAATTAGCTGAATACGCAGCTAATGAAGCTAATTAGAGCTAACGGCATTCGCAAAGCGGGACCCAAATATGAGTGGCAACCGTTACGTATATCCGGCGGATGTAGCTGGTCAGCTGAGTTGTGTTATAGACTTCCTGGTTCACCGAAGAAACCGATTAGCTTTCTGTAATAACTATTTATAAATGCATTCTGCTTTCTCGCGTATAGACGCAGATTTCAATAGGCAGGATCTGATACAACCGCAGCTGCGATCATGAACACGGAGAAGGACTTTTCGCCACTGACACCCAACATTGTCAGGGCTTTGAATGACAAACTGTACGAGAAGCGGAAAGTCGCAGCCTTAGAAATTGAAAAACTAGTACGGGAGTTTGTCGCTCAGAACAATTCTACTCAAATCAGACATGTGATCCAGATTCTGGCCTCTGAATTTGCCCTCTCCCAGCACCCCCACAGCCGCAAAGGGGGACTCATTGGACTGGCAGCCTGCTCCATCGCCCTCGGCAAGGACTCGGGTCTGTACCTCAAGGAGCTTATTGAGCCTGTGCTCACGTGTTTTAATGACTCAGACAGTCGTTTGCGCTACTATGCCTGTGAGGCTCTCTATAATATTGTCAAGGTGGCCAGAGGGGCTGTGCTGCCCCACTTCAACCTCCTCTTTGATGGCCTCAGCAAGCTTGCAGCAGATCCGGACCCCAATGTAAAAAGCGGATCTGAACTCCTGGACAGACTGCTGAAAGACATAGTGACAGAAAGTAACAAGTTTGACTTAGTTGCTTTTGTCCCCCTGCTGAGAGAGAGAATCTACTCTAATAATCAATATGCTAGGCAGTTCATTATTTCTTGGATCCACGTTCTAGAGTCTGTGCCGGATATCAACTTGTTAGACTACCTCCCTGAGATCCTGGATGGACTTTTCCAGATCCTGGGAGACAACAGCAAGGAGATCCGCAGGATGTGTGAGGTGGTATTGGGAGAGTTTCTGAAGGAGATTAAGAAAACTCCTTCCAGCGTAAAATTTGCTGAAATGGCCAACATCCTGGTCATCCACTGCCAGGTTGCAGATGAGACCAAACTCACAAATGATCTGATCCAGCTGACTGCTATGAACTGGATGAGAGAGTTTATTCAGCTTGCAGGGAGAGTGGTTTTACCTTACTCCTCTGGTATCCTCACTGCAGTGCTGCCTTGCCTATCCTATGATGACAGAAAGAAGAATACGAAAGAAGCTGCCAGTGCATGTAATCACAGTCTGATGAAGCTGGTGACTCCTGAAGATGATGAGGATGATGATGAGGAGAGAAGCGGCAGCACAGGCTCGCTGTTAAGGGAAGATGGCCAGCCCAAGACAGAGGCAGACAACAATGATATGCTGAATGCATCACAAGAGTCTGTTGGTCTGAGTAATATCAGCTTCTTCACTCCTGCTAGTTCTGACAGGCTGCAGGTAACTCTGGACCTGGATGGTATTGTCCAGGTGTTGGATCGCCATCTCCGTGACTCGTCCACTGGCATGATGACCCGTATAGCTGTGCTGAAATGGCTTTATCACCTCTACATCAAGACTCCTCGCAAAATGTTCCGCCACACAGACAGCCTGTTCCCCATGCTGCTTAAAACACTGTCTGATGAGTCTGATGAGGTGATACTGAAAGATTTGGAAGTTTTAGCCGAAATAGCATCATCTCCTGCTGGCCAGACAGACCAAGCCGGCCTCTGTGACAGCACTGACAACAAGCTGGAGCTCAAGGTCCCTGAGAGTGCCAAGCCAGGGCAGCAGCACAGTACCAAAGTAGCAGATTCATCCCCATCCACTCCAAGTATGAATTCCTATTTTTACAAGTTCATGATCAACCTTCTAAAACGCTTCAGTCTGGAGAGGAAGCTTCTGGAGAACAGAGGAGCTTTCATTATCAGGCAACTGTGTTTGTTGCTTCATGCAGAAAACATCTTCCACTCGATGGCTGACATCCTGCTGAAGGAGGAAGACCTAAAATTTGCCTCCACTATGGTTCAGACGCTCAACACCATCCTGCTTACCTCTGCTGAGCTTTTCCAGTTACGCAACCAGCTTAAAGACCTGCATACTCAAGAGAGCTGTGCTTTGTTTTGCTGCCTGTATCGTTCCTGGTGCCACAACCCAGTGGCTACTGTTTCTCTTTGTTTCCTCACACAGAACTACAAACACGCCTATGATCTCATCCAGAAGTTTGGAGATCTTGAGGTCACAGTAGACTTCCTGATGGAGGTTGACAAACTGGTGCAGCTGATAGAAAGCCCCATTTTCACATACTTGCGTCTACAGCTCCTGGATGTGGAGAACAACCCATATCTGATTAAGGCACTGTATGGTCTACTGATGCTGCTGCCACAGAGCCAGGCCTTTCAGCTTCTCTCCCATCGCTTGCGGTGTGTCCCTAACCCAGAGCTCATGAGAACTGTCCATGAGTCCAAATATATGGACTCAAAACAGCAAATGGCTTCCAGGCGTGCCTCTTCTACGCAGATGGATTACAATGAGCTACTCCAACATTTTGACCGTGTCCAGAGCAAACACCTAGAGGTTCGACACCAGCGCTCTGGACGTGCTTCTGACCACTCTGACAAGAAGCTGATGTGAAGTCATAGTGACAGGTGGTCAGTGAGAACAGTGAGGGAAGGGGGAAGAAAAATGTTAATGAAAGAAGGAATATATAAAATTGTACTGGAGAAAATTATTGATATGATATTGAAGCCAAAAAGTATTAAGTGAGTATAAAAAAGCACTGGGAAAATATTAATAATAACTCATCTTTGTAAATCTCTTTACTAATACGGAGGAGTATGTCATTTAACACAAGAAGCACATACAAGTTACAACTTCATGTGAACTTTTGGAAAATGTACATAAAATATCTATATATTGGTCATATCTCACATTTAAATCATGCCTGCCTTTATGAAATGTTCAAATGTAAAGTGAAATTGATGAGCATTTTATTGTTTAAACGAACATTCTGTTCTTCTGTTATTAATGTTCGTGTGAACCACTGTACTTTCATGGCTAAAAAGTATGAATTGACCTGCTCAGGTTTACCATAATCTCATGTCAGCCAGAAAGAAATGTCATGTGCACATTATTGGTGCAGCTCACATGAGATTTTCTTTAGAAGCTGTGGGGAGGGGGGAGACTCTGACATAAATTCTGGGTAGGAATTTGTTGTTACACCTCTTTCCATTTTCATTGTTGGTTAACGCAACCTTTCAAAAAGATCATCCTTGCATTACCCCCAGCTTTTAATTCCATTTTGTCTTACATATTCTTTAACTAATATGTTTTTTTTATACACTGTCTTAACAATTTTAAAAATATTCTCACTTTTGTCATTGCTGTGTAAAAATCAATAAAGTAGATCATATGATTAAAAAATACATTTTACATGTTTTTAATATCTATAATAAAAGCTATGTCATCCTAACCATCTGGATAAAAGTGTGGGTGAGCGAAAGATTAGAAAACATTATGCAACTAATGTTCTTTTCCCCTGTCGGATACACCCTACACAAGTTGCAGCTTTTGGAAAAAGGTTCAGTCAGTATTTAGATTTCAAGTTAGTACCATAATTAGGCTCATTATACATCATATTTGAATGTTTTGTACTATTTAATTAATTTTTTATAATTTGGGTATTTATGCTGATCATCACAATAGATTGTATCAAAACTGGGCTGAAAACCTCCCTTTAATATGCATGTCAGGGTGTTGATGGGTCCTGCTGCTCTGTGTGTGTCCTCTTACTGGCTCAGGTGGTTCTCTGCTGCATTGGTTAGGTTGGTAACTTTTGCGACTTCAGTTCTGCGCACAAGCTGGCACTAACGAATGTCATTTCTGCTTTCACTAGAAAGTTAGACTTCCACACATATTGTTAGCTACACTGTTTCATATGTAGCTGACCTGGAGCCTGTCTGCTGCAGGTCAGGAAGAGTGTATCTAATAAAGGAGACATTTGAGGCAAGATGAATCAAAAAATATATTCAGCCTAACACAAAGTATCAAGGGCATGATATGTGTATATGTATCCGTTGCAGGATGTACAGTGCTTATATATAAAAATGACTAATCAAGGCAAGGGTATTTTCAGAGGCAGCCATTATGAAGACACAAACTGCTATGAACTAGAAGTAGATTTAGAAAACTGGTACATAAAGGCTCTTCAGGAGGACTCCCTGTTCCTTCCCAAGGGCTCACTGGTCTATGTGCTGTATAAGTTTGACTGGGGACCTACTCACTGTCTTTTATTTGTCTCTGTATCTCAGTGAGATGCCAGCTTCAACATAGAAACCAAACGAATCCATCTGTCTTTTCCCAATAATTTAAATCTGAGCCAAGTAGAAACTATTTATCGGTAAATTAGTTGTAGTTCCACAAATGAATAATTTGAAGATTTAAACAGTGAAACATAAAAAAGGCAGTTTAAGGTTAATTTCCCTGAATCAAACAGGCCTTCCAGCATGACCTTAAGTTACATTTATAATCCTTGCCAAGTCCTGTTTTGGACATTGTTTCTCAATAAACTCTTTCATTACGCTGTGCCCTGTTGTTTCAACATACTTCGTAAATAACTATCACTCTCCTGTGTCATGTTCAGGTCAACAGCTTACTTATCTGCTCCTATGTGCATAGATACAGCCTCTTAAATGTATACACAATTCATTTTATTCTGAGTTTGTGGTGTTTATTTGAAAATCTGCAATGTGCATGCTTGACACAACACAGTATAACACAGGATATGCCTTGGGGAGCTGAGGTATTAACACTTATTCCTGAGGTCAAAATTGGGTAGGCTTCCAGTGTCATGGGAGGGGTCTTCGATCCTGCCTTGTCATCAAAGCCCTGTGAAGAAGAATGGCTACCAGGCGTGCTCATCTTGAAGATGACCTTTCTTGTCCAATTTGTGGGAATATTTTTAGTCAACCAGTGGTGCTCACTTGCAGACACAGATTCTGTAAAGCCTGTCTAAAAGACAGCTGGGATACACAAGGCAGTGGGAATTCACACTACTGTCCTCTGTGCTGGCGCCGTTCCTCCATGGATCAAATAGTGGTGAACACAATGCTGGAGAAAGCCTGTCAATCATTTAAGGAAGACAGGAGCAGGAATGACCCACAGGCGTGTAAAGAACATGGAGAAAAGCTTACTATGTTTTGCTTGGAGGACTTGGAACCGATATGTAGTGTATGTAGCAAAGCAGCTGCACACGTTGGACACAGGCTCTATGCCATTGGGGAAGGTGCTCATGACTGTAAGGTAAGCAGAGTCACAGGGCTGTAGCACATTTTCATTGTTTGAGCTGCATAACTCAAATACCAGCTGCTTGGAAAACCTTGAAGTCCTAAAAACATTTACCTGTTTTCCTGCTGATAATTCAAACAATGATAATGAAAATATTGACTGAAATAACAAACTCAGTGTAGAATTTGATAGATGTCTGTAGTGACTTGTACCCATTGTAACCCTAACAACAGATGAGTGGGAAATTTACAAATGAAATGTCAGTGGCTCTCGACCATTCATCAGTAAAAGTGTCTGAACTTTGTATTAATGTAGAGCTTGCCACATTTAGAAAACAGATTATTGTTTTTTCGTGGATTTGAAGTTTCTTACAACATTTGTGCTTCTCTAAATAAAGTGATAAAGTGGTATGTACTGTATGAAGGTGTCTGGCAGAGTTCACTGACATTCTAATAATAGACTTATATTTTTGGTTTGCCATTGCTGTTGCAGTCCTCACAGGACTGAAACTAGACTCCCACAAGGTTTCTGTGACAGTACATTCATTCTCCCTCTGCCCTCTTCGGCCTTCTCTTGAGACCAAGAAACCCTCTGTATTAATTTATTTACAGTGTATGCTGCCACATACAGTAGGATTATGTGGCAGCCAAAAGCTCCATACTGTGATGACAGCGTGGCCTCGTGGAGGCTGACCTCATTATGAGTGTTAATACCCTGTCACTGACTTCTGTAGGAGGAACTGAAAAATGCACTGCTTCCTTTGAAAGACAAGTTACAGCTCTATAAGAAAGCAAAAACGGTCTGTGAAGAAATGGCAGAACATATTAAGGTACTGTCAGTCCTATCAGTACAAAGTGATACCTTGAAAATACTAAGCAGTTGTGAAGGCAACAATTACCTGTCAATCATGTGTATTTCTAGAACCAAGCTGAACACACTGAAATGCAGATCAAAGAAGAATTCAAAGCTCTTCACAATTTCCTGAAAGAGCAGGAGGCTGCAAGGCTTTCTGCTTTGAAAGATGATGAAGATCACAAGAATCTGATGATTGGCCAGATGATTGAGGAGATGACTAATGAGATGACATCTCTCTCCAACACCATCGTATTAGCAGAACAGGAGATGAAATCTCAAGATGTTCCATTTCTTAAGGTAGAGGAGACAATTTGTGTGAATTGTTTTACTTTCATGTTCACGTCCTTAGTCCAAGTTGTTCTCTTCCAATTTTGTTTTCAGAATTACAAGGAAACAATAAGAAGGTAAGTTTTATTTTCTAAAATTCACTTAAGCTTTTTAATCTATGTAGCTTCACAAGCAAAGTTCTATAGAACTACATGGTTATACTATCTTTTCAGAACCTGGCAAAGATCCCTTGATCCACAAATAATTCCTGATGCACTAATAGATGTAGCTAAACACTTGGGCTCTCTGAAATATAAAGTGTGGGAGAAGATGAAGAGTATCATTAAATACAGTAAGTTTCTCCAAAAAGTAGTCTTGGTTCATTGATCAGTGTTTTTCCTGCCTTACTTACTTAACTTAAACCCTTTGCCTCTTTCTTTCGCAAGATCCGGTTATTGTGGATCCCAACACAGCAGCTAGCTGCTTTATCCTCTCAGAGGATCTCACAGTTGTGCAAAACTCTACCCAGATTTTCAAGCTGCCAGACAATCCAGAACGCTTTGACATCAGTGCTGAGATGCTGGCTGCTGATGGCTATTCCTCTGGGCGCCATAGCTGGGATGTACAGGTTAGGGACAACACCTACTGGGTGCTAGGAGTAGCCAGCGAGTCTATCAACAGGAAGGGTAAGCATGTGCTGACCCCGGCAGAGGGATTCTGGACAATTAGGTTTCGCAATGGAGAGCATAAGGCCTGTACAGCACCATGGCAGTCGCTGAACATGACCAAAAAGCCAGAAGTGATAAGGGTAGTTTTAGACATGGACCGAGGCAAGGTGATCTTTTATGACCCCAGTGAGCGAACACCCCTCTACACCTTCACGGATATCGTCACACCCAGAGCCTTTCCGTACTTTTGCACTGCCTGCAAAGAGTTTCCACTGAAAATCCTACCAACCAGGATAACCTTGTCAACAGACCACTGATTCATCTTTGACACAACTTGCAAAACACGGTTTCTATAAAAAAAAAAAAAAAAACAACCCAAAGTGACAGAAATTAAGAACTGCTTAAGGTTTTAATGGTTTGATAATTTGTCTTTTGTAAGTGATTGCAAGAATGCAGGGTAACGTTACAGCATTACACTGCCATCAATGTCAAAAATTCACCAGCTTATGAATAACATGAAACATACAATACACGTTTTAAAATATTTAATTCGAGTTACAACAAAACAGATCTAGTGTGGGAGATTTAAACTTTGTAAAATAGCTTCACAATATTTAACACCTATATATTACCACATTGACAAGATGTGTTACAATAAATGACTGAACTCAGCTTTGCATGACACAAAATCCTTACTGTGACACTTTGAGCTGCTTTCGAAGAAAATGCATAAAAATACAAACAGATGTGAGGCTTCATATAAAGGCACATACTGTAAAAAGCATTTGCACATCAATGCCAGTGTTGTTCAAAAGTTCAAAGATGACAAGAGAGATTAATTTTCCATTCTATTAAAGAAAAAGCTATGTTAGTGTTTGATCTAGTAGTGGCATGTACTCTAGTCTGATAATTCAGTTTCAACCAAACATGTGGCAGTAACACCATTGCTTCTCACTCAATTGTTGCATAAACTTACACAGAATTAATGCTGCAGCTTATTTCATACACCCTGTAACAAGTTCTGACTTATAATACCCCTGCTGTCCTAATCACATTATTGTAACATATTCCTATGTGAAATGGATTGTGTGACAAACTGTGCAGCAATGCTCAAAAGCTGTTTGAGGTTTTCAATTAAAAATAAGTTGTTAAAGGGAATAAATGCCCTCATATTATGTGCTGGTGAGTCACTCGAATTGTTAAAAAAATAACAGTACTCTTTTCTACGTAAGTAGTACTCTTAACACTGTTTCATGAACAGTTAAAATGTAAGCATGTGGTGCACTAAGTCTGACTGAACACAACAACCCCCATATGCACGTTATTCTTCTTCTCTATAGTATTTATCTGAGGCACCACGACCACCTGCTACAGTCTGCCTGTCATAGAGACATTCTTCCCTCGGATATAGCATTATATAGCTCTTCATCTACAGCCTCATAACGTGCAGCTCTAGTGTTCAAAAAGTAGATCTGATCGGTTGTAAGACGTGGGTCGTATCCCTCCCTCTGTAGCCTGGTTTTCTGTATTTTAAATGTACCTATGCAGAGATATAGAGATGCATAAAATGGGTCATTAATGTAAAATCATTATTGATGGTTAAAATTTTTACAGCCTCATGGGAGATATTTTTTTTAAAAGGATTGTTTACCTGTGGTGTCTACATGTGGGGAGATTCGCAGGAACACAGGGCGAGCATATGGAGGAAGAGCTAGCTGGACTTTCTGCAAGAAACTGTTCCAATCAAAACACCCTGTGGTGTTCGCAATAGCAGCCATGCCTGCCTTACCTTCCACACCTGGTATGAAACATGATGATAAGTACTTGTGATGAAAACGGTAATAATCAATATGCATTAGAGGGAAGTAATATTTATGTCCCAACATGATTTTAAGAGCAGTGCATGGAGCCCTGCTGTAACTTCATATTTTATTTTTGCATATTTTAAACTGAAGTATCACCTGGTACAGTCACTCCATACACAGCCACATCAGTCTGACCCAGAAGACTGCTGAGTATGCCCTCAACCTCAGTGGTTGAGACATTTTCTCCTCGCCAACGGTATGTGTCCCCACCTCGGTCCCGGAAGTACATGTAGCCCAGCTCATCCATCACCAACACATCACCTAGTGTAGACGTAGAAAGCAAATAACTGCCGTTCTTGGTTTAATACTGGCATAACAATCATAATACCCATACTAATCACTGACAAAAGAACTGTGACGATACTCCAGTGCCATTATTTTTCAGGGTTTAAATTTTCAGGATTGGATTTAAATACCTATTTAAAAGAACTGTTAATTTTTGCATATTTTTAAATGAACACAGCTAGTGGAGTTAACTGTTACAATGCAATGTAAATGCTATGATAATTTGTATGTACGTAAGTACGAAAATTGGAAACCTGATAAATAGGCAGAGTCATTGTTTTTGAAGACATTTTGAGCAATCTTCTTCCTTGTAGCATCCTGATTGGCGTAGCCATCAAAGCGCCGCAACGGGTCCTGCTGGTTGATACGACCTACCAGAAGCCCTGGCTCCCCTGCAAGACATAAAAGAGTGTAATATTGTTTTTCCAATGTTTTTTTTTTAAAGCTTTCAAGAAATCATTAATTAGTTGTTACCAGGGCGGCAAGGCACACAGAGGCCCTGGCTGTCACGAATCAACTCCATGGTGTCTTCATCCACTCTCACCAGACGAATGGGGTATACATTTGGGAGAATGCGACTGTTGAATCCACAGGCTCCAACCTGAAAAAAATAATTAGCTACACTCTGCTCATATTCACATTTTATCCACAAAGATGAAGAAGCAGTATTGGGAATAATGACCTTGCCATCCATGTTGGCAATGCTACAGTTACATTCAGTTGCTCCATAGAACTCGCCAATCTGTGCCACCCCAAAACGTTCTGTGAAGGCCTCCCACACGCTGGGGCGCAGCCCATTTCCCACTGCCAGGCGAACTTTGTGGCCCTTTTCCGATGGCCGTACCGGCTGAGACAGCAAGTAGCGGCAGATTTCACCAATATACTGCACAACCTACGAAGGGAAAGCGATCTTGTTACTTGTGGTAGTATATGTATAACATTTTTTATTAACTGGTGGATTTTATTAAATGTGGAACTTCTCAATATGTTTCAAACATAAACCCTTACAGTGCAGTTGTACTTAATGCAATCTTCCCAGAAACGGCTGGCAGAGAATTTCTTCTTCACTACCACAGTGAGGCCATGAATCAGACACTGACCAACTCCCATGATGTTGCCTAGCAAGATGAAAAGGCTCACACTTCAGTTATGCAAACTGCAGGGTAAACATTATCTACGTATAAAGAGGTAAAGCTATTGTCATATACCTGCTGAGTGATAGAGAGGAAGGCAGTCATAGATGATATCATCAGGGCGCATGCGAAAGGCGAAATACCCGAAAGCAGCAATTCTGTAGTAACTGTTGTGTGAAAACAGAAGGGTTTCTCAGACATTTATCATTACAATTCTTGAGTGTGTGATTTTGTGAATGGTTACCCAAGAAAACATACCGGCTGTGAACCACAATAGCAGCCTTGGGCATCCCTGTAGTGCCAGAGGTGTAAATATAAAACAGACGGTCTGCAGAAGAGAATAAAAAAGGTGTCACAGCATTTTGTTCACTGCAGAACTGGTAAACCCAAAAATTGGTAACAAAATACTGCCTGTTTTTATTCCGCCTTTAGTTGCATGGGAAATCCATACCTGTATTGTGTTATGTAGCCAATATCTCAAGACTTACACTTTTAATGCGGAATTACATCTTACTTTTATGTTGTTTGTTTTTTTTTTATTGTTTTTTATTCAGATCATGTACATATGAATCCATCCATTATACCCACCCCAGACAGCAAAATCTCTCTCTTGAAATTAAAATAACTCATAACCTGAAGTTTAGGACCGTCAACTTTTCGCTTCATTTAGCTTAAGTTAAATAAAAACAGGCAAGTCATTTTAGTTTAGAAACTAGACAGCAAGATAAGAAAAAATAATAACTGTGGGGCATACTCTTTGTAAGATCAGAATGGAGGGAAAAAACCCACTCAGAATGAATCCTTATAAAAGTTACTTACTCATCAAGTCTAAAACAGAGTCAGAGTTCAGTGGAAGATAAGGTACTAACCATTCATGCCTTTGGGGGGAACACAAGGTGAAGGGGAATGTCTGGATGCAGATGCTAAAACTGGGTCCAGAGATATAGCACCCAGACGAGACAGGTGTTCTGCACTTAGGTCTCCTGTACAAAACCGTACCATGGACTGATTGATGGAGGAGGTGATTTCCAACAAGGCTGATATTCAATAAGAGGAACAACAAGGACATGGGAAGAGAAGACACCAGTCAGGTCTGTTGGAGTGCTGTGGTTTAAATAAGGACATATTATGTAGGTAGAGTTACATTTCTTAATGTGTCTTCATTAATGTCAAGCAAAGGTGTTAAAACTAACAAATTATGATTTAATTCTGAAGCTACTCTACAATGTCAATAAACCAGATAAATCCCTTTTTACACTATCAATATAAAAATGGCCAAAGAATAGAAAGTTATGTTTTTGTGTTGTCAGGGAAACACACAGAATGTTAACTAATGTTACAAGTAAATGGTTAAACAACATGGCAGAGACACAAACCAAACATTAACAATGTGACACCAAAGGACAAAATACTGATGACTTCACATTATGTTACAGAGAACATATTAATTGCAAATTATTAGCCGACGTTAATCAGTATTGTAGGGTTTTGCTTGCAATAGCCATGTAGTCATAGTTTTTTGTTGACTATATAAGAGTCTATCAACTGATACATTATTAAAACTTATATCCTAATTTCTCCATCAGTTCTTGCCATTTTACCACAAACTTACCATCAGCCAGCTCAGCTCCAAACACGATAGCTCGTGACCCCGACACCCCAATACAGTGCAGGAGGGAATCATGGCGGAGGTTGAAGTTGATAAGTGCAGCTTCCACCCCAACCTTGGCCAAACCCAGCCAAAGTGCCACCTGTAATGGCCTGCTTTCCATGAAGAGGGCCACCACATCTCCGGACACCCAGCCCTGACCTTTTGCCCAATGGGCCACTGCATTAGACAGCTCATCCAGCTGAGTGAAGGTCCAGGTTTCTCCTGTGGCCTCATAGATCAGCGCCGGCTTGTTTGGGTGGAGTTTCACTGTCTGGGCGAAGATGGAAGGAATGTTGCTTCCATTGCGCATATAGCGCCATAAAGCCAGCTTCACTCTCATCAACACATACAGCCCACTGTTGAGGGTCAGGGGAGGAAGATGTGGAGAAATAAGGCAAATAAAAGGTGTAGACACCCAAGCATCGGAATTTCTCTTTGCTCAACTTACTTGAGGTCTCTCTTGGCTGTGCGTACTGCAATGTAGAAGTATTTCCAGCTTCTTGTGCCCAGATATACCCCAAGGCCTGCTGCCAGACTCCAGGACCAGGACACCCCGAAGAGTCGCAAGAGTCCCAAGGACCCCAGAGAGACAGAGACACTTGCTGCATTGTGCATTCTTGTCATGAAGAAAAGGAGAAAGACAAGACAGGATGAGAGTGAGTTGAAGCGTTTGTGGGTGTCATTTACAAGCACAAACACAGACAAAAAAACATTTAGCTTAAAGTTTGCTAATAATAATTTGAACGGCCTGAACAAGGATTGGTTCAGGTTTTTACATATAAATCGAGCTCATATAAATCAGTACACATTAACACACGCCACTTCAGGATACATAACCTAGCAACGTGTAATTACAGCAGAAAACACACAAGCATGCATTGTTCACAGCTTACCTACGGGCTGACAGACACAAGCGACGTCCACTTTCACCCCCTTCGTCCCACCAGTCGGCGCAAGTTTCTATTTAGTTTCTTTCGCGTCAGGTATCGAGTATTTAAATTTCCACCGGATGTGGAAAGCTTTGAGAAGATTTGCAGTGTTTCGTTTTTAGGAAATCCGGTTGTTTTCAAGAGTTACAACAGTTGTGGAACTTACGCACTACTTCACGCGGATGCTTGTTAGGAGTAAACACTTTGTAAGCAAATGATATTCGGCAATATATCACAAGTATATAGACGGGTCCAGACGGCTGGTATCGACAGGGGAGAGTTCATACTTTGCCCCCGACTGGTATGAGTGACCGAAATCAGAATGAGACACACAAAAATGCAATGTGAATCAGGCTATTTTCTGAACTCCATATTGAAGCGTCACTGCCAAAGAAGCACCGCCCGTCCCGGGTGTGAACCTATTCCAGCAGCGAAGCCATTTGTTTAACCCTGCGCTTGTCAAGCTTTTCTTAATTTTGATTGGACAATAATAAACCCGCCCAATTGCCCAGCCACTAGATTTCCAGGTGGCCGCTATTGATAGTAGCACTGGCACAGACTACTAACTAAATGTTGTGAAACACTGTGAAACTCTCTTTCTATCCCTCATTCACTCCGTGTCTTTGCAGACTCTGGGCTTGTTAAAAAGACATCACCCAGCTCCGCCAAGCTTACATTAACAACACACAGGCAACAAATAATTCATTTTAGTGTTCACGAGAAAAAGTCCAAAAGCAACAAGCTCAATATTGCAGACTGAAGGCCTCCCAACCTGTATCTGCAAAAGAGATAAGTGCTATTAATGTAGGTAAAAACAGATCAAACTCTGAAACAAACTCCTCACCTCAGTAAGATGTAAACCCACGGGTCCAAGATCTGATTCTAGAAAGCCATAACTAAACCCAGAAAAATCAGCCCATCTTTCTCATGAGTTAGGGCCAAAGAGCTTTGGCTCAGCTGCCTCACAATCCCACTGATCTATAATGCAGGAGAGACTCATAATTACAACACAACACCACACAATTACTTACACAATCTACATTATTCTTGTACATTCCCTGACCACCAAAGGTGTAACTAGTACATACAGGAAACCCTGGTAATCACTGCCAGCTGCACCATCTTTACTACCTCACCTGAACAAAACAAAGAGGAAGATGATGAGGACGATGGATGTCTGGATCACAAAACACCCAACTTGCTCCATAGATCTGACAGAATACCTTGGTGGGCATTTTATACCTCTCCATGTGCACATATAAAGCAAAGGTACCTGGGATCACATGATCTCCTGGCTCAGTCAGTAGTAAGGCCACTAGTAGTAGCAGGAATGGTGCTTTTTATTGGCGGAATCTGACCCAGTAGTTAGCCAAGATGCTCAGAGAAGTGAGGGTAAAGCAGGACATCCCTGAGCAAGAAGACATGATTAAGAAAGAATGATTAGAAAATTAAGTCTTTAGTATGGATGTTGCTCCTGCCTCAGTGTCATCCACAGAGAATTAGGAAAAGTTAAAGTATTTTTGTTAGTTTAAAGCCATTTTAAGTTTTTCTGTCTTAAAGTCACAGAGGGAGAAATGGCGAGTGGTGAGACACATTGCTGATGATTCTAAGCCAGGCACATCTGGAAAATATGCACCTCAGCAAAGTGGATATCCTGATGAGAGATTTAGCAACTTTAACAAACTGGCGGATGGAAAGAATATTTCGTTTGCAGAAATTTTGTGAATTGTCTTTTTTTCACCAGCCATAAACCTGCTTATAATTTATCCTCCCTTAAAGCTTATTACCCCTTGTCCATCCCAATGCATTGCTTTAGTGTTTTCTCAAATTATTACTCAATCTCATATAATAATTTGACTGTGTCCTATAATGCAATGCAAGTCCCTTAGTGGGTCTGTGTTGGAAATGGGAAGGATAGATGGGTTTAAATGTGGGGTACCATGCTTTTTTAACAGCATTTAAGCTTTCAAACAAACTTTAAGTGGAATAAAGTTGTGGACAATTTTAAACCACGAATTCTGGCAATAAGAGTGTTTGCTTTGCTACTTGGTATTCTGTGTCACTCTGGGGCATTCATTAAAGGCATATCATTTTCACACTATGACAAGCACTAAGCTAAATTTTGCTCTGAGTTAACAGGCCCTGACTCTACAGAATGATTTTTGTCTTACCCTTTTCACAAGGGCAAAGTACTGTTAAAGTACTGTTAAGTACCTAAATGTAAATCTTAGACCTGTTTCTCCTTGTGTCTACATCAGTAACTCATAGCTGATTAAGAAGTGCATTTGTTGTATCATTATGTTATTTAATTTATAATGTTCTTAAATTTTGTGTGTTACATCTTCCTTCATGAGTAGTCAGTGTACTATCACAACATCGAGGCAAACCACTTCCCTGGAGAGTGTCAGGAAGTAACAAAGGAACTGCATGATTAGAAGGATTCCAAGAATTACAGTATATTCAGAATTGGGAGGATGTTTGAGGCAACAAAAGAAGACAAAATCGACAACATCTTAAAATGTTTTAAACCAAAGAAAAGCAAACAAAAGATACTATATACTGTATCACATACGAGAAACTAAGGCTGTTTCTTTTTCAACTGAATACAGGATACTTACAAACAAACAAACATAAAACCAAAAAATACACCAGAGACATAGTGCTACTAATCCCGAGGTAGCTCCTCCCTTGCATTGCCATTCTTTTAAATACCTCAGTAATCAAAATGTGTGAATCTACCTCACATCTATTATTCATAATAAAACTGTATCAAACAGATGAAATGAATGTGATTCATCTCTTCAGTCATGCACTAGTCCTGTTTCTTATATTTTGCACAAATCTTTTCTATACTTCATGTAATAACCTGCGAAGTACTCTATGTTATCAGTGATATGAACCGTTTATGAATAATAAATATATTACTCTGGGTGAACACGGGCTTGTTCGAGTTGGCTCAGAATAAATAAGAGAGGATAAATGAGTCTTTCCCAACTGCAGAGTTGCAGCTATTTTATTTCTACATGGTGGATCTGGATTTTTCCTCTTTTTCCCACTATGTGTGCCTCCTCTCTTTTCATCTAGTCTGCTAATTCTCTAACAAGACGTGGTCACCAGTCTTTCTCTGGGCCAACACAAAGAGACATAAATAGACAGACAACCATTCACCTTCACACATATGGGAAATTTAGGGTCATTAATTAGCCTAACATGCATGTCTTTGGACTGTGGGAGGAAACCAGAGTATCAGGTCGAAACAAATGCAGCACAGGGAGAACATGCAAACTCCACACTCTGGAGAATGTCTCGCTGTAAGGCAACAGCAATAACTTTTAAATAAACATCTGTGTTTAAAAATATCAATTTTAAGAGTTTAGAGTATCTTTTAATTACCCTTTTAAGTCCTTTACAACAATTATTGAAGCAGTAAACAAAAAACAGGAAATTATTATTGTGCAGATTTTGGCCGCTACTTTTTGTTTACAGAATTCCTCACATCACTTTTAGTTTGTTGATGTCTCACATTCTGACAAAAAGAAATACAACAACTAAACACCAGTGGTATAATCATCACATAGAGCCTTTAGACATGAGATAGAGTAGAATATTTATTTAGCTTTAGCGCATTTGGAAACACAGAAAATTTAAATTGGAAATACAAAACAAACGATAATGAATCATGATCTATGTGCTTAACCAGTCATATCGTATTTGTAAAGATGTAATTTGTATAATTTGATAATAAAAACATTAAATATATACAAAAAACATTTTACAGCATGCCCAATAGAGCATGACCACAGTAACAATGAATAGGAATGAATTGCCCAGCGATAGGTACACAAATACTTAAAATACGTTACTGTATCAGAGTTATCATCTTTTATTTGGTAACAATTCAAATACTATGGACTAAAGAAAGTGCTTTTCTGTTTTTATTTTGAGTACAGTACCTGGATGAAATAACAAGCTACACTGTTGTACCTGATATAACATGTCATCTCCATTTTTGACACATATGAAAAATGAAAACATTTAGACCTTTCTATTTCTAAAATCTTTCACATTAGACCTATCTGCCTTGCTTGACAAATGCGCCAATAAAATAAGTGCTGGCATAATAAAAATAATATTAACATCTAGATGTTCAATTTTTGACCACAAAATTATCTACAGTATGAATTATGCTCAAACCTGCTGTTTTATGTTTTGAAGAAAGTCCTTCATTATGGACCAAATAACAGTCAACAGATCAATTTTAATAGCTTAAAACACAACAACAAACAAACAAAAAAAACAACAACTCAACAACTGATAAAGAATAATTATACTTACAGCCTCTATAACACACTTGTGCATTTGCTGCCAATGAGTGTGCAGTAGTTGGCAAAATTTTTGTAATGTTCAGAATAAATGAAAAACTTCTCTTTAAGATCACTGTGTACCTCCTCAGATTTGAGACTCTCCCGTGTCCTGGGAGCTTTTGTATGCCTGTGGATGACAGAAGGGAAAGACAAGCTAATCAGTTTCAGTAGACACTTTGAGTGTCAGCACAGGTTCTGCTCTTTCACCAAGATACCACCTAGATACCAAGATAGCATCTTGTAATACCCTCTCATCTTCTGACACAAAATATCTGTTGACTTTTGGAGGGCAACTACATAATAGATCAAATGTTAAACACAACTTGATTCTATATGAGTCAAAGTCTTTGTGGTGACATATAATAAATAATTGCCTACTTGTGCTTTGCTGAAGTGAGAGTTGCTGAACTCTGAGTAGGTCTTTTTCTGAGGTCCACAGAATCTGGACCAGATGTTTCCATACTCTTCCCTCACCTTAAATCAAAATACAAATCACAATGAGCTTAAAGGACAAAAGAAGAGCAGAGCTTGTTCTTTATTTGCAAGTAGAGCATAACCAACCTGTTTAGAAAACAGACAATGCATGACAAAGAGCATAGCTCCTTGAAGACTGCCAAAGATGGTAAACAGGTAAGACATCGCTATGGTGCCCTTCTCAAACTGGAAACATCCAAATATCCACATGGTGCCCAAAACACAAAGCTGTGCTACTGCAGTAATGACAAATGCCCTGCAGGAGGTGACAAAGACACAGACTTGACAAAATCTGAGGCATTTCAACCACAGGAAAGAGATAAATTGATAAAGAAGATTTTTTTTGAAAATATATGGTAATATTTTTACATACACTGCAGGCTGACTCACTTTATTTTCTGTAGATTGTCAAGATCAGGGTTTAAACTTGTGAACTTCTGTGCCAACTTCCACACAGTGATGAGGAAGAAAAAAATGTTAAGCTAAAAGAAAACAGAGAGGAGTTTTAAACTAACATTGTGATCAGTTTTGACAGGGTATTATTCAACAAAATACTTATTTTCTGTATAATAAAATTGTTGCTTACGAGTATGATAACACAGACAGGGCCAAAGAAACTCCAAATGAATTCCAGGCTCAACCAACAGCTGAAATAAATAAATAAATAATCAACAACACCACCACCAACAACAACAATAATAATAATAATAAGTAGTAGTAGTAGTAGTAGTAGTAAAAAAAGAAGAAGGGGCATCAGTATAGAGAACTTACTATGTCTTAGTGCCATATCCCTTGGCATTGACTAATGCAGAGATAGCAACAATCACAGCTGGGACTCCGTAGCCACCTGCCATCATGTAAAGGGGTTTGAAAGTGGTGTTAAATACCAGGACTACCATCCTGAAGAGTTGGATGCCCTCCAGACACATCCAACAAAATGCTGCCAGGTAGAAGAAATGCAGCATCCCTGCTACTACAGCACAGCCAACCTAATGCAGTGGGAAGAGAGATGACAATGTGGATGACAGCAGTAAAAAAAAGAAAAAGCTTATAAAGTTGCTGAACTGAACTTCTGCTATATTCAGGTATACAATGGCAGTCATGTGTACAATCTAGGTATTGTGTTTACAAAAGCTCTTTCAGTATTTACCTGGTTTCCTGTCTTAGAGATGCCTGCAAGGAAGATTAAATTGGAAATGAAAAGACTGATGCAGAGGTGCAGGTGGATGGTGGTTCTTGGGCTTTGGATGGAGCGGATCAGTGAGAACGTCAGGATGCAGATGAACAGGCAAATCAGTGAAAGGGACAGACCCACCCAGGTGATCAGCTGTAATTCAAACTTGTTCTGTTGTGAGAGAGAGAATGGTTTTATATAGTACATAAAAACTATAAATAAAATATGTGTATCATCATATATGTAAATGAGAATAATAACCTCCATCTCATAAAGCGCCATGAGCACAGCAAAGCTGCTCAGATGGGTGCAGGAACACACAGTGTATTCCCGGTTGGACTCCACCACACTACAGCCACGAGCAGACCATGACCCTCCTTCCTCTGAGGAATCCCAGAATGCACAGGTGTGGCTACTTTCGACTGACTATTAAATAAAATAGAAATACATAAGTAATTTTTCCTGCAAGTTATGTTGATGAGCTTTATAGAAAACTTGATGCTACCTGTGTCAGGTGGTAGAAAGTCAAGTTTACTGGCTCTTTGAGGAAACTTGTGTTTCCGTTACTGACAGTGACAGTGACAACTTTCGAGTTGATCTTAAAGCTTTGGTTCTTCTCTGGTTTCATTCCACTATAAAAGCCATCTGCAATCCCTTCCAGGTTTTTGTAGCTCAGCAAGGACACGGTTGTAAAGCCTTTTAAAGACAAAGCAGGAAAAGACTTCATTCAGTGGACATTCATTACATCAGCAAGTCATCAATGTCCTAATGACAGTGGTTATGAATGATAAGTACCAGGATAATGGGGGGGATGTCCTGCAGCTGTCTCCAAATGGATGTCCAGCTGAGTTTTATTAGCTGATAAAGTCACAGTTCCTTGGGGTAAATCAGTCCCAGTTTGTACCAGCAGGTCCAGCTCTGGAATAAAATAAAATTACTGTTTTATGAACATGCATCGATATTGTGGTAATAATGTATATACTTTTAAGTTAAATCTATAATTTTGAAAAACAAACACAAAACCTCATACAAAACAATTTCACAATCTTAGGTTTAAACTAATTCTGGAATTCTGTTTGTAAAAAGCTATGATTGAATTGTGTACACATTTCTTAACACATTATATTTAACCTGTTTGAGTGAAGGATTTCTTTGTCCTTGGGGTTTTTATAAGAGGCCCTATGATTTTCAGAGCATTGTCCACCATGTCCAGAAAGATGGAGACTTTCCAGTTATAACTGAAGGATCCACTGGACAAGAGCTTGTCGATTGCAGACAATAGTTGCTGTAGTCACAAAAGAGGAGGGGGAGAGGAGGAACGTAAGCATGTGTGCAGAGAAACTGGACACAGAGGCAGACTTTCAGACTGGAGACAGGATCATCTCAGGTCAACAAAACACATTTGTACTCAGAATCTAAACGCTACAATATGTGACAGAGCTTTAAGGGGGTATCATTTCTGTGCTTGTTGTGAAGAACCAGAAAACATTTCCTAATCGTGTCTAATATCTGTTAAATTACGTGCAAATATACCTCCAGTATTTTCTCTCCATTCAGCTGTGATGGACTCTTAGCCTCTGTAAGCTCCAGACAGATTTGTTTCAACTGCATCATGAGATTATGTGCAGCATGAAAGTCCTAGGACAGTGTTTTAGAGAAAATGAGACGCAAGAATGAAGCAAGCAGCATAAAACAGTTAAAAACAGCGATAAAACTGTTTGTGTTGTGGTGTTACCTCTTTTAGGTTGGTCATATCTTTAAACACTTCGCAGTTTAATGCTACAGAAACAGGAAGTTTGAAATATGAAATATGGGCTGATCATAGCACTCACATTATGTGTAATACTGAACAGCATTCATGAAAATGTTGTCTTTATATATTTCATTAAGAAACATCTCTGTAGTAGTGTTGGAATAATTTGAGTGCTGCTGTGTTCTTACTGGTGCATTGAGACCCATTGTTGCCATAGTTAGTAAACCCTCTGTTGCATGTACAGTAATGGCTGCTGGCTCCATGATGGCAGGTTCCATTTCCACAGATTGTTTTATTAACTTTACATATGTCTAAAATGAAAATACATTATAAAGACAACAATGACTGCACTGTGTTTCAGTCTGATGAAAAAATAAATAGCCTGGTCCACTAGAACATTAAAATGCAAAATGGTGCTTAATTCATAATATATATAGTATAGAGAATCTTAATCAACAAAAACATAAGGCACAGTGGAGAGAGTCAAAACCTTTCACAGTCTTTAGAATAAACCGACCCATTATTCTGAACAAAACTTTTTATTAAAATATTATTACGTTTTTTGTAGACCCCAACAAAGCATAACTTTTGTCTAATTTTTAAAAATAAGTGAGACTCATTATTGGCCAAATATTTTATAATATTAGTAATATAAACATATGGCAGCATTGTGTCAAATCTCCCACCTTCACATTGCTCCATATTGTCAGTGAAGTTTGTTTTGCCCGATTTCAGTACAAAGCCAGCATTGCAGAGACAATAATAACTGCCTTGTGTGTTGATGCATGTTGTATTTGGACCACAAGTATTTTCCTCTTGACATTCATCTATGTCTATATGAGGAGGGAGAAGAATTTTACCAATAAATGAGAAAGTAAACTATCACTAGGATATGTTTTTGTTTTTATATTACAAAATAAAGTCATAAAAAATAAGTATCTTACCTGTACAATTAACATTAATGCTTTTGTTATAAGGTTCCACTCCAGGAGTAGGATAGAATCCTTTCGAACATTTGCAGTAATACTTTGGAATGGTGTTAGTACATATGGTATTAGGTCCACAGATGTCTTTGACTTCTGAACACTCATTGATATCTTAAAGCAAAAATATATATTCAACATTTTTATATTTAAATAATAATAGCAAATGTTAAAAGCTTATTAAATATGATTCAGAATCTCAAAATAAAAACTTACCTTTACATTTGAAAGTGGTTTCACCTGTAAAATTGGCATCCCCTGTTGATCTGAAACCATCAGCACACTGGCAGTAGTAGCTGCCATATGTGTTGAAACATACTGCATTGTCTCCACATCCATTGTCCTCACATTCATTCATATCTTAATTAAGAAAAGAGGAATGTAAATATAATCATCACTTAGTAGGTGCTGGAATACATTAGTTTACATTAGATCTTAAACTTAATTTTACTTGTGAGTCAAGAATGGTTTAATGGTTTTTCAACACGTAACAAATTTTAAGTGCAATTTTAATTTGTACTATGTTTGTAACTATTTTCTTGAACAAATGCTACAGTGCAAATGAAAAATGATGTGTTCAGATGAGTTTGCTTTTCATACCAGTGCAAGTTCCATTCTTCTCCTTACTTAATCCTTTCGTGCAGGTTGATTTTGACAAGATCATAATAACAGAAGTGTATAGAGCTGAAAAACAAATTGCAACTGTCAGTTTACAGTCCATCACTCCTGAAGCTGATTTCAACATCAGCAAAGGTATTTAATCCATCCAATTCCTTTAAAAAAATTTTAAGTACAGAGGTTTAAAAGATGAGTTCAGGCAGTGCAAGTTTTAAGGCTCTACAAAGAAGGTAAATCTTTCTCTTCTCTCATTTTCTTAGATTGTTACAATACCATTAAATGAAGAACATATGGCTGTCTGGAAAACACAGCTTCCTGTGTGTGAGGAATCATCACTTAGTGCAGGGCAAAAGCATACCATCCTGCTGTAGAGGTGCTGAGCCAGTCTTTTGTGGTCACCTTAATGTCACCAGATAGTTATGTATATGTATATGTATATGTATATAGAAGCAGGAACATTATTATTTTACTTTCATCAGCCTAGATGTTAAATTACATGTTATTCCTAAAAGAAATAAATAATTAATTGTAATTACTTAGTTGTATGGTCTTTATACTTTTTAGCCAACCTACTAAAAAGCCTTCAGAATTATTTTTAATGCAGATAGCTGATAACTTGGTTTGCTGTAAATTAGGGTTGTCTGCTTTGTAGAAAACTAAGATTGTGATACTCAGGAAATTCACAGTGTCTTTTCTTACAGAGGTGCTTCCTCTGAGTGTTGTGAGTGATGTGTGATGAGCTCACAGTGTATTAATGTCACTATAAAAGCAAAACAACAGAGTAAGTCACGTAGAGGGCTGTGAAGAACAGTTGCGTTCAACATTGCTACTCTTGCACAATTGCTACACATGCACGGGAATCTGATATTACTTTTCTTTATATTTATTTTCTCTTTCCCACACTAAGAGTTCAGACTCTTACTGCTGCACACACATTACAGTTTTATAAGTATTGTGTAAAAATGTATTGAGACAATATATTAATTGCTAAAAGTGTTGTTCAACATCTGTTTTTATCTAAATTCTATATTAAATACAGTGAACATTTTCAGGCTACTTCATCCAGTTTTTTTTTTTTTTTTTTTTTGTCATTTTTGTCAGAAGAACATTTTAAACGTTCTCAGAACAGTCCAGTGTGCAAAGGGAAGACAGATGTAACTCACCCAGTATCAGGAGGATCCACCTGCATGCCATGGTGAAAAGAATATCACTGTACAGATCTGTAAATGAAAAGTTAAGGTAGCCAAAGGGTAAAACTTGCAGCAGTCATGTGGGCTCTTCTCTTCTCTTCCTTTTTTCTTTTCAAAGCTGTCGCAACTGTTTCTGTGACACAGGAAAAAAAAAAAAAAAATCTGTATCCCCCAGTTAAGTTCACGGGTGTGGAAAAACCATTTATATTATATGCTGTTCACAGCAGGAACTAATAGTCTCTCCTCTCCTCGCTCGTCTTCTGTGTTTTCCCCTACTCTGTGAATCTTCATCTGCTCTTGCTTGTGACATGCTGGGATTAATTGTTTTTTTAGGGGAGGGGTTTTCCCCTGAATTGTGTCTGTGACGCTGCGATTGGGTGGAGAGTACGCCTAGAGTTTTAATGTGCCTCTGCGTATGTTGGGGTGGGCGTGATAGCGATAGGACAAGGCTGACAGATCACTTCAATCAACAGTGGTTTTGCATAGGTCCTTTATGTCTCTCAGTCTTTGCTCCACTCTCAGAATCCATGTAAGAGGACAGACAGGGGTTCATGAAATGTTGAGACTTTGAGAATGGTCATTGTTTTACAGAGCCCTGCTGGCCTCCTATCCTCCCATAGGCACAGTAACATGCTTACTATGGCGATGACATATATATGGATTTTGCCTCTAATTGCCTCAGCATAAGACAATATAACAATGGTAACAATTTGCTTTATTTTAATTCCCCATTCAGAGGGGGGCACACCATCAGGGAAACTCAGTTCAGTGAAAGGGCAGATACAGAAAGTCACCCTGCTCACTGAATAATGTAACAAATACTATAAGCCAGGCTTTTTAATGTGTGTTTTTATTATGTGTTTATTTTCATATGACAAATGCTTTGTTTGTCATATGAAAATAAAGGAAGTAACAGTTTCAGGCAACACACTTGCAGGAACAAAATGTCCTCAAATTCATCACACATTTCTGCTGTTATAACTGTGTCTCAAAATACCGCCCTGCTACTTCACCGCATCTATGTGTTGGCTTTAGTGCCTCGATATGCTAATATGCTGTCTTTGCTGTTCAGAGCAACCTCAACGAACAAAACAAACTGTTAAATTTTCATCAGCATTTCATGTTTAGGCTCACAATGATGATGTCATTGTTAGCTCTAAATGGGGTGGTAATTGTATCATTTCACGCTTCCAAACAATGAGTTTGGGACTCTGTGGGGCTGGGAACATGGAGGTGACAGACAGCAGGCCTTCAGGGACTGGCAAGGTCCAGCTGTGCCACAGACCCACAGACGGGGACCTTGACTGTACTTACATTAGCCTGACCAGTAAAAATTTTGTATTTATAAATAGGTCTGTGTTTGAGATGAATCTAATTTTATCTGTTCCAGCGGTAACATAGTTACTGGCTTTACTACATGTTTCCACTGTGCCATAAGTTATTAAGTGTAAATTGATAGGCAAAAATTGTGAAGGTGAATACTTTCCAATGTCACTGTAATAAACTCCCCTCTTAAATTCACCCTCACAGGTAGTGAGTGTGTGTTTTCCTCAGTCTCATCAACCAGAGACTGAAGGTCTGGCTATCCTACAGTACACTTCTGGCTTCTTTTATCAAAAAGTTATTTATAGCCCATATGATCATAGCAGACATCCAGGACTTGTCCTGTTACCTCACAATCTTCTTCCTGCCCACATGAGTTTGAATGTTTTGTGTTGGCTGAGTTTGTTTTTTTAGTTTCTTTCTGAATTCTCAAACAATGAACTAGGACCTTTATATGGTCCAGCTGTCTCAATGACTTCCTGGTAAAACCTAAACAAAAAGGTCAGAGTGGAGACTGAATAGTCTGGTCTAACTGCTGTATCTCTGTGTTAAACTGCTCGCTGTAACATCAAAATTGTATGTTTTTAAGAAAACTCCAACACATCAAAAAATATTTTGAAAGTTGTACTGATTATGTAACGAATGTGACTTTCACCATTTGGTATCACACTGACGTTCTTTTAAGTAAACTGACTTCAGCAGAAATAATGAAAGCTGTTGTCTAAATAATGTCTCTAATGTGGGCATTAATCTTCTACTTGCCTTAAAATTTTTTTTAAAAGCTTGTAAAAACTGACTTTACTGTATAGGGGTCAAGGCTAAGCTGCTAACCTTTTAGCTTTCTCCTTAGGGTTGGTTGTATAATGAAGCAGAGAGAGACAGAATGTCTAAACAGACAGAAACTGACAAACTTATTTCCTAATTCCTGTAGGACTTTACCTCTTTGGAAACTATAACGTAAGTAAAACCTTGAAATGTTTTAGTCAGATTATCATTTCCCCTATTCTCTTCTCCTTTCTATTTTTACCAGAGGCACACCTTAGAAAGAAGGCATTGCTATATCTGACTGAACTATTAGATTAAATCATCTAAAGGAGAAAAGCAAGCAAAGTTTGTTCTTGGATGTGACTTGTGATAAAATCACATTAAAATCAAGTTAAAAATTTGTTTTTTAGACATTACAACACTTTTAAAACATCTGCCATGCTTTTATTTAAATTAATATTTGGTTACACTAATGGCCTAAAACGCTTTTCGAATGCAAGCTTTGCCTGTGAATTGTGTTAACTGTAAGTGTTTTCAAACATGTGCAAAGTAACATTTCCTAGGTGAAAAAGTTATATGATATTATAAGTGGGAGAACTGTGCTCATGTAGTTTCAACACCCTCATACTTTAAGCTAAACCTTTATCTATGGCTGACGTCTCAGCTGAGGAAGTGGTGAGAAATGCTTTGCACTTACTGGGGACTGTTTGTGCAGCTTGAATCATGTTAACAGCTCTTAGCAAGTTTATCGCTTTTCTTCATCAACTGCTATATCTGCTGTTGATACTCCCATGCCACTTACCAGATGGCAAGAGGGAGAACAGGCCATGAGAGAGTCCTTACTGAGGGTCCTTAATAATGGAGGTTGCTCCATCTATGCAGTGCTGCTGATAGATCTCCTTCAGGTATGGGAGAGGGGCACCCAGAATTTTGCTGGCAGTCTTAACACTCCTGTAGAGCTGTTGTTGGTCCTGGGCTCTGCAGTTGCCAAATCAGGCTGTAAAGCTCTGCATGAAGATGTTTTCGATGGTGCCCCAGTTTGGTTAATTTTCAGTCATTCATCACACATAATACAATAAAAACAAAAAAAAAAAATACAAAGCAATTCTACACATCAGGTCACCAACCAAGTATTCAGCAGTGACTGAACAGGCACAGGCAGAAATAGTGCTTACATACTGTATGCTAGGGCTACATTCTTAGCTTTTTATTCTACTCTCAAAACTAAAAATGTAGAAAGAGAAATCCTTCACACTTATGTCTCTCAAATATAGCTTTGCAGACATTCTTTTAAAGATGAAAATGAATTACACACGCTTGAATTTATGTTAGCATTATTCCATGATTTAGCCCCAAAACAAAGATACATCTTTTAATTCACTTTTTTGCTTATTGTATGACAAATTTACAAGTTTCTCTGAAATGGTGTTCTCTTGTTTTGAATTAAAACATTTGTACACAATTTGGAAACAACCTAGATTGTGGCCTAAAAATAATTTTCATTATTTTAGACATCTGCTTTCATGCAACAACATGTCAGTATCATCATACCAATATTGTAAATACTCATTTTTGTAATTTTACCAGCTGTACACGAGATTGGTCTTGATCTTGACTTGGTCTTACCCTGCCTTGGTCTTTGTAAAGACTTGGTCTCTGGTCTCAACTCTTTAAAGTCTTGGTCTTGTCTCGGTCTAAATACACCAAAGCCTTGGTTATGACTTGGTTGCGGGGTAGGTGGTCTTGACTACAACTCGTTTTAAAGGTTGACCCTCACAATTCAACACAATGGGATAAGTAAGGAGCTAAAGCCTTATGAGTTTTATAAATTCCTTAAATTTGTCCAGGATTGCCAATGACTTTGAGAGTTGTCCTTTAATTTATTCAGCATCTTGTGTCCCTTTTAATTCATGGACAATCACAACATCTACAAATTTTCTTTCATATACTCTTCCAATTTAAACATCCCATAATGTTAATTTAATATCCCTGTCAATTGTCTTTCGATTTTCAAGAATCCTATACTTAACTTTCTCTTTATTGATAGACAGCTTATTACCATCAAATCAAGTTTTAATTTAAATCCATTTGTCCATCCGCTCATCCTGTTTAGGGTCTCTGGGGTGCTGGAGCATATTCCAGCTGTCATAGGGCAAGAGCCAGGGTACACCCTGGACAGGTCCCCAGTCTATCTTAGGGCAAGCACAGAGAAAGATACACAGACAGACAACTATTCAGACCTACAGGAAATTTAGAGGCACCAATTAACCAAATATGCATGTCTTTGGACTGTGAGGGGAAACTGGATTAAACGGAGGAAACCCATGCAGACATTGGGAGAACATGCAAACTACGCACAGAAAGGCCACAGCAAATTAACCTAAACAGCATAGTAGAGGAGTGGTTGACACACTTGCCCCACAACGAAGGTCATGGTCTTTTTTTGTTTTCTCCCACAGTTTTGTTTCCTGCCAGGCCATTTGGCAACTCTAAATTGCCCAATTGTTTAAATGTGAGAACAATAATCATTTAATATCATGCCAGATACCCTTATAACACAACATGTTGTAATTGGTAGTACTGCTGGAAATGTAATTAGATTAGATTAAATTAGATTCAACTTTATTGTCATTGTACATGTACAAGTACAATGCACCAAAATGCAGTTTAGGTGTAACCAGATGTGCAATAGCAGCAAAAGCAGGATATCCAGTTTTTGCATAAATAAATAAGTTAGCATTGAAGGCCTATATAATACTATATAATACAGTACAGGTGATCCTGGAATTTGTAGGTGGCAGTGAGAGACCTCAGACTCAGTGTGAAATGTGCATAAACACTTTTTCAGAGTTTAGATAGAGTGTAAAAAGTGCCAGATGCAGTGGTTATGTTTCAACATTTATGTTAATGAAATAACAGACACTCATGCACGGGGAAACACTGAACTCTGGAACATGATGCATTCATCATGTTAATGGTGTACCATTAACATTGTGCAGGAATTCATATCTATGCAGTATTATTGAAACTTCATTAAGGTCAAATTGAGGTATTAGGCCTAACTTTTTTATACTGTAATTGTCTTTTACATTTTACAGCCATACAACAATGTTGATAAAACAGATACACGAAAATACTAAAGTATATATTAACTGTTATAATGACAGAGATAAAGACTTTAAACTTTAAACTTTACAAAAACATTGTATAAAAGAACAAAAACTGAATATTAACTGAATATATCTGATGGTTCAGGTGAGCACCTTGCATGGCAGCAACTGTCAATGGTGTGTGAGTGTTTGTGAATGAGAACCAACACTGTAAAGCTCTCTGGATAAAAGCTCTGTGTAAGTAGACTACTTACTGTTTACTAGTGTTTATTGTCTATGCAAATTGGAAGAAATGCTGCTTCCACTGTACATGTAACATCATAAAACCAGATTTACTCTCATCAGCACATGAAGGGCACTGGTTACAACTCACATGACAAAGATGGAGAGAAATTGAGAAAATAAACATGTAGGCAAACAAGCATCAAAACCAATTTTGGGCAAATTCAACTGACTCGATGGTTGATGTTGCAGTGTCTTTGCGCTTGTAACCCATCAGCTTTTTTGGAAACCGCTACAAAACAGCTCCCCCTTGTGCCTGAATAAGTAACTAACAGCTGATCAATGTATTTATTCACAATTGATAGGCTAACACATCTGCTAGCATCTTTCAGGAAAAAGCATTCTTCAGAGCCTATATGACAACAGGGGGCTCTCTCTGTATAGAGAGTAAGTGATCACTGATAAAAAAAACTAAACACAATTCTAAAAACTCAGCTCTGGTCTTCCACCCCAACCGTCAAAAAGCCAAACACCCAGAACCACTAGTTCTCTAAACAGTTGGTTAAAAGACAACTTACTTAAAATAGAAGTTTACAGCCTTCACAGACCAATCTAATAAAAGCATACAATATATTAAAGCGTGCTAAATAATGCGGAAGTACAGTCAATATAAACACACATACAATCTATCTTAGTACTTATTCTGCTTTTTTTGCGTCAACAGTTCAAAAAATGTAAACAAACATTTTTCTCTATTGCTAGTTAAATAAAGTACCTGGATTACAAACTATATTATTTATAGGTTAAGCTAAAATAGTTTTTCCCATGGAAATTCTATTTCAAAAATGAGTTACATCATATATCTTTTGACGAACATCTCAATATCATGAGTTGTATTAATAGTTTTGCAAAAATATTTATAACAGCAACCAGATATAATCAGATGACAACTGACAACTCAGAGTTGTCCTTTAGGATGATGCCATTCATTTGTATTAAATCATAGTAAAGTTTGTAGTAAAAAGCTAACTTTTATAATGTCCAACATGGTGATACATGGTGAAATTACTAAGATTAAAATATTGTAAACAAATTACAGCTCCTCAGTTGTGAGATTTTCCTGTGTGTTGGGTGCTCTTTGATGCCTGAGGGTGACATAAGAGAAAAACAAGCCAATCAGTCTTAACAGATATATAATTTTGAAATATAATTAGGCTTTGACTTTTGAAAGGATCTTTAACATTAAACCATTGATGGGATCTGTCAGTCTCTTAAGCAAACCAAATAAACTAGAAGTAGATGTTATACTGTATTCACTCAGTACATTGTTCTAGTACAATATGATGCAAAAGTTTTTTGATAACTTTCTGCCGTGTATCCAAGTCAGTGTGGTGAAATTACTTACATGTGCTTTGCTGGAGTGAAAGCTGGAGTCTGATAGCTCCCCTTCAGTATAAACCAGACATTTACATACACTTCTCTCACCTTAAATCATTAAAAAACAAATTAGTTTTGAAGCTAGAAAAAGCAGGAGAGCTTGTTATGTATTTTTGAGAGGAGCGTGACCAACCTGCTTAGAAAACAGACAGTCCATTATAAGAAGTGAAACACCTTGAAGACTGCTAAAGATGGCAAACAGGTAAGACATGGCTATGGTGCCCTCCTCAAACTGAAAACATCCCAACATCCACATGGAGCTCAACACACAGCTGTACCACTGCTTTAATGACAAATATCCTGCAGGAGGTGACAAAGATAAACGTGAGCAAAATATAATGCACTTTTCACACTCAGTTACAGACTCAGTTATGTATTTCCACAAAGCAAATGTAACCCCACATATTTATTTACTTACACAACTGGCCAATACACAAAATCTATAAACGTTGTAAACCTGACTGCTACTAACTTACTTTATTTTCTCCAGATCATCCAGATAAAGGTTTGAACTTGTAAGCTTTTGTGATAATCCACACAGTGATAAGGAAAAAGAAAATGTTTATCTGAATGGAAACAGAGATGACATTTTAGACCGCATTGATGGTAATTTCCTATATTTATGCACAGATAAACTCAATATTTTGTTTTACTTACAAGCGTGATGATACAGAAAGGGCGAATGAAACTCCAGATGAATTCCAGGTTTAACCAACAGCTGCAATGCATATTGGAAGTTACACGTCGGAATAACCTGGGATTCAATCTTGAACTAAAAATAAAAAAGGATCAGAGACTTACTATGTCTTAGTGCCATATGCCTTGGCATTGACTAATGCAGAGATAGCAACAATCACAGCTGGGACTCCGTTGCCACCTGCCATCATGTAAAGGGGTTTGAAAGTGGTGTTAAATACCAGGACTACCATCCTGAAGAGTTAGATGCCCTCCAGACACATCCAACAAAATGCTGCCAGGCAGAAGAAATGCAGCATCCCTGCTACTACAGCACAGCCAACCTAATGCAGTGGGAAGAGAGATGACAATGTGGATGACAGCAGTAAAAAAAGAAAAAGCTAATAAACTTGCTGAACTGAACTTCTGCTATATTCAGGTATACAATGGCAGTCATGTGTACAATCTAGGTATTGTGTTTACAAAAGCTCTCTCAGTATTTACCTGGTTTCCTGTCTTAGAGATGCCTGCAAGGAAGATTAAATTGGAAATGAAAAGACTGATGCAGATGTGCAGGTGGATGGTGGTTCTTGGGCTTTGGATGGAGCGGATCAGTGAGAACGTCAGGATGCAGATGAACAGGCAAATCAGTGAAAGGGACAGACCCACCCAGGTGATCAGCTGTAATTCAAACTTGTTCTGTTGTGAGAGAGAGAATGGTTTTATATAGTACATAAAAACTATAAATAAAATATGTGTATCATCATATATGTAAATGAGAATAATAACCTCCATCTCATAAAGCGCCATGAGCACAGCAAAGCTGCTCAGATGGGTGCAGGAACACACAGTGTATTCCCGGTTGGACTCCACCACACTACAGCCACGAGCAGACCATGACCCTCCTTCCTCTGAGGAATCCCAGAATGCACAGGTGTGGCTACTTTCGACTGACTATTAAATAAAATAGAAATACATAAGTAATTTTTCCTGCAAGTTATGTTGATGAGCTTTATAGAAAACTTGATGCTACCTGTGTCAGGTGGTAGAAAGTCAAGTTTACTGGCTCTTTGAGGAAACTTGTGTTTCCGTTACTGACAGTGACAGTGACAACTTTCGAGTTGATCTTAAAGCTTTGGTTCTTCTCTGGTTTCATTCCACTATAAAAGCCATCTGCAATCCCTTCCAGGTTTTTGTAGCTCAGCAAGGACACGGTTGTAAAGCCTTTTAAAGACAAAGCAGGAAAAGACTTCATTCAGTGGACATTCATTACATCAGCAAGTCATCAATGTCCTAATGACAGTGGTTATGAATGATAAGTACCAGGATAATGGGGGGGATGTCCTGCAGCTGTCTCCAAATGGATGTCCAGCTGAGTTTTATTAGCTGATAAAGTCACAGTTCCTTGGGGTAAATCAGTCCCAGTTTGTACCAGCAGGTCCAGCTCTGGAATAAAATAAAATTACTGTTTTATGAACATGCATCGATATTGTGGTAATAATGTATATACTTTTAAGTTAAATCTATAATTTTGAAAAACAAACACAAAACCTCATACAAAACAATTTCACAATCTTAGGTTTAAACTAATTCTGGAATTCTGTTTGTAAAAAGCTATGATTGAATTGTGTACACATTTCTTAACACATTATATTTAACCTGTTTGAGTGAAGGATTTCTTTGTTCTTGGGGTTTTTATAAGAGGCCCTATGATTTTCAGAGCATTGTCCACCATGTCCAGAAAGATGGAGACTTTCCAGTTATAACTGAAGGATCCACTGGACAAGAGCTTGTCGATTGCAGACAATAGTTGCTGTAGTCACAAAAGAGGAGGGGGAGAGGAGGAACGTAAGCATGTGTGCAGAGAAACAGGACACAGAGGCAGACTTTCAGACTGGAGACAGGATCGTCTCAGGTCAACAAAACACATTTGTACTCAGAATCTAAACGCTACAATATGTGACAGAGCTTTAAGGGGGTATCATTTCTGTGCTTGTTGTGAAGAACCAGAAATCATTTCCTAATCGTGTCTAATATCTGTTAAATTACGTGCAAATATACCTCCAGTATTTTCTCTCCATTCAGCTGTGATGGACTCTTAGCCTCTGTAAGCTCCAGACAGATTTGTTTCAACTGCATCATGAGATTATGTGCAGCATGAAAGTCCTAGGACAGTGTTTTAGAGAAAATGAGACGCAAGAATGAAGCAAGCAGCATAAAACAGTTAAAAACAGCGATAAAACTGTTTGTGTTGTGGTGTTACCTCTTTTAGGTTGGTCATATCTTTAAACACTTCGCAGTTTAATGCTACAGAAACAGGAAGTTTGACTTATGAAATATGGGCTGACCATAGCATTCACATTATGTGTAATACTGAACAGCATTCATGAAAATGTTGTCTTTATATATTTCATTAAGAAACATCTCTGTTGTAGTGTTGGAAAAATTTGAGTGCTGCTGTGTTCTTACTGGTGAAGGGAGCCCCATTGTTGCCATAGTTAGTAAACCCTCTGTTGCATGTACAGTAATGGCTGCTGGCTCCATGATGGCAGGTTCCATTTCCACAGATTGTTTTATTAACTTAACATATGTCTCAAATGAAAATACATTATAAAGACGATCAAGATAAAGCATAAATTAATATATATTTAAGATAAAGGATAAATTAATCAACAAAAACAAAAGGCACAGTAGAGAGAGTCAAAACCTTTCACTTAAACAGCCTTTGGTTTAACCAAACTACACTTTTAAGAGTATTTACCATTTCAAGTCTTGAGAATAAACCGACCCATAAATCAGAACAGAAGTTGTTATAAAATATTATTCCATTTTCTGTAGACCAAAACAAAGCCTAACTTTTGTCTAATTTATAAAAATAAGTGAGACTCAATATTGGCCAAATATTCTATAATAATAGTAATATAAACATACTGCAGCATTGTGTCAAATCTCCCACCTTCACATTGCTCCGTATTGTCAGTGAAGTTTGTTTTGCCCGATTTCAGTACAAAGCCAGCATTGCAGAGACAATAATAACTGCCTTGTGTGTTGATGCATGTTGTATTTGGACCACAAGTATTTTCCTCTTGACATTCATCTATGTCTATATGAGGAGGGAGAAGAATTTTACCAATAAATGAGAAAGTAAACTATCACTAGGACATGTTTTTGTTTATAATTTACGAAATAAAGTAATAAAATATAAGTATCTTACCTGTACAATTAACATTACTACTATTGTTAAAAGGTTCCACTCCAGCAGTAGAATAGAATCCTTTTGAACAATTGCAGTGATACTTTGGAATGGTATTAGTACATATGGTATTAGGTCCACAGATGTCTTGACTTCCGAACACTCATTGATATCTTAAATCAAAAATATATATTCAGCATTTTTATATTTAAATAATAATAGAAAATGTTAAAGGCTTATTAAATATGATTCAGAGTCTCAAAATAAAAACTTACCTTTACATTTGTCATCGGTTTCACCTGTAAAATTTGCAGCCCCTTTTGATCTGAAACCTTCAGCACACTGGCAGTAGTAGCTACCATTTGTCTTGAAACATACTGCATTGTCTCCACAGCTCTTGTCCTCACATTCATTAACATCTTAATTAAACATCAGGAATTGGTTATTATTTAGATTAATAATTAGATAAACATACATTTGAAAAAAGTTGAAAAAGTTTTAAAGTATGACTTTTAAATCAGAATCCCAAACATTCCCAAACATTTCACAATCCTAAACATTTCAGTTTAGATATTTCAGCACAATGAACACATGGTGTTTTATGTTTTAATTATTTCATTTTTCATACCAATGCATGTGATTTTCATAACAGTAAATCCTGTATCGCAGGCTGATTCTGACAAAACCATGTGTAGAGAGGAGTACAGAGCTGAAAAACAAACAGGCGATTGTCAGTTTACAGTCCACGAACATGAATACATCTGCAATAGCACTCTTGATTTATCTATAGTGCACCAAAAGATCAATTTGACTATAAAACACAAGTAACATTTTGTCAATGCTTTACAAAAAAGGTAAATGACCTCATTCTATAATAAAATTTCCCCATATTGTTCAAACAACATCTGTGTCATAATTTAAAATGATCACACACGATTGTCTGGACAACTTAGTTTCCTGTCCATGACGAAACATCAACTGACATAGCTCAAGCCAAAAATAGCATAATACCTTCTTTACTGTGAGAGTGCAGAGTTAGTCCTTTGCTGTCAGCTAAATGACGATGGTGTATATGAAACAGGCACACACACTTGGTACATTTCCATTACAGTTTGTTGCAGGGGAAATTATATAAACTTTTTAAATGGAATGGTCAGACTGGGACACAGAATCAAAGAAGTGACACATTTTCAATGAAGAATGTGACTCAAAAGTACAGCTATCGCTAAAAGGAAACTGAATCAGTCCTCTTTGGACTTTTGGACATGTTGTACCATGCTCTGCACAGGCCTTCAGGTAATCATACATAAATAAGAATAAACTAATAAACTTCCTAATCTGACAGAAATGTTTGGTTTTGTCTGACTGATAAAAAGACTTTTAGAATCAAGTATCTCTAAAATGTTGCCAGTGTTGATCAGTGAGTCTGGGTCTCCAGAGGCGTTGAAGTGAAGCATATTTCTTGTGAAAAATTTAAGATTATTTTTAACCATAAAACCTTGCTTTATATACCCCATTTTAAAATGAATGAAGGGGCAAAAACAGAAATACTGCTTAATATAATGCAGTCCAGTAAAACAACAACACCCACCTCTATAACAAACACATACACAGTAGCTTTTTTGACAGTTTAAATCAAAAATGTAAAAATTATAACCTTGTAAATGTAGAATTCATGGGAGAGCTGCTGTATTGGATGCATTAGACAGTACAGTTGTACCTAATGCAGTAGCCATTGAGTGAATCTACATCTGTCCATTGCTGAAGCAATGTGGGTGTGGGGCATGAGGTAAGGCAGAAAACAATAACCCATTATCTGAGGGATTGATGTATTTATACATTTATCTACAAACACCACTTCCAGAAAAATAGCACTCTGCAAAATATGTAAAATACACCATCAACAAAAAGACAGAAATTTAAAAATACTTTCTTTGTAAAAATTGATGATGAAACTTTAAAAAAAAAATAAATTTTTTTTTTTTAAATATGTTCATTTCCAGCAACATTTGTCTAAAAACCTATCCGCCTGGCATGTTTACACCTGTGTATCTTCTTTGAACAAGACTTTGAATGCACTTGGGAACTGAAAAACCCAATTCTGACCATTTAGAAACCACATTCAGGATGACATAGTTATTTATAGTATGCTGTTTAAAAGTTTTGGCCTGTGTTGTCATATTTTTCACTTCCGTTTATTCAACAGGTGGAGGCTTAACTGAAGGTAGGCCAGTTTAGCACACAGACTCTATGTTTACAGAGCCATGCAGTTCAAAACACATGTTGAATTTCATTTTATTTTACTCTTAGGTTGCGCAAATATTCACTAAAGCAATTTTCTACACTGTGATGAAACTTTAAGACTTGTTGTAGCTTATCTGGATGCTGTTTTTATAACGATAATGATATTGAACTGTTGCCACTTAACCTCATTTTCTGTAAGATTTTCCACCCAGCTGTGTTTTGAGCATCTTTTTTGCCTCGTCCTAACCTTTTTGTCCATATAACTGTGTCAAATGATTTACATATCACAATGTTCTCCTATTATTTACATTACTGTATACATTTAAACCATCCCCACTTTTCTGAAGTATTTTAAACTTAAACATAAACTTTTTATATGTTGCCCATTAGATTGGGTGCTCTCACCCTATGACAGCTGTGATAGGCTCCAGCCCCACGTGGCCCCAAACAGGGTAAGCAGTTACTCATAATGGATGGGTACATGTTAGATATTTTTAACAATAAAACTGACATTTCATGTTACGCCTAAATTAAACATAGCAAACACACTTTGCAGTCTACTGCAGCCAGTTGGTTTATTTTATTAGAACATATTTTTGCAACCAGAATTTTTGTGTTAACATTTTCAAAACAGTTTTTTTATTCCAGCTAATGATCAAAGTAAAGATTATGGATGTGACTCACCCAGTATCAGCAGCTTCCAGGTATCAATCATGGTGAAGAGGAAAACACTGTTCAAACCAAGACAAAAAGTTACCAACCAACATCAAAACATTACTCACTAAAGTTTAGTCTTTTCAACTTTTCCCAAAGTTACCTGTTTGTTTCTACCTTAACAAAAGTAAAGTAAAAACATCCATTTACTAGTCAAGTAAATGGGTGTGAAAGAAGTACCTACAATCTTTGACTTCGCACCTCTCTTTCTGCTCCTGCCTCTGTTTCCTTTTCAAGTCTTCCTCATTTCTCACTGCTGAGGTAACTAACATATGTACCTAAATAGATATATAGATTTTGAGAGGAGGGGTTTACCTTTGACTAAATCACGCCTCAGTTAAAAAGGTTTTTAAAGGAGTACAGTCAGCAATTATTAGTTTTTGGGTATCTGTTGGGATGGTGTGATACTAAACAGGGCTTTTGCTTAGGTAATGTATGTCTCTCACAGTAATATTTTTGTGTAAACCTTAAAGTAATCACAAAGGTTGACCATATAGAAACATCAGAATAAGAACAAAGATGTCCCTAAGGTTGAGATAACGTACTGGTGATGGTGATTGTAACTTTGGCTGTACATGAGAGTGTGTGTGCATGTGTGCATCAAGGAGTGTGTGCACATGAGTATGCATTTATAGATGCTTCTTTGCACCAAATGCATGCTTTATATATATCTATTTATTCATGATTTAGCATCACATGTATGTTTTTTGTACTTCTATTTGTTTTTGTATATCACTGCAGCACTGCCCTTTTATCCAAGACATATTTCTCCCATGAGAGACAAATAAAGAAACATGACCTAAAGTAAATCGACTTGCAAGAATTGTTGCAACTGTTAAAAATACAGCTTTGCATCAAATGGTAAATGTTCTGCATTTATATAGCACTTTTCTACCTATTGGCACTCAAAGCGCTTTACACTGCTTTTTATTCAACCATTCGCTCTCAAAATCACACACACACTCACACACTGATGGGGGAACTACTATGCAGCTGGCCAACGTTCAACGGGAGCAACTAAGGTGGGGTTCAGTGTCGTGCTCAAGGACACTTCGACATGTGATCAGAGGAGCCAGAGATCTAACCAACAACTGTGGGATTGGTGGACGACGGCTCTATCTCATGCGCCACAGCTGCCCCAAGAATGATTTTGTAGAATGAGTTATGTGTGAGCAGATGAGATGGGGAAGTTGCTGCCCAAATTTACAAGAAGGAACCTCTAAGAGAAGTGTCCGCTGTAACTGATCTAAGTATTTCACCAGAAGAGTGCACATAACCCCAATGAGATTGATTCTCATACTGCTATGAACACTTTTATCATAACTTTTATCATAACTTTAAACTTACAATACAGCTTCTCACACATGACACAATTTTCATTCCTAAGTTAAATGCTCTGTCAGGTCTTTCTACTCTAAACCAGAGTCGGGTGAGTTTTTGTCAGCATGGCCATGACAACAAAATCAATTTTCATGAAGGGAACAGGTAAACTCTTGTTACTTGTTAAAGAACCCTTTTTAAATTAAATGATTTTTAGGATACATTTTGCTAAACTTATAAATTTACATTGAACATCTACTTGTAGTTTTACTCTTTTTTTTTTCTGAACCTATGCTTTCTGGGTCCACCATGTTTTGCATTCAAAAACTGCAATAAAACAATTTTTATTACTAGCCCTAATATGTTTCTGTACATTTAGAGCAACTATCAGATTATGTACTTTCCACTCTTTCACACTATCAAGCCAATCTTTTTATAGAGTGCTGACTGGAGGAAGTGATGATAAACATATCACACTTGCTGGGGGTTGAAGCTAGGAGTTAGATTGACAATTCTTAACAGTTTTATTTGTTAACTTTTTCAAACAGTTTATAAAACTCCACTTCACCCATAATCTATAGCCCTTTTGCTGCCAAAAGTCAATGTACAACCTCCACACAGAAGAGCCATAACCAATGAGTGGATTTGACCTGGGAATCTTTTACAAGGCAACAGCCCTCACCACTCCGCTCCAGATCCGACCTACTAGGAGTGCTCAGTGTCTTGTCCAAGGATATTTTGACATGTGGAATAAGGAGGGAATTGAATTGGTTGTGTTATGGCTTTTGCAGCGTGTTATTTAATGCTGCACATGTGTTGTCAAATTGATGAAGTTGTATTTTTAATTTGCCTGTGTTTTCTCAACTTGCATTGACGTGAGCTCTCAGGGCCACTGAAGGTCCTTTGTGCTCTGTAGTGTATTGTTGGTATAATTTAAAAATATTTCCAGTTCTTTTGAAATTGACTCTAAGTTCTGATTCTGTACATTGTTTTTGTTTTGTTTGGCAGAATGCGTACTAAGATTCTTAAAAGTATGTTCACTTTGGCTAACATTCATAATTATTTCATTATAAATCCACAATAATGCAAATACTCTCACCTATCAATGTATTAGATCTTTTGATCAACTCCAGCTCTTGTGAACATTTTTGAGTTTTGAACTTGTATTTGCTGTGTATGTCCTGCAGGCTTTTTTAGGGACAAAAACATTATATATATTATAGATTATTTTGACTATAACAATTATTAAGAACAAACCTATTGTACTATTTATCACATGATTTATTGAAAACTTAAGCCCAAAAGTCATGGATCTGATACTGGACTCTACTCAACTTCACCCTTTCGCCTTCCTTGCACCAATCTACCACACCCTACCCTTTGTCAATGTTTAGACTTTCACACCCCTTCTCTGCCCCTCCTTTCCTGTCTCTTCCTCTATTCCCATCAATCTCTGTCCTTCACTCTCGTTTCCTCTCTCACCCTGTTTTCCCCAGACCTCCTTCCTGTTTCCCAGCTTTTATTTTTTAGTCCTGTCGTGTCATTTCAGCTACTTCACCATGCATTATCAGCCCTGATTGTTTTCACCTGTTCCCTTGCCTATTTAAACCTGGCTCTCCCCACAGTCCTTTGTCAGATTGTATTTTTATTTTTTTTTTACATGCTTGTGGATGTTGTTCTTTCATGCCTTGACTATGGCCACTATCCTGTCCACCTGATTTACTGAACTCTCTTTTTTTTGGTTGGATGTTTTGTCTGTGTATCCCTGCCTATACCTCATCTGTTCAGCATTGGGTTATTTGATTCTGTGGTGTGGTCCTTAGTTGGTTACTTAGGTATTCAGTGTTTGGTCTTTACTTAATTCCTGTTTGTCAGTCTCTGTTAAGTACTCACTTTAGTTAGTTTATTCCTGCTCTAACTGCCTCTGTATATATTTGATTTATTGTTATTTTTTTTTTTGATCAGTCTATGTACACGCACAGTTCTAGAGCATTGTCAATAACCCTTCCAGATCAGTCCTATGGTATTTTTGCTTCTCTGTTGTCCATGGCACTGTTATTAGTTTCGCCATTTTCTTGTTCTTGTTCAGCTTCCCTAGTTTTCCCTTAGTCCTGTGTTTAGGTTTGCTTTCCATTCTTTAGATTAGATTGTGTTCTTTAGATTAAGCTAACACTTGGGGCCCCTTTTCACTGTTTAGTTCAGTCTGTCTTATTATATTGTGCCCTTTCTGTCGTCCTTCTCGCCGTCTTCTAACTTGGGTCTGTAGAACACACACATTTTTAGAAATGTATTTCAAAATTGATTTTTGTGTTCAAATGCCATTTGTGAACCAAGTCATGGAACCTTACAACAAATGTACGGTGGCGCACTGCATTCACCAAATGAAGGGAAAAAAAATTGAGACTTTATCTTGCAGTTATGAGATACTGATTTCTCATATCAAATAATGCTGATAAACACTGCGAGAAACATATCTTGTAGTGATGATATTAGTCTATTTTTTTTCCTTTGGTGAATGCAATACGCAGCTGTACAGATATAATTTCCTGCTTTTATTTATTTATTTATTTATTTTTTTAAAGATGAAATGATTGAAACTCGATTTGACCATAGCACAACTGGAAGGTTAAAATAGTGCCACAATAAAAAGGGAGCTTGGTGCCCACTATCAATTTGTACTATAGTAAAATGTTACCATCTAGTGGAGGAATTTTTTATGGCACCATGACGCACATATTATGTTACAAGCTGATGGTAAATGGTTGCTTATATAGCACTTTACAATGTAGCTTCCCTTTCACACACACCGATGGCGGTGCTATGCAAGGTGCTCACCTGACCGTCACTGAACCGTCCGGTTCAGTGTCTTGGCCAAGGATACTAGGACATGTAGTTACCCCAGGAACTGGGGAATCAAACCACTGACCCTGTGGTCCATGGTCCACGGTCCACTGCCTTACCAACTGAGCTACAACAGCCCTCAGCTGATAATTTTGGATATGGGAGATGTCCAGGGCTTTTCACTATCTCCCTAGTGGAATTGCTAGTGTACACTTATGCCACCCTGGCGTTTGATTCAGTCTAGATGGTGGTAGATGGTTAGTTAGTTCACAATAGTTCACCAATTGAATCAAATGTTATGTTTGGTCACCTTTACAATATATATATTTTTTAAATACATTTTTAAAGTGTATAGATAGATAGATATAGATAGATACATATGGATATATATATATCTATATAGATATAATAATCTAAACCACAAAAGGTCTGAGATCATTTTCGGTAGTAAGACCTTATTCTTATCAGGTGGAACAACAAATCAGTTTCTGTTGTGCTGGAAATTAAGCTGGATCCACTGAATCAGCAAACTCGGCAGGTTTAAGGAAAACTCCTAAAAATGCTGACGTAAGAGTCTGAACGCTGCACGTTTACTGTATGTGCATAGCACCAAATCAGATGACGGCTCAGGGACAATCAAACCATGTTTAATATTAACACCAATCCTTGCATTGCAATGACCTCTCTAATCTCTCACATTTTAAACTCTTAGTTTTATGCAAGTGCAAGAGCTAGGCCTCCAGATAAAACACAAACATTACACTTATTCGAGTACCCTTTCTCCAATTTCGTTATGTATCCTAGCCTTTGGCTGTTGCTGCTGTTCACGTCTTTCCTGCGGCCACAGGAGGGCAGAGCTGATGGTAAGATACGATGATGGAAAAGATACGTGTCCCGACTTACAGGTCGAGTTTTATGAAACAGGAAAAACAACAAAAAAAGAGGTAAGGGTTAAATGCAGCTGTTCCTTGTCGGGTGACAAATACACGGTAACGCGTGTTTAATGCCTCATTCAGCGAGCAGGACAAGTGACCTAAATCAAACCTTCACAGACTGTTAATGTGATCCACAGGTTAATTCTTTGGGTCCAGGTTTCTCCCACGGTTCCATTCTTATGCTGACTACTCCGTCTTCATCTTTTCAGCATGTGAATGTATATATATCAAATGCCCGTGGCGGACACCCTGCCGTTACAGTACACTTCCCGGCGTCCCTGTCACAGCTGTGACAAGACGAGAAGCATGAAACTTTGAATCTGCAGAGCGCAGTGTTAAACTATGCTCTGAAGATGAATACGCAAAGAAGGCGTTTGGTGCAGGAGACCATCGTCCGGGTGAGTAGCTGCAAAAAAACCTGCAGATTTCTGTAACTTTTGTAACTGCACACTGCAGTGTGTATAAATGCTGTATGTGCAGGTTCCATTTTGCCTAAATGTTCATGGTGCTTGGTGATGCGTCATTCTGCTCCATTTGGAAAAAGTTAATTTACCGCTGTGCCCCATGATCACTGTTGTTTAGGTAAAGTTAGAAAGAAATACATTTTTGTGAACAAGTTAACTTTAAAATTACGTTGTGCATGTGTCCCAGTTTTGGGTAAAATACACATTTGGCAGCTCCAGAGTAGCTACTGACCGTTAACAAGCAGAAATCACAAGATGTATGTTATTCAGATATCAAGGTACACACTCATCATAAACGTTAGGCATAACAAAATTAATATTACTATCATCATGTAGGTTAAAATATCTATGGCTTAATGATTGACTGTGACAAACAGCTTGGCGATGCAATAACTTTTAATATTATGGAAAACATTTGCCTTTAATGTCCAATTGGAACACTAGTACTTTGTGTACATTTTTTAAAAAGCAAGCACATTACATCATATTGTAAAGAAAATGTTAACTTCAAGTACAAATTAAGTATTTAAATGACTTGTCTCAAAGTAAAACATGCAGCTACTTTTAACTGTGTAATTTAAAACATAATTATGGAAGGACACAAAGATCAAATCCTGCAGCTCATTACAGAAATAATAAAGTGTGATGTACATTTGTTTCCAGACACTCTGTTGCAATATCACAAAAGTCCACCACAAAATTGGGGTGCTTATTGTAGACATTTACCAAAAAGAGGTCAAACTAATAAAATGAAGATAAAATTAAAATGACAAAATTATTCATATAAACAGATGATTGATTTCTTCTTGTTTGAATAAGAATACAGAATCAAAGTGAAGCTAGCACATCTACCTGAACTACCTTTTATGATCTTTATGTATGAGGGCTACTGTATACCAGAGGGAGGTTGCACAGGCCCCTGATGTTCTGCTTTTTCCCTAAGGTGCTCACTAAGAGAAAAGTGTGATGTGTTTCCCTGATATGTTCCTGCATTTTGTTCTTCCTCTGGCTGCAGGCTCTATGTAAAGGGCTCCTCTGAACAAGAAGCCAGATAAAGTTGAAGACATTTATTTATTAAGTTCAGTCTATACATTTTGGTTGAAGGATGGCAGTTCAAGGCTTTTTAATTGTAAATAATGAGGATAGTAATGTTTTTACAGACCCAATTAAATGCTACAACCACACTGTGGTTGTAGTATTTAATTTAAAGAAAATATTTTAAAGAAAATATTAACAGCTGCGTGATTTTGTGCAAAGTGTAGAGTACATTATCACAAATTAATTACATGGATCTGATTTATCATATTATTATGGGGATTTTTGTGAATTTGTACTGTGTTCAAAGCCACACTGAACCACTCAGCAGTTGTATGCTGCAGCACTGATGTCTGAGGCTAATGTGAATTAAAGCATTCATTACTGCAAGCAAGAACCCTGAGCTAGACCATTTGTCTCAAAGTGAGCCACTCCAGACCCATTTGACATCACTAAGTTAATAATCATAGACCGATGTACTTCATATTGTATGAAATACATTTAAACTTGATAATGCCATCATTTGATTGCAAGCATTTACTGTATAAATATAAATGTGTTTTTGCTTTTTGAAGAGCATGAATAAACAAATAGCTCCAGACCTTTATACATGATAACATTAGGATAATTAGGATTAGTATCACAGAGTTGCACCCGTATGTATATGAGTGCAAAATTGTTTAGATCCATTAGTGCTTGGGTTAAATCATTTTGCTTACTCTATAAAAGTTAAAGTACTTTGCAAATATAGTTAAGTAGAAAAGTCAAACTCAAAATGTTGCCAAAATGTGGACGCATTCAGAACTCGGTGCTAAAGACTTATGTCCCACTTTATAGAACATGTACTGGTTTTAATGATTGCATAGTAACAGAGATAAATATTTAAGGTTAATAGAGAATAATTCATTTGGACATCAACACTTGTCCTAGGAATTGCTTTAGGAGTTGTCTCAACAACAACTGCACAGTTCTAAGACTCCTAGCTGTGTTTTGTTTAAGTATAGTGCATTGTTGGGTTATTCATGTTATAATAGCTGAGTTGTTTGTCAACTTTAAAACACATTAATCCACCATAAAATTAATACCACCTGGTGGTTTTATTGTCGTGCTGGTCAGGGGTAAACAAAGGCATTCAGATTGTCAATGCCTTTTTTTGGCTGATTGGAGTATTTAAGTTCATAGATTAATTCATTCTCTAATGCTGGAAAAAGTTAGAGCGTCAGAGTTTTATAATTTCTACCCAAAATTAGGCTTGACATTACAGTTTGGCTTCAATCGTGGCTGAGTTTGCAGACACGTCCTGCTGTAAATAACAAATTACAGAGAAAACATAAGTTGGTCAAGTGCCCTGATACAGTATAGGGGCACGTGTGAGTCTTGTTGTGCTTTTGCTCAGCCAGCAGGATGCACTGCAGCCCCACCACACACCGGCGTTAATGTCAGGAAACCTATCAGGCTAAAAAGCACCATTTCAGCGACTCTGAGATGAATAATTACATATGTGGGAAAATGAATACCATTTTTCACAAAAATGAATATCTGCTCTCAGATTAGAGGTTGGAGAAATGGTTGAGATTATCTTGTTGCTTAATACTTAATTGAAGCCTGCTTCTAATTAGCTTGGGCTATTATCATCCAACATAGGAACAATTCCAGATTTCTAAAACTTTTCAACAAAGCAAGAATAGAATTTGGCCGGTAGAAATAAATTTAAAGCTACTGCATTATGAAGAATTCTACTCTGTGTTCTCTTTTCACAGTTTCAACCAGTGCAACCTCTTTTTAATTCTCATCCTGCTCAACGTTAATTTAGCTAAGAGCAAAATCTCTGAATTAATGTCCCTTCATTCCATTTTTTTAATGTGTCATGCTCCTTACTTGCGTTGTGTCTTACCTCTCACAAGGCAAATCAAAGTTCAATATGCTGTATCTGCAGCAAAATTTCTTCACTTTCATTGTGAACACTGTGCAGGCTGAGACAAATGACATAGCATTTGCAATACAGAATGGAGTTGTGCATTGAGCACTGGGGCCCTGAATGGACTCCCCGTGGTTTTCATAAGAGTATAATTCCTCTGCTTGTGTCTGCACTGCAGGCTGGTGGCAGCTCTGATTGTGGCCATACTGTGCGGCTGCCAGTGTGAATGAATTGTTCCAAAGTGATGTCCTGCACAAAGAGAACAAAGCACAACAGATTTCATTTTAGTGCAACTGTGCCAGGAATTCTGCATCTGGACCACAATCACTGGCACACCTGCAAGGTGTTGTCTGGCATTTCTGACGTCCTCATGCAGCATGAGTGGCGCTGGGCCCCATTCTTTGTACATGGCTTAACAGATCCAAGATCAAATAAGTAAATCGGAATTTTCTAATCCTGGATCAAGTTTAACTGGCTATGTTAGTTAGTTAGTTCTTCAAACCCACTTGAAACTGAAAACCTGGATTAAAGCAAACTCACTTGGTTGTTATCTGGACTACATACTGTATATCAACACTAGAAATGATTAGCATGTTTCCCATTGGCTATGTGCTCATGTTGAAAGATGGAACGAGACCGAGTGAAAGGGAGAGGCAGGAAGAGAAAGAGAGAGCGTAAAAAAACAGCAAAAAGATGGAGGCAAAAAGTGTCTGACAAATTAAACGTGAATCCTTACTGGCACCACGATATAATGTCTACTGAGCTGATGATGAATCATTTGTATAATCTGTGCAAATAAGCGGAACAAGAAACTGAAAAAACATGAAGGTAAGTTACAAGAATATTCTGTAAACTGGGGCCTGTGTTCTACTCTTAGTCCTATACTAATAATAAATGTGGAGACATCATTGCAGGTAAATTAAATTAAAATGAGAAATGTATTTTCTTAATTGTGTTATCCTACCACTCACTAACACACATTATTGTTTGTGATGAATGTCATCAGACTGCTCCTAGTTACAGATTAAATGTTTAAAAGTTTATTTAGACCCACATACTGTTGCATCACACAGGACTTTATAATGCCTATATGTTTATCATTGCCCTGATTGCAGATAATTTTGATTACAATAGGTTGCTGGCGTAAGAACAGCACATCAATTGTATAGTTTGAAGGACCTCCTGTTCCAACACTATATAAATGTATAGGTTATCTTGTATACACTAAACCTGTGAGCAACCCTGCTCCTGAGTATGTTCAAGATAGCAGATTTGGTCCTTGGACAACAAGCTCAACATGACTTGAACCACCACATCTGGAATCATGTTTAATTGCCAGCAACATTTTTTTGACTGACCACTTACGAAGAACTGGTGTTGATTGATTAATTCTGACGTGTCTATGATCGATACTCAGACCTCCATCTTTACAGTATATTCAGCAGCAGCTCAAATTCTATTGGCCATGACTTCTAGACTCTTTTTTTATCCATCTCCCTTTGAATTACTGAGCTCTTTCTTTCAAGAGGGGCAGTCGCTCTTTCCAGATGTGTAGCCCATCAAGCTTACTTCACTGCTCCTTCACCCATGGCTGCAGCCTCCCCCCTGTTGCTTCGTGACATTGAGGAAATCATTCATATGTCTCTGACTTACTTGTCGTTCACTCCATCACTTGCCTGCTCTTAATTTTTTTTAAACTGCCTCCCTCCTAACCCTTTTTTCTAAATCTCTCCCTCTTGCCTTCCCCATCACTATACCTCTTTTTCTGCAATGTTCCTCTCTGGATTTTCCTCAACCCACCCTCCCTTTTCTCCACAATCTCCCTCCTTTCCATGCTCTGTTTTTCTGTAATGTCACGGCCCACTGCTGGATGACACTGAGTTGATGGAGGGAAAAAATAAAGGACTAAGGCAAGGGAGGGGCTTGACAGGAGTGTGTGCGTTCATGGATGTGTTTGTTTGAGAGACACAAAGAGAGACAGGCAGGCAGACAGACAGGGGGAGCGACAGACATTATGCCTGCGGGCGTGTCTTGTGTAAAATGCTTCATCCTGGTGAAAACACACTTGGCAGCTCTCAAAAAAGAAAAAAAGAAAAAAAAAACAACATACAGCCTGGTGCTCATGACTCTTCTAATGGTGTTCCATTACAGTTTCCCAAAGGACGTCTTTCTGTTCTGACACACAAAGTGTAGACCACTTCCACTGTCTTATTATGCAATCCTGTTCCCCCTAAAACCAAGTGCATTGTCTGGCACTACCATACACATAGAAAAATGTGTATGGTAGTGCCTGAAGATGACTGCCAAATAACTACGTCTATTCAGCAAAGAAGTGCACAACACTTCATTGTAAAAACAAAGAGACCATAATCTCTGCTCTGTTTTTGTAGGTTCTTTTTGCACCGCAGAAAGCACTGAAGCAAACTTTAAAGATCTCTTTTAAAAGCTAAAGACACAGTGTATGTGCTCTAAAAACTAATCAGGGAGACATTTCTGTCTGCTGCAATTGCAACATTACCAGAGTCGATAAGACTGTACTGTTTAATACAATGATTTTCACGTGTCATCTCTCTTTATCGCTCAGGTCAGTCAATAAAATTGATTCAATCAGTAGCACAGCACAAAACACAAACTGAAAAAAGAAATCACCTATTCAGCGGCAAGCACAATTCACACACAGTAGCCAACATCTCACAGCCGCGGAATGCACAAACACACATTGATGCTCACAGTTACTAAACAGGGATTTGGGGACTAGGAGTTTAAAGGTGTTTATGTGTTTTGGATTCGGACTGTGAATGTGGGTGTGAATTGTGTTTGATGAAACGACACGTGTGCTCTGCCACATAGACCATAAATTCAGTGGGAAGTTGTTTTGGAAAGCTCCCCCCACCATCACAGCTAGTCAAACAGATTAATGGCAACAAACAGCAAAAGCACAATAAAACACTGACAGTGGACGCTTGCCAATTGACTGATGGCAATGGAGGATTTATGTTTTATAAGACACGTGGCATGTAAAGAGGTTTGTTAAAAAAAGAAGCGTAGTACTTTGTGTGTGTTTCACAGTGTAGGATTAGGGTTGATAGAGGTCTCTGGCATGAGTGGATGGTAAAATGTCCCAAGACCAGTGGTACGTGGTGATCTGGGGAGAAAGTGGGAAGTTCCTGATCCAGTCCAGGTTATTAGTCGAGCTCTGTTAGACCATGTAATAGCCTCACAACGCAACAGTGAGCCGCTGTTCCAAGAGCTGACTCTGCCCAGTATGACATCCTGATATGGAAGATATTCAGAACTGTGTTACTGCAGAACTCACTGGATGGCTGTGCACAGGTGTGTGGAGGGGTGGGGGTTGGGCGGCTAGCTCCTCAGAGTGTTTGCATAAGTGCTGATTCTGCTCTTCCAAACCCTTCAACTCTGCATTTTTTTCACAGACTTTCCCCTCTCTACTGTGCCCTCATCTCCTCTCCTCTCTTCATCGCTACACACAGCTTGCCTCCTCGCCCTTTCCCCCAATTCGTCACACATACCTTTTTATTACACCTTACACCCCTTCCAACTCTGCCAGAAAACATTAAAAAAACCCTCCTACACCACATACTCTTCTCACAGGGAGTTGCAAACAACATGAGGTTGCGGGCATCAAGCGATATGCTACTCAGGAAAAGTGAAAACTTGACATTTATGTGACAGCTATGGACCTTGGTGATGGGAATAAGTGTATGCAGTGAGGAAACAGTCCTAAATGAGGGTAGGAAACTATAATATACCAAACACAGTTTAGTCTATCAATTTGTTGCTTACTGCAGTAAACTAACATTTGTTTACTGCTGTCATGCCATGTTGTAGACTGTAACATTACCCATGGATGCAGAACATACCTAAACAATTGAACATGCTTTTTTGTTCATGTGCAATATTGCCATGCAGACAGGTGCATACATATTTGCAGTTATGGAACCAATAGGACAAACCCAAGTTCTGTGTTTGTTAAGAATACCCCAGACTCAGCATTTTTCTAATTTAGAACTGAGTTTCAATTCCCAACCCAACACAGTCCCACAGTGTTCCTGCATAGTGGCCGTCAATGGCACCATTGATGCGTAAAAGTAGTGAAAGAGTTGTAAAACTTAATGTGAACTAAAATATCAGCAGCAACAATACAGCAGAAGAAGACTTAGAGTAGCCTATATTTTGATAAGTTAGGGACAACCTGGAACTTTGGCACATGCCTGCTCTGAAGACATGACAAGTCAACATTTTTTATTTAGAGAGTATTTAGAAGTTGGAGAGGGTAAGCTTTAAAGAGGTCATCAAGATCTAAACATGTCTAAACAACAGAACAACAGACTCTGCTCACCTTCACCTTTTGGCCTTCCCTCTCTACCCACTCACACACCCTACCCTCTGTCAGCTCTCACAGCTTTCCCTCCCTGTCTCTCCTTCGTGGCCTCTTTCCCTCTTCCCATCAGTCTCTGCACTTCGCGCTCTCCCTCTCTCTGACTCTTGCTCTCATTTCCTCGCTCACCCTGTTTTCCCCAGCCCTGCTTGCTATTTCTCAGCTTTTATTTTGTAGTCCCTCAGCCCCACTTCCTCTTTATAGTCTTTTCGTTCACTTTACTCAGCTCATTAATCCTGATTGTTTTGACCTGTTCCCCGGCCTACTTAACCCAGCTCATGCCACGGTTCCCTGATGTAACACCGAGCCTTCTGGTTCTGCGGGACTCTTGTTTTTGGACTCTGTTGCCTGTTCACATTTGGTCTGAGGTTTGGTTTATTGTGTTATATCCTGGTCCTGATCTGGCCCTGATCTGCCCCATTGTCATGCACATTTTGGTTATTTGTTTATACCTTCACTTAGTTTGATGATTTTGTACCTGTTCTGAGACACTCTGTACACATTTTTTGATTCCCTGTTCACACTTGTTTCTACCCTGTTCTATTCTGGCGCACGCACATTTTGTTTTCTTACTGCTGAGTGTGTTTGCACTTCTTTCACAGGTTTCCCCGCTGTACACTTATGTTTAGCTTCCCTAGTTTTTTTTATACATCTGCTTAATGCTTGTTCTTTTGGTTTTGTTCAATTTCATTAGATTTTGTTTCTCAGACTCATGTACATTCCTGGTTAATATATACACCTTTTTATGATTAGCCCTTTTTAGTTACAAATCTGGTTAGTCTTAGTTTATCAGTTCCTCAACTTAGATTCCATTTAGTTTTCCATTATTCTCCCAGCCATGTTCTTGTTTAGCTGATCGGCCTCTCGTTATGTTACTCACTTGGTTTTTGTTTATGTTCATATTAGTTTTGTCCTACCGCTTAGAGTGAATTTTAGGTCGATCTTATCGGATTTTGCCTTTTATTTAATAACCACTTAGTTACCAGACTCCTTCCTGTCTTGTCTCTCTTGGGTCCACCCTTATTCTAAACCATGACAAGAACAGCAGAACGCTGGAGAGAGTTAAATTCAAGTAACTAGCTTTGGCTTCATGGTCAGATTTACCTATTAATAATTCACCATAACTATCAAATGATTAAAAATTATTCTGACATTGCTCACTCATTGCATACAACAGCAAAGCTGCTGAAAAATTACTAGGCAAAGCACTGCTTACTTTTCATTTTGAACTGACAAATGTTTATTTGAAAAGAATATTTTCATGTTGGTGTATATTAACACCACACATTAAAGTTTACATTTAATTTGAAGTGGAATTTAAAATGTCTGGCAGTACAAAAAAAAAAAAAAATCTGTTTATGTAAACACCCTGAACAAGATTGAGACAATAATATACCTGAGAATGCTGAAACAGTTTTGAATTGCAGTATAGTAATGTGATGTGTGAATTAACGCGTGTGAAGAAGGAGAAGTGGGTCTCCTTTCAGTACCACTTGGAAGCGAAAGGACAAAAAAAATTCAGTTTTGTAAGAAATTTGTCCACTAAAATGAAAAAAGTCATACAGTTACTTACCAAAAGAAAAAAGAATGTATCTTTGTCATAAAACAATCAAAGATGTAAAGAAGCACAAAATAAGCATGATAATTGGTCTTGTCAAATTGAAGTTCTCTCTTTTCTGTGAGACAAAAATAATTTCTACAACACATAGCTATAGATAATGTTGCCCAATCATTGTAACATTGCTACATGTAAAGCACAGAACTAAATTAAATTGCATGTTCTGATGTATTAATATAGTTAATGTCACGCAAAATTGTATAAATACAAACTTCTGTTACTTCTCTTTGGTGCCCTTGGAGGGCTTTCAATTTCTCCTGTCCTTCTCTTGAGGCTGCCTGCTCCGACTGCTCCACCACTTCTGCCTCTCTGCACTCTTCACTGAACTCTGTAAGGGTTGTGAGTCAGTGGGCTTGGTGTTTCAATTTGCAAACTCATTAAACTTGTTTATCCTGCTACTGATATCCTGCAGATTATTTGGTATTCTGGAGATGTATGGATTAACAGTATATCAGGTGGGATTTTTTATTGTTTATTGCATGAAGTTGTGTGTAAGCAGATTTGATAAAACACATTTTTTTCAAATCTTTTGCCACTGTATGCATGCTTTTATAAATTGTTTTACATGACCAATTGTAATTTAAACAAGTGTAATTTGGGGGAAAATAACTATGTATTAGCAAAAAAAACCCCAAAACAATCAGAATAGTGATCTTCTTCATCTGGAGGGCACCGCACTTATATTGTATAGTTTAGCTCACTTAAAAGATTAAACTATAAGACCTCTACATGCAGATCTTGAAAAGTCAAAGACTAATTTAATAACTCTTTTTAAAAACTTTTTCAGTTACTGCATAACACGGAACATTTTGGACTGGTGTCTGTTACATATACTTACAAACTGAGATAATACACAAGCACATAGTCCACACTCCATCGTGTGTACATGCTCATGCAACCATACAGCATATTTAGCTAAGTCATAAAGCAGCATTGTTTAAAGAGAGAAAATACAGCAAATGAATCAATATACGGCCCCCATTCCAGGGCATTTTATGTGGCATCTGTTTTCTATTCCTTTGCTCGGCACAAAGAGCTGGCTGGTTGCCGTAGAACTGTTGCCAGTCTCTTTCAGCCAGGGTTGAGGTATACAATCTGTATTGGGCTTCATTTCTTTCAAGCTCATAACAGCATGGCTGAACATGCCTTTGTCTTTTCCCAGGATTTTGGATGTATATCTGTCAGAATGAGTTCACAACAAAGGGAAAATGCAGCTGCTTTACGGGAGAGCTGTAACATGCTTTACAGTGGACTGGTGAATTATGGTAGAATTTCTTCTGTCCTCTTTTGCCAGCATCATGCTTCCTCTGTTATTTTGATCCACAGCCCTTCTTCTCTCCTCTTTGCTTGCCTGCATCCCTACCTCTCTTTTCCCGAGATTACGTGTCTCCCATCTCTCTTTTCTCACTCTTTTTCTCATTCTCAGCTATTGTAGTACGACTGGGATCTCATTAAGCCACTAACTTCAAATAAATAAAACAAACTACTGAGACAAATTGAGGGATATATATGTTATAAAAACTGGGTTGTAATGAGTTTTCCTTTCCCCTGTTCTGACACCTTTCTCCCCTTTCTTTCCTCTCTTCCCTCTCTCCCTCGTCTTTGTCTCACTGGCTGCCGCTGTCAACTCAATTAATTTCAAACGGGCTTCATTGGCAGGACTGATGCATTTTGATGGTGCCAAAGCTGTACTGTACAAAAAGAGAGAAACAACATCCTGCGTTATATCTGACTCTCATATCTTCCTCATTTCCCAGCCTTCGCGTATCCCCACTCTCTCCCTGCCAACGTGCAATCACCGCAGCCAGCAAATAAAAGCAAACTATCTCCTTGCTCCCTGCCCAACTTCCTCGGCCCCTCCTTTGCTTGGGTATTTTCCTCTATTGCCCATCTGTAAGAGCTCTGAAACAGAGATATCTTATTTGTCTTTCTCATTAGAGATGAAAAGACGCCAATATAGATGAATTGGAAACTAAGGTGGCTGCATTTCATTTTTTCTCCTTTCTAACCTCTTTCCCCTAGTTTCCCCCGCTGGCCTCTCTTCTTGTCTCTGTTTGTTCTCTTTCTCTCCGTGTGTGTGTGTATGTGTGTGTGTGTACACTGTTGCGAGTCTGGGTATTTTACCCTCTTCTGCAGGCTTCAATCCCAGCTTATCATTTGTGGCTGGATTCTTTGTCCTGAGGCAATGAGAGCGCTGAAACTGATCTGGGAGTTCATTCCAAACACATGTAGATGCTGGAATGGGGAGGCTTGACCTACTGTTGCAAAGGTCAGCTTTGTTACACACAGATTAACTGGGAATGGACAGTGCAAGGCCAGAGGTGTGGGTCATGGAGACAAGATGAGCATCCTGGGAAAATAACTTATTGTTTTAATCGATCAACCTCAGAAGGTGAGTACCACCAAAGATCTGCCAGTGGAGTGACTAGTGACTGGTGCTCCAAGGATTTCAACCAGGCTCAAGAAGCTGCCAATGTCAATTGAGGAAAGGGGGAGGGGAGGGGAAAAAGAGAGAGAGGAAACAGAGCAATAGGGGAAAGTAAAAGAAAAAAAAACAGAAGGATAAAAGAAATCTTGATTTTGTCTGAGAGAGTATTGATTTTTTCCTCTGGGTTGCCCATGTGCGCACAGCCTGTTATTAGTTTAGAAACAAAAAAAGTGGAATGTGCAGAGAGTTGTGAGGTGTGTGTGTGTGGGTGTGTAGGCTCTGCCTGGCTACTCTGCATATGTTTTGTTTTTGTGAGTTTGTGTGCTACCATGTGTATGAGGTATGTGTGTGTGTGTGTACATGCTCTGCCTGGCTTCCCTGCATATGTTTTGTTTTTTGTGCGAGTTTGTGCACTACTGTGTGTGTGTGTGTGTGTGTGTACAGAGGCCTGGCTGTTGCGCTGGTATATGGTCCTGGTACTTTGGAGCCCCTGGCTGGTTGGAGATGTTGGGATTAGAGAGAGATTAGAGCAGTGATTACACAGTGTCTTCGCTCTAATGATCCTAACTGTTTGTTCAACTTATCAGCCGTGCTGCACTGGATTCCATGACTGCCACTGATATGAGATAACACATGGATTACTCCAATATACCCGACCCTCCGTTCCCCCACCTCTGTCCACCCCAGCACACCAGTCACAAAGTAAAGTGACCCATTGTCAGGGTGGGCAAACAAACTCTGGGAAAAAAAAAGCGAGAGGGACCGAGAGATGGACATGTACTGTAGGAAATTCATAGATTGAGAGGGTGACTCACAGGGCTGACCTTTTGATTCCAGAGAAGCATTAACCAGAGTGCTCATTGTTCACTGAGACAATACACTGACCCCCCGGAGAGCCCTTGGCCTGCGGTGCAATGTACCCACACAGCCACAGCATATTACAGAGAGAGAAGTGGGTGGAAGCAGCGATAAGGTGTCCAATGAGCTCGAGTACACTACAGTATGTGGTGTGAATGTACATTTTCTGGCTGTTGGGGAGAAGTATAAGGTTATTAATGTGTGCGTGTGTGTATACATATTCCTCTGTTAAAGGAAAAGGTTGTGGTTGGTGCTGGTCAGTGCGGTAGCCTATGAAATAAAGGAGTGTGTTTTTAATAAAGTAAGAATGTGCAGACTTGTTTGCTTAAGTGTGCTTGCCTAAATATGATTGTGTGCATGAGAGAGTACAGTATATGTGTGTACCAGCATGTGTGTGCACGCTTCTCTCCATGCCTGCATGCCACTCTGATCTCCCCATTACAAGGTCGATTAAGCCACTAATCCCCAAAATACACGCATCTAACAGCATGACACTGGAAAAAAAATCTCTCCCAAGGAAAAAAATGGCTGAATCTTCTCTTCCCTGTCGCCTGGAGCTTAAGCTACACACCAATGCAGTGTGCTATAGAGCATGAGCATGGAAATGTGTTTTACCTTCATAACCACACAGGGGATTACCAGGCACCCAAAGCCCACCAAAAGCAGCTACTTTTACACTTGTATAGCTTTAGAATAAAAAAAAAAATTAATACACAGGGACACTGACACAGCAGGGCTTTGAACACTATATATTAGGTGTTAATCATTATTAACGGAGATTCACAGTTTAACTGATTTTCAGCCTTGTTTTGGTATGGGAGGCAGGCAGTCACACAGCAAATGGAGGAAAGCCAGATGTAAAAGATTCAGAAACACTTAACACAAGCTAGTGGAACAAAGATAAAAATCCTTTTGTTCAACACAAGCAGGCACACATGCCCAATGTATTTCATATCATCTTATCCTTCTGACCACATACCGAATACCGGTAATTACTCTAGCTCTTTACTTATGCATCCCTGTTGCCTTGCCCTGCTCTCTGGATGGGGGGTGCAGGAATCCGCATAACCTTTAATTAAAGTGCTGGTGTTCAAAGTTCCACCAGGGAGATGGACCAGCGGGCCAGGGGCCCTCAAGGCGTCCTGATTTCCACCATCTCCTGCCTAATTTGTCCCTATTCACCTGGAGCTACACTTTAGTGGTCATGTCCAGTGTGGCACATCACATCTGACTCCATTCTTTAATGTCCTTCTTTATCAGACAGGGTGGCTTCACATTGAGCCACCTTAATGGTACAGTAGATTCACTGATTTCAGATGACATGAAACATAATTTTGTTGTATATTGTGTAACATTTTTAAGAAATAATCACATTTTGCTATGATGGACCATTACAGGCTGGCACAGCAGCTAATACTGTAAGCCTGGTAAATTATCAAATTGCTGTGTTGTACATAAGGACTGTACTTAATCATGTAATAATCACAAAATACCTTTTATATCAATATACTGCAAAATGTTCTTTTCAGTTGTTGCTACTCCTGCTCCCCCTTGTTATACTCTATCCATAACCAATGTTGCTACACATGCTGAGGTGCAGAATAAATAATCTGTGCATGGTGAACATGACAAATGTTTTATTTACTGCCATGGATGTTATTCACACACTTCTCAGTGTGCTAAATGTTAGCGTTCTGTTTTCATAACGAATGCCAGCTTGCTGACCCAAATGACCTCAAATGCTTGTATAACGTAGCTGGACTTGCTCAGTTAGGAGCTACTGTGTTGTAAACACCAATATGTGTATAGAAAATTATTCGAATGAATCATTTGGTTTTAAAAAATCCGAGTGAAGCCACTATAGTAACACTTTCATTTCCATGTTGCAGGTCATGAAGGGTGCCAACACTGGAAGACAAGTGTTAAATTTGGGTGACCTCACACCCAATATTTTGGATCAACCCTGAAAATTACATTCCTGTGCATCTAAGCTGCAAACGTGATTACAGAGGGAACATAATTATTAAGATTATTATCATTATCTTCAGACATATGTTTTGAATGAGTGAGGCCCTACATTTAGAAATAAAAAGATAGTTGTGAAAAGGTGTTTTCGGTGGGAGATAGGCCTACAAAGCGCAGGGCATCTAACAGTTCAACTCCAGTGTGTGCTTAGGTTCAAGCAAGAAAAGCATTTAGGTTAAGGTTTAACACAAATCACTTTTACATTTTTCAATTTTAAGCCAGACCTTAATCTTTTTCTGACTATATGTCTGAACACAAACATACAAAAGTAAGTAATGCTGTAGTCAAAACGAATACTACAAGATCCCATATTTTGGCAGACAAAAATATGACGTCTGGTAACATTTTTTAATATCAAATTATTTGCAACTGGCCTTTTATGTTACATATCGTCATATTGTTAATAGCAATTACAATCAGGTTATTATTTTGATGTTTCTCATTATTTTTATTATGTAAAATGTGTTCACAATTTAATTGTGTAGGGATGTAATTTTTAGGAGACAGGGTTGCTTTGATACATGTTTTTACCTGCATATGTAAGAAGTATTTTCTTTAAAGGATTTTGCACTTGTAAAATAATTTTAACAACAAAGCAGGAATTTGAGGCTGGGGGGATTTGAGTTTGTTATTAGAAAAACAATTCAATCTACGAGTTTCGTGGCAAAAACTGTAAGGGAAGTTAAGAGGCAAAAGACTGCTCACACGCTATGTTATGGTGACTTTAATAAGCAAAAGAAGATACACGGCAGAGCAGTTCAATCAGAATGGGGGAATCAGATTGACAAGGTTTTACAGATTATGGGTGTGTTTCATCCAGTCACTTTAGCAGCTGAACACAAAAGGTCAAAGGACGACCAATGCAAACCAACCTTACAGAAGATACATGCAGGTGAATACACAGTGATCAGGACACTAATTAGCAAGATGTTGCTGTGCTTGTTGGGTCTTTTCCATGTATGCCATCTACATACCTAACTTATTGTTAACCAAGTCCCCATGTGAAGTAGTACCACACTTTTCTTTCTGTATGTGCCCATGCCGTCAGCTGGAGTGCCATCGCATAGAAGTCCTCTGCTCTCCAAGGATCCAGTTAAGATGGGTGACCTCCATCTCTATAGGTTATATGCTGCCCTGTTGCCCAGGAAAACTAATTTGTGACCCCAGCCTAATTGAATTTCAATGAATCTGGATTTGTCTTTCTTTCTTCTAATTGAATTTCCTATATTTGAAATACATCTTCTATATGTCTTAATCATATTCAATCAATTTATGATAGCAAAATTCAGATTTTCCACTTTTGTGATTTATTAAAACTAACATATGGATGGTAATAAGACTAATTAGCATCTGGATTACTGAAGTAATTAGTATGAAGCAGTGCAAGCTCAGATAGTTCATTTGTCCTGCTTACTTATGGCCTATGAATGCATAATGCGGTTATGTTAACGGCACAGGTGATGTATTGTTGCTGTACAGGCTAATCATTAATAATGGATATGCACCACCTCTTCTAAAGATCTCAGGAACTGCAAAGTGAGAAAATCCACGAGAGGTTTAGACACATTGAAATGTTTCACATGTACATTATCCAACTCATCTCACAAAATAAATATCAGTATCTTTCTTGTTGTAATCCCCCTGATGTAACAATTAAAATCAAGTGTGACTTTGCTCCATTTAAATAAAAGGGCTCTCTCTGACTTAAAAGGCTAACGTTAGCATATTAATTATGATAATAATAATCTTTAAAATGTTACTGTAGGTGTATCCCCAGTAGTGAGCAATTTAAACTGAATACCTGGTATATACTTGATTATCTACTAATGAGAAAATAATTAGTGTTTTTAAAAAACACAGCACCAGAGCACGGGATCTCTTAATTATCATGTCCCAGTCAGTTGTGGCAACCTCAAAACCATCTTCATGACAATGTATCACTACTAAGAAAGAACAAAGCACAATGCACAACTATACTCATAGTTCACATAAATAAATAAATAAAAAGTGCAGGAGGAGAAGCATTGTAATTATTGTAACTGTGACAGATGAGCGCACTGAATACACACTGAGTAGAAACACTTTACTACGTTTTTTCCCTCTACTGTATGTGCGCAGGAAATCTCAGGAGTCCAGGTGTCGCCTGTGGGTGTATGAGCATGTGTATGATGTTTGTTCAAAGTATTATTTTTTTGTAGTGTAATTATATAGTGCACTTTGCAGAATGCCGCGGTTCCTCCAGGTAACCAATCAGTGAGTAATGAGAGACCCTGAACCTATAAGAGATTGAATATAACACATGACCCTTTCGTCTCATTCAGGTCTTAATCACAGCAGTCCCGCAGGATCCCATGATGGAAATGTTTGGTCCTGTTTAACTCAACAGGGGTATGTACTCCCCACATCTCATCCTTCTTTCTCCTTCTCGCTGTATATGTGCCCTCCCTCCTCCCTCTTCATTGCCTGATGGAAGTGGAGGGATGGAATTGAAGCCAAGAGCTGGACTGTAGTTTACCTGAGGGGGCAAAGTGGTTCTATAAATGGGGAAGTGAAACGACTCATGAATAGCGTTTTAACCCGCGGACAACATCTGCAGGTTAACATGACCAGGTTCAAACTGGTGTATGGGGGAGTTATTTAATTTTTGTTTTGTTAACATACTAAAGAGTCGAGCAACTTCACAATTCCCAGAAACATTTGAACATTTTATTTTCGGGGACCACTGTTTTATTGCATTTTCAAAAGATCATTCATTTGACTGGTGCATTTGTATGGTCTTCTGGAGGAAGTTTGGTGGTAGAGTGCAAATGCTTTTTCACCCTGTATCATTTCTTATGTAGGATTTATTATTCAGCACCAGTCTTCTTCTGCTTTTAATCATTCTGCTTGTTATGAGTGTTTGGCCTTGGCACACCCACCCACACACACACAAATCCTCAGCGGTCAAATGAAGCCATTTTGGGATTTCCATTCAACTACCTTATTACTTTTGAAACACCAGGATAAAGTATGTCACTGTCGTTGTTCTCAGCTCTGGAATCTCTAGTTTTGCTACTGATGTAGTTAATTTGGTAGGATGGAGAGAGCATGTGGGAGGAAATGTCATGTTGCTAGCCAACATTATTTAGTGTAAACTGTCAGGGTCAGTTCATTTAATAATAATAAAAATGTTCATTACATACATACCGAAACCACAGTAACAACTAATATTTCTTGAGTGATGAGAAGAGAGCGAGAAACATTGTAAAAGTAACTTAATTGCCCAGGGTGAATTAAAAGACATGAAATATTCAACAGTTAGGTGCTGCTGGCAGTTTTTAATACACAGAATTAGACACCTGCATCCTGAGAACAGATTTAAAAATGAGAGTGACAGAAAGTGGGAGATGATGATTGAAAGCTAGGAGTGGGGGATGAATAGAGTGTGCTGCAATGATACAGTCCCTCAGGAGCACATTAAGTGAACCGTTTTTAGTAGGTAGGTGTCTAATGTCCCTTTGTAAAACCCACCCTCGCTTCTATAGCAACACACCTCTGTGGCTCAGTGTGCCAATGTGTAAACTCAGCTTTGCATGCTTTCCAGTGGCCACCGTCCTCAAGTGTTCCCACACTCTTTCACTTAACACAAACAATAACACTCTACACTATGGTGCTTGAAGTCTCACTGTTTTCATTTCATTGCAACACTGCAAGCGCTTACACAAAAGCTACGTTCTTTGCTCAAACTCATTAATACCTGTATTTATAGTTGCAAACAATTGGTGTAAAAAGACAAAAGCCACAAAACACAGTAAGACACTGTAGAATTGATAGTTTCCTATCAGGCAGCAGTAGGCTGGTTGAAAGATCTGTTAAGTAATCTATGACCTCTATCGACCTCTATTGGTAACTATTAGGAATTGCAATTACATCAATAGACCTAATCTCCTACACAGCCAACACCCTCCACCACCACCATGACCCCGTATCTCAGCTACTCCTGCTCCTTTGGTCCACAGTGGTCTGTAACTGAAAGAAGCAGTGAAGCCATATATTCACAAGTGAGATGAATAAGGTGGGTAATTAGACCAGAGATCCAACAGAAATAAGCGGTAAAAAGGCAATACATCACCATGCAAAATACACTGCAGTAGTAATAAACACTGCAGTAGTAATAATGCTGTGTCATTTGCTTTTTTGGCTTGACCATAAGACTTTGTTGCCTTTGTAGCTGAAAATTTAAAACACTTGGCGTTAGCACCATCCCCTATCACTAAAACAGAAGGTTAGATGACACTATAAACATAGCTCCTTATTAAAAGAAGTCCCATGACCATTAGGTGATTTGCATTTATTAGAAAACATTAACATCTCATGGAAATTCTTGAGAAACTCTTGCTACAACATAATCAGCTGTGTTAGACTGTGACTGTTTAAACATCAGCTTGCTGTGCGCATTACAAAAACTCCCAGAGTGTAGGATGTTTTTGCAGTGGAGCTGTCAAATGAGTTTCCTGAGATTCACCCATCAGACAGCTTGCATGTTTAGCTTCTACGTGTCCTGTCCCACCGCCACATGGTCAGTACTATGCCTTGAATGTGAAATATGCCAAATAAAAAAAAAACACATTGTCTGTTCATGGCAGATGGGTAGATTGTACAAACAAACTCTAAATCTCTCCTTCACTCTCTCTCTCTCTCTCTCTCTCTCTATTGCTCTCTCTCACACACTCAAACACACACGCACACACACACATTCATTTAGTTATTTTTGCTGCTCTGCATATTTCATATTTCTGAGCTTCAGGCAAGGAGCATATGGGGTAGGGGCTGGGTATGCAGGAAAGCCTGTGATAAAACCATAAAAATACTTTCTAAGCTTCACATTTACCCCAAAACATGTCATCTGGGATTAACTTATAAGCCTCAGTAGCTGAATAACTATTATAAGGCTCAATATAACCCCACTTGGTTCAAAAAGACAAACAAAGTTAGTTGATTCAGTAAACAACAATGAAGGGACTCATAAGGACTTTGTCCCATTTGGGCACTCAACACCTGTTTTTCTTCCCAGTGTGAAATAATTCTTTCGCCAAAACATGGTGTCTCAAAAGTAAGCAAATCCCTCATAAGTATAAAGCAAGTTTACTTTGAATCACTGCTTTCAGGGAAAATAAACTGGTCTGCGGCATCTGCTACCAGGCTACTTACCAGAATTGTATCACCAGTGTCCATATGGTCACTGCCACCCAGTCAGTCCCTTCATAACATAGTTGTCTTAATTAAAAGAAATATTTTTGTTTCTCTTGCTGTAATTGTAAGTCAATTGGATAAACAGTGTTAAGAGAGAGATGATGAGGCAGGACAAGCGAGAGGCAAAAAGAAAAAGCTGGTAATGAAGGAAAAGTGTAAAAAGCTGAGAGAGCACTTATTGAGTGAAGTGTTTGTGAAATTTGAGTTTGATTGCTTGGTCTATAGCTGACAGATGTGTTAAAAGTGGGCTTGTTTGTGAGATTGATAAACTAGTCGGCTTTTTTTTAAAAAGGTAAAAAAGACAAGAGGGTGCTACTGTTTCCTTTGCAATGCTACACTCTAGAAAGCATGTAAGGTAGTAGTCATTATCAAATTACTATAAATCAGAATGAAGCAAAAAGTACTAATAAAGCAGACCTTGCCTAAATTCTCTGACTGTTAGAAGGGCGCACAGAGGATTTTTATAGTGCTGCTAGAGCTGTTCTGTGAGTCCTTATTTACAACAATATTTGACAAATGTTACAGAGTATCATTGCGGCGCAGTGGTGAAGTGATTGGTGCTGCTGCCTAACAACTAGACGATTGGTTGGACTCCACCTGCAGGCTATGGCCGTTTTATGTGGGTTTCTACCTCTCACCCAATGAAAGCTGGGATATGCTCCAGCTCCCAGGGCCCCTGAACAACATAAGATTGACGGTCCCTGGTTCAAATCCACCCACTAAGTGTGAGTGTGAATGGTTGTCTGTCTGTGTATATTGCTCAGTGACTGTTGACCTGTCCCTTGTGTGCCCTGCCTCTCGCCTGAGGACAACTGAGATACGCTCCAGCCCCCCAGTACCCTGAAAAGGATGAGCAGTTAAGATAAGGAATGGATTTATGGATGAACAAATGGGCAGTGGCTTTTTTTGTATTATGTAATACATAGGTAACTGACCTTCCCAAAGACTGGACATGAGTGACTGAAAGGAGAGCAGAACTGGACTTACTGCAGGGCATCTAGAAGGAAGGGTCAGAAATGAAAAGAAAAAGTGCATGTGGAGACAAGAGGCAGAGAATGATTGACTGAATGCACTGATATAAACCCATACATTCATTCATAAGTTTTTTTACTTAACTGCAAAACACACACACACACACACACACACAAGCAAACTAATATGTGTCTATTTTCCAGGTCTTTCAGCTGCATAAAGAGGTCAGATTAATGTACATTGCTTTCAGGGTTAAATTCTTCTCTTTTCATCCTCTGCAGTAGTTCTGTGACAGGTCTGCCAGCCTAGGAAAGACATATCTATTTCTTCTTCTCACGTGGACAGTTTTATCTTATTTTGTGCATTAAAGGACAATATAGCAGAAAGGAAAAAGGCTGTGAGATGCACTGACACACGCGTATTAAGAATGTGATCAGACAACTTCCTCTCGACAGGTACAATGAAAGGCTTCAGATCTGGATATTCCTTGTATAAAGACTTCTGTGCCTTTCATTATTATTAATTGCTCTTGGGGAATTTCAGTGCATGTTGGTTCCCTGTCAATTAAATGCACAACAATGGAGACAAGCTCACCTCCATTGGCCCTCTCCTGCAAGCACAACCACTTTTTTTTTCCCCAGGAATCAATTCTCAATGGTAGACTTCAGTAAGCTCATTAGGCTCTCACTAGGCACAGACTCCATTACGGCTGCATAATTACCACATTTCTGCCTTCCTCTGCTTCTCTGAAAGAAACACCTTCATTCTGGGCCTGATAGTGATTATTGTTATGATACATCACTTGGGAACTGAGCATTGAAAACATTCTTTACATTACACCATATCTACATGCTGTGTACTTGTATGCTTTGCCACAAATAATAGATCCATTACCAAACTTAGATGCTTTACAAAATCTGCATTTAACACTGTTTGCAAGCACTAGGAATCATTGTGGTTGTGTCTGTGATTGTATTTCCTTCCTCTGTGTATATTATGGCCTTGTTAATGTTCACTGCACCTGCCTGATGTGCCTGTCTTATGTCATCAGATTTTAGCATGCATTAACTACAATAGACATTTATCAGATTTACATATGTTCCTCTGCTCTTGCATATGCGATTGTGTGTGGTTGTATGCTCACATGAAAGCGCGCATTTGTTTCTGTTTCCACTGCTTGTGTGTGCTGCGTTCAAATTGTGCATGTGTGAATAAATGCACAGATGGGATTCGGGTGGCTAGAGCATGGAGGGCTGCAGTGGGAGTAGCAGCCACGCTTTGCCTTTCCTCTCACAGGCGGTGCAAAGGAAGTGTGACATGACATGAAGATAATTAAAAAAGCAGATCCATATATATTACAAACAGCAAAGCCCATGGTAGGAGAACTTGGCCAGGGATCATTAGGATTCTGTCCATAATGTAAACTTAAACTGGGCCTTAACTAACTGCCCTGAAGGCAGAACAGGTCTCTCACATAGCTGATATTCCATTACTCCAGTCTGGAGGGACTGAATGCACTCCCAATGCTCAACAAACCCCACCCTTTCTCATGGAGAGCTAGAAACATCATTTGGGAGCATGGCCCATACTGTGCAGTTCCATGTAAACCCTGGACTGAAAAATTACATTTTCAATCCAACCCACACATGTAAGGTTGACTCAACAAACACTTAGCACTTGAGTCCTGTAGATGCTCCCTTTCTGAACATATTAAATGTTACTGCCTGCCAGGAAAATAAATAAAATCAAAACGAAATAATCCTATCCAGGTCAACTGCTATGAATATCCCAGCACCAAATTGCTACCAGGTAGATTTTATTACTTTTAGCCTTGAATTCACATGAGATACAGTAGAGAATTTTTTATAGATGTCAACACATCTGTGCCTGTCTTGCACATGTGCTACTGTGAACTAAGCTACTATCACACTTGCGTAGCTTTGCCAATTGCCTGCCATTATTCCTTAAATAGGGTTCTTCCTACACTATGCATCTTCGCTCCTCTTAGTGTGTACATTTCCTGAAGTGGACTGTTTACATGACAGGCCCTAGCTACCCCGAGAGCGTAGAAATTGTGCATGATAACAGCTGTATACTGTATGATCTAATAGAAGCTCAGTTGTTTGGAGGTGAGCTTATTTCTTGAGGGGATAATTAAATGAGAACATTGCAGAGGAGGTGAAATATGAAAAAAGAGAGAGATAGAAATGTGCTGGAAAGGAGTGGAAAGGCAACAGAGAGTGAGGGAGCGAGAAAGACAGAAAGAAGTGAAAATTAGCAGGTGGGAGTAGGAGAGCTGAAATAAAGAAAAAGATACTGAACCGATCTGAAAGTAATAGACAGATCATGGAGCAGGAGTGAGAGAAAAGGAGGAGAAGAGTCTGATTGCCGGGCAGACGAGGTACAAGAATATTAGCTGTTTCATTACACAAAGCAAGAGAGTCCGAATCTTTTCTCACAGAACAGAAAAAGTATTTCCATTAAAGATCTCTGGCTTCCAAAACACCCCCAGAACAAAGCTCTCTGTTTGCCCTTATTTTTTCCCTAGGGCCATTGCACTGGTATGACCAGTGCTGCCTGTCTGTGTGTGTGCTCAGCTAAACATAATACATATTCACTTATCAGTCTGTTTTGAAAAACATTGCTATTCCGTGCACAAAAATTTCTAGGTGTTGTAAATAGGATTGTACAAGGAAACACACAAGAACAAGAGACAAGTGCTTTTTAAGTGTTCCTTGCATGTTGATGAACAAGGTAGAGGTTAAGCAGGGGGAGGCAGAGAAGGCGTGTTTTTTTGCAGGTGTGTGAGTGCATTCCTATTTTACTAAATCCTTGAAAGAGAGTGAGAGAGGGAGGGCCGGAGGTGACTTCATCAGTCAGAGAGATGGGTGGGATCCATCGGTGTGACGGCCTCGTCAGCGGCCCATATTAAACACATTAAACAGTGGGCCGAGCTCCTCATTAATCAGCCCAGAGGGATGACAGCAAGTTCTGCTATCGGCCCCATACATCCACGCATGCCCAGGGCTGTTAGGGCCCCAGGTAATATAGCTCTTCCGTAGATAACACCATGATAGATTGACTGCAGCGACTCTGATTGGGGCTCAGTAGTGTAATACCACCTTGTCTGCCTTTATCAGAGGAGCCCATTGAGCAGTCATGGCAGATCAGCTTTTCAAGAGCTTCATGATTCAACTGATTTTTGACTTAAAGGGGGTGATTTAGTGCCAGGCCTATAAGGTGAGACAGGTATTTTTAAGGAGCCATCCATGTATCTTGGAGAGAGAAATGACATCCTGTATGCAACCTGTCACATTAATTTAAACATTGTTAACACTTCAAGAGATCCCCTCTACCAGCTTGAGAGGTGTGATTGATTAATTCTCAGTTTCCTGTAGTTCATGTGATGTGAGGTATTTTGATTTCACTTAGAAGACGATGCCTAAAACACCAGAAATAGTTTGGTGTCTGTTTAGTGACAGAATAAAATCAAGGGAAAAGAAAACGCAAGTGTAAATGTTAACTTTTGAGAACAGCCATTATCAAGCTTCTTTATACGCAGTCTTATTTTGCATTCTGAATTTAATTGATTCCTAATTACACTGCCTACCTGAAGGGTGGCTTTTAATCATCTCTGGTCAGTAATATGAGTCTAATTTCTTCCATATACCTCACGCCAAACTGATCAGTCACAGAACCTGGCATCTCATCCATAACTAACTATTCTCCATTTTGTCCTACCTCACAGAGCCCCCTAGCCCAAAAAAACAAACAAACCCCTGATTATCTGGGAATGGCATCTGAGACTGATACACAGTGATGTGCAATTCACAGCAATTATTGCTGTAGTTAGTGGTTCAATTTGATTAATGTGGCTTCATTAAGGGTCCTCTAAGAGAAGAGAACACCTAACAGTGATGTGCAGTTCAGTACGTTGGGATTGAGAGTGCTGGCCATGTCCAGGGGTAGATGAGGGTTTGTTCTGCACCACTAGGTGTCTCTCTTCAGATAGACTAGAGTCTGAGGTTGGAGCTGACTGAAGGGCTGAGGGGCTGAGATAGGTCAGACCCAGAGAAGAGGGTGGAGAAGGAGAAGAGGAGAAGAAAAATACAAGGGCAACTCTTGTAGATCCTCTGCTTCTCTTTGTGCCCTTGTTTGTACACAGGAGCGACTGTTTTCTCTGCTGCTTCGAGAGCCTTAAAGGCTTAGCGCCTAGCTGTCGAACCATATTAGTTGATTTTTCTGAGCAATACTTTAGGTACATTCTGCTCACCTATTTGCCGCAACTCATTTGTGATGTAAAATGCAGAATACAGAAGTACAAGTTCTGCAGAGAGACAGTGTTCCCAAAATCCAAAGCATGTGAATGAAATGTCGTTTTTTTCATGTATTCATTTACCAAACAACTACTTTGTATATGTTGTTTATCTGTGTTTTCACCTCTCCAGGCCTTTCGTTCTGCCAACAACTCATTCTCTTTCCCTTCCCCTCTGGTTTTCTGGAGATATGTTGCTGTGCATTTCATTGCTTTGTCCTTGCCCCTCTCCAACAGGAAGCCATACACTTCCTCCATGCTCTTTATAGTCTTCTCTTCTATTCTCTTGTCTCAACTGCAATCCTGTGCTACAGAGGTTATATCACTTTATATTGGAGGGTCAGAAGTGAAGCAGTATGTTTGCCCACGGGCAGCTTATCTCTGCAATGCCATAAGACAAGACTCCGGCAAATCCCAGTGAAACTGCATAACATATTCAATCTTGGTGAAATGCTTGCAGAATGAATAGGGAGTGAGAACTACAGCACAATAAATATCCATAGGCTTTCTATTACCTGTCTGCATATTTAGTGTGTTCTACTGTATGTGCAAAAATATAGAAAAATACCTTTTTTATTCATTGGCGTCTAGTTTTATGTGTGACAGTATGCAGGGCCTTACTGTGATTCTCCTAAGCATGTGAGGATGTGATTCGGCAGTGGGCATCATGGTGCCACAGCCTACCTGCCGCTGCTGCTGCTGAGCTGTGGAACAGACATGGAGCCAATGTAATTACTTCCATTATCACTGCCACACAACACAGAGCGACAGAGACGGGGAAGATGAGAATTGAGGGCACTCACAATGGGACATATGAAATCTACCTTCAACTCCTGCACACTGGCAGATTGAGAGAGAATGAGGGAGAGGTAGGGTGGTGAGAGGAAAGAGGGTGTGAAGGAAGGTGGGAACAAGAAAGTTAAACAGTTTTAGAAGACTAAAACTGTGCACAGTTTGTGGTTGGTTTATGTATGTGTGTCTCAGTGTGCACACAGTCTTTGTGCACACTTTGACTTTTATTTTATTTTTGCAAAGGGAAGGGGACTCTGCAATCACTTGCTTTAACCCAGCTTGTAATCAGGAGGCATGTCAGTAAACACTGTTAATGGGGGTGGACACTCTCTCCCCTCTCATCCAAGACCCCCACAGTAGCTAATTGGGATAAATGAAACTCCATGCTTCATTTACTCTCACCCTCTCTATTTTTTTTTTTGTCATTTCCCCTCGTGTTTTCCTTCTCCGCCTTCACTTTTTTTGTAACCTCATCTTTCCCCTCATCTCTATCTTTTGTCGCTTTGTTTGTTCATTGCCCCCGTTGCTTGTTAATAGTTTTTCAGCTTTAACACCCCAGATGTTTTTTTTTCTTTGACATGGAAAAAACAAACAAACACAAGAAACGAGAGACTGAAAACGACACTGTCTCTTCCACCATGGGTGACTTGAAATGAGCTGTTTGCTTTGTTTAACATAGGTGCAACCCAAATACTTTATGGTGTAATTAATCAGATACGAGCTATTGTCAACAACTGTTAATAAAAGTCTCAGCTTTTTCTGTGGTTAACGTACGGCACACCTCACTGAAAGTTTCTGCATACTGTAAATGCATACTTTATGTTCCTTGGAGTGAAGGAATAACTGGGTGATTTGATGTTATTTATTATGATTTATTATTTTGTTGCTACCTTCCACCCATGCTATGTGTATGTGATGGTGTAATGTATTCATGGGTCTTGCTGCACCATCATTGCTTTTGTGATGTAATCTCTTTTCTCCTGACTTGGACCCCACCTGTGGGAGAAGGAGAGAGAGCGCTGTAAGTGCTTGTGTGATGTAAAATGCCTAATTTGGGGGGTGATTGATGGTTTAATATTGCAGCCTGCAACCTTGCTGCCCCCACCTACCCAATGAAGCTGCAGGCAGACGCGAAACCGTAGCACTATGTGTGTATAATGTCACTTTCTATTCTCACATTCAAACCCAGCTAGTGGAATTAAACCAATTCTGAGTTTGTTTGTTTTGGTGTGTGTGTGATTAGATGTGTTTGTGTGTGTACATTGTGGGCGTGCTCGAGCTTTTCTTCTATCACAGTAGAGCTAAAATCCACTTAGATATATTGACTGTGGTCTAGAGTCAGCGGTCAGTTATTGCAGCCATTTCTATTTTCCTCATTTTAACCAATCCTCCCTCATTTCTCCTGTGTCCTCTGTTTTCCTTGAGATACAGTGTGAGTTCTTAGTATCACTCATTACCGTTCCCTTATTGTTACTACTCTATGTAGCATGTAAACTGCAACATACAGTACAGTAGGTAACATTCTATGTTTTTACTATTAACCCTCATTCCCTAGTCATTAGGACACCCCAAAAGTAGGGAATTGCAGTAGTTCAACCTTGAAGTAACAAATGCATGGACTAGTATTTGTGCATCCCCTTGAGACAAGATGATGCAGAACTCCCTTTGAGCACATAATCTACAAGACAAATGTGAATTAAAACATGTACATATAGAAAGAAGGTCCAAACTCTTCCACAGCAAGGTGTAGAGAAGTTTTATTGAGTGATTACCAGGTTTTGCTTTGTGATACTCCAAGTTGAGCTGTTGTTGTCTACTAAAAAAGCATCTTTGGTTGACCAGAAATCAAACACAGCACAGCACTGAGGTTTTTCTTTTAAAATAGAATAAAACAGAACATTATTGAAAAGAATTTCAAACTATACTTTGCTTTTAGGGAACAAAATTTGTAATTAGTTAATTTGTTCATTTCAGTTCATCCAAAAAAGGCGTGCTTTGCCATAGTAGTATGTCTAAGAAAAAGATTTGGAAAAATATCTGCACAGGCAACCAACCATGTATAATTTCAATGTGACTAAACTGCAATTACAAACACACTTTACATCATGTTTTCTATCAACATAATGAAAACATACTGGCAATTATTGTAATTCAATTAAACATTATTTAAATTTTCCATCATTTCTCTTTAGGCGCAGCACTTACATTAGAAATGTGAATAGAAATATTCTATTATATGTGTGAATAGAAATAAATGCACACCTTAGGTCTTCATTAAACTTTAAACTAAGCCATGATATTTCGCTAATCTTAACCAAAGTGCTAATGATGCTCAAACTGGACCAACCGAACCAAACTTGAGTCTCTGGCAGTCCTGTGCATTGTATACCCAGAATCCACCCCAAACACCTGCCTCCTTTGTAACACTTGCATGCATTAAAAAAATATACCTCCGAACATTATTATGATTATGTTTGCTTCAAAAAATCTAAATTGAGTATGCATTTTAGTTGCAGTGGGTTTTTTTTTTTTTTCGAAGGCTCAGTAGAAGATCAATATGTTTCTAAGATGTGTTATTTCTTTGAACAAAAACAAATGAAGTGCTGTTTGCCACAAAGTCATGCAAATTCAGGAAAAGAGTGGTGGGTTGCTTATTTACTCGATGCTTGCTAACAAGCAAAGTTTTCTGATTGCTTATGAATGTTGAAATACCCACAGTGTCAAGCAAGATGCAGCAAAGGTTGCAATGCACAATTGGATCTTTATGGTAATTTGAATCGTGTAACATTAACAACTTTTGCTTTTAATGTTTGTTGATCTCTTTTTTTGACTAGGCCCCCAATATCATACTAATGCATCTACTGACCTCCCTCCAGTCATCAGTCCTGGCATCATGTGAAGATGGACACAGCCTGAGGAGTAGATACTGTAGAATAATGACAATTTGTATCAAAAGTTACAGAAACTACTTTTAGATGCTTCTGGATGTGTTCATCATCACATCGATGTTGATCAGTATTCCATACAGTTTTCAGTGGGGAAATGAATCATGGTACTATGCCTTTGAGTCATCTAGCTGTGCAGAAACTATGGTGTCATTATGTTGATATTTTGTCTACTATTAGCCATAAGGAACAACTGCTCACAGTGATATGCATAATGCCAGTCAGTGTGGACAAGACATATACTGAGAATACTTTCTCTGAATCTTGAAATGCGGGCAAACACACACAAACATACACACACACACACACACACACACACACACACACACAAAAACATACACACACAAACACACACACACACACACACCACATATGCATGTGTGGACACAGTCTCAAATGGTTGTTGTGCTAATATGTTTTTAATGTCTTTAGGATGCAGTCGACATCTCTAATTTGTTTTTGTCTAAGCTGTGTGCTTATGTGGATGGGGGACATCAAAGCAGTAAAAATAGCATTTCTCATTAACCAGCCTTTCCCTCTCATTTATTTTCCTTGTCCTCACTTGCCAGTTTGTCCACATGAGTGTTTTTTTAGGCACAGCTTGTGAAGTTGTGAGGAGGAGTTGCTGGAGAAAAGATAATGGGCCAATGCTTAGTGTCTGTTTACTGCTTCCTATATTCAGCCCTCAGCAGGCTTTCATCAGGAACTCATCGCCATTTGAATTATCAACTGTAAAAAGCTTGTGTCAAATCAAGGTACATAATGTGAATGAAACAGCCAGTTTAGTTGTGCAGACTGACAGTTCCTACCTTGGTATGAATAATGTCTGAGACAAAACAGAAATAAGAGTTTACAGCAAGTGCTTTGATAAATGAGGCCTGATTTTCATGACAAAAGAAATAACTTTTACTAAGTTCTTTTGTACTATTGAATTCAGTGTAGTCTAAAGTTTTTAAAGAGAGTTCTTTTTTATATGATTTTATATTGACCACTGTTCATCCATTTAACAGAGAATATTTGGTTTTATTCAAAAACGGATTTAAAGCAAAATATCTGAATTAATGTGTTTTGAAATGATTTAGCGCTGGTTTTCATTTTCCAAAATGTATGTTAAAAACCTTTAAATAAATATGAATAAAATATGGAGCAAATCCATTATGCAATGGCAAATGCATGTGCCTGTTTCACTAAAAGTTGCAGCCATTTCTTTTATTTAACATATTTTCAGTTTTATTTTAAACATGTTTTATCTATGATATAGTTCAATAAATCCCTACTGTAATGTCAAGAAGAGTCTGCTTTAAAATATTTTTATGCATATTGACGGGTTAACTGTGCCTCATTACCACGACACAGAAGCCCTTTAAATAGTGGTATGAGTAAGGATTAGTGAGTGCCCACCATTTTATGAGCAAACCAGATGTCACCTCTGCTGCACAAACCAGCTTTGCTTAGCTGCTGTTGACAAAAAGTATCTCACCTCCAGACTATTACAGCTTTTACTCAGTTTATCATGACAGTTCCATATCACCTTTACTATTTATACTCCATTTGTCTTGTCTCTGTATCGTCGTGAAACTACAGTTTCTACAATATTAAGAGATTATGTGTGCAACTTTCGATACATATCTCTTCACGATTTGCCTTATGTGCTTGTTAATAAAAAACATCAAATTTCCTCTTCACTGATCTATGGTTTAACAGGGTGTGGTGTTGCAAGCACCTTTTGCCCTCCACTTAGCTGAAGTTGCACAGTTTTCAGTTTAATTGGTCCTCATCTAAAGCGTTTTTTAATAATTTAATTGGGAGAGCTACAATTTGTGTCACTGTTAAAAACACAAAACAAATCAATGCATAATTAAAATCTGACAATAAATTTTACACTTGAATTGAACTTTAAAAGATTTTTTTTAGAGCTAAAAAACACTTTGACTATAAGAGACATTTATTATGAATAAAGTGTTGTTGGATCAGAAACTATAATAAATGGAAGTATTCATTAGTTCAAAATAATGTGTTGGTTTGCTTATGATTGAAAATTACTTTAATATTCTGCTTGTCACTAATTCAGCCTTCTTGTGAGTATCAGTATGGTCAAATGTTGCTGGAAAATAGTCAGCTCTGAAAGATGTGATATTGGCCTAAATTTCTGAATTGGATTGGTTTTGGTTTCCATAGTAATGGAATAATCTGTCCATTGAATTGTGCCAGTGGACATGCATTTTATGACTATTCAGCCCATCTGTATAGTTTCGCAGCTCTTCCCCATAATATCACTAAATTAGAGCTAAAGTGTAGTTAATTTTAACCATATTGCTAACCCACTGACTTCTTCTTATTTCATTAAGCAGGTTAATAAATAATAAATTCTGTCTTTAAAACATCAATGTAAGATGAGGAGTTTAACACTGATGTAGAAACAGAAAAAGATAATGGTAATCATCCTGGCGATAGGAGAATACATTATTCTTAGCTACTTCATGTTGCTGTGGAAACTGTTTAAGAGTCAGTAGGTCTGCCAAGAGTGTACAGATAAACATGTCATTGCGTATATGCGTGTGTGTGCGCGCTTGTTCAGCATGCCATATTATGTGATATATAAATTGAAATGTTGGACTATGCTGTAGCAGTCTTTGATGGGTTAATTTGAAAAGTAGATGAGAAAAAAATTTAAGTAATAGCAGAAGTAAAAGAAATTGGCAGATGATGAGGTGAAAGATGCACCAAAAGTGGAGAAGGACAGAGCAAAATAAAGAGTTAGCACAGGTGTGTCTGAATCAGACGAAGAAGAGACAAAGGAATAAATTACATAGAGAAAAAGTTTAAGATGAGACATTGTTCTTTTGATGTACTGTATCTACAGTATATATAGATTTTTATGGGGGCGTGTATTAAACAGTCTCTGTGAGATGCGATGAATTGGCTCTATTGATAAAAGTGTGTGGTCATGGGTACACACACACATCGCATACACTGTGCTCCCTCTCCCGGCTCATATCATTACCCATCATTACACCCCCCATTTGGCATCAGCGGGCCAGATCGATCATGGCCGATATCTCTGTCTCACTCCAACGTATCTATCCCTATCTCACCCCCTTTCATATCGTACTTTCTCTGCATCTCTCTTTTTCACACCATATCTCCTCTCTCCCTCTCTCAACCCCCTCACACAACTCTCTCCTGCCTACAAATTGTATCAGTTTCAAAATTACTTAAATCGTCCGCCTACCCTATCCTCCTTTGCTTTTTAGCTTTGCTCTCTCCAAAGTATCTCTTCATCTCCTGTTGACTAAGTCTCACTAACACTCACTTATCTCATGCTGACTCCTCTCCAGGTTCTGTACCATATTTCCCTAACTCATACCTCTAGCATTTACCACTATGACAAGCATATCAATCACCTTGTATTTCCATTTGTCACTGACCTGCTTTGAGCTTCACTATAATACGCCTCTTCTTCTTCCTGTGTACCCTCCTACAGCCTTTCATCTCTCTCTCTCTCTCTGTCACCCATCTTGCACTCACTCAGGCAGCCCAGTCACACCAGCTGTGTCTTTGCACATGACTCACCATCGCTTCCTCTCTTCTTTGCTGTGTGTCTACTCCTCCCCCTCCTCCTTCTCCTCTACCACCTTCTACTGCTCCTCCTCCTCTTCTAACTCTGCAACCTCTCTCAGTTCTTGCAGAGAGAACGTGGCACTTGCATCAAGACTGTTGAGGCTGAGCTCTTCAAAAAGTTGTGATTTTTTTTTGTGTGTCCATGCTGCTTGTGTGTAGCACAAGAAAGCGACAGACATGGAAAGGAACACTTGATAAACAAAAACGAAACACACTTCATTCATGCTGATCTCACTGGAAGTCTTAATAACATGGACTCAAAAGAAGAAGAGCGATCAGCTGCTTTTCGTCACCTTCCCCTTCAGTCCCTCTTTTTACTTACGTCTCTTGATCTAATGATGCTCTCACTTGTGTACGTTCCACATTGATTCTAATTCAATTTGGATAGAACGGGTCTTTCAGACAATTGTCTGCAGCGAGGGCCCCAGATGGATTTTTAGCTTCTTCTGCCCGCATTAGAGATTAATGGGAGGAAGGCCACACTGGACAGAAGAGAGCAACAATCAATCTCTCAATGATTCCATATTAACAAATTCTCATGTAAAGAGAGTAATAAAGAAGGGACAAAATGCAGCACAGTGTACCACATTGCATAGCCTTGTGAGAGTGGGGTACATGCTGCTTCTGCAAGGAAAAAAAAAACAGTATTGTGGGAGGAAAACATTGCAGCCTTGCCATAACAAGTTAAGTTTGGCATGTCAAAGGCCATATTAAACATCCACAAAGTAGTTAATGTTATCGACACAAATATAATTGCAGAGATTTTGAACTCCAGAACTCAACAATTAAATGATTGAATTAATTACACTTTGATTGTAAAAGAAAAATGTTTTTCCTCCTGTTTTTCATGGCACAGTTAGGACCGTGGCTATGGTTTCATTTGACCACTATCATGCAGTGACAAGAAGGTTTTGTACAATAGATTTGCTTTGTCACAGTCTGTTTTCATGCCCACTGTTGTGACACTGTTGCCACAGGGACTCAGTGCGCATGTTCCTATGTGGAAGCGTGCATAAGCGTTCTGGCATGCATTTTTTTCATGTCCTGAGGCATATCACTATATTGCACTTGTCTCATGTCAAAACACTGGTGACTTGCCAGACGTGAGCTGTGTGGTGATGTCATAAAGCAGCCTAAAGCTGCATAGGCCTTCAGTGCAGCATCCCTGGCCCCATAATATCCCTGGCTGTCTGTAGTGGCTATTGTTTCCTGGCTTTCCAGCTCTTTGAGCATCTGGCTGAGATGGTCTCTTGAGGCTGTGCTATAAGCCTCAGACTAGCTCCCTGCAGACCGTCTCACTGACAGGAGATCAGGCTACATCAGTATGTGCGAGAGGTACAGCGGGATCTGAGGGATGGATCCTATTTCAGCTGATCCAGCACACTGCAAGGTGGCTGCCAGATACACACAAAAAACTTACTTTGTGCACCTCTCAGTGTGTGATGTGAGTGGGTTTTAGAAAAAGACAGCAGTGAAAGACAGTTGAGGTTGTGTGTGTGTGTGTGTGTGTGTGTGTGTGTGTGTGTGTGTGTGTGTGTGTGTGTGTGTGTGTGTGTCTGTGTGTGTGTGTGAGTGTGTGAGAGAGAGAGAGAGAGCGAGAGATGAAAAATATGTTTGCCCTGTTCACACCGATCTGTTTGTGTGGGAGTGCATTAACATCTATGTGGGCTGGAAGGGAGGCTGAATATGCAAAACAGTTGGAACAAAGGCTAATAATTCTGGAGCTGCTGTGCGAAAGATGGTACATTTCCTTGACTTTTGTAGAAACCAAACAGGCTTCATTTGTAGGAGGAACACAGACTTCTGTTATTTTTTGAGTATAGTTTGGAGAGCTTATCTGAACCATAGGAAGAGATTTTCAGTTTTAATGGCAAACTGACAGAGGTGAATTTGAAACTATTTAGCCTTCACACTGTTGAAATCCTTCTCTAACAGCAGAGTTTAATCTGTTATCCTGTGAACGAGGTTTAAAAAGTGCCAAAGATAATAAAACGTTTTGTTTAACAGCCAAAAACCTGTAAAAAATGTATTAAATTCAAACGTCTGTAGTGATAATGTTGGGGGCTACAAGTACAAATGGTGATAACACTAATAATTGGACAGATTTTACATGTGTAATTTAGAAATTTGATGTCACAAATTATTAATTCAGGAGATCAAATTTATTATGTCAAGGGTACAAATTACTAAATTGAGGGAACAAGAACGAATATTGAGCCCACAGATTCAATGGTTTGTATACTGAGAAAAAAAAAATCCATGAAAAAATAAATCTGTCCTGAACCTACCTGGTTGTTTAGAGAACAGTGGCAATTACTGATCTGCTTTCACTGTTGCTTTTGAAAAACTTTGAATGACTGAGAAAACGTTTTCTCAGTCATTCATTTGAGGAATGAGAAAAGGCACTGATGTCATTTTTGTATGAACGTGAGCTGAAATTGTCAGGGTGATGCTGCATTCTGTAGGAGACAGCATGTGAACAGGACTGTGTCCATCTATATGTTTGCTAGAATATATACAGCAGGGTGTAATAATGTGCAAGGGTGTGTGTGCATATGTTTATGCATGTGTGCCGTCTTTTATTTCAGTAGTGGAAGGTTGCTGGCAGTAAAGAGATTTGAAAAGTGTGATTTTGAACTTCTTCATGTTGGAAGTCAGTTTGATCAATGTCTGCTGCAGCACTCACTTGCTTCAGGGCACAGTGAACTACTGATAGATGAATTCCTCTGTGTGAGTCCGTGGACTGATGTGTAGGTGTACAGTGAGAAGTAGAGAACAAAAGCAAATGCAGTCTAAAAGTGTGTGTGTGTGTGTATGTGTGTTTGTGTGTACATTCCATAATCTCTGCATTCTCCATCTGTGAGCTTCTGCATCTGTCTGTGTGCAGTGCTCACTGAATTACATATTCAGAGCCTTTAATTATTATCTTCTTACTCGTAGGCTCATAGTGGCTGACAGAGACACCAATGAGCCTCTGAATTTTATCAGCCACTGCAGCCACGGAGTCAGGCTGGTTGTAGGGTCTCTGTAACCAGCCTGGCCTAGTGGCCTGCAGAGGAACCCATGTGCAGAAAACCTTTTAGAGCTCCAGCAATCTGATTAAGGCAGCTTTTTTCTGCAGCACTGTTGATGCTGAGATAAGTGTTCTAGTGTGCTCCAAAGATCAACTCTAAAAGCACTATTTCATTAAACGAACTCAAATTTCTGAGTGGCTCATTTTGGATTTCTCCATACCTTTTGAGGAGGTCAAATGAGCTGGAGAAACTTGCATATATGAACACACAGAGACATACACATACAGCAGCAGCCATCAAGATCTGAAATACTGATGCTTGATAAAAGGCAGAGAAGCTGCTGCTGACAGTGAGCGCTGCTTGATAAATAGGCACGACAAAGAGATTTTTTTTTACACTTTTGATTTGCAGAAATAGATGGGAATTATGAGTCTCTGCATGCTTACTCTATGTGTTTATGATAGTGTGGTTTCTCAAAGACAGGTACAACTTGAAAGGCCTCCATATTTATCTCTAAGTGTTCTGGCAGAGCGTCAGCGGGATGATGGATGATGTCTTCATCGGTGGCCAATTCTCTGAAGTTGTGGTTTGAGCACTGGACTGAAAAACAAGATTACATTTAATGGACATTCACTCCCATCCAGAATTAACTGCAGGCTAAAGACATACAGCTGCTCATAACATGGCATCCAACAAACCAATTCAGTGTCCAGTGTTTAAAGAAATGGTGGAGAAACACACATAAATAAAATTACTTACAATTTCTACAATAAAGTCTTTAGGGAATATTGTGTTTATGGAATGATGAAGAGCATACCCTGAACTGTTCGCTGAATGGAATAAAGTTTATTTATTCTTCAGTTTGCCTGTTTCAAAGATTACATTTATTCTTTTTTTTTAAGCAGGGTATGTGCGACCTTAGTGAATTAAATACAAAATGCTTTTTTCAGGGATATTGTATCTCCAATACAAATTACGATCCTGTTGTGACCTTGTTTTGAAGTGCAACAAAATGTGCTTTAATATTAATTTGCTCTTTAAAAAGGACATTTTCCTGTAATGTTGAGACATTAGGATCATACAATTGTAAATTATAATTAGAATTTTTAATGGAATGGTTCACTTTGTTGCACATTTGTTATTTAATGTAACTGGTGCCTTACCTTTAGCCATTAGCAGAGCAAATTATCAATTTCTAAGAAAATACATGTTACAGAAACAACTAGATTGACAAAAAACATTTAAAAATGCATCAAATTAAATTGTTGATTAAAACATGGAATAATTAATGCTGATAGTCAGTGAACGTTCAGGTAAATACTCATTCTAACACGTTATAATTGCACTTTTTTGTGATAATATAGTAAGGTTGTGCTTCTCCATTATCCATGGCAGTGTTAACAATGACTATATCAGCTACTTTGAGTGTGGATTGACTTGGTAATAAGGTTTCAAGTCTGTTAAGGAACTAAATAGGTATGCAGAGCCAGTTGCAACTCCCTATCTCCATCAGAGGGTGACCTTTAGCATGGCCTGTTTCTGTATAGTTTTCCTCAGGGTGTGAGGATGGGGGCAGAGCTCGGTTATATACAGTAGGAGTGCTCAGTAGGATCAATAGCTTTCTCTAAAGCCGTTCCCAGACACACCTGCAGTACCCGGGGTGGCCTTTGTGACACCGAGATAAAGAGAAAACACTCCCCAGGCTGTTAGTGTCTGCCGATTTCCTCCACTCCCTGCATTCCCTTCTCCTCCTCAGCCTGCACAGAGGAAGATGGATAAATCAAACTTGCATGACAGAAGGGGTACTGTTAATATTTTCATGATCCACAACAATATTGTTGTGACTTAACCTTTTCTTGAAGTCAAAGAAAAAAATCCCCTCATCCATCCTCACCGGGCTGTGCTGAGACAGCTGAAAAACCTAGAGGGCGGGGTCCATGTATATTTACTAACTCTCCGCTGCATCCATCAAAAGGCACAGCATGTAGGCTCCACCTGTCTGTCAGTGTCCTCTCACATTCCCTGGCCACTTCCTCTCCCACAGTCACTCCATGGTCTACTACACTTGATATGTGCATGTTTAAGGAGAGCACACTTTGTCTTTCCTAAGTCTTTTTTTGTCTCTGGTCTTTTGTGCTGACTTCAATTCTTCACCTTTCACTATCCTTTCCTAGCTTTTTATCCCCTCTTTCTTGTCCAACTCCTGTATGCATTTTCCCGATGCTCCCGGAACAGTAGTGTGTAGTATGAGTGTGCTGCCCAAGCAGTTTAGAGAGGGTAATTTGAGCCTCTGAGGGTGCTGTGGGGCTTGGATCTAGATTTGGAAGGTGTGCTGACAGTCAGCAATCCAGCACTGATCACACCAAAGTCACACAGATCGGTAAAATGTGTAAAATCCTGGTGGGAAGAGGGTAAGTGTAAATGAGTTAAGGAGAGAGTGCAAAAAAAGAAGTGATTGTAGTTTTATCCACATAGACAGAGTCTACAGAGGTGTCACTTTCCACCAAAGGCTATGTACGCTTTTGAGCTGAAGGCCATTTGCACCTGACACGGAAGACCAAGTTTTCTGCGTGCAAGATAAATATATTCTTCGTGTTTGTATCTGGATGGCATATTTAAAAAAAGTTTTAACAGAATAATTGACATATAATCAGTCAAACAACACACAAATAAACCAAGAAAGAGAGTTGGAGTTGAAGTTAGAGTTTGAGTGGAGTAGACAAGTGTCTGGTATAGAAGCAGTTTTAATATGTTAGCCTGTCTCCCCGCTGGCCTCCCCTCCCCCTTTCAGGGACGGCACTAATGCCATTAAGTGTGGGACAGATCTGTTCCATGTCTGCAGGCCTGCCAGTCTACTGGTCTGCCCCGAGACCACTCTCCATCTAATCCTATCCTCTCTCTCCCTCTATCCTCTGCCTCCTCTCCACGCCAGAGACAGGAAGAGGCGGCTGGGAGAAAAATCTAATAAATAAATGAGAGGATGCAAGAGGAAAAAAATATATAAATTAAGTTCTCCGTTCTCGTAAATCATGTTGCCAACTTCCAGTAGACAGGAGGGCGGAGCTTAGATGAGAGAGAGAGGGACACCATAAGGGGAGAAGGGAGGGAGAGGCACAGAGAGAGAGAGGGAGAAAAAGAGGGGGAGAGTGCGGGAAGCGTTTCTGTTCCACCCTCAACCTAGGCTCGGCTCTGGAGACTTGGCGGCGAGGTGTTTTTAATTGATTTTTGATTAGATAGACATGAGGAGGGGGGGTTGTCCATTAGCATGAAGGGAATGAACCTCTGAGAGGAAGTGAGTGAGAGAGGATGCCACAGTGAAGAAGAGAGAGAGGGAGAAAGAAGCTGAAAAAAGTATTGTCAGAGACACTGTGACGCGAATGACAATTAAACAAATGCATATGCATATTTGATATGCACTGATGAGAGAGAACATTTTTCTTACATGAAACTGCGTTGCAGCTTAATTGAAACTATTTGCTTTAATTATCATCTAATACCCATGGGTTTCAGGTTTTGACCGATAAAGGAATATTTTCTTTTGCTGTACATAGAGAAAGGCTCGTGTGACGTCCATAGACCAGAATTTTATTTCCCTTGGGCCCTTCATGCTAAGGGTGGTATAATGACTATTTTGTGGATATAAAACAGTAAGGTGACTATAAGTTGGAGGTTTAGTAGATACACCAAGCTACAGTGACACTACTCCAGTCGATCACAAGATAATAAGCCAAAAACAAACAAAATAAAGTTATTATAAAGGTGTCAATTCAACTGAATGGCTATTTACGGTGATTGAGAGGCTGCAGGTTGTGCTGCTGTTGAACTGTATTGTATTATGTGTTACTGCTTTTTAGCCTAGTGTCATTATTATAAATGGGGTTGACAAAGTAATAATAAAAACACCTGTCTGTAATGCAATGAAGTAAAGCAGCACAACAAAGAATATCTTACAAAATGATTGCACAGTTAAATCAGGGCCTCTCTAAAACTGTTAAACAAAGTGAACATCAGAGGCAACACCCACCTATTTTGTGACGTAAACAGAGACGAAAAGTTCCATTTCTGAGTCCCAGTGTCTGAAAGGTTCATATAATGAATTATATTAACAGCTTCATCCAGGGTGGAGTTTACAGGTACTGGGATAAGTTCAGCTAACATGCAGTCAGATCCAATTATCATCAAACTTGAAGAAACAAACAAAGCACAATACAGGGACAAATCTAAAGTACATTGTAAATTAGCAGGAGTGCCTTGAAGAAGGGCCAGCTGAACACCATCCCAACAAGTTTTCTATATAAAAACGGCTTCAGTTTACTTCCTTTTAACAAAATACATGTTATAAATTAAAGGTAGTAAGCAAAACATTTCCTGCTATAAACAATCAAATTGTGAAACACAATGTCTCTTGCTATGAGGCAGTCCCAGGAAACAATGCATTTGTTACTGCAATAATTCATCCTTTTGACTTTTTGCAAGGTGATGATATGAGGAAACGTTATGTGAACTGTTAGAGTAAGAGCTGCAGGTGGCAGGCTACACACTCCCAACTTAGGTAATTCTGTGGTTTTGATAGTACTGTTGAAATTATGTTTGTTTGGCTATGCTGGAGCAGTTGCTCCTCTGTAGTTTTTTTTTCTTTCACAAAATTGCAGCTCAAAGACTCTTTGTATATATAATTTTACTGTGGATGTCAAATCAGCTGCGACTGAAATGTCACAGATTGTTATTAATTATAAAATTTTAAATGTGGCTTCAATCACCAACTATAAACGGCTCCAAACGAGAGCTGGTGAAAAGTAAATAATCTTCAGTAATACTGGATGATGACTCTGTACTCCAACTGAGCGTGTACAATTGTGCAAACAGAGTTCATAAAGAGTATGTCCTTCTGTCTTATAGTTAGTGCTCCCTCGGTCTCAGTGCAGTTATTTGCTGTTATTTGGAGAGTGAGTTGCATTGTTCTTGCTCACCTAAATGAAACAGTTCCACAGTTCCAATAAACTGCTCTAAACATGTTTGGTGTGATCACACTCTAAATGTCCACTCATGCTGACTGCAGTTGACACAAGAAATCCTGCCTCAGTCGCAAACGCTAACTGAGAAGGTGCTGGAGATAAAAACTGGTACCACAATTTCATATTATATGTGCTCGTAAACATTTCACAATCCATGATCCAAACATCTTGTTACGACTGCCCTCTTCAAAAGAAAGGAAATAGAGACCGACACAGAAAAAGAAACAAACCAAAACAAAGGAAAAAACTTCTACATCTGTCAATAATAACAAAGAAAGCCTAAAGATGAGCAAAACTTTGTTTACAATAAACAGCGTTGCAGCTCAATACATGTATAATGATAATGATGATGACTGTAAAAAGCTGGACGTGAGGATGTGACAACGTATTCTTAATGACATATTTCTTCCCACATTCTTGCCATAGACCATGTTTGCAGCCTTAAACACTTTTGTTTTGCTTTGGTGCAGTGATTTCCAATGATTACCAAATGTAATGTTAACTATTACTTACTTACTATTACTAAATTTCTCAGCCCGTTAAAGGGCAGCACAGTGAAAACAATTTTTAGCCTTTAGAACTTTAATTTTATGTTATAATGACATAACCATTATTATTATTATTATTATTGTTATTATTATCTTGAGTCCACCTGTGTTCCTACAGACATACACACCCTGTGCTAATATAATAAAAACAGAGGGAAACTTACTGCAATTAAAAGAAATCCTGTATTGGATAAATGTGTTGCAATAATGAAAAAAAAGGCTGTCCTTGCACAGAAAATGGCACTGACAAATGACCTCTCACATATTGATTGCCGTTCGTCCAGCGCCTTACGCACAGCATAATAACAACCAACAGCAAGCACAGTAGCGTTGATATTTGTTGTCGGCTTTTTTTTTAATATTTCCTATTTGTCCTCAGGTTTAGTTTTAATGGATGAGCAAACCAAGGAGAGAAACACAACACGGTATTCTCCAACCATAAATTAGATTTGCACCTCCAGCAAACTTTCACTTTGCTACTTGGTAACTTCTCTCAGTTCTCATAAGTTTTCTGGTCTCCAGATGCCCCCCTCCCCTTCCTTACTCTCATCCTCCTGGTCAGTGAAACCAGTCCCAGCTGCACTTAAACAGAAATCCAGAGCTGCGGACATAGACACATTCACACACTCCCACTCCCTCACCGTTCCCCTCTGAGGCACATAGGCTTAGAGTAATATCCAAAGTGCAGGTGGGACTTCGCTTTTCGTAGCGAGGCTGAACAAAGCAAGACGAGAGCATGAGCTAAGTAATGGAGTGATGATCACTGCAGAGATTGAACAATCAAAGTGGGGAGGCCGGTGGTGGGGGCATTCATGGACTTAGGGAACTTGCACACTAATTGTATCTTATGACTAATTGGTAAATTAGTGAAACCTATTTCAAGGCGCCAGGCTTAGCTTTGGGGGACACCCACAGCTCATTATAGACTCATATTCTGGGCAGAGGAGGAGAAAAATAAAGGAAATTATACAATTGCTCAGGTGAGAATGGCAATTAAGCAAGTGCTTAAGAAGAGGAGGAAATAAAGCCTCATACACACATAATTTACTATACTCTCCTGTGTTGAGCTTTAAATCACCACTGATCCTCGGCTTGTATTTATAGTGGCACAGAGAGGGAACAATCACTGTATGTGCTCTTGCTTATGTACTTATTTGTGTGTATGTTTGGAACTAAGGGTGATGTTGTTGAACTACATGTTTAAATCAATTACTTAAATGCAAATTACAAAATTCTTTAATATTGTCAGTGCAAGCTTCATTAACAGTAAGCATGCTCACCCAGTGGAACCATTGCAAACCCTTCCTGATCAGCATTTTTATGCAATAATGTTTTCATTTTGAACACTTTGGAAGGACTTTGCCTCAAGAGGTAAGTTGGTGTCTTCCAAGACCAATAAAGTCCTGGGGAATATAGGAAGAGGCCAACTTTGGAGAGAGATCTGTAATTCACTGAAGATGTGACCATATTTTTTATATTTGTTCCAGTTAGCTTTAGTGAAAAAAAAACAAATTTAGTAATTAAATTCACCTAAACTTTTGACTCCATTAAGATTGATAGCTTCGTAGATGAGAACACTGGTTCTCTGGTTTCCCAGATTTGAGAGCTAGCTGTTCATTTTACTCAAATATTGATTTACCTGTCGAAGATCACACAAATTACACTGCGAATTCTGTTTAAGGATAGGTTTTCTCTGCTCCAGAGTATATCACTCCTGAGAAAACTGTGAGCCAAGTAATATCCAAAAATACATGCACAAGTACAAGGCTTTAACAGCTTACTTATTGGGTAGTGAAAGTTAGAGCTGTGAAAGCTGATAGAGCATCATCAGTTAGGTTATATGTGATGGAGTCATGTTTTTTCTTTCTTCAACCTTTCACAAAAGAGTTGTTCTGTATGGGTTCTCAACCTTCAGTGGTATTCCTCTTATCCCTTCCCCTCCACAGTGTCCCCTTAACACGCTATCACTGCATGATGAGTACTTCTTCACCTGGCCCTGCCTCCTCTTATGCTTTTGTTCCAACTCTTCATCACTATTTAGAGGACATTCAGGATATTTCCACAAGGACACCACTGATCCCTCCAAAAGCCTCTATCCCACCCTCCCTAACCAATTTGCCAGCAGTAAAACTAATATTGTCTTTAATCAGATGCAATTAGGTCTGCAAGTTAAGATCTTCTCCCAGTTAAAACTCATTAGGCCCATAATGTCATTAGGGGAGTCTTGAGTAACCACAACTTGCATAGGCAGCTCACTTGTCACAAACAACAGTGCGTGTCAGTAGCAGTAGCCCATGTGAACATGTTATCCCAGAACAGCACAAACAAAAGGAGCTTCAGGTTTTTTTCTTTTTCAGTTACTTTTACTGAAAAAACAAAGAACAAAAAGAAAAAACACCAAAAGATTAAAAGTTTGGCTATAGGAGCAGCACAGGTGACTTTTAAGTAATAGCTGTATTTTCATTCAAATTATGATACTGTACTGATACCCACATAAACACTGCCAAGCAGGGGGTACATTTTCCAAAAGTTAATAAACCTTTCATGAAACTAAATGAAACCACAGTATATTAAAAGCCCATTTAAAATAACACAATTAGAGTCATTTGCAGCATTTGTTAGTTATTTATTCCACTACAAATAGTTGAGAATCATAAACAGTCATATTATTTGGCAGAAATATCACTAACAAGTGGTTAGCTTTGGACACCTGACCCACATGTACGGTATGCATGGTATGTATGGTATTTTCTCAAGGAACAATCAGTATAGCTCAAATTCCAACAATACAGTACTGATGGCAAATAATATAAGGATTGTTGCATAGTCAACAATAACAAAATGTAAATATATAAAGTAAGAACGGATTTTGTGTTGCATCTGAACTGCCCAACATTAAGCTACTAAAAATGTTGAACAAAGCCAAACAGCAAAACTACCGAAGTTTCAGTATATTGAATTTGTGGGTCTCTTTGTCGTAGTCAAAAGCAGTTCATCATTGATTCCTATGCCCACTGCTGAAGAGTTTTTCTAAAGCCTTGAGAAAGCACTACCTTGAAGTTAATGTGCTCAAGGCATATGAACATGGTGCTCTTGAAATTCACACTATCTCAACAAAGCCTTTGAAATCCCTCAGAGTACACAATTTTTCATGGGCATTTAAAGAAATCCTAAAGCATATCATTATTCTACTCTGCAAACTTTAAATGGCTAAAGCAAAAATTAGTTCTAAATTTACAATATGTTAGTGATAACACAGGAGTGACTGCATAGTGAAAAGGACATTTATCAATGCAAAGGTTTTAGTTCTGTGGGCAGGGCCTGTAAAATGTCTGTATGACACCAATCAGCAGTAATTACCGTAGGGGTTTGAGTCTCTCTCCTGCCTCTAATTGGCCTTTGCTGTCAATCAACAAGTGATTTCTGTTCACAATTGAACTAAGGGGAATGATAGAAGCAGCGATGGCGGGATAATTGAAAATAATTGAGCAAATTGCGGATTTGAGAAGTTAGCTTCATCAGCACTGCGGGGGCAGGATATGAGCATGTGGAGAGAGGAGAGGTGAACTGAGGAAAAGCCAGATCTTAATGATAATGAACACAACACTCGCCTTCATTTTTGCCTCCACCCCCCAAGGAAAAAAAACGTTATCTGAATAATCAGTCCGTACATGTCTCAGTGTCACATGCATGGGAGAAGATGAGCACCTTTGATCTGTGCATCCCGAGCTTCAACAGCTATTCACCAGCCTGAGGGCTTACATCCTGGCCCGAGTCTAAAAAAAACCCTTAAGCACAGAGGAAGCATACCTCTGTGGTGCAACTGTGTTGGAGTTTCAGCATATAATTAAATGTGTGAATTCGGCATTGGACATGTGTGAGTCTGAGAGTGAAAGAGAATGTGTGTGTCTGTATGGTAGATGGATTATTATTACTTGTCAGTTTAGCTTTTAGCACTTAAAAAATATCATAAATTTATAATGTCATGGCTATTGTCTGCACTTAATACAACTTTATTTGGGCTTCACAGTGTGAATGTGTGTAGCCGCATAAATCAACGCCAGTCTGCAAAATTTTCTTCTGTGGGTGGATTTGTGTATCTGATAGAGTAGCAATACTGACAAGCTATTGGGACCAAAGGCGGCCCCTCACTTTCAATTGTTTGTCATCTCTTCTTTTTCTTCCTCCTACTCTCACCATCCTCAAGAGCTGCTTACCTTCCACAGCTTTGAAAAAACAAAAAACTAAAAAAAAAAAAAAAAACATCGCGCCTGCAATTTACATTTCCATATGCTGCCAGTGGCGCCAGGGAGAGTGGATAATTGGGTTGAAAGTGGTGACGGTGAGAGCAGGATAGAAAGGGATACAGAGAAGGCCAACTGAAAAAAAAAAACAAGCCATTACAGGATGGTTTTCTTTTTTTCCCCTTCACTCGTCATTTTGCCATGCTGCTCTTAACCACTTGTGTAGCTGAAAAGATTTACCTTGGCCTCCCATTCTCTTTCGCTCCCGCAGAATCACTCTGTACTTGCCTCCCCCAGAGCCTCGCTCCCGCCCTGCTTCTGCCTCATCCATATTCATCCTGCATTTCTCTCTTTCTCTCTCTCTCTCTCTCTCTCTCTCTCTCTCTCTCTCTCTCTCTTCCTCTCTCTCATTGTGTCACCCACAGCATGGCGTTAATACACCAATTAGTACTAAGAGCAGATAATGGACTATGTCATATTGCAAAAGGGAAAGAGAGACGCAAAGACACTGCGAGTGAAAAAGAGAAAAAGAGCAAAAGAGAGAAGAGAAGGTGAGTGAGAAGGGGGAATGCGAGGAAGAGAGAGACAATGAAAAATAGAGAGTGAGGGGTGGTGGAGGTGTCTTTATGGATGTGGTCTCTGAAAATGTTGAAATGCTGCATTTGCTGTGAACATCCATCCAATGGAAAGAGCATGATGGGAAGAGTGCTCCGGCGGTCACAGGGTTGCTAATAAAAGCTGAGGTGTTACACCAACGCTTTGCTGGCTCCAAATACTGATGTCTGTTTGGCTTTGTCGGACTCTTTAAACCCTTTTCATTGGTTTCCTCCCCTTTCACTACTGGAAATGCCACACAGTTTCCTTCATACTGTATCTACGCCTACAGGCCTTCTGCTTCACTACATTGTACTGTATATACCAACCATGCATGAAAGAACACTTTTGGTGAGTGTGTGTGTGTGTGTGTGTGTGTGGTAGAGATTCTGTAGCATATTTTATTATTATATTTTCCACCACATATTACAAATAAGATTTTTTTAAATAATCCAAATCTTATCTTTACATAGATTTCAAAAACACAACATGAAACACATGCAGGTATTTTGTTGTATATTTTTGCAACAATACTTAACCTGAGGTCCATTTAGTAATTTTTAATCTGACATGTGGTCATGAAACTGATATATTTTAAAGTAATGCCTTGCAGCTTTTAATTTACAAGTGTGTTAACAGTCACGCCACTCCTTAATTCATTATAACTGTAAGCTATTGTGCTGATTCTTTTACACAGCACATTGGAAAATCGAAATTATTTTTGCATCCAGCCTTGTAACAACAAAAATGTGTTTTTTGTTTTTTGTGGTAGAAGAGATAATTTGTCAATCACTGAAAAACACGAAGCTGTGCAGTAACTGTGAAAAAAGGACTTATTTGCAAATAGGGCAAGGTGTTATGTAAATAATGGTGCTGCATAAACATGAGCTCTGACTAGGAAAAAAATGGCATTAATCAAACATGAGCTAGAACAAATTAAAATATGCCAGCTGTTTAAGTTCATTTTCTCCTCCTTTTAAAGAGGAAAGCAAGAAATGCCTTGGTGATAAAGTCTGTCTTATCATGCAAGAAATCACTGTATTGAGAGTATAAATGCAACATGGAATGCAAGTGAACAGAAAGAATTATTATTAACAATGACTAAAATTTTCACAGCCATGGTCCAACCTGAATGAATTTGTTCAGTGCTAAATTGTCCCCACACACACCATTACAAAACCACTACAATGCTACACAGTGGCTGGCTCTTATCTCGGGTTTTCTTTTATTTTTCTCATCCTCTGTCTATTTTAACCACTGCATGCATCAACACTTATCTGGATCATTTTGTTTGGGCAAAAGCGGGGAAGTAATTATGATGTGTTGTCTAAAAATTGAAGTCTATTTTGAATACAGACTTTTGATCAGAATCCAAATAGTTTCCTGTGTGTTTCTGAGATGCATCTATTTACTCAAGAGCCTATTCAGACAATACAACAATATTGAATTTTGAACTACTGTGCGACTTATATCATCTTTAATACAAAATTTGAATAAACAGCATATAGTACGGATACATGATGTTGTATTTCAATAATTTCTTGATATTTTACAATGTTTTGTGGTAAAAATGTAAATGATAATGTTATATTAGGAGGGGTTGCTGTGGCTGAGCTGGAGAGCAATCGTCCACAAATCACAGGGTCAGTGGTTCGACTCCTGGTTCTCCTGGTCACATTGTAAAGTGACCTTATGGTGAGGTGCCGATCCCCACGTTTCCCCTTGTGTGTGTGTTTGTTCCATACTTTTAACTTGCTTTGAATAAAACTGCTTGAAAAATGAATAACCATCAACAGCATACACTCTTGATAGCCATGCAAACAGCTAAAAAGAATCAATATGAACAAATTATTTATTTGACAGCATGTTGTATCTAGGTATTTTTTAAATGAATTCCTTCTTGTCAACAATTTGTATTGGCATCATGTCTTTGGTTAAGTGCCACCGCCTACATCAGTTCATTCCAGCATTTACTTCTATCGTAGGGATGTACCACTGACAAAATCGCAAACTAAACCCACTTTGTTTCTATTGTTGGTCCTAAATCTGCTCCTCGTATTGTTGGTGGTCTTGATTGAGGTGGTTGTGGCTCAAATCAAATTTGACTCAAATCCACCTTTTATTCATACAGTTCTGAAAAAACTTGCCAACTGTAAACATGTGAAATGTCCACATTATAGCGCATTCATGTTGAAATGCAACGATAGTCATTATGTAAAATTACTACTTCTATCATGAGGAAACAGTATAACAGTACATCATGGTTGATAGAATATGGCACAACCCTAGCATACTGGATTATACTATACATTTTTACCACTCTTCATCTTACTGAATAGTAATAGTAAGAGAGTAGTGTTTATATTAGTAAACACTGACACACTAACACATTATCTTAGTTTAAGTACATTTTGCAGTGGGGTGGTGGTTGTGCAAATGCTGTAGTAAATTAAGTTAAATTAATTTTTTGCAGTAAACTACACAAAAACAGACAGAGAAAGTTTTGTTCAGGGCCATATCTAGCCTTTCTGCATTATGGGTCCAGTACAAAATGTCAAGGGGGTGGCCGTCATGCATTTTGTGTTTATTTTTAGGATTTTATGTGTTTACACATTTGTTTAGGGGAAATCTGCTGCAGAACAACCTGCTGTAACAAGTTATTTTAATGTGCTTTACCATCTTCATTTGTACTTTTTCCTCGTAGTCTACAACATGTACAACTCTGTGATGAACCTTTAAGCAATGGATTAAGAACATAAGGCCACAGAATGTCACTACATTTTCTTTCGAAGTGATTGAAAAGTAACAGATCTAAAAAAGATTTAGACTGAGAGAAAACACAATTTACAGCACTGTCTTCATAAGGTCCACATTTTACTTTGAAAACCTATTTTCACTTTCAGTAATGGCTGTGTCAAGTTTGTGTAGAAGAGAAAAAACTAAGCAATAAAAAGAAACACATATTTGCCCAAGGTGCCTAGATTGGTCCACACTCCTTAACAGTCCAATCTGCTTCAAACTACAATGCTGTCAATTTTCCTGGGCTTTTCAGCCTCTACTCCTGCCTAAACTTTCAAAAGGTTAAAATCACATGTAAGGAATGAAAGGGGCAAGTAATTCATAAAGCAATAGCTTATGGATTACGTAGTAGGTTAACAGCAGGTCAAAACACAATACATTTTTAATTTTTTTTATCACTTTTGATTAATTTTCTTTTCAGTTAGTAGAAAACAATCTTTTTTTTTATGTTCATGTATCACTTATTTTAAAACATAGACATTAAATGCTCCATAATGTGAACCTGTCTCTGACCATCTCCAAATAGCAAATTACCAGTGAACAACAGGAGCACATGGCTAGTTTGCATTCTTTCATTTCTTTCTAACTTCTGATACACAATGAAGCAGTTCCATTCACACACACACACACACACACACACACACACACACACACACTAGATTCCCTGTCAACACATACTGGAAAATAACACACCTTCATAGTGAGTTCTTTTGGCCTTGTAATGCACCAAACCAACAGGCCGACAGACCTGAATGGATGCCACCAAGAGTGGGGCTGGGGGTCTGCCATAGAGAAATTAAGAGCTTCAGAGGATTCTGCAGGGGAAGTCCTTCACCTCAAAAAGCTGCCCCGTGATTCTGTGTCATTCTCAATTTTTCTCTGGTCATGTCACACTGACCAGCTTCTTTCTCACACATCCACTCCCCACCTCTCAGCTTCTCCCTTCTCACCCTTTTCCCACTTTTTGTCATTTTTATAAAAATGTGCAGCAGACGGAGTTAGAGTCAGACCAAGGGGTTTAGTTACTCTTTAATATTAAACTGTTCAGTCTGTTTAACACAACAGTTATACTGATATTTATATCTTCACAAAAAAATGGCACACAATTTAACATCGGCCCCTGCATCACTCAACCTTTTAAAATTAAATCCCTCCTTTTTGGAACTTTTAGATGCTTTTAAAAGCATTAAATTATTAAATGAGCTGAGGCTTCTGGATACTGGCTACTTCCTATACCAACAGCAGTTGATTATATGGCAGTAGAGCAGGCACGTGATCAAACTTTCTGCAGAAATTTGTTAGTTTGACATGCCATTATTTTCGAATAAGATGACTTTACTCAATAAATGTGGTCACTTCCAGGGCTTGACATTGACACCCGTCAACCTACCAGATACGGCTACTGTAAATGCAGACAGTAGTAAAAATCAAAGTCACTCCCACTAACCGCTGGTTTGAATTTTATATACACTGGCCAAGAATAGTTTGGAAACTTTTTTGTTTCTTTCTATCCTATCCAAAAAATAAATTTTCCGACAATTCTTATGCAACTGGAAATAATACTTAAAGGTCATTGTCTTCTTATACCCAATCAGTCATTGCACAGAGGGAATGGCATGCTTCTTCAATATGGAGTGGTACCCATGATGATTGAGGATGCCTTGCATAATACAAATCACCCACTCTACCATTGCCAAAAAATACCCAGATCATTATGTTTCCACATTCATGCTACAATGAGAGTTTTAGGCAGGCATCTATTGTCTTTTCCAGGATTCTGTTTCTGATGCATATTATTTGCACTGTTTGACACCTCAAACATTGACTCATCAGTGTTAGTTCCAGTCATCTAAAGTCCACTTTTTTGCATCTTGGCCTCCTGCAACCTTTTCTATTGATTTACCAATCATAGCATGTTTTTATTGGTAACTCTGCCCATGAGCCAGCTGACCTAAAACTCTAATACACAGTGTTTGTGAACACTAGTTTCTCTCTTGTTCTATTCAGTGAGGCAGCCAATTCAGGAACAGTAAGGTGTCTGTCAGTTCAAGGGCGATTGGACTTAGTTGCAGCATGTCTCTGGAGACTATAGTGTACACCTTTAAATATATCTATGAATCTTTGGCCATAGCTTGTGGAAAATAACCTTCCTTTGAATATAGACTGATTAGATTTAAGGAAAGCTATTTTTGTTCAGTCTATTTTATCAAATTTTATCAACTCAATGAAGGAAGAAACAAATATAATTATTATTGGTTTACTGTACATTAATTTATTTTGAGATGTTTTACCACCTGGGAGGGACATATAGTACATGATCAATTTAAAAGCATCCACACTTAATTTTCTGTAAAAACCGATATATATAGTTTCAAACCCCATCTGAAGTAATTGCAAAGCAACACTATGACACTACAACTCCCATCACCACTAGCTGCAAACAACATTTGCTCATTGGTCCATCATGAAGCCTATTGACTTCCACTTAATTGATAGTGACGCTCATCACATGACACCATGAACAGGATGTCTCTGTGGAAAACATAGGGGACATGTGAACCAGAGGAGATATGTGGTGGAACATAAGAGATGTAACAAAACCCAGAGATAAGCCAGTCACATTAATGACATTATTGACTCATTTTAAGGTGACTTTAATAGTATTTGCTGACCTTGATATTGATTTTGCAGAGTGCCTTGAGATGAATGCTGCTTGGCAGATGCTAATCAGCAAGCTAATCAAATAGCTGATTGAATATTCATCTGTACCTTAAACTCAAGATCATAGTTGGAATTGACATTTCCTTTCTTCTTGTTGTAAATGGACTGTAATTTGTTCATTTCCCTTTAGATGGTTGGTAGTAACTTTGGAAAACCACTTGCCACAGTGGCTGTTGAGTAAAATAAGTTCATTCCAAGCCGTGGTCCCTTCAGTGCAAGTTTTATCAAGAAGTTTGTTGTTTTAAGCCATATATACCACGTGTGGGTGGTAGATTGATTTCAAAGTAAAATTACATCAAAATTTCCATCCAGCAAAAGCATTTTTAAATCAGAGCCCATGGTAATGGACTGCAAGATTAACTATATTTTACTCAAGCCCAGAATGACGTTGTCAGACGGGTGAACTGTTGCACAATGAATGATGATACATTAGCCCTTAGTGTAAATGTTTAAAATTGTTATCCTGCTAAAGTCCCAATTTTTACTAAATGTATCTTTAATCTGATTACATTTTGTTATGATGCAACCAGTCCATGCATTTTATTTTTTTCTAAGCCTGTCTGTAAACAAATAGAGTTTTTGGAATAAACTCAATTGAATGGTATTTTTGCTTTTTGGTTATACATGTGATACAACATTATAACAAAATATACTACAGAATATCATGCAGCTGTATCATGCATAGAAGAAGCCATATGTCAACACGATGCAGAAACGGCGGCACAGCTCATTTAAAATGGTCTGAGGCAAAATTGAAAACTGTACTATGATCAGATTAATCAAAACTTGAAATTCTTTTTGACGCCCTGTCCTGTGGACTAAAGAGGAGAAGGACCATCCAGCTTGTTATTAGCAGAGAGTTCAAAAGCCTGCATATCTGATGGTATGGGGGTGCATTAGTGCCTATGGCGTGGGCAGGCTACACATCTGGAAAGGCACCATTAATGCTAAAAAGTACATTGAGGTTTAAGAGCAACATATGCTCCCATCCAGACAACGTCTCTTTCAGGGAAGGCCTTGCATATTTCAGCAAGACAATGCTAAACCACATACTGCATCCATCACAACAGCATGGTTTGGCAGAAGAGTCCAACTGGTCTTCTCACTACACAGACATTTACAGAGAGTAGTTAAAAGAAAAGTGGAAACGACACAGTTTTAAACATCACCCTTCTCCAACTTTTTTGAGATGTGTTGCTGCCATCAAATTCAAAATGAGCTAATATTTTCCATGAAATGTTAGAATTTCTCAGTTTTAACATGTGATATGTTATAAAAAAAATATGTTTATTTTTTTTTAGTAATAAAATATCGGTTGATGAGATTCACAAATTATTGCATTGTTAACTTTTTACACATCTTCCAAACATTTTTGGAATTGGGATTGTAAATTGTGATTTTGATCTTGTTAAATTTTGTTGTTAAAGTTGTTAATTTTTTTTTCTAAGTAGTATCAGCTTACTGAATAAAATGTCTCACTAGGTGAGCTTTGCTGTAGTTCAGCTTCTTCAGCTCAGCTCAGATGAGCTTTCATTGTGTTTATATTGTATTTTAAGTTTTCTGCACTGACCTAAACAAAAATCTAAAGCTGAATTATCCAAGAATACAATTCAGTCTCACAAATATCTCAGGGCTGCATTAGTTGTATTAACAAGGGTAGACTGCTTTTGTTTAATAGGCGAATCAGCACTTAATCATGTGTAGTAACTATTGTTGTTGCTAAGAGACCGGGTTTTGATGAACAACTGCTCTGAGTGTGCAAAGCATGACTTAATGCAGTAAATCTATCTACATTTGGTTCTTTTTTTGAGCCATTATGTACAGGTGATAAGGGTCACCATCAGTCTTTTCTGATTACCCAGAACACTGTGACTTTGCATAAATAACATCTGATCTTGAAAAAACCCGCTGAAAATGTGTGTCTGCCACTGAGCACAAACTGCGTTATGCTTGCTGTTTATTAGTGCAATGAGTCAGGCAGCCCATGAAGGTCAAATCACTAGGTATGAGATCAGTATAGTTCTATGTGACACAGGGCTAAGTGGCAAAGGCATGTAGAGTCCATTCAGGAAGGGCCAATATTACCTATTATAATAGAAACTAATAAAAGGCATTTCACAGGGGAGAGGGTATTAACAAAATATCCTGTGTTCGGTTGCCGTTATCGCTGAAATTAAATAATGTCACCTGGCAGTGTTGTATGTTTCTAAGATATTAGTATTATTAGTAGAGATGACAAAAATTTGCAGAATTAGCAAAATTTTGATCCTTTTTTAAAGTGAGACTTAAACTTTCACTGTAAAGTAGCATTGATATCCAAGAGTTGCAACTGGAGAATTAAATGTTACATTTCCTTTCGATTTCTAATATTTTTTTGCTTCAGTTATATATTGTTTTATAGTAACTTGATTGAAAGTAGTGGAATAGGACCACAAGGGGAGATGAGAAAGCATGTCTTGTTAGGGTGTATATGGGAATATTGTGTGCCTATTGGACTGCTGCAGGAAAGCTAAAGGACATAAGATAAGAGTCATACTAGACCACATAAGGCTGTAGCAGTCTTACTGTATGTGGTCAATTTGTCATTTAGGGGAAAATTATTTTACATATGTTCTTCAAAATTACATACAGAAGTGTGTGATACATTTAGTGGTTTTAGTTAACTTACAACATGACATAGTATTTAGGCCCTCAAAAGTTTTCTTTTGGAGCAGTGTTGCCAACTTTGTGACTTAGTTGCTAGATTTAACCCTTTTTGCCCTTTGGGGATTTTTTAAAATCATCTTGCTCTAGCTAGCTCTTTTTTACGTGTGTGTGTGTTAGAGGACACAAACACGTCACCAGGAAGAGACACAAATGAGCTGCAAATGGTCCAATCACTGATTCCAATTGTTTCCCAATAAACTACCTGTTTCAAGTTAAATTCAACTATATTACTTCGGTTCACCTTTTTATCTCATGATATCATTGATATTGGTGCATTAAAAAATGGGTTTTGCTACTTTCCACTGAAAGTTGTTGGCAACACTGGTCACGAGCGCTCAGAAAAATGAACTATGAATGTTGTTTGTATTACATGGTGTTTTGGTGGTGAATCTTAATTTCTCACCTGTTCTGAATCAAACTCTTTATTAAAAGTCAGGTAAAGTGACTTAGTGTTTATTTAATCCACTAGCTTAAACAAAGCAAACCTAACTTGCATATAATCAACAAACTCCAATATCATTTATAGAGCTAGTTGGTGTTCATTATATTCAACATAACTGTGTCAGGTTAATGCAACACCCCTTGAACACACTGAACATAATGGCGCCAAGTTAATTGAACATAACTCCATGAGATCGCAAATAATTAATCAAGTGGAGTTACATTAACTTAACAACATGTGGTTGCATTCAGTTCGGTATTATTTGTACTAATTATTCAACCAGATTTTGTGGGACCGATGGACATAACTAATTTAAGTAAGTTTAGCATTTAATTTCTTTGAATGAGGAGCTTGGGTTGATGAATAGATCACAAACACATAGGACTTTCCCACAGGAGACTGGGGTTAGAGTCTATAACAGCGTGAATGTACTGCTATTGTTGTTGTGAGTAATCAAATGTCCCACATCCTGTGACAGGATGTGATTTTAAGGAAACAGTGATTTTTTATTCAAGGGAAACCACAACTTTTTTATGAACCCAAACTATTTTCATTTAGTACTTGCACTTAACCCTGATGGGTTTAACCTTCACCAAACCACTGTGTTTCCAAAGTTTTAATTCTATGTTTTGAGTGTTTAGACTGAAAAAATGGTAATTTGTAATTGACAGTATCCACCATTTTTTGCCTGGTGCCAAAAAGTGGGCAATTCCAGTAGTTGCCTTTCTCCTTACCTGGCAGTGTTACTTCATTAGGTGTTATGAGAGGGAAAAGGCAAACAACCTATATGGGGCTCGAGGTAATGGACTCTTTGGTATAGGATTGATACTGTTAATAACATGCAATAAAATGTAGAGCAATTTTTTTTTTGTCCTTTTGGCTTATCCTGTAAGTTCAGGGTCACCACAGCTGATAATTAGTCCACATGTTGTTTTGGAACAGTTTTTGTGTCAGATGCTCTTTCGGATGCAACCCTCCCCAATTTGTACCGGGCTTGGGGCTGGCACTACGTGGCTAGGGATAGGAATGGGCTGTATAATATAAATGATACAGTGGAAATACATTATACAGTATATGTGGTATGTAGTCTATGCATACAGCACATCATATAATTTGGTGTATATGGCATGTAGACATAGCCGTCTTACCCTTTTGAGGTGTCTGATACTGTCATAACATCAGCTACAAAAGTTAATTGCTAATAAATTGTCTAAGTAAATTAATAATAAGTAAGTAAGTTAAGTAAATAAGCACTAACCTGCACAGCTTCTAACACAGACTTTGGCTTCAATCAGATTTCTATTTATACCTCCTGGAGAAAACTGCAAGTGAGAACACTGAATATTTAGTACACTTCATGCTGGGAGTTCACCAGGCTGAGATGTAGCATGTATTTCCAGTGCTAGGAATTATAACTGGGCTCAGAGCTGTTGCTTTGAGCTATCCCCTGGCAATGTTATGCAGTAGCTAAACCATGTTCCAATAAAGGGGTTTAACTCGTTTATACCTTAATATTCCTTAGATTATTTTCTTTTTCGCAATCACCTGTGAAGACCCCTGGAAAGCTCCTGAACTGCCAATTTATGACACTCCTTCAGCCCAGTGCAGCACTCCATCTTGGTTTTCAGCAACTTGCCAGTCGAAGACCAGGAAAAACAATCTTTATAAAAAATCCATCTGTGCCTGTGCACAGCTGCAGCAAACTGCTGTCTTATTTTGTCCTCCTGAGAATCAGTACGTTTACAGCTGAAAGAAACATTGTCTTTACTGCTGTAAAAAGTAATGAAAAAAATATATAAAAAGCCCTTTGAGATGAATTTAAATACAGGATGGTGCACTTAAGTGAAGAATCCACAAGTCTCCTAATAAAGATGAGTTGTTGCAGGGTTGCTGTAACTGATCCCCCCACAATGTTGTTATGGCTTTTTTTTTTATTAATTCACTAAGCATACAGTATGAAACGTGTTGGATCTGTGTTGATGACCCATTATCGATCACTTCCACTGTCCAACACTAAAACATTATTCTGTATGTTTTTGAGCTACAAAATAAAGTTTACTCAGTGGAGCAACCCTACAAAGTTAATGCATTGAAGACATTAGCAGTAAACAGATCCATGTCTATACTTTCATATAGACATGGATCTATCTATATTTTACTTTAGAGAATGAATAAATGAATGACCTATTGTAACACACGAATCAAATGTTCCTCTTAAACTGAAAAAGCCAGTAGTGAATGCGCTATAGGTTGTAATAGGTGTGATGCAGAACTGCAGTGGCTGAAAATACCGCGTGAATGGTCCTGATGAGTGTGCGCTGCCTGCCGACGAAATGGGAAACTATAGACGAGTGATCCGCACGGTGCGTCAGGACGCACAGGATAACCGCAGATGGCCTGTGTATACTGTCCTAATTACAACAGGCAATGCCAAACCGTAGAGCATTTTTAGAGACACCGCCAAGGTGAAGAGTCTACAGTTGGAAAAAAGAGGCGCCCTGTGAACAGATAGACATCAGACACGCAATAGTCTGATTTGCCTTACACAGAGGTTTTGCGACGGGGGCACATTTTCTCACTTGCTCACCTTCGAGCCAGCGACGGACGACACGACTACACGACTTACATTTTGTTAATATTTGACCACTGTTTTGCATTTCTGTCACCGCTTGACGTTGTAGTAACTCGCCTGTTGTTACTCTTTTAAGAAGGACAATGGTGTCATCGCCGTTATTTATTTTGATGCCCGTACGGGCGCATTTTCGTGAGAATCTGCTCTGTTCGTGAGGATTTCCCCCCACGGTCTTCATCATATATTTTTTTTAGTCGCGTGGATTTTTCGTCGTGTTGTCTTTAAGATACCAGGCTATTAATTTTTAATTCTTATGCATCTGCACGAAGACGGGACCAAAGAGGGGAAAACGATTGATAACCAGAGAGGGAGAGAAGGAGAAGGAGGCAAGTGAGGAGGGAAGCGAGAATGAATGAGAGACACTGAGCAATCAAGGGAAAGGAGATTTGAGAAATCAAGGTAGGAACGAAGCACAGTTTTCATGTTATATGTTTTTAATACATGTGATATCAGTATGACGATTACAGCATGTGATGTGCACCACCCAGGCTTTTCAGTGAGGCGTTCAGTGGTGTAAGCTGATTTATTCAGGCTATTGATATTTTTATGCTTTGGCAGATCTGGAGTTCGTGTTTACTGGCGTCAACATCGGACGCTTCAAATTTACAGCGTGTGTTAGACGAGCTCTAAATTAGTGCGATTTAAGAGCAGGACTCCCGTTTGTGGGCCTAAGCATTGCTCCGTGGCCTGCACACCGATGGATTTGGGGGGAATTTTAATTAATATGGGCAATCTGGAAGCAGGAAAGACGACTTGTCTGTGTACTAGTCTCAAAAAGCTAAGTGAAACAGTTTTTTTAGTTCGGCAGATACAGGGAGATGAAATGAGAGAAACTGAGACAGATTATGAGTCTGTTGAAAAGTCCAAAAATAGAGAGAGCTGAAGTAACGTTAATTATTTCACAGACAAATTAGATTAAAAAAAAAAGTCCTGTGGTGTTGGTTACATGTGATTTTGGCAAAACTCCCAGTAACACTTTTTACTTTCTTGACTGAGCACAGATTCAGTGTTTCATTGACTATTGGAAGAATAAATGCATCAGACTAAAGAGAGTAGAGCCTCAAAGTGAAGCACTCTGTCCAATCCCCCATGTCCCCTACTACACCATTAATCCTCTATCTTTTTCAAGTTGTTACCTAAACGCCAGATGCTCAGAGGGGTTTGGAGCACCCCAGGAATTCTTGAGGAATATTCCACGGTGTCCCCATAAAAATTAGATCATCAATGTCACTTAAATCTGACTTACATGAAACCCCAATTAAAGAATATGCATCAATAGCCATTCTGATAAGTTAATGTCTCATATAACAAGTGTTTTTGCTCCCCACCACTGGAAAATCCCCCTTATATCCAAATTTAATCAAATGTGACCCTGTAATGTTTAAAAGTTCACACCATAAAAAAACGAGGCATCCTTGTGTTGTTTTTATGCTGATCTAATTCCCAATTTAATAATAAAATATCTAATAAAAAGGAATAAACAGCCTACATTGTAGTTATTATGGAAGAAATTAAACCTTTTGCCTTTGTGTGTTATTATGATAAAATTGAACCTGAGGAGGCAGGCAAGAAAGACAGTTATTTTCTGCTCGTAAGCCTTTTTCTCATTTCACCGGGGTGCATTGTGTTTGTCCTGCCAATTCTTGGGAAAAAATTGGCATGTCTACTATTCTGAAGGGGCTGAATGAAATTCAAATTCTTCAGGTGGTAAAACAGCAATATTGCAACTGTCTGATTGTGTTATCTGGGCATTCAAGAAGCCAGACTTGGAATTGGTTTACTGCCAAACACTCTCCCCAGGAAGACAGAAGGATTTATTTCCCCCTTGTCTGTGTGTCACATCAGCATCAGAAAAATTATTCCCGGCTTTCAATGGGTGAATAATAGTCATACATTAGCATGGCATTAACAATCGTCAGACTTTTAATAAGTCACTAATCATAATTAGATTTATTTCAGTGTGACTTCAGCATTTTGGGAGGCTCTGCAATACTGTAGTCAGGATTCAACAAGCACTTTATTCTGTTAAGGGCAATAGTTGTGGAGGAAATACTGTAAACAGAATTTTTTAGATTTATTAATTGCATTTAGTAAAAAGAATGTGTTCTGTGTGCATATATTCACACAACAAATACGTGCTCATATTTTCATATAAAGTACGTGTATGCAGACATACACAGGCACCCAATTAAGAAAAAATAGTGCCATGTTTCCAAAGTTATTAGTCTCATGCTTCCTGTGCATTGTTGTTCGTCTCACCTTTGAATAATATGTATGAACCACCTACAGCTCTTTGACAATTCTGACTGAATGAATATGTTAATAGAAAATAAGCAGAGAGTTGATATGGGTTTTAGAAAATAACCTGTTATGTCGCATGTCTGCAACAAAATTTATTTGTGCAGGTCCAAAAATTAAGTATAACATTCACAAAGCTTTAAAAATGACCAAAATCTTTTTGTGTCATGGTAACAATTCACAATGTCCATTGTCCATTTTGCCTGCATGGCTACTAATTACAGCAGTGGACACATTTTAAAATGCATGTCAGTAAAGATTGTTGATTTTGATACTGAATCCTGTCTTTAACCTGTAAATAAAATGAGTGGCATAAAGGGAAATAGAATATGGATTTTAGTGGAAAACATAATTGTATATTTCCAGTTTCCCCGCATTTGTAGGAATTCACCAAATCCACCATTCAATTATATTATCTAGTTTTAGATTTGAAAACTAAAGGCGATTATATTTTATTCATCATCTAAACAATTAAATAAGCCATGTCTGTCAGTTTAGATTTATCAGAAAAAAGGTAACACAAAACCATAATACAGTCTCAAAAGTTCTGTACAGTAATAAAGATGCCTTTTAGTCATGTGTAGGTTTTTCCAAAATTATTATGTGCAATGGTCCAAGTTTTTCATTCAGGGAAAAAACAATCTCCAATTAAAATATAACACATCACAAAAAAGATAACAAATACACATAAACCTCTTTATTTAGCTACAACACAGTAGAAAATACATTACTATTACTTTTTAGATGTTGCTCCTCTTGCAAGAAAACTCTTGCAACTATGTTAAAGACT